>NC_060121.1:819672261-820922261 GCF_021461395.2 Schistocerca americana | reverse complement strand
GATCTTCGCCGAGGTCTGCTTCCACCAGTTTTTCCATTCGTCTGTATATAATTCGCGTTAGTATTTTGCAGCTGTGACTTATTAAACTGATAGTTCGGTAATTATCCCATCTGACAACACCTGCTTTCTTTGGGATTGGAATTATTATATTCTTCTTGAAGTCTGAGGGTATTTCGCCTGTCTCGTACATCTTGCTCTTCAGATGGTAGAGTTTTGTCAGGACAGGCTCTCCCAGGGCCGTCAGTAGTTCCAATGGAATGTTGTCTACTCCCTGGGCCTTGTTTCGACTCAGGTCCTTCAGCGCTCTGTCAAATTCTTCACGCAGTATCGTATCTCCCATTTCATCTTCATCTACATCCTCTTCCATTTCCATAATATTGTCCTCAAGTACATCGCCCTTGTATAGACCCTCTATGTACTTCTTCCACCTTTCTGCTTTCCCCCCTTTGCTTAGAACTAGGTTTCCATCTGAGCTCTTTGTATTCATACAAGTGGCTCTCTTTTCTCCAAAGGTCTCTTTAATTTTCCTGTAGGCTGTATCTATCTTACTCTAGTGAAATAAGCCTCTACATCCTTACATTTGTCCTCTAGCCATGCCTGCTTAGTGATTTTGCACTACCTGTCGATCTCATTTTTGAGACGTTTGTATTCCTTTTTGCCTGCTTCACTTACTGCATTTTTATATTTTCTCCTTTCATCAATTAAATTCAATATTTCTTGTGTTACCCAAATATTTCTACTAGCCCTCGTCTTTTTACCTACTTGATCCTCTGCTGCCTTCACTACTTCATCCCTCAGAGGTACCCTTTCGTCTTCTACTGTATTTCTTTCCCCTATTCCTGTCAATTGTTCCCTTATGCTCTACCTGAAACTCTGTACATCCTCTGGTTTAGTCAGTTTATTCAGGTCCCATTTCCTTAAATTCCCACCTTTTTGCAATTTGTTCAGTTACAGCTCAGAGTCCACATCTGTCCTGGGAATGTCCTACAATTTAAAACCTGTTTCCTAAATTTGTGTCTTACCATGATATAATTTATCTGATACCTTTTAGTGTCTCCAGGATTCTTTCATGTATACAACCTTCTTTTATGATTCTTGAACCAAGTGTTAGCTATGAAGGTATGTTCTCGAAACTTCAACAAAAGCCCGTTCCGAGCTACTGAGCGTCTCTCTTGCAGAGTCTTCCACTGGAGTTTAGCTATCATCTCCGTAAGGCTTTCGCGATTACTAAATGATCCTGCAACGAAGAGCGCTGCTCTCCGTTGGATCTTCTCTAACTCTTCTATCAACCCTATGTGGTACGAATCCCACACCAGCGAGCAGTATTCAAGCAGTAGGCGAACAAGTGTACTGTAACCTACTTCCTTTGTTTTCGGACTGTATTTCCTTAGGATTCTTCCAATGAATCTGTCTGGCTTCCGCTTCACCGACCATTAATTTTATATGGTCATTCCATTTTAAATCATTCCTAATGCGTATTCCCAGACAATTTATGGAATTTACTGCTTCCAGCTGCTGATCTGATATATTGTAGCTAAATGATAAAGTATCTTTCTTTCTATGTATTCGCAGCACATTACACTTGTCCACATTGAGATTCAATTGCCATTCCCCACACCATGCGTCAATTCGTTGCAGATCCTCCTGCATTTCAGTACAATTTTCATTGTTACAACCTCTTGATATACTACAGCAGCATCCGCAAAAAGCCTCAGCGAACTTCCGATGTTGTCCACAAGGTCATTTATATATATTGTGAATAGCAATGGTCCTACGACACTCCCCTGCGGCACACCTGAAATCATTCTTATTTCGAAAGACTTCTCTCCATTGAGAATGAGATGCTGCGTTCTGTTATCTAGGAACTCCTCAATCCAATCACACAATTCGTCTGATAGTCCATATACCCTTACTTTGTTCATTAAACGACTCTGAGGAATTGAATCAAACGCCTTGCGGAAGTCGAGAAACACGGCATCTACCCAGGAATCCGTGTCTACGGCCCTCTGAGTCTCGTGGACGCATAGCGCGATCTGGGTTTCACACGATCGTCTTTTTCGAAACCCATGCTGATTCCTACAGGGTAGATTTCTAGTCTCCAGAAAAGTCATTATACTGGACCATAATACGTGTTCCAAAATTCTACAACTGATCGACGTTAGAAATATAGGTCTATAGTTCTGCACATCTGCTCGACGTTCCTTCTTGAAAACGGGGATGACCTGTGCCCTTTTCCAATCTTTTGGAACGCCACACTCTTCTAGAGACCTACGGTAAACCGCTGCAAGAAGGGGGGCAAGTTCCTTCGTTTACTCTGCGTAAAATCGAATTGGTATCCCATCAGATCCAGCGGACGTTCCTCTTTTGAGCGATTTTGATTGTTTTTTCCATTCCTCTGTCATCTATTTCGATATCTACCATTTTGTCATCTGTGCGACAATGTAGAGAAGGAAGTTCAGTGCAGTCTTCCTCCGTAAAACAGCTTTGGAAAAAGACATTTAGTTATCCGGCCTTTAGTCTGTCATCCTCTGTTTCAGTACCATTTTGGTCACAGAGTGTATTTACATTTTGTTTTGATCCACCTTCCGCTTTGACATAGGACCAAAATTTCCTCTGATTTTCTGCCAAGTCGGTAGATATAACTTTACTTTCGAATTCGTTGAACGACTCTTGCATAGCCCTCCTCACACTACATTTCGCGTCGAGTAATTTTTGTTTGTCTGCAAGGCTTTGGCTAAGTTTATGTTTGCTGTGAAATTCCCTTTGCTTCCGTAGCAGTTTTATAACTAGGTTGTTGTACCACGGTGGCTCTTTTCCATCTCTTACGATCTTGCATGGCACATACTCATCTAATGCATATTGTACGATGGTTTTGAACTTTGTCCACTGATCCTCAACACTATCTGTACTTGAGATAAACCTTTCGTGTTGAGCCGTCATGTACTCTGAAATCTTCTTTTTGTCACTTTTGCTATACAGAAAAATCTTCCTACCTTTTTTAATATTTATACACTCCTGGAAATGGAAAAAAGAACACATTGACACCGGTGTGTCAGACCCACCATACTTGCTCCGGACACTGCGAGAGGGCTGTACAAGCAATGATCACACGCACGGCACAGCGGACACACCAGGAACCGCGGTGTTGGCCGTCGAATGGCGCTAGCTGCGCAGCATTTGTGCACCGCCGCCGTCAGTGTCAGCCAGTTTGCCGTGGCATACGGAGCTCCATCGCAGTCTTTAACACTGGTAGCATGCCGCGACAGCGTGGACGTGAACCGTATGTGCAGTTGACGGACTTTGAGCGAGGGCGTATAGTGGGCAGGCGGGAGGCCGGGTGGACGTACCGCCGAATTGCTCAACACGTGGGGCGTGAGGTCTCCACAGTACATCGATGTTGTCGCCAGTGGTCGGCGGAAGGTGCACGTGCCCGTCGACCTGGGACCGGACCGCAGCGACGCACGGATGCACGCCAAGACCGTAGGATCCTACGCAGTGCCGTAGGAGACCGCACCGCCACTTCCCAGCAAATTAGGGACACTGTTGCTCCTGGGGTATCGGCGAGGACCATTCGCAACCGTCTCCATGAAGCTGGGCTACGGTCCCGCACACCGTTAGGCCGTCTTCCGCTCACGCCTCAACATCGTGCAGCCCGCCTCCAGTGGTGTCGCGACAGGCGTGAATGGAGGGACGAATGGAGACGTGTCGTCTTCAGCGATGAGAGTCGCTTCTGCCTTGGTGCCAGTGATGGTCGTATGCGTGTTTGGCGCCGTGCAGGTGAGCGCCACAATCAGGACTGCATACTACCGAGGCACACAGGGCCAACACCCGGCATCATGGTATGGGGAGCGATCTCCTACACTGGCCGTACACCACTGGTGATCGTCGAGGGGACACTGAATAGTGCACGGTACATCCAAACCGTCATCGAACCCATCGTTCTACCATTCCTACACCGGCAAGGGAACTTGCTGTTCCAACAGGACAATGCACGTCCGCATGTATCCCGTGCCACCCAACGTGCTCTAGAAGGTGTACGTCAACTACCCTGGCCAGCAAGATCTCCGAATCTGTCCCCCATTGAGCATGTTTGGGACTGGATGAAGCGTCGTCTCACGCGGTCTGCACGTCCAGCACGAACGCTGGTCCAACTGAGGCGCCAGGTGGAAATGGCATGGCAAGCCGTTCCACAGGACTACATCCAGCATCTCTACGATCGTCTCCATGGGAGAACAGCAGCCTGCATTGCTGCGAAAGGTGGATATACATTGTACTAGTGCCGACATTGTGCATGCTCTGTTGCCTGTGTCTATGTGCCTGTGGTTCTGTCAATGTGATCATGTGATGTATCTGACCCCAGGAATGTGTCAATAAAGTTTCCCCTTCCTGGGACAATGAATTCACGGTGTTCTTATTTCAATTTCCAGGAGTGTATTTACGGCTGAAATCACCGATCCTGTAACCACTTTATGATGGCTGATTCTCTGTTCTGCGTTAACTGTTTCAAATAGTTCAGGTCTGTTTGTCACCAGAAGGTCTAATATGTTATCGCCACGAGTCGGTTCTCTGTTTAACTGCTCAAGGTAGTTTTCAGATAATGCACTTTGAAAAATTTCACTGGATTCTTTGCCCCTAACACCCGTTACAAACGTTTGAGTCTCCCAGTCTACATCTGGTAAATTAAAATATCCACCCAGAACTAATACATAGTCGAGAAATCTACTCGAAATATTTTCCAAATTTTCCTTCAGGTGAAACTTCCTGGCAGATTAAAACTGTGTGTCGGATCGAGACTCCAACTCGGGACCTTTGCCTTTCGCGGGTAAGTTCTCTACCATCTGAGCTACCCAAGCAAGACTCACGCCCCGACCCCACAGCCTCACTTCTGCCAGTACCTCGTCTCCTACCTTCCAAACTTTACAGAAGGTGCTCTGCCACAACAGCTGCTGAGCCAGGTGGCCTATAGAGACATCCAATTACCATGTCTGGGCCTGCTTTAACCGTGACCCAGATTATTTCACATTTCGCATCTCCGTCAGTTTCCTTCGATACTGGTTCAAATGGCTCTGAGCTCTATGAGACTCAACTTCTGAGGTCATCAGTCCCCTGTAACTTAGAACTACTTAAACCTAACTAACATAAGGACATCACACCCAACCATGCCCGAGGCAGGATTCGAGCCTGCGACCATAGCGGTCTCGCGGTTGCAGACTGTAGCGCCTAGAAACGCACGGCCACTCTGGCAGGCCCTTCGATACTATTGCGCTTTTTATCGTTATAAACACGCCTCCCCCTTACTGTCCAGCCTGTCTCTGCGGTATACATTCCAATCTGAGTTTATAATTTCAGTGCTGTTTACATCTGGTTTCAGCCAACTTTCCGTCCCTAGTACTATGTTGGCATTGTGACCATTTATTAATGAGAGCAGTTTCTATAGACGCTCCCGCAGTTTGCTATTACAACATTAATATTGTCATTGCCTGTAGCGTTTTGCCTACTACTACCTTGCCGCGTCTCAGGAGGCGTCTTGTCGGGCATAGGGAGGCAATTCTCTAACCTAAAAAACCCCCGTGTGCAATCCACACGTACTCCGCTACCCTTGCAGCCGCTTCCTGCGTGTAGTGCACGTCTGAACTATTCAGGGGGACCCTACATTTCTCCACCCGATAGCGGAGGTCGAGATATTTGAACCCCAGATCTCCGCAGAATCGTCTGAGCCTCTGGTTTAAGCCTCCCCCTCGGCTCCAAACCAGAGGACCGCGATCCGTTCTAGGAACGACACTACAAATAATTAGCTCAGATACCACCCCGCGAGCGAGGCTTTCCGCCTTCACCAACGCCCCCAACCGCCTGTATGAACTGAGGACGAGCTCTGAACCCATACGGCAGGAATCATTGGTGCTGACATGAGCAACAATTTGCAGTCGGGTGCACCCAGCGCTCTCTATCGCCGCCGGCAGGGCTTCCTCCACATCTCGGATGAGACCCCCCCGGCAAGCAGACAGAGTGAACACTGGCCTTCTTCCCCGACCTTTCCGCTATTTCCCTAAGGGGCTCCATCACCCGCCTAACGTTGGAGCTCCCAATAACTAATAAACCCCTCCCCCCGTGTGCCTGCTCGGACCTTGCCGAAGGAGGGGCCACATATCCGCTCACAGGCAGAGCGCGCGACGCCACACGGCCAGCTTCCATATTGCCTCTCCGCCTGGTGCGACAAGAACGCCGTTGAACCCGCCGCTCCCCTTGGGGAAATGGTGGCCCAACCGTGCCCGATGCCCGCGAAGATGTCTCGACAGCAGGGACTGTGGGTGAAGCATGTAACAGCTGGGGTGTACCATGCGACGCACCAGACTCCTCACTGCCGCTACACTCCAAGGCAGCAGCCTGAAGACGGCTGACCGAGGCCATCACAACGCTCAGCAGTTCGCGAACAGTGGCCAGCTCCTCCTGTGTCCGTACACAGCAGTCACACATTCTATCCGTCCTAAGAAGTCAACAATTTACTGTATAGAATTAAGTAATCAACTTTTAACTAGACTGCCAATTCACTGAAGGCGGCTGTTAGCTGACTAAACTGTGGTTACTAGATACTACTTGTTGGAAACAATGAAAATAAGCACTAACAGCCTCTGGACTACATTCAAAACAAACACGAAATCTATGGAACACTATTACTAGTACTCGAAAATTAAAGCTTCCTAAAAGCAAAAACACAAAAAGAAGTGATAAGTAAGAAAAAACACAGTTAACACTTAAATTTACGTAGCTTCCTGCATAGGAGATGTGAAGCAGACGGCAGTTACGACGACACATGCCAAACTCACCACATGCCGCAATGGGGTATGGCTGCTGTCTCCATCATGACGCTATCAGTGTAGTCGAATGTTTTCTAATACAATATTTTGACTTTTGGTTATATGTATCTAAACTACCAACTGCCTGCTCCCACGACCTCACCAGACCATCATAACCGCTTCTGAACTTCCCTCATGGTCATTCTCAGCTTAACCTCTGGATTAGATTATTAGTGTTTATATGTAAGTATTGTGTATTTTTTACTATTATAAAACTACTAAGCTACAGTATTAGTGCCATATGTGCTTTGTATGGTTACAGAAGATACGTTTACGTATTTTGATAGATAATGCAGACAAGTTGATGCGCTACTTTATTTTGCTGCAAAGGTAGAATTTTCGTTCGAGAGCAGATATGTGTGAGGAACCACGTCCATCACTGTTCTTTGACATAAGCGTAACGCATTTGGAGCGTTTCGAAGTTAACACTTGCCTATCACGAAAGTATGCAATTTAAATGACGTGCATTGTAGATCTCAGAAAAATGCGCACTTTTTAGTATGGTTAGTTGTACCGTAGCGTCGGAAAATATGACATTGGTGGGTAAACATGCTATAAATATAGGTATTATTTAGAAGATGATTATGGAGATACAGGCTGTATACCTTTTTAGATACCCTTGGCACCACAGTTCTGATCAGTGAATCCCACAGCTTTCCTCGACAGTTCATCTTTGTAATCCGTTGCAACATAATCATTGGTAGGTGAAAAGTCAACATCAATAAAGAAAGCAATAGTAGGCAGCCAGTAGCGTTAATTATGTTTGTCTTGTGTAAATCATGATGAATTCTCTTCTTCCTCCTGTAATAAAACAACAATAGACACAATTCAGAAGTGGAAATTGCGTTGTGCATTTAATTGCAGAGTGCACTCATTTCTTAGGTATGAGTTTGTCTTAATATGTAAGGTACCCAGTAATTGTTATTTTCTGATTGACACGGTACTTTAGCTAACATGTTTTGTACAGTTAAGGAATATAACACAAACCAATTGAATGCGCAGATGTTTAGTTTGGGGCGCCGTTGGGCCTTGCTTCAAGTGCGACGCAAGGACTGAAGTATGCTCACTTTCCAGTGCAACTTAACGTGTAAGTCAGAAAAGCACTGCCACATGTACTTTTCTTAAATCATACAGTCGTTTTACACATGGAAATACTGGAACATCTGTATTGTCAATGCCTTGACCTATATTTGATAAATAATAAACGTCATTTGGATACTTTTAATCATGGCCAACTTGGTGATGCGTTGTCTTCTTTATGATGTTCTGGTCATTCAGATGGTTTTGAATATGTCTGCAGCCCGCATCTCGTGGTCGTGCGGTAGCGTTCTCGCTTCCCACGCCCGGGTTCCCGGGTTAGATTCCCGGCGGGGTCAGGGATTTTCTCTGCCTCGTGATGGCTGGGTGTTGTGTGCTGTCCTTAGGTTAGTTAGGTTTAATTAGTTCTAAGTTCTAGGGGACTTATGACCACAGCAGTTCAGTCCCATAGTGCTCAGAGCCATTTGAATCAAGCCAATATGTCTGCAGTTTTACACAGTTCACGTCGTTCATTTAGAAACTTTTGAACATGGGGCCATTATACACAGTTCTGGTGGTTCAGATAATTTTGAACATGGTGCCAGTTATCCAGTTCAGGTCGTTTGAATGTTTTTAAAAATGTTCAAGTTGGCCGCTGTACGGTGACATACTGAATGACTGTTGTCTCGTTTTAATGTCGATTAAAATACTGGGCTTTTATTGGTATATATATATATATATATATATATATATATATATATATATATATGTGTGTGTGTGTGTGTGTGTGTGTGTGTACGTGCACATGTGCAAGTGTGTTATGTGTGTTTTCTTAGACGTTCTCTATCTAAGAAAGGGGTGTGGTTTAGTAGATGGAAAAGACATGATAAAATCACCCCGTCGCTCCTACTCCTGTTTGTAGGCAACCCACACGTTTGACATCACGGATGTGACACTAATATCGGTATAATACGTGTATACGTCCAAACAGTGCATTGCAGTCGCCATAGGTACACTATTATGATGAATATGGAACATATGCATGAAGAACTGGTAACGGATAACAATGGTTGTACTTCGCAGAATGTGAATTATTGGTAACGTGGTGTCAAAAATTGGTTGTTGGTGTGCTATGGTGAGGCGGTGGTAAATATTTGCAAGGAAACGGGACTCTCGGACTGCTCATTGAGAGGGCAATGCCGGCGCTGATGCCTGCTGCAGTGGCAGAGTAAGTGCATCATCTGCCTCAGAAAATAGAGTATGAAATGAATTAAACTTGTTATTTAATCGAAATGAGTGTCAAGAAAATATATATCCACCAGTTTCATTCGCAGAAATTAGCATTTTTATTCCATTTAGCTGAACTTTGGTTTAGTTTGCACAAACATCTGCCAGAGAGACCATGTTGTTGAATAAGAATTGTTATTGGCAGAGCATTTATAGGATACTGAGACGGATACGGCAGAAACATAACGAGCTGCAGATATTTGTTAGTAGTAAAAAGTGGTTATTTTTGTTCACTTAAAAGATGGTCAATTGTGGTTCAGAATAAGTGCAGATCTGGTCATTTGGACTTTGTGTTTTTACCAGGGCGAGTGTTAAAACTGCAAACTTGTGGGTATTTCATAGAAATGTAGGTGAATGCAGTTTTTATATGTAATACTAACACAATATGTGTGTCAGTTCTTATGATCTATGATTGATTTCAGCTCTGAAAGAGTAAAATTGTGACCTTCCCGTAACACGTAATGAGACTTATGTGTTGGCTTCAAACCTCAACTTTGCTGAGACAGGCAGGCACGATCTGTATGTGTTTGTGGTATAAGCTATAATGGTACACTAAAACTAAATGGGCCTCCGAGGAGCTCGCTTTGAAAACCAGCCACTGTGTCATATCTTCCATATGGCGTTATTTCCTTGTGATATAGAGGGACATACCATACGATGAAAACGCAAGAGGCAAGACTGCTGATCAGGTGTTTTGCACTTGTGATTCACTATTATCTTACAGATGCATTTACATCTTCTTGCGTTTATTATATAATAACTGCATGTCTTTGGCAATTACACTCCTGGAAATGGAAAAAAGAACACATTGACACCGGTGTGTCAGACCCACCATACTTGCTCCGGACACTGCGAGAGGGCTGTACAAGCAATGATCACACGCACGGCACAGCGGACACACCAGGAACCGCGGTGTTGGCCGTCGAATGGCGCTAGCTGCGCAGCATTTGTGCACCGCCGCCGTCAGTGTCAGCCAGTTTGCCGTGGCATACGGAGCTCCATCGCAGTCTTTAACACTGGTAGCATGCCGCGACAGCGTGGACGTGAACCGTATGTGCAGTTGACGGACTTTGAGCGAGGGCGTATAGTGGGCATGCGGGAGGCCGGGTGGACGTACCGCCGAATTGCTCAACACGTGGGGCGTGAGGTCTCCACAGTACATCGATGTTGTCGCCAGTGGTCGGCGGAAGGTGCACGTGCCCGTCGACCTGGGACCGGACCGCAGCGACGCACGGATGCACGTCAAGACCGTAGGATCCTACGCAGTGCCGTAGGGGACCGCACCGCCACTTCCCAGCAAATTAGGGACACTGTTGCTCCTGGGGTATCGGCGAGGACCATTCGCAACCGTCTCCATGAAGCTGGGCTACGGTCCCGCACACCGTTAGGCCGTCTTCCGCTCACGCCCCAACATCGTGCAGCCCGCCTCCAGTGGTGTCGCGACAGGCGTGAATGGAGGGACGAATGGAGACGTGTCGTCTTCAGCGATGAGAGTCGCTTCTGCCTTGGTGCCAATGATGGTCGTATGCGTGTTTGGCGCCGTGCAGGTGAGCGCCACAACCAGGACTGCATACGACCGAGGCACACAGGGCCAACACCCGGCATCATGGTGTGGGGAGCGATCTCCTACACTGGCCGTACACCACTGGTGATCGTCGAGGGGACACTGAATAGTGCACGGTACATCCAAACCGTCATCGAACCCATCGTTCTACCATTCCTAGACCGGCAAGGGAACTTGCTGTTCCAACAGGACAATGCACGTCCGCATGTATCCCGTGCCACCCAACGTGCTCTAGAAGGTGTAAGTCAACTACCCTGGCCAGCAAGATCTCCGGACCTGTCCCCCATTGAGCATGTTTGGGACTGGATGAAGCGTCGTCTCACGCGGTCTGCACGTCCAGCACGAACGCTGGTCCAACTGAGGCACCAGGTGGAAATGGCATGGCAAGCCGTTCTACAGGACTACATCCAGCATCTCTACGATCGTCTCCATGGGAGAATAGCAGCCTGCATTGCTGCGAAAGGTGGATATACACTGTGCAAGTGCCGACATTGTGCATGCTCTGTTGCCTGTGTCTATGTGCCTGTGGTTCTGTCAGTGTGATCATGTGATGTATCTGACCCCAGGAATGTGTCAATAAAGTTTCCCCTTCCTGGGACAATGAATTCACGGTGTTCTTATTTCAATTTCCAGGAGTGTATTTTTGCACCTCAGTGGTATTTCAAATTCTTTTACGGACTTCAAAATTTTGTACTTCTCTTTCTTACGGGATTTTGCTTCAGAGAGAACCTCTGGTTGCATCTCCGTTTCCAGTAGGCACCTCCCTTTCCTTCGAGAATGATGAAAGCAGAATGGTATCACTTGAGTTTGTAAGAGTATATATAAGTACATACCCTTTACTGCTCTGTTATGTCATTGTGAAAGAAATGCAACGTAATTTTCATTTTTTCGGCCTTTTTCTAATGTAAAACTGTTTGTAATGTTCTGTGTTTATTCCAGTGAGTAATATACATGTAGGTAATTCGTAACACAATACTCCAGTTTCTATGTTTTTCTTTATTTAACGTTAGTACACTTTGTGAAATTTCAAACAGTTTACAGAATAGATATTCAATCTGCTTTAGATGGCCACAGTACAGATGTGGAGCCCGTAGGCAGTCACCAGACATTCGTTGAAGTTCCAGCCGTGTAGTCTACTAGCTTCTCCTGTTGTAATGTCTGTGAGAGGTGTGAGCTAGTGTTTTTCTACGTACTTTTATATGTTACTTCAGTTAATACCCCTATAAGCGACGAAGAAAGTAGCTAAATAAAAAAATGAGTACATTTTTCAATAATTGAATGTAAGAGAACTTACCTGTTCTTGTGGCGAGTAATCACAAGTGTCTGTTATTCAAAATCCCTAACGTCCTGGGTGTCCTTCTGTCGTTCCTAACTCGTATTAATTCATAGTCCAGTGTCTCTGTTACTCTGCACTTCAATGACAAATTTAGAGTGTGGAAATTCGAGTGACAGACTGAATATTAAAATCTGTCTTCAGTATCTTGTTATGATGGCTTCGATGATACATTGCATCCGACTACCACTTCAGCTTGCACTTTTAATCTCTACCATAGATTTGAAACATATCCATGTTGTTCTGTGTGTGAGAAAAAGAGTACAAAATATTTGTAATACCCTTTTGTTCAATACTATATTTGAAACACCACCGTCAGCACCGTGGCTAATAACGCTCTCTATATTGGATATCATTCTCTCTAATTCTTCACAATAAAGTAATAAAGGAGAAAGGGTGGAAGTAAAGCGTACTAGCATAGTAGAAGAATCTTTTCTTACGATATCATCACTGATATATCTGCCGGCCGGAGTGGCCGTGCGGTTCTAGGCGTTACAGTCTCTAGCCGAGCGACCGCTACAGTCGCAGATTCGAATCCTGCCTCGGGCATGGATGTGTGTGACGTCCTTAGGTTAGTTAGGTTTAATTCGTTCTAAGTTCTAGGCGACTGACGACCTCAGAAGTTAAGTCGCATAGTGCTCAGAGCCATTTGAACTGATATATGTGAACCAATGCCCAGTCAATTTAAATGATGGATGCACCGACCTTTAAAGTAGTACGTATGATTTAGTAACATCATCCTTGCAGCGTGTATGGGTAGTAGATACAAAAGAAGTTTTAAATGCTACCACAACTGAGGTCCAGGGAACGCGGAGACCAAGGAATTAGTCAACCTCTTCCCACTGACCTGTCACAGAAACTTTTTTATACCTAGATCAAAACAACAATGTATAACTTATTTGAGTACACGCTGTGATGATAGCTTTTGAATTGTTCGTTTTTATTTTTAGATGACCAGTTTCGGTCTTCTAAGAGATCGCCTTCAGATCTCACATTCCTTGATAAGCACAGGGACCGTTGGCTTGGAGCCATCACTTCTTACAATTATCAAGGAATGTAAGCTCTGAGGACCATATCTTACAAGATCGAAATCGGTTGTGTAAAAATATAGATAAAAACTTACATAAGTCAAGACTGTGTGTATTTAAATAAGTTACAAGATTATAAAAATCGTGGTTTTTCCTGGAAGAATGATCACGAAGATTTCAAAATAACAAAGTTATTGACAGTTAAGCATGGAAGGGGAGGGGACAAATTGCTGTCAGTAGGCCATTGCGTTCAAGTATAATATGCACCGGTTACAGCAGCTGTGATGTTAAGTACGGTCATATGTTTCTGTTAACTTTCATTGGGGAGTTCAGTTTGCACTATCCTAAAGGCCTTGCTACTTTCCTACACCATTTCATAGTAAGCTTTTTAAATGCTGAAAAGAAACACACAGTTCAGCGCTACAAAGCATAGAAGTACAATTCATAACAATTACGTTACACACCGTAATTTTACGCAGCTGATAACCGCCAAATAAGGTACCAGAGTGATATGACAACTGTGCACAGGACATCAGGTGTGACCGAATTCCTGCTGTAATTGTTTCCTGCTATGGCAGCTGTCCTGTATAAAAACAGCTGATAGTCACTTTGTTCTTCTAATTGAGAGATAAAAACGGACGGACTTTAACACAGAATTGAAGCGTGTTTCTACACTACATGAGACACATGTTTCGATGCTCTGATTTACACACATCTTCTACGAGATTAGGTATTCTCTAAGAAAGCACTGCTTAGTTCGTCGGTTGAGGGTATATGGAAGTACATGAGGACCGAAGAGTCTCCAAAAATGGCGGCCTAAAAATTGACATCAGTCTTTGTTGATAACTTTTTCCAACACTTCCATGATGAATCAGGCCCCGGTTCCCTAATTAGTGTACTATTAAGAGCTATAGAAATTTCTGTTACTGCTGGTTCATCATACACGAGTCTGTGTTGCAGGGTGCCTACCAAACGGCTTCCAGGGGCAACAGCAGAAAGAATTTCAATATTTGATATAATTGGTGAGTGGCTTTAAGTATGCAAAATCGTGACATTATCTATTCATTAAGGTGTACACTCAAGTATTAGTGTTAGAAACTGTACATACATGTCACGAGGGAGGGTCAAGTCATGGTGTGCAGATTTTATTCACCCAGTTTTTCTGAATGAGAGCCCTTAGTGACTTGTAACAAAACTTACGATTTCAAACCGATTCCTAAGTTTTTCTCGCTTATATGCCTAATGTGAAATATATAACGCATTAACGGGTCTGTAAAGTAATTGACGTTTGAAGTGTCGCTGATGAATTTGGGGTGGGACGTATCGTAATTGAGTTCTAACCAGAAAATAAATTGTTTCCAGACCCATTTCCAAATAAAATATATTAGATTTCAGTGAGGGAGAAGTATTAGGTCATATTTTGACCACGGTTCTCTGTTACATCCAGTATATAAACAAAAATTGTAGAATGTACAAAAAGATTAGAGAGAAGAATGTGGAACGAATTGTGGTTAAATACGTGTTTGAGCAAATAGTTACAAAAATGATGTAAATTATTTTATGTCATGACAGTCGCAGATTCATTGTCAGGAGATTACACTGCTGACAGCTGACTCTTATTTCAGCTCAGCTCAGCTCAGATGTTTTATTTAAACAGATACGTTTTGCAGCAGTAACAGGTCCAACTTTCTCATATAGCGTCGTCTCTGACATTCCACTCCATCTCCACTTTCATCAAAGATTTTCGTTTTAGGTAACATAACTGGAGATAATACCGCAATTTATTGTAAATTATCACTTAATGCAACAGTTAAGATCGCACATATTTATTAAAAATTATAACCGGTTTCCGCCACTGTGCTAGCCATATTGAGATCACGGAACCATATGGCTGAAGTTTACCGCTGCTTCAGCAATATGGTGCCGTGAAGACGGCCAGCATAAAGGGCAAAACGTGTCATCATTTTTAAGTAAATGATTAAGAGCGATTTTGACTGTTTCATTAAGTGATAGGAATATTAGAGCTAACAAAACGACTGCGTACATGTCTTTCTCTTATATTTTAGCTTATATCGCAAATATCACTTACCTTGACTGAAGAGAGGCTCTGGTGAATATTAGAGCTAACAAAACGACTGCGTACTTGTCGTTCTCTTATATTTTAGCTTATATCGCAAATATCACTTACCTTGACTGAAGAGAGGCTCTGGTAAGGTTACCTCATCTATCATTCCGACGTCTGAAACAAAGTTATAATGTATTGGAACCCTAATTAGACTGGGTCCTCTTCTATTCAAGATGACCTCACGAATGCTATACGAAATGTTGTGAACAAGTAGGAAAATAGTCTGAAAAGGCGAGAGGAAAACGTCATTCTGTAAATACAGTTTCATTTTTATTTCCAACTATACTTTTCACAGACGAAAACAGGATATTTACTTCTATTTCCACCGAGTGCTCATCACACATTCATATTAAAGTAATGATTTGGGGATTTATTGTAGCAATAAATAAAATAAATGATTCATTTGACGAAAACACTGATTGAAATTATAGAAAACACCATATAAAGAGTTTATCTCTATTTTACACTAATATTTACAAGTAACATTCTTTGGTTTTTTTGTAGGAGAAATCTGAGTGTAGGCAAGATGAATCGGCATTGACGAATAATCTCTTCGTGTTTCGTGAAAGACAGGAGGTATTACACACGAGGAGCCAAAACTTGAATGCCTCAGTAGAAAGAGTTACGATAGCAAAATACGGGAAATCACGTTCATAGTATTGCTTATGATACATATAACTCGTTAATAATACATGTATTTAAACGTCATTCTCATACGCTTTTAAGAATCACCCAGAATCCCACCCACGCCGAAGTATCCTGTTGGTCAGTTTACGTAATTAATCATCCAAGCAATACGTCCCGAAGGTTTTTTTCCATTCGAAAAGGACGCTCGTCGCTTTAGAATAATGCGTATTTCTAGTAGAAGAGAGACAGAGTTAGCTTACGACAGTTAAGTCACAGGATGTGGGTCTGGAAGAGTGCTCACAACACAACGGAAACACGTCAACTCATAGTTCATTTCACATCACTAAATACACGATTCCGTAGCTTTCTTTGCAAATCAGTTACGGCTCTACCTTCTCCCGCAAATACAATATATGTGACGAATCTTACACATAATTCATCTTAAATATGCAAGTAAATGGGTGAAACAGACGTGGCGAAAATTAAATTAAAGCTTTCGTGTTTAGCATCCACATTAATAATTCGCAATTACTCGTGTCTGTATTTTTATTTAATTTTCTCCCTTCAGGAGAACAATTTACATTTCTCACTTACCCGTTTATCATGGTATGTCATCACTCTTGTTCCCAATCACATTTGCATTTCTCACGCCTAACACGAATAACTTTCGACGATAACTAAAAGCAGTAATATATTATGTGTGGCAGACACGAAAAGAAACATGTTTTTCATACCTTACTAAAATGCAGCACATGAAAACCGCTTTTTTGAAACCGAAAATGTATTTATCTGGCTAGTACAATCAGATATCAATATTTCAGAACTTTTAGAAGGTTCATTCCAAATAACAGTATTGTATCAGTCTTAGTTCGTCCTTTCTTCACGAATCCTAGAGTATAGTTTTTTGCCGGAAAGAAAATATTTTAGTGAATGTGCTTGATAACGTTACGATTATATAATTTCTTGGTACTTCACAACGTTTTGATGCAAGGGAAGCTACACACGGAATGAAAATTAGCTACACAAGAATTTGCTGTTGGCGTGACGTAAATAAGCTGCAGCCAAAGATGAGCGCTTCAGCGATGTCCAGAGGTGTCAAGCACGTTTACGATTTCGTTGGCACTGACGTCATAAAAGGACGAGCTACCCTGTCCACAGCGGTAGGTTAAGTACGCAGTATAGTTCGGAGACTTTTACAAAAAATGTACTAAATAATTTTAGTTGATTGTCCTGCAATTTGCTTTCAGATTTATCTACTTCAGTGAGTAAACATTTAGGATTTATGTACAGCCTTCTACACACTTGCAGTGTTACGTCAGCCTAGAGAAGAATCATTGATATTTGAGTACAGGCAGCTTTACAGCTGGATCGAAAATGTTCTTTGGTGGTATCAGACACAATCTTTTCCTTCAGCTAATGCGTCGTCAATTGTGAGACACAATGTTCTTTGCGTGAAATTTAGAGCTCTTTTTACTGAAATTAGATACCAGTATACCATTTCCTTTAGGCTTGTTGCTTAAGCTGTTCAAGAACTAATGACCCACTGTTTCTTCAAGCTATTACTTGCTGCCCCCCTCCTAACTAGAGACCTGCATCCCATGTTCCCTTCAACGTGCGTAGCTTCTCGCGAACTGATGGGAGCCGGCATTTCACGTAGTCTTCCGTAAACAGACAACTGACGATTTAACTCGCGACTGTTCATGTACCAGAGCTCCGAAACTGACACTAACAGTAAGTGTAGGTACGACTATTTAGGAAACTCGAGATGGACGATCAACCATAATTTGTCTAGTACTGGACGTTAAAACTGTAGACACACCACAAATCAGATGAAACCCATTATATGACAGCACAGTTTCTTCTAAAAGTTTATCACCATACTGCCCAAGACTTTACAAGCACACCTGGTGGCTTTGAACGTTTTTCTGACCGCGTGGCACGTACTAGTGTTTGTAGTCGGTGTATGGGTTGGGTAGCGGGTCTGTTCCGAAACGCGGCTTGTCCTGTAGTGCGGTCAGTCTATTGAGGCAGTTTCGGCGTCCTCTTCAGGACTGGCCGGCTGTGGCGCCGGCGCATGCGCTTCTCGGGCTCAGAAGCGGTGCTCCTCGTATCACAGGAAAGACTCGTCGGCCAGCGCCGTGGTGGCGTCGCGCTCCTCGTCGTCGTCGTCATCATCGTCGTCGTCGTCGACGACGAGGCCCCCTGCCGACTGGGGCGGGCCGTCTCCGGCCACCGACAGCCGCTCGTCGTCCTCGCGGTAGTCTAACGACGGCGCCGCCCCCGACGCTGCCGACTGCGGGCGGCCCCCGATGCCGCCCCCGCCGAGACCGCCGCCCCCGCCGCCGCTGCAGCCGGCACCCGTGGCAGCCGCCGCCGTGTTGATGACGTAGTACTGGTGGTGGTCCGGGTCGCCGTACTGCGAGTGGTAGAACTCCTCGCGCATCATGTGGTTGAGTGAGCTGCAGCGGAAGTACAGGATCTGCTGGAAGGGCTTGCGGAAGTCGCGGTTCAGCGTCGCGTAGATGATGGGGTTGAACAGCGAGTTGGCGTATCCCAGCCAGAGGAACAGCGACGACAGCGAGGGCGGGATGTCGGTGAACGGCCGCACCAGCGCCAGCACGAAGAAGGGCAGCCAGCAGAAGGTGAAGGCGCTCATGATGATGCCCAGCGTCGTCGACGCCTGAAACACAGGCAACAGTACTGCAGGACACCGCTCTAAACAGAGGCCTGCATTGAGGTCTTCGCTTTCACAAACATCTGGACAAACAAAGAACAAATACACTTAAAATCCGAAACGACGCACTCGTAAGGAACTATACGAACAGCCGGAAACCTGTAGATGTGATGAGCGTGCACCGGCAAACCAATAATTACAGTTTCAGAAAAATTCGATGGTTTATTTAATAGGAAGAGCTTCACGAACTTAGCAAGTCAACAACGCGTACTACTGTTGGTAGGAGGGAAGACAAGGAAGCATATTTTGTAAGTAGGCTGTTTAGGTTTTTATGTTGGTAACGCCATGTAGCGCTCTATATGAAAATCACTGACTGTGCTGTGTGCAGTATGTGGCTGGTTTGCATTGTTGTAATTTGCTATTGTAGTGTTGGGCTGTTAGCTATTAACAGTGCGTAGCTTTGCGCAGTTGGAGGTGAGCCGCCAGGGGAAGTGATATGGCGGATTTTTGAGAGCGGATGATCTGGACGTGTGTCCATCAGAAACAGCACATATGTAAGAATGGATGTCATGAACTGCTATATATATTATGACTTTTGAACATTAAGGTAAATACATTGTTTGTTCTCTATCAAAGTCTTTCATTTGCTAACTGTGCCTATCAGTAGTTAGTGCCTTCAGTAGTTTGAATCTTTTATTTAGCTGGCAGTTGTGGCGCTCGCTGTACTGCAGTAGTTCGAGTAACGAAGATTTTTGTGAGGTAAGTGATTTGTGAAAGGTATAGGTTAATGTTAGTCAGGGCCATTCTTTTGTAGGGATTATTGAAAGTCAGATTGCGTTGTGCTAAAGAATATTGTGTGTCAGTTTAGTGTTGATCAGAATGGGTAAAGAGCGAAATGTCTGAGTACGTTCAGTTTTACTCAGCTGTTTGAAAATCAACTAATGTAAGAGATTTATTAGCACAGTAATTCATTAATTTTTCTAAGGGGACGTTACAAATTGAGCAAGTCAACAACGCGTACTGATATGGCGCGCGCCGCTAACCTGTGATCTTGTTCAGAGCGCACACTGTAATCGATTATAGCTCGCTGTCCTGGTGCGGGTGGCGCTTTGGTGGCGATTTGCTATGACGTCGCTGGCGTGTGTTTGCGGTGCCCGGCGGAAAGCGAGAGGGTAGTTGGTTTTCCGGGGACTGGACGGAACGTTCGCTCTGCCTGACCTGCTAGTGACTAGCGCTAAGGCTGTTGTGCCTCGCATTATGAGCAGAGTGGTCTGGGGCGGAGGCGACTCGCCGCTGTGCTGGCCATTCGATGGTGATTGATTGGAGTCGGCGTACTTGTTCTTTCTGCCTGTATGATATGGAGGTCCGGTGGGGTCCTGTGATACTCTGACCCGGAGACAACTAGTTGCTGAATTTTGTAGGTGTCTGCCAGGTTAGGGTGTGGGCTCGATTGGCTCTTCAGATTTTCCCACGGAAGCTCCAGCAGCGGTTTCTGAACTTTTCTGATGTGGGACCGTGTCGTTGGAACCGTTTGCTGTGCGTGTGGCTCGTTACGATATTTGTGGGTACTAATTTATTTGCTCAACTGGAGTGCTGCCCGGAGTTGCGTTCATGTATGGTACATTTGGCACTCGACGTGTTAGGTAAAGTCTGATTATGAAGGGCGGTTTTGTACAGTATATACATAGTGAATTACCGCTGCTTGGTATATGTGGTCTTCTGGGACCTGAACAACACGATCTAGTCAATTTGGTTGTGTAAAAGCATTTAGTGGTGTGTTCTGTATTTTTTATTGTGTTATTATTAGCTTGGTGGAATAGTCGCGTTTGGTGTCGTTAAGGCACTTATGAGACTGTGGTTTGACTATTCATGTGCGCTTGGCTTTTATTGTTTCGTTTTAGGAAGCGAGAATTGTTTGAGATTTGTGTGTTGGCTTCCGGCACTTATTAAGAGCGCCCGAGTTACCGGCGCTGTGGTTATCATGTGCTATCTGGATGTTATACTGTATTTTGAATTTTGTGTTGATATTATCTGTCGTGTGTTACAGAATATAACCAAGGTGTGTAAGTGATGGGCAGTTGTGGGAGGCATGTCGGGGAGCTCTCAGCGGCTTATTTCGGGGACCGTTTCTAGTGGGAAGGCTCCGAAGTGTTGAGAGCTCGCTCTTCTGTGATCGTGTTGGGAGTTGCCCGCGCCCTTTGGTTGTATCAAATTATTTTGTTATTATATTTATTGGTTGTGTGTTGCGCTTCTTTCATTTTATGGTGCCAAGCGCCATTATCTTAGTTTTTTATATAAATCATTTTAAATTGTAATGCCAAGTTAACTTATTATTGGATTCTGTCTTTTGGATAAACTCTAAAGCACTATTGTAAAAGGTTCCTGATTTTAGGGTGGCAAGCTGCCGTTATTGTTTTTTAAAGCTCAGTCTTTAACCATTTGTTAAGTTTTGTAAGTTATATGAATTCGTTATTTAAAGGAGTTTAGTATTAGTAATTTAATAAATTGTCTACAGCGTCTGCTGTTTGGATATTATTGGGTGGAACTCCTTGGATAGTTGTCCTATACGAATGCGCATCTCAGCGCACTGCTGTTGGTACTAGGGAAGACAAGGAAGCGTATTTGAGTGAGAATAATTTTTTATGATCTGCGCACAGATTAGAGCTGGAAAAACTAATATAGATCTAAGTAGCTAGCGACTGTAGCTAGCTTACTAGAAATGCTGTGACGAAGAAATGTTCTCGTATCATTGAATTATCTCTTTTAATGTAGGTACACTCTCGCTACGTCAAAGTGTCAGTGGTTTGGTCGGTATTACGCAGTCAATGAGAAAATTTTAATTATTTTGAAAAGAGTATTAACAAGAAATGGAACAGAAATATTTAAATTCAACTGCCACAATGACTTTAAAAAAATATGAACGTGGAACTGACTAGGTTGGTGGAAAAAGAAACGGACATAGATAGTCTCGTGACAGACTACGAAATTATTATAGACACAGCATGCAACAAGGCCAGGTAACGGCTTTGCCGCAGTGGATACACTCGTTCCCGTGAGATCACCGAAGTTAAGCGCTGTCGGGCGTGGTCATGGTGGGTGACCATCCAGGCCACCATGCGCTGTTGCCATTTTTCTCGGTGCACTCAGCCTCGTGATGCCAGTTGAGGAGCTAATCGACCGAATAGTAGCGGCTTCGGTCAAGAATACCATCATAACCACCAGGAGAGCGGTGTGCTGACCCCACGCCCGTCCTATCCGCATCCTCCACTGAGGATGACACGGCAGTCGGACGGTCCCGGTAGGCCACTCGTGGCCTGACGACGGAGTGCTTTTTATGCAACAAGGCCCAACCAGTACGATCTGAGACTGAAAGGCGTCCAATCTCTTGCTGAACAACCGATCCACAGATAAGACGATTGCATCAGATGACGAAGAACGACCAACCTCTACGTTGAGAGGCGTGTCTTAAGCAGAGGAAAAAATATACAGAGACAGTTCGTAAAGAAAAACCACAAGCAAGGAAGAAATATTGTAGCTGCTTGTCTGGTAACAATCTAAGTAATGCAATGTATCGCTTACCATCGGAGAAATTAAGAAAGGCTTACTTATCCTAGACGGTACGATGACATTCAACTTAGAGCATACACTGAATTACATGTTAGTGTATATTAGTGAGCCGTGGTAAAAATTGCTGTTTTGAAGAGCGCGCTGCAGCGCATTGTGTGAAGCAGTCGCCCTCCGTTCCTGGCGGTGGCGCCGCTGTGGCAAGCGCAGCTTTGGTGTCTCCCTCTGGTGGGAGAGGGGAAAGGTAGGCTGTTCACGTGCATTTAAGGAGCGCTATGAGCACGCTAGAGGGTCCATCGGTCAGTCTGGGTGAGTCTGGAGTCAGTCTGGGGTTAGTGTCTCGTCGCCAACTTGCTAGTCTGTCTCTCGTCCGAATTTGTGGCGCTGTGAGAGGGCTCAACGAGTGGTCGCCCGGTCGGGGCATAGTTCCTCCATCTGAGTCTGCGCGTTAGGCTGCCAGTCTGCTCGAGTTGCTCAGGCAACGGTCATTGGCGGTTGGATTGATCGGTTGGTCGGTCGCGCACTGAGACACAAGCCGACTTGTCCGCCTTGAGCGTCGGCGCATGTAAGGTCGTTACGTGAGTCCAGTGGGCCGCGCCGTATAGCGAGGGGTCGTGGCTTCGCGGCTGACACGAGAGCAACAGGAGTCAACCCACGACATCGGTCTGGCCGGTGCGATATGCGACGCCGTAAGACGGGAAATCGGCGCTCCTTCCTGCGTCCGTTGAAGCGGCTGGCAGCGGACAGTTCGGGAGAGCGTTTTGGAGGTGCTGCGCCAGGTCTTCGCCAGAAATTGCAGTTTATTAGAAGTGAGGTCACCAGCCGCTTTGTTTTGGGATCGTCCCACCATTCTTCTCCGTTTGCTCACCCGCGGGAAGGTGATTATTTATGAACTGGGTGGTCCGTTTTTCCCTTCTGGAGTACGGGCGGGTTAGAGTAACCTGAGGTTCGGGTTGTTCGGTAATCTCCCTATCAATCTGCCGTACGTTAATAGCTGCCTCTGTCATGTTTGTCGGATTCGGAGTGTTAGAGAATTTATTGCTTGAAGTGTAACGGCCTAATTCAAAATGGCTCTGAGCACTTTGGGACTTAACGTCTATGGTCATCAGTCCCCTAGAACTTAGAACTACTTAAACCAAACTAACCAAAGGACATCACACAACACCCAGTCATCACGAGGCAGAGAAAATCCCTGACCCCGGCGGGAATCGAACCCGGGCGCGGGAATCGAGAACGCTACCGCACGACCACGAGCTGCGGACAACGGCCTAATTCCTGAAATAGGCTTTTATCTTGCCTATCATCTTGAGAGGCGGTATATGTGTACTTTAGAGCATGATTGGCCAACCTTGTATAATCTTATGTAAGATGGCATTTCATGGGCTTTTATTTAAATGGTCATTTTAGTATACAAAGTTGCCACCCTTACACCGTAAGACTTTTCTTAGAAGTTAAAATCAAGTTGCATCTTCAGTGGCAAGTTAATCTTTAATTTTAGTGTTTTGTACCATTTCCATCCCTCCTACGGGGTGCATACTTTGTGTGCTTGGGTGAATTGTTAAAAGTTTTACTTTAAGGTAATCTGTTGTTTTGCAGATTTGCACCAGTGTAGTCTTTCAGAGGTTGTTGTGACCGGTCGTGACTACGGCCGCGGCAAGGTTCTCAGCCGGAAAGCTCATACATTCAAAAATTTCTTTCTTTCTGCCTCTGAATATATTGTAACTTGATATTTAGAGGATGCTTTCTGTTTATAATTTTAAATCTGTTTGTAACAAAGAGGCTTTTAGGAATAAAATTCCCATTTCTTAAAAGCAATTTCATTTTGATTTCATAAGTTACTCCCTGGCAACTGCTTCCACGCTCACATAGTGTGATTAAATGTGTTAATGTTCTTGATGAATCGCTAGTAAATAAAGTAAATTCTTAAGAAAAGGTTTTGAAAGTAAATTCAATTTGTAATTAGCACATAAAGAAGAAGACGATAATAAATTCCATAAGAAACTTAATCATTATACTGCAGCATCTGGAAGACCGGAAGATGATAATGGTTTCACGCAACTGGCAATTCGTGAAATACCAGAACATATGGATCCCAAGAAGGCGTACATAGCATAATTCTACTTCAAGTGTTCAGCACCCTTCCGCAGCTTCTTACAATAGTCTACAATCGTTTCCTTTAAACCGGATGCACATCAAAACTATTAAACGGAACTAAAATAGTGCTGACAGTCAAGCCTAGAAAAGAACGCAGCACACAAATCACCAAGTTGCGCCCAATTTGTGTTTTATACACAGAGCGAAGACCCTGGAAAAGCTTTAATACATAGAATAACGTATTTCATCTACTCCAGAGAGTTTCTACGTAATAATCAATACGATGTCACGCCAGAAACAGACACAACTGATGCGCTAAAGGCAGTCAGAATTATAGTCGGTAGCAGCCTCAAAGACATAATGTGTGTCATCATGGCGAGTCTTGTTACACAAGGAGGCTTGGACGCCATTCGGTATCCAAGGATTTCGAAAACGTTGCATGAATTTCAATATCCTGGGAGGCTATGTAACTTGACATGCAGCTACTTTCACCACAGAACTGCATCGTTACCTGCCAATATCCTGTGAAAAGAGAGGACAGTAAATAAAGTATGTCTACAGGGGATTTGGTGCAGTGAAGGTCTGTGCAACGTGCTGTATAATAAGTTAGCTTGCCTTACTCAAGGCACTCTCTCACAGCCGCTTGTGCGGACAATCTAAATCTTTTTAAGTAAAGAAAGCGGTCCTGAACCTAAGAGTATCTATAACACAGGGTTTGCAACAAATCGCAACTTGGGCCGAAGACAGCAAACTCCGATTCAACGGACAGAAATCAAAATTGCAAAGAAAAGGCGATTATGGCAAACATCACCGGTATGGATAGAAGCACAGGAGCTACAATACGACCGCATCTGATTTATTTGAGCACAACAGTTAAGCAGTTTAAATAGTGAAAGCATTCAGGACGACATGCTATGAGGAGCTGTGTGTTTTAGCAATCTTCAAGCCCATAACAAGATGCGAGAAACAGCCGAATGGTATGACATAGACAACTCTAGAAAGGCCATATACATTACAGACATCTCCCTGGAGTATAGACGCTGGCCACACACAGCGGATTTATCCAGAATAAATGAGTTCATGGATGGCAATACTAATCATCACAAGCTTAGTCATCAACGACGGCTCAACGTTCATACTGAATGCTCACACAGCCAAGCCTAGCAATTTGCTATTGTAAATGGATTGAGTCAAGATTTGCAGTACTCGTCACCGACAACATGGTAATACCAGATTCATTACGAAATTCGAAGAATCATAGCTACTTAATTTAATAAATACGATCAAAACTCAGGAATATACAGAATTACATCTGGCAGATAAATTTCGCATAGGTTAAAGTTCATCCAGGAGTACGGGGCAATGAACTATCTGATAATCTAGCTGAGAGAACAGACCTATCACGGAAAAAGACAGTTGTAGCCCATTGTCTGTAAGTGCAACAGCGATCACGAAAAAAGACAGTTGCAGCCCATTGTCTGTAAGTGCAACAACGAAAAAAACTAAGACAGAAGTTCGAAAACGAATGAGAGATTGAGTGTCAACGACCTAAAAACTGGGGAAACAAGAATCTGCAGTTATCTACGATCCCCAAATGTTTAACAGTTAAGCTGCTATCATCACCGAATTTTACAGACATGTTAACAGGCCATGGTAAACTGAAAGCCTATTATGAAAGCTTCAAAGTAACTGAAGACGCACTGTGCACATGTAAGGAAGAAGACAAAAATTTGACCACCGGTTTTGGACTGCAGTAATTTGGCGGCAAAGAAGGAGGCTCTCAGGAAGCAAACAGGCAAACAGTTGAAAAAGGAGGCCGATCTCCCATCAATAAATCAGGCATAGTTTATAAATTAACAACAGATTTTTTCAACTTGGGCAATTCGATAAGATTCTCAACTGTATAACAATACCTGACGTCAACTATAGCTTCATAGCTGTTCTGGAAAACATGAATGAATGCAAGAAGCCTAACAGATTTTTAATATTAACTCTCAAAGTCATTGGCTTCCCTCCAATACCAAGGTGGTGATGCCTTGGTGCCTCAGAACTTGACCTACCAACCGATCTCTTCTTCTAGTCAAGTTGTGGCACAAATTCCTTTTCTCCCGAATTCTATTCAGTACCTCCTCATTAGTTATGTTATCTACCCATCTAATCTTCAGCATTATTCTGTAGTACCACATTTCGACAGCTTCTACTCTCTTCTTGTCTAAACTATTTATCGTCCACGTTTCACTTCCATACATGGCTGCTTTCGATACAAATACTTTCACAAGAGACTATCTGACACTTAAATCTATACTCGATGTTAACAGTTTTCTTTTCTTGAGAAACGGTTTCCTTGTCATTGCCAGTCTACATTTTATATCCTGTCTGCTTCGAACATCATCAGTTATTTTGCTCCCCACATAGCAAAACTCATCATTTACTACCTTAAGCGTCTCATTTCCTAATCTGATACCCTCAGCATCACCCGATTTAAATCAACTGCATTCCATTATCCTCGTTTTGCTTTTATTGATGTTCATCTTATATCCCCCTTTCAAGACACTGTCTATTCCGTTCAGTTGCTCTTCCAGGTCCTTTGCTGTCTCTGACAGAATTACAATGTCATAGGCGAACCCCAAAGTTTTAATTTCTTCTCCATGAATTTTAATTCCTACTCCGAATTTTTTTTTTTTTTTGTTTCCTTTACTGCTTGCTCAATATACAGATTGAATAACATCAGGGAGAGGTTACAACTCTGTGTCACTCCCTTTCCAACCACTGCTTCCCTTTCATGCTCCTCGACTGTTATCAAACGAAATTTGTGACTTTTGTGAGGATTTTTCGGTAGGGCCGACGAAGAACATTGTGTTGTATGGGAAGTCATCGATGGTTATAAAAGTGATTTCAGGAGCTCCCTAGGAAGCTTTTTGGGACCCTTGCTATTAAAATAGAGTGTCAAAAGAAATTTTTCACTCTTAGCGAGAATTTCGTAATAGAGACGACGCAGAATGTTGTCTTGTAAGGAAAGTGATCACCAGATGTAGATATAATTTGAGACGAGGCCCACGTTAGTGTGTTGGGTCTCACGTTGTTAAAACTGTATAATAATGACGAGGCAAACAACGTTAAATACAATCTCAGATTTCTCAGTGGATGCACCAGGCATGTGAAATGAAATACTGTACTAAGAAAAATACTACACACGTACTGGGACAGATTTTAAGGTAGGTAAGGTGCTTAAAACTGCGTAAAATTTAAAATTATGGCTTTCAGAAAACGAAAAACTGCAATTGGGAACAGTCAGTCTATAAAATTACGTTGATGTAGCAATTTCTAGTCATGAAATGGAATCGTCACGTAGCCGAGTTGTGGGTGAAACATGTGGTAGACTTGAGGTGTTTCATAGAACGCAGGGAAAATAGGATCAATTCGCAAAGCTGACTGCGTACAAAACTGTCAAGTCACCCATTGTACAATATTGCTAACACTTGGGGAACCAAAGCAAATAGGGCTAACACGAAGAAGAGAAACACGTACAGTCACAGGTTTCTTTGACTCTCTACCATGGACTTCGTAGTTGTTTGCAATATACAGATATAGCTGTAAATGTCTGACTTTAAAGTGAGTCATTTACAGCAATTACCGAACTAATAATAGAATTATGTCTCATCAGCAAGGTATGTATTACCTGCGGAGTAACACAGGATATTAATGTGTCACACATCCAGTTCTTATGTTTCATGAGAACTAGTGAATGTCAGAGTTTTCAGTGGTACTTACTGAATGTATATGAAGTGCAGCCCAGGACCAAAAATGTTCATGGCAATTGTAGTCTCACCACGCACATCTTTATTTGCTTGAATACGTTGACGAATTAATATTCTACTGCTCGAAAATATCAACATTTCAGTTGATAAAAACATAAAATACTGACAATAGCAATTCATTTGTGAGCCATAATGTAAACTGCGAGAAATCCTTGCTATCAAATAAGGACATCTGTACATCGTGATTGAATGACAGCTACAATCCTAGGCATAATAAAGTAGGACCACAAAACATTTTCTTCCACATTACCACTTGCATTATTTTTAGTACTCACAAGGTTAAAATGGCTCTGAGGACTATGGGACTTAACATCTATGGTCATCAGTCCAATAGAACTTAGAACTACTCAAACCTAACTAACCTAAGGACATCACACAACACCCAATCATCACGAGGCAGAGAAAATCCCTGACCCCGCCGGGAATCGAACCCGAGAACCCGGGCGCGGGAAGCGAGAACGCTACCGCACGACCACGAGCTGCGGACAACTCACAAGGAAGACCGTCCAAAACCAAGTCTAATCTCAGGATATACAAATGTAGAATTTGATCCAAAGAATCTCCTTTGCCGCGCGGGATTAGCCGAGCGGTCTAAGGCGCTGCCGTCATGGACTGTGCGGCTGGTCCCGGCGGAGGTTCGAGTCCTCCCTCGGACATGGGTGTGTGTGTTTGTCCTGAGGATAATTTAGGTTAAGTAGTGTGTAGGGTTAGGGACTGATGACCTTAGTAGTTAAGGCCCATAAGATTTCACACGCATTTTTTGAATCTCCTTCTCAAAATAAATACTACGAAATTAATAACAAACATCGTCTGAGCCACAGCATTCATCTTATTTTTTTGTGCTAAAACTGCTATCGCCGATTGTAATTTCAGAGGATATTAAAATGATTTTCTCCTTACGTTTTCAAATCAAATTCTCTTGATGTAAATTTTATCTAATAAAGTACGCAACACAACTGTCTGTTTTGCGGATTACCAACAAATGGCCTCTCACCAGATCTAGCGAACGGAATTAAATTCTGAGATGAAAACGGATTCACAATAGAGTAGATCCCTGCACTTCAGAGCACACTTCAAGTTAAGGCGTTTAAGGCTACGGTATTAACACAGATCGTAACACGGAGTGAAGTCTAGTGCTTGTAAGACCTTCATAAGCAGCTTTAAGCTCTCTGGTGCAGCAAACGACTGCAAGGCAGCAGACACTACTTCATTAACGTGTTCCATAAAAGCAACGCAGGAGATTGCACTCAGCGCCCCGGTTAACTACCTGGGGCTTGCAGTAACCCTGGAAGAAGTACGTTAAACGTTAAGGCGTTGGGTCGACCTCCTCTGCGGTGCCCCTTTCTTGTTAGGCATTACTGTGGCTGGATAACGGGAGGAAAGTGGAACTCTGCACAGGAAAATGCGTCAGAAATATGTTCTTATCACAGTACTGCACCAGTAAACACCCGTTTCCTGAACGAATTGAACTCTCATGTTCAACAGTCAAGCGTCTGATTACTTTACTTAGGTTCAGCATGAAAGCGAGACAAAGTTTAGAAGGCGTTGGAAATTATTTTTAAAGTTTGTTTGGAGTTGTTAAGTGCTCTTATTCTCAACACTGAATAAATTCAGCGTGATTTGCGCACCGCAGGATACGCTGCGTCAAGAGATACACAGAGTTTCTAATTGTAATACACACCTTACTTTACGTAAGACTATACCTCTTAATGAGTAGATTATGATAACAAGTCATATTTTTAACTACGTTACATAAATATATGAAAATATTGAAAATAATTTTTTTGTTGCACCTGAAAGCTGTTAGGTAGGCAACCTGCAACTGGGACTTTGCACCATGACCATGGACAGTTGTTTAATATTATAAATGGAGCTGTCATAGTTGAATAGGAAAGTCTGGCATTTCTGCCAGTACATAGTTATGAAGTAAGTGCTACCTCAAACATCTTATGCACGTCAAAAGGGGTATGGTTCAAATGGTTCAACTAGCTCTGACCACTACGGGTCTTAACTGCTGAGGTCATCAGTCCCCTAGAACTTAGAATTGCTTAAACCTAACTAACCTAAGGACATCACACACATCCATTCCCGAGGCAGGATTCGAACCTGCGACTGTAGCGGTCGCGCGGTTTCAGACTGTAGCGCCTAGAACCGCTCGGCCACTGCGGCCGGGGAAAAGGGTATGAGTGCAGATATTTCTGTTGGTGACTAGGGATGGTGTACTGAACAACATTACACCAGTACCTACGTCATTTGTGGATTAAGAATTACAAGCCATATGTTTTTTGGTTAGGTAGTACCTCCAAGTACATGTGGCACACGGAAGCCAATAATATTTATTTTCCCCATGGCAGCAGGTGAGAGACTGAGGTTTGGAAGCATGACTGCAAAACCGGTAGCCTATACGGACAGGCGTCGTTCACTTCGCGGCCAGTACGGGCATGCAGGAAACACCGAAGTATCGTGTTTGTGACGTGTTTCTGCGAAGAGGGTTCGACGTAGAGAGAAAAACAGCCAACGCTCTGAGGTGTGCGCATATTAACGTACCACATAGAAAAACATGTTTTCTTACATCCGTTACAACCTCTATAATCTGCTTTGCATGTTGAAGGCTTTTCTGCTCTTATGCTCATTCAGTGACAGGTTAACTTACAATTCTTTGATGCTGCAGCATACATCCCTCTAACCTGTTTCTACCTGTGGTAAAGGTTTTCCATACACTTGTTCCGCCGCGCGGGATTAGCCGAGCGGTCCAGGCGCTGCAGTCATAGACTGTGCGGCTGGTCCCGCCGGAGGTTCGAGTACTCCCTTGGGCATCGGTGTGCGTGTTTGTCCTTAGGATAATTTAGGTTAAGTATTGTGTAAGCTTAGGGACTGATGACCTTAGCAGTTAAGTCCCATGAGACTTCACACACATATGAACATACATGAAACTTGTTCCTTCAGGTATTCTTGTTGATACTTCTTCATTTTGTTCCTTATCTGTGCCCTTCATTATCTTTAGATTCTTCTATACTACAATATTTCATGCACATCCAGTTTCTTCTTCGCTTTTTGGTTCCGCAAAATGCTGTGCTATTCACCCATACTTTCAGGAAACATTTTCCTCAAATTCATAGCAAGTTCCACGGGACTGGAAGAAGGCCCAGGTCATAGCAATCTATAAAAAGAGTAGAAAATCGGATCCAGATAATTACCGGCCAAAATCACTGACATCGATTCGTTGTAGAATCATGGAACATATTTTGTGTGCAGACATAATGACCTTTCTAGACTCTGAGAGGTTCATCTGCTGAAACCAGCACGGTTTTATGAAAAAGCGGTCATGCGAGACACAGCTGGCCCTCTTTGTGCACGATATACAACAGGCTCTAGATACCGGCTCCCAGGCTGATGCCATATTTCTCGACTCTCGAAAGGCGTTTGTCTCTGTTCCGCACTGTCGCTTGCTCTAAAAAGTGCACGCTTACCGTCTATCCGATAACAGATGCGGTTGGATAGTAAGTTTCCTAACAGACAGGGAGCAGTATGTCGTCAAGAACGGGGTGACTTCAACAGAAACAAGCGTAACTTCAGGTGTGTCCCAGGGCAGCGTAATAAGTCCGCTGCTTTGTACGATTTACATAAACGATCTGGTTGATAGTACTGACAGCGCGATTAGACTGTTTGCAGATGATGCTGTAGTCTACAGGAAAGTAGTATCACACGAAATTTGTGAACAAATCAATGAGCATTTGCAGAAAATAAATGCGTGGTGGTAAAAAAAAATGGTGCAAATGGCTCTGAGCACTATAGGACTTAACATCTATGCTCATCAGTCCCCTAGAACTTAGAACTACTTAAACCTAACTAATCTAAGGACATCACACACATCCATGCTCGAGGCAGAATTGGAACCTGCGACCGTAGCGGTCACGCGGTTCCAGACTGAAGCGCCTAGAACCGCACGGCCACACCGGCCGGCAATGCGTGGTGTAATGACTGGCAGCTATCTCTCAATATTAGTAACTGTAACCTACTGCGTATAACAAGGCGAAAATCCCCATTAATGTACGAGTACAAAATAAATGCCCAGTCTTCGGAAGCGGTAACATCCGTCAAGTATCTGGGTGTGACTATTCGAAATGATCTCAAAAGGAATGATCAGATTACACAAGTAACGGGTAAGGCAAACTCTAGATTGCTGTTTATTGGTAGAATCCTGAAGCGATGCAGTCCTTCAACAAAGGAAATAGCTTAGAATACGTTAATTCGTCCAGTCTTAGATTATTGTTCGTCTGTATGGGACCCTTACCAGTTGGGTCTGAATCAAGTGATCGAGAAGGTCCAACGAAGAGTGGCAAGATTCGTGACTGGTATATTTAGCCATCGGGAGAGAGTTACAGATCTCATAGAAAGTTTGAAGTGAGACACACTTGCAGATAGACGGCACGCTAAACGGAAGTGGCTGCTCACTAAATTCCGAAATCCTATCTTCACCGAGGATGCAGAGCATATATTATCACCACCAGCTTTCAAATCGCGCAACGATCACCATTCGAAGATAAGGGAAATTAGAACTCGTACTGAGGCGTTCAGACCGTGGTTTTCCGACGTGGGACCCGCTAGGGGAACATAGAGGGGGGGGGGGGAGGGGGGAATGAATTTGGCGCGAATTGTGCACTCCGCCACACACTGATTGGTGGCTAGCGGAGTATATATCTAGATGTAGATGTAGAAGAGACTTAGCCATTCTGTTACTGTGCTTGAACTTCATGAACTACGTTCAAGTCTACGCTACGTCCTCATGATCGCCGGAAGGATGCCTTTGTTTGGAGGATGTACATACTGTTCAGGAGATACTACAGTGCATAAGGAGGCGGCTGAGATAATTATGATTTATTTTCTGTGATAAAGTTCATCTATCGTGGTGAGGTTATATTGGCACTGTTAGTGAGGAATTTCCGTGAACAGGTGTCGAGTCGTAAGCTCATATGCGTTGAAATTGGACTCTTAAGTTGCACTAATGCACAGCCGTTTGAAGGTGGTTATGGCATCTCTCATACATTATTTTGCTTAAATTAGTGACAATTTTTCCGTCAGCTGTATACTTAAGTTACGATATTCTTCTACTTGCAATTTCAGATCTTGCGTTGTAGGTTTAAATATCCCTACGGGGCTCGGAAGAAGCCTGGAGATACTGACAGGTTTCAGATAGATTATATAATGGTAAGACAGAGATTTAGGAACCAGGTTTTAAATTGTAAGACATTTCCAGTGGCAGATGTGGACTCTGACCACAATCTATTGAACTGAAGATTAAATCTGAAAAAACTGCAAAAAGGTGGGAATTTAAGAAGATGAGACCTGGATAAACTGACTAAACCAGAGGTTGTACAGAGTTTCAGGGAGAGCGTACGGGAACAATTAACAGGAATGGGGGACAGAAATACAGTAGAAGAAGAGTGGGTAGCTTTGAGGGATGTAGTAGTGATAGCAGCAGAGGATGAAGTAGGTAAAAAGACAATGCCTAATAGAACTCCTTGGGTAACAGAAGAAATATTGAATTTAATTGATGAAAGGAGAAAATATAAAAATACAGTAAGTGAAGCTGGCAAAAACGAATACAAACGTCTCAAAAATGAGATCGACAAGAAGTGCAAAATGGCTAAGCGGGCATGGCTAGAGGACAAATGTAATGATGTAGAGGCTTATCTCACTAGGGGTAAGATAGATACAGCCTACAGGAAAATTAAAGAAACCTTTGGAGAAAAGAGAACCACTTGTATAAATATCAAGAGCTCAGATAGAAACCCAGTTCTAAGCAAAGAAGGGAAAGCAGAAAGGTGGAAGGAGTATATAGAGGGTCTATACAAGGGCGATGTACTTGAGGACAATATTTTGGAAATGGAAGAGGATGTAGATGAAGATGAAAGGGAGATATGATACTGCGTCAAGAGTTTGACAGAGCACTGAAAGACCTGAGTCAAAACAAGGCCCCGGGAGTAGACAACATTCCATTAGAACTACTGACAGCCTTGGGAGAGCCAGTCCTGACAAAACTCTACCATCTGGTGAGCAAGATGTATGAGACAGGCGAAATACCCTCAGACTTCAAGATGAATATAATTATTCCAATCTCAAAGAAAGCAGTTGTTGACAGATGTGAAAGTTACCGAACCATCAGTTTAATAAGCCACAGCTGCAAAATACTAACGCGAATTCTTTACAGAAGAATGGAAAAACAAAGTAGAAGCCGACCTTGTGGGAGATCAGTTTGGAATCCGTAGAAATATTGGAACACGTCAGGCAACACTGACCCTACGACTTATCTTAGAAGCTAGACTGAGGAAAGGCAAACCTACGTTTCTAGCATTTGTAGACTTAAAGAAAGCGTTTGACAATGTGGACTGAAATAATCTCTTTCAAAATCTGAAGGTGGCAGGGGTAAAATACAGGGAGCGAAAGGCTATTTACAATTTGTACAGAAACCAGATGGCAGTTATAAGAGTCGAGGGACATGAAAGGGAAGCAGTAGTTGGAAAGGGAGTGAGACAGGGTTGCAGCCTTTCCCCGATGTTATTCAATCTGTATATTGAGCAAGCAGTGAAGGAAACAAAAGAAATATTCGGAGTAGGTATTAAAATCCATGGAGAAGAAATAAAAACTTTGCGGTTTGCCGAAGACATTGTAATTCTGTCAGAGACAGCAAAGGACTTGGAAGAGCAGTTGAACGGAATTGATAGTGTCTTGAAAGGAGGAACTAAAATGAACATCAACAAAAGCAAAACGTGGATAATGGAATGTCGTCGAATTAAATCGGGTGATGCTGAAGGAATTAGATTAGGAAATGAGACACTTAAAGTAGTAAAGGAGTTTTGCTATTTGGGGAGCAAAATAGCTGATGATGGTCGAAGTAGAGAGGATATAAAATGTAGACTGGCAATGGGAAGGAAAGTGTTTCTGAGGAATTGAAATTTCTTAACATCGAGTATAGATTTGAGTGTCAGGAAGTCACTTCTAAAAGTGTTTGTATGGAGTGAGGCCGTGTATGGACGTTAAACATGGACGATAAATAATTTGGACAAGAAGCTTTCGAAATGTGGTGCTACAGAAGAATGCTGAAGATTAGATGGGTAGATCACATAACTAATGATGAGGTATTCTATAGGATTGGGGAGAAGAGGAGTTTGTGGCACTACTTGTCAAGAAGAAGGGATCGGTTGATAGGACATGTTCTGAGGCATCAAGGGATCATCAATTTAGTATTGTAGGGCAGCGTGGAGGGTAAAAATCGTAGAGGGAGACCAAGAGATGAATACACTAAGCAGATTCAGAAGGATGTAGGTTGCAGTAGGTACTGGGAGATGAAGAAGCTTGCAAAGGATAGGGTAGCATGGAGATCTGCATCAAACCCGTCTCAGGACTGATGACCACAACAACAACAACAGGGCTCTAACGTTATCCGCTTATATTTACTGACAATATATTGCTTTTCAATTCATTAACCTTGTCATTTATTTTGCTTTCGACTGCTTGAGTGGGCCACGTGCTTCGACCCCATCTTACTATATTACAAGTTCTAACTTCACGCCTTACAAGTGCTGTGATAAACAAGCACTCACCGGCAGACGTGCCACTAAACAACGTTAGTAATAAAACAATCATTGTCTTTATGCTTTCAGATTTCAGGTGCTGAGAACGGTAGTTCGAAATGTGCTCCATTCACACTACTGTTGGTGAAGTATTGGGTCGCGTAAAGTAATTTACGATTACCATGTTACATATATCGGGTAGTCAGACCTTAAAATTTCATTCAGTTGTTGTCGACTTTGTATATGAAGTTCATGCTTACGCAAGCGAAAAGCAAACCCATCGCACAGCTGTATTCTATATGCAAAAGTCTAATTCATACAAAATTCAATCAGTTACCTTTGCGAAGTAATATATTCACTGTGTAATAAGCAAATATCCGTTGCACCAAATTTATGAAAGTATATCTGTTGCGTGACTATTTCCTATTCAATTCATGAGTCAGATCGCGATTAAAATTTCTTTCTGGGTTATTATAATTACGCATCCTGCATATCATGAAAGTATCAAGGCTAATTATCACTACTTTGGGAGTAGTCTATGCTTTTTTAACATACGCTTCTTTCAAACATAATTACAACAAACAGTTACAAGTATGTTGATTAGGGCTGATATCGATGGTATTTAAACTTGATATTCATAAATCGAAAAGAATTTGTATCAACTGGCCTTTAAGAACGGCTTTCTGAAACTCTCTGAGAGCCTACAGGTGGCGACCATACAGACCCGCCTGCTAACAAGGACCACAGCGGGTCTCGATACAAATACCAGATTCATGATGAATAAGGAACGTGGACCCAAATTCCTTGAAACAGAAAAACGGAAATTTACGACGCTAAAGAATTTCAAGCACCATAGAGGAATTTCAAGAATATATATGAAAATGATCATGAGAATGTGATAGGCGATCAGATATTAAAAACGGAGAGATCATATCGGGTAGCTAAAATCTTTTACTATTAAACTGTATATTCTAGTGTGCGAAAGCAAGACATTATAATACTGTGGTGAAAGCAGAATGTTACTACAGCAGTGAATGCCATTCATTGAACTACAAGGTAGAGAACTTGTAGATCATAGAAAGCAGAGTCATTCGAAATATCCAGGGTATAATCCCATGTGGGACTAGCAGGAAATTATCTAGCAACAAAGGAATCTATCAGCATGTGCGGATCATCTCGAAGACTATATGGAGAAGGAGGCTGATATTTCTTGGGCACCTGTACAAAATGGGCCAAAGTGGACTACCCCAACAAACAAAAGTGGGAATGCCAAACCATATAAGAGCCATTATTTCACAAAACACATTTCCAATGCTACTGGGTTTTCGGTATTCTTTAGCATGTCTCAAGATTTGTTCCAAGTACGAAATCATGGCTAAAATGATTCAAGCACTGATTACTAGGTAGCATGGTCGTTGTACGAGGCACTGCTACCCTCTGGAGTCCCAAGAGCAATGCGTCAAAGTCTCGTCTAATTATCCATGCGTAGTCTGTCTTTTATTGTATCAGTAAAATATCTTTTTAATGGACGGAGATAATTTGGTTCTCCAAAACATTAAAATAACTTGGAGAAGAAAGGTAAGCAAGGCTCTTGTTCCGCAAGATTTACACATGATCAATGAGTATGCTAAAGGTATGAAATTATTACCTACGGTTTCTTAGTACACTACTGAGTTTTTGATTTTAAGTAAGCTGCTTTTGTCTGTCGAGACGTGTAAGATCTCCTGATGCAGTACGATCAAAGTGTCGCTTACTCATCCACCTCAAATATCTCTTAAAAGTTCTCAGTCTGTATCATAAGAACGGAAAATTATAAGTGCATTCAAAGGAACAAAGGCCGTGGCTGATTTATGCCTTGCAGTATTTCATCTGAAAGTCCACCCACGTTCATCAGTTGCAAAGCAAAAAGACCCGTTGACGAAGCTGCCATTTCTTACTCAAGAGCAAAGGTACTTTACCACTAAACTTTGCAACAGCTGATCCCAATAAAGGTATTATGTAAGAAATGGAGTTCGATACTGAGTGTCTTTTTCCTTGAACTTAAATTCGTTAGCCTCTTGCAAATTTCATAGTCATAAAAATGATTTTTAATGATTAATAATTCAAACATTACTGCTGTATTTCTGTATTGTATTGTTACAAATAAACAGTAGTGCCTTCGTATTAATGGCACATTCAACAAAACTTTGTTCTTCGCACTTGGAACCGGTCTGTTTCCTGGTGTGGAACCCAGAACGTTATTCACAAATTGTTTTCTAGTTTGTCTCGTTATTTCTCGCAAAGGTGGGGCGAGGAACATAGTTGTGAGGTATCTACTTATACACCTATACTCTGCAAACCACCGTGAGGTGGCAGAGGGTACGTCCCATTGTAGCAGTTATTAAGGTTTCTTCCTTTAACATTCACGCATGGAGTGTTTGAGTGCCTTTATGCGTGCAGTAATTATTCTGATCTTATCCTTACGATCCCTGTGTGAGCGATATGTAGGGGGTTTTAGTATATCCCTAGAGTAACATTTAAAGCCGGTTCTTGAAACTCTAATAGACTTTCTCGTGACAGTGTACATCTGTCTTCAAGTGCCTGCCATTTCAGTTCCTTCAGTACGTCTGTGACACTCTCCAATGGATTAGACAAACCTGTGACCATTTGTGCTGCCCTTCCCCGTATACGTTCAGTATCCCATTTTAGTTCCATCTGGTATGGGTCTCACACACTTGAGCAATATTCTAGGACAGGTGGCACAAGTGATTTTTAAGCAGTCTCTTTTGATGGCTGCACTTCCCCAGTATTCTACCAATAAACCTACCAATAAGTCTGCCACCTGGTTTCCCCACGGCTGAACCTATGTGATCATTCCATTTCGCATCCCTACAACGTGTTTCACATAGGTATTTATACGAGTAGGCCAACAGTCACACATTGATGTTGTATTCATACGATACTACGTTTTTCGTTTTACATTTCTAAACATTTAGAGCAACTTACCAATCTGCGCACTATATAAAAATTTTATGAAGATTTGATTGAATATTTATGCAGCTTCTCTCAGATAGTATTTCATCACAGGCCACTGCATTATTTGCAAAAACCCTGATTTTCCTGTTAATATTGTCTGCAAGGTCATTAACACACAACAAGAACAGCAAGGGTCCTAAGCCACTTCACTTCCCTGGGGCACACCCGAGATTGCTTCTACATCTGACGATGACTCTCCGTCCAAGATAATATGCTGTGACCTTCCTACCAAAAAGTCCCCAATCCAGTCCAAATTTCTCTTGATACCCCACATAACCGCATTTTTGACAATAAGCGTAGGTGCGGTACTGAGTGAAACGATGTCCTGAAATCAAGAAACATTGCATCTGCCTGGTTGCCTTGATCCAAAGCTTTCAGTATGACATGTGAGAAAATTGCGAGCTAGGTTTCACGTGATCGATGTTTTCGAAAACTAATCCGGCGGCATTGTTAAGGTCATTCTCTTCAAGATACGTCATTATGTTTGATCTCATATGTGTTCTAAGATTGTACAACAAATCTATTTCAAGGATATTGGGCGGTAGTTTTGTTGAACACTTCTATACTCCATTTTGTAGACGGATGTGACCTGTGCCTTTTCCCAAGAAGTGCGCTCGGTTCTTTGTTCGAGGGATCTACTATAGATTACAGTGAGAAGAGAGCCTTTACTCAGTAGAAAGTTCAGGAAAGAATTTGTCATGTGTCCCATCGGGGTCTGGAGCTTTGCTCGTTGTTAACGATTTCAGCTATATCTCACACCACTGAGCCTTAACTCAGCAGAAAGTTCAGGAAAGAATTTGTCAGGTGTCCCATCGGGGTCTGGAGTTTTGTTCGTTGTTACGATTTCAGCTATTTCTCACACCACTGACACTAATATTTATCTCATTCGTCTTTTCAGTGACACGAAGATTAAACTGGGCAGTTCATCTGGGTTTTCCTTTGCAAAAGAATATTTGTAAACGAGGTTAAGTATTTCAGCTTTTGCTTTGCTATCCTGAATTTCAGTTCGTGTCTCATTCGCTAGGTACTGGACACTAACTGTGGTACCACTTACAGCCTTTACATACGACCAGAATTTCTTTTAATTTTGTGAAATGTCGTTTGACAATATTCTGCTACGACAGTCATTGAAGGCACCACGCATTTCTCTCTTGACAGTCAAATGTGTTTCATTCAGCGTCTCTCTATCTATAGCCCTACGCTTTGTTTTACACCTGTTATGCAGTAATCGCTGTTTCTTTGGAAATTTCTGTACAGTGACCGTGTACCATGGAGGTTCCCTCCAAATATGAAATGTTCTACTGAGCACATACCTATTCAGTGCGTGGACAACTATTCGTTTGAACTTGAGCCAGAGCTCCTTTGCACTCAAGTCCCTCTCTGGACATTACTAATTAAATCTAGTGTACTGAATATACATGTCCCTCTGCTTGTTTTAGTCGTCCTTTGCATTTTGATAATCATCGTTGCAACAACCACGTCATAGTCACTGAAACCAGTTTCGATGAGGGCATCCTCAAAGAAATCAAATCTATTTTTTCCCATTAGATCCAATGTTGTTGTTGCTGTGTGGTCTCTCTCCATGCTACTCTATCCTGTGCAAGCGTCTTCATCTCCCAATACGTACTCCAGCCTACATCCTTCTGAATCTGTTTAGTGTATTCATCTCTTGGTCTCCCTCTATGATTTTTACCCTCCACGCTGCCCCCCAATACCAAATTGGTGATCCTTTGATGCCTCAGAACATGTTCAACCAACGATCCCTTCTTCTTGTCATGTAGTGCCACAAACTTCTCTTCTCCCCAATCCTATTCAATACTTGCTCATTAGTTACGTGATCTACCCATCTAATCTTCAGCATTCTTCTGTAGCACCACATTTCAAAGGCTTCTATTCTCTTCTTGTCCAAACTATTTATTGCCCATGTTTCACTTCCTTACATGGCTACACTCCAAACAAATACTTTCAGAAACGACTTCCTGACATTTAAATGAATTCTCGATGTTAACAAATTTCTCTTCTTCAGAAACGCTTTCCTTCCCATTGCCAGTCTACATTTTATATCCTCTCTACTTCGACCATCATCAGTTACTTTCCTCCCCAAATAGCAAAACTCCTTTACTACTTTAAGTGTCTCATTTCCTAATCTAATTCCCTCAGCATCACCCGACTTAATTCGACTATATTCCATTATCCTCGTTTTGCTTTTGTTGATGTTCATCTTATAGCCTCCCTTCAAGACACTGTCCATTCCGTTCATCTGCTCTTCCAAGTCCTTTGCTGTCTCTGACATTTACAATGTCATCGGCGAACCTTAAAGTTTTTATTTCTTTTCCATGGATTTTAATACCTACTCCGAACTTTTCTTTTGTTTTCTTTACTGCTTGCTCAATATAAAGATCGAATAACATCGGGGAGAGGCTACAACCCTGTCTCACTCCCCTCCCAACCACTGATTCCCTTTCATGCCCCTCGACTCTTATAACTGCCATCTGGTTTCAGCACAAATTGTAAATAGCCTTATGCTCCCTGTATCTTACCCCTGCCACCTTCAGAATTGTAAAGAAATTATTCCAGTCAACATTGTCAAAATCTTTCTCCAAGTCTACAAATGCTAGAAACGTGGATTTGCATTTTCGTAATCTAGATCCTAAGATAAGTCGTAGGGCCAGTATTGCCTCACGTGTTCCCATATTTCTACGGAATCCAAACTGATCTTCCCCGAGGTCGGCTTCTACCAGTTTTCCCATTCGTCTGTACAGAATTCGCGTTAGTATTTTGTAGCTGTGACTTATTTAACTGATAGGTAATTTTCACATCTGTCAACGCCTGCTTTCTTTGGGATTGGAATTATTATATTCTTCTTGAAGTCTGAGGGTATTTCGCCTGTCTCATACATCTTGCTCACCAGATGGTAGAGTTTTGTCAGGACTGGCTCTCCCAAGGCTATCAGTAGTTCTAATGGAATGTTGTCTACTCCCGGGGCCTTGTTTCGACTTACGTCTTTCAGTGCTCTATCAAATTCTTCACGCAGTATCATATCTCCTATTTCATCTTCATCTACATCCTCTTACATTTCCATAATATTGTCTACAACAACATCGGCCTTGTATAGTTCCTCTATATACTCCTTCCACCTTTTGCTTTCCCTTCTTTGCTCAGAACTGCGTTTCCATCTGAGCTCTTGATATTCATTCAAGTGGTTCTCATTTCTCCAAAGGTCTCTTTAATTTCCCTGTAGGCAGTATCTATCTTACGCCTAGTGAGATAAGGCTCTACATCCTTACATTTGTCCTCTAGCAATGCCTGCTTAGCCATTTTGCACTTCCTATCGATCTCATTTTTGAGTCGTTTGTATTCGTTTTTGCCTGCTTCACTTACTGCATTTTTATGTTTTCTTCTTTCATCAATTAAATTCAGTATTTCTTCTGTCACCCAAGGATTTCTACTTGCCCTCGTCCTTTTACCTACTTGATCCTCTGCTGCCTTCACCACTTCATCCCTCAAAGCTACCCATTCTTCTTCTACTGTATTTCATTCCCCCATTCCTGTCAATTCTTCCTTTATGCTCTTCGTGAAACTCACTACAACCTCTGGTTCTTTCAGGTTATCCAGGTCCCATCTCCTCAAATTCCCACCATTTTGCAATTTTGTCAGTTTTAATCTTCGGTTCATAGCCAATAGATTGTGGTCAGAGTCCACATCTGCCCCTGGAAATGTGTTATTATTTAAAACCTGGCTCCTACATCTCTGTCCTACCATTATATAATCTATCTGAAACCAGTCAGTATCTCCAGGCTTCTTCCATGTATACAACTTCTATGATTCATAAACCGAGTGTTAGCAATGATTAAGTTGTGCTCTGTGCAAAATTCTACCAGGCGGCTTCCTCTTTCATTTCTTACCCCCAATCCATATTCACCTACTACGTTTCCTTCTCTTCCTTCTCCTACTATCGAATTCCAGACTACCATGACTATTAAATTTTCGTCTCCCTTCACTATCTGAATAATTTCTTTTATCTCATCATACATTTCTTCAATTTCTTCGTCATCTGGCATATAGACTTGTACTAATGTTGTAGGCGTGGGATTCGTGTCTATCTTGGCCACAATAATGCGTTCACTATGTTGTTTGTAGTAGCTTACCCGAACTCCTGTTTTTTTTAAAAATTGGTTCAAATGGTTCTGAGCACTATGGGACTTAACTTCTGAGGTCATCAGTCCCTTAGAACTTAGAACTACTTAAACCTAACTATCCTAAGGAGATCACATACATCCATGCCCGAGGCAGGATTCGAACCTGCGACCGTAGCGGTCACGCGGATCCAGACTGTAGCGCCCAGAACCGCTCGGTCACACCGGCCGTCCCGTTTTTTTATTCATTATTAAACCTACTCCTATATTACTCCTATCTGATTTTGTATTTATAACCCTGTATTCACCTGACCAAGAGTCTTGTTCCTCCTGCCACCGAACTTCGCTAATTCCTACTATATCTAACTTTTACCTATCCATTTCCCTTTTTAAGTTTTCTAACCTACCTGCCCGATTAAGGGATCTGACATTCCACGCTCCGATCCGTAGAACGCCAGTTTCCTTTCTCCTGATAACGACGTCCTCCTGAGTAGTCCCCGCCCGGAGATCCGAATGGGGGACTATTTTACCTCCGGAATATTTTACCCAAGAGGACGCCATCATCATTTATCCATTCAGTAAAGCTGCATGCCCTCGGGAAAAATTACGGCCGTAGTTTCCCCTTGCTTTCAGTCGTTCGCAGTACCAGCACAGCAAGGCCATTTTGGTTAATGTTACAAGGCCAGATCAGTCAATCATCCAGACTCTTGCCCCTGTAACTACTGAAAAGGCTGCTGCTCCTATTCAGGAACCATACGTTTGTCTGGCCTCTCAACAGATACCCCTCCGTTGTGGTTGCGCATACGGTACGGCTATCTGTGTCGCTGAGGCACGCAAGCCTCCCCATCAACGGCAAGGTCTATGGTTCATGGGGAGATCCAATATATTTCCGAATAGATTAGGTTTCTTAATTATCTGTTGTAGGCCGTTTTTTGACAAGGCATTTAGTAAAGCTTCATTGGCTGTCTTATTACACCCACTACTAACAAAACTACCTACTACCACTACTACCAAAACTACCTACAGTTCTCATCCATATGACGCAAGTCCACGGAGTCGCAGCCTAGCTTTTCACAGAACTTTCGAAGTCTCTGGTCCAGTCCTTACACTCGACTCACAACCAAACGGCCACGATCAGTTCTGGAAAAAATCCTGCAAATTGTGTGCTTCGTTGAAACTCCACCCACAAGACTGGTCTTCTCAACCTCCTCTGCCAGTCGCTGGAATGACCCAAGCATGACTTCGGAGCCAAGAAGAAAGGCAACATTTGTTCCAACGTGCGTCACAATCTGCAGTTGGTTGCATCCCTTTGCCCTTCAGCATGTTGAATAAGGCCCCCAAGCCTACACACTGAGTGCGCTAGATGTCCTTTCCTGTCCCTAGCTGCCATTTCCCTAAGGGGTGCCATCATTCACCGTATGTTTGAACTGCGGTCGCTTAATGGAACCCTACACTTTTGCATTTGCCTCCTTCTCACACGGACAAAACAGGTTTCCCCACAAAAGGAGAAGTGAGCCCCCTGAGTGAGTTTAAATTTCAGAGAAAGACAGCGCCTCAAACATGTTGGTTAGTGGGATCGATAAAACACCCTGAGTCATCCCTGGTCCCTGTCCTCCCTGTACAGGATGTCTAGATCAACCACTGATGAGCCACTCGCGGTCAAATGGACGGGTAATGACAGGTCCCGTATTTTCTGCAGAGGAGACAGGATCCACTGGAGGGGATGGCGCATGAGGTACCTATCGTACAGGTACACGACTCTCGGGAGCTCTTCCAACACACCGAATCGTAGCATCTGTCAGTCGTTTGATAGTAGTCAGGGCGATTCCCAGCTGCTTACAAAGACAACCAAACCTTCCCGTATTTGAGAAGAGGATTCACAGTGGAACTGCATCTTGGCTGCTGCAATGTATTACAAGATATCAGAAAAATCTTCCCATTTTTTCAGATAATAGTAAGTACAGAATGAGATAGATTGTTTTTTGATCCCCTTACAAATATGTTTGGCAATTAAAACGTTTGACATTCCACTCTGAAAAGAAACTCGGAAAGTCCTTCAGAGGTGTAATACCCCGGAAGCACACGTCGGAAAATGGGACGTGTGTCAAAACAAAATACAAAGTTTATAAGGGATTCAAGTCGAAAGAAGGACTACAAAGGCCAGAAGATCAAAGCCGCATTAACATTGGCAACAGCCTAGCGATGTAATGAAGAAGATTTGGAAACAGATTAAACTCAGTACAAAGAGAACACACTGAAGTTGTAGCGTGATCGTAAGTGGTCAATCAGCCAATTAAAAAATGCAGCTTAGAGGGAAAAAAAAGATAAACTAAAAGAAATGGAGAAAAAATTGGTAAGATATTTCATCTTCATCCGTAAAATATTTACTCCGTTTTTTAGACTGTATGGTGCCACTTGGATCTCTCCTTGAATATGTGTCTGTGCTTTGTGTGACCTAATCCGTAGCTATAACCTAATCTGTAGCCGAGACAATCTATAGCTAGCGCATACACGAAACTTACCTTTCTCTCTTTGGCGAGGGCGAAGCGCAGCCTGCGCTGCTGCGTCTGTCGCGGGGGCGGAGACGACTGCGACGAGAAGCCGGCGGACGGCGGCGGCAGCGAGCCGGCGGCGGTGTTGGCGCCGCCCCCCGTGGGCGTGACCGGCAGCGGGAGCGCCGGGGGCGGCTTGCGGCGCCGCGACCGGAAGGCGCCCAGCCCCACGACGCCGCCTCCGCCGCCCCCGGCCCGGGCCCCCGGCGACGACGACGCCGCCTTCTTCTTGGAGCGCGAGCGCGGCGTCAGCATGGGGCACTGCGACTCGTTGGAGCGCCGCGGAAGGCTGGACGTGGCGAAGCAGCGGGTGCTCGAGCCGGTCTGGCCGCTGCACTGCGACCACAAACAGAGCGACCTCAACCTCCAGAGCTGGACACCGCATCGCACCACAACACACGTGTCAGTGTACAGACATTAAGGGGACATGCTTGTGAAAATGTACAAAAATTTGAAAAAAATGGTCTTGGTCTATAGGAAAGAGCATTTGATGCAGATTTCAAAAATGTATACTTTATGGGCATTATCATTTTCCGTTCGTTCTGAAACTGAGGATGAACGAATGTCGCACAGGGGCCACGCCCATCTGTCAGTTTTAAGTGCGTCAGAATACGTTTTTTCCGTCGTTAGTTACGGATCGTTAACACAGGTGTATCGCAGAAGGCGTTGACTCCCGTAACCAAAGTACAGGCATGTCTAGAAGGCTACGGTTCGAATGTAAACAAAGATCTGAGAATATATGATTTAGGAATCTCATACACGTGTGGTTTTCTAGTCATTTTGTGTTGTTTTGTTTCTGTGTGTGTGTTTCCTTTGCTACAAATGCCGAGAGTAAGGAAATTTAGACCCAAACGAAAGTTTCGCGGCAACCAGCTCCAAACACAACGGAATAGTACACAACAGTTGTTTCAAAAGTCGCCCACAAAACTGTGTCTACAGGCAGTGCTTCTAGACGTTAACTTTCGCTTTCTGAATGTAATAAGAACAAGCCTATTAGTATTGTGAGCAGCAATAACGACAAAAATTTATTGTGAATCCAAATACGCTCTAAAGACTTTTGAAGAGTGCTGTGAAATATAAATACTGCAATTGTGAAGTTAGTGTTGACGTTTCTCAGGACTTTCTCGAAGGAAGGATCTTTCAAATCGGTTAGTGGTTGCCTGTAATTCGCGTAAGATACACAGTGATACTATGACATCGCAAGTAACTGACAGTCGACGTTACAGTGTAAATATTCAGCTTGCTTATGCAATGCGATATACTGGAAGGGGAAGGAGAGCTGCTCAGACTTTTTGTGCAGTGGTGATTTGCCTCCACCTCCACAGAGGTTTGACAGATACAATAAATTAATACATAATGCCTTGTGTGGTGTAAATGGACATTCAATGAAAATAGCAGCAGCCTTGTCTGAGAATACAGATATTGTAGCAGCCTTTGATGGATCTTGGCAGAAGAGAGGTCATACTTCTTTGAATGGGGTTGTAACTGCCACATGTATTGAAACTGGTACGAGATTACATTATGAATGTCTTACAAAGCACTGCCAGGGTTGTTCAAGTAAATTTATTGGCAGCAATGTTTGTGTAAAGAACTTTGATGGCCCAAGTGGAAACATAGAAATGAAAGGAGTACTAAACATTTTTAGAAGATAGTAGTTAATCGTGGTTTGAGGTATGTAGGCTACCTTGGTGATGGAGACTATAAAGGACACACCACTGTTTGTAATGAGAGACCACATGGGGACACTCTGATAGAACAGCCTGAATGTGTTGGTCATATACGAAAAAGAATGCTAGCTTAGCTGAGAAAATTATGTAAAGCTTTCAGTCGAAATCAACTGTCATGCAGAAAACACACAGGTGGTCCAGGTCGTCTTACAAAAAGTGAAATTGATTCTTTGACTCAATATTATGTACTAGCAATAAGAGAAATGTAGGATATTTGGAGAACATGAGACGAGCTGTTTGGGCAACATGGTTTCACTGAGTGTCAACAGATGAAATCCCACAGCATGGTTTGTGTCAAAAAGGGGAAGATTCGTGATGCAAGTATTGGTTGAGCAATGCTACAGGCACACAATATAACCACAAGCAATCCTTACCACTTGCTGTAATGGAAGCAATGAGGCCTATATAAAGGGATCTGGCAAATAAAAGTCTATTTTGGCAATGTATACAGATTCTATGATTCTTGAACCAAGTGTTAGCAATGATTAAGTTGTGCTCTGTGCAAAATTCTATCAGGCGGCTTCCTCTTTCATTTCTTACCCCCAATCCATATTCACCTACTACGTTTCCTTCTCTTCCTTCTCCTACTATCGAATTCCAGACTACCATGACTATTAAATTTTCGTCTCCCTTCACTATCTGAATAATTTCTTTTATCTCATCATACATTTCTTCAATTTCTTCGTCATCTGGCATATAGACTTGTACTAATGTTGTAGGCGTGGGATTCGTGTCTATCTTGGCCACAATAATGCGTTCACTATGTTGTTTGTAGTAGCTTACCCGAACTCCTGTTTTTTTAAAAATTGGTTCAAATGGTTCTGAGCACTATGGGACTTAACTTCTGAGGTCATCAGTCCCCTAGAACTTAGAACTACTTAAACCTAACTATCCTAAGGACATCACATACATCCATGCCCGAGGCAGGATTCGAACCTGCGACCGTAGCGGTCGCGCGGATCCAGACTGTAGCGCCCAGAACCGCTCGGCCACTCCGGCCGTCCCGTTTGGTCCCTGGGGTCCCTCAGAATGCAAATGACAGCTTCAACAGCTGTATACTGGAGAGAATACCTAAAACTGTATTTGTTGGGCTGACAGTAATGAATATTGGTGTAATGGATGCAATATCAACATTCAGTGATGGTGAAATTTCAAGGATCAATGTTAGGAAGAAATTGAACATCCAGAGGGGAAGGAATATGGCTTCAGCTGTAACTGCTATTGATAAGTGGCTGGTAACCGAAGCAGAGACAGCTGCAGAAGCTGCTACCAAAGAGTCAAGGATAAAGAAATGAATGAAGAGGATGAGCATGGAGGAGAAGGAAACATGAGGACAACTGGAGTATGCAGCTGGAGTGTTCTAAACTAGCACAGTGATAAGTTTCTCTTGCGATTTACCGAAAACTTGAATTTTCATCGTTCAGGTACACTTTTCTCCTAAATTACTGAAGTTCAACTCACAAAAATTGGTACAGATATTTGGAATGACCTCCTCTACCTCCCTCACCTACTATTTCCTGCAAAATTTATAGCATGATGATGATATCGGTGATATTTGAGCTACATTTTTAAATATTTTTGTTGTAGTAAAATATATTACTAGTCCTTTCCACAGAAGGGAAGGAAATTCGAGGCATAAAACACTTATGCGAATGCTGCCTGCACTCTGACTCCTTTTACAAGTTGTACAATCAATGGTTCCAAAGAAAATGGTACGTAGATAAATAGTGTTCCACTTTTATACTATTATAATTATTGCTGTCAGTATCTAAATATAATAAATATCTGAATAAAGTTTTGGGAAATGCTTTGACAAACGATACTAATCGTGTATAAGAATTTTGAGCTATCTCTCATTTATAGATCAGTTGCACTATGAGGGTCAAGATAATGCTAAAAATGCAGCCCGTTCAGGGGCACGTCCCCTTAATGCCTCTACATTCATACAACAAGTACACTCCATGAAACAGATCATTAAATCATAAACAATAGCCTAGTGAGCGTGACAAAATTATGAATGACAATGAAATGAAATAAATCACCTAACATGAAAGAATACAGCAGTCCCATCAAAATACTGTACAACATCATACATGTTTATAAAGTAAAAGTACAAAACTTTAGATGATCTACAGCATTAATTTACTTTGTCAACAAGTTATCCTCCGTATAATCTAAGAATAAATTAATTTATCTAATCTGGTTCAAATGGCTCTGAGCACTATGGGACTCAACTGCTGTGGTCATCAGTCCCCTTGAACTTAGAACTACTTAAACCTAACTAACCTAAGGACATCACACACATCCATGCCCGAGGCAGGATTCGAACCTGCAACCGTAGCAGTCGTACGGTTCCGGACTGCGCGCCTAGAACCGCGAGACCACTGCGGCCGGCATCTAATCTGGATATAAAATCATCGCTAGGAGTTATCCACATTCTTTAGTTATACAAAATATGCTGATTTTCTGCATGTCAATCAATGGATTTCATGCACTCATTTGGGCAACGTTGCCCATTTTCAGGTATGTTAAACAACAAAAATAATGACAACTCTGCTCTAGTGTTGTTTTCACAATATTACAAAACTGCATGGTGTCACTTGCATATGTGTCATTGCTTTCTGCATACCTAATCCGTCACTGAGACACAATTTTTATGTGCTTACAGTATAAAATATCTATAACATACCATATCTCGTAGTTACTCAGTAAGAAGTCTCAAAAGAACTGTCAGTTCACTGTCATTTATCAATGCCCAATATCCATGCTGGCTTTTCTATTAAAATTTTAAGAAATTTCATTTGTCTGAATCTCCTGTAGTGCTATTAAAGGCCTTCTAAGATTTTAAATATAATGTATAGATAAAACATTTCAAAGCATTAAATATGAAACATTAATGAGGATTTTATAGACTTACACACCTCCCTCTGTGATGATTTAAAGGAAAGAATAAAGGACAGGTTTAAAAATCTTAATTTTCCTATAAAACACATATTTATAACTCTGTCCTTACTTTTATAGTTGAAAGATATGAAGGTGGACGACGTTGCACAAAACAAGTGGAAATGGGCCCTCACCTTCGTTTTTCCTGTGCTGTAATGGATAGCGATAAGAGTGTGTCTAACCTTACTCACTTACTTACATTATCTTGACCCTATAGGTTTTATGCAACGTGCAACTCCCCCAACAATCACATGCGAGGTTTTCACATTCTCTCGCTCGCTGCATGGGAATTATTTGTCCTACAGCAAAAAAGAATGGGACTTTTTTTGTAGGAAATTTAATATAGTTAAATTTTATACTGGGACACAATTTCGCTGTAGGCAACCGTTTTCGCATTTGAAGATCACTTTAATGCGTAGTCCATGACTAACTGACAACCTCAGCTGCCGACACGTGTTGTTGATATACCTTGATGTGGACAGCTGAAAATGTGTGCCCCGACTCGAACCCGGGATCTCCTGCTTGCATGGCAGATGCTCTATCCATCTGAGCCACCGAGGACATAGACGAATAGCGCGACTGCAGGGACTTATCCCTTGCACGCTTCCCGTGAGACTCACATTCCCAATTGTCCACAATTCTCCATATGTATTGTACCTTATAGACATTACTCGGGCACGCTTTGGCGATTCCCGTAAGAGTTTGGGCAACATGTGCGCATTCGCACAGACGAAGGTCAATGGCTGGGTAGCCTTTAACTATATATACGAAGACAGTAACTTGTTCACGAAAGCTGAGGTTGTCAGTTAGTCATCGTTTATTCCAGGGAAAGGCTGCACGGTCATCAACAGTAACTGTTCTTTCGAGAACAAGTTACTGTCTTCGTATATACTTTTATACGTTTCTCTTGAGTAATTCCAAAACTATGGCTTGTATCGAAAACGTATCCCAGCACAAAAATTTCGTACAAAAAGATCCTGTTCATTTATTCTCTAGGACTAATAGTTTGCATGTAGTGAGAGAAAGAATACAAAAATGCTTAGCATTTCAATCCGTTAAACGTTACATAAAATTCTTAGGTATAGACAGCTTAATCACTCTGTATGTCTGACGACGATGATGCTTGGTTTGTGCGGCGCTCAACTGCGAGGACATCAGCGCCAATACGAAGTCCCAATTTTTTTTACACAGTCCTATTTTTTACACAATCCAATTGAGCCACAATCACGAATGATGATGTTGAAATGATGAGAACCACACAAATACCCTGTCCCCAGGCAGATAAAATCCCCAACCCAGCCAGGAATCGAACCAGGAACCCTGGGATCCACAAGAATCAACGCTAGCCACTAGATCACGATCTGCGAACTGTATGTGTGATGACTGCTATTTCGGACATCTCTGAAAGAACAGATATTAGACACACAACAGTAATATCTACACTATGATTGCGATTCATAATAAAGATTCAGTGGGGATGCACCCAAAGTTCGGCCTCTAGCAGAAATCCAGCAAAAGAACCACGAACAATGGGGTCGAGGACAGAAGGCACTATGGAAACAGTGTGCAACAAGTTGAGATTTGAGTTGGATGGGAGTCGTGCTCGGGTAACGAGGCAGTCAAGGCAACTGCTCATATCATGTGAGAAATCAGGATTTGAGTACTGATCCCACACAAATTTTCACTTGCCCCACTGAATTGTTTCAATATTCGCATATGGCTGAGCTCAGTAATTCACTTTCCACTTGAGTCTAACGTACATCTTGATACAGTTCTTGTTCTTATGATATTTCTTAGCTGTCGGAAAACATTTGCTCTCTATGTTACTTTGTGAATCTATCTTGATGTTTGGGGACCCGTATTCGATTTCATTTATTATTTTATTTCATTTTATATACTTAAATTTCATACACATTCTCGCCTGTCATGTGAAAGCTTTAATTGGCTCAGGTGGACTACACCAGTTATCAACAGCTAACATTATTCTCAACAAACACAAATCATTAAAGATGTGATATAAAAACCTATATTCAGTATCCTAAAAAACTATAGTTTACAAAATTTGCTCATGATTTAAACATTAATTTCTGTGTAAATATCATTCCAGTTAAACTACATCGGTTGGACAAAATATTTTTGTAATTCATACCAGACTTCCTTGACAGAGGTTCACCATATTACATGCCCTCCATAAAATCTCCCCACATCTCAATTACGTCCCGCCACAGAGATGGAGAACAACACAGCGAGCAATAACATCTATATCGACATCAAGAGAAATAAGATGGGTATGACTTTTAACTATTGACTTCAACAACAAACAATTTAGGCCCTGTTGTTCTGTAAGCTATGTCCTGAAAAGTAAACAAATAATTTCTGTGCCTATTTCTCTTGGACAGAAATGGTAGTGAATCTTTTTTTTTTGCCAGTTAATGAATAATATTTGTAATTAGACAATGTGACAGGGTTGTTAAGAATATCATGAAATAATAAGAAAACAGCGACCTATTGACAAAAATTAGCATATGTTGTATAAGTAAATTAATTCTGGAGAACATTCACAGTTTTCTCCTAATCGTTTGTACCAAGCGTCGGAAGAACCTGTCACTGTACATATTTATTTTAACAGTTTTCATGTTTACTGTCACCCCTTACATCTTGAGTGCGTTATTTGGATTTGCACTAGTGTAAACAACATCCTAAAATTCACCACAAATGATGCTTGGTAAACAGGTTGAAATGAAACGTATATGGCTTAAAAACAAACAGCTTGTTATTTAGTTTTCATACATAATAAAAAGTACTATTTTAAAACGAATAAATGTCGTTTTTCGGACATATAAGTACACAGGTTTTCTGCACTTGTAATGTCAGAATGGTTTATTCCCTTTTATAAATCATTATTTACTACTGATGTTATTTTACCACTTGTCTCTGCATACTGGCATTCAATTAGTTGTCGAATTCTGTGAAGGATGTCGGGGATTTGTGTGTCAAAACCAGTGAATTTCATGCCACGGACTGTTCATGTTTCTTTGTTTTTAAATATACGTACAGTAAATTAATTCTTTAAATGCAATCGTTGGGAAATCGGGATGACAACAAACTGCTGTTTCACCAAAAATTAAGCAACAGCTGCTTAAAAGATTTTATGAAAAAATGGAGGTAGAAACGGATATCTGCAGGAGCCTTGCTTTGTTTACTCCACACAACCGACGATAAATAAAACTAGATATCAAACTGAGCGCAGTATATTCGAGTCATAGATGGTGTAGATATTGCGTGGTTGTGTGGGTCATCCAAATCGTACTGTGCAACACAGAGAAAGGGGCGCTTTTCTGAAACCCCGCAATTGTCTCCCTTCGCGACGCAGGAGTTCGAAATTTGGAGCAAAGATGGCTACAACGTTCTTCTATAATGATACAGAAGTGTGGCTCTCTTTGACCTAACGGTATGGCGACGCCCCAGACAGTAAGGTTTAAACGCAAAAAAGGCCAGAGCTCAGAAGTTGATGTGATGTATAACGTAGGTTAATGACGTCAAATTGGGAAAATTCTTTCACCACAATTCTGCCCAAAGCCACAGTGGAACAATCATACAAAGAGAAGGTACACAAATCCGCCTCTTACCCTCATTTCATCCCTCCTTTTCACGCGTCTGCGATGGTCAGAACGCTGAGTTCCAATGTTGAAATCATGTGGTTTTCTTTTGGGAGCCCGAGGGAAACGTTTCACACACATTGCTGCACAGAATCTGAAAGAAAAGTACGTAGCAGGTGGCACAAAAGGCTTCAATGAGACAAGCCTTTTCATTGGGGCGTTTATTCCACACATTTCCAGCTCGAAAACGAGAGTTCGCTGTTCCATGAGAAGGAGGACAACATTAATAACGACGTTCCATTACGTTTCGGGTGCGCAGCCGCAAAGAATTCTCCTTCTTCTTCTAATATTTCGGCCTTATAACGTTCAGCCATCTTCAGAGTAAGTCGCAAGACTGCCGCTCCAGTGCTCGCTGCGTCCCTTTATACTCGTGTACCGCGCCACTGTGCATGCGGCCACAGATGCAATTGAGCCAGAGGCGTTGGTCGGCGGCAGAGACGTGCACTATGTGCGAGTTCATCTATGACTCCGCAGTCGATCTGTGTTGGCATGTCGATATATAGTTGTAAGCAGCACAGTGACGGCGTCTTTGTGAGTTTATTACAGCAAGTGCCAGATTCCATGATTTATCAAGGTTGAAACCATTATCTCTATTAATGAAATTGGACGTCAAGCGAATTTGAATTGCGTCCTTGACTATCGAGTCCCAAAAAGATGATGTAGTTGCCAAAATCTCGACGTTGTCATACAACATACTGTGACTAGCGTCAATACAGTGTTATGTTACTGCCGACTTGTTAGGTTGTAAAAGCCGTGTGTACCTTCGGTGTTCTGTGCATCTTTCTTGGACAGTACGAGTTGTTTGTCCAATGTAAGAAAGGCCACATTCACACGGAATTTCGTAAACTCCAGATTTTCGGAGCAGCAAATCATCTTTGACGGAGCCCACGAGTGCAGTTGTCTTGGGTGGAGGACGAAAAATCAATTTTACTTTGTGTCTGCTGAGAATCCGTCCTATTTTAAATGCCAAGAGGAACAACACCAAAAATGCAACAGGAGCGTAATGTGCAGAAAATCGTCCACGCATCCTGTAAACACAGTTCAAAATATTACTGCATAATAACAAAAACCAACCACCAGAACTGTTTATAAACTATAGGTTCATTGACTAAAATATAAACTAAATAGCAAAAATATGTAGATATTCCAGGCCACTGAAGATACCTTGCAGAAAAAGGCGAAACGCATATGGCACGAAAATTGTCTTTCATTCAGTTGTCGTCAGACGGTCCATAAAGTAAAAATTATCAGTATACCGTAATATTACATGCAACTGAAGAAGACAGGACTACAAAAATTGAAGATGTGTGAAAAACATTGATCCACGATACGATCTCCGGCTGACACTAAAATCACAGTGAAGTTAGAGATCACGGAAGGAGACTGGTGGTTCCTTTATCATTTATACATAGTAACCAAATTTATTTCCTAACCCGGAAAAGCACTTATATTGTTGTTCTTATTTCTGTCGCTTTAGATAGAGGTATTATTCTATTATTGCCGAGCGGCTCGACTATTTCAATGGTTAACACACTTGAATTGTACTTCATGCGGTTTCTGAGCGTTAACTTACGTTTTAACGTCATCTTTTGTAACCTGACGGCGTGTAGTTAGCAGCTCCAACTCTCCTGTCGTGGTTATCGCAACCATGATCTTAATACCTGCTGTAGAAAGAAAACGTTTTATTTCAAAATAAAAACCAAACCTAACACATGCCTGAGGTGACCTACCACGATCCTAAGCATATTCACCGTTCCAGTACTGGTACATACCGATAAAACTTTTACTATTATCAAAAACTTTCTCGTGGTTGGTCACCGGGATTGTACCATCCCTAATAAAGCTTAGAAAGGTTCCCAGAATGAGATTTTCACTATGCAGCGGAGTGTGCGCTGATATGAAACTTCCTGGCAGATTATTGGAAGGTAGGAGACGAGGACAGAAGTAAAGCTGTGAGGACGGTGCGTGAGACGTGCATGGGTAGCTCAGTTGGTAGAGCACTTGCCCGCTAAAGGCAAAGGTCCCGAGTTCGAGTCTCGGTCCGGCACACAGTTTTAATCTGCCAGGAAGTTTCTTGGAGAGGTTAATTATGTCTATAGCACATACACATCTGTAATAGTTGCTTTGGAAAGGACCTTCCAGAATTTGTGCGTCATTTACCAATGATGAGATTTATTACGTTACTCACGGCCTCATGTATCTTGCAGTCTGCGTTCGGCAGGGCAGCAGTGCGCACCGCGCTCGGCCGTCCACGCCGCTGCGCGCGCGGAGTGTTTTGTTTACTTCCTCGTCACCGCGCTTCTCAGTCGAACAAGCTCTAATGGCCAACTCTTACAGGAAGAACACTCTTAAGTTCACCTTCTCAAATGAATACGCACGACCCAAAGCACTGGCCGTCGAACGCTTCCTACGCGAAGACGTGAAGATCCCCCGTGACGAACTCATCGGCATTCACCTATCGATCATTAGCAGCGTCGTTTATGTTAAGATGACATCCGACGCTGCCTGCAATGAGATTATTCAAAGGACACGACATGGACTAAAATTTCGGCACTCCGACGGAAACGTTGGGCCTGTGGATGTCGACCATGCAGGACTTGGCCTTCGTACGATCCATGTATTCGAACTGCCTTTCGAGGTGAATGACAATGAAGTCATCGCGGCGCTAAGCGCGTTCGGAAAAGTCCAGAGCCATGTAGTCGAGACATGGGCACAATTTACGACGTATCCGGTGCTTAATGGTGTGAGACAAGTCCGAATCGATCTCAAACGGCACGTTCCATCGTACATTTTTATCGGCGGCTGCCGTATGGTGGTCATTTACGACGGACAACCTCGAACATGTTCCGGTTGTGGCAAAGAAGGCCACGTCCGTAATGAATGCCTGCAACGACGCATCACACAACTAAGGCACGACGAACACCGACAGAACCACAATCACCCTTCCAGTCACCCATGCGGCGACACTGCACGTCCAGCCCTCACAAGACGCCGTTCATGATCGTCTCTCTGGTCCTATACACCTGGAAGCGTCCCAGCACCTTGACACCGGCGATGCCGTCCGTGAACATGTCCAACAGCCGGACACGCCCACGCTAGAAGATCACAAGGATACCAACGAGACTGTTCTGGAGAATGACGACCGCATCGTAACACCCGCGGCTTTTGTACCGGAACGACGTGAATCTCTTCCTTCCTCAAACACCGAAACTCGTTGCCGAAAGCAGAAGTCGCCCAAACGACGAAAGAAAACGCCGCAAGACATTAGAATCGACCATTGAGCCCCCTCCGCAGGACGAAGAGATGGAACATTTCTCTGACGGAGAACACGATAACACTTTCTCCTCTGCCACGGAGACGCGTCATCTACAAAACGGTGAACCGTCCAACAGAGATCGTGCGCAAGTCCTGCGCCCAGAAGCCACGGAACATAGCACGCCTGTTGTCACCGACGCAATTGAGCCGACTCGACCACCGCTGCCACCTCTCGCCGATGTCAAACCTGTCAGACATTTTTCATGGGCGGATGACACAGATTTCCCACCTCCATCTGATGCGGAAATGAGATCTGTTCCTCCGTTAGACCAACACTAAAATGGGGGAAGTTTCTATGGCGACTCCTGCGACTTATATGGACTTCACGCATCCACTACGACAATCTTCACCAGCTCCGAACCTATCGGCAGCACGGATCTCCCATCAGGCGTACCAAATAGCTACTATCAATACTAATAATATCGGCTCCCACGTTAAACTTCAACTGCTCCTTGACACGCTAAGAGCAGCGGACATCGACATCGCCCTGTTACAAGAACTGAGGACAGCAACTTGGACTGGGTGTTATGGATATGAGACGTACGCCGCCCCTGCAGCTATGGAACACAGAGGCGCAGCCATCCTCCTACGAGAAGGGATTGCAGTTTCCGATGTCGCATACCTCCCAACGGCGCGAGGGGTGGCCATAACAGTTGGAGGACTCAAAATCACAAATCTCTACGCCCCATCGGTCACTGATAAACGGAGGGATCGCTCCCAGTTCTGCGCAGAAGATATCACGCCTTTATTCCTCGGCCGATACGATCATCTCATCGTAGGTGGAGATTTCAGCTGTGTTCTCGAGCGCACAGACCAATACCCCCATTTCACCACATGTCCGGAACTTCGCTTCCTCGTCCACCGTCTTCGTCTCCTCGATACTTGGCGAGAGGTACACGGCGACCGCCCGGGGTATACACACATCACGAGCCACTCCGCCAGCCGACTTGATAGAATATACATCCCTGACGTTCTGAAATCAGTTCTCCTCGACGCGGAACGTTGACCGTCTGCCTTTTCGGATCGTGACATCTACATCTGTACCATGAACCTACGTCGACAATCTATATGGCGCAGCGCAGGACCTTCGAAACTCAATGTCACGCTACTGCGGGACCCTGAATGTCGACAACCGGTCACCGACACGTGGCACACCTGTGTTCAACGCATTATGCGTTACGAGACCACACTGCAGTGGTGGTTACTGTGCGCCAAACCGGCCATCCGACGCACGTTGACACACTATGGCAGAGCCAAAGCCAGGTGGAATCACCACACAACTGATTTCTACTATAGCGCTCTTCGTGAACTCATGGATCAGCCTCCATCCCCGGATCGTCTAAAAGAAGCTCAACGCATCAAGGCAAAGATTTTAACCTTGACGAGATGCCGTCTAGAGGGAGCCATTGTACGAGCACGCAGCCAAGATAGGATTAACGGTGAAGAACCTTCTATGCATCATATTGTTCAAAATGTTCGTCGACGCAGACAGGCTTTAATGTCAACTTTAGACCTACCTGATGGACGACGGCTGACATCGCAACCTACCATTGCGGATGCATTCACAACGCACTTTAGACTTTTCTATCAAGAAGTACCTGCCGGTGCAGAGACCATTGCTGAGGTCGCCCAGGAGACACTTGGTACTCTAAACGCAGCAGCTGCAGCCCTCCTGACTTCTGAAGTGACCACCGACGACGTCCAAGGCGCTGTGGCCAAAGGGTATCTGAATCGATCTCCCGGACCGGATAGTTTACCTCTCTAATTTTACAGAACCTTCCAAGATTTGATGTTGCCACGATGGGGGTCCTGTACTGGGAACTTTTGTCCGGTTCGGCGAACCCGCCACCAATGTTCATGGAAGGCTTACTTGTACCAGTCCCGAATCCCGCAGGAGGAACAGGACTCGACAGTTATCGGCCAATCACGTTACTCAATTCCGACTTCAAGATTTTCACACGCCTTCTAGCAGTGCGACTCAAACATGTCTTACGAGACATTGTTTCCCGCGAACAAACATCCTTAGGCGGCGATCGTAATATACAGACAGCCCTCAGTGAATATCGAGATGTGATCGCTGTGGCAACACACTCGCGACTGCCAGGTGCTTTAATCTTCATCGACTTCAAAAGAGCGTTTGACCACGTCAATCATGCATTCCTCAACGCAGTGATGGACCGAATGGCAATTCCCCCGACTTTCACGCAAGTGATTATGCGGCTCCTTCGTGGAGCAACGTCCAGACTTCTCGTCAACGGCAGACTTACAGAACGTATACGGATTGAACGCTCAGTACGGCAGGGTTGCCCTTTGTCGACGGTGCTTTATGCCATTGCGATGGAACCACTCATTTGCGGATTACGGCGACGATTGACAGGTATTCCACTCCGGGATCATATGTTCCGCTGCCGAGCTTGCGCGGACGACTTGGCCCTCGTCGTACGTTCAGCGGCCAAGGTACAAGCTGCGATGCAGTGGATTACCCGTCACAGTGCAGGGGCAGGGAGCGCTATGAACGTGGCAAAATCATGCGCCATGAAGATCGGCCGCGGCCTTCCCGCAGACAGCGTAGCCCCATTTCAACGGGTGGACACCCTTCGTTGTCTCGGATTGGTGTACACGCGAGACATTCGCCGCACCACGGCGATCAATTTACGGGCGCTACTGCAACGCATGCGGACCAACATACAAAATCTCATACTACGCCCGCTGAATATGTGCCAGAGAGTCACCTTCGTCAATACCCATCTGGCAGCCCGGATACCCCATATAGCGCAGATTCTGCCCATCACTGCGACAATGGCGGCCAGATTACAGGCGGTTTTCGGCTATTTTATTTGTTCTGGACACATCTTCAAAGTCCAGTATGAAGCTCTCACCATACCGAAGCGGGACGGTGCCCTCGATCTGGTTAATGTGAGAGCCAGGACTACGGCACTTTACACCAATACTATGCTCCGGTTATGGAAAAGCCAAAATGCTAGTTTTACTGGAATGTTGACCACTGAGCTCGCACATGTTTCGAGACGCCCACCGACGTCTCTGGCACACATCCCACCTCCGATGTCACATATCGGACATATCTTTTTGGAATGTAGCTACATATGCACCGAGCTCCCCAGGACCAGGAAGACGACCACCCGCGACATCTATTGACTTCTCCGAAAGTCTCCACCCCGCAACCCCGTCGAAACACGTCACCCCCAGGTTTCATGGCCTACAGTTTGGAAAGCGATCTACCAACCATATCACACCACTGACACCACCTCTACGTCAACGGCAAGTATACTACATGACAGAAACTGAGTCGCGTCGCACTGGTGGACTCACCCCTGTGCCTCAAGTGCAATGTCGAAGATACAGATTTACATCGTTTTGAGTGTGGACCATCAGCAGCTGTCTGGACCCTCGCACAGAAGATTGTGGCTTTCTACCTCCGAGTACCACCACATCACATTTCTCCTACCATGATAGTATGTCCCGACTCGACCTACTTCCGATCGGCTACGTAGCACGCCATCACATGGATCAGTGGCATGGCTGTCAACTACCTATTCCGGGACGACATCGTGGATAAGGCGGACTTTTGGACACGCCTCCAAGCACATCACCACACCCTTCAAATGGTTCAAATGGCTCTGAGCACTATGCGACTTAACTTCTGAGGTCATTAGTCGCCTAGAACTTATAACTAATTAAACATAACTAACCTAAGGACAGCACACACATCCATGCCCGAGGCAGGATTTGAACCTGCGACCGTAGCAGTCACGCGGTTCCAAACTGAAGGGCTTAGAACCGCACGGCCACACCGGCCGGCTACCGCACCCTTCGCCGACATCGACACTATCGGGCCACTTTCGCCAACTATTTACAGAGTATTTTCACCAACCCGCCTCAAAGCTGGAATCTCAACGAACTGTGCCAGCCAAGACTGGACAATCCCAGGTTCCCCTTTAATGGTCAATGATGGAATGCATTTTGTTCTGATAGCGCGCCAAAGTGGAGCATGGCGCGGAAAGTATTCCTATTTTATTTAACTTCTCTTTTCTCCTCCTCTTCTAAGTTTTTTTTCCTTACGGATATACCAAAAAGTAAATAAATAAATAAAAGGAGGCCGTGGCGGAAATATAGCTACCCTTTATGTTTTACGTTTTTAAAGGATATTGCGTTATTTTATGAAGAATGTCGTCTTTTCTTTTCATACACAAGAGCTTTTTATTTGTTTTCGCCTTACCTGCAACTTTAAAAAAAGACAAAAACGTTGGTAGAAAAAAAAAAGTTCGTAGAGCACTTGCCCGCTAAAGGCAAAGGTCCGAGTTCGAGTCTCGGTCCGGGGCACAGTTTTAATCTGCCAGGAAGTTTCTTAGAGAGGTTAATTACGTCTATAGCACATACACATCTGTAATAATTGCCTGGGAAAGGACCTTCCACAATTTGTGCGTCGTTTACCAATGATGAGATTTATTAGTTACTCACGGCTTCATGTATCTTGAATAAATTATTTCAACCTGTTACTGTTGAGTCTCACGTCAGATGGCGTCTTTCTCCAATGCTACAGAGTAGCAATGACATATTTATTTTCGAATAAGGAGAGATGATGGCTACTGCTAATACCACTATTGTTTCGATTAGCGTTTGCATACAGCCTTGAAGTGAGACCATGCCTTGCGTCATGCAGCCTCTCAATATTCCATCAGCCTCTTGTGGACATAAAGAAGATAAAAGAACGTAATAGATCCTCATCACAAGCTAATGTTAGTAAAGATAGGGTCTCAAACTTCATTCATCACGCTTGACAGCACTCTCTGTCTTAATGATCTCTGCAAGTGTCTGCCCGTTTACGGTACGCAGGAATATGTAGTTACATTATTATAAACGACTTTAACATTTTCATTACACACTGCCTCATACTCAATGTAAGATGCAGTCAATGTCAAAAGTGTTCCGTCACTTAGATGATTGTATCTGGACATCTTTTCGAACTGTCTAAACAGTGTGAGATAGACTAGATAGAATTAAATACTCAACACGAACAATTTTTAAATAGTCTCTAATAATTCAATTACACACATAGAGTATTCGAATTCGTAGTTCGGCTAGGAATAGATAATAGGAAGAATGTAGGCAGAATCACATCACATACACGAAATCTTGTCACACTCCCTCAGTCTTCTTGATTTTGAAGCTTATATTCTGCAATTATTTAAAGATAGTACGAAGTTTCACATTATTTATTTATGCTACAGTATTTGGTAACTACGTTGTTACAGCCGCAATATCAAATTCTGCAACATATATATTTTTAAGCATTCAAAACACATGGTATTGGTATCTCTTATGCAGTATATGAAACCTGCGAAGCACCCGAGATTCAGTATATTTCAAACATACTGCAATGGCAACACTAGAGAAACCAATCATAAAATTATTCACTGAAACCGAAGGTTTTTAACATTTTCAGAATGTGAGTCATCACAACCACTGCTCAGACGCCTTAGTGGCACACAATATAACAAATGTAGGCAAATTCTCAATTCTACTTATATCTCAGAGTGAAATTTGAATATATATCCGTTATTACAACCCGTTCAGAAATTTCCCTGTTGTAACCAATGCTTCGTAGTATATATTTAGAGATCAACATCAGCTTCCGTATCCTGTATAACACTGGCCAATCTTTCCCTATTTACTACATATGTGTCCCCATTGTTATCGTTTTACGAGGGTTGTCCAGAAAATATGTTCCGATCGGTCTCGAAATGGAAACCACAGCGAAAACCAGAAACGTTTTATTTGCAACATTTAGGTACACCTTCCACCTACTTCTCTACATAGTCGCCTATCCAACGTCGAATTTTGTCGTAGTGTTGTACCAGCTTTCCAATATCCTCGTCATAGAAAGCAGCCGCCTGTGCTTTTGGCCAGTTATCTGCACTAGTCTGCAGCTCGTTGTCCGTGGAAAAATTTTGTCTTCATAGCCAGTAGTTTTTGTGAGAAATATTAGACTCAGGTGGAGCCAATTACGCACTGTCTTGTGGGTGATCGAACACTTCTCATCAGAAACGCTGCAGGAGCGTCTTCATTGCCCCTGCAGGGTGCGGCCGGGAATTGGCATGCTCGACAGTTGTGTTATGTGGGCTGCATGACACAGGCTAAATCTCTAACCAGGCCCTCATACTTGGCGGGGGACGCTATCACCTACGCATCTTTACGTGCTCTCTGTTCAATCAAAACTGAAAAATAGCGACGCGACACGATCGACAGGCGTACCAGAGATACTGCCATACACGTCTGTGCAAAGCTTTACCGGATTTTCATAGTGGTTTCCATTTCGCGACATATCGGAACTTAATTTCTGGACAACCCTCGCATATCGCCCAGAACAACATGCAGTTTTATATGCGGGAAGACGTAAATAAATTACTAACAGCATTAGATATCCAGTATCAATACAATTTCGTTACCAGGCGTTCAATGTGGTGTTATTGTCAAACGTCGAGGCACCCTAACAGACAATTTGACACCACACCGACAGTTCTGCCCACATACAGAATGAGAAATGCCAGTGAATTTTGCTTGATGCACTAGACAATCTGAGCAATTATCTTAGATTCTTTGCAAATGATGGTGTCGTTTACAGCCTACAATAGTCATCAGAGGATCAAAATTAATCGTAAAATGATTAAGACAAGACATCTTATTCCTATTTTGTGTAAAATCTTAGTTTACCCTGAACAATAAAAATGTGAGATCCTTCAAATGAGTATAAAATGCCCGTTAAACTTCATTTATACGACAAATTACACAAATTTACAAGTTGACGGTTCAACTAAGTATCTAGTGATTACATTTACGAACAAATACAATTGGAACCAACAGATAAAAAGTGTTGTGTAGAAGCCGAACCAACGACTGTGCTTTCTTGCAGAGCACTCAGCAGATGCAATAAATCTGCTAAAAAGACTGCCTGCACTACGCGCGGTATGGGATCCTCACTAGGGAGGATTGGCGGAAGACATCGACAAACTTGAAAGGAGGACAGCTTGTTTGTATTATTTTTCATTCGTGCTATCCGTGAGTGAACCGTTCGAGGAGCAATATGAAAGTGCGATATTGCAGTGCCTGTGTTCAGATGTACCGATGCATTCTCGCTTCGGACATGCCTGCGTGTCCGAAGGTACACTGCACCGTACTTTTGAAGAACAGGCACGGTAATATCATATTTATCTGTCAGTCTCCTCTGTCAGGGGAACGTACGATTTCAGGTTTTAGTCACATGGTTGACATATGGAAGATTGACATCTGATCGTGAAGCGTGTACGGGTAGTTTAATAATAAGGTGACCACATGCGATAAGCACTTTCATGTATATCACATGAAAGCGGTTCTGTTAACCCTCCGCCAACCATTTATATATGAATGTCAGAGTATTTATGTAAACGCAGCTGTAGGTCGGTGCTTTTGGGACAAAACATGGCGGAAGTCATTCTTTTTGGATTAAAGTCTGACAGCTGTAACGGGTAAATCAGTGAATCCCATATACTGCCATTTTGTATTTCGGGTGAACTCGAACTCTGTTCATTGACAGCCAGTAACTTTATGCACAAGGTTAAAAAATGGTTCAAATGGCTCTGAGAACTATGGGACTTAACTTCTGAGGTCATCAGTCCTTTAGAACTTAGAACTACTTAAACCTAACTAACCTAGGGACATTACACACATCCATGCCAGAGACAGGATTCGAACCAGCGACCGTAGCTGTCGCGCGGTTCCCGACTGTAGCATTTAGAACCGCTCGGCTACTCCGGCCGGCTGACTGACGGGAACGGATTTATCCATCTCGGCACGGCCGTTGACGTTCTGAAATACTTTATTTCAGTCGCTGTCGTATAAAGAAATAGTTAGACTATAACTTTTATGTCACTTAACTATGCGAGACACTGAATGATTTTATAGCTTTCGTAACAAAGCGTTTTAACACATTTGAATCTGCAATTCGACTGCGTAGCGTTTTACGTCTTGTACGGCAGCAGCCGATACCTAAGTTTTCTGCTACCTACAAAATATGACAAGAAGGGTTTCAACCAATTTCTCTTTCAGTCATGATTGGACGTTTCTAATGGAATCACGAGTGATCAAAATGGTTCAAATGTTCTAAGCACTATGGAACGTAACATCTGAGATCACCAGTCCCCTAGAATTAGAACTATCTAAACCTAACTAATCTAAAGGCGTCACACACGTCCATGCCCAAGGCAGGATTCGAACCTGCAACCGTAGAAGCAGCGCGGTTCCGTACTGAAGCGTCTAGAACCGCTCGGCCACAGCTGCCGGCAATCACGTGTGACATTAGCGCGAGTACGTGAGAATAAATCACGAAGACAGTGATAACTACGGAGAATGTCGTTGACATGTACGTAGTTTCTACGGTTCTACCGTAGAAACGAAGGGCTTTGTAATCAGATGGCACCATCTATGTATATATGTTTGAGCACTTGCTGCCCTGGCTGTACGATTAGGGTCGAATGGGGAAGAGATATCATTTACCAGATGAAATACGATACAGGGTCATCACCAGATACGAGGACGACCACACACAGAGCAGCCGTTATGTCGATAAACGATAGTCGATCTGTTGTTCTTATACTGCAGAAATAATTTCTAATCACAACTTCTACATCCAAGAGTACGAATGACTCCAACGAACAACAGTCCTGTTTAGTATGCCGTCTGAGAATCACAACCATGGGGACTTCTAGTGTTCTTATTGCAGATAAAATGAATGATGAGACAATCCTCATAGAAGACAAATGTCAGAGAGGAATTCGTCTTTTGAATGAATTATTAAAATAGTCGACTTGTGAGCGTACTGACAGACCAGCTCAATCGGTCTAAATGCAGTAGTTCATGCTTGAAAAGAAGTAAAAAAAGGTTGGAGTCTCTTATCTCACATCATTGCTGGGCACAGAAGCACAGACAACAAGTGAACACGTAGTGGAAATTATGAGTTTCTTAAAACTAGAACAGTGTTCATTCACCTCCTAGTTATGAAATACACAAATACTCATGAGTGTGCAATGTTCTGCATTTCATTTTCTTTTCCAGAGAAAATAATACTCAAGCATTTTAAATTGCTTGCTGATTGAGACATTAGCAGTCCGGAATGAGTTTACTAGAGCTGTTAGTAGGCTGTTTAGGTTCTTATATTGGTAACGCCACCGCCACGTAGCGCTCTGTATGAAAATCACTGGCTGTGCTGTATGCAGTCTGTGGCTGGTTGGCATTGTTGTAATACTCGCCATTGTAGCGCTGGGCAGTTGGCTGTTACCAGCGCGTAGCGTTGCGCAGTTGGAGGTGAGCCGCCAGCAGTGGTGGATGTGGGGAAGTGAGATGGCGGATTTTTGAGAGCGGATGATCTGGACGTATGTCCATCAGAAACAGTACATTTGTAAGAATGGATGTCATGCTCAGACTTTGAGAAAAAAAAAACCCACTGCAATTTTACTGTGATGAATGATCAGGACTGTCTTTATGGACTGTGAGAAAATTTTAGCTTTTGACCAACATTGTATCAATAAGTGTGTGTATTAGATTTCTTTGTTATTGTAATTGTGAAAAAATTTTAACAAATATGTATTGGCCAGTGCCCAAAACAATTTGTAAACTTTTTTGTGGGGAGCATGGGAGCTATGTAAGTAGGCTGTTTAGGTTCTTATATTGGTAACGCCATCGCCACATAGCGCTCTGTATGAAAATCACTGGCTGTGCTGTGTGCAGTCTGTGGCTGGTTGGCATTTTGTAATACTCGCCATTGTAGCGTTGGGCAGTTGACTGTTAACAGCCCATAGCGTTGCGCAGTGGGAGGTGAGCCGCCAGCAGTGGTGGATGTGGGAAAGTGAGATGGCGGATTTTTGAGAGCGAATGGTCTGGACGTGTGTCCATCAGAAAGAGTACATTTGTAAGAATGGATGCCATGAACTGCTATATATATTATGACTTTTGAACACTATTAAGGTAAATACATTGTTTGTTCTCTATCAAATTCTTTCATTTGCTAACTATGCCTATCAGTAGTTAGTGCTTTCAGTAGTTTGAATCTTTTATTTAGCTGGCAGTAGTGGCGCTCGCTGTATTGCAGTAGTTCGAGTAACGAAGATTTTTGTGAGGTAAGTGATTTGTGAAAGGTATAGGTTAATGTTATTCAGGGCCATTCTTTTGTAGGGATTATTGAAAGTCAGATTGCGTTGCGCTAAAATATATTGTGTGTCAGTTTAGTGTTGATCAGAATAGGTAAAGAGCGAAATGTCTGAGTACGTTCAGTTTTGCACAGCTGTTTGAAAATCAAATAATGTAAGAGATTTATCAGCACAGTAATTCAATAATTTTTAAGGGGACGTTTCAGAGCTGCAAGATATTCATGAATCCTTCAGTGAAATATCAATTTAATTAGTTGTCTGCAACCATGGTAAATAAGTATTTGGGACGTGCTTTACTTCAACAAATAATTAATTCTTTTTCGGATCGCCATTCATGATGTCTCTTGCCAAATGAATCCCAAAGAGACAGTAAGAATCTTACCTGCTTAACGTGACGCTCTAGGCCTCTTTGCTGGTGATATTTTACCTGGAGAAGGGACTTCTACTTGATCGACTGCAGCGTCAGCGACAGTGCACAGAAACTATGCACCAACAGGACACGGATCCTGGCAGAGATGTGAATAGCCAAACTCATTCCGGAATGCTATGATACGGAACAGCTTCAGACATTTGTGTATTTTCCAGTGTGGGGAAAATACCATTGAAAACAATGGTAACAAGATTTCCAATTGGTAGTATGATGGTCTAGGGGTTGTTTATGATCACTGATTACCACATAGTGTCAGAACCACGCCACGCGAAGACCGAGCAACGCAAAGTGGTGCCGATCAATATACACCTTAACGTAAGGAATAAAGTTCTGAGAATGTAAGTTTGGAACACAGAATTGTATCATAGTGAAATATGGACTGCGAAAAAACCGGAACAGTAGAGAATCGATGCATTTGTGATGTGGTGCTACAGACGAATGTTGAAAATTAGGTAGACTGTATAAGGTATGGAATGAGGAGATTCTATGCAGAATCGGAGAGGAAAGGAGTATATGGAAAAACTGACGTGAAGACGGACAGGATGGTAGGACATCCGTTACGACACCAACAAATACCTACAATGGTACTAGAGAGAGCTGTAGAGCGTAGAAACTGTAGAGGACGACAGAGATTGGAATACAGCGAGCTAACAATTGAGGACGTAGGTTGCAAGTGCTACTCTAAGATGAAAAAGTGGGCACAGGAGAAGAATCATGGCGGATCACAGGAAATCAGTCTGAAAAGTTTCACAAAAAAAAATTTAGAGACTTTTAGATGGGGAACAAAGAGTAAGGCGATACGTACAGAAAATTCCTTATAACATTTGGGAATATAAGAGAATGTGATGCTCTCCTACAGTGGGACGCCATCCTTCATGTGGGACACATCAGTACCTACGGACTTTGACCGGCAGAGGTCTGTGTCTAATAAGCAACAGAATCGTTATTGTAGTCTAGTTGCGCACAGCGACACAGATAGTGTTGGCAGGTGTCTGGTTTCAGCCAGACATGTCCAATTCTTTACGTTCGTGTTCGACCAGATGTATACAACTCGGGCCCGTCCGGCTTTTGTTAATTTAGTAGGATGAAACAGACAACGCACAACTACCAGCAAGATTCGTTCCACGCTTATGACGTAAGCGCATGGGGTAAGTATAGTAAAATATACTGTAAGTATATGTCGATATACCAACCAATGCTATTATTATGCCAGCCGGCGTGACCGAGCGGTTCTAGGCACTATAGTCTGAAACCGCGCGACCGCTACGGTCGCAGGTTCGAATCCTGCCTCGGGCATGGATGTGTGTGATGTCCTTAGGTTAGTTAGGTTTAAGTATTTCTAAGTTCTAGGGGACTAATGACCACACATGTTAAGTCCCATAGTGCTCAGAGCAATTTTTGCTATTATTATGACACGCACGGATCGAGAAACGCAAAGTGTGCCGATCAATCGATGCCAACCCGACCCGCTCAGCCACATGGACGACAGTAAATAATTGTTCGACTATGAGCAAAATTTCGCGAAATTCATGGATCAATAAAACGACGACTCTACCTTCAAGTAATTTTGTCACATGAACAGTGGACAGCTAATTTCAAATCACAGAAGAATGAAAGTAGAAGTTTCGGATTTATTGAAACTAGCAGACTACTACTTTGTAACTTCAGGCCACAATGCCAATGTCGAAAGTGTATATGTTCTGTTTCATAAACCCCCAACGGACAAAGGAACGCAATAAACTGCAAACCAACACATTCAGACAATCAGAAAGATGATGTTTTTTCATTTTAACCTTTTTTTTCAGTATATCACTATATGACTAAGATTACCCTGTTCCGTGTAATTATTTACGAGGGGAAAAAGGAAACGTTTTGGCCACAGTGGATTCGAACGTGAAATATTAGTACTTAAAAAAAAAGAATGTGTGTTTTCTTTACAAGTCTAGTTGAAATGACCATAATTATTGAACATCTCCTTTTCGGTCCCAGAAGAACGGATAAATGTTGATTTTCTCCAACGATGACTCTTTAGTTTATTCTGACGTAAGACCATCTTAGAAATAAGAATGAACAACTAAGAATACTGAGCTACGTAGTTGCTATCGTAATTGTTGAATTATGAGGCTGCTTACCAATTTTTTTTCGAAATAAGCGCGTTTAAGACTGATCTGGGAATAACTGATTGTAACTCATTGCTTATAAAAGACTGACAATACCGAATATACTCTATTTTAAATAGGAGTCCTGCCTTTAGGGCAAAATGTCTGGCTAAATATGACGTCGAGTTCGGACTTTCTATTTTTGGACCTGGAAACCCTGGACACAGACATGTCATGGCGACAGCGGCACCAGAACACTATTCATTCATGACTAAATGATGTATCCGATATCTGTCTGTACAACTTCTTTGTTTTATGTAGCTAACATGATTTCGGCCTTAAGGCATTATCAAGTACAACAAAGTTGAGTATATAATTAGACTATAAGGGCATTTCATTGCATGTGTAAATACTGTACCGGTGTTCACTCTGTTGATCAGTTGTTCTATGGCAGGAAAGTATACCTGCTACCTGTCTGCCATATATTTCGTTGATTTTGTGCTTATCTGCACTTCAGGACACGAAGTTCAATAGATCCTAAAGATAACTTCATAGAACATAGTCTAATTATATCCAACTTTGTTGTATTTGATTATGGCTCACGACTGACATAATTACAGGAATATAAAACAAAGTTGCACAGTAACATTGCGGAAAGATCATTCAAATATTGTTAGACGACTGTGACCCAAAAATATAAATATAATGTTCCTGCGTGAAAGCACACTTAACAATCTTTTAAATTTTATGTTATATTATTTTATTGTGACAACAATCGCAAAAGCTATTTAAAATGTTGTTACCAGTTTTGATCAGCCAATTGTCATCATCAGACGGTCTGTAGATTGTTGCAAGCAGAAAAAAAACACGATAACTCACCAGTCACACGATCAGCGTTTTCAATACGTCTTCCCTTCCCAAAAAGTTCTCTTTGTCTCAGAGTAAAAGCTAATACACATAGCAGAATGTGATAAGAATTTCCTTGACAGCTAGTAACACTGTTGCCAGATTTTAACTGCGAAGCGGTAACAGCTGCGAGTGGAAACAGTGATCTTGTATAAGGGGTGACAATATTCAGGCTAGGACTTAGAGACGTATACAAAATCGCGTACGTGACTGGTTGAAGTACACGTGCGAAGCAGCTGCGCCAAGCCCACTGCAACTGTTACTGAACTTCTTTCGCTGACTGCAATAGAAAAGCAACTTTGAGGGTATCATTAACCTTTGATTACATGGCGCGGTCAATTTGAACGTGCGCTTTTGTCAGCTGGTGCGATTTAGCCATTTCCCTTCCTATTTTTGGGTGCATTTGTTCGTTAGATTCCAGTTCAGGTGCGAGCACCCCAGCAAAATGTTAGGAGTTATTCCAATGCTTCTATAATGTGAGTGACGTCCTTTTGAAAATCGCTCGTGGTCATTTTGATCTCTTTATGTTGTTTGTGTGATTTCCCCTGCTTTCGTTTTAGTTTTGTTTTCTTGATGTTTCCTAAATCGTAGCATCTGAAACGTGGAGGAACCTAGGTAATGTGTAAAAGCTTGAGACGCTGAATTTCAAGAAACTGTGAGCTGACGTTTAGAGTAAGCAGACTGTAGTGACTTTGACTATAATCTTGAAGAGACTGAACCGTTTGTGAGTGGACACGTTATCTGACCCAAAATGGAACAGAAAATGACTCTGATGTAACAGTGATCCATGTGGTGACCAACGCAGTTACGTCTGTGGCAAGAATCAGTACAAATAGGGCAACGCACCCTCGAAGAGTATGGCAGAACTGCTCGCCATAAAGTCACCATAAAATTTCCATCCTCCAAGTTGATTAAAGGAGATCCACAAGATCCATTATTATTATGGCATTTCTATTTTTGTGATGAAGTTCTTGATCACATCCTACTAAGAACAAATGAAAGAATAGATTGTGTCACGTAGAACTATTATGACAAATACTAAGCTGAATATCAGAACCTGGATTTGGATAAACATTTGGCTTTCTAAGGGCATCTGATATTTTCTTCAGTCTTTAAATGCAGCCCCGAAAATAAATTATATAATCGCAATTTATGGTCTACCTGCGCAATACAGCTTAATAAAATGGGCTTTATATTGCTTTAAATTTTTACTTTGTGATTTAGAGATGTTGACCATTTTAGTTTTAGTGTTTAAGAGTGATAATAAGCCATCAGTCCTTTAGATGGTTAGATATAGACTACAAAAGTATCTCCCGTGCAAAATCTCCAAATCTTCATTTTTGTCTTGTCCTACAGATTTTATAACCTCTGTAGCTCCCTCTAGTACTATGGAAGTGATTCCCTGATTTCTTACCCTGTTATCCTGTCCTTTCATCTAATCAGTGGTTTCTCTATCCTGCGGAGAACCCCCCTATCAATCCATCTCATTCTCAACATCTGTCCGTAGCTCCACATTTCAAACGCTTAGGTTCTTTCCTTCTCGTGTTTTCACACTGTTCAAATGACTCTGAGCACTATGGGACTTAACATCTGTGGTCATCAGTCCCCTAGAACTTAGAACTACTTAAACCTAACCAACCGAAGGACATCACACACATCCATGCCCGAGGCAGGATTCGAACCTGTGACCGTAGCGGTCACGCGGTTCCAGACTGAAGCGCCTAGAACCGCACGGCCACACCTGTCGGCCACTGTCCATGATTCGGTATCATAAAATAATTTACACCAAACGTACATTCTCAGAAATTTCTTTATGAGATTAAGGCCAAAGTTTGATACCAGCAGACTTCTCTTGGCCAGGAATGACCTGTTAGCCTGTAATGATATGACCTGTACGTTGCTTAGCCTGTCTTGTGTTATTTTTCTTCCAAGGCAGCAGAGTCTCTTGACTTCTCCTTGCCCCCAATTCTGTTGCTAAATTTATCGCGTATCGTGGAGGATAAAAATCGTAGAGGGAGACCAAAAGATGAATACACTAAGCAGATGCAGAAGGATGTAGGTTGCACTAAGCACTGGGAGATGAAAAAGCTGGCACAGGATGGAGCAGCATGGAGAGCTGCATCAAACCAGTCTCAGGACTGAAGACCACAACAACAACTCATTTCTGATACTCTTCACACCAGTTGAGCTGTGATACGAAACGCCGGCCGGGATGGCCGATCGGATCTAGACGCTTCAGTCTGGAACCGCGCGACCGCTTCGGTCGCAGGTTCGAATCCTGCCTAGGGCATGGATGTGTGTGATTTCCTTAGGTTACTTAGGTTTAAGTAGTTCTAAGTTGTAGGGGACTGATGACCTCAGGAGTTAAGTCCCATAGTGCTCTGAGCCATTTTTTGTGATACGAAACGGATTAGTCATCTTGAAATAAAATAAAACGTGAATGTATTTCATATGCGTTCCGGCATTCGTACACCTATTTATTTTTAAACTGAAAGCCACTCTTGAGTGTATTAATGCAATTATGCTGTTCGAAGTCAGATAACTGCACTAAAGAGTATTATTTACAATTAACTGTTGTGGTTAGCGAAAACAAAGCTCGACAGCGTGCAGAGCACGAATCACCATATATATGGCTTACACGTAACGGATACCACATGGAATAATGCGGTGGCTAACAAATTGCACACCGAACACTGTGGCTTCTGGTCTGCAATAAAATTAACGCGACTCATGCCTTCTGCTCATTGATTCTACTATTCTGCGTGACTTTTATCAGGTTTCCTGCTGGCGGGGGGAGGGGGGGGAAGGGGGGGGGAAGGAGAGCAACTTGGCCGAGGTGTCGGCCGCAGATTTTCGTAGGGGTGGTGTCAGCGGCGCAGAGAGGCGGCATGCGGCCGACCCGCGAGCGATTTCAGCGTGGGCGGCGGTGGCGGTGTCGGCGGTGGCGCCGCTCTGGGCTGGCAGTTTTCATTAGGCGCGCCCCGGCGTCGCGCCGGCTATCAGAGGCGCGCGTAATTGCGTTGCTGAGCGCCGCGACGCTTTCTTGTCCCGCGGCCGACAGCCGCACAATGGACGCAAGCCGCTAATTAGCGACACGTCAGGCCCCTCCCCCCCCCCCCTCCCAACACCCCCCCCCCCATCTCCCTGGGGCGCCATATATAACCTCCCTCTGCTACTCGTATTCCTCGGAGCAGACGCCCAAAGTGTTCCCGCAAAACCAACCAAAGAGCTGAAATGGGCGTGATTACTCTCACACCAGTCACTTCAACGTTTGCTCTAGAATGTAGAATCTGACCACGTGATTGAACACACAAAGGTGATGCTTGGCACACGTCTTTCGAACGTTATGACACTGGAGTAAATGTCAGTCACTACCTTTTTATCCTTTAACAGTCCTATTGCCAGTATTTTGTTGTCTCACTGGGTACCGCTGGGGTCATATGGACTGCAAGATCTTGACACCAGATTTATTGCCAGTATTTTCTTGAACTAACATAAAAACTTACATTACAATTATTTAATGTAACAGTAAAGGTTCTACGTTCGTAAATACCAGAGCTATTCAGAAAGTAAGGTCCGATCGGTATCTTAATGGAAACCACAGTGAAAGTCAAAAATGTTATACTTTCAACTGTTTGTTACGCCTCCCAGCTACATCTCTACATAGTCGCCGCTCGGACTTTGACGTATATTGTAGCATTGTACCAACTTTCCAACACCCTCGTCATAGAAGGCAGCCGCATATACTTTCCGCCACTTCTCTACGCTGGTCTGTCGTTCGACGTCTGTACCAGAATGTTGTCTTCGTAACCGGCGATTCACGTGCGCAGAGACGAACATGAGAAGGAGCTTAGTCCGGGCTGCATGGTGGGCGATAAAGCAGTTCCCATAGAAAACGCTGTGTCCTCATTGCCTCTACACCTGTAGTTTGCGACCGAGAATCGTCATGAAGAACGAAATGCATGACAGTTACATAATGTGAGGCTGCAAGACATCAGTCGAAACATCGCAGAGGTCACCATTACTTGGCGGGTAATACTATTGCTCTACGCATCTATAAGTGCTCACTGAGTGCTCAGAACTGAAAACGCGATAGATAGGCATACTACAGACACTGCCCAACACATCCATCCAAACCTTCATCGGATTTTCGCTGTCGTTTGCATTTCGCAACATGTCAGACCTTATTTTCCGAAAATTCCTCGTATTACGTTCAAGGAACAAAAGGAAATGAAGACTTGGGTAGTACTAACACCATTGATATTCAGTGCAAAAAACCATTAATAAATAAATTTTAATGTGTTTTAAACATAAAACCGAACAAAAAGTCACTGGAAAAATTGACTCACGTAGAAAAAGGCATATATTTTGAAAAAAATAGCTTTGAAAACAAGGGAGCTATGATTTTCCAATGTGCTTGTGGGGTCATAACGAGGATAATATTGACCCCAGTGGTACTGGGAAGGGTAAAACAGCAGACAGCTGATGCAAGAAACCGTAAGAATGGGCACAAAAATAACTCACATATTATATTTTGAATGTTACAGGATTTTCGTACAACAGCTGTTCGACAAACATTCATCATTTTATTTTCATAAGTGTTACATTCAAGAAAGAAACAAACAGTTTGAGTTGGAGTCATATTGACTCCAATAGTACTCAGTGCAAAACCTGAATGAATTTTAATGCTTATAAATAAAAAAAAATGTATGAAAAATCACTGTATACAACTGATTCAGAGGAAGAAAGTCTTATATTTTGAGAATAATAGCTTTAAAAATATGGGAGATATATTTTTCAATGTGCTTATGCATCAGATTAATCCCATTGGTACTAGGAGGGTTACGGTATATCCGTATATATGTTTCTCGTTCTAACAAGGGAACTACGCGATCTCATGGGCACAGAACCATACAAAACTGTGCATAAATTATAAATCGCTCACGACAAAAAATTATGGCATGAGCCATTTGTATGGTCACCAGATCGAAAGAGGAAATTAGGTAATGCGAACAAATAAAATATCGATACAACTGGACCAAAAGCTCCCTGAGGACAAGAAATATTTCTAACCCCTTCATGTATTTCTTTACAATATGTAAGTTCAACATGAAAAGTATCGTTCATTTTATAAGAATACAATGTGGAAAACCACAAGTTACAAGATCGCCAATCAGTAAGCTTTGCCCTGGCCTATACAATCACCTTTCTGCATCGAAGTACAAACCTATGTTACAATATGCTTCGCAAAATGCACGTTTTACAACTGACATCTCAGTATCTCTAACTATAATTACTGCGGTTCTTGATACCGGACTGCTTGAATGCAGAAGTGCAGTTGAATGTGAAAAAGTGAGTTCGGTTAGATGTGAATATTTTTTTGTGACACTTTGCTGTGACCACTTCAATGAAGTCCTGATCCTGCACTTTGAAGACTGAATGGTTGTGCTGAACTATGCGGTTAGTAGACAAAGTTTATCATTCAGATGGAGCAATCATTTTATGCAGAGGGCGATATAGCAATAGGTGAAGACACTGAATTAATTGTGTTTTAGGTCCTATTCTCGTTGTGTTCAGCCGATTCGCCGAATATGAGGTGCCAAGGAAACCTGCTTTCTAGGATCGCTAGACAGCGGTTCAAGCAAATCGTATTAATAAAGTTTTTTACAATAAGATGAATGACAATACTTCGGAATTTTACAATGGTGTGTCGCAAGCAAATGCCGTCGGGCTAATAAGAAGTCTTGTCAGTATAGACAATGCCTGATACAAGTGGAAATCTACGGTTTCTAAGTCGCTGCAGTCGAGTTCGTAGAACAGCTAATCTGTAACTGGGTGCGGGCAGGCTGCGTGGCGCTTACGTGCTCTTCGTCTAGATGGCGCTACTGCCCCATTGTCGTCCTAGAGAGGGCTCTGTCAGTGTACTACTGGCTGACGTCGTCTCACAGCCCTCTCTGCTCTGATGTTCTTGCCTGTCGTGCCGCCGCTTGACTTTACGCCGAACAATTCTGTCGATATTTGATTTCTTCCTCTATTAGGCCTTGAATAGGTGATCTTTCAAATGCCTAACGTAATAAGACACTCAGTGTTGCATGTGTATTATTCATTCCAATGTTTCTAGTATGAGAAATTTTTAAGCATATTTTCGTGCGGTTCTGAGCGTATTAGACTACGAGAATGGCGAATTTCAGATCGTATAAAGCCATAGTGCTATTACTCAAGTTTCAAATCAAATGTTTCAAATGGCTCTGAGCACTACGGGACTTAACATCTGAGGTCATCAGTCCCCTAGACTAACTAACCTCAGGACATAACACACAACCATGCCCGAGGCAGGATTCGGACCTGCGACCGCAGCAGCAGCGCGTCTCTGATCTCTAGCGCCTAGAACCACTCGGCAACAGCGGCCAGCATTTAAGTTTCCTTCAATACACTATACTTCTTGTCACTCAAGATAAAACAGGGTGTAACAGTTATGAGTGCCGATATTCTTATACGTGGTGCCTTAATATTACAGACAACAGTGTGTTGATTGTTTTCTCCCTGCATTGAACACTCTTCCCTCAACACGTCACAGACTCTACGAGCTGATGTTTTCTAGACGTTTGTAACTGCATCACGAAGTGGACTGCGCCAGTCACTATAGACTAAACATTTTGCGTTAATGCACCCGCAGTTCAACGACTGAATTACTGGTAGAGGAAAATAAGCGTTAATAGTTCCTCTTGCCACAGGTACTTGGAGGTACTAACCAACATAAAAACATACTACTCCTAATAGCTGTAATTATTAGTCTGAAAATGTAGTAAATAGTGTTGTAGTATTCAGTACACCGTCCTCAGTCATCAATAGAAATACCTGCACATATACAAAAATATATTCTCGAATTTTTTTGAAGCTTGTTCATGATTTACTCGGAAAGAGTAGTAGTATTTACCTCAACAGCTCGTACACTAAGCCTGATTTGGTTGATAAATTGACGAATAATAGCACATGGTGGAACAGAAAAGAGTTAACTGACTTTATGATAAATGGAAAACGGTAGAGGGGCGAGTACGTAATGACGTACAGAAACAAGAGGATGCTTATTAAATGGAACAACAAGGAAGACGTCTTGATGGTAAGTCCAGCAACAAAGTTCAGAGAAAGGCACCATGCAGAAGCCAAGTATTGTCGTGGATTACAACAAAGGGGGCGTAGGGCGAATCGATTCACAGTGACAAATCAACCAAGCGGCCATGAGTAGTCTGAAAAATAATATCTGATATTTTGCCATTTATTGGACTTTCCATGTTACATTGCATGCGTTGCATACAAAAAAAAAATTCAGCAGCAGGAAAAACAGATATGAATTCATTGTCACGGAAAACAATGGCCCTTATTCTCTCCGCATGAAGGGTGTTCAGATGTATGTTCCACATCGAATACCATAAGCAACTCTTCTTAAAGGGAAACGTCTGCAGAGACGAGAGACCTTCGAAGGGAGACACCTTTTGATGGCAAAATGTGATATTCCTCTTATTTAGCACCATATTTTAAAATGCAAAACCACCTGTTACAATGTGAAACGGCCGGCCACGGTTCTAGGCGCTTCAGTCCGGAACCGCGCGACTGCTACGGTCGCAGGTTCGAATCCTGCCTCGGGCATGGATGTGTGTGATGTCCTTAGGTTAGTTAGGTTTAAGTAGCTCTAAGTTGTAAGGGACTGATGACCTCAGATGTTAAGTCCCATAGTGCTCAGAGCCATTTGAACCAATTGAACAATAAGTTCTAAGGTACTGATGACCTCAGATGTTAAGTCGTGTTGTGATCAGAGCCATTTGAACCATTTGAACAATGTGGAAACAGTATGTCGTATACGTTTTTTGACACGATCCTTTTTCTTTTAAACAACTAAGTTTCGTTTGATAACATGATGAGCTAGTGGTACAGCGAGGACGGAGATCGAAAGGTCGCTTGATCGAATCCCAGTCTGACGACAAAGTTTTTCAGTCTGCCTTCAAAATAGCCTTTATCTCTCGATGGTTTGTTGATTCGCCAAAAACGTCACCTCGTTCGGATTCCATACTAAACTGTTGGCCCTTTTCCGTGGTCGGATTAATGGTGTAGTTTATGGATTCGTACGTCGCCTAAGTGGCGTACAATTCAAAGACTTTTACGTGGTTGTTGCTTCCCACAAATTCATAATAATTATAGCATAAAATCTACCAAGAAATGTTTTAATGAGTCAGCAAGACAAGTGGCGTGACTGTGCCAGCAGTGCTTGGGGAAATTACCTACTGACGCAGAGGAGCGCACGCGACGAGTAGCCATTTATGGGGTGAAAAGACCACATTGGAGCGCTGTACATAGTGTAGAACTATTCCTAGGAGGATGTGTGACTTTCCGCCATTAATGTTAAGTCTTAGCAGTGGGATGATACGTATGTTCACTCGATTGTATGTAATAAGCGCAGTATGATGGAGCGAAGTGAAGCCGCTCCAAAATTATAGGAAAGAGGATGTTTCATGTACCTTTGACCAGATCGTGAATAACATTACCTGAATAGTTGGAGTGTCACCGCAACCTGAATGGGAAAGCGTAGTTCAGAAGAGTCGGAAATGGCATTCTATCTTAGCCCTGATGTCATTTAAGGTGCGCATTGAGGAAGGAAGAAAAAACTAGAAAAGAAATAATAGTTTATAGAGAAAAATTAAAAACTTTGAGGTATGCCAGTGACGTAGCAATTCTGCTAGAGAAGGCAAGGACGTACGAAAAATGGTTTGAATGGAATAGATAAGAGGTTATGAGATGAACTTCGATAACAGAAAAAAGAAAATGGGTAAAGAAATGCAGTCGAATGAAATTATGGGATACCAAGAGAATTGGATTAGAAATGAGGCAGTAATGGTAGTCGATGGGTTTACTTATTTGGCAGTAAAATAAACCAATGACGATTGAAGTAGAGAGTGAAAAAATGCAGACACTTAATAGCAAGACATGCATTTCTGAAACAGAGAAATTTGTTAAAATCAAATATCTTACGAAATAAATCTCAAAACCGTTTAATCACCAAACATGCTAATGCTATCAAATGGTTCAAATGGCTCTGAGCACTATGGGACTTAACTTCTGAGGTCATCAGTCCCCTAAAAATTAGAACTACTTAAACCTAACTAACCTAAGGACATCCCACACACCCATGTCCGAGGCAGGATTCGAACCTGCGACCGTAGCGGTCGCGCTGTTCCAGACTTTAGCGTCTAGAACCGCTCTGCCACCTCGGCCAGCGCTAATGCTATCACCGGGTACCTATTACCTACAATGTGCTTAACTTTGGGACTGTGTGAAGTTTGTAGATATTATTTTACATTCAGATCGATGCAAATACTTCGCATGTTCACAGTTTTAGTAGTTTCGGAAATGAGAATAAAACACCGCAAAATTAAGGTACTGTGCCACTGGGACCATTTAGAAGCCAGAGAAATGAGGCTACTGGAGAAATAATTTCGGGCTTCATAACAAACAGCTCTGCTTATGCTGATTACTCGTCAGTATCCATTAAATCATTGGTAGTAAGCCTGGGCCCCACGGTCCGCTAGTGGGCATTCAATCTGTCACGGATTTTAAAAACATTTTCACTGGTAAAAAAAATTGACACAGGATATTGGTTACGTACCAATTATAGCATGCTTTCACTTGTTGTAACCCCGATTTATAAATTTTTAAATTAAAGTTACCTCCCTACTTCGTACATAAATCACCTTTCCTGTGGAACCGGTGCCTCAATAGAAAAATTTACTACTGCAGAGCTACAAAGGTGGCCGGTAGGTAAAATGCGTTGGTTACCCTGCGTTAGTTTTTGTGACTTCCTTCGTATTGACACTAAACTGACACGTCTTTGCTTCTATCTCTGTGGCAGAGTGGAACGCTAATCTATAAATATTATTTTCAAGAAGCGGCGTGGGGAATGGGAAGGTGGGAAGTTTACGAGCTTCCGAGTTGTCCAGAAACCAGGGTGCAAATATGAGAACTGAAAGACATGGAACGGAGGCATTAAATAAGAAGTGAGCCAGTATATTATACACAAGATATTCAGTTTGTGGTTCAAATGGCTCTGAGCACAATGGGACTTAACATCTGAGGTCATCGGTCCCCTAGAACATAGAACTACTTAAACCTAACTAACCTAAGGACATCACACACATCCATGCCCGAGGCAAGATTCGAACCTGCGACCGAAGCGGTCGCGCTGCTCCAGACTGTAGCGCCTAGAACCGCTCGGCCACACCGGCTTGCTATTCAGTTTGTGCTTGGAGAAAATAGGAAAAGCACCGAGGGACACAATTAATAGGAACAGCAACTGAGGGAAAATAAATAGCCTAAGGTTTGTCGATGACGGAATACTTCAGTTAGAGTCTGTAAAAGACTGAAGATCAGGTGAATGTTGTCTTTAAAACAGGTTGCAAGATAATAACAATTGTAGAACAAGGGTAATACAGTGCAAGTAAATCATTTGACACTGAAGGTATTTGATTAGGAAATGCAACATTAAGGGTACGAGACAAATTTTGATACTTGTGTATCAGGAAAACGGAAACTCACAAATGTGGAAAGGATGTATCATACAGTACGAGAAGGAGAAACTAATCTGGAAACCGGAAATACCCGTAATGCAGAATGTAAATACAGGTGTTGGGTATTTCTTCAAAGTATTTTTTTAAGGATAGCATTATATGAAGTGACATTTGTATGATAAACATTGCAGATAAGCAAATAGAAGCTGTCGACACGTGTTGCAACAGAAGAATATTGAAGAGCAGGTTGGTAGGTTAAACAGCTAATGAGCGGCTAGTGAACCGAATTGGAAGAAGAGATGGGCAACACTTTGGATAACTAGGTAATGGAGGGGTGTTCTACGGAGGAGAATACACTAAGCTGACTGAAGTCGATCACCTTTTTTTTTTTATTTTTTATTCGTTGGAGGCTCCATTCGAGTAATGAGCCATGTCAGAGTCGGTGATTTTTCAGTTAAATACAAGATGACTTAAATAAAAGAGTACACTGTCCGATATAGCGTGTACTGTGCTTTATTAAAATCGTGCTATTTGCTAATTTCGGCCCTGAGCCATCATCAAGCACTTTGCTACGTCATGTATTTCCCGTCCTGCTCGTCACATTGTTTTATGTCAAGTACATAAAACCAGAAGTCGAACTCAGTCGTAACATCTTGTAAGTGCTGCAGCTTGACAACTTTTCAGCACTTTAATTTATGATGGATACGATTTCTGGGTCTATGTATGTGACATAAAAGGATGTGATCAGCGCGACGTGTAATACATGACGTAGCAAATGTGCTTGATAATGGCTCATGGCCGAAATTAGCTAATAGCACTATTTTAATAAGGCACAGTACACGCTACATCCGACAACGTATTCTTTTATTTTACACTTAGCGGCTGTGGATCACCATGGAAGCAACATCTACAAGATGAGTTGGTAGGAGGAGAGGAGCAATTGCAATTAAGAAAATTTAGGAGGAAGCGCGGGATTTCTAGTTCAGACATTTCCCTAACAACCAAGGGGAAACCTCCCGATAACCTCGGTCAGAACCAGGGAATGGGAATAACTTCTAATTTAATTCTAGAAAGTAATGCCTCAGACAAGTAAATATGAAGTGTATGTGAAATTATATTTGTATATACAGAGTACAGTCGATACAGTGTACTTATCGCTGTCAGTCTCAGGCAAACTGACTGACAATGGAGCAGGAGTAGCCGGTAGCGAAGGGTAAGCCTTACGTGGTGGAGAGCTGCACCAAACCAGTTTTTGATTACTGAGGACAACAGCACCATTCCTATATACTTGCCTTTACTGGATGAAGACGCATCGATTGCAGAGATAGAGTGTAGGTTTAGTGGCGACGCCAAAGACGGCGGTACTACGCAACGTAATCGCAGGCCACGCAAATAGGGCCGCCTGGTGAACTAAGAAGATGGCAACAGAACCGTGCGCGGAGGAAGCTGAAGTCTTGTTTCTCTTCAGGCAGCCACCTCAAGCGGATTATCGCCTACTGTGGATCGCCACCATCATTTTACCGTCACTGCTACTGGACTTTATTACGACATCGCTCTGCTCTCCTCAACTCAACTTGTTTCCTTGTCTCACCCAGCTGTTGCCGTGTTTTGTCAGCGATGCTGGACTGCTACTGATAGATTGTGACAGGTTTTCGTAGGGTATCTGAAGATCTAGGTGTATTCAGTGCTAAGGTACAATCTATGAGAAACTAAAAATGTAAATGTCGTGTGACTAGGGTCTCCTGTCGCGTAGACCGTTCGCTGGGTGCAAGTCTTTCGATTAAACACGCCACTTCGGTGACTTGCACATCTGTGGGGATGAAATGATGATGATGATTAGAACAACACAACACCCAGTCCCTGAGCGAAGAAAATGTCAGACCCAGCCGGGAATCGAACCTGGGCCCTTCGGAATGACATTCCGTCGCGCTGACCACTCAGCTACCGGGGGCGGACGATGAGAAACTGAATTACTACGAGTAAAATATGTTACATGATGTGCTTTATTCATGTTAGTTGAGAGTTCCACGATAAAGCGAGAAACAGCAGCTCTATGTCTAATTTCAGATCGTCATTAATGACAGCTGTGCCAGAATGTGTGTATGTAAACAGAGATAAGTGCGAAAATCTTGGCTGATAGTAGTATCAAAGTGTGCGGTGTTCGCGAAAGGATAATGTTTTTCAGAGATAACTTGTACAGATCCGTGATGTGAATAACTATAACTAAGTTAAAGACCCTGAATATATTCCCCAACGCAAATGCAATTCAAAAGCTGTTGCTACCTGAGAACATGTGAATGTATTTGAGGAAGTTAATGTATTTAAGCAAGTAAACAATGTTCTGTCTCTTACCATCATTTACTTGAATTTTCGTAACAATGCGATGGCAGTAATGTTCAGGGCCATCGTCTTGTTTACATACAGTAGTAAGGACAAATTAAAATTATTTTTTATTGTTCTGTTCACAGATAAATTTTTGGGGTTGCTATACTTTATTACTACAAAAATTGGTAATGTAAATCGTACAGTCATAAGCTGTAACAATTCGGATCTTTTAATTTGTGTTGCGAGAAATTTTGAAATAATACCCTGTTAACTTGCAGAGCAAGTAAACAGTTGTATGTCAGTGGTAACCCATGTTAGGTGCAATGAATTATCAAGTAAATAGTGTTAGGTACCTACTGAAGTGTTTTTACGAAATAAAATTTTGGATAGAATATACGACGTCAAAAATATGTCGCTACTCTACAAATTTTTAAAAACAATGGCTTACTGGGGAAAAAAATCACAACGGATGTACTTGAAATGCCTTTTTTATGAAATTTTATTAAAACTTTACCGCGAAATTTCTCAATAGAACGAACTTATCCTTTACCACTGTTCGCAGCCCAGATCTTCATCTAACATCGACGTAGTGTGGAGAACTCTGAATCTGCTGAAGTTATTAACAGGTGTTACTGATTCTATCCTGTGATAGACTCTCAACTTTTGCAACTTAAGATACCGGTTTCTTTTACTTCACTTGTTTCCTCGTAGATTTAATATTTTTCCAAATACAAAATCAAGTACTTTAAGTTGTACTGATGTTTGATGGGCAATAAATTCTGTAGCCGTGAACATGTTATTGATATGCTGCAGCTTACAGCAATTACTGTACGTCGTCGTCAAAGAACTTGTTGATTAATGTCCCGCCCATTGACACCGCTTGGCGGAACTTCATTCGACATCACATGACGTGGGACGGTTCCTGAGGTCATCAGCAGGCCAGGGCCGCAGGTGGCGCTTCGCGTGTCCTCGATGTTCCAGCAGGTCGTTCCAGCGCTCCAGCGGGAGGCGTGTCCTCGTCAGAGTGCATTACCGGCACCGGCGACGACAGCGCCACATGCGTGAGCGGACAGCAGCGGAAACTTGAGCCGTGTCGGTGCGCCGAGGCGGAAAGCGCCGCACAAAAGAGCTGCATGGCCAGCGCTGACGTCACTACACAGTGTCTCCTTCGCCCGAGCCTCGTTGTCACTCTACAACACGGCCCACGCAGTTCTTTCGTACGGAATATTACGAGCAGAGGAAAACTTCTATCACTATCTGTACGCCGCTGTATTCTTGAGTCCCCATATCTACGTCCGTACTCTTCAAAACATTGTGAGGCTCTCCACCACATACTGTACATCTACAAAGTCTTAAACAGACCAATCCGCTCCTAAACCAATGTCGCCCGGATTTGCGCTCCACCGAAACATTTTCAGTCGCACCATCGATTATATACTCACCTTGCCTTCCGTATCCGCCTACCATCCCCCGCTAGGGTCATGCATCAGCGTACTAATTCCCCGCTCTCCTCTCCCGCATTGGGCATCTTCGATGAACCTACACTTCCCGCAAACTTGACACCAGACACCCTATCGACTCATCTTGGATTGTTAACCCAACTGTATTTACATCTACATCTGCATCTACATGGATGGTCTGTGACAGAGGATCCATCGAACCATCTCCACAATAATTCTCTATTATTCCAATCTCGAACATCGTGCGGAAAAAGCAAACACTTATATCTTTCCGTGAGAACTCTGATTTTATTATGGTGATCGGTCCTCCCTCGGATTCGCAGGAGAAAGTTGGTGATTGAAAGTTGGTGAGAATATTCCGCCGCAAAGAAAAACGCCTTTGTTCTAATGATGTCCACCCCAAATCCTGAATCATGTCAATGACACTCTCTCCCCTATTCCGCGGCAATGCAAAACGTGCTGCTCTTCTTTCAACTTTCTCGATGTAGTATCTTAATCCTATCGGGTAAGAATCCCAAACCGCACTACTGTACTCCAAAAGGGGACGCACAAACGTAGTGTAGGCAGTCACTTCGTAGATACGTTACATTTTCTGTTGTGTCAATAAAACACAGTCTTTGGTTTGCCTTCTCCACAACATTTTCTCTGTGTTCTTTTCAATTTTAAATGTTCGTAATTGTAATTCCGAGGGATTTGGTTGAATTTACGGCCTTTAGATTTGATTGATTTATCGTGAAACTGAAGTTAAACAGATTCCTTTCAGCACTCATGTGGATGACCTCACCCTTTTCTTATTTAGGAATAATTAATAACTCCCTTTTATAAGAAAACACGGCACTGCTCCTTGACATTGTTCAGCTAATTGTGAACGTCACTAGATCCCAACGGATGGGTCATAGCGTCGATCAGGTAGAAGAAATTGAAGAAAACATGATACGCCTTCAAAGTTTTACTTCTTTGTCTTGCGTAAAAATGTCTGGAGAAAGAAAATTTCTTTATTGCTAGAATGAAGCTCCTACGTCTATAGTATTGGACGGAAGAGTGACCGGAAGTGGCAACGAGCAGAGGTTGGCTTCGATCCCACGCAGATGACATATCAGTCACTTGTATTGACTGTGATAAGCAGAGACAGGACCTATAGCAGAATGCCTCTTTAAACGTGTCAAATGCGATTTCAATCTGAACGAGAATCGGCACGAATTACAACTTTGTTACAATACGTCGCCGTTTTATGTTGTCTTTTTCTGCCTTTTTTATGTGAATCTCTAATGCCGAAAGCAATGCTTTTTTCGTCTTTTTGATTATCATTTATTCCTCTATTATTAGAAACAGCAAGAGAGTCGGCATATAAACAGGTAATAGCAGGTAATGGGTTTTATTATCATTTGTTTTGACTTCCTATCGGTTCACACGTCCTTCAACAATGGGTGCCGAAGCAAATACGTGGTACCATTATTGTTCTAAATTGCGCCTCCTTTCAAATTTTATTGCGACGCTGATGTAAGAGCTAACTGCTAACGCGTCGAAATTCAGTGTTTCTTTACTCCGGGAACTGCAAAATTACATGAATACTTTCGGATCTGGCGTATTTTCTACTGACGGTAAAACGCGTCTGGGCAAAACATGTGAGCAGTCAGTGAATTATGAAAAGAAATTTCTCGACAAATATCAGTACAACCCAACACAAAAATGCACTTTCCATGGCTATGAGGAATAACATTTCTTTACTTCCAACGGTAACTGCCACATCGATTCAAAATTGCGTTCGACTTATGTAAACCATTTATTGCTGCCGGAATGCCTATGTGAAACTTACAGAATCCTAAAATAAGACAGATTTTTGGAGACGTATGCGGACGAATATGTGCTCAATGAGTCTAGTTCGCGAAAATGTAACTTAAGTGAATATGTTACTGAAGTAATAAGAATCATTAAACAGGAAGTAGGAACTAAAATGAAGTCCGTTTCAGTTGACAAGTCATGTGATCTTATCGGTCGTTTTACCGCCTATGTCACTGTTGGACCATTAGATCTTTCAGAAGGTGAATCAATAAAAGCACCCCTGTTTAGAGCAATCCGCCTGGTAAAAGTTAGTATTTCAAGTACCGCATAGATGTTTATCAATTTGTTATAGTTACTGTGGCATGAAGACCATGCACCCTGCACGAAAACAACTGCGACCATTTTAAAACTGCCTTTCCCAAACATGCTTCAAGCGACCTGTCTAGTACATGGCTTTCACAATGTATCAAAAGATGTACTAAGCCTTTTTCCGGACGTCAACAAATTGACTTCCAGTATTACGAATATCATCTTGAAAGCCTCGTCAAGGATTCAGAGATTTAAATACATTGTAGCATAAGGTTTACTTCTGCGTCCTCAGTCTATCATAACGAGATGGAGGACATGATTTTAGCAGCAGTTTACTACGTTTCAGATTTTCGGTGTATAGCTAAGGTGGTTAATGCTGTGGAAGAAGAAGCTCCTGCAACTGAAGTAGCAAAGAAACTTCTCAGATCTGCATAACTGATAACTGACTTCACTTTTATTGCGGCCGAATGTGGTTTCCAGTTCCAAAAAACAGGGCAGCATCTAAATAAGTCAGCGAAACTTGTGGATGATTCAGTGCAAAGATTGGAGAGTGTGCTGGGGAAATCAAATGGTTCAAATGGCTCTGAGACTATGGGACTAAACATCTGAAGTCATTAGTCCCATAGAACGAAAAACTACTTAAACCTAACTAACCTAAGGGCATCACACACATCCATGCCCGAGGCAGGATTCGAACCTGCGACCCTAGCGGTCACGCGGTTCCAGACTGAAGCGCCTAGAACCGGCTGCTGGGGTAATGTGATTCATTAGTTAGACACAAGCGCAAAATGTTGTTTTGGAAAAATTTTGATCTTGACAAACTCCGAAACAGGTTACTACTCTGTTGTAATAGAATGGACCCCACAGTAATTCATTGTTTCATACCTGTTCCTGTTACCTCCGTAAATTTTCGAGGAGTCTGCTTAAATGGTAAATCTATTTCCTGACATGAGGCTCAAAATGACTCCAGAAAATACAGAAAAGAATTTGGTTGTCATGTGGAGCCAATAAGCCGATAAAGTACTTTCAAGAAATTTTATAGTTTTTCTAAAAATTAGTATTTTGTTTAAAATTTCAAAATTGCTGTATAGTTGTGTAAAAGCACGCAGTTAATATAAATATGCTGCTTGTGCGATTGTCTAAATAGTGTAATATAGAAAAGAAATAGGCATATCCGTAATGTAAGATTTTGCTGTATTCCCTTTTATTGCCTAGTTTAGCTATTTATAATGCCTTTTCTCTTAGTGATTTATAGTGCTTAAACTTCCGGTACCTGATGAGAAGCCATTTTGGTGTGACAACGCATTGCATCATTAGCATGGTATTCTTGCTTGTTACTTCCTTGTTAAGGGGGGTAGGACGTCAAACGGGCCGACTTGGAGAAGGAGAGGCACGACAGGACATTTTAATTTCCACTGTATATACTTTTACAAATAAATTCATAAAACTTTAACATCATGACGAGAAAGGATTCAGGATTCATACTCATAGCAGTGGAAGCTCAAAAACGTAACAAAACACATTTTTTTACATGTGAAATTTCATCATTTTTTCACTTACTACTTGCTGCATTTGTTGTTATAGGTACACTTTTCTTCCTAAGTAAGGGAGATTCTTCGATGACTTTTGCACAGCATACAAACCATACTTACATGTGTACGAAACCCTAGAAGTTATTTAATACATGAAAAAATGAATGAACTGTTACATTTTAAACTTCATGTTTAGAAAAAAATTCAAGTTTTATAGTAAATTACCTCAATTTTTTCCACAGTTTTTTAATAGATTAGGAAAATTCTAGAGTTTCATACACATGTAACTAATGTTTGTATGCTATGAAAAGTTCATCGAAGAATTTCTCTTACTTAGGAAGAAAAGTGTACCTATAGCAACAAATGCACCCAGTAATAAGTGAAAAAATGATGAAATTTCACGTGTAAAAAAAGGGATTCTGCTACGTTTTTGAACTTCCACTGCGATCAGTGTGAGTCCTCAATTCTTCCTGGTCATGGTGTCAAAGTTTTATTAATTTATTTGTAAAAGTATAGACAGTAGAAATTAAAATGTCCTGTGGTGACTCTCCTGCTCCAAGTCGGCCAGTTTGACGTCCTACCCCCCCCCCCCCCCCCCTTAATATTGAGCTTCGAGAGATATTTTTCTCTGATTTTTGGATGCGAAGGTATCTGCAATGGGAGGATCGTCGAGTGTGAGTGGACTGTAACCATCGCAGTTTCCTAAACAATAGTAGCGACAAAGTTGAGTCCTCTATTAGCAAACTTACCCGTACTCGCGCATATAAAGGTAGCTAGTGGGCTAGTGGCGGGGACAAGCACACCACGTGGAGGAGCTCCCCGATTACTGGCCGTGGCTCACGTGCCAGGCGGCACTCGCCCGTGGCCTTCCTGATCGATGGCTCGCGTAATCGATTTTATGCTCAGTTGCTGCGTTAGGTGCGACAAAGTGCGCCACTGGCGGCGGGGACGGTCTTCCGCTGAAGGCGTTTATTGCCGCGGGAGCGCCGGGCCGCCAATCGCCCACCGCTCTTGTACATGTACCTGTTTCCCTGCCGCGGGTGCGTTCCCAGCCAGCCTTAAGGCTGCAGTATTTGCGGCAGTGGGAGGGCTGTGGTCCACCCTTACTGTTACAGGTAGCTTTGTCATAGTAATGTAGAAATAAACACAAATATCAATGAGTCTGTCGATCTGATAACACTGCAAGACCTGTATAAAATGATCCATCAAAGAAATATCAATAGTAGCCGGACACAGATAACATAAACATTTAGTTGATTAGATATATATGTCTGATCAACTAAAGCATAAGCTAGTTTTCAAGCATCTAAATATCTATGACGCCATATCTCTTATATTACGCGTCGTAAATTGACATAATTTCGCAACTGCAGTCAGTGGTATATGTAGATAACATCTACAAACTCCGTTGCGAATAGAGTAGTCAATAAATAAATAATACATTAAAACGTCATGACATGCTGAGGTTAGACTGCATGAACAGTGAAACTATAGTAAACGATAACTTTTGCCTCCCATCTCTCTTTTTTTTGGGTGGGGGTGGGGGGAGGATCGTAACAGCGAGAAAAAGTTTCGTGTACGTAACAAACTATGTGTAAAGTTTGTTGGAAGTCATTGAGTTCATACTCAACTACAGTCCGGGCAGTTCCTGGCTATAATACCTGTTTTATATTTTTAAACTCTCTACGTAAGATTGTAACGCTTAATGAAAAGCTCATGGCAGCACATTAAATTTATAGTTCAATCAATAATTGCGTGAAATATTGAAAGTCAAACTTTTTTGCCCATGGAAGGCTTGAGGTAGGCAGCTTGCAAATTTTGTAGTTTTCCTGGATGACAGTTTAGTAGTATAGATCTTATTGCGATAGTATGCAGATTAATAAAAAATTGAAAGAATCTATGACACCATCAACAGCAGGGAGCTAAACGTAACACAGCAGACGGTTTGGAAAATCTTACGGAAAAGGCTAAAGCAGAAGCCTTACCGTTTACAATTGCTACAAGCCCTGACACCCAATGACAAAGTCAAACGCTTTGAATTTTCGGCGCGGTTGCAACAGCTCATGGAAGAGGATGCGTTCAGTGCGAAACTTGTTTTCAGTGATGAAGCAACATTTTTTCTTAATGGTGAAGTGAACAGACACAATGTGTGAATCTGGGCGGTAGAGAATCCTCACGCATTCGTGCAGCAAATTCGCAATTCACCAAAAGTTAACGTGTTTTGTGCAATCTCACGGTTTAAAGTTTACGGTCCCTTTTTCTTCTGCGAAAAAAACGTTACAGGACACGTGTATCTGGACATGCTGGAAAATTGGCTCATGCCACAACTGGAGACCGACAGCGCCGACTTCATCTTTCAACAGGATGGTGCTCCACCGCACTTCCATCATGATGTTCGGCATTTCTTAAACAGGAGATTGGAAAACCGATGGATCGGTCGTGGTGGAGATCATGATCAGCAATTCATGTCATGGCCTCCACGCTCACCCGACTTAACCCCATGCGATATCTTTCTGTGGGGTTATGTGAAAGATTCAGTGTTTAAACCTCCTCTACCAAGAAACGTGCCAGAACTGCGAGTTCGCATCAACGATGCTTTCGAACTCATTGATGGGGACATGCTGCGCCGAGTGTGGTAGGAACTTGATTATCGGCTTGATGTCTGCCGAATCGCTAAAGGGGCACATATCGAACATTTGTGAATGCCTAAAAAAACTTTTTGAGTTTTTGTATGTGTGTGCAAAGCATTGTGAAAATATCTCAAATAATAAAGTTATTGTAGAGCTGTGAAATCGCTTCAATCATTTGTAATAACCCTGTACTTTATGTAATAAAAAATGTGCAGCTGATACTGAAGAATAAATGGGAATTATTTCAAATCTTAATGTAGTTCACTAAATTTAGGAATATCATGCCCCAGATTGGAGGATAGGTAGGAACTGTCCGGTATACAAGCTCCTTCTCCCCTATGAATAATGTAAATGTTAGTCATATTTTCGCTACGATAATTACTAGCGACCCACCCCGACATCGCACGAGTGGCACTGAGTATCTATGCCACGACGACTTGTCTGGCGTAGCGGTAGGTTGGGGTATGATAAAAAATCAGAGAACAGCGTTAACTGAATACCACCACTTTCACAGAACTTAAAACGATTTAAAGCAGCACATGCGTACTGCTGCGCCTATAAAGCCGATATTACTAGACACACTTAACGTGTACCAGCGGCAGAATGGGTGGAGCTAGTAGTTTAGCAGACGGTTTATCCGCCTAGGAGAAATAGAAGCCGTTCTACTATGGACACGCACATGCACAGTGGAGGCGATACGAAGTCGCATGCGGAAAACACGGCGGGCTTTCTGTTTGTCCCTACGGTCAGCAGTCGAGATATACGTGAGCTCCGTGAGATATTCTACACAGTTTTCAGTAGATAATCTTTTACAAATACAATAATAAAACAAATGAAAATTCTATCTTTTGTATTTCTCTTGAGAAAAGCTCTTTATCCAATGATCGCTGCGAGTGGTAGAAATGGAATGGGACAAAGAAAGTATAAGAATGCTTACTGATGCATACAGCGAGGAAAGGGGGCTGTATGATGCTCTAGATCCGCTATTCCACAGTAAGGTACGTCAACAAGTGTTTAATTCTGAGTTTATATATTTTACATAAATATGCGTCCAATTTTACTTTCGATATGTGTACGTACCACACTAAGCGGTGAAAGGACCGTACGTGTTTGATTTGATGACATCATTTGTATTACTTCAACATACCAGGAAGGATACACTTGAGAGAACAGACACAAAGATCGAAGCAGTTGTGCAGACAGCGACCACTGGGGACTGTAAAAGACCTTTTTCATCGTTGCGACGAACTGAAAAAGACACTGAGCGGAGTGACACAGGCACAATACAAATTCATAAACCGATTGGGCGAAATAGCTTCCCTCATTACTGTGTCACTTGTGCGAATCCCATCACCTAGAATCAACAACAAACAGACTGTCAAAACTAGACGCATCCAATCTGACGAAATTCCTAAATTCCTGAGCATCTTTGGACCTCAGCTCCTTCATTAACAAGGATTATATACGTCGCTACCTTCACCCCTTCACCCTTTCTTCGCAGCTAGGTTCGAACCCAATTCCTACTCCTGCCATTACGTCATCGTTCTGTCCTTCTGGTAACGACAACGGCGGTCAGTTCCCCTTCAAATACTGCGTACATATTTGCGTCCTGCATATCTAAAATGTTCCGAAACGTAAACACAGATAATCATTTGCTTGTCCCAAGACGACATAAAACGAACACTCCAGTCAATAATTCTGCATTAACGTAACGTAATTTCATTCCGTTTGCGCAAGATAACAGTAACTGCTTAATAAATATGAAGCTATACTGCTCAGAAGTTTCAGTATGAGTAAATATAGACTTAACAACATCAATTTTCACACTCAACGACGTAAACAAGCCTGCTGTACCTCTGGGGCGCCAGTGCAGACTTCCACGTTATATGTATCGAGTAACAGGGCTAACAAAGATGTTGGTAGTTACTGACTGGGTGGCTGGTTCAGACTTTTACACGACAGGCGTGTTTCGTTATACCGCCTGAAAGCAGTTGAGTGGACTGCCCGACCTCAACCTCCTAACAATGCGAGCCAAGCATCAAAGCCACCGCGTCTCGGCGGACAATCTAGATTTACATCTACACTTTGTCGACGAGACGTACACGGAGAAACAGGGCTGCAGGATTGTAATTTTTCAGCCAATCTGCACCAAAAATTTATAAATTACGTCTGTGGTCTATTAGCTACAACGGTATCAGGATCTCAAAAGTAGTTCCCTGGACAGTGAGTCAAAAGCGGCGAGGGAGTTCAATTCATTGCGTGTACAGGACAGTGTATGTTTCTATGCATATATCCTGGTAATATTAATTTCGTGTGACTGGGTCCTGGTGCAAGTCTCAGTTGGGCATCACTTCGGCGACTTAACGTATCCCTAGCGATTTATACGGCAGGAAAAAGACGAATTACAGTTAAATGTGGAATCCGAAACGTGTGCGTGCTTGGCTAAATAATCAGAGATACGAATCCGTGGTCTCGTGACCTTTCAGTTACTACGCCGCTACTTTACCGCTAGGTCACCAAGCACTTCTGCTATGGGAAACGAAACCTATAGTTTAACATGGCATTTGAACCGCGATTTGCGTCTAACGATAGTCCGCATCATTGACACCACAATGCTAGGTTAAAAAATAGTGGAAAATCAGTGGTCTGACCGGGATTCGATCTCGAGACCTTTCGGTTTTCAGGCAAGCGACAGAGGCTAGACGACCAGGTACAATATGGTTTCTGCTCAAGTTTCGCTATTGTCTGGAGCTGCAGCGACTGTATCGCTAGATGGAAATGCAATTGCTTTGACAGTAGCGACGGACTGAAATTTACTACCCCCCCCCCCTCACACTTCAGTCACTTTCCATGAAATGTTTCTAAATTGTATATGTGAACCTTCAGCGTGAAGCGATCTATATATTAGTGGAAACCAGATCAAAAATTTTACTGTACTTCTTGAGATCAGCCCATACACACAAAAAGAACCGAGCAGGGAAGTTCAATTTTTGTAAAGGGTAATTCAGCCGCCTCTAGCTATCGGGTTTTATGCAAACTGCAACAGCTTCAGAAACCATGTGTGACATATGCATGTTCTCTCACTCACTACATACTGTTAACCCTACAGAAAAGAACCAGGATCTCTTTGTAAGAAATTTTACATACTTAAATTTTCTAATGGGATACGTTTTTGCTGAAGGGCACAATTTTCGATATATTCACGAAAAACGTTCTTGGAGATAACTATTACAAGTTTTTCTTGAATAATTCTAAAACTACGGCCTCTTGCGAAAACGTACCTCAGTGCAAAATTTAACTAAATGAAATGTAGGGATGTCTTCTGTGAAGATAATTCTATGCAATGTAGTTGGGGGGAAGTGAAATATGGATGACAAGTGGTTTAGACAAGAAGAGAATTGAAATTTTTTGAAACTACAGAAGAATGTTGAAAATTAGATAGTTAGATCGAGTAACTAATGACGAGTTACACAAACGAACTGGGGGAAAATGAAATTCGCGACAACACATATCCTGAAGAGTCAACCAATCGTCAGTTTGGTAAGGAATGAAAGTGGGGAGGGGGGTAGAGGAGAGGGGGTATGAACCGTACAAGAAGACCAATGTCTGAATAAAGAATAAGGTTCATGTAGATAAATGTTCCAGTAGTTATGCAGAGATGAAGAGGCTTGCATGGAACAGATTAGCGTGGAAGGCTGCATCAAACCGGTTTTCCGGGTGAACAAAACAGCACAACACATGTGAACTGTACGTAGAGCAATCAGTTAGTCACCAGATACGCCACGAATATAACACAAATCTGTAGAATAACCGAACAAATAAAACTGCTCTCACGAATTTTGAAATCTATGTGCTATATAATACAGCTTATTACACATAGAAAATACTGTAAGAGGGCTTTGAAATCCGGCACCGTTTATTACATCATGTGCCAATGGCTTCCACTGTACTCAGAGCAACTCTTTACCATTCGAAACCATTTATCCTCTGCTAATTCGGGTTCATCAGTTATTTTCGAATTTACTCCCTTAGTGAAACTGAGCCCAGCTAATTACAAGCACGAAAGAGGGACACCGCAGACCCTGGTGCGGTCGACGGATCTGTGTTACACAAAATCTGTTTGCCATGATGCGCGCTCGCTAGAGTTTGCGGTCTGCGGTGGAAGTGACCGGCGACCACGACCAGAAGAGAGCGTGGTGGTGCGGTCGATGGCGCAGCGGCAGCGAGGGCGTACAAGTTGGAAACTGCTGCTGCAGGGCGGGTTATGCCGTGTTTGCACCTCGCTAGCGATGGCTAACATCATCTTCAATGTTATCCACCAGTGCTGTACCCTCTTTGACAACGAAGGTCAGTCGAAGTCTAATGACGGCCATGTAAGTCGAAAACCGGTTAACAAAATATAGAACATTCGCAATTTGAGCTTTTCATTTATAATTATGAAGTTATTTCACTGCGAATCGACGGAAGAATTACTTAAAATTTGCATTACGAATACGGAGAGGAGAACACAATTGGGGCTAATAATAGTGATAAACACCAGAGAAATATGCATTAATAAGTAGGCCTTGGAACTTAAAAATTCGAGAATATTAAAGCGATTGCAAATAGGTAAACTTTTACTGTATACATTCAAAGTCAAAGGGGTCTCGGCTGGGACGAAGAACAAGAAACACCAAAGTATTGCCGGCTTGCACGTATTACACACATGAAAATATTTCAAATCAAATTTTAGCAGAAGACCGAGAAGATGACATGAAAGAAGGAAGTTAGACAACAATAAAAAATTTGCAGGATCGAAAAATATACTTACACCTAATAAGACGTATACTTTCAAACGTTTGTAGGATATCTTATTGTTAGTTCAGCAGTGGGTTTCATATGGCTGGCTATGATAATTTGCTTTAATGGTTTTAAGTGACGGCAATTACACGCGCTCCCGTGTAGTTCAATGAGTTTACATTCTCTTGTTTGATATCATTGTGTTATTCACATTTTGCCTACCTACATATTTCACTTCAGATCGGTACAGAATTAAATAAAATGGTTTATGAAATACTGATGGAATTTTTTCCAACTGTTGCAGTAATTCTTCAGTGTTCGCATGTGGAAATATACGTACGGGCTGAAAGTGGCGAAGTTTTTTTGTGTTGTGCACTTAGTTTTGTAGGTCTTCATTCCCTGATTCCTAAAGATTTAAAAAAAATCGGAAGATTATGTTATACCTAGCAATCCAAGAACAACTACGAATTGAGATGTAGTTTGGTACACTTACATTTTCGTGTTTCCTTACATTTATTCTAATTTCTTTAGGTACAACAACAATCCTACCAACGAGAGATAGTTTAAGGTAAGCTGTGATCTCTATATGAGCACAGAGCAAGTCCATACGAGAGCTTTTTGATTGCTTGAGTTATTTTCTCTGATATTCTTCTAATGATCCATGCCAGGAATGTGTAAACAAACAAGTTTTGACAATAAGTGGGTTCAATAAGTGGGTTCTTCTTATCAGCGGGCAAAAAGCGATGATAAGGAGGTGCTCTGTGCTTATTCTTCCATTTATCGTTTGATTGGAGACGGTGGACAGAAACGGCCTGTGAAGCTTGTAAGGGTGTTGCAGGGTAGATTGTGCTGAGAAATAAATGTTAAGAAAGTCGATACATTGTGAAGTTGCGGAAATAATTAGAATTGAAGTTAGCCAACCGAGTCGTTGTGCGGGAAAATTCAAGCGGCTCGCAGATACAATTAGTGTTAGTTGTTGTCGTAGCCTAGATGATACGCACGAGACTGCTCAGCATTTGGCTCAGATTCAATCCTTACTACCAACCCAAGTCCAAATTTTGTATCGCTCTGTTGTTCGGTTGTAGGAAACCAAACGAAGTACACGTTTGGCGACGCCGCCTCTGGCGGATTGCTGCAGTTTGCACGCGCAACGGTGTGATTGGCTGACTTCAATGTTAAGTAACTCGTAAGCTGCGCAACGTACAGAACTTTCTTCTTAACATTTATTTCCCAGTATCACATCTCCTGAAACACAATTAAAAGCTTTTCAGACTGTTTCTGACCATAATGTCAGCAATGAGCCAAAACATTTGACCAGCTGCTAAATGGCGTGTAATTTCACGGCTGGTACGCGATAATGTAGCGGTTGTATGTGGCATTGATTCGACAAGTTCGTGGTAGGTTTCCGGAGATATATGGCAACACATATCTACGCACAGCAGTTCAATTAAATTACGAGACAGAGATCTGTGAGCGCAGATCTGGTACCCTATAACGCCTGGCCAACACATCAATATGAGCTTATTGTCATGATCCTCAAATTACTGTAGCATGAGTGACACGAAGAGTTATCCTGCATAAATATGCCACTGCCTTAGAGATAAACATAATTCTTGAAGGCGTACAGGGGCCCGCAAATATTTGTACGTAGTATGCTGCCTTCGATTACGACCTTAGGCCCGATGGAAGCAAAGATGTATGTACTTTGTAGCATGATTCTACCCCAGACGGCTTGTGTCTGTAGCGTCCAATTCCAATAGGCGTTTATCCGGAAACGATTATCGGCCAGAGGTAATGAAGAAAGTTATTCATCCCATCAGGCGACACGTTTCCGTTGATCCATAGGCCAATCTCGATGATACCGCGCCCACTACAATCTTAATTGACAATGCCGTGAGATCAATATCGGATACGTATTAATCGTCGGCTGCGGACCGTCGAGTTCAACAGTTCGGGTCCAACGGTGGACTCTACATCACCTGCACTAGCACCATTACTGTACTCTGTTGCTAGATGTGTCACATATCGTTGTCTATATCGAGTCGGCATGCCTCCGGTTTCCACTTCTGTATTAAAACTTGAACGTTCAACACCTCGTCGCCTGCAGTCATGTATTTCGTTTCAGCCTCTTTCAGCCGCATTTCATATATGCCCATGACCGTAGCGCGCGAAGAGCCGATCGGCATCTGTGTTTCCCAGATCTCCATTGCCAGCTGCCGGGCAGTAATAATCTTCCCTACGAGGTGTGACAGAAGAAGAGACGGTAGTCGACAGGGCTGAGACAGGGGCTACAGTGTTAGAGTGAGAATATAAAAGGGCTTCGGACAACTTAACAAACAATAAGGCGAAATAGGTCGATAACATTCCATTACAATTTCTAAAGTCATAGGGAAAATAGCAGCAGAACAGCTATTCACGTTGGTGTGTCGAATGTTTGAGACTGGCGATACACCATCGGATTTTCAGGAAACGTCATCCACACAGTTCCAAATAAAGCAAGAGCCAATCATCTTAAGAGTTATTGCATCCAAGCTCCTGACAAGAAGAATACACAGAAGGATGATAGAGTTAATTGAGGATCAGTTAGATGACTGTCAGGTTGGATTCAGGAAAGGTAGAGGTGTCAGAGAGGCAGTTATGATGTTGCAAGACTGACTTAAAATCAAGACACGTAAATAGGATCTGTCGACTTGATAAAAGTTTTCGATATTCTGAGAAAAATAGGGTTACGCTGTAGGGAAAAACGGGTAATATACGATATGTACATGAACCAACAGGGAAGAATAAGAGTGGAGGATCAGGTACGAAACGCTCGGATTAAAAAGCGCGTAAGTGACAGGGGTGTAGTCTTTCGGCCCTTTTGTCCAATCTATACACGGAAAAAGAAATGACGGAAACGAAAGTAAAGTTCAAGAATGGGATGAAAATTCAACGTGAAAGGATATCACGATGAGATTCCCTGATAACATTGCTGTACTGAATGAAAGTAAGAAGAACTACATGATTTCCTGAATGGACTGAACAGTCTAATGAGTGCAGAATATGGACTGAGAGCAAATCGATGAAAGACGAAAGTAATGAGAAGTAGCAGAAATGAGAACAGCGAGGAACTTAACATCAGGACTGATAGCCACGAAGTAGATGAAGTTAAGGAATTCTACCACCTGTTGTTGTTGTTTGTTGTTGTGGTCTTCAGTCCTGAGACTGGTTTGATGCAGCTCTCCATGCTACTCTATCCTGTGCAAGCTTTTTCATCTCCCAGTACCTACTGCAACCTACATCCTTCTGAATCTGCTTAGTGTATTCATCTCTTGGTCTCCCTCTACGATTTTTACCCTCCACGCTGCCCTCCAATACTAAATTGGTGATCCCTTGATGCCTCAGAACATGTCCTACCAACCGATCCCTTCTTCTGGTCAAGTTGTGCCACAAACTTCTCTTCTCCCCAATCCTATTCAATACTTCCTCATTAGTTATGTGATCTACCCATCTAATCTTCAGCATTCTTCTGTAGCACCACATTTCGAAAGCTTCTATTCTCTTCTTGTCCAAACTATTTATCGTCCATGTTTCACTTCCATACATGGCTACACTCCATACGAATACTTTCAGAAATGACTTCCTGACACTTAAATCAATACTGGATGTTAACAAATTTCTCTTCTTCAGAAAAGCTTTCCTTGCCATTGCCAGCCTACATTTTATATCCTCTCTACTTCGACCATCATCAGTTATTTTGCTCCCCAAAAAGCAAAACTCCTTTACTACTTTAAGTGCCTCATTTCCTAATCTAATTCCCTCAGCATCACCCGACTTAATTAGACTACATTCCATTATCCTTGTTTTGCTTTTGTTGATGTTCATCTTATATCCTCCTTTCAAGACACTGTCCATTCCATTCAACTGCTCTTCCAAGTCCTTTGCTGTCTCTGACAGAATTACAATGTCATCGGCGAACCTCAAAGTTTTTATTTCTTCTCCATGAATTTTAATACCTACCCCGAATTTTTCTTTTGTTTCCTTTACTGCTTGCTCAATATACAGATTGAACAACATCGGGGAGAGGCTACAACCCTGTCTTACTCCCTTCCCAACCACTGCTTCCCTTTCATGTCCCTCGACTCTTATAACTGCCATCTGGTTTCTGTACAAATTGTAAATAGCCTTTCGCTCCCTGTATTTTACCCCTGCCACCTTTAGAATTTGAAAGAGAGTATTCCAGTCAACATTGTCAAAAGCTTTCTCTAAGTCTACAAATGCTAGAAACGTAGGTTTGCCTTTCCTTAATCTTTCTTCTAAGATAAGTCGTAAGGTCAGTATTGCCTCACGTGTTCCAGTGTTTCTACGGAATCCAAACTGATCTTCCCCGAGGTTGGCTTCTACTAGTTTTTCCATTCGTCTGTAAAGAATTCGTGTTAGTATTTTGCAGCTGTGACTTATTAAGCTGATAGTTCGGTAATTTTCACATCTGTCAACACCTGCTTTCTTCGGGATTGGAATTATTATATTCTTCTTGAAGTCTGAGGGTATTTCGCCTGTTTCATACATCTTGCTCACCAGATGGTAGAGTTTTGTCAGGACTGGCTCTCCCACGGCCGTCAGTAGTTCCAATGGAATATTGTCTACTCCGGGGGCCTTGTTTCGACTCAGGTCTTTCAGTGCTCTGTCAAACTCTTCACGCAGTATCATATCTCCCATTTCATCTTCATCTACATCCTCTTCCATTTCCATAATATTGTCCTCAAGTACATCGCCCTTGTATAGACCCTCTATATACTCCTTCCACCTTGCTGCTTTCCCTTCTTTGCTTAGAACTGGGTTTCCATCTGAGCTCTTGATATTCATACAAGTCGTTCTCTGATCTCCAAAGGTCTCTTTAATTTTCCTGTAGGCGGTATCTATCTTACCCCTAGTGAGATAGGCCTCTACATCCTTACATTTGTCCTCTAGCCATCCCTGCTTAGCCATTTTGCACTTCCTGTCGATCTCATTTTTGAGACATTTGTATTCCTTTTTGCCTGTTTCACTTACTGCATTTTTATATTTTCTCCTTTCATCAATTAAATTCAATATTTCTTCTGTTACCCAAGGATTTCTACTAGCCCTCGTCTTTTTACCTACTTGATCCTCTGCTGCCTTCACTACTTCATCCCTCAAAGCTACCCATTCTTCTTCTACTGTATTTATTTCCCCCATTCCTGTCAATTGCTCCCTTATGCTCTCCCTGAATCTCTGTACAACCTCTGGTTCTTTCAGTTTATCCAGGTCCCATCTCCTTAAATTCCCACCTTTTTGCAGTTTCTTGAGTTTTAATCTACAGGTCATAACCAATAGATTGTGGTCAGAGTCCACATCTGCCCCTGGAAATGTCTTACAATTTAAAACCTGGTTCCTAAATCTCTGTCTTACCATTATATAATCTATCTGATACCTTTTAGTATCTCCAGGGTTCTTCCATGTATACAACATTCTTTCATGATTCTTAAACCAAGTGTTAGTTATGATTAAGTTATGCTCTGTGCAAAATTCTACCAGGCGGCTTCCTCTTTCATTTCTGTCCCCCAATCCATATTCACCTACTATGTTTCCTTCTCTCCCTTTTCCTACATTCGAATTCCAGTCACCCATGACTATTAAATTTTCGTCTCCCTTCACAATCTGAATAATTTCTTTTATTTCATCATACATTCCTTCAATTTCTTTGTCATCTGCAGAGCTAGTTGGCATATAAACTTGTACTACTGTAGTAGGTGTGGGCTTCGTATCTATCTTGGCCACAATAATGCGTTCACTATGCTGTTTGTAGTAGCTTACCCGCATTCCTATTTTCCTATTCATTATTAAACCTACTCCTGCATTACCCCTATTTGATTTTGTGTTTATAACCCTGTAGTCACCTGACCAGAAGTCTTGTTCCTCTTGCCACCGAACTTCACTAATTCCCACTATATCTAACTTCAACCTATCCATTTCCCTTTTTAAATTTTCTAACCTACCTGCCCGATTAAGGGATCTGACATTCCACGCTCCGATCCGTAGAATGCCAGTTTTATTTCTCCTGATAACGACATCCTCTTGAGTAGTCCCCGCCCGGAGATCCGAATGGGGGACTATTTTACCTCCGGAATATTTTACCCAAGAGGACGCCATCATCATGTAATCATACAGTAAAGCTGCATGCCCTCGGGAAAAATTACGGCTGTAGTTTCCCCTTGCTTTCAGCCGTTCGCAGTACCAGCACAGCAAGGCCGTTTTGGTTATTGTTACAAGGCCAGATCAGTCAATCATCCAGACTGTTGCCCTTGCAACTACTGAAAAGGCTGCTGCCCCTCTTCAGGAACCACACGTTTGTCTGGCCTCTCAACAGATACCCCTCCGTTGTGGTTGCACCTACGGTACGGCTATCTGTATCGCTGAGGCACGCAAGCCTCCCCACCAACGGCAAGGTCCATGGTTCATGGGGGGGTTCTACCACCTAGGCAACGAAATAACTAATGACGGACGGGGCAAGGACATAAGAAGAAGACTACCACTGGAAGAAAGGCATTTCTGGCAGGAGATGTCTACTAGTATCAAACATAGGCCTAAATTTGAATCACCATAAATGCAAGCAGCGTAAGGGTCCAGTGCTGAAGAACACTCCCCGTAAAATCGGACTGGTATTCCATCCGGAATTGGCAGTTTATTTGTGTTCCACTGCTGCAGTTGATTCTCAGTGACAGGGATGGTTATTTTTAGGTCCTACACGCCAGTGAGGTGTACTCCATTTGTTACGATTCAGACGTGGACTGGCAAATGGCGGCTGTAGCTCGAAGGCTGGTGGCTACATTCTACCCCCAACCACCAGGTCCCGTCGTGAAACGACTGCGGACCTTGGTGTGAGGTTACAGCAAATAAAAGTGAAAGTTCTTTCCTGGTTTTAAAACGTACTCGTTGTGAATGTTAATGACTGATTACTCATGTGACGTACAGTTTTATGAAGATTTTGCTTTTGTATAAATGGTTGAAATGGCTCTGAGCACTATGGGACTTAATATGTGAGTCATCAGTCCCCTAGAACTTAGAACAAATTAAACCTAACTAACGTAAGGACATCACACACATCCATGCCCGAGGCAGGATTCGAACCTGCGACTGTAGCAGTCGCGCGGTTCCGGACTGAAGCTTTTGTATAGTCTTATGTTATCTCAATACCATAGTCAGCTTTAAACAACCATCACATAAATATGCAGATGTAGGGGGAAATTCAGACTTGGCAGCGCCATTGTCGATGTGGGACTCTACTGCACAACTCTGCTGGGCACATTGTTTAATAGGAGAACAAAATTGTACAACTGGATAGACTTACGACTGAATCATGCAACATAACCAGAGATCTTTCAGTATGCAACCTCACCACAGCAACAAGTGGCTATCAGAATGCTCTAATATGCAAAATCTGACTGTACGCCATTATGTTGAGCTCATACAACTTCTCAGTGAATATGATGAAAAACTGAAAACTCATTTGATTAATTCATCTGCGTTTGCAGGTGTGTAAAATCAAATACGGAATGACTTGACTGCTTCTGTTTCAAAGACACTGGTAAGTAAAATAAGAAAAGAGAAAAGTGATACGAATTTTGTCTCACTTATTCTGGATGAAGCAACTGATGTATGTAGTTTCTCACGTGTCTCCTCAGTACTTTGAAACGTGTGTGTGTTCATTACCAGCGATGGCGAAGCATGACAGAATCTCTGACCAGAGAGTTATTTATCGCAGTAGCACGTAGCGAGTCGGCAGGAACAGTTGTGTGTAGCGAGTCGGAAAAGTAGTAGTCAATCGACAGTAGTAGCGAGTGGACGGTTATACTGAGCGGTCGTCGGCATGCGTCGGCGGCGTGCTCTTTTTGCATCTCTGGTCACGGTTCGGGACGAAGTATATTGTTATAGAAGGTAATGAAGTAGCATTGCGCACATCTAATAATGTATGTTAATTGTAATTAATTTGTTCAAGAAATACCCCAATAATAATTTTTTTATAAAGTAACTGTTTTAAAGAAAAAGAATCATTTCAATTTAAAGAATATTTCCTATGCATTTCCTCCAAGAATCGAAATTGAATACACGCCAGGATATTATTATTGCTGTTGAATACAGGGCCGAAGATCAGCGCTGCTGCCCTTATAAATTTATCAGGTTTAATTATTTCTGTTCAGATGTTACATTCAGTTCATGGTTCATTATTTAATTAATATTACTGTGGGTTTATGATCAATCATCATTCCTTAATAATATTTTGTGGAGAGCTAACATTTGGCACATTTTTATTATCATTGAGTTATATTACTGATGGTAGGTTACACTTGGCTCTACTTCAATTTAACGATATTTTGTGGGAACTCAACATTTGGCTCTATTTCCATTTTAAAAAAATCTGTGGGGAGGTTACACTTGGCGACCCTGCCAGGATCGTATTTCTTTGTGAATCTTCAGAGAAGTAGTCATGTATCTGCTCTTATTTACTTAAATATAATTAGGATTTGGCGCAACACATTTACTAATATTGTCACTTTCTTTCACAGATCATCGGCAATTCGTTGCTCTTTGTTGTATTTGTGTTTGTTGGATTTTGCATTGTTTTTGTTTCATTTGTGAATAATTCTGATTTGTGTAAAAATGCCGCGAAAGACTATTAACAGTACATCGCGATGTGTAATGAATGAAATTATCTACTTAAATAATTTGAACGATAGTACTTGTGACACGCAGTGTAATGATGACAATCCTCCGTTTACTGACAATCAGTGCGTGCCAACAACTTGTAATGATTTTGATCCTAACGTTGAACAAACGAATTCAATTGTGTCCTCTGTTAATTTGATGACAATTGATGACGCGGGGCGTTCTGTTGCAATGAGCGCTGCCCAGCTTAACACACCCGGTTTGCTGGATTTACGTGACGAACAGATAAATTTTTCTAATGAAAATTAACAGGATACTCAAAGCACGACAGATATATTTAATTCCAGTGTAGTTACTAACAGTGTACATCCGATTGGCAAACCTTTTTGTAAATTACAGAATGACCAAATGGTCACACAAAACGCGACAATTGCAGGTACGCAATCAAACAGCACAGATAATAGAGTAGGTAATGTTACTGTGGATCAAATTATGGCATTATTACTACAAATGATTAAAAAACAAGACGACTTTCTCAAACAACTCGATGAACAGAACAAAAAACATGATAAACAGAACAAACAATTTAGAGAACGGAACAAACAATTTTCTGAAAGTCATAAACAGCCGAACGAAAAACACGACAACCATAATGAACAGAACAAACAAGTTAGTGAACAGATTACAGCTGTTACCGTGCAAGGTCACGACACGAAAGAACAATCATGTGAAGAAAGTGAGGCTCATGCTAGGAACAGTAATGAAGAAATTACATTTGTTGTACAGGAATTAAGTAGTACACCTGTAGGCACAACAGAATCACATAAAGACGAAATTAATGCAGTCACTGAACAATGTTCAGCAAACGCAACACAGATACGCGACGAGTTTAATTTAAAGTCACTGGAAATTTCACACACTCTGAATACGGAAGTCGATGATAAAAGTGAACGACAGAACAACCAAATTGACGAAAGTATTAAAATAACAGAAATGAAAACTATTTCAGTCACCAATATGTCACAGAATCCGCCACGTGGCGAGCATTTGTCACACTCAAATAGCCAGTGTAACTTAACCAATTTACAGAGACTACGCGACTTAAAATCTGAAAAGCTACGCAACTTGAAATCCGAAATGACACAAACAGATTCTCACACAAACCTGAACGTGTTCACAAATTCAGAGACGATAACGTAGATTACGAGCAATTTTTATCCGTAAGAAAATCTAAGGAATTTAATAGTGACAGAACACATGTACACGTTTTGAACTGGATACGTCAATTTATTTTTGTGCTTTCATCAGCATTACCTGTAATGCAGAAACTAGCTTTGGACTGGATACTACAATTTTCTTTCGAATTTTTACCACCATTGCCTGCAACGCAAAAGCTAAAATTTATTTGCAGCGCGTAATTGTCCTCAGGGGATTCATTACGCTTTAATGAATATGTGCCGTAGCGTGCATAGGGCCCCGAGCTGCAGTACTGCTTTTTCATCTTTAGTTTTCTGCACTGCTGCCTTCTCTTCTATTATCCTTTATATCTATCAAAACAGCTCTTTAACTATTGCTCTACCTAGAATTAAGAAATGAGTAATAAAAAAAACTGATAAGACAAATTTTTACCGAAAGTGACAATTTTCATTAGGCACTCCAGAACTACCAGCGTAATTTTAATAACACATAAAATTGTAATCATCAGTATGTACAAAATTTTCAGCAGTCGCAACCACATTTTTGGTAACAATAGATGTTTTTCACCACAACAGCATGAAAGTCAGCCGGTTAGCATACCTAACCAACAATGGAATGCACAAGGTCAACCAAACTTTAATGTTTCGCCGCGTGCACGTATAGTCTCAGCTCCAACAAATAGCAACGCACGGCAGCAAAGAAATAACTACGTACAGAAAACACAGTATTTCAATTCCTATCGCAATGCACCGTATAGAAATGACTATCACGAGAGACGTAAAAACAATGAGCACAATTTTCAGCGTACATCTAATAACAGTCGGTCTTACCAACAACAAAATCGTCCGAAAGAACATATTCTCATGAATGAACCAGACAGTAGGTATCATCCAGAGCGTAATACGTCTTGAAGAAATAACAGAACAGTTCAAATAGTCGAAATGCCACAGCATCCTCCTGAAAATAATAACACGTCCGATAGAATTTGACCAGATACAGTACAGGTTGCATATTCCAGTAACGTAAGCAATAATTTTGACACGTAGAATCTTGTTCACGAGAATGTTGTTTGAAACACGCCTTGTTGAATGCACCACTTTTATCGCACCCAGATCTTACTAGAAATTTCTCCATTGCCACCGATAGTTCTAACACCGCTTTAGGAGTACATATTATTTAGGAAGTTGAAGAAGATGGTTGTACAGTAATTAGAAACATCACATTTGCAAGTCGCATTCTGTCATCTGCTGAACGAAATTATTCCGTTACAGAACACGAAACATTATGTGTTGTATGGGCTTTTACGAGATTTCGGCACTTTCTTTATGGAAGACATTCCACCGTTTACACAGACCACAGAGCGATACAATTTTTACTTTCGGCTAAATTTACTCACGACAGATTAAGTAGATGGAAACTTTATTTGCAGGAATTTAATTTCACAATTGTTTACATTCCCGGCACACAAAATGTTATAACAGACGCACTATCTCGTTCTCTCAGCAACAATCAGCAAGACATCGCAACCAACTTCTGTAAAGCTAATTTCAGCGTCATGTACATTCAACAAGTTGCATTTGAAAACTTTATTTCGTCGTCATTACAAGACATAGCACAAGAGCAAAGTAAAGACAACGTATGGAAAGAGATTAAACACCTTTGGCAAGATAGGAAAATTGTTACGATTAGAAACCATTACACTGTACGCAATGACATTCTGTTTCGCCACTCTCATCCTGACAGCAACAATTGGTTATTATGCATTCCTGACGAACTGGTTAACAAATTAATCTGGTATACTCATTTAAGTTACGCACATTACGGAGCCAGAAAATGTTTTCTTATACTGAGACAGAACTGTTTTTTTACCAACATGGAGAAACGTATTCGACGAGTTTTAGCGTCATGTAAAATCTGCCAGAAAGCTAAGTCAGACACAACTTCACATATTCCTCCATTACATCCCATTGTACCTGTTAAATTGAGATATATGGCCGCTGTAGACATTTTTGCTCCGATTCCCAGAAGTAATAAAGGTTTTTGCTACATCTTTGTCGCTGTTGAACTCACTTCAAAATTTGTTACCTTCACTCTGTTACGCAAAGCTACTGCTAAAACCGTTTCGAAAGCATTTATAAAGCATTTTCTATTTCATGTAGGGCATGTGTTGAAAGTAATTTCCGACAATGGATCACAGTTTCGATCTGCTATATGGACACGTATGTTACGAGCTAGAAACATTACTCCGATCTATATATGCAGGTACCATGCTTCTTAAAACCCTCGTGAACGATTAATGAAAGAAATAGGTAAACTGTGTAGAATATACTGCCATAAAAGACATATTGATTGGGACACACACATATTCTCATTCCAGGATGTAATTAATTCCATACCAAATGAATCCACTATGCTATCTCCGTCTGTTGTACTGAAAAATGTTGAACCACCTAAAAAAATTAAAGAATTAGTGAACTTTCCTACATCTCGTCGACTACAACACCATGAAATAATTGACATTGCACTGAACAACACCAAACGTGCCGCAGAGCGCCGGAGAAGACCGCAAAAACAGGTTGTACAAGCCGTGATTTTCACATTGGACAGAAGATATTAGTACGTACACACTATTTATCCAACAGAATAAAAGGTAGGTGCAGTAAATTTGAACTTCTATACGCAGGTCCATATCGGATTCGCAGCATTCCTCACCCCAATGTTTTACACGTCGAAACTCTGAGAACCAGAAAATCCAAAGGAAACCAATATTCACATGACTACTTACTGATGATTATCGTATTTTTATCCTGGCAAGTGCCCGGCAAGGTAAGGTTGGCAGGTCGCTCTTCTTGTCGTTACACATCAGACCGTGCATATTTTTCCAGATGAACTTACACATTTTATGACCACGTATGCAATTATATTCACATGACTACTTACTGATGATAATCGTATTTTTTCTTGGCAAGTGCCCGGCAAGGTAAGGTTAGCAGGTCGCTCTTCTTGTCGTTACACATCAGACCGTGCATATTTTTACAGATGAATTTACACATTTTATGACCATTTATGTAATTATATTTATGTGACTACTTACTGATGATTGTCGTATTTTTTCCTCGCAAGTGCCCGGCAAGGTAAGGTTAGCAGGTCGCTCTTCTTGTCGTTACATATCAGACCGTGCACATTTTTCTAGATAAACTTACGTATCTTATGAATAATTATGCAATTTTATCTAGTGACACATTAATTTTATTAAATTCTCTCTCCATTAAGGTCCTTAATTCTCGCCTCTATTAACTACACAACATACAAGCTGAACACAAAGAAGGTCACATTTCTTGTAATTTTTTTAATGTATGTATGATTGTTTCATGTTTTGTTTGTATGCACTATGAAATAGTTAAGATATAGCAAACACCAGTTGACTTTGACATTTTGCCTTATGATATCTCAACATCGTGACTACTTTACTTTTTTTTTGCTGCTACATTGTGATACACTGGGTACATTTTTGCCTCTGAACACTATCAATGTTTTTCACATATTACGTTTTCTGTCATGTTATGCTGTATGCTCAATTATGTTACTATAAATCAGTTATTATTTAGTGAGTATATGATTTAAATGCAAGAAATTAATATTTGTTTATCAATTTCAGAAAGAAATGACGCGTAAAAGAAATAAATTAACCAGAAATGGGAATTTCACCTTCGGAATGAACGAAAGAAGATGCAAACCTCTTGAGAAAGAGTAAATGGATCAGGATTAACAAGCATTAACAAGAATATACTATACACATCGTAGAATAGCAGTCTTAACTAATTTTTTCTTTCAGAATACAAGGTGATTGATGCAGGCTGTCAGACAGAACTACACATCTTAGTTTTAGTGATGAAATATGCTAGAGATAAGGAATAGTTGTGTAATGAGTAATGAAGTGACATTTTTGCAGATAATAATGAATGCTGACGAATAATGATGAAGAATATGCTACTATGGATAATGAAGTTTTTCTTTACAGGTGATGATAATAATGGAGTTATGATAATATAGATATTGAAGTGATGGATAATGAATTTTTTTCTTTACAGATGAGGATAATGTTGAAGTTATGTAATTATGCTATGTAGTTAATTTAGTATTTGTTGCAGTTCGTTTTGACAGTTTGTGTTATATTGCGTAGTATGATGACTGAAGGTTTTGGAAAGGACAGCTATGGAACACTATTTATACACATTCCTCTACCTGTTAATTCGAAGTTCACTACTTTTCAGCATAAAATGCGTTTCTTCTTTCAGTTTAATAATCCATTTTTGTATATTTTGCAGGAGAAATATTTCTGAAATTAATGTGCTATAAGCAGTTGTTCATTAAATCTATGTCATTTATGAATGTGATTACATATACTCCACTTGTTTCATAATATTGCTACAGCTGACTCATGACGAATGACGTTACATATCTTCATTTACAGCAACAACCCAAAAGCAAATATTTTCTTTCCCCTATAATTACCCAACGCAATGCATTGCTAAGAAAAAAAAAATGTATTACCAGTCCCAAATAATGATACCAGTTTAAGAGAGTTATGAGTAATACTGATCAGTTCTGAATAGTATGTCACTTGAATAATGAGTTTTGAGTAATACTGAGTGGTACTTTGTAATAATGAATAAATACTATGTGCATAATTTCAGTAAATAATATTTTTGTTATACTCTATAAATTCTATGCCCATAATTAACCCTTGTTTTGAATGATCACTTCTTAATAATACAAAAATAAATAATAATAAAAATATAATAATGCTTTGTAACTGGGAAATGAAAGCTACTGATTTCTGTAATGAGATGACCAAGGAATGCCAATGATAACTATAATTAGATTAATTATGAACATTATTCTGTAATACTATGTTATTGATTGCCTCATGTTTTCAATGATGACTTCTGATGATTTGTAATTAGGTAATGAGTGCCAATGTTCTCTGTAAAACGCCACATGAATATTATTATGTAATATAATTAGGCAATGAGTGCCAATGTTCTCTGTAAAGCAATTCATGAACATTATTCTGTAATACTACATACACGGTACAGAAATGTTCAATAACTGGGCAATGAGTGCCACCAACTACTAATGTAATTCTCAATGAAGACTAGTATGTGACTTAATGTCCTTCACCTTCTGACCTAACTACCCTGAATTACTGCAATATCCGTTTGTCCTGTATATCCTCTTGATCATTAAGCATTACATTTGGTTTTTGCACTAATTCTACGTTGGTGTACCTTACAAGAACGTGATGTTGACACGACATGCTGTCCACCACTGTAAGCAATGGGAATGTTATTATGGTCCCACTGTTTGGTGTATCTAATGTACTGCCAAAATGATAACATGGAATATTACTACGACATTTCAGTGTCTTGGCTACGCTGATAAATACATCTGGGAAAAGAACTTCAGATTGTCTCACTTGTGCTTCAGTAGAAAGATATGGACTTTCAGTGCAGCTGCGTGCAACCTAAAGTGCTACAACCATGATGTAATCCTTCCCTTTCCTATCCTAATTCTTGTAACATAGTGAAAATCATTTTTTGGTAACATGATTTGTATTCATGACCTATACATTTTGTGATTTGCTGATATATTCTGAGCTACAGTGCGTGTGCACTTTTGTAATTTTTCTAACATGATTTCTACTCATTGTATGTACATTTTGTGATTTGCTGATATATTCTGACTTACAGTGCGTGTGCACTTTTGTCATTTTTCTAACATGATTTCTACTCATTGTATGTACGTCTTGTGATTTGCTGATATATTCTGAATTACAGTGCGTGTGCACTTTTGTCATTTCTCTAACATGATTTCTACTCATTGTATGTACATTTTTTTGATTTGCTGATATGTTCTGAAATGCAGTACATGTGCACTTACGTCATTTGTCAATGTGATTTGTACTCGTTATGTTTATTTGTTGTGAAAACGTTAAAGAATTTTTCAGTGCGTGTGCACTTATGTCATTTGTTAATATGTTTTGTACTCATTGTATATATATTGTGTCATTGCCTAATATGTTCTGTACTCGGTGCATGTGCACTATATTTACTTCATGTTCTACATCTGTATATTCTGTGATTGTAAAGTCAGTTAGTTAAGAAAAATTTGTTGCTCATGGCAAGTCCAAATGACTCACCATCGCTGTCAAATTTTTGCCCCCCCCCCCCTCCCCACAGTGGAGGGTTATGAAACGTGTATGTATTCATTACCAGCGATGGCGAGGCATGACAGAATCTCTGACCAGAGAGTTATTTATCGCAGTAGCACGTAGCGAGTCGGCAGGAACAGTTGTTGTGAGTAGCGAGCGAGTCGGAAAAGTAGTAGTCAGTCGACAGTAGTAGCGAGTGGACGGTTATACTGAGCGGGCGTCGGCATGCGTCGGCGGCGTGCTCTTTTTGCATCTCTAGTCACGGTTCGGGACGAAGTATATTGTTATAGAAGGTAATGAAGCAGCATTGCGCACATCTAATAATGTACGTTAATTGTAATTAATTTGTTCAACAAATGCCCCAATAATATTTTTTTTATAAAGTAACTGTTTTAAAGAAAAAGAATCATTTCAATTTAAAGAATATTTCCTACGCATTTCCTCCAAGAATTAAAATTGAATATACGCCAGGATATTATTATTGCTGTTGAATGCAGGGCCGAAGGTCAGCGTTGCTGCCCTTATAAATTTATCAGGTTTAATTATTTCTGTTCAGATGTTACATTCAGTTCATGGTTCATTATTTAATTAATATTACTGTGGGTTTATGATCAATCATCATTCCTTAACAATATTTTGTGGGGAGCTAACTTTTGGCACATTTTTATTACCATTGAGTTATATTACTGATGGGAGGTTACACTTGACTCCATTTCAATTTAACGATATTTTGTGGGAACTCAACATTTGGCTCTATTGCCATTTTAAAAAATTCTGCGGGGAGGTTACAACTTCGCTGTCACAGCTGTTGGTCAAGTGCATGAAAGATTTATAAAATTCATGTACATGCTCAAGGCTCCGATGGAGCCGGTCTCTTGAATGGACTGCAATCAAGGGTTCCAGACACGTTCCGCTCATCGACTCAATTCAGCGCTATCGGAAGCTATCTCAGTGATCAAAGAATGTAGATCTTTTCCTCGTTTCTACTTGTCTCCCAGCGTTTTTTTCCAAGTCATCAAAAACAAAACAAAAAAACTCAGTACTAGATGAGGAAGTAAAGAAACGACTGTCTAAATGGCGTGCCACGTGATGGAGCTCTGCATCCTTTTGGTGAAAACCTAATATCGCAGTCAAGTAGTTTAACTTTTCAAGTGCTGCTGCTCGTGGATTTGAATTCAAGGTGCAAGATGTGCGTTTCAGTTTGGTTCCACATACTTTGTCAGATACATTCCCTCTCTCTGATGAGAACGTCAGTTCTCGAACAACAGCCTATCTACTATAGCAGCGAACCCAGGTAACAAATGTCATATGTGAAAGAGAATGGCAGAGAATGGACGTCAAGGGAGAATAGGATGATTGCAAATTTTATGGTCCGTCGAGAACGAGTTCTTTGGAAAGACGGACACCAAGCACTAAATGTGGAAAGGTATATGAGCTCCTTCTACAGCCCTTGAAAGCCCAAGGGATATCGACTTGCTGCCGTGTGACCCTCTATCATTTTGGATCATGAGATACCGTACGATGGGGCATATGGTCACCACACCGCACGTCCAACCGTTTTGCTGACTTTCCAAACCTTGGAGCAGCTACTTCTTGGTCAAGAGGCACAGTTCGCCCAGTACCAAAAGGTTCAAATGGCTCTGAGCACTATGGGACTTAACATCTATAGTCATCAGTCCCCTAGAACTTAGAACTACTTAAACCTAACTAACCTAAGGACATCACACAACACCCAGTCGTCACGAGGCAGAGAAAGCCCAGTACCAGTCATCAAAGAAAAAAATCCCTGGTAGTAACCGTCATCGAATCCGCGTCCTCCACGTGGTAGTCACCTACTCTGGCCAGTCAGCTATTGAGGACTAATAATGGAAAAGGAGACATCCCGGCGCCGGCCGCAGTGGCCATGCGGTTCTAGGCGCTACAGTCTGGAACCGCGTGACCGCTACGGTCGCAGGTTCGAATCCTGCCTCGGGCATGGATGTGTGTGATGTCCTTAGGTTAGTTAGGTTTAAGTAGTTCTAAGTTCTAGGGGACTGATGACCAAAGTAGTTCAGTCCCACAGCGCTCAGAGCCATTTGAACCATTTGAGACATCCCGGTATTTACCATAACCGAAATACGAAAAACACGGAGAACCTAAATGCGTATATCCGACTTGGGATATGAAACGCGGTATTCCCGAATTCAAGTCCAGTGCGTTAATAATTGAACCACAATGCTGACTGCGACGCACAGAGACTCCGCCGTAACTAAAACAATGATACGAGCAACAGTACAATATGTTACACTTTGACTTACAATGAAAATACGTTATAGCATTTGCAGCAATAGTAAAGTCAGAAGACGAAAAAAAAGAAGATTCGAAGATCGTATCAGTGCTAGTAATGCGACCACCCAAATGTTGTACGGAGAGATCAACGGTTAGTGGCATGGCACCTGTTCAGCAAATATTCTCCACTGATTAGAAATGAAGAGCAAATTCAATTTGTCCCACATATTTTCTCAATAGCAGCTGCACTTTCTTCTCCAGTTTGAGATAAATGATTTTAATCCTGATAATGGTCGCTCAGTTGTTTAGCTCTCTCTGGGTAAGTACGGAGGTTTCTTTTTCTATGTTACTTCGACTATCCACATTTCAAAAAGCTGATGACAGTCATGGTGACAGTGGTGCAGTTTATAATAATGATGATGCTTACTGTAATTATGATATTGAAGGGAAAACTTTCTGTTCCATTGCCTTCGGTTTTCGGTAATATACAGGGTGATTCAAAAGGAAGCTACATATTTCAGTTGTTTATTGTACGCAAACTATGAAGAATAGAAACACATTGCGGATGTCACTGGATAGAGGAAGACTCATAGTTTTACGTTCGCACAGGCACTGTACCAAGCACTTAGCATGAGCACCATGCATTGCTCGAGAAAATCGAAACGGTAGTACATTTCATTTCATACACGAATCAACAGGTACCTGTTTATTGAATCAACAGCTTTAACTATTTGCTATTTGATTTTTCAACTCTTTAAGAGTAGCTGCAATAGGTTGAAAAAAGACTCCGTCTTTTATGTATGCCCCCCCCCCCCAGAAAAAAATTACGAGATGTGAGGTCGGGTTACCTGGGAACAAGACCTTGTTGTCCACCTCTTCCAATCCAACGTTATGATACGGTGTTACTAACAAGGCCGCACCTCACAGTGAAATCCAGGCGGACTTCCGTCATGCAAATAACTGAACTCAATGAAATCTTCGTAAAGTTCAGGAAACAACCAATTTTAGAGCATGGCCAGTATGACATTCTGTCACAATTGCCTTCGAAAAAAAGAAAGGTCCTTAACTTTATGAACAAAAACGGCACAAAACGAGTTCAGTTTCGTTGAGTTTCTTTCATATTCGACGACGACGCCAGGATTTGGCCTCCAATCTGTTCCGTTATGGCGATTTACTTTTCACGATACATGAAAGTACGATTTGTCCGAAAAGATGAGCAGTTTTGGAAAAATGTCCTCTGCTGTATCCTGCAGAAGCGAAATGCAAAATTTTACCTTGTGTTATGGTCGCCAGGCCGCAACTATTACAGTAACGGCAATTAGGGTGGTTTCATATACAGGTGTCGTTTCGGAACACGCCACGCCGTTGTCTGAGAAAATTGAAGTTCGTGACCTGCCCGTCTTACGGACTTCCGCGAGCCCCGTGTGAACGCATCTTGGATACGATCGACATTTTCATGCGACGCGCGTGGGCGACCTGTGCTCTACCCTTTGCGTAAGCAACCAACTTCAAGAATTTTGTATGCCAGTCATAAATCTGCTTGTGCAGAGGCGGCTTCTTGCTGAATCTATGGTAGAAAGCACTTTACGCTTTGGCTATCGACTGATCCCGCACAAATTTCAACACAGACAATGATTTCTCTTGTGGTGTAGTAGCGATGTTGCTACTTTGTGCAAACAAGCAACAGCGCAGCTGTGTCGAAACTTTGAACCTTCCCCTATCCAATGACACGCGCCACGTATTTCTGTATTTTATTGTTTGTCTGTAATAAATAAATAAAATCCGATCTTTGTTCCAATATGTTCAGTTTTAAGTTACTGAATCACACGCGCAATACCGGAGACACCACAGAGGAAACGTTCTCACGACACTGAACAAAACAGTGACACAAAGCACACTCGCGAAACAAACTGTCACTGTGATGGGGCCGGGATGTTCCCAGAACAGCAACACTACGTGGCAATGGCAGCTAAATATGAATGTTTTCCGGGTGACGTAACGGGAAACCAGCAAGGTCGCAGTTCACGGCTGGCGGATGGCTCTTGACACGGACTGCGTGTGGAAGAGTGGCAGGCGGAAATTATTGCTTACGAATATTTCAGCATCACATTAACCCTCCACTGTAAAGTTTGACACTGTGCATCCAACGAAGCAAATAAATCGTAGTAACCCCTCAACGAAACTGCATTAGCAACTAGCTCCACACTTGTCATTCGTACTTTGAAGTAATTATAAGCTTTCAGATTCGTCTGAGGCACTATACTCGCCGGCTGCTGTGGCCGAGCTGTTCTAGGCGCTTCAGTCTGGAACCGCGCAACCGCTACAGTCGCAGGTTCGAATCCTGCCTCGGACATGGACGGGTCTGATGTCCTTAGATTAGTTAGGTTTAAGTAGTTCTAAGTCTAGGGGACTGATGATCTCAGATGTTAAGTCCCATTGTGCTCAGAGTCATTTGAACCATTTCTTGCATTGAAGAACAGGGACCGCCGCGTATTGCGGAGTGAGACAGTAAATATGGCATGATATCAGTGGTGGGAAGCAGAGTGCTACCATTACACAAGATGGTGCAATGACTGTGTGCAAGTGTTAAAGGAAATAGGATACAATGGTTGAGCATCAAAGTACGGCGGGGTTGGAATTACGGTATGGGGGTATTTCCCGTGGTTAGTGTATTGTCCCCTCAATGCGCTTAAAAGAACGCTAAATGTCGAAAGATATGAACACATTCCACTCAGTTCTGAATACAGAGAGAAACAGTCAGTTGAAGACTGTTGAATCAGCACGACAACGCAGGTTGTTACAAAACAGCGTCAGTGAAATAATGATTTGCGGTTAGTAACATTCCTGAAACGGCGTCGCATGCCCCGAGTGCTGACGTGAACTCAATGGAACTCTGGGACAAGTTAGAAGTCAGACTTCACTCCAGACCTGATAGTTCAACATAATTACCTTTTCTGGTTCCAGCTTTTGAGGGAGAATGGGCTGCCACTCCTCCACATATATTCAGACACCTCGCTGAAAAGTCACCAGCACTGTTCAAGCAGTCATAAAGGCAAAGCGTGGATGCACCCCATATTAATCTCCAGAAATAATTGTCCGGACGCTTTTGACCCCATAGTAGAGGATAACCTAAAAAAAAGTTCAAATGGCACTAATCACTATGGGACATAACATCTGAGGTCATCAGTCCCCTAGAACTAGAACAACTTAAACCTAATTAAACTAAGGACATCACACACATCCATGCCCCCATGCCCGAGGCAGGGTTCGAACCTGCTACCGTAGCAGCAGCGCGGTTCCAGACTGAAGCGCCTAGAACCGCGAGGTCACCGCTGCCGGCCCGAGGATAACCTCCTCTGGCGCAAAGACTTACAGTGGAATCTCTGCATACCTAACTGTACCATACGGCTAATAAGTATGCGGAAAGACTCGTTATTGTTCGACTCCATATCTACCTATGAATCGTTGGAAACAGTGACAACAGAAATTTATACAGGATTTTTTTGTACGGAGAAATACGTTGCAGATCGAGTACATGAAACTGAATGTAGAAAAGACAGATGGTAGATTTGGATTCAGCCGACTGATCATTGATGAAATTAATTTATCCATCGTAGACATAGGTTAGATGTGCCAGCGGTCTTGCCGCAGTAGTAACACCGGTTCCCGTCAGATCACAGAAGTCAAGTGCTGTCGGTCTGGGCTAGCACCTGGAAGGGTGATCATCCGGACTGCTGAGCGCTGTTTACAAGCCCTCAGCCCTTGTGAGGCAAACTGAGGAGTTACTTGATTGATATGTAGCGGCTCCGGTCTAGTAAACTGACACACGGCCGGGAGTGCGGTGTGCTGAGAACATGCCCCTCCATATCAGCATCCAGTGACTCCTGTCGACTGAGGATGACACAGCGGCCGGTCGGTACCGTTGGGCCGGCAAAGGCCTGTTCGGACGGAGCTTAGTTTTTAGTTTTCAAGATAGCTTAGACAACCATCGTTCGAACAAGTCTCGCGTATTTCCTGCCACCCGTAACGGGCAGGATTATTGATGGAGGTAGAGAGTAGATCTAGAGATAATAAAACCGTTTCATTACGAAACGAAAGGGGGGAAAATTAGATTTTAATGACCCTTTGATCAAAAGCGTCCCCTGGGACTGAGGTCAATCTCAGATTTGATCAGGGGTGGGTAAAGCAATCCCGAGATTAGGGAGACCAGGGAAAACTAAATCATGAACCATCGGATGAGGATTAAACTATCGACCTACCGAATGCGAGTCAAGTATGCCAACCACTCTTTAAACACGCGTTTGTACACCACGGTCACGAGGTGCACATCAAACTCCAGTGAGTGGAGTAACAAGAGTGGCGTCGTGTGCCAAGGAGATATTCAGTTTTGAAATTCCACGAATTCAAATACCAAGAAGATACAAGCAACGTATCATTTCTTCTCACGAACTACTCGTGAAATGACCATGACACTAAATTCACAGAAATCATAGTTCATGCGAAGCCTCGCCAACAGCCGTTGTTTCTGCACGTCATTCAGTGTCACAACTTGACCGCAGCAGTGTGACTGTGATGTCTAAGCCACCATTCGTCAGGAAAGCAATTGTCTGTCTCAGAGATAGCATATATAAACGGATGCAAATATTTTGGAGTTTCCTTCGGCCGGAAACGGCTTGCTCATGTATACGTGGCCGGCAGTGAAAGGGTGCCTTTCTTAATGCGTAGCTCATGAGTTAGATGGCTGGGTGACTATTGGATAGCTGAGTCACTGTCATTTGAAGCGTGGGCAGTAATCTGTGTCAGCTCAATAGAAATTCCGTCTATATTCATATTGCTGTGCATGGTCACCAGACATGTTCCCAGATTCCCTACACAGCTGGTTTTAGGAGCTGTTGTCCCAGGTGTCAACGAATTCAACACAGGGAATGAAATAAACACCTCAGAATTTGAGACTATACCGTATTTATTTTGTTTTTACTTTATTTCACTTCGTCTTGTTAAATAGGAGGTCCAAAAATTATTTTAATTTGATGTTTTATTAAGACTCGTGTTCTTTATTGGATGTTTCACTTTCTTATTTTAATATATTTGTTGACTTGCCGATGCTGTGTAGAGCACTCAAAACTGACTACCAGCACCGAAACAACGAGTGATGCAAAGATATCTCGTAACTGAACAAAACTGGGTATCGTTATGAATAAAGGCGACGGTAAATTCTAATAAGAAAATCGTTATAATAATTCATTTTCTGCCCTTTGCTTCTCTTGAAAATTTGTCTTCTTTCCTTTCCTTTTATTTATTTATTACTTACTGAAAAGGTGCCGTCTTATGTGTCAAATTTATCCCGTACAAAAAATTAATTACGGAATCTGCATTATTAAAGTATGAATAGCAGAGTGATTAGCCTGTAACTCCTGAAGTACTGATGCAGCACAGCTCCATACGGGCTTTATACATAAAACTTTTGTATAAAAAACCTGTATGTTACATTTGCCACTGTGTTAGAACTATGTGTCTGACTACTTTGAAACTTGACAAAACTTTGGGTTAGTACTACACCGTCAGAGACACAGCGCACTAACGACGACCAGTAATGTATCGATCGTGAACTGAGTTAAGTCGTTACATTCACAACACTTCACAGCTATCACAGTGTCTCTGCATTATTTTTTCTATTCCATGTAAATATAATTGGATGTGGCTGCTTCCTGCCTGCTCCAATGTGTTTTGTGATCTTTTAATCCTTCCGATGCTCCCTTGTTCCTACATAATGTGCATTTTCGAAGTCGGTAAGGACTGGTGCACGGAGAAGTAATTATTCGATCCATATTTCAGCGCAGAGATTAAATTTACTTTTTATACAAGCAGAGGAAGTGACCACCATAGTTACTGAGAGCAGCATTCGAAAAGTCTTTCGGAAAGCGTTTTGAATGTACTGGAGTTGGCAAATCCGTAACTCCGAGGATAGCGTGCCGCTAGAGAGCGTTTTTGCGGCACGGAGAATGGCTATTAGCTATTGAAACTGTAAACCAATGAGAATCCCCCGTGTAAGAAGCAACCTATGGCACTGATGGGCTAAGACACTTCGATGCTCGACAAACAGGGAAAGGTACTGGCAGATCCTAGCTTTGAGGAATAGGTCGTGGATCTTTTGGAGGAACGAAGAGGGACCCGTGAAATAGAAAAATTCTATGCCAAGGCAGTTGGGTGTGATCTGACAGTAGCAGCTTAGAGATAGTAATGACTGATAGTCGGTTGCTCGTGTTTGGAGAAGGGACATGGTGAGATGTATGAAGGAGGAAGAAAGTTATATTGTTTCGGTGGAAGCTGAAGTATTTCGTTTGACTTTCTTAAGTTCAATACTCTGAACATACAGTCCGAGACTTTTTTCTATCTGAGATTTTTCAGGGCATTTTAAATGGGCAGCTGAATGTTAAGCAGAATTTCGGAATTTATCATACTTCAATCACATTGCTACCTGGCTCTGATCAGTTATGTTAGAGTTTCAACTTTGTCTGACGGGTTAAAACGAAGCTGTCGACCCCTGCAAAAATTCTTTTCACTAAAACACTTATGCAGAGAGTTTTACATCCAAATGCATACGGCGGTTATAATTAAAATGCACCTACTCAGAGAGGTCCAGTGTGGGCCGTAATTATCACAGGACAGCGAAACTTAGCAGATATGCTAATGCGTTAATGCGGAACCGATTTACGCTGAAACAAAAAAGAAAATCGAATCCAGATGCAAATCTGGCGCTCTGAATGCAAGGAAGACGTTTAGAAATGTTTCCATATGTAATAGAATGGGTACGGGACGTGACCAGAAATATGAGACAGGCATAATATTGGTTTTATTATTAACCACTGATTACACAGTTTGTTCAGTACGAGAACCGAGACGTCGACCGGATGCTACATCCGTAAAAGGACGTGATCAACAGTGGCTCGCAGCAGTTCCGCAAAGTAATCCTATACTCTGGCATTCATATGAGGTAGAGAGCGAACGCGTCCCTAGTAAACGCGTTCTTTTAGGTATCCGTAAAGCCAAAACTCACTTGGATCCTGCACGCTATGCGTCTGGGAAACCTCTGAAAATAACACGTTAGTGCAAGGTTGCGTTACTCCTATCTTTCACTGGGAAAACGACATAAGATATTGGTTCTGCTTCCATGAAAGCAGAGGTTTCCACATAATAGTATTCTTCCGTATTCTTCCAAAGCTGTTATCACTTCTTGTACAGGAAGGTGTCGATAACGTGCAGACGTCTCGGTACACCTGACAGGCCCTCTGGCTGTATTGCTTTCAACGAAGGCGGGACCGAGAATAAAGGTGCTTGTGAAACCACAACACACAGTCAAATACGGCGAGTGTCGTGGCTCTTCGCTCACAAAATACGTTTAACCGTACCCCAAACTCAGTACTTCTGTGTATTCACTGCACCCTGTAGAGTAAAATGTGCCTCGCCACTCCATAGAACATCGCCCGACCACAAGTCGTCAACTTCGATCCGTGCCAGAAAGGAAGAGAAAATTCAGAACGTCGCTGCAGATCAAAAAATGGTTCAAACGGCTCTGAGCACTATGGGACTTAACTTCTGAGGTCATCAGTCCCCTAATACTTAGAACTACTTAAACCTAACTAACCTAAGGACATCACACACATCCATGCCCGAGGCAGGATTCGAACCTGCGACCGCAGCGGTCGCGCGAGTCCAGACTGTAGCGCCTAGAACCGCTTTGCCACTCCACCCGGCGCTGAAGATCACGAGGCTTCAGTTGCTGCACCGTCTGGATCTTGTATGGGTACCAGTCTGTAAAAGGCCGCAAAGCTTTCGGTACTGTTGACCATAGGATGGACAGTTCCCATGACACTGGACGAGCACTAGCACTACTCAGTCTACGTGCTGCATGGTCAGTTACACCAAAAACAAACTTACGACGCCTTCCTCTTCCAGGTGCCACACCAATCTCGCCCGTATTTAAGAATTTCGATACGTATACTAATTAGTATAGTATAGAGTAATAAAGCTATGGAACGTTAGTTGCGAAATATTGAATTCTTTATTTCTCGTACGTTCCTAGGGATTTCAAAACATAAAAGTTGATCGTTTCAATGCAGTATTTAATAAACGCTTACGAATGTTAAAGAAAAATTAAAAAGCAGAACAGGAATATACCTTCAGTCCTTATTGTGCCGTGTGAAGCTGCACTTTTGGACTTACCGCCGCCGGGGCCCAGAATTTTGCGAAACTTGACGGCGCGCTCGGCCAAGTGACTCGTTATAAGAGCAGGCTTCGATGCGAGCGCCTCTGGATGGGTTCGTCAATAAGCAAAACTGGTGCATTTGTGGGACTGAGAATCCTCATTTCGCGATCGAGAAGAATTTTCACTCTCAACGGGAGACTGTGTGGCGTGCCATGTGCAGTCACGGAATAATCTGTGCGATATTCCCTTATGGCACTGTGATTACCGAAACTTACTTAGGTTTTGAAGGATGATTTCATCTCTTTTATCAAAACTGACCCTGATTCTGACAGTATGTGGTTCATGGAAGACGGAACTCGACTCCAGCGAAACAGGGGAGAGTTTGAGGTCCTGTAGGAGCAATTTGGCGACCGCATTCTGGCTCTGAAGTATCCAGAGGCCACTGGCATGGGCCTCGGTTGGCTGCCATATTCTCTGGATCTGAACACATGCGACTCCTTTTTGTGGAGTTGTATGAAAGACAAGATATACAGCAATAACCCCTAAACCATTGCTGAAATGAAAACAGCCATCCAGGAAGTGAGCGGGTCATGCAGAATTTCGCTATTCGTCTGGCCCACATCATCACCAGTGCTGGCCGGCATATCGAACATGTCATAACCTAAATCCCAATATCTGTAGCACCGTCTACATGTTGATTAAAGTGTGTGTACGCCGTAGTTCGTAACCAATTTACGTTGTATTTATATAGTTCAATAATTGCCACCCTGTAAGATCCTTGGCTTAGCTAAAGTTCTGTAAATGTAAAGGATATCAGAAAACTGCCAGGAGTTTCCCCAGAGGTAGAGAAAACAAAATACAGGACTGGTCATTAAAATTGCTACATCACGAATATGACGTGCTACAGACGCAAAATTTAACCGACAGGAAGAACATGCCGTGATATGCAAATGATTAGCACACAAGGTTGGCGCCGGTGGCGACATCTACGACGCGCTGACATGAGGAACGTTTCCAAACGATTTCTCATACACAAACAGCAGTTAACCGGCGTTGCCTTGTAAAACGTTTTTGTGATGCCTTGTGTAAGGAGGAGAAATGCGTACCATCAAGTTTCCGATTTTGATAATGGTCGGATTGTAGCCTATCGCGATTGCGGTTTATCGTATCGCAACATTGCTGCTCGCGTTGGTCGAGATCCAATGACTGTTAGCAGAATATGGAATCGGTGGGTTCAGCAGGGTAATACGGAACGCCGTGCTGGATGCCAACGGCCTCGTACCACTAGCAGTCGAGATGACAGGCATCTTACCCGCGTGGCTGCAACGGATCGTGCAGCCACGTCTCGATCCCTGAGTCAACAGATGGGGACGTTTGCAAGACAACAACCGTCTGCACGAACAGTTCGACGACGTTTGCAACAGCATGGACTATCAGCTCGGAGACCATGGCTGCGCTTACCCTTGACGCTGCATCACAGACTGGAGCGCCTCTGATGGTGTACTCAATGACGAACTTGGGTGCACGAATGGCAAAACGTCATATTTTCGGATGAATCCAGGTTCTGTTTACAGCATCATGATGGTCGCATCCATGTTTGGCGACATCACGGTGAACGCACATTGGAAGCGTGTATTCATCATCGCCATACTGGCGTATCACCCGGCGTGATGGTATGGTGTGTCATTTTTACACGTCTCGGTCACCTCTTATTCGTAATGACGGCACTTTGAACAGTGGATGTTACATTTCAGCTGCGTTACGACCCGTGGCTCTGCCCTTCATTCGATCCCTGCTAAATCCTACATTTCTGCAGAATAATGTACGACCGCATGTTGTAGTTCCTGTACGGGCCTTTCTGGATACAGAAAATGTTCGACTGCTACACTGGCCAGCACATTCTCCAGATCTTTCACCAAATGAAAATGTCTGGTCAATGGTGGCCGAGCAACTGGCTCGTCACAATACGCCAGTCACTACTCTTGATGAACTGTGGTATCGTGGTGAAGCTGCATGGGCAGCTGTACCTGTACAAGCCATCCAAGCTCTGTTTGACTCAATGCCCAGGCGTATCAAGACCGTTATTACGGGCAGAGGTGGTTGTTCTGGGTACTGATTTCTCAGGATCTATGCACACAATTTGCGTGAAAATGTAATCACGTGTCAGTTCTAGTACAGTATACTTGTCCAATGAATACCCGTTTATCATCTGCATTTCTTCTTGGTGTAGCGATTTTAATGGCCAGTAGTGTATTTTTCCTTGGCGGTGATCCCAAAACGCTTTACTTTTATGTCAGTATTAGTTTCCTCTTCACATTACGTTGTTTAAACGCACTGGAGTGTCACACGAAACTCTGCTTCAACACGAAACGTTCAAAATAGCCATTGTTAGCATTGATTCATACATTCATGACCCTGGTGTAGCGTAGCGGGCTCCTCGGTAAAACGCTATACATGGCGATCAATGGCAGTTCTGACGACACAGTTCAATGCTGATACAGGAGCAGCTTTTTCGAAACACACTGTGTAGCGCAGGTCGTTGAACAAGGGGCTTCGAAGCAGACGACCCATGTTTGCTCTCATGTTAACCCGATAACATCGTCACGACTGCAGTGAGCTCAGATCATCGAGATTCTGACGTGGACCAATGGAAACACATCGCCTGGCCGGATGAACCACGTTTCTTGTTATACCAGATAGACAGTCGTGTCCGGATATTCTGTCATCCACGGGGAACAGCTGCTAGAAAAATTCACTGCGTCACGGACATAGACTGTTGCGGCAGTACTGTGCTTTGGGGACATTCACCTGGGCCTCTATGAGACCTCCCGTAGCAATCGATTACAACACGACAGCTGTGGACGACGTTAAAGTTATGGCGGACTACCTGCCTCCGTTCATGCTTGACGTCTTTCCCGGCTGCGATATCGTCATCCAGCAGGATAACTAGCCATGTCGTGACGACCAACTCGCACCACAGTGGTTCGAAGCGCCAACAGTGAACTCACGTTGATGTCTTTGCCACTAATTTTAGCTGATCTGGAACCGACTGAATACACGTAGGACACTATCTGGTGCAAACTCCGCACTCACAAACCACCGGCCCGTAGTTTACGAAAATCTGTGACGTGTGCGCAGACATGTGTCGTCATGTACCTCTGGAAATCTACCAAGGCTTTCTCGGATCCATGCCACGCAGAATCGCTACTGAATTGCATTACAAAGGTGGTGGCAAGTGGTTACAGTTCCGGTTCAACATTGTATATCAACCAGCCGTTGTAGTGTAGCCCAGATGAACTGTAGCACGCTGAACCTGAGAATTACAAGAGGAACGGGGAGTGCATTTTTAAAATTTTGTGCAGTTACTCTTTCACGTTTTGTGTTGGTGCTTTCTCTGTTGTTTCCTTACAATTTACGTACTGTAGGGATTTGGTGAACATGGGTTTTAACATAGGAACATAAACGACAATACATTTCTACTTGTTCATGGTTCCGAGGAAGATACGAGTAGAGAGAAAGTCATAAGAACGTTTAACGACACCCACAGAAAAACTTTCTTTACCCCGAAGCTAGAAATTGATTGCGATTTAAAATTCCTATACTTAGGAATTGGGCCAATAGACAAATGTCTACTATTTACGGGAAACCGACAACAACTGACGCTGCAATTCCCAAAGATTCATACCATCCACAGGATTATGAAGAGGCTACTTTTCGTAGATTTGTACACAGTGCAGTCAATTTGGCAGTGGGCAGGAAGGATAAACAAAGGAACCAAGCATCTTTAAGAAGATAGTGGTAGACAACAATCACAAAGTACGTATTGTCAATAAATCGCTGTGCGAAGGTAAGCCGGCCGCTGTGACCGAGCGATTCTAGGCGCTTCAGCCCGGAACCACGGGGCTGCTACGGTCGCAGGTTCGAATCCTGCCTCGGCCATGGATGTGTGTGATGTCCTTAGGTTAACTGGGTTTAAGTAATTCTAAGTCTAGGAGACTGATGATCTCAGATGTTAAGTCCCATAGTGCTTAGCCATTTGAACCACTTATTTTGCAAAGGTAATTAGAATAGAAAAAATAAACTTAAAGAAGAGAAAATGAAAGTGGTTGCCATCCCGTACTATAGACGTCTCGTAAAAGATAGCAAGAAGCTTTACACCTTACGATGTGAAATTAGGGTTTGAGAAAAATACTCTAATTAGGTGTAGTCTGAAGTACGATGTCTATAAAAAGATAACAAGTTTGAAAGGTCAGAAATTAATAAAATTCGTAGGCTGCACAACTTGTGAGGCATAGTGTAGAGGACAGACCGGTTGAACAATTTCAGCAGGTACAAGGAACGTAAAGATGCTTTCAGACTAAGTATCAAATCAGCTGTTCTCAACCATGTGTACCTACCAGTCCATTCCCTTAAGGAAACTTAGGAGTTAGGAATCCTGAACGTAGAAACGAAACGACGATGAGTCGACTTGCTGGAACAGCTGGAGACTGTTTAACGCACAAGTGAAACACAACGAAACGAGATTCCATAAGGCTTCTTAGAATTACTTTAAAACTGTTGCATGTTCTGAGGCATCAAGGGGTAACCTATTTAGACGTCTTCCTTATGGAGGGCAGCGTGGAGGGTAAAAGTCGTAGAGGGAGACCTAGAGATCAATACACTAAGCAGATTCAGAAGGATGTAGGTTGTAGCAGATACTGGGAGATGAAGAAGCTTGTACAGGATAGAGTAACATGGAGAGATGCATCAGACCAGTCTCTGGACTGAAGACCACAACAACAACAATCAGAAATTTGCAATAATTCTTTCACGAAGCATATAGATGCCGTCGACCACAGACTAATCACGAGCAGCTGCTATGAAGTGAGAAAAAGAATGTGACCAATGAAACACATTGTCGTCGAGCCTATAGCAGTACTAACTCAGTAATATTAATTTAATTTCACACAACTCCTGGAGAGGCCTCAACTGGACAATCTAGGAGCCCAGAGCAGATTAGTGGGACACGGCCTGGTGAGGAGTGCGGCGTGAGATGAGACTATACTGACAGAAGTCGACGATTTTCATGTAAGACGAGGACCCACAGTCCAGCGTATTTTTATTCTACTTTATTTTATGAACGCCGCAAATGTCTTGGTAGATTTGTAGTGTTTTAACCTGAAAAATCAAGGGCGACAATCTGATGATGAAAGCATTGTCTCTCGAACCGAATTGTCGAGTCGTGTGTAGAAATTATTTCTGTTAAAATGTAGCAGCCGTTACCTCACGTCTTTAAAGTAGATAATATTAAATAGAAACATCATATTTTCAAGACTATAATAATGCAAAAAAGTTGGGACTATAACAAAAGGGTGTAATGGTTTTTATAGACATAGAAAAGGCATATGATTCAGTTAACAGGGAAACACTCTGGGAAGAAATGAAGAAGATAGATATAGAAGATGGATACATTAATGTAATAAAGGCAATGTACAGAGTACACAATTGTAGAATTAGAACACCATTGGGGAACTCTGAATACTTCGAAATAAGAGAAGGACTTAAGCAAGGAAGTATTCTATCTCCTGCACTTTTTAATGTTGTGATGGAGGGAATGAATAGGGCAGTTAAAGATATAGTAAAAAAAAGACAAAAAGATGATTTTTGCAGATGATATGGTAATATGGGGTGATAAAAAGGGAGATATACAGTTACAACTTGATGCGTGGAAGGAAATAATGAAAAGGTATGGATTAAAAATAAATAAAGATAAGATTGGAGGAGGAGGAGGAGATTAGTGTTTAACGTCCCGTCGACAACGAGGTCATTAGAGACGGAGCACAAGCTCGGATTAGGGAAGGATGGGGAAGGAAATCTGCCGTGCCCTTTCGAAGGAACCATCCCGGCATTTGCCCAAAGTGATCTAGGGAAATCACGGAAAACCTAAATCAGGATGGCCGGACGCAGATAATATTGAAGTAATGGTATTTGGAAGGGATCAACGGAAATATTACCTTGAATGGAGAATCCCTCAATGTGGTAGAAAGTTTCACTTATTTAAGGTGTGAAATATCTAGGTATGGAAGAATAACTAACGAAATTAATAGGAGGTTACAGAAGGGAGGTAACTTCTACCAAACAATAAAACACCTGATTTGGAATAAGGAAGTTTCAGATAAAGCAAAACTCCTTACGTATAATATACTTTCCGGGATGTGAGGTCGTGGTCCAAGAACTTTTCTGCTCTCTATATAGCCGTCGATAGTAATTTAACGTATAGAGAAGCTATTGAAATTTATAAACATCACGATAATTTTAATAGGAAAGAGGAGGCTATGAAACTTAGCGATATATGGACAGTGGCTCTACAAAATTGCTAACAATTTTTATCTTTGACAAGGTGGTAATCGATAGTCAACCTTATATTTGCTATGGATTATCACTGCTCATCACGTGTCACCTGAACCATGCCCCCCTTTCTCACAATATATAAGTCGCTCTCAGACACCCGACCAGTCAGTCGGCAAGACTCAGCGGAGCAGCGCCTCTGAGGAAGTCCAGCGCAGTCCCGGACGAAACGTAAGGAGCAGAAAAGTTCTTGGACCACGACCTCACATCCCGGAAAGTATATCAACAGCCATGTCACCCGATCGTGAAAGCCTTCATTCTACAATCCTTACGTGTAAGAATTATTACTTCCTTATTGTCGCCTATGGTGAAGAAACATGGACAATGACAGAAAGGGACTGGAGCAGACTGCAAGCAGGGAAAATGATATTTCTCAGAGCAGTTAAGGGAAAACAAGAATGGACAGAGTAAGGAATGTAGAAATTAGAAAGGACGTTAAACAAGAAAGTATGAGAGAAGAAATTGAAAAAAAGAGATTAAGATGGTATGGGCATGTTAAGAGGATGCATGTGCAGAGACTCCCCAAAATTATGGAAGAACTTAAGATGGATGGGAAAAGACCTAGAGGGCGCCCAAGAACACGGTGGAAAATGGGAGTGAGAATATCTGTGAAAGGAGAGCTGTGACCTGGCAGCAAGTGGAGGACAGTGGTGGGAGGACCGAACCAAATGGAGAGGACTCGTCAGCACTCAGACCCGGCAGTAGCTGGAGCGAGATCCGGATATAGATAGATATTTTCTAGACCAATGTGCATGTATTATCTCGTTGTATGCGTCAGGCGTATGTCCAAAAAATTGGGTCGTATCTTTATGTTAACTGTAAGATTATGGGTGTAATAGGAAAAAGAAGCTAACAGAACGCTATGAACAAAATGGCGTTCACAGTTTATCGGAAAGTCGGTCGCAGATGCAAATAAGTAGCATTGTCTGTGTTCTCCGATTCTGCGAGGCGACAGCAATGGATATCCAACATCACTAGACACATATGTACAGTAATTACATTACGAATTACGAGCATCGGTGTTTGAGGGTGCAACGACTTCTAATTGCATTGCCGATAGTAGCAACGAACCAGGAAGATAGACACGACTGCGCGAATTTAACAAATGGTGACGGATTGGAGCGGGGACTTTATAAGCTACATGACGGCACAGCCTGCAGTTCATGTAATCTGTCAACACATTCCTAAATGAAGCTCTCAAAATATGGTAGGTGTCCGATAGCAAGCGTCACGAAAATCAACATATGCCTGCACTGCCTATTATACATCATAAATTGGCAGGTGGCATTCAAAAATGGTTCAAATGGCTCTGAGCACTGTGGGCTCAACTGCTGTGGTTATCAGTCCCCTGGAACTTAGAACTACTTAAACCTAACTAACCTAAGGACATTACACACATCCATGCCCGAGGCGGGATTCGAACCTGCGACCGTAGCAGTCGCACGTTTCCGGACTGCGCGCCTAGAACCGCGAGACCACCGCGGCCGGCGGCAGGTGGCATTACTGATGGATTGATTGGTCAGTGGATGACACGAGGAGATCGTTCAGAAAAGTGATCTGGGCCAAAGAAGGATCCCGATTCGTGCTGTGTATACCAACTGTGAAGTGGTGAGAGTTGTTAAATCACGTTATCCGAAAAATTGGAGTTAAACAATTGAATTTTTTGTTTGCGCGTACATATACACTTTACAGGTACACTATGTAATCTTCGGTGCACATCATAGTAACGCACCGGTAGGAGAACCAAAGTGACACAGCTCATTGATAAAATGGATCATCGTGCGTTTATTCGTTGTCTGCATTTGAAGGAGGATAAGACTTCAACAACAGTGCTGACTTGGTAGAAGTGTACGACAAAAAATGCGTACGAGAATATGGCACAGCAGTTAGAGGGCACGCACTCTTCCGACGTGGTCATATTTGTTTGAATGACTATGTACGAAATGATGCTCCATATCTGTGTGAATTACCGGGAATGATAACAGAAATGGAGAGCATCGCTCTCGAAGATCGGCATACGACAATCGAGGTGACAGTGCAAAAATAAATATATCTTAGTTCAGTTTTCAACATCCTGCACGACTTTTCAACATGACAAAAAGAGTCGCCCATTAGATTCGGCGAACACTCACAACCAGTCAAAAAGCGTGCCGAGCCGAAACAGCAGCTACGGGAGGCCAATCCACACGCCTTCTTGACACCCAACCACCGTTGACGAGTCCTGTACGTATTACTGTGAGCCCGAAATAAGGTACCAAACCAGGAAATCATGTCGCTTCACCGCCGTCAGCAAAGGCGAATATCAGACCATCACTGAGCAAAGCGGTGCCGTTTCCGGGGGCTCCCACGGACTGTTACGAGACTACGTCTGCAAGAGGCAAACCGTTCCAGGAACGCTCTACCGAAATCTGGACGAGATTGCGGGAGGCAATGCTTCACGGGGAGCAGTCCAAGTGTCCAAGGGGTGGTTCTGCTCCACGATGACGTCACAGCTCACTCAGCACAGCGTGCTGTCAAACGTGCAGCTTCTTTGGCTGGATAATTTTGCCTTCCCCCCCCCCCCCCCCACTCTACCGTATTCTCCTTGCATAGTACCAACAGTTTTCCTTTTCCCTGTTTTGACTGAATTGTTGGTGCCAACATTTATAAAACGACGAGGCGGTAAATCACTAGCTGTAACGTTTCCTAAACAGTCATAATGCAAACGTCTACAACCAAGATTTTCCCCAGTGAACGTATTATTGGGAATAATTTGTCGCTTTTATGGGTTAATTTGTGGAGAATGGAAAGAGTGATCGCCAGACTTCATGGCCGCACTTTGATTTTTTCGAGCAGTGTGTATCCAGCCGACCATGAAGGCTTATCAGAGTCAAAAATGGTTGAAATGGCTCTGAGCACTATGGAACTTAACATCTGAGGTCATCAGTCCCCTAGACTTAGAACTACTTAAACCTAACTTACCTAAGGACATAACACACATTCATGCCCGAGGCAGGATTTGAACCTGCGACCGTAGCAGCAGCGCGGTTTCGGACTGAGGCGCCTAGAACTGCTCGGCCATATTTCAGAAGAACTCAGGGATATTTCGCCAAGTCAAAAACTGATTACAAGGGATAGTAATATACAAAATGTGAAAGTATACATGTGTAGCTCTAACTTACCTTCTCAACTTCTCAACAGACAGATAGGTGAAAGTTGTTCCAATACAGTCTTCAGAAAATATTATGAAATAGGAAAGAATTACCCGTCCGAAAGGTCACTAATTTGTACGCTTATGTGGTAGCACTTGACTGGAGGTAAGTCGGTTCGAATCCTGGTGATCTTCAGTGCTAGTCTTTGGTCGGAAAAAGAGGGGGGGGGGGGGGTGGCGTTCAAACTTCTCAGAAATGTCTCATGAAATGAAGGGTATGTGACTCTGCTGATGATGATTCGTCCATCGGATGGGGAGGCTTAGCTCGGCGTTCGCCTTAGTATGGGTTGGCTATTTGCTGGCATCAGATATCTGCCTCACCCTTCTCTCATCATCATACAACGAACACATAACATTACACTATGCACGCATCCGTTGCACAAATCTATACTCTACAACTGCACGTACGTCAAAACTCTTACAAATCCGTACGGAGAGGGACCAATCTACACGGACGAAGAACACCTTTTGAGACAGGCAGCTGAAACCACCTCGTGGAATAATCCAGCCAACTACATCACACGAAAATCCAAAATTGTAATCACCTCTATTGCATTCTATGTATGTAAAATGAAATAACAAACTTGTAATCTTCTGTGACCAGGAGTCATACACAAAATAATTTATGTCTTCGTGTTTTCCACCTTTTCCTTTGTATTTTATTATTGAATCAACACTATGAAGGTAGCATACGAGTCTAGTGTCACCGGTGTTGTAAAATTTGAGGGCTCTCTGTCGACGTGTAGCTTATTTTTATATCTGTCCAACGCTTTTGACGATGCAGTCAGTACCGTACTGAGAACACATGTTCCATCAGTACTGTCCAGTACATCACCACTGAATTGCTGGACATTATATGAGCTTCTGACTTACAGTTAAATGAAGATAATGACTTGTGTCTTGATGATTTTCTGTAATGAGCTCTCTCACATCTTATAACGATTTTGCAGCTTAAGTTCTGAGTTTGATGTGTAGGTTGAGTACTACATGTACAACTCTTTCCACAATGGCTCGTCCTGCCTTATTTTGGTTCTTCCATTGTCTACAGAAACCTGAAGATGGTCTGTTAACGACTGAAACTGGTCTTGTAATAAAACTGAGTATATAGCTATGTGCAACAATGATTTTTCAACAGTTTTAAAAGCTTAAATCATTACCTCCCCAAAATAAAATGCAAGTTAAAATTCTGAATGTAGCTGCTCTTCAGCAACGTTGAATGTAACTGACTGAGTAGAGAAAATCAGCCAACCAGTTTCAGGTATAAAGGTTTATTGGTCACACTTGATCATGGTTTCAACAACTGTAAAATTATCTTCTTGAGAAGTACGTGTAAAGGATGTGCAAAACCATTGGATAAAAACACAGTAAACAAAAATTACTTGCACGGAATATCACATGTTGGTGACGACAAATTTCAGAACAAAGAAGCTCATGTCGAGTAACATGGTGTATATGACCGTCAGTGAAATAAAATAAAATCAAGAAAAATCCACTGAAAGAACTTAAAAGCATAAAAACTATTAAAAATCAAAAACAAAAAATGGGAATGTTTTTAATGAATTTTGTGTGGATTTACTGAAAGTCACGTATACTACGTTACTTGTTATGAGCTTCTTTGGTCTGCAATTTGTTGTCATCGCTATGTGTAAAGAGTTCTTCTTATGGAACAACCGCAATTTTGAAAGTTTTGAAATATGAAGAAACCGCAGGGCAGTTGCTTAATCCGCAATCTTTTCTTGTGTACAAGCGACCAGTTTCGGAACAGCTAAAATTCCATCATCTGGTGCAAACTGTACAGTTAAAAATTATTGTGTTACACGCGAATGTGAGGTTATCCTCTAGTCTGGAATGTCAGATAAGGAACTACGCCGCTAAAATTTCTAAATTAAAACAAATTAAAAGAGAGAACAGAATGTTATTTACAAACAGAATCACTTAATAACCTGAGGTTCTCCCCACCCCAGTGCTGTCATGGAACCAAAGGTTCTGCGTCAAAAGGATAAAAGGGACCTAAAAAATCCGAAAAACACAGACATGACGAATGGGCAACAAACATTACCAAAATAATGAAACATGTTAAATGCAAAAAATGGGGGGGAAGGAGGAGAAATCACATATTGCCTGGAATTACTTACAAGAATTCCATAACAACCGTTCCCCCGTCCTGTGCGACCGGCAACGCAAACGGTAAAACTACGCAATAGCATATACTAACCGTGAGTACGGCACACGACTCAAGCGCTGGTGCGGTACGGAACAGACATGAGATTGATGGATTGTTTGAAGTGGAAAAGTGGAAAGCCAGAGCAGAAAGGAGACATTAAGTGTGAAGAGGACCGATACACTTAAAAAACAAGGAAGAATATTAGATTAGATGGACACCTTAAGTGGGCTAGAAAAGGTCATACTTAACTAAATTATTTCTGTTCGTTCATTGCTTGTATCAAGAGGATGAAAATGAAGACTTCTTAAGATTTCTATTTCTTCCAGTACATTCAATATCCGACGTATCTCTGCAGTGTGTAAGACAGTTAACTTGTCGCTAACCTGCCGCAGCTGATGGTGATTGTCAGTCAAAGGCCTTGGGGGAACTGATCTGGAACTTTAACTGTTCCGAACCTGGTAGTGTGTACACAATAAAAGAGTGTGGAGTAAGCAACTGTCCTGCCGTTTCTTCATTTTCAATAACACCAATATGTGATTTTACATTTAAGTGTTTTTTGTTTATTATAATGTTATCCAGTGATATTGTGCATCCTTTACACTCTCATAATTGTCTTTGACTATGGTGTGAAACATTTCCTCAACAGGCCTATGTACTTCTGAAGAAGACAATTTTACAATTGTTGAAATTATAGATGAGGGCTGTTAATAAATCTTTATACCTGTACCTGGCTGGCTGATTTTCTCAAATCACTCAAAAACGCAATTTGTTTGCATGTCACTCCTAAAAAACTAAATATTCAATTAAGTCATTACCTAAAAGTAGCGTAGGATCCTTAACTGCATGTACCGATAAAATCAGGAATTCAAAACATCGTCAGACCAGGATTCCATAAACTATGTAAGACAAATCCCTCTATTCTCTCTGTCATCCATATAACCAATACGTAAATCATTTTTGACAGCCTATACAAGAGATGGTAGCGCGCTTGATAAGTTGTAAAACTTTCTGCTGAAATAAATTTTTAATTAATTCACCGATTCCGTTGTTGGGAGAATGCCACCGAGCACTCGCCTTAACAACCTGGGTCCGGCTGAACTGTGAGTGACGCGACCGAAGCTCGGCCGCTGGCCTATTGATCGTTAACGAGCCACGCAATCGATGTCCGCCACGCCGTTCCGATTCCGAGACCATTACGCCTCGCCGCCCCCGCACAGAAGGTCACCCGTCACCACTATTCACCCCCCCCCCCTCTCATCACCCTTACACCATCCCTCCCCACCACGCGCCCTGGCGCAACAGCTGGTCGCTACCGACACTACGTGACGGTGGCCGGCAGTTTCGCATCAGCACCTACACCACCAAATTCGACGTCATCAAATCTTTCTTCAATAAGGCATACCCGCTTATACAGTGCGATAAAAAAGACGCGAACACGAAAATAAATGCCTCTGTAAATAGGAGCTGTATTTCATTCGTTCGATCAGTCACCACAACATAGCACCACAGGGATCGCCGACAACAAAAATCACTCTGATCACTATGAGACTTGACATCTGAGGTCATCAGTCACCTAGAACCTGGAACTACTTAAACCTAACTAACCTAAGGACATCACACACATCCATGCCCGAGGCAGGATTCGAACCTGCGACCGTAGCGGTCACGCGGTTCCAGACTGAAGCGCCTAGAAACGCTCGGCCACAATGACCGGCCGCCGACAACAAAGGCAGACGCTTTCGCCAGAAACACATCTAGCGGCTGCCGACAACGGGCTACTGCCGACCTTCAGTCTGTCCCGGCCAAGGGATAACAGCGGGCCTGAAGATGACGTTGTTACAACACTGAAAGTAGTTGCCAAAATATAATCGACACCTTTAATACAGCTGGAGGAATTTCTTAATTTTAAAATTAATTTATACCAGCTGACGTCTCACTGTCCATTTCAACTGTGGAGGCACGAAGAATAAACACATATACCGGTGAATCAAAAACCTTTCACAAAATGACACGCGACATCGGCCATAGGAGAAGGATCAATAATCACACAGGAACCGGGGGTCGCAAAAGCCACGAGAGAGTGCAAAGGTCACGACAGGGCTGGAAACGTCGGTGATTGTTTAACTGGTCCGCACATTCTCCAGGATCGACTTGATAGTGGCACGTATCGTGTATTGCTGCGAGAGGTTCTGGACATGCTGAATGATATTCTACATCTACATCTACATCTACATTTACACTCCGCAAGCCACCCAACGGTGTGTGGCGGAGGGCACTTTACGTGCCACTGTCATAACCTCCCTTTCCTGTTCCAGTCGCGTATAGTTCGCGGAAAGAACGACTGCCAGAAAGCCTCCGTGCGCGCTCGAATCTCTCTAATTTTATATTCGTGATCTCCTCGGGAGGTATAAGTAGGGGGAAGTAATGTATTCGATACCTCATTTAGAAATGCACCCTCTCCAAATCTGGACCGCAAGCTACAACGCGATGCAGAGCGCCTCTCTTGCAGAATCTGCCACTTGAGTTTGCTAAATACTCCGTAACGCTATCACGCTTAGCAAATAACCCTGTGACGAAATGCGCCGTTCTTCTTTGGATCTTCTCTGTCTCCTCTTTCAACCCGACCTGATGAGCAATACTCAAGTATAGGTCAAACGAGTGGTTTTTAAGCCACCTCCTTCGTTGACGGACTACATTTTCTAAGGACTCTCCCAATGAATCTCAACCTGGCACCCGCCTTACCAACAATTAATTTTATATGATTATTCCACTTCAAATCGTTCCGCACGCATACGCCCATATATTTTACAGAAGTAACTGCTACCAGTGTTTGTTCCGCTGTCATATAATGATACAATAAAGGATCCTTCTTTCTATGTATTCGCAATACACTACATTTGTCTATGTTAAGGGTCAGTTGTCACTCCCTGCACCAAGTGCCTATCCGCTGCAGATCTTCCTGCATTTCGCTGCAATTTTCTAATGCTGTAAATTATCTGTATACTACAGCATCATCAGCGAAAAGCCGCATGGAACTTCCGACACTATCTACTGGGTCATTTATATATATTGTGGAAAGCAATGGTCCCATAACACTCCCCTGTGGCACGCCAGAGGTTACTTTAACGTCTGTAGATGCCTCTCCATTGAGAACAACATGCTGTGTTCTGTTTGTTAAAAACTCTTCAATCCAGCCACGCAGCTGGTCTGATATTCCGTAGGCTCTTACTTTGTTTATCAGGAGACAGGGCGGAACTGTATCGAACGCTTTCCGGAAGTCAAGGAAAATGGCATCTACCTGGGAGCCTGTATCTAATATTTTCTGGGTCTCATGAACAAATAAAGCGAGTTGGGTCTCACACGATCGCTGTTTCCGGAATCTATGTTGATTCCTACTGAGTAGATTCTGGGTTTCCAGAAATGACATGGTACGTTATCAAGAAATATGTTCTAAAATTCTACAACAGATCGATGTCAGAGATATAGGTCTATAGCTTTGCGCATCTGCTCGACGAACCTTCTTGAAGACTGGGACTACCTGTGCTCTTTTCCAATCATTTGGAATCTTCCGTTCCTCTAGAGACTTGCGGTACACGGCTGTTAGAAGGGGGGCAAGTTCTTTCGCGTACTCTGTGTAGAATCGAATTGGTATCCCGTCAGGTCCAGTGGACTTTCCTCTGTTGAGTGATTTCAGTTCAGTTTTCGTCACCGCATTCGATTTCAGCACAACTGGGCCTCCGCGCATTTCAGCAGACAGGTGAGGATCTACAGGCAACTTTCTCCGGCCGCTGGATTGATCATGGTGGGCCAGTCTCATGGCTATCGGTTTGCAATCTATTTTTTTCCTGTGGGATGTCTGAAGGGCCTTGTGTATGAAACACTTGGTACATCGCCGGAATACTTAGGGAGCCTGACTGTTGCAGCAGTAGGATGTCTTCGAGGTACATCAGATATCATTGAGAGGGTGCGCCCTTCAATGCAGCGTCGACGTCAGGCGTGTCTCGATGCATCTGCACGAAACTTTGAATGTCTACTGTAGTGACTGTCTAATTGTAGCGTGTGACTAAATAACTGCAACGCCGTTTAGTACCCCCGGATGCCTTTGCGACCTCCGGTTCCTATGTGATTATTGATCCTTGTTGTACGCCCAATGTCACTTTGCAAATGTTTTTTTCAATCAACCTGTAGACTGCATGCGCCTTTGTCTCTGTCGTATTAAGGACTGTAACCATTATCTACGTCACGTGACAGAGGGTAGAATGCAGAGCTTCTGTCATTGCGCACTATACGAAATGGAGCTGACGTTTACGGTTTTTCCCATTTAGAGCTGAAACCATGCACTGATGTTAACAGTTTACTGAGTTGTTGAATTATTAATATACATTTAGTACATTCAACATAATTTCCAATATGTCCTTCTGTTAGAGTTCAATAGAGGGGCGATAGCAGCTGAGACAACCAGAAACATTTCCGCCGTGTATGGGGATGGAAATAGAAATGAGCGTTTGGCGTCATTGGCCGGGAGGCCCCTTGCGGGGCAGGCCCGCATGCCTTGGTGCAGATCTGTTTACATTCGACGCCACATTGGGTGAGCTGAGCGCCAGGTGGGGATGAAATGATGAAAAGACAACACAACAACCAGTCCCTTAGAGGAGAAAATCTCCGACCCAGCCGGGAATCGAACCCGGGGCCGTAGGTCGGCAATCCGTCACGCTGACCACTTTTTTTTTTGTTTTTTTTTTATTGATATCATTTTGTCCTATGTTGTTCATTGTATTTGTTCGTGGCGGACGTCCGATGACACCCGTTCAGGTTGTTCGTTGATCAGTTCGCTCAGTTTTTTTATTACAGATAGCAGCTAAACCCTCTGACCGAACACGCTGAGCTACCGTGCCGGTATCACTCAGCTATCGGGACAGGCTGTATGGAGATAATGCCGTTGGACAGAGCACGGCATGAATATGGTTTCCTCGTTTTAGGAAGGGTCATTTTGAGGTTATTGACTAACGATGTTCAGGGAGATTTTTGGGGTTTGATAAAGATCGTTTAAAGCATTAAACCACAATTATCCAAGTCAGTGTACTCAACTGGCAAGTGTGATGAACCTCATCAATGAACCATCGCGCGACCCTTGCATGGAATAGGGAAGGTTCCAAAATCGGGTTTATTAATACCACAGTCTCTAAGCCCCAATCACAAAAATCAGGTGGTGGCAGTATGTGCATCTTTGCTTGATCATCATGAACTGACTTGAGAAAAACACCGATCATTCCTACCCCGTATCGTTACTGGTGACGAGCGATGGAGTCTTTATGCTAACTTGATTACATGAAAGGAATGTACTGATCCCAGTACAATAATCTGCACGCATCCTCAGAATATAATGGTATGCATCTGGTGGAACAGTGATGGTGTGGTGTACAACTGAGGCAAGACTGCGTGAAGTGATGCTGCTCCCCGATAACGATAATGCCCGTCTACACCTTGCTAGACGTTTGGAAATCATTCCGCAGCCACCTTATTCGCTTGATCCTGCGCCTTCACAGTTTCAACTTTTCCAGTCTCTATCGAATAGCCTTCAAGAAATTTCCTTTTCGAATGAATACGCTCTCCGAACATGGCTTGACGAGTTCTTCGCCTGAAAGCAACATGATTTCTATAGGCGTGGAATCGAAAAGTTACCCCAGCGTTGCAGAATGTTGTAAATAATGAAGGAGAATATATTATTGATGAGTACAGTCTCTGTAATGTCTATCTCTTGGGTGTATTAAATTTATGAAAACCCTAGGGAGCTATGCACGAACCGAAAATTGTAGGCCATCTAAGCACAAACAGCAGCAAAGTCCTGGAATGTGTCTAAATATTCTAGACATGAGTATTTAAATTTTGTTTGATCTCATTATACCATACAAGAAAATTTCTTTCGATGGTGCTTCCAGGAAGGCGAGAACATTGCATACTGGTCCTCAGCAGAGTGAATGCGTTGAGCATAGCTTTTGATGTAATAATACAGAATGAAGTTGCATAATACGAAAATTTCTCTTTCCGGACTACTAGCGAGTATTATTACCATTTTAAGCAGCATGCTAAAAAAAAAAATACAAGATCAGAAAGCTGTTACATACAAGAAATATTTTGGTTCTTGACCCACTTACAACTTTCTGGATTTCACCTCAGTTGAGTATGTTTGTGAGTGATCATACCCATGATACCTTTTTAATGGAATATCTTAGGACATCTACGTGTAATCATCTTTTGTACCACTTACATATTTAACATAAATATTTTATGGTTCCGAATTAAATTTTCGCTGACATCAGTGTGCAACAATTTTGGTTTTGTCTTGTGTCTGCGTGCTGCTGAAAAACGCAATAACGTGCAATAATAGTTGGACTTATCAGGGCCGCGCTGGATTAGCCGAGCGGTCTAGGGCGCTGCAGTCGCGAACTGTGCGGCTGTTCCCGGCGGAGGTTCGAGTCCTCCCTTGGGCATGGATGTGTGTGTGTGTTTTTCCTTAGGATAATTTAGGTTAAGTAGTGTGTAAGCTTAGGGACTGATGACCTTAGCAGTTAAGTCCAATAACATTTCACACACGTTTTGAACTTATCAGGAAATATATATATCACGGTGATTCACTTATTATTATTATTATTATTATTATTATTATTATTTTAAACATAGCTGCGTAGCAGCAACGGTTCCACGTAATTAGATTTAAAAACAGCCGACCCGTTGCACAGGATAAAGTAATCTTTACCTAGGTTTCGATAAGTTTAAACCTATCTTCTTCAGAAGTCGGCACTATTATATTAACATGGAATAACACGTCGTTGCCATTTTTACAAACGTCTCCGTAGCTCCATTAGTCAAAATCAGATATTGCCCTAAGAGTAGGGTTTGTCAGATAAATAAAATTCAGTACATGGAAGCTGGAGAGCGCATAAGCAACTCTTATTGTCCTAAGATATTGCTTATGCGCTCTCCAGCTTCCATGTACTGAATTTTATTTATCTGACAAACCCTACTCTTAGGGCAATATCTGATTTTGACTAATGGAGCTACGGAGACGTTTGTAAAAATGGCAACGACGTGTTATTCCATGTTAATATAATAGTGCCGACTTCTGAAGAAGATAGGTTTAAACTTATCGAAACCTAGGTAAAGATTACTTTATCCTGTGCAACGGGTCGGCTGTTTTTAAATCTAATTATTATTATTGTTATTATTTTAATGATCGTCATTCGATATTTAAAACTGATTCACCTCTATATTATTGCCTAACGAAACATGATTCCACTCTGTATTACTGGCGTCACCTCGAAACGAAGCGTAACAGGGAACCAAAAAGAATTCAAAGGAGCCTTGCAGTTCCACTCTGTATATACGTAGCCACGGCATTATATTCGGGGAGTTAACAAAAAACCGATAATCGAATAAACCCCGCCGAGCTCTGCAAATAGAGAACAAATTTATGCATTTAAAACCTCAGCCGAGTGTCTGTGTCTGCAAAATATGTCCCTATCAGTTGTACGACTATTTATTGAGAGTCTCAGACTGCTATATTCTTTGCATTATTTCCCATTTATTATTTCTCATTTGCGTCTGCAAAAGAGAACACAGGTGAGTAAAGAAATACGAACGTAACATGATTTTCAATTGAAACGTAAATAACACAGAATATTACTTGATCAGAACACATTTCACTCGACGAACGATTAAAACGTTGAGTTATGCTATGACTTAAAATTGAAGTAGACACTGCCATTAAAAGGGGTAAAGTTACCGATACATGATTCCCGATTTTTAACTTCTCGTAGCTGTGATAAAGGGGCATGTAAAATACGGTCTGTGCTTTCAGTTTAGCAGTACATTACTCGATAACAGCCACTGTAAGTAATTGAGATAGTGAATTTTACAGTTAAAGGCGACCGTGGTGACCTTTAAAAATAATTTCGTGATTAGAACTTACAAAATGTTTAGATGATATAGAACAAAGCTTTAATTAAAGTAGCCAAGATTAATTCCAGATATTTTAGCCTGCCTGTTGTACGTAAATAACTATAACCCAGAATAAAACATAGTTATTTTATTATTACTGCAGCCACTGATGTACTGTTGCGAAATGCATTGTCGATGATACAAACAAACTATGTGGTGCGAAAAATATACTCGCTAATTAGGTATTACATTTATATCCTTGCAATATCCACTGACTAGCTAAGACATTATGACCACGGCCCACCATGAGTTTTAATGCCTCGTGGTTGCATTGCGGATACGTGACGCGGTATCGAAAGTAAGAGTGTGAGTCAAAGAGTAAGTCTCAAGCTAGGATAGAGATAGCAGAGCCGCATATACCACCCTGAAATTTGTTTTCAATTTCAGTATACTCCCCTTGTAAACTTAAATACTTACGCCATCGCCTGACAAAGCGTTAAAAGAGTATAGTAAAGTATTCTTGTGGAAGTTTTCGCATCCAACAAGTGAACTCTCGATGTACAACAAGTGTATTTGGTTATTTAAATTGTTGCCGCCGACAAGACCAGTGTATCCACGGGATAGCGGAATACCATTCGACTGGGAACAACGTGCCGTCACTATGTAAGCAGGGTAGCGAGGACGGACCTTGTCTGTGACTCATTCTTGTTCTTTCCAGAATTCCTGTATCCAGTGGAACACAAATTTCCATGGCATGCGATTCTAAACGTATACGGTACAGAATGAAATTTCAGTATGAAGTAATTTCATTCTAGAAACATCCTCCAGACTGTGGCAAAGCCATGTCTCTGCAATATCCTTTCTTCCAGAAGTGCTAGTTCTGCAAGTTTCGCAGGAGAGCTTCTGTGAAGTTTGGAAGGTAGGAAACGAGGTACTGACGGAAGTAGAGCGCTTGCTGCGAAAACCAAAGGTCCCGATTTCGAATTTCGGTGCGGCACACAGTTATAATGTGCCAGGAAGTTTCATTTACTAGACGAAGTTTTCTGTGGGCGTGCTCTGTGTACGGCCCCTCGGCTCACAAAATTCACTTTGTTCTACTTGGATATACACTAATAGCACAGCTGCCATCTTGGTCTGGCTGCAGACCATTAACCATTGAACGATGAATACAGTGTATCCACTACCCTACACGCGGTATTACGGAGTTCGCGATTTGTTTATTGACTCGCAGAGACGAATGAGAAAGCTACGATATCGGACGCAGATGGGGAAATCCACTACCAAGGGTGACTTTGAAAGAGCGTAGAGACCTATAGCCCGGACCCTGGGTGCGAGCATCTTGGACGCGATGTAGCACATCAGCTACTGGCGTACTACCATCCTAGGCATTTGCGGAAACTGTCTAAAGGACGGTGCAGTATGGTGGACGTCCACGCCTCATCACACAACATAGAAGCCTGAGGCTTGTCAGCTCTGTACAGCACCTTAGGTGGTGATGTATAGTAGATATGACCGCAGGGTACAATGCTGATGGAAGAACAGGTGCTACGGCGTATGTCTACATCTTAATGATTACTGTGCAATTTGCAATTAAGTGGCTTGCAGTGAGCTCACAGAACCATCTTCAAGCTATTTCCCAACCTTTCCACTACCGAAGAGCACGCGGGAGAAACGAACACTTAAGTCTTTCCGTGAGAGCTGTGATTTACTTTGTTGCAATTATCACTCGTCTCTATGTAACGCTAACAAGGTATTTTCACCTTCTGACGTAAGAGTTAGTGATTGAAATTTCATGTGAAGATCCTACCACAACGGAAAACGCCTCTGCTTTAATGACTGCCACTGTAATTCGCGTAACATATCCGTGGCGCACTCTCCACTATTTCGCGCTTGTACAAAACCAGCTGCCTTTCGCTAAACTTTTTCGATGTCCTTCCTCGATCCTATCTCACGGAGATTGCACACAGCACAGTAATACTCCCTAAATGTTCTGCCAATAGATCGGAGTCTTTGGTTTGCTTTACCCACAATATTACCTGTGTGATCGTTCCGATTGACGTTATTTGTAATTGTGATACATACGCATTTAGTTGAATTTGGGGGCTTCAAATTTGTGTGATTTATCTTGTAACCGAAATTTAGCTGATGCCTTTAAGTAGTTATGCAGATGACTTCACATTCTTCATTATTTAGAGACAGGTGCCACTATTAGATCCCTACAGATACCTTGTCTCGGTCGTTTTGAAATTTGTTCTGCTCATCTGATGAGTGTATGAGACGATAAATGACGGCATCATCTGCAAACGATCTAAGAGGGGTCAGGAACAGCAGCGGAACTATAACACTTCCTTGGGGAACACCAAGTATTACTTCTGCTTTACTCGATTACCTTCCCTCAGTTACTAGGAACTTTGATTTTCCTGGCAGGAAATCACAAAAAAAGGTTCAAATGGCTATGAGCACTATGGGACTTAACATCTGACGTCATCAGTCCTCTAGAATTTAGAACTACTTAAACCTAACTAACCTAAGAACATCACACACATCCATGCCCGAGGCAGGATTCGAACCTGCGACCGTAGAGGTTGCGCGGTTCCAGACTGAAGCGCCTAGAACCGCTCGGCCACCCCGGCCGGCGAAAATCACAAATACAAAAAAAAAAAGGTTCAAATGGCTCTGAGCACTACGGGACTTAACTTCGGGTCATCAGTCCCCTAGAATTTAGAACTACTTAAACCTAACTAAGCTAAGGACATCACACACATCCATGCCCGAGGCAGGATTCGAACCTGCGACTGTAGCGCCCTTTAACCGCTTTGCCACTCCGGCCGGCTCACAAATACAGTCTCACAACTGAAATGATATTCCATAGGCACCCAATTTGGTTAGAAGTCGGTTGTGAGGAACGATGCCAAAAGCCTTCTGGAAATCTGAAAATATGGAGTCAGTTTGAACATCCCTAACGGTAGCACTCATCACACTGTGACAATAAAGTGCTATTTACATTTCACAAGAAGGGTCTTTTTTTGATCTGTGTTGGCTGTCTGTCAATAAATGGTTTTCTTCGAAGTAACTCGTAGTGTTCCAACATAGTATATGTTCTAAGATCGTACTGAAAATCGACGTTAGCGACATGGGTGTGTAATACAGCGCATTACTCTTACTTCATTTCTTGGATATTGATGTGACCTGTGCTACTTTCCAGACTTCAGGTATGGATCTTTCGACCAGCGAGCGGTTGTATATGATTGCTAAATATCGAGCTATTGTATCAGCATACTTTGAAAGGAACCTGACGGTATACAATCTGGACCGTTGGCCTTGCGTTTATTGTGTGATTTGAGCTGCTTTGCTACACCGAGGATATCTACTACTATATTACTAATGTTGGCAGTTGCTATGGATCTCTGCCATAGTCGACCTCTACCTGATCCCATCCTTACCGAGAGATATCGTCAATTACTTTAGAGGCAGAGGTTCACCGAGAGTTGTCCGCGAATCAATGTATATGTAGAAATGTGGCCTTTAGCAATGTTCCCTGGAATAACCACTAAATAAAATGAAACTGTCCCCAGAAGAGTTCACTTCTCGTAATTTGACGGACGCGTTGGATGCGTTTCATAAGTTGGTGCACCCAATCTGTAATATATTTTCACTAAGAGGCAGCGGAACCGCTGTTTAGGTGTTGGTAGTACGAGCAAATAACTCTCGCCGCGAAAGTTCCGTTAGCTGTGTAGGCATTCTGCCACTGTTTCCCGAACAGAACGAGGTCTTCGAGGAGCATTGCTTGTTTAATGAGATACACTTCCCGTATTGTGGTACTCAGCATTGTTCTTTGGTTAATTCTATGAACTATGGTTCCTTCTCCACTGTTCGTAATGTTACTGTTTAACGCTTTTCTTTTGGTTGTTAAATTTTGGTTCAAATGGTTCAAATGGCTCTGAGTACTATGGGACTCAACTGCTGTGGTCATCAGTCCCCTAGAACTTAGAACTACTTAAACCTAACTAACCTAAGGACATCACACACATCCATGCCCGAGGCAGGATTCGAACCTGCGTTCGTAGCAGTCGCACGGCACCGGACTGCGCGCCTAGAACCGCGAGACCACCGCGGCCGGCGTTAAATTTTGGATTCCTAGCATTTGCCGACTGTCTTTTAAATCCACGTCTTTATTTCTTCATCTTACATAAAATGTGACGATGAAGTCATTCGCGATGGCACTGTTGTATAAAACATTCTCGGGCTTATAGCTGCGCCAGTACAGTGTAAAAGCTCGAGCTTTCGACGATTAACTCCATCGTTTTCATCAGGAGCTACTGACTATACAACCTGCTTCTGTCGTGCCTTATACAGCCCGTAGATGGCTTATGATCGGTCGGTAATTACCTAATGCTGTTGCGGATGGTGTGAACATCTGCGCTGGTGGCACCACCACTCCCGTAGTAACATAAATATTGCGACAAATACCTCCGCCTCTTCTCTGCATCAAGAGCTCGCTTCCATGCGCCGCTAAGATTATATACGTTGCCATGGTTGAAGCTCTTCTCTCAAATACTTATTTCTGGAGACTCTTTAATTACAAAATTAAAAAATTCCAGTATGTAGAAGCTCTAGGCAAAAACAGTATTTTGTGTTTGTGATGCTGTGTTCGTCAGCTACAGATTTCTCTACTTTTCATATGCCGTAGATGTTCTCCACATTAGTCGGAAATGGTACGGATGGACTGAGGATGTAATTGCTTTCGTATAAGTAAATCCCATGGATCCTGAGGCAGAGACTGTTTTTAACATGGGATAGCATCTCCCTTGAGGAAAGGAATGTATGGGAAACACTGACACGAAGGGACAACTGTAGGCTGCAGGTGCTACTATGAGATGAAGAGGCTGGTACCGGACCGATATTCGTGCATCCTACATCAAACCAGTCAGAAGACTTACGACTCCCCCCCCCCCCCCCCCAAAAAAAAAAAAATCCTAAAAGTCTCCTTGGTATTGCTATTCGTATTCCCAGGACTGGAAGTAGCGCCAGAGTACAGTCAGTGGCTCGTCACGTGAATGTTCAGCATATTTCTGTTTCCCTATGTAATATGTTTTCTCACAGTTGTTCCTCAGATTAGCCTTCTATCTTGAAAGCAAGGTTCTCTCTTCATTCTCACATGTTCAGCACATTGGCGTGTTGCAACGTCTTGCCTTCACACCACGTTTCAAGCCTTCTGTTCCTGCTCTCAATCATTGTATATTTATGAATCTATAGAATAAATGTTTCAACCGAAATCTATTAGCTGCTCTTGTCCGTTTCATTTACAACTTTCCATCCACCTGGTTAAGTGTATTGAACGGTGATTGATCAGAGTGGACGTTACAAAATGGTTCAATTGGCTCTGAGCACTATTGGACTTAACATCTATGATCATCAGTCCCCTAGAACTTAGAACTACTTAAACCTAACTAACCTAAGAACAGTACACAACACCCAGTCATCACGAGGCAGAGAAAATCCCTGACCCCGACGGGAATCGAACCCGGGAATATATATATATATATATATATATATATATATATATATATATATATATATATATATATTGCTCAGTCAGAAAGGATGAGTAAGTTTAATGACGAATGATAATAATTTAAAAAAAATCATACCCCCCCCCCTTTAAAGGTGTCACCTGGTCGGAAGGATAACGTTTCTTGTTACACGAGGTCCATGGTCGTGTACGGGTATGTCTTCCTCCAAGCAATGGCCTGCACAGCGCATCGAACTGAGGTCGGTGGGGCCAGTGTTACGCTATGGTGGACATTCACCACGGCTTCCATGCGACCTGTCATATTAATCTGAGGTGCCGTGGTATCTAACCGTTCATGCTTTATGTCTTCGTCGATAGCGTTGGCATCTCCTTGCAGGATAACTGTACGAGTCATAAGATCAGTATCATACTGCAGTGATTTGAGGAGCATGATAGAGAACGCACGTAGAAGTATTGCCCACGAAATTTACATTTAAGGCATAGCAATGCATGTATATGTTGCTCAACATTTAAAGAGTCACCTCGAAGCACGGTGACGGATGAACCTACGATCATTGACACTGTTAGTTAAGAAGAGAGGCTACACACCACTGTTATGTTTTGCAGAAAGCGAAAGAAACAAAGATTATATTTATTGTAATCTACTTATTTTCTCTTTTATAGTTTATCGTGGTATATTTTACGGGGAAAGGTGACAGGAAAAAAATTGCTGAATAGAAGTAAAAATTTGCGAGCATTCGTCGTCAATAAAAGAAGTGAACCGGATCTCATAATTCTCGTGTCAGCTCTCATTCTTAAAAGAATCCTCCTTTCTTGCCTGCCAGTATGGTCGAGAGGTTCTAGGTGCTTCTGTCTGGAACCGCGCGACCGCTACTGTCGCAGGTTCGAATCCTGCCTCGGTCATTGGTGTTTGTGATGTCCTTCGGTTAGTTAGGTTTAAGTAGTTCTAAGTTATAGGGGACTGATGACCTCAAACGTTTCAAGTCCCATAGTGCTCAGAGCCATTTGAACCATTTTTCCTCCTTCCTTCAGAAACTACGTATCGCATCAGTCAGCTAAGCGTTAGAGACGTGAACACAAACACATATCCGAGACAGTCACATTTAGTATTCCTCAAGTATAACGAGTAGTAATTTTGGATATCTGTGTAAGTTCTATGGCACCAAACTACTGAGGGCATCGGTCCCTGCGCAGTAATCTATTAGATCATTATTCTACTTCCTCCAGTTAAACGTGAAAAGGAGCTGAAAGTTTGGTTCTTCTTGGCTAAATAATTCCCAGCAGGTAAATCCTTTCAAGCTTCCCTTTGTTTTTATCGCTTTCACCGCAGAGCTTTACTGGATCGCTTTCTTTAGCCTAGCAACAAGTGCCTCTCGAATTTCCAGTTTACGTGGTTGTCTTCCTCTGCAGCTTTTCATTCATATTTAAGTGACGAAAAAATAGTCCGAGGCACCAAGGCAATTTAAATCTGGAAGAAAGGTTCCAGTTACTCAAATGACTTCCGATAAAAAGCAACCGTATCCGTGCCACACCTTATCCTGCATATCTTAAATGAGGAATAAGTCTAAAATTAATAGATGTACTGTGCAACTTCCTAGTGTAAGTAGAGTGGCGTGCCGAGACGTTACGCTAACCGGGCCAAAGGACACAGCCCTGCCTTTACGATTAGCCACACTTCGTTAAATGTTAAATTTTAATCCAGGACTATTAATTACGTATTCGTTCTAGTGGTTTCTCGCAAATAACGCATCTCCTATGGTATTTCAGAAGATGGTTCAAATGGCTCTGAGCACTATGGGACTTATCTTCTGAGGTCATCAGTCCCCTAGGACTTAGAACAACTTAAACCTAACTAACCTAAGGACATCACACACAGCCATGCCTGAGGCAGCATTCGAAACTGCGACCGTAGGGATCGCGCGGTTCCAGACTGTAGCGCCTAGAACCGCTCGGCCATATTTCAGAAGAGCTCAGGGATATTCCACTAGTATGCACATTTAATGTCAGTTAGTCTAAATCAAATTTACTGTGTTCGTCGATAATTTTACTACATATGGAAACTGGTGAAAAGTTATTACTCTGCAGCGCTTGTGTTATACCTGAAAGCAAATGTGGATTGAGTGAACTTTGTGCCGACGGCAATTTAAAATTACCTCTAAACACGATCTCTACTTGTGTAGTACAGTACGTTGCTAATCAATAATCCAATAACTTTTACGGGATTTGTATACACTTAGGTTAGGTTAGTTTTGTTTTAACGTCCCGTCGACAACGAGGTCATTAGAGACGGAGCACAAGCTCGGGTTAGTGAAGGATGGGGAAGGAAATCGGCCGTGCCCTTTCAAAGGAACCATCCCGGCATTTGCCTGAAACGATTTAGGGAAATCACGGAAAACCTAAATCAGGATGGCTGGAGACGGGATTGAACCGTCGTCCTCCCGAATGCGAGTCCAGTGTGCCAACCACTGCGCCACCTCGCTCGGTGTACACACTTAATGTCGCGCCTTCTGTGATGTTATCAGTTATAATATCTAGTATTTTCACCTCTTTAAGACATTTAATAATTTCAAGATGCGAGATAACTACGAATATAGCTGGTTATTTATCTCGAAACAATGTTATCGCTCGGTAAGGCGTTCTACAGCGTAGCCGGTGAGCTTACTACGAAAACGCAGTGGATATCAACACATTCAGTCCGGAACCGCGCTGACGCTACGGTCGCAGGTTCTAATCCTGCCTCGGGCATGGATATGTGTGATGTCATTAGTTAGGTTTAAGTAGTTCTACGTCTAGGGGACTGATGACCTCAGATGTTAAATCCCATAGTGCTTATAGCCATTTGAACAATTTGAACCATATCAACACACGTAGTAAACATTTACCGTAGCTACTACTCATCTTACTTACAGTAAGCACCGGTTAAATAAAATCTCTCAGCATTAAGTGCCAAATCGTCTCTTTCTACGAGAATTCCGATTGTAGCCATCGAAGTTCCAATTTTAATATAAACCAACGATACAGCGATAACTGCCTCTGTGATAATATTAACTTCAATGACCTCTGCTCTTATTATACCTTTTATTATCTTTATCTCTTTACAACGTTGAAATAACTTTTTAATTATGAACGTTATTATTTCCTTTTATACATCCCAAATGAAATTCTGATTAAAAACTTTCTAATATTTACTCCACTTCAATCGTAACTAATTTATACGTGCGACTAACAGCTTTCTTTGTTTCTTTTTCTTTGGCACTACTGAAACTGACTAATCTTTGCGACAGTCTCTTTTGAGTATTTTGAAGTTCAAAATAATATCTTTTCCTCGGTTACGCTACTTGTGTAAATATAATTCATTGGGAATTCTCTCCTTTCTACTAAATTAAAATACGCTAAGCAGATTTAAGTTTGACTGTTTCTTAATACATATCATTCAGTTAATTAATTTCGACACAACTTTTAAACTTCAACAATGAAGATCGTCGCTTGTTCGAGTTCTGCTTTGGTGAGCATCTACTGAAATTGGTTGCAGAATGGAATTAAATTTGCCAGTTCATGTTTCGATGTATGAGATGTGGCTTCTAATTGGAATTTGCGTACGCAAATGAATAGAATACCAATCAGCAACACGGTTACAATACTGCTTTCTGTGCAACTGCCGACAGCCGAGAGTAATGTGCATATAACGACACACTCCTGAGTCATCACCCTTCAGAATTTTCTTACTGTAACTTGTATATCTGATATCGATCTAGTAAAGACGAGATATTCCGAATGTCATCATTTTTACACTCCGAGGTGTGTAAAAACTTCTAGTGAGTGGTACTATATCCCACATCTACAGTCTTTCATACGAAACTGATTATTTCAAATTGGTAAGAGGAGTTATCCTGTAGCTAAAGTTGGCTGAATTTAGACATCGTTACGGCCAACAGAATGATGATTTAAGCAACTTTCTTTAATCGTGTAGTAATAATATCCATTGGTGTGCTAAACTTCCGGACTTAAGTACTTCCGCATGTTTTGTCACTGCCAAGAAACTCACAAAGGAAGAACTGATATACTGAAGTTGTTGTTGTGGTCTTCAGTCCTGAGACGGGTTTGATGCAGCTCTCCATGCTACTCTATCCTGTGCAAGCTTCTTCATCTCCCAGTACCTACTGCAGCCTACATCCTTCTGAATCTGCTTAGTGTATTCATCTCTTGTTCTCCCTCTATGATTTTTACCCTCCACGCTGCCCTCCAATACTAAATTGGTGATCCCTCGATGTCTCAGAACATGTCCTACGAACCGATCCTTTCTTCTAGTCAAGTTGTGCCACAAGCTCCTCTTCTCCCCAATTCTATTCAATACCTCCTTATTAGTTATGTGATCCACCCATCTAATATTCAGCATTCTTCTGTAGCACCACATTTCGAAAGCTTCTATTCTCTTCTAGTCTAAACTATTTATCGTCCACGTTTCACTTCCATACATGGCTACACTCCATACAAATACTTTCAGAAACGACTTCCTGACATTTAAATCTATACTCGATGTTAAGAAATTTCTCTTCTTCAGAAACGCTTTCCTTGCCATTGCCAGTTTACATTTTATATCCTCTCTATTTCGACCATCATCAGTTAATTTGCTCCCCAAATAGCAAAACTCCTTTACTTCTTTAAGTGTCTCATTTCCTAATCTAATTCCCTCAGCATCACCCGACTTAATTCGATTACATTCCATTATCCTCGTTTTGCTTTTGTTGATGTTCATTTTATACCCTCCTTTGAAGACACTGTCCACTCTGTTCAGCTGCTCTTGCAAGTCCTTTGCTGTCTCTGACAGAATTACAATGTCACTGGCGAACCTCAAAGTTTTTATTTCTTCTCCATGGATTTTAATACCTACTCCAAACGTTTCTTTTGTTTCCTTTATTGCTTGCTCAATATATAGATCGAATAACATCGGGGATAGGCTACAACCCTGTCTCACTCCCTTCCCAACCACTGCTTCCCTTTCATACCCCTCGACTCCTAAAACTGCCATCTGCTCTTTGTACAAATTGTAAATAGCCTTTCGCTCCCTGTATTTTACCCCCGCCACCTTCAGAATTGGAAAGAGAGTATTACCAATCAACATTGTCAAAAGCTTTCTCTAAGTCTACAAATGCTAGAAACGTAGGTTTGCCTTTCCTTAACCTTTCTTCTAAGGTAAGTCGTAGGTTCAGTATTGTCTCACGCGATCCAACATTTCTACAGAATCCTAACTGATCTTCCCCGAGGTCGGCTTCCATCAGTTTTTCCATATACTGAAGTACAGAAGTTAAATGAAAATAAATACGCAAAGAGCCGAACAGAAATGACACATTTATTCGAAGACAATAATTAAAGCCACCGATGGTCCACTTGACACTACAGAAGGCAGTATGTGGTACTTAACAGGGCGCGTGATTATCACAGACTACAGTCTGTAACTGTAACGTGTTCCCATGCTGGCCAAAAGGTTGGTAGGGAGTTCTTGTAGTAGGCCGTTCCATTCCCCCCCCCCCCCCCCCACAGCCCCCACCCCCACCCCCACCCCCACCAGCGTGGTTGACAGTTGCTGGATGGATACTAGTGCATGCGGACGTCCTGCAAAACTATTTTTACTCCTCAGCGCCTCGCACATGTTTTCGTGGTATTTGAGTTGGATGCACGTTCCTGGATGCATTAAGCCATACGAGAGTGTGCCCGGCACTGTCGAACAATCGTTTCGGTGGGCCAGGTGTTGGGGTGTTAGGAGACATAATGCTGCATGGGCGTACTGACCTCCAATTCTATGAATGTTTTGAATGCGGTGCACTTGCCGATCAGCGTCCTTGTGGTACTACACTCTATCTGATGAGCGTCCTTTCAAGGGGTGCATCCGGCACTGACTTTATTTTTGTGGATGACAATATGGGGCAGCTTCGAACAGCGCAGATGCATGAGCTCTTGGAGCTAGAGAAATGGATTAACCTGTTTGTTCCCCCGACTTAAACCTCATCCAACATTTGTCATTTGTGGGATGCCTTTTGTTCAATGGTACCTTAAGATAGGTAAATAAATTAGTGAAATCTATGTGAAGTGAAATAGAAATTAGAAAATAAATGAAAAACTTAGTTTAGTTTAGAAGAATTACACACTGGCAAACAGCGGGCAGAGCAAGTCAGCACGTTCAGGAGAAGCCGTCGCCCTCCCCACATCAGCGGAAGCTGTCGATTCAGCCGTCAGGGCATCGCCCGACCGGCTCACGTGTTTCTCAATTGACACATGTGATCAAAGGCCCTCGCCTACATTCCAAGAGCCAATGACCGCCGTTTAGAGGTTTCTTCGAGAAGCTTTACAACGTGACAGAAGAGGCAATGACCGGCTCACGTGTTTCTCAGTTGTCACATGTGATCAAAGGCCCTCGCCTACATTCCAAGAGCCAATGACCGATGTTAAGAAGATTCTTCTAGAAGCTTTACAACTTGACAGTAGAGGCAATGACCGTGAAGTCGCTCACCTCCAGTGAACTTAAGTAAATAAATACGCGAGACGCGGTGGGCCCGACAGTAGTTTTTCAGTTCAGTTCCAGTACAGTTCAGTCGGTGCTGAAGACCGTCATGCAGGAAGAAACTACATCGTACACAGAAGCACCAAGTCCGCTGCTGTAATGGAATAGCAAGCAGCAGCCTCGCCGCCAGAAGACAGAAGTTAGAACGTATTTGAATTTTACGTACCTAGGTGACTCGTGAGGACGGGAAGGAGATGTCCTCACATCAGCAGTCACCTGTGAGCTAGTGATGAAGATCTGACCGCCGAAGACTGGCAAGGGAGAGTCCGTTGTTCGAGTCCGGGACACTGGCCTTCCCCCGCCGCGCCACTACCCTGGCCGACCCACAACATACGCGGCAGCTTAGAGAAGCTATCACCATCCGTTTCACGACTTCGTTCTCAATAATTAAACGGGCCACCGCACGATGCGCCTCTCCAGTCAACTGGGTGAAATGGCGACACGAGATACACACCGCCAGGCGTAATCAGACGCCGCCGCTCACGCAGCAGAGGTTTCGAAAATGACACAGCTGCCGCTCTCCCAGCCAGAACAATCCAGTAAGGAAACCATTGTACAAATCTTTCAATAAAAGTTATATTATGTAAAAATTCTGTTTCATTCTGCCTCGTATCCGAGCCAAGGAAGAACCCACCCTGACCACATGTTATTAAGAAAGAAAAAGTAATTTATTTAGTGTTTTCCATCCTGACTTAACGATTTAGAATGAAATGCCCTTTGCAGTAATGCTCATCCTGACAATTGACTAGCATCCAAAGAGGTTACCCAGTTACACTTTAAAAGACGTATCACAGCACGCCAACGAGCACCAACGGAGACCTAGCAATTGTCAAAAATTTCATACACTCTTGCCAAAATCCTTATTATCCGGTTTTGAAGAACAAAACTATTTATTCTCTCAGGCGCATTCTCTTCAGGTACGTAGTGTGGTAAGTGATACCCCATAGAGTGGTAAGCGATACCCTATACATGTACACTATGTGATCAATAGTATGCGGATACCTGGCTCAAAAAGACTTACATGATTGTGGCGGCCTCCATTGGTAACCCCAGAATTCAATATGGTGTTGGCCCACCCTTAGCCTTGATGACAGCTTCCACTCTCGCCGGCATACGTTCAATCAGGTGCGGGAAGGTTTCTTGGGGAATAGCAGCCCTTCTTCATGGAGTGCTGCACTGAGGAGAGGTATCGATGACAGTCGGTGAGGACTGGCACGAAGTCGGCGTCCCAAAACATCCCAAAAGTGTGCTGTAGAATTCAAGGCAGGACTCTGTGCAGGCCAGTCCATTACAGGGATGCTATTGTCGTCTAACCACTCCGCCACAGGCTGTGAATTATGAAAAGGTGCTCGATCGTGTTGAAAGATACAATCACCATCCCCGAATTGCTCTTCAACAGTAGGAAACAAGAAGGTGTTTAAAACATCAATGTAGGCCTGTGCTGTGATAGTGCCACGCAAAACAACAAGGGGTGCAAGCTCCCTTCATGAAAAACACGATCACACCATAATACCATCGCCTCCGAATTTTGCTGTTGACGATATACACGTTGGCAGACGACGTTCACGGGGCATTCGCCTTACCCACACCTTGCCATCGGATCGCCACGTTGTGTACCGTGATTCGTCACTCCACACAACGTTTTTCCACTGTTCAATCGCCAAATTTTTACGCTCCTTACACCAAGCGAGGCGTCGTTTGGCATTTACCGACGTGATGTGTGGCTTATGAGCAGCCGCTCGACCATGAAATCCAAGTTTTCTCACCTACCTCCTAGCTGTCATCCTGATGCAGTTTGGAATTCCTGTGTGATAGTCTAGATAGATGCCTGCCTATTACACGTTACGACCATCTTCAACTGTCGGCGGTCTCTGTCAGTCAACAGATGAGGTCGGCCTGTACGCTTTTGTGCTTTACGTGTCTCCACTTCACTATCACACCGGAAACAATGGACCTAAGGATGTTTGGGAGTGTGGAAATTTCGCGACTGACGTATGACACAAGTGACACCCATTCACCTGACCACGTTCGAAGTCCGTGAGTTCCACCGAGCGCCCCGTTCTGCTCTCTCACAATCTCTAATGACTACTGAGTTCGCTGGCAGTAGATGGCAGCACAATTCACGTAATATGAAAAACGTATGTTTTTTGGAGGTATCTGAATACTTCTGATCACATAGTGTATAAGTGTACCGGATCTTCAAAAGGGAATGTAATCTATTATGGGTACAAGACGACTTCCCGCCCTAAGGGATTAAGAAGGCCCTCCAATCGCGGGATTTTTCTCTTCTTAGCGGCGTTACTTAATCCATCGCTCATAGGCCTCCATAGAGCATCGTAGCGTGAGGTGAGACCTATGTCAAGCGTAAGCCTTGCTCGCATAAAGTTTAGAACGGAGTGTCAAAAGCATATTTTCCTGCTGTGCTAGACATAGGAAAATTTCGGTTTGAGATCAATAGCGTCTCTGAATTGTGAATGCTTCATCTGACAGGCATTTTTATCGCGGTGGATATACTGTCAGACACTGACTAAGCCCAATTTAACGTGCGTCATAATTATCTCAGAAATTTTCATTGTTATCTTATTTATTCAATATAAAGTCGCATGGTAAGTAGAACTAATGAAGACTGATTTAGTTCATTAAAACCTTTAATCGAGGTTTTATTCTTGAGCGAAGAAATTTGTAGCATTTTATCAATCTTCACATGTTGTTACCACACCATTAACATTACTATGAGGTTTTGAAACATTTATTCTAACTTGGAAAACAATGTCCATAGGCCTCATTTGCTTGTCCAGACCGTTCGTAGTTGCCTTAAAATTATCAAAGGTGTTTGAAATCCGTCTCTACATTTACTAAAATATTAGTATTTCTATTATCACAAGCGTTGCGTTTATTCATTTAAAACATGAACTGTGGTCTAAAATGGAACATATTTATAATTTTGGTCTCCTTCCTGGACCTAAAAACGGTTCGTTACTAAAGATAGTGACGCGTGATTTTAGTTATTGCATATTTTTCCCGTTTAGTCCTTTGAAGCGTTCGTTGCCTGTCAAAAGAGCAACTGTTCAAATATGAACTGTGTATCAGCAGCATATCAGCGAAAGTATGTTTGTTAAGACTCAAGTCCTGAAGAAAACGAAAAAATAAACCTCTTGACGAGCTAAAATAATTGGCAAGCTGTTCAAAAGCACACACCTGAGCTTCCAAAATCATCAGCTGTGTAAGATTCAATACCATGTTACTCCATCCCTTTCACTGTAATGACTGCGTCGTCATTTGTATTTCTTCCAGCAACATAAGGTCATCCAGTGGAAAAGGGTTCCCCTCACTACTGACTCTAATTTTCAATTAGCCCCAAACATGGTCAGTCGAGGTAATGTCACCGGTTGCCACAAGCAGTTTCCCTTAGGTTTATTTCTGCATTGGGCGTTGTTAGCTGCGGCATTACCGTCATGAATCCACCGGCGAAATGTTGACTGTAGTGCTGGACGTGAGGTTCGATGACACTGCCCCAGTATTGCATAATCTTCAAAGTAACCTCCACAATAATGGAAGAAGATCGTATCCTTACAGGTTACTGGCCCGAAACTCTCCATGTCGGGCTACATACCTCAGACATGAGGGAATTTACAATATTCTGCCCCGATCGTCTGTATGAAAGCAAATCCTAAACTCGTTTTGAAAGAAGCCGACGCTTAAGTTTTATCACAGGAGTTCCCTTACCCGCCCACTTCACGCGCTGTATTGCAGGGGGAGGGGAGAAGGGGAGGAAGAAGGGAGGTTGTTTGTGGTAATAGAAGATTGCAGGTTAAACTGATAGGATTAAACGGATGTTTACTTTTGCATCAACACAGCTCACCCAGTTGCCTCCACTAAGGCAGCGCGCATTTCTGTTGGGTTCTCCTGATGGTACGAGCAAGCCCCCACTGCGAGGTTGGTATTAAGTGTTCAGTGTTTCACCACAGCAGCTGGCTGTGGCAAACGTCTATTCAGTGGTCAACTTCGCGTGCCGGCAGTCCCTCTTGCCTTGTAGTGACTATGCGCGCACTGTCTAACAGGTAGACCGCCCCTATTCGTCACTACCAACATTGGTCAGATTTATATTGCATGCAGATCTTCGTCATAAATGACAGTTACAGGAACGGGCTCTACAGATTGCCAAACCGCATAGAAGATGATAGCATTTTTGACACGTGTCGGGTGAGGTACTGATCATTTAAGTTAGCGTAGTTTCTGAGCAGCGGAAGGCGCTGGTAGAAGAGTACTGAACGGTAGTTAGCGGGTCGTGGAGATACTTGCACTGCAAATGAATCAAAATAATGCTGAATATACAGTATTTATTCATGTTTTCATTAAAAGCATGGAAAAGAATGGGAAAGGAAAACACGGTGAATGAGTAGGTGGAATAATATAGGAATGTCGTCATTACTTCGTCAAATTCTGGGAAGCTTACAACAATCTTCTACAAGAAATGTTTTAATGACTTGATGAAGCCTTACGTACGGTAAAACTAATTTTCTCTGTAAAAACTCACCCTTGCGGAGAACAAACAAATCAAAAACTATACGACGAGATTTTTCAAGATGAAGAAGGATTGCCATCATTTAGTATTAAAATGGTTAAAATCGTGATAACCGCCCTCCGAATGCTCTGCCTCTGGAAAACCTGCGATGTCTATTTTTATCGTCAGGTAAAGAATTTCACCAAACTGCTCTAAACTCATCGGGAGGGAAAAAGACATTACGTCCTGAGAATACCACATCACATTATATTACATTACTCTGCCAATATTTTGTGTAATAATGCATGTTGTTTTCTGCCACAAAGTGCGATACGAGCGTTTAAAGAATAACATCTAAGTTTGTTTACTGAAGAAACTTTAAAACCACAACGGAATTCTAAATGTGCTGAGTTTATAATGGTTGCAAGTTGCCAAGAAAATTACTGTTTCCCTCTTTTATAGATTAACTGCATCCCAATCGTGAATAGTAGAATAAGAAAAGTATCTAATTTTATACACGAAGTTCTGGTGTACGCCTCACAATCCCTCCCTGGAAATTTATTTGCAATCCTAAATTTTCGTTGGTCTTTCCTTTTCTTGGATGAAAACATTAATAAATACAATCGATTCAAAATTATTTCTATTTATTTACAGCGTAAGTAACGTAAAAATTGAAAATAAAAAAAAAATGTTTTCACATAGAGAATCGATACTGTAAGTAGGCTGTATAGTTTTTTTTATTGGTAACGCCACGTAGCGCTCTGTATGAAAATCACTGGCTGTGCTGTGTGCAGTCTGGGGCTGGTTTGCATTGTTGTTGGCTATATAGTGTTGGGCAGTTGGCTATTAACAGCGCGTAGCGTTGCGCAGTTGGAGGTGAGCCGCCAGCAGTTGTGGATGTGGGGAAGTGAGATGGCGGATTTTTGAGAGCGGATGATCTGGACGTGTGTCCATCAGAAACAGTACATTTGTAAGAATGGATATCATGGACTGATATATAAAATCACTTTTGAACACTATTAAAGTAAATACATTGTTTGTTCTCTATCAAAATCTTTCATTTGCTAACTATGCCTATCAGTAGTTAGTGCCTTCAGTAGTTTGAATCTTTTATTCAGCTGGCAGTAGTGGCGCTCGCTGATTGCAGTAGTTCGAGTAACGAAGATTTTTGAGAGGTAAGTGATTTGTGAAACGTATAGGTTAATCTTAGTCAGGGCCATTCTTTCGTAGGGGTTTTTGAAAGTCAGATTGCGTTGCGCTAAGAATATTGTGTGTCAGTTTAGTGTTGATCAGAAAAGCAAAGAGAGTAATGTCTGAGTACGTTCAGTTTTGCTCAACTGGTTGAAAATCAAATAATGTAAGAGGCTTATCAGCACAGTAATTCATTAATTTTACGAAGGGGACGTTACAATACCAACAACCTCGGATTACCATACGCTTTCCGCTGCGCCAACTTCTACCGCGAAACTACGCTATCATAAATAGCTCATGTCTCACCCGACCGCGCCAAAAATGCTTTTTATTCCAAATGCTTGGCCATTTCGAGCTTTCCCTTCTATCACTTCCGTTTCTGGCTACGCACTGCGTGTACCACAAATCTGGATGAAATCGGTTGTGACGAGAAGGTGCGGTCCCCTTGTAAACTTGATTATACCAGCACAGGTACTGACAGATTGACAAGGACACAAACGGCAAATGTACCCTCCACAACTGGTGAGACGGCAATTTCTACTCGGCCACAATGAGGATGCACGTTTGCTACGTCCATTACACAGACTGTAGTCCTAGCGGTTCCCTGTTGTAAAAGAGAGCACTGAGAACGTTGGCAAAAGAACTATATGACCCATCAAAGTGATGCAATACTTTTAAAATGAGAATATACAAATTAATTTTCTGTCAAGTGACTGCCTCCATTTATGCAGGCAGAACCATACGAACATTTGAAATTTGAAAGTATAGAGCTTGTATAGGGCTCCATGAGGTTATCTCGTGCTATGTGTGTTATCACTCATAACACCGTAGAATAAGACCACGCTCAAAAAGTGTAAACGTGACCCCGAAACAAATTGCTGGGGACCGGTCTGCGTGGATGTGACACATTCCGAAACGTTTTGGAATGTGTCGGTTTACGTGACCACATACTGTCTGCACGAAATTCTTCTTCCTGAACTGATATTATGAAGTTGAATAAATATGAAACGGGTCAGCAAAACAGTTGCCTTGCAGCTAGTGAATATTAAATATTTATTCAGCGTCCATATCAGTACTGTTCAATATTTTAAACTTAATAAAATGGGAATACATCTTGCGTGAATACATATCGCACCTTAACTACTCATATTGTTCATAAGATTGCATTTTTCCTTCCTAAAATGGAGACCATGTACAGAAGTGAGGCTCCACAGTTGAGACTCAAAAGAGCTCGAATTAAAGGAAATCATGGAAGAAAGTCGAAATTGTACTGCTAGAATTGTTACGTACCGATCAGATGGAACGGGAAGAGAGTGTTACGGAAATGTACATGTGTCTACAGGGCGATTTTTTCTACCTTGTACAAACTATAGGAACTGATAGATGAGAGGAGACGGAACAAAAAAGGTGTGATGAACTGATGCCCCGAAATGCATTGTTTCCATGATAGAGACCATTTATTCAGTCATGCATTTTTAAAGAGACTGCGGTCTAATACGCGCTGTAACATGTAGCCACAGTTACAGTGTGTGCTGAGAAAGGTTCCCACGTGCCTCGACGCATGCGTGTGTTCGCCGTAGCATGTTCTGTCTCACATGTTCAAATCGGCCAGGCTGCATCCGAACAGTGTAAAATGCAGCATGAATACGCTGCTCCAGTATCTCCACATCTGGAATAGGCTCTGCATGCACGATAATTTTGAGATGGTCCCATAACGAGGAATAGCACGGCTGAGATCCGGTGAACGAGCGGGCAATGCAACTGGACCCCTCGTCCGGTCCATTGACCTTTGATGCATCCAGACGTTAACGGAGAAGTGTGCTGGAGAACCATCATGTAGAAGCCACATAACTCTCTGAATCATCAATGGCACTTTTTCAGCAGGGGAGGCGAAGTCACCTTCACGAAACGCCAATAGTTCCTCCTGTTAGGCGACGTGGAAGGAAGATAGTTCCCAAAATAAGGTCGCCAATTATTCCAGCCCACACATTTCGGCAGCGCCGATGCTGACGATTCGCTGTCACCATACCATGGGGGTTCTGTATACTGTTCCTCAGATGACTTATGGAGGTTCAAGCTACCACTCCCCGTGAAGGTGGCCTCATCTGTGGATAGGATGTATGACACAAATCTCGGAATCGTCGTTGCCTGGGGAAGAAACCGTGACAAAACTGCTCCCGATGTAGAAAGTCTGTCTCTAGTAAGCCCTGCACACGCTGTAGGCAGTAACAATTGTCATGGAGAATGTTACACACGGTAGTCTGGCTTACCCTGTAATGACGGGCAGCTGCCTGGTACTGACACTGAAGCCGCCTTTCACAGTGTTGATCACATTTTCCTCCAAGTCTGGTGTCCCAACATTTCGGGTGCGTCCTTCAGGCTTCGTCTAACGTCTCTGTCTCAGACAAACGGCGAAACACTGTTGCAAGCATTGATTGCTGTGGTTGTTGCCGGCAGGGATAGGTCTCCTGATACAACCTCGCTGCCCGCCACCGGTTTCCTTAAGTAAACACCATGTCAGCAGGCTCTCGATCCGAATACGGAATCATTGTGTACAACACTGTAACAAATCCACTATAAGATGAGTCAGCAAGAGAAGTGAATCGGACACAACATTACCTATTACTACGGCAGGACAGGGAGCTAGAACATGACGTATAAAGAACAGTAAAACCTTCTAGGAGGAAATCGCGCATACTGTATCTGTGGTTGCATGGTACAGAGCGTATTAGACCGCAGTCTCTGTAACGAAGTACCATTGAATAAATTGTCTCTAGCGTGGGAACCATGCACTTCGGGGCATAAGTTCATTAGACATTTTTTGTTAGGTATTCTCTCATCGATCAATCTATAGCGTTGGTTCACGGTGGCAAAAATTAGCCTACATATGGGAATCCGTGGAGGGGGTCTACAGAACACTGTTGTGGTAGTTGAGAGAAAATAATGTTTGCGACTAACGACAGATCGATCCTTGTAAGAGCCTTAAGGACAATATGAGGGAGTTTAGGACTGGTACAGAAGGAGACGAACAACATTTTTCCCTCGTTCCGTTCTTCAGTGGAATAGGGAAGACAACCACTAGCAATGGCCCGAAGTACTGAGTCTGTACAATATATAGCTTTCGGTATAGTTACTGCAGAGTTCTCTCTTTTCTGTTACATTTTCTTACCTCTTGCAATTATTGTTGTTTTATGGATATTGATATTATTATCATCAGTGGAATAAGGAACTAGAGAAGGATGAAGAGTTTAGTGGAAATCTCATAGTTGCAGTCAGTACAGAGCGAGCGAGCCGTTCATCCTTATTGCAAGAAAAATAAAATAATTTAGATTTCACAGCACCTCCTATAAATCCGTTTTTAGCAAGTGATACATACGCGAGATACAAGGGTTGGACAAAAATGTGAAAACACCAAAAACGCAACACAACAGTGGTTAATTTGGTGCAGGAAAGCCGGCCGCGGTGGTCTCGCGGTTAAGGCGCTCAGTCCGGAACCGCGCTACTGCTACGGTCGCCGGTTCGAATCCTGCCTTGGGCATGGATGTGTGTGATGTCCTTAGGTTAGATAGGTTTGAGTAGTTCTAAGTTCTAGGGGACTGATGACCACAGCAGTTAAGTCCCATAGTGCTCAGAGCCATTTGAACCATTTTTTTTTTTTTGGTGCAGGAAACCCGTTGCCAATAAAAACAGTTTCCAGTCGCTTCAAGAAGGATAGATGTAGGTCCTGTACGGTTTTCAAGGGACCCTTATGTGGTGTCACCGCCAGACACCACACTTGCTAGGTGGTAGCTTAAATCGGCCGCGGTCCATTTAGTACATGTCGGACCCGCGTGTCGCCACTGTGTGATCGCAGACCTAGCGCCACCACAAGGCAGGTCTCGAGAGACGATATAGCACTCGCCCCAGTTGTACGAGGAGATTGCTAGCGACCATACGGACAAAGCCTTCCTCTCATTTGCCGAGAGCCAGTTAGAATAGCCTTCTGCTAAGTCCATGGCTACGACCTAGCAAGGCGCCATTAGCCTTACCTACTTTGAGAGTTATAGTATAAATGTCTCAAGAAGAATGCTGTAGTCATCAAATAATAAAGTTAAGTATAAAGCAGCTACGTACTTTTCTTGCTACCATTCAATAGTTATCCTGTTCCAGAATTGACGCCCGTCGGCGTGAGTGTGTACGCGTGCCTTTCTATCGGCTACCCGTCACTGTGGACTGGCTGCCTTGTCAGTCCACTTCATTGGCGACGAGTCTACAAAGGATCTTGTGTTTTGCTTTGCCCTAATTTATTTGTGTCATGGCTTCGCCAGATGTACTGTCCGAATTTTATCGCTTGCAGAATCAGCAGACGCAGGCGTTATTGGATGCCCTTGGACAGCTCGTCCAGGGTCAACGTGCGCTGCACACCGATGCGGCCGCCGCCGCTTCACCGCTACCGCAGCCACAACCTGCCGTTGCACCGCCTTTTAGGCACTACGACCCGCACCAAGAGACCTGGCAAGAGTGGTCCCGCCAGTTTGCCTTCCACATCGCTGCCTACAGAATTCAAGGTAATGAGCGGCAGCCGTTTTTGCTTTCTTGTGTCGGTGTGTCCACCTACCGTGTGATAGTGAAATTGTTTCCCCGACGAGACGTAGTAACTCTGTCCTACGAGGAAATTTTTTCTGCATTAGATGTCTATTTCAAAGAAACAGTTAATGTGGTTGCAAAACGGTATACGTTTTTTCGTACAAAACGTACGGCCGGTCAAACTAATAGGGAGTGCGTAGCAACATTGCAAGGACTTACTAGGGACTGTGCCTTTGACTGTGACTGTGGTCTTTCTTATTGAGATACAATGGTGCGTGATGCAATTGCACAGAACGTTTCTGATGTTCGCATACGGGAGCAAATTTTGAAACTAGTTAATCCCTCCCTTCAACAAGTGATAGACATATTGGATAGACAGGACACACTTGACTGTGCTCAGGTATCTTTTGAAACTTCGCCAGCTGTGTGTAACATTAACCGGCCCGCCGGGCGCGCTCGCGCTCAGCGGCCCGGTCAACTGCCCTCGCATATGTCCGCACAGCTGCCGCCACGCGCTAAGCCAGGTGTGCCGCGCCAGCACACAAATGCAGTGAAATCATGCCCGCGGTGTGCTACCAGACATTGGCGTGAACATTGCCCGTCCCGCCAAGCTATTTCCTTTTTCTGCAATAAGAAAGGACATGTTCAAAGTGTTTGCCAGAAAAAGCTCCGTTCAGACAATCACAACCATTCCAGGCCCTTTGCTTCGCGCCGGAATCGAACCAAGGATACTCAGGCTCGTGGACCTTCGCCCATGGACATTCATGTCGTTAATTCCACTTCGTCCAGTGACACTTTCTCTAACAGTGCCTGTGTTCGTCCCACAAAAACTGTGCGTCGTCGTCGCCGGAAATCACGTCGATTAGCAAGTGATTCTGTACCAGTGTCTGTTCAAATTGCACAAAACAGTCGCTCTTGTCGTCAGCGGAACAATAAACTTTTTGTGGACTTAGACTTTGAAGGCAAAGTGATACCATTCCAGCTCGATACCGGAGCTGCAGTTTCATTGCTCAATCACGACACGTACAAACAACTGGGCAAACCTCCGTTGCGTTCCGCAAATGTTAAGCTAACCACATATTCAGGACAGACAATACCTGTGTTAGGACAGTGCAGCCTTCTTGCCACATACAAGGGACAAACAAAACTGGTGTCATTTTACGTTCTTCGTTCTTCTACGGCAGTGAACTTGTTTGGCTTAGATTTATTTCAGTTGTTTAACATGTCTATAGTAAATCAGGTCCTATCAGTGACTCAAACTGTGCCTTCAGACAGTGTTTCTCGCTTATGTGACGAATTTGCAGACATTTTTGCACCAGGCCTTGGTTGCGCTAAAAACTATGAAGCACATTTGGACCTGAAAGTACACGTGCAACCGAAATTTTTCAGAGCGCGCAATGTTCCCCACGCATTGCGTGATCAGGTCGCAAGAACATTACACGATCTAGAATCACAAGGTGTGAGTGAATGTGCGCAATGCCTCTTCCATTTCAGCTCCGCTTCATCGCTTACGCCGTAAAGGTGTTCCGTTCGTCTGGACGACGGAATGCGAACGCGCCTTTCGCCAGTTGAAATCGGCGTTGCTTTCTAATACGTGCCTTACGCCGTTCGATCCCCAGAAACCCCTTTTGTTGATGGTAGATGCATCGGATTTCGGGATCGGTGCTGTGCTTGCGCACAAAGTTGGCTCCCATGATCGCCCTATTGCCTTTGCGTCCAAATTGCTCTCGTCTGCGCAAAGAAATTATTCACAGATAGAGAAAGAAGCTTTGGCTCTCGTGTTTGGTGTTACTAAGTTCCATGATTTCTTGTATGGTCGTCACTTCACCATCATCACAGACCACAAACCTTTGACATCGCTTTTTCATCCGACCAAGCCTGTACCTCCACGTACAGCGCAGAAATTCATTCGCTGGTCTATTTTCCTCTCGCAGTACCGCTACGATATCTTGTATCGGTCCACTGCTAAGCACGGAAACGCCGATGCGTTGTCCCGTTTGCCTGTTGCTGAGGATAAAGCATTCGATTCTTCCGAACTTGCTTGCATGTTCATTGATTCGGAAACCGATGAAGTGGTCGAATCGTTTCCGATTGATTTTCGTCGTGTAGCTACAGCCACAGCTGCTGACCCTGTCCTTGCTACTGTTTTGCGTTTTGTTGCTACGCAATGGCCTTTGTCAAAGTCTCGGATCGAGGATCCGTTGGTTCGCCGATTTTTTGCTCACAAGGAGAGACTTTTTGTTCGACGTGGTCTTTTGTTGTTGCGTTCTGATAATGATCAGTCCAGGGTCGTTATCCCACGTTCGTTACAGTCCTCTGTTTTACGGCTTCTTCACCAAGGACATTGGGGTATAGTGCGAACGAAACAACTTGCTCGTCAGCACTGTACTTGGTTCGGAATCGATGCTGCGATTACGAAAATGTGTTCTTCTTGCATGGCGTGTGCCGAACAACAATCCGCACCGCCGCGGAAAGTCTTTGCATGGCCAAAAGCCACTTCCCCTTGGCAACGCTTGCACATTGAATTTGCTGGTCCATTCTGGAATGCTCGATGGTTGGTTCTGGTCGATGCCTTCAGTAATTTTCCTTTTGTTGTCCGGATGTCTTCCACGACGTCCTCCGCCACCATCCAAGCGTTGTCTGCTATCTTTTGCATTGAAGGTCTTCCGCAGACTATTGTTTCCGACAATGGCCCACAATTCATGTCCGCAGAATTTCAGTCATTCTGCCAGGCCAATGGTATTCAACATCTGACATCCGCGCCGTTTTCGCCTCAGTCAAACGGTGCCGCTGAACGATTGGTCCGGACTTTCAAGTCACAGATGTTGAAATTGAAAGAGTCGCATTCTCGGGAGGACGCATTGTTGCTCTTTGCCGCATCAGGTTCCTGTGCAGCGGCAGACTCCTGCTTTTGCTCCAGGCGACGTTGTATTTTATCGCAACTATCGCGGTTCACGGCGTTGGCTCGCAGGGCGCATTCTTCGCTGCCTCGGCCGCGCGATGTATTTGGTTTTGGGGGCCTCTGGTGAGGTGCGTCGGCATCTCAATCAGCTGCGCCTCTGTCGTCGCACGGGTTCTGCCGCTCCCCGTCTGCTTTCAGCGACGGTGCCGTCCGGTCAGCGCCCTGGGGACCCATCTACTGGCTCGCCTCATCCCCAGGTGTTACCGACGATGCCTTCCCATTTGCCCCATGGCGACGCGCCGCCGCAGCCGCAGCCGCCGCCGCCGCCGCCGCCTGTTCTCCCGCCGGCGCCGCCCGCATTAGACGCTTCGCTGCAGCCGCCAAGCGCCTCCCAGGGTCACGCGCCGCCGATCGCTTCCCGTGACCAGCTGTCCTCCGCCATGGAACTCCCGACCGCTCCGGACCACATGACGTCATCGCGCGTCGGCTACCCCGACGCAATGGAGTTCGACACTTCGGCCCCTCATGTTTCTTTACGGGCGCATACACCGCATGTTGACGTGCACCCTGGACTAGCTTTTCAGGCGTTTCCTAGCTCCCCTCGGACCGAATGGCCGGGTGCGGGTGGCACAGCCTCGCCTGTTGTTAGGCTCCCCACCTCGTCGCATACGTCAACATGGGGTCCTCCCCACGGCGGGCGGAAGCCTTATCTCACGACCGTTCGCCGATTTGCGGGGGAGGAATGTGGTGTCACCGCCAGACACCACACTTGCTAGGTGGTAGCTTAAATCGGCCGCGGTCCATTTAGTACATGTCGGACTCGCGTGTCGCCACTGTGTGATCGCAGACCTAGCGCCACCACAAGGCAGGTCTCGAGAGACGATATAGCACTCGCCCCAGTTGTACGAGGAGATTGCTAGCGACCATACGGACAAAGCCTTCCTCTCATTTGCCGAGAGCCAGTTAGAATAGCCTTCTGCTAAGTCCATGGCTACGACCTAGCAAGGCGCCATTAGCCTTACCTACTTTGAGAGTTATAGTATAAATGTCTCAAGAAGAATGCTGTAGTCATCAAATAATAAAGTTAAGTATAAAGCAGCTACGTACTTTTCTTGCTACCATTCAATAGTTATCCTGTTCCAGAATTGACGCCCGTCGGCGTGAGTGTGTACGCGTGCCTTTCTATCGGCTACCCGTCACTGTGGACTGGCTGCCTTGTCAGTCCACTTCACCTTATACCATTCTTTCCGCGAAACAGAGGCAATTTCACTCATATTCTCTCTAAAGTAGACTACAAAGGCTCAATAATATTGAAGTCTGCTGACTGCAGTGGCGAAGGGAGGTGCGACAGTTCATCCTCGTCGCCACAAAGGCAGTTCTGAACGATGCGAGATGTGGTAACGGGACCTCGGTCGGCTTGAAATACAGCGTCACCAGTGGGGCACAAACATTGTGATCGAGCGACGTGGTGCAGTGGTTAGCACACCGGACTCGCATTCGGGAGGACGACGGTTCAAATCCGCGTCCGGCCATCCTGATTTACGTTTTCCGCGATTTCACTAAATCGCCTGAGGCAAATGCCGGTTCCTTCGAAGGGGCACGGCTGACCTCCTTCCCCATCCTTCCGTAACTTGATGGGACCAATGACCTCGGTGTTTGGTCCCCTCCCCAGAATCAATCGACCAACCAACCAACAAATATTGTACCAAGGGGATGGACTTGATCAGCTCGAATTTTCAAGTAATCGTTGGCAATAATGCGATCTTGCAGACGAACCATGAGGCCCATGGTATTACACGATCTGGATGACCGAATCAAAACCAAACCTCCGCTATGTTTCGCTTTTGGGACAATAAACGCGGCTGGAAGTTATAAAGAACAGTGTGATACAAGATTTATCCGACCACATGACTTCCTTCCTTTGCTCCATTGCTTCGGTATCACTTTTCCTGTTATGGACATAAGTATCACTGATGAGTGGGTTTTGGGATTTTAGTTCGCCCTGTAATTCGCTGTTGTTGTCGCAGAGAACGTGCTCCGGCTGTTGTAGTGACCTTGGAGATCGCTCATGTCAACAGCGAGAAACACCACACCGGACGGTTTTAGTTTGGCGGAGACAAAGGCAATTGCCAAGGTGAGGCCGGGACAGGCGGTCGGTCACTTCTGGCGCGCCAGGTGGTCTGTGTTTCTTTTGGCTGGTCGCACGTGGCGGACACGTCTATCGCATGGAGAACAAAGGCGCCCTCTTTGCAATCCCACTCCCACAAATTTTTCCTCGTGTTGAGGAAATCCTTTTTTGCTGTCAAGACGTAACTACCAGATGGTCACGTGCCATTCTTCCCGCCCATGACCTTCAACTGTTCGCGTGTGTTTCGTTAAGAGACATTAAGCCTTAGAAAATTACCTTGTAACAACTCATTGACTCTAAGTCAAAGATGATGAGGATGTGGCTGTTACCAGAATATTCTGAGTAACGTTGGAGGAGGAAAGACACACCGTGGTTCTATAGTCGTATTAGAAAGCTGATTTAATTATCATACATTTAAGTGGAGCTAAATCCAAACTGAGAAAAGTGCCCGATCGAAAATGAGGGTAAGGGGAGCAATACAAGAAGCATTCCTTGAATATGAAATTAAAATTTTGTCAACCAACCTGACTAAAGATCTTAAGTAGTATTGGTCTTACCTAAAGTCGGTAAACGTAACGAAATTACATGTTTAGTCACTCAGTGGCTACACTATTGTAGAAGCGGAAGATGACACAGAAAACATGCCGAAACATTAAATTCGGTTTTCGGAAACTGTTTCACCGCCGAAGTTCGTAACTTTTTTCTTCTTTCTACTCATCGCCGAAATGATTAATACTGAGATACCGTAAGTCAGTTATTCAAAAACAGTCTTGATCGCATTTATTATTATTATACCGCCAACCGGTTTCAACCCGACGTAGGGGTCATCTTCTGGGCGTTACCACCATTGCTCGACTGCTGGTGGTGTCACTCCTGTCTACATAACGGCAAGAAACTATAGACAGGAGTGACACCACCAGCAGTCGAGCAATGGTGTAAACGCCCAAAAGATGACCCCTACGTCGGGTTGAAACCGGTTGGCGGTCATCTTCTGGGCGTTTACACCATTGCTCGACTGCTGGTGGTGTCACTCCTGTCTATAGTTTCTTTCCGTTATGTAGACAGGAGTGACACCACCAGCAGTCGAGCAATGGTGGTAACGCCCAGAAGATGACCCCTACGTCGGGTTGAAACCGGTTGGCTGTATAATAATAATAAATGCGATTAAGACTGTTTTTGAATAATTGATTATTCATACTAATCGCTGCTTCATCTCCACAACCATGTAGTCCAAAAATTGAGATAAGTGATGGCAGACTACAGAAAAAACTGCGATTTATCAACAGTGGCTAGGCGTCTACATCGGATCAGACACCCGTGAGGTTCTACAGATAATAGGCAACAGAACTTCCTCCTCTCAAAGCAGTAGTTCTCCTAGGTCGCTGGAGCAACAAGAGAATCATGTTAGCGTATGAAAGTTCAGATCATCCCGTTTCTTGAGGAGGGTCGTCCGACAAATTAACAAAATTATAGGTCTACGTCGCTGACGAATATCTGCTGTAGAACTGCAGAACATGTCACTGAAGAACAAGGTGGGCGCTTTCATCGAGACATTAATGTGCTGGGAAGACGATATCAGGGCCATTGGATGCCAATATGATGGTAGATTACCGCTGGTAATCTCTTGTAACTGTACTACCGGCAATTCATAGCAGAATCGGCTTTCTAAGATGCTTTACCAAGAATACAATTAACGAATATATAATTTCTGTTATTGCCCCAGCCTCTCCTGGCGAAATCGCTGACGTTTGCCTTTCTGGTCACTTTCGATTTGGAAACAACCTGTTCGAGGAGGAGGAGGAGGAGATTCGTTTTCAACGTCCCGTTGACAACGAGGTCAGTAGAGACGGATCACAAGCTTGGATTAGTGAAGGATGAACAGTCTGGAACCGCGCGACTGCTACGGTCGCAGGTTCGAATCCTGCCTCGGGCATGAATGTGTGTGATGTCCTTAGCTTAGTTAGGTTTAAGTAGTTCTAAGTTCTAGGGGACTGATGACCTCAGAAGTTAAGTCCCATAGTGCTCAGAGCCATTTTTGATGGATGAGGAGGGAATTCGACCATGTTCTTTCAGAGGAACCATCTCGGAATTTGCATCAAACGATTTAGATAAAATCAGGATCAGGATGGCCGGATGCGGGTTTGAACGGTCGTCCCCCAAATGGGAGTCCAGAGTGCTGACGGAAGAAATTTTCACAGTAACTGTAGGAAAGCAAGGAGGTAGCGTGAGGTTCCACATCACCGGACCTTGCACAAGTATCCTGGTTTTAGGTAATATGTCACAGTTGGTGGTGGTCTGTCCTTCGGTTTGTGACGTCAAGCTCAGCGGTCTCCTTAATGCTGTTTGAGAGAAGTAGGCCACATACTGGGATCGTGTTTCAACCTCTTCCTTTTCGTTATTCATAATATTACAGACAAATCGTTACATTGCACAAGCACCCATTACAATCACCCGCAGAAAATATATACACACTGCAGATTTCACTGCAGATGTTAGGAAAGTAACAACAAACCACTTCCACTAGAACTTTGCCAATGGCTGCGACAAGGATTCCTGTATCTGTACTCAGCGCTTTTCCCTTAGGATGACACTGATCTAAATTTGCATGAAAGCTTCGTTTACACAGTAAAATTCAATTACATTTCATTTCATTACAATTACATGCTGTTTTGCTAATTGTTTTATTTTCAACCAAATCACATTGTGACTAAACTGTACATGACAGAAAAAGAACTCGATTCAGATGTTGTTTGTCCACTAAAATCATACAACTAAGCCATTACCTAAGAAAAATTACAACAAAATATTGTTTAATGTAATTCATGGCTGGAGGGGCTCATCCATTTGGCTAACATGGACGTCAGACATTGTTGTGTGGGAAGAAGAAGGTTTTGTCTCAGACATGACGGTCCGGTCTTTCCATAATCCTCATAAATGGTTTTGTAAGTAGGCTGTTTAGTTTTTTATATTGGTAACTCCATGTAGCGCTCTATATGAAAATCACTGGCTGTGCTGTGTGCAGTCTGTGGCTGGGTGGCATTGTTGTAATATTCGCCATTGTAATGTTGGGCTGTTGGCTGTTAACAGCGCATAGCGTTGCGCATTTGGAGGTGAGCCGCCAGCAGTGGTGGATGTGGGGAGAGAGATGGCGGAGTTTTGAAATTTGTAAGACTGGATGTCATGAACTGCTATATATATTACGACTATTAAGGTAAATACATTGTTTGTTCTCTATTAAAATCTTTCATTTGCTAACTGTGCCTATCAGTAGTTAGTGCCTTCTGTAGTTTGAATCTTTTATTTAGCTGGCAGTAGTGGCGCTCGCTGTATTGCAGTAGTTCGAGTAACGAAGATTTTTGTGAGGTAAGTGATTTGTGAAAGGTATAGGTTAATGTTAGTCAGGGCCATTCTTTTGTAGGGATTATTGAAAGTCAGATTGCGTTGCACTAAGTCAGATTGCGTTGTGTCAGTTTAAGCACAGTCATGTATAATCGTTCTAAGGGGACGTTTCATATGTCGACCCTTAGCCGAGGATACCTCACAAAAATCTTTGTTACTGGATCTACTGCAATACAGCGAGCGCCACTACTGCCAGCTAAATAAAAGATTCAAACTACGGAAGGAACTAACTACTGATAGCCCAACATTACAATGGCGAATATTACAACAATGCCACACAGCCACGGACTGCACACAGCATAGCCAGTGATTTTCGTATAGAGCGCTACATGGCGTTACCAATTTAAAAACCTAAACTGCCTACTTACAGTTTGTGCTTCTCTCTTGGAGTGGTCTTATTTTTCTAGAATGGCTAGAAAGTCTTGACTGGATGTAACACTTGACAGTTGACTGTTATAAACTTGGGAGGGAAAGCGCTAATGAAATCGTGTGCATTCTGTCCTTCTATCTTACTGACTGAAAACTTAGGCGCAAAGCAGTTTCATCAAGCTGTTTGCAGCTCATTTGAATGACTCATCTGTGGACAACCCTCGGAAATGTGAGAAATGTTGGGTAGCTCAGTCGGTAGAGCACTTGCCAGCGAAAGAGAAAGGTCCGGAGTTCGAGTCTTGGTCTGGCACACAGTTTCAGTCGGCTAAGATGTTTCATTTCAGCGAACACTCTGCTGCAGAGTGAAAATTTCATTCTTGCCGCATGGTTAGAGGCGCCATGTCACGGATTGAGCGGCTCCTCCCGTCGCAGGTTCGAGTCCTCACTCGGACGTGGGAGTGTGTGTTGTTCTTAGCATAAGTTAGTTTAAGTAGTGTGTAAGTCTTCGGACGGATGATCTCTGCAGTCAGGAATTCATACATATTTGAACATTTTGTGGCAAGCAGTTGTGGATCCTTAAGGTGCGTTTCAATACTCTCTACGGTATCAAGTCGGGAATGTTCGACGATAAGTAAAAGTTTGAATGAGTTATCAATCGGTTTACTGTGCGCGATCATTGAATTCAGCCTAAGTAGTCGATTTTCTAGGCACCTATTGCATTTCAGTCAGCATGCTTGTGCTCGGTAGGAAGGGGCGGAGTAGCAGGGAATGGAGTCATTAGTTGGCTGTAATTAGTAGTTGATAAATCAGGCAGACTTGGTGAGGTCTAATACATGCCAAATGGAGCTCTGTTCTTTTTTTAATGTATGTTATGGACTGAAAACCCATGAAGTCAAGATCGCACATGAAATCTGATTTATTTGGGTGGATTATTAGTTTCAGCTAACAATCTACCCATCTTCAGATCTAAAATACGAAACAGATTTTTTTCTTCTGTTTCGAACATACAACAACTTACAGAACTGTACATAACCTAGTAACAGGGTTCAAGAGTGTATACATGAATTAATTACAGAGGAAATACCATAAAATACTTTTGATCAGTGGTTCCATGGCTTCAGACATCGTTATTATCTTTTTTAAAATGGCAAAATCCATACAAGACATAATTGAAATCAGCTTTTCATCGTTCGTGGCCAGTGTAATTGAACGATTTTCATAATACATAAAATATACATAATAACACCTTTGGTAGAACGATATCTTTCACATTCAGTCCTGTTAGTGGAGCGTTCTATATGCAAAAATTGTTTTATTTCCATTGCCTCTTCTCTATATTGATTTATATTTTCAGTTTTATTATCGTCTTTGACTTACACTGGCCATGAACGATGAAAAACTGTTTTCAATTTTGTCATGTATGGATGTTGGCATTTTAACGAAGACTTTGCCGATGTGCGAGGCCGTAATGGCACCAACAGTAATCACATATATTTCATGGTATATATTCTGTAATCAATTTGTGCACATACTCATTTCGTCAGTGATCTTGACTTCATGGGTTTTCATTGCCTAACATAAATTATAAAAAATTAGAACAGATCGCGTATTTCCTGGTTGAAAATATCAACAAACTTCATCAACTGCGATTCCTATGGAAACCTAATATGTTCTGGAATGAAATTTTCACTCTGTAGCGGAGTGTATGCTTATATGAAACCTTCTGTCAGCAAGTTTAGAAATGTGCTGTTTTATGTGTATGTGTAAGTGTGTGTGTGCGTGTGTGTGTGTGTGTGCGCGTGTGTGTGTGTGCGCGTGTGTGTGTGTGCGCGTGTGTGTGTGTGTGTGTGTGTGTGTGTGTGTGTGTGTGCGTGTGTTTCTTTAGAAAGTGTTTGGCACTATTAGCATTATAAAAGTATTAACAATTATAGCCCTGTCTCACGCATCAAAAAGAGGCACCCCGACCTTAAATTAGTGAAATTTAGTAGTGCAGGTAACTAATACGTATCCAACAATTAACGTTTCAGAGTAAATCTGGGGAGCAATACGTTGCGTAATGTATCTTCATGCGCTATTGCTAAGAGTATGTGAAATCAGGTTGCCACCGAGAGCGGGAGTTCGTAGCCGCCACAGGAACCAGTGCAATTTACGCAGCTGGCCATTACTAATGCAACACCATGTGGGCGACATACAGCGAATGTCTAATTGGCATCAAATGTATTACGTGACTGGATATTCAAGGGATTAGCATTTCAAATAGATTTTCGTTCTGTATTCATGCAAAGATTAGGCAACGTGTTTCTCATTAAGAAATCGCATTTAAATGTCGGTTGTTTCTGCTCCGTGTTAAGAAGGACAAAATATCTACCAGCGCTTTTCAGAATTTCACAATGGCCGTTTCGTGGTACCTGCGGTTTATCGTTCGTGTTATCGCATCTTGCTGTGCTCAGGTTCCCAAGACTGTCAATCGAAAATTGAATCGACGGATTCAGGAAGGGGGGTTCAACGACGCTCAACGTCTCAGTAGCCTCATGTCACTAGCGCCCGAGAGGGCAGAAGTATTGTCTTGTCTGCGCATGATCGTACACTCACGCCAGACCCCTTGAATCAGGAGCCCTGCTTGGTTGATGTAAGACACGGACAGAGGGAAGACGTCTGTGGCTCAGCAGACTGCCAACAAAGCCATCACTGTTGCGACTTCTCTTGACGCTGTTGCAGAAAGGCTACCAAATGCAGCACCTAAGACTGGAATGGTGCCTCGTCGTCTTTTCGGACTTTCCCCTTGCTGTGTAGACCATGGCGATGAACGTATCCGTGTGTGGAGGTTCAGAGGAGAAAATCTGTATTCGTGACCTGGGGTGATGGTAAGAGGTGGCGTTTATTGTACAGGACCTGTGTGCTTTGTTTTCGAGGTCTCTGTTACGTTATCCTTCAGCGAGATAACGCAAGACCGCATGTCGCCTATGCTGTCCTGTCCTAGCTCGATAATGAGGTTGTGCTATTGTTACCCTAGCTGGCAGATGCTGCAGATCTCTCTCCTACAGTTAACTCTGATTGCATTTTTGAAACGCTATCACGTCACCAGTTAAAGCGACAAAGCGGTTCTAGGCGCTTCAGTCTGGAACCGCGCGACCGCTTCTGTCGCAGGTTCGAATCCTGCCTCGGGCATGGGTGTGTGTGATGTCCTTAGGTTAGTTAGGTTTAACTAGTTCTAAGTTCTAGGGTACTGATGACCTTAGATGTTAAGTCCCATAGTACTCAGAGCCGTTTGAACCGTTTTTAAGATGTATGAGACATGCGAAATACCCTCAGACGTCAAAAAAAAAATGTAATAATACAAATTTCAAAGAAAGCAGGTACAGACTAATGTGAATATTACCGAACTATCAATATATAAAGTCACGGTTGCAAACCACCAGAACGAATGCTCTACAGAAGAATGGAAAAACTGGTTGAAGCCGAACTCAGGGAAAATCAGTTTGAATTACGGAGAAATATAGGCATTATTGATCCTACGCCTTATGTTAGGTTAACGAAAGGAAAACGTACGTTAATAGCATTTGTAATCTTAGAGAAAGCTTTTGCCAGTGTTGACTGGAATACACTCTTTGTAATTCTGAAGATATCAGGTGTAAACTCCAGGGAGCGAAAGGCAAATTACAACATCTACAGACCATACAGTAGTTATAATTTTTTATAAGTCCATACTTTGGACTGGAAGTCTTGGGGACAACGGTCGTTCACTATTATAAGAAAATAAAACGCCTACAGCCGTTCTTATGATCTTATTTATCGCTTAGCTTCCACTTTCGGCACTTCAGTGCGCTTTCTTCAGGCCTTAGCTGATATTCCATGGGTTATCACGATACATATATACGCTACATCAGTGGCCAACATAACTGGTTTACGCAGACTAGCTGTAACCTTGATGTTGGCACTGCGACTATGAGTTGGCAGTTATGGTTGGAGTGTCGACATCCCAATTACAGATAATATGCGTAAACCAGTTATTTTGGCTACTGATGAATCGTGATAAACCCTTCAACATCAACTAAGGCCTGAAGATGGCGCTTTGAAGTGACGAAACTCGGAACTACACAATAAATAAGATCTTAAGGACAGTAGCAGATTCAAATGGTTCAAATGGCTCTGAGCACTATGGGACTTAACAGCTGACGTCATCAGTCCCCTAGAACTTTGAATTGTTTAAACCTAATTAACCTAAGGACATCATACACATCTATGCCCGAGGCAGGATTCGAACCTGCGACCGTATCGGTCGCGCCGTTCCAGACTGAAACGCCTAGAACCGCTCGGCCACTCCGGCCGCTCTACAGTAGCAGGCGTTTCATTTCCTTACAACAGTCATAAGAGTCGAGGGACGTGAAAGGGAAGTAGTGGTTGAGATGCAAGTGAGACGGAATTGTAGCGTACCCCGATGTTACTTGATTTGTACACTGAGCAAGCAGTAAAGGAAATCAAAGAAAAGTTTGCAGTAGGAACTGAAGCTGAAGGAGAGGGAATAAGAATTTTGATGTTTGTCGATGACACTGTAATTGTGTCACAGATAGCAAAGGATTTGGAAGAACCGTTGAACGGAATGGACAGCGTCTTCAAGGAAGTCATAAGCTGAACATCAACAAATGCAAAGCAAGGATAATGGAATGTACGAAATCAGGTGATACTGAGGCAGTTACATTAGGATACGAGACACTAAAAGTGTTCTGCCATTTAGATAGCAAAATAATTGATGATGTCAAACTAGGCAGGATATAAAATTTAGTGTGGCAATGGCAAGAAAACTGTTTCTGAAGAAGAGAATATCGAATACAGATGTAAGTGTTAGGAAGTGTTTTATGAAGGTATTTGTCTGGCGTGTAGCCATGTATGGAAGCGAAAAATGGATGATAAGAAGTTTATATAAGAAGAGAATAAAGGCTTCTGAAATGTGTCGCTACAGAAGAATACTGAAGATTAGATGAGTAGATGACGCAACTAATGAGGAAGTACTGAATAGAACCAGCGTGACAAAATTGTGGCACGACTCGACTAATAGAGCCGGCCGCTGTGGCCCAGCGGTTCTAGGTGCTTCAGTCCGGAACAGCACTGCTGCTGCGGTCGCAGGTTCGAATACTGCCTCGGACTTGGATGTGTGTGATGTCCTTAGGTTAGTTAGGTTTAAGTAGTCTCGGGGACTGATGGCCTCAGATGTTAAGTCCCATAGTGCTCAGAGCCATTTGAACCATTTTCGACTAATAGAAGAGATCGGTTGAGACATCAAGAGATCACCAATTTAGTATTGGAGGGAAGTGTACGGGGTAAAAGTCGTAGAGGGAGACCAAGATATGAATATAGTAAGCAGATTCAGAAGCATGTAGTAACTCGGAGATGAAGAGGCTTCCATGGGACAGAATAGCAAAAGCTGGTTGAAACGAGTCTTCGGAGTGAAGACGACAATAGAAACACTTATACCACCGCTTTCTCCATTCCGAAAACACTTATGGAACTCGATCTTTCGTATAGTTTTCAGCTCTGTCGGCGATACGTTTTCAATCTGTACTTTCAAAGCTACGGATACTTGAGTTTTTCTTTATTTACGAGGATAGAATGAAGTCACGCGAAGCCATATTTAGTGAATATGGAGGCCAAAATTCACAAACTTCCTATTAAGCATCTGCACTAGCGTTATCGGTTTACAAAAGGAAACGATTCGTCACAAATACTGGCGATTTGTTACGGCTGCTTGACAAAACGATATTCAACTTTTACTGCTATGGCTTGTTGATCGTTAAACTTTGACGCAAGAATTTGTGGTGCATTATCGAAAGACATAGCGACCATAACCTTCACATTTGACCACATTAGTCGAGTTTTTCTCGGTCTCGGCAATCCAGTGGAGTATATCGCGAAATCAGTTACGGAAATTTTAAACTTAAGAGATTATACAATCCGTAATGCAACAATCTTGTGCGCTATCGGATCACGGGTTTACTCTCTGATGTTATTGTTGTTCGTTATCTGAGGTGAAACGAATCAGTTCATAATTGATGTGTGACGGTATTTAGCTAATAAAAGGTCTACCTCGTAGTGTGTGAGACAATGTAACGTATTTTCGGCCTTCCGATTTTTATTTTAAGCATCCGAACATCTTCTTTAATTGATTTTCGTAATCACTGGTTCTCCATGGTCAGTCATTACATAATCGGCATTCGGAGACGATGTGTTACGTCAGTATAACTAATATCGAATATTCAAGCTGGCTATTGACTGTAAAATATAGAGTGCATTGCTAAGAGCTGCTGATTACCTATAAAGAGAACACTATTTATTAAACTTCGAGTTAATTTGAATCGTTATTAAAGTATTCTCGAAAATAATTAACGTGTTCCATTGAAAGGAGTTATTATCGCTATCTACTGATTCATAAAAATATTCCAGATAAATTTTTATAGTAGTTTACCGGCTGGTAGATTAGACCGGCTACTATACTTACGATTATTACTAAAAATAGTATTATGTCAAAGGGGTATGTTTTACCAGGACTCTTCCACTGGGACGATTGAGCCATAGTTTCCATGTGATACTCGTAAACTCATACTTAATCTCCAATTATGGAAACTCCATCAGTACTACATTGTTGTTTTTCATCTAACGCCTCCTGAGCAACTTGCGTCCTCCGATGTTCTTGTTTGAAATGCAACACTTTGCACAAATTTCATCGTCACGCGGTTCATACCAAAAGTACCTGATATGTTAACATCGTAGGCTACTCACCTGTTTGTGATTCGGTTACGTCTTATAATCATCACTTTCCCTTTTACCACCGTTTCGTCTGTTGATATGCTGATAGTGGGCTCTTAATCCTTGTATTCACGGCCATCTTCACAGCTCTTATGCTACTCGTAAACCGTTGTTTCACTCAAAGCATACTCCCAAAATCAATATCACCATTACTAAAAGTTTCTTACTTACTACTCCACTCTTACAGAAAAATTTAATATGAAAGCTTGACATGGTGTCTAATCGAGACGTACGTAGGCGACAACTGGTTTTTTTCTAATACCTTTACTGAACCCTGTTGCCTCACTTACCATAAACGTGATTATCAATTTCGTCCAAATTTCGAAAGCATTCAGATCACATATGTAGTGGCAGTGCAACCCTTCAGTTCTATATACCGCATGCAGCTCCTATAAATTACTAATTAGCGATTTACGGAAGCTGTGTACAGCGCATAGAACTCACAGGTCACTCAAATCATCTTCAGGCGTTCGAAATTTAAATTATTAAGATTAACACGACAATAAGCTACAACAAAATATATCAAAACATAATACCAATTCATTTTTCCATTTTTACACTAAATAAGTAATCACCGATACCACTAAAACACCTGTAATCTTTTTGGCAGCTGGCAACACACTAAGTATCCGATCTGGCTAACACAGTACAGACATGTTTGCCAACAAAACAACCCTAAACTTGCGCTAATCGAATACAACATGTGAAATTAAAAAATTCTTATTTTATTTTGAATGCACATCGTGTATCTCCAAATCACATACAAATGTGATCACATAGCCTTTCTACTATAATGTACCAGGTGATCAAAAAGTCAGTATAAATTTGAAAACTGAATAAATCACGGACTAATGTAGATAGAGAGGTACAAATTGACACACATGCTTGGAATGACATGGGGTTTTATTAGAAGCAAAAAATACAGAAGTTCAAAAAATGTCCGACAGATGGCGCTTCATCTGCTCAGAATAGCAATAATTAGCATAATAAAGTAAGACAAAGCAAAGATGATGTTCTTTACAGGAAATGCTCAATATGTCCACCACCATTCCACAACAATAGCTGTAGTCGAGGAATAATGTTGTCAACAGCACTGTAAAGTATGACCGGAGTTATGGTGAGGCAATGGCGTCTGATGTTGTCTTTCAGCATCCCTAGAGATGTAGGTCGATCACGATACACTATGACTTCAGGTAACCCCAAAGCCAATAATCGCACGGACTGAGGTATGGGGACCTGGGAGGCCAAGCATGACGAATGTGGCGGCTGAGCACATGATCATCATCAAACGACGCGCGCATGAGATTCTGATTCTGATAATACAGCTTCACTAAAAGCGCATTTTCGGGTAACGTCTACATGCTGGCGCATCTGATTCTCTCTCTCATTACAGCTCCTTTTATACACGATTGTCATGGGCAGTCATTGACGTTTAGATGTCCAGCGCCATCTGTAGGACATTTTGAGAACTTTGTATTTTTTTTTTTTTTTGTTCTAATAAAACCCCATGTCATTCCAAGCACGTGCGTCAGTTTTTACCTCTCAATCTACATTATTATGTGGTTTATTAAGTTTTCAAATTAAACTGACTTTTTGATCACCCGGTATAAGCACAAGAAGTAAAGATCCATTTTGTCTCCTCCTTCCTGGTGTTGCACTTGTAATGGGAAAAAAATATAGCTCGTGGCACCAGGGAAGGCCGGAAGTGTAGATTGGGGCACCAGAGAGATGAGGAGTGTAGCTGGAGGCATTATAAAAGTTTCTTAAACAAAGCTCCAGGTAAACAGAAACACTGCAGTGCGCCCGCAGCGGTAGGCATCGACCCTAACGAAGCCCGCACCAGATCTGCATTATCTGGCGACGACGGAGCGGCCGGTTCGCAAGTTGCCAAGCCAAACGGCGTCCGCGACGGCTGCGGAACTGTAGTACGCCGCGGCGCCGACGGACGCGCGACGAGCGACGAGCGACGGCCGGCTGCGCGACAGGTGGCGAGCCCGCCAAGACAAACGCCGCTCGCTCTCCTGAGGAAGCCAAGCGTTCGCCACGTGCGAAAGCTTGGCGCGCCGCCCACAGACCCGACCTGCGCCTCGCCAAGCCGCCGGACACACACACGATCCGTCCGTTTCCTGCACTCCAGAAATACGCGCACGGCGCTTTATCCACAAATACTCCGCACCGTGTACTCTCACCTCCCGGACTCTGTGGCTGTTACCGAGTACAGGATTAACGCCTCCGTGTGCCAGCTCCGTTACTGTGGACGTATTGATGGGTAGCTAGACGGCAGACAGCTCGCGGGTGTAATTTAACTGATTAAGAGAATACGTCTGCTCAAGCATGTCTGTAATTTTACATCCCCGATAATTATACCATATTAAAACTGACGCGTTTCCAAAGAGCAAGCCGTCACTATCAGATATACAGCGTCATAAGAAACAACAGCATACTATCTGAGTTGTACTGCGTAAGTTCGTATTGGGCGTGTCCGTTGCTCCAGCATACTGAATGCACAGGAAGTCAAGTTGACTTATTCATGCTGTTCACCTTGTAAGTAGGCTGTTTATGTTTTTATGTTGGTTCAAATGGCTCTCAGCACTATGGAACTTAACACCTGAGGTCACCAGTCCAATAGAACTTAGAACTACTTAAACCTAACTAACCTAAGGACATCACACACATCCAAGCGCGAGGCAGGATTCGAACCTGCGACCGTAGCGGTCGCGCGATTCCAGACTGAAGCGCCTAGAACCGCTCGGCCACACCGGCCGGCATTTATGTTGGTAACGCCACGTAGCGCTTTGTATGAAAATCACTGACTGTGCTGTGTGAAGTCTGTGGCTGGTTTGCATTGTTGAAATATTTGCTGTTGTAGTGTTGGGCAGTTGGATGTGAACAGTGCGTGGCGTAGCGCAGTTGGAGGTGAGCCGCCAGCAGCGGTGGATGTGGGGAGAGAGATGGCACAGTTTTGAGAACGGATGATCTGGACTTGTGTCGATCAGAAAGAGTAAATTTGTAAGACTGGATGTCATGAACTGATATATATACTATGACTTTTGAACACTATTAAGGTAAATACATTGTTTGTTCTCTATCAAAATCTTTCATTTGCTAAGTATGCCTATCAGTAGTTAGTGCCTTCAGTAGTTAGAATCCTTTATTTAGCTGGCACTATTGGCGCTCGCTGTATTGCAATAGTTCGAGTAACGAAGATTTTTGCGAGGGAAGTAATTCATGAAAGGTATAGGTTATTGTTAGTCACGGCTATTCATTTGTAGGGATTATTGAAAGTCAGATTGCGTTGCACTAAAAATATTGTGTGTCAGTTTAGTGATGATCAGAATAATTAAAGAGAGAAATGTTTGAGTACGTTCAGTTTTGCTCAGCTGTTTGAAAATCAGATAACGTAAGCGGTTTACTAGCACAGTCATTCATAAATTTTTCTAAGGGGAGGTTTCAACCTGTTAAACTTACTGCATGGTCACGACGTACGTGATAGTTAGCAAAATAGCTGACTTCATTTATGACCTGATTTATACTTTTCATTCGGTGTTTTGATCCTACCAGTGGGAAGCTCCTTTTTGCGATACGCATGAATTTCATATCAGTTTTTTATTATTTTCCTTTCCTGTCTTTGATGACAATGCAGTTTAACAGACATAGCACCATCATTGTTTGTTCTGCAAATGCTCAGTTCATAATGCGTTTCTACTTTTTAATTCGTGTAAATTAAAAACTGCTTATGGTTACTAAAGGCATAAACGACTGAGTTCCATTTTTTATTACTCCTTTCTTACATATTTTGATATTGACTGATTTTTCCATAATGCCAAGCAAAAGTCGTTGTCTTTCTATATTGAAATTTTTAGACAACATCCTGTTCTAGCAAGAAAATAACAACCGATCGACTACAAAATATGTAAAAAAAGGGAGTCATAAATGCCGTAAGTAAACCGCACATAAAATTGTTCTAACCTATAGAATCAAAATGTAGTAAGCTGTTGTGTATGCGGTATTTGCAGAGCCACCATTGATGATACGCCTTGTAGATAATCAAAATGTAGTAACTTATTATGTATGCAATGTTTACCGAACCACCACTGACAATGTTCTCTGTCAGCAAAAGGAAAAAGCATCTAGTGTTGCTGTGTCTTCAACTGTATTATGTTTAACACAAAAAAGATACAGTGCTGTATGGTAATGACTAAAGAGCAGCTTCTCCCGGAGATCGAATCTAGACCGCAAATTTCGTACGACAGCGAAACTTGGGAGATTTTCTAACACGTTAAGCTGAACCGATTTACGCTGAAAAAAAATAGTTACTATTTTTAATACCAGTTGCAAATCTGGCGCTGTGCAGCGCCTCATCAACGTTTTTACAGTGGTTATATTCAACAAATTGTGTAAGCAGCAGTTAATATTAACATCAACATTGCGCCTTTCTCACTCATTTGTCCTTTTCTGTCCGCGTGCAGTTGCTAAACGTCTTTCTTGCATTCACAACACCAGATTTACACGTGGTAGCTAAAATTGGAACTAATTTTTTCCAGCGTAATTCGGTTCCGCGTTACATCGTTAGAACATCTACGAAGTTTCGCTGCCATTCGGTAATTACAGCACACACTGGAACTCTATGAGTAGCTGCAGTTTAATTACAGCCACCCAGTATGTATAACAGCTATTGCGAAAGATGACAATCGAAATAAACAAAGAATGAATTTCTTCCACGAATTTTTCGGGACTGCACCTGGGTGACGTCCTCATCCTGTCACGATATTTCGACTGAACAACCATTCTTCTTCTGTTGTTTGTTTTGGACTGGAGACTGGCAATGCACTTCGATAACTTTATACCTAGAACTGGCGCGGAGACGCATGCGCATAGATAATCGCTACATAAACGCCCTCTGTCGAGTTTAGTACCCTCTTCGAACACCGCTCCATGTGCGGAGCGCAGGCTGTAATATTATTGGATTTCAGATATTTTGCATATGAGATATTTGTCATAAAAGAAAAGGACAGCCAACGAACTGTAGTTAGTAAAAATGCTAAGCAGTGCAGCGCGAGTGTAAAGAGACGAAATATTTTTTTTTTAATCGTCGCCTATACCAAGACGTGCGTCCACCTTTTAAATACTCTAAATTAACACTACGACTCGCTGGGCGTAGATATTTGAAATCATTGCCACAGCGCTCGATGGCAATAAACTGCGAAACATTTGAGAGAACAATCTACCTTTTGTTAAGAAATATTCTAGAGACTTCATTATCCCTTGTACTTTTGGTCGCCAACATGTTAAGACGTACTGCACAGCATAGCTACAAGTTGTATTTTTATTTTGTGTAAAAAATGTGAAACGACGAACTAACATTTCGGTAACTTGGGTGTGGGTACAGTGTCCTTACGCACACGCAAGGACATTTAATTTTAAGAAGGAACGGACTGACAAAGCAGCGGTTATTCGACTGCGCCATCCACAAAATAAATATCAGATGTAAGTTATGCATTTATTGTGTATTTGTCAATGTGTAGAAGTTTAAAGCCAATTTGTTCAAAATATATTAATATTTTACGATGCAGTAATTTTCTTCTTATTCTTTTCTTTCACTAACCAAAAATGATGTTCAAACTGTATATCAGCCTTGTTACAGGTTCGCTCTTTATCGCGGTGTCTCGATTGTATTTGGGAGACCACTGACGTGTTCGAATTCCGATTTCATTTCCATTTTTATACTCAAATAGGTCCCTTAGGTATTTTCATTGAAGATTATGATTGCGTGAAGGCAATCCGGGACAAAAGGTCAAATATTCGCGTAATTAATCCGTACGTCTCCTGAACATAATCGAGAACCGATACATCGGTGATCAGTTAATAATCTCTCTCTCTTTTAAAGTCTTACTAAAAAACGGCCACACAGGATATCCGTAAGTACGCAATCTAGCGTTAGGTTGCAGTTTGCCAGTAAATATTACCAACCAACAGTTACAGCATCACTATTATTACTAAGCAAGTTCCTAGCGTCAGATGTGGCGCCCGAACAGGGACAGGACTAAAAATTAATCTGTTCTTTTTATTTTTCATGCTACCATCTGGAGGAAATTTGGAAGTGCACGGAAAAAGAATCAGTAAAAAAGGACGTATGTGCAGAAAACCGCAGTACAAATCCACAACAGCAGTAAATAGCAGCGCGCAAGACAACTAAAGTGAGTACGACTTTTCATTGCGTTTGAACCTTTGCGTACCGAACGTTCAATCGGCTAGTGAATATTCACTCTCTACGCTTCTTTCCTTTTTCTCACGCTATTTAATTTCCAAATTTCTCCTTCCTTTTGCTGTTAGATCCGCCTGTTTAACATCATTTCGCTTAAAATAGTTAGAAATAGTTAGTCAAAATTTCCAGTGTTGTATATTTTAGTGGATCAAAATGGCCGCTATCTACACTAGTTTCAGTGGTGTATAAGTGTTTTTCATTTGTTTTATCTCTCCAGTTGCCATATTGCCGTCTTCGTGTGCTAGAGCTTCAATTGTTCATAGCGCGCAAGCAATATCTCAGAAATCAGGGCGCGAAATCATTGGCGCGCCTGACAAGTGAAAATCATAATTATAAATTATCTATTCTGTCTTGTGTGGCATAACTACGCTAAATTTAAGATGGCAGATGAGCAACCCAGGCAACTGAGGCCGCGCGCAGGTGTAAACAAACTTGAATCTCGTAGTGAAGGAACAACAGACGACGAAGCGACACTCGAGGTGTTGCGCCACAGTCGGCGTCGCAACCGCGTGAATGCTCGTTGTCATCTGTACTAAAATTGTTTTCTGATATGAAAACCAGTTTTGAAGCACACATGCGATAGTTAACACAAAAAAGTGACAACATTGAAGTTCACTTGGGTAATCTTAGAAGCCAATTAGCGGATTTAGATGCCAGATTACAGGATGTTGATGCCTGATTACAGGAACAGAACAGAGCTGTAGACAGCAGGTTCAACAGTTTAGAATTGAGGATAGAGGACACTCAAGTGCGAATGACCAATATAAATTCTGTTATTACCGATATCCAAACACAAATCCAAAGTTCGAATGACACCATGGAGGAAAAAATTGAAGCCATTACCACTGTTTACGCAAGCGGGCTAAACGCAAGCGTACTTGCAAAAATAGACAGCGTTCTTTCCATGGTGGATTCCGCCAATTCCAACATCGTAGAAAGTTAATAGGTTTCCAGACCCATGTCGATGTGTGTAAATCAACAGCGAGAGTCTCTTGGAACATTACAATGATGTTTCAAAAAGAGTAGGCCAATGGACAGAAGGTGTCAGCCAAATTGGCGAGCGAGTTGAAAACCTTGCTCAGCGAATATCCGATGTCAATATTGTCAAAAGGATCGAAGACGTCACCGCAGGAATAAGCACTCCCCTTAACAGGGAATCTGAAAAGTGGATACAGTCCAAGGAACAGTACATTGCCGGCCGGGGTGGCCGAGCGGTTCTAGGCGCTACAGTCTAGAACCGCGCGGCCGCTGCGGTTGCAGGATCGAATCCTGCCTCGGGCATGGATGTGTGTGATGTCCTTAGGTTAGTTAGGCTTAAGTAGTTCTAAGTTCTAGGGGACTGATGACCACAGCAGTTAAGTCCCATAGTGCTGAGAGCCATTTGAACCATTTGAACAGTACATTGAGAGTATGGTACACTCTGATCTAAAAGGTGCAGTTAAATCCTCCACAGTAGGAATCCCAACCGCTCCCGGTATTTCTGGTGACACTTTAACCAGTGAATTAGGCGAAATCAGACGAGCCTTCAGCCACGATCTTCTGGAATGGAAGCAACGGCTGACCACTGACATAGATCAGCTGAAAAAGCAAGTTATAGAATTGCAAGGTGACAATCAAAATTATTCACTACCGCCAGAACAAGATACTCGTCAATATCCCGAGTATCAGGTACAATTATCACCAACTGTAAATAATACGCGTGATAAAGCTTCAACGCCACGTAGTCATACCGATCAACTGACACTCGTTGAACTAATGCGAGATGAGAGTGTGCTGTAACACAGAGTTTTCCAGCCTTTTATACCTGAAAAACGAAATATACATCCCATGGTATTTCTAAAATCATTCACAGATGATTTTCCAGAATCATGGAACGACAGACAGCGAATACACTTCATATTAGGGTATGTACACGGCGAAGGATCAATTTGGGGTTCTGAAATAATAGACAAATGTCACACCTACGCATATTACGAAAGGCATTTTTTGTATAAATTCTAGAGTTCAGGTATACAACAAAGACTCCGAAACGAGGCCTACATCGCCGAACCTTTCAACACCAAGGGAGGAGGTTTAAGGTGTTATTTCGAAAAATATGCGCAGGCTACCGTTAACACTTAAACACAAACAACGACATTTGCTAATCTTGCCGTGGACGGGAAGGGTGAACTGTTGATGAACAGCGTCGCATTGTATTCAGTAATGAACCTTCGTTCTATACTATCCATGATGACCATAGGCGGCTGGTATGGCTACGATCTGGGGAGATGTCCCATTCCCCCAGTATTTTGGGGAGGGACAGCGGTGTTACTCCTACCTTCATAGTGTGGGGAACCATCGGGTTTTACCACAGGTCGCGGCCGGTGGTGATTGAGGGAACTCTGACGCCACAATGATACGTCACGGACATTCTGCATCGTCACATCCTACCTCTTATGCGCTAAGATCGTGGTGCCTTTTTCAACTGAACAATGCTCGTACACACATGGAACGTGTTTCTATGAAGTGGCTTCATAATGCTGAGGGACTCCCGTTGCTGGTAAGATCCCTAGATTTGTAGGGTGTAGAAAAATTTCCGCTACCAGTCACCATAAAAGGTTATTTATTTGAAACATGACCGGTTTCGGGCTTGCGCTCATCTTCAGGTGTATACATTCATTTACATGTTTATATTGCTGGAGATCACTGTACAAATGTAAAAAAAGTATTTGCTGGTGACTAAACAGATACAAGAGGGACAATTGTAAGTGGCAAGGCAGCATTTGTCGAAAACATGTCTGTACTTTCATAAACATGAGGCATCATTATTATAGTTAGCCGGCCCACGGTCGCAGGTTCGAATCCTGCCTCGGGCATGGATGTGTGTGATATCCTTAGGTTAGTTAGGTATAAGTAGTTGTCAGTTCTAGGGGACTGATGACCTCTGAAGTTATGTCCCATAGTGCTCAGAGGCATTTGAACCAGTATTACAGTTACGTTGTGGTGACAGTTCTTCCACTTAGTTACACACTTATTATCAGTTTCACGTCCATATTTCAGTTTTATAAAGTTTAGCTGCATATTTCACTATTACGATGTGCACTCGTGAAATACACTCGGTTTACATACAAACATTTGGGCTGTGGTGAAAGAACTTAGACAAAGCAGGTGTAAAGATGTTGCTCATACAGAAACATGTAGGTTATGGTCAAAGAACTTAACCACAGAAAGTGCAAGGGTGTTGCATATATAGAAACTTGAAAAGGAGTTATGTGATGTACAGTATGAAATTGTTCGATCCACATTTTTGTCGAAGAACTTAGATCTAGGAAGTACAATGATGTTATAAATATTTATGAAATTACTAAAAGCTGTTACAAATTAAAAAATGACAGCTAGAACTGTTTTGAACCACACTGTTGTCAGAGAACTTAAATATAGGAAGTACAATGATGTTTCACACATGAAATTTTGAAAGCTATTACAAATTATACAATGTTCAAAAATGTGTGTGAAATCTTATGGAAGTTAACTGCTAAGGTCATCAGTCCCTAACGTTACACACTACTTAACCTAAATTATTCTAAGGACAAACACACACACCCACCCATGCCCGCGGGAGGACTCGAACCACCGCCGAGACCAGCCGCACAGTCCATGACTGCAGCGCCTGAGACCGCTCGACTAATCCTGCGCGGAAAATTATAAAATGACAGTTACAGCTTTTGTTCACAATATGACTATCACAAATTACGATAATGACACTTGAACTGTTGTATGAGTGCTACATCGAATTTCCATTGAATATTACTTTGTTATTATATCAGAGGATAAATAGTTTTTGTTTTTGAATATAAAATGGTTCAAATGGCTCTGAGCACTATGGGACTCAACTGCTGAGGTCATCAGTCCCGTAGAACTTAGAACTAGTTAAACCTAACTAACCTAACTACATCACAAACATCCATTCCCGAGGCAGGATTCGAACCTGCGACCGTAGCGGTCTTGCGGTTCCAGACTTCAGCGCCTTTAACCGCACGGCCACTTCGGCCGGCTTTTGAATATATATATATATATATATATATATATATATATTCAAAATGCTGCCTTGCCACTTAAAATTGTCCCACTTGTATCTGTTTAGACACCAGCAAATAGTTTTTTTTTTGTATTTATACAGTGATCTCCAGCAATATGAACATGTACAGGAATGTATAAACACATGAAGATGGGCGAAAGCCCGAAACCGGTCGTGTGACAAATAAATAACCTTTTATTGTGACTGCTAGCGGAAAAAATTTTCTACACCCTATAAAGGAACAGTCTCAGAGTTCAACAGCATCCACTATGGATAAAACTCATCCCGAGATTTGTTCTTGACAGAGTATATGTGGGACCACTTTGGGTGTTAACACTGTCCCAGTGCTAGTATCCAGGATATCAAGGACCAGTTCTAACATTCTGCGTGGTGTCTGTTTGTTCTAAGTCGTTTCTCCGACACTCTGAGCGTGTTTTTTTTAGGGAATTGACTAGTTTGAACCTGGGACCTGTTGCTGGTAAGAAGACGCCAGACCACACATGACATGTAGAGTTCAGAAGAGTTCAGTGAGAATAGCGATGATATAATCAAATACTTAATGATTTCAGCGTCAGCTCCACTGCACTCCCTGTAAAAGAATCTTAATACTAACTAAATTTAGTAGAAGGGGTTCAAGGCTTTCCTATTTTTAGATAGCTGGTAAAATAAGTCGAAAAAGCAGTTAAGCTTACCATTGGAATTTTTATTCTACTCACAAAACATTGTTTATAAATTGCGCTATTGATAAAAGGAAATATTTTAATACAGGATGATAAAAACCAACTGCGTTCAACAAAAATGTGAACGAATATTCCCTGAATGGGTTTCCAAGTTCTGTAATGAATCGAAGGATGACCTATGCCATATCACATCTATAATCTAGGTTTAAAGTAAGTTTCATAAAAGAGAAAACTATAAAAATGGTCTACAGTGACCCTCAATTATCTTTAATTACTTATGTAACTTGTCGTAAATTACAGTGGCTGATGTGGCTTCTCAATAATTATATAACAGAAAAATCATCGCGTTTCAGATTTTTAACTTCTAGTAGCAAATGTGAATACCATGAGCTTTAATTGACGATCTACACTAGTATTACGCAAAAAGGGGGTGTAACAGATGAGACTTCTGCAGTTCTGAGTGAAGCCTTATGCGGGCGGCATTACGTGCGTTAATTACCTTGTCGGTGTTTAGGCAGCGTCAGGGGGCGGCAGGCAGCACAGCTCCACACACCTCGCCATCTCGGAAGCAACTCTGTCTGACTTCTCCTTACTATAATTTGGTTTAAGAAAAGCTATCTGGCTGCTTTTTCAGCTGACCAATCAGCGTCTCAATGTTAACCTTAAGCTCCACCTACAAAAATTCTGTCTATCCAATGAGAAACGTTATTCTTTTCGAGGTGGCGCAATGTTTTTAACGTTTGCAACGTAACAGAGACGCGTATATTCTCACGCTAAAACCTGCAGCTGGTGTGGCCCTTTTAGTGTTATCGTAAGATCTATACTGTTCTTCTGGAGGGCTCTATCTTTTAACATGGGTGGGGGCTGCTCTTGACGATCGGCCAGCGATGTGGGTGTCCGTCCCTCCCTTATCGTAGGGCCTTCTAGGAAACACGGCTCTGCTCTTGGCTTCTGTTCTCGTTTCTCCCCTCGGAACTGCGTCTGTTTCACAGTGGGAAGGTATGACATGCATTTAGGCGTTCTTATGTTAGTCTGTGGTATTCCATTTGCTTACTCGTTGATCATATTACTTTGGTTAATTTTATGTCATGATTTATTCGGAGCTATGTGACATACTGCCGGATTTGCTATCATGTCAGGGTTTTCATGGAAGGTGTTGGATTTGCCTGACACCTTACACAGTTACAACATTTGTGGGCAATTTTGCCTCAGGGCCACACATCCAGGTCAGAGGAGATGCAGCGTCATATCGACAAGTTGGCTCATACTGCCAAGATCCCTATTAATTGGACTCGATTTCACAACCACTGAAGAAATGTAACATACCCTCTGAGCTCGTGAAGTTTCACTCCCTTTCGTCCTCCCCTTCTCCGTGCCTCACTTTTTTTTTCTCGTGTGGCGCGTATTGGGTGGCACATTTACGGATTTTCACGGCATAGTCTTACCGCCACGCGTCACACTCCAACACCATAAAGGTGAACGTATCGGATCCCACGCATACCAGCGCAGTATGACGTGAAGCGCGCAGCTCGCCGCACGCAGATAACGCACCTGACGTCAATGGGGCGCCCTTCAGCAGCTGGCGGCCCGTCACGGCCTGTATCTCGGCGGCGCGGCGACACCAATTGGTAGCCACGCAGCGGGTGCCAAGCGCCGAACGCGCTGCCGCTAAAGCCCCTGAGGGCCAAAGTGCCACCGACTCTGACTGGGACTGATTATACGTGAGTGGTAGCGTTCTTTGCAGCGTTGACTAAATAGATACGTGTAATAGGCATATCCATGCAGTAACTGCGAATACCGCTGTTTGCTTACTCCTACGATAAAGTTTCACAAAAGCGATTATATAATCAAAAAGTACGAAATTAATGAATTAAAAAGTGATACAAGGAAATCCTTCTATTTCTATACCATTGCACTAATCTTCTCCAGCTACTTGAATTACTGGGCAAGTTTGATAGCTTCCTATGGACCTCCTTCCTATGGACCTCATATGCAGGGTGATCCGTAATTATATTGCAAATTTTCAGACACGATGGAGAAGGGTAAGTAAGCTGCTCCTGAGAGCTTTTACAGTGGAAGAGACGTGTTTCACATTAGCAAAGATGAACAAGTTCTGATATATCTTTAAAGTATGCACATTAGACTCCATGTTTACTGGTCATTTTTTTCTTATTTTGGTCCATGGTACCTCTTCCCAAAATATGGAAAACAGAGAGCTTGCACTAGAAGAAGCCACTGTCAGAGGTATCAAAACGGTTTTCGCGTATAACTTTCGACTCTGTCGTTTCGGGACCAGAGTCCCTCACCTCAAATTGATACATTCACCCTTTTCCATCATTCCCTAAATTTTGTAAAATCATCACAAAAGCAACCTATATATCGCATTCGTGCGGGGCGTTCCGTTTACGCAGTGTCATAATGAAACATAGTCTCCTCACCGTCAGCATCTGAATGAATACGCTCACTACCGTCATCACTCGATTCAACAATATTATCAGTTTCCTAGTGAGGTTTGCGACAGGCCACAATTGAGTATATGGCTTTGACAGAGTACTGGTAGCATCACCTGAGATGCAGATATCCTTTAAATGGAATAATAACTGATTTTGTTCCTATCTCTTACTCCGAATTGTTACCTTGTTTATCTATTGTTATTTAATAAGTAAAATTGTATGGTGGTGTTGTAAAGAAATCGAGGGTTGGAGAAATTTTGGAATTGCAGACATGGAGGGAACGAAACCAAGTTGTGCGCCCTCTCCATGGATGTTAAGACGCCATCGGCGTCGTAGCTCGCCACCTGATAAACCACAGATGGCCATTACCTACAATATTACTATTATTAAAAACGTTAAAAACGCTCATCCTCTGTCTCTCTACAGTTTGGGTTCCAGTTCAGAATAACTACGTTTACATGCGTCACAACTTCCAGATGCGAAAGTCGAAATTTGGAAACTGTTTATCGCTGACCTGTTCACATGTTAAGCAGGGGCTAAACCGGTTTTGCTAGACCGATCAAATATCAGATGAGTTGCTCTAGTTTCTGAGTTAGTCAGCACATTGGCTGATCTTTTTCGATTAAATATTTGAGGTAATAAACATAATACTCAGGCTAATATTTCTACTTCCCTTCCCTGCATAAAAAGTCACTCCGTCCACATGAGTTGAAAATATTTACACAACAGGACGTTATCTGAGATCTCAAGTATATTTAAAAAAATCATTATCCACTAAGATATGTTATTGTTTCCCTGTGCGTGTGCGTGTGTCTGTGTGTGTGTGTGTGTGTGTGTGTGTGTGTGTGTGTGTATGTGTGTGTGTGTGTGTGTGTGCAACAAATTACTTGGGATATTGTTAAATAAACCCCAATGTTAGAAATTGATGAGATACGTTACTGAAATTGGTAACTATTAGTTTTAAAGTGGTGGCAGTTAAATTGTTTTTATTGCGTTTATAAAAGCATCTTGTTATAAAAAATCAGAAATTAACGTGAGCTATCTCTGACAGGGCAGGAATAACATCGCTAGAGTAATGCTGTGTTTCCGTGACCAAGGAAGTATTTATTCAGTAATTATTTGCTTTTCGTAATGTTCAAATGGCTCTGAGCACTATGGAACTTAACATCATCCCCTAGAACTTAGAACTACTTAAACCTAACTAACCTAAGGACATCACACACATCCACGCCCGAGACAGGATTCGAACCTGCGACCGTTGCGGTCGCGGGGTTCCAGATTGAAGCGCCTAGAACCGCTAGGCCACACTGGTCGGCTTCATAATGTTCACTCATTAACATTTGAAAAGAGGATTTACTCTATATTAAACTACGGTAATGTAAATAGGAAACCTTTTCACTGGCAAGATAAAGCCTGCAGCTTAGTAACAAGCCAGAGATTCATATTAGCTTACTGTAATTACGAGCGATAGGATTTTAACAGTAGACTGCACATAATCTTTGTGTGCATAGGAATCATTTTACTTTGATATGATCTTTGGTAGTTGAACTTATATCAAAAGATATAAATAAGAGAATATGAAAATTTACTCATAATGGTGTCCTTACTGTAAACACTACTGTCGTAGCACTAACGTAAGCTTTTTACTCCCTGATATTTCTGTCCTCGCGCCTTATGCGCTGTCCCTTCCCAGACCCCTCTATTTATATCTGTCTTACAGCTGCAACAAAAATCGTAACTTCCGGTATACGGTAATATGTAAGCAGCGGTCAGCAGAGAACAGGCGCATGGAGAAGACGTTGATGCTTTGTCACATTTTCAAAAATAAAGGGTAAGATCCCAGAAAGAATATTAATTTGAGAGGACGTAAGTAGAGATCATCTTCAGGAACCCACACCTTTGAAGAGTTAATGCATAGACCTTTGATACCTGCCTATGAGATAACAGAAGACGAGATGCACACGAAGACAATATTAGCATTATTTTTGTTGAAGTTTTCATTCGCGCAGTGACTGGTTTCAACTGCCGGACGTGGAATACACTGGTGAGCGTAAACAATGTGACTGCCAGATTTTTAGCATGTTGGTCCACCTTTGGGACGCATTAAAGCAATGATTCTGCTTGGCATACATTAAGGTTTTTGGATGAACATGGTAACAGATGTCTACGCAGAGGTGACGAAGTTCCTCTAAATTACGAGCCAGTGGTTTGCTATTGCGAAGCTGCTGCCCAATAATGTCACAGATGTGTTTCATCGTGTTCAGTTATTGCAAATTTGATTTGTGGCCAAAGAAATAACGTGAGTTCACTGTTATGTTCCTTGAACCACTGTAGCCCCACTCCGGCCTTGTGCAGTCACTCCACTGGCAGATGCCCTCGTTAACGGAGAAGACATCAAGTATGAAGGGATTCATGTGGTCCTCCATAATGTTCATTTGGTCCACTTCTGACATGATGTTTTCGATTGCTATCACAGATCCCGTGGAATTCCAGGTGAAAATCGTCCATAACATAATACTAGCCCCCTAGGCCTACATCCATGGCACCGAGCATGTTACGAGCATGTTGAGCAGCACATGAATAGAAACAGAGTGTAATGTGAGACGTTGCTCACCCGACCAGGCGACAAGTTTTTTTTTATTCAAAATCTGTTCTCGATGGCACCGTGCACATCACAGTCATAGACGTCGTTGGATCACCTTGGGAAGCCGTTCTCTGCTACGCAGCCCCATGTTCAAGAATGTGCGCTGAACGATATGTTGCGAAACACCTGTATCCGCACCAGCACTTTCGTCACATCTACCACAGATCGTCGCCTGTCTACCTTTACCGAGTGGGCAAGCCTCCCCATCCTTGTCAACGCCTGCACGTTCAGCATCCTGAAGTGTACTTATGGTTTCGCCGTTCTTCAATCACTTCCCATAGATGCTCACCATAGTATCACTCGAACAGCCAACCGCCCTCGCCATTTCCGAAATACTCATTTCCTGACGCCGTACTATAATTCTATGTCCTTTTTCAAAGTCGTTGATCTAATTGAATTTCAATATTAGCGGTCTGTATCGTCGGTAGAAAATTCAAGATGGTTCAAATGGCTCTGAGCACTATGGAACTTAACATCTGAGGTCATCATCACCTAGAACTTAGAACTACTTAAACCTAACTAACCTAAGGACGTCACACACATCCAAGCCCGAAGCAGGATTTGAACCTGCGACCGTAGCGGTCTCGCGGTTCCAGACTGAAGCGCCTAGAACCGCTCGGCCACAACGTCCGGCGCTAGAAAATTCCCGTCACCTCTCTTCCTCTTACATACAAGGGTTGATGGAAATATGAGAACACCGCTAGAAATGCATGCTTGAACCTAATGCAATAGCTAGGCAAGCCTGCAGGATGCACTGTTGTATTTGCTCAGGAACGGAATCTTTGCAATATCCTCACTACGCTGCAAGTGTCAGTCGTGGTCAACCGGAGTTGTGTGTAGTTGTGAATGTATTATGTCGGACCTAAATGACCGAGCGAGGTGGCGTGGTGCGTAGCACACTGGATTCGCATTCGTGAGAATGACGGTTCAAATCTCCATCCGGCCATCGATATTTACACTACTGGCCATTAAAATTGCTACACCAAGAACAAATGCACACGATAAACGGGTGTTAATTGGACAAATATATTATACTAGAACTGACATGTGATTACATTTTCACACAGTTTGGGTGCATAGATCCTGAGAAATCAGTACCTAGAACACCTCTGGCCGTAGCCGGCCGGAATGGCCGAGCAGTTCTAGGCGCTATAGTATAGAACCGCCGGACCGCTACGGTCACAGGTTCGAATCCTGCCTCGGGCATGGATGTGTGTGATGTCCTTAGGTCAGTTAGGTTTAAGTAGTTCTAAGCTCTAGGGGACTGATGACATCAGCAGTTAAGTCCCATAGTGCTCAGGGCCATTTGAACCATTTTTTTATCTGGCCGTAATAACGGCCTTGGTACGCCTGGGCATTGAGTCAAACAGAGCTTGGCTGGCGATTACAGGTACAGCTGCCCATGCAGCTTCAACACGATACCACAGTTCATCAAGAGTAGTGACTGGCGTATTGTGACGAGCCAGTTGCTCGGCCACCATTGACCAGACGTTTTCAGTTGGTGAGAGATCTGGAGAATGTGCTGGCCAGGGCAGCAGTCGAACATTTTCTGTATCCAGAAAGGCCCGTACAGGACTTGCAACATGCGGTCGTGCATTATCCTGCTGAAATGTAGGGTTTCTCAGGGATCGAATGAAGGGTAGAGCCACGGGTCGTAACACATCTGAAATGTAACGTCCACTGCTCAAAGTGCCGTCAATGCGAACAACAGGTGACCGAGACGTGTAACCAATGGCACCCCATAGCATCACGCCGGGTGATACTCCAGTATGGCGATGGCGAATACACCCTTCCAATGTGCGTTCACTGCGATGTCGCCAACCACGGATGCGACCATCATGATGCTGTAAACAGAACCTGGATTCATCCGAAAAAATGACGTTTAGCCATTCGTGCACCCAGGTTCGACGTTGAGTACACCATCGCAGGCGCTACTGTCTGTGATGCAGCGTCAAGGTTAACCGCAGCCATTGGCTCCGAGCTGATAGTGTATGCTGCTGCAAACGTCGTCGAACTGTTCGTACAGATGTTTGTTTTCTTGCAAACGTCCCCATCTGTTGACTCAGGGATCGAAACGTGGCTGCACGATCCATTACAGCCATGCGGATAAGATGCCTGTCATCGACTGCTAGTGATACGAGGCCGTTGGGATCCAGCACGGCGTTCCGTATTACGCTCCTGAACCCACCGATTCCATATTCTGCTAACAGTCATTGGATCTCGACCAACGCGAGCAGCAATGTCGCGATACGGTTAACCGCAGTCGCGATAGGCTACAATCCGACCTTTATCAAAGTCGGAAACGTGATGGTACGCATTTCTCATCCTTACACGAGGCATCACAACAACGTTTCACCAGGCAACGCCGGTCAACTGCTGTTTGTGTATGAGAAATCGGTTGGAAACTTTCCTCATGTCAGCATGTTGTAGATGTCGCCACCGATGCCAACCTTGTGTGAATGCTCTGAAAAGCTAATCATTTGCATATCACAGCATCTTCTTCCTGTCGGTAAAATATTGCGTCTGTAACACGTCATCTTCGTGGTTTAGCAATTTTAATGACCAGTAGTGTAGTTTTTCCGTGATTTCCCTGTATCGCTCCAGGCAAATGCCTGGATGGAGCCTTTGAAAAGGGCACGTGCAATTTCTTTCCGCAACCTTCCGTAATCTGAGCTTTTGCTCCGTCTGCAATGACCCCGCTTTCGACGGGACTACCAACTCTAATCTCCTCCTGCGGAGCTAAGTGAATTCCAACGCCGCAAAATTCTTCGTGCACGATGTGGTTGTTGCTTGCAAAAGCGAGGTAACCGGCACCGTGTCGAAGATTTATACCGCATACATGGAAAGCAGAAAAACATAATTCGAAAAGTCACAACGCGAAGGAGAGTGTGGGTTGAATCAGCACTGTGACGTAAAATAAGAAGACGACAATTGCGAAACTCTGTTTACAGCTTCTGCAAAGTTTAAGTCTCACGAGCGAAACGTGGCGGGGCTTCGATGATGATTTGAGTTCCCATGGGCCCTATGGTTACTCTGCAGGGCCGCATTACTGCTTAGCATTAAATGACCATTTTGACGGATCAGATCGATTCCGAGGTACAGTGTTTGTCCTCCAATGGTGATGCAGTGTTTCGAGACGACAGGGCCCTTTTTACACAGTTCTCATTGTCCAGGGCCAGTTTTTTGAACACGAGAATGAATCGTCGCATCTCCTCTGCTCAACACAGTCACCAGATCACAGTATGACTGAGCACAATATTATTGAGCTCCAGGCTTGCCTTCATCCAGGAATCTCACTGACTGGAATGGAGCTGTTTTCGGTGATGTGTCCTGCTTCGAACTGAGCCCCGATGGTCCGCTAGTTGTCTGTAGACCCCGTGGACTGCGGTGGGATACCAACCTGACTATTGCCGCAGTACGGTTGGGAGTGATGGTTTGGAGTGACATTTCATTTCATAGTAGGACCACTTTGGTTGTCATGCGCGGACCATTTTAGCACACCGATGGGTCTATGGCATTTTTTGCCCTTCATGGCAAGCCATCTTGGACTTACAGTTCAGCAAGATACTGCCCTCCCGCACATGGTGAGAGTTTCTACTAGTTATCTTCGTACAGAAAATTTTCAAAATACCTCCTAGTCTTTTTTCTCTTTAATATAAAATTCTCATCAAAATTTGTTGGTCTTAAAGTGTTCTAAATAAAGTATAGCTGTAAAGTGTATCTCTCTTTAAACTCTATTACAAAACTGTCTTAACAACGTACAGGGAAAGCACATGCGATTCTCTGTCCTTGTTGCGCTATTGCTTCATTTTATGTCTGTAAGTTATTTGCTGTCTCTCATCTATAGCTGCCATATCTCATCCCTGTGTATAGTCTCCTCGGGTTTCCAGAACGTCAGGTGGTTACACATCACGAGATAGTCGCTTAGTATTTGCTGCCCGATCCCAGTCATGTTGCTTTCAGTATGCGACAGCAAACTCGAGGAGGCTAACAAGAATTATTACGTCGGGAAAAGCCCATGCAATCTCATTTCACTAGCTGCTTCCAGGCCAGTGTTAAGTGATAACTGACAAAAAGTTTTAGAACTCTGTACATCCGTGGTACAGGCAGTGATGTCACTGGTGATTAGTCCATCGCCGTCATAGAGGATTTTGTAAAATATTTTTATCTCTAAAGCTTTCATTACTCTGTCCCAGAAACTGTTAGCCATCATGATGATACACCAGTCGTCGAATGTAATTTTATGTCAAGTTTACAAAGCACCTGCAGGAATCAAGCTACAACACCACTGGTGAGGTCTGTGGAAGGTAATGTGGGCTTGTTACAAAATACTGTATGGGCGCACAAAGTATTCCTCTGGGTAAACCGTGCGCTTCTTAGAATCATGCAGGCTCGAATATGAAATATTTCTGCGACTAGATTATCCAGAGATATCGGCATATGTGAAACTGCTTTGAAAAATAGACATAAACTTGCCATCGGCGCCGCCTCTTTCATCGCGAGTGCTACCTGTTTCTTGGAGAGTGTAATAAATCGAACTATAGAGATCAAAATATCTAATAACATAGCAACGACGACGGCATGAAACTGAGAACAACAGGGCTTAGGGCTGTCGCGTGGTTGTCTGTCCCCAGTAGCTGCTTCAGAGCGACAGAATGTCAATCAAAAGAGACTGGGTTCGATTCCCGGATGGGTCAGAGATTTTCTTCACTCAGGGAGTTGGGTGTTGTGTTGTCCTAATCATCAACATTTCATCCCCATCACGTGCCGGCCGTTGTGACCGAGCGGTTCTAGGCGCTTTAGTGTGGAACCGCGCGACCTCTACGGTCGCAGGTTCGAATCCTGCCTCGGGCATGGACGTGTGTGATGTCCTTAGGTTAGTTAGGTTTAAGTAGTTCTAAGTTCTAGGGGACTGATGACCTCCGATGTTAAGTCCCATAGTGCTCAGAGCCATTTCAACCATTACATCCCCATTGCCAAGCAAGTTGCCGAAGTGGCGTCAAATCAAAAGACTTGCACCCGGCGAACGGTCTACCCGACGGGAGGCCCTAAGCACACGACATGTACATTTATTTCGCGGTTAAAGGGGTCAAGGCAGATGTAGGTCCGAAAACATTCCCTTGTATTGGCTTAGATTGAGCTCGGAACCCAAGGGAAGCACGGCCTATAGAACGATCTTGTGATGTCACAGTAGTTGCTTTCCCCGACACATCACGAACGCTCGGCTGTGCCGGGAGCAGGCGCGATACCAGTATGTAAATGAAAAAGTACCCAATAAAGTACTTAACATTATCGTATGTTATCAACCGCGTGAGTCTATTTAAACGTGGAGCTACGAAGTATTAAAGTGGCCTCAAATAGTAACAGAGATGGTCGCTGCAACTCGCAAGAGCGCTAGGACACTACTGTGGCGTACGCCACAAGGGCCTTATATTTCTTTGGCTCCGACTGAGCACGAGTGACGGCACAATGAGTACGACTCATATATAAGGGAGAGACACGGTACGATCACCGCAGGTCATGGTGTCGCCCATGACGAATAGTGACATAGGTACACTGCACATGTCGAAAAAGTCGTAGACTTGGCTCTGCATACTCTGCGAAAATGTGCACTTATGCATACTCTACCTCTTTACATTTTAAGTCTTGGAAGCACTGTCCGCGGATTAAATAAACAACTTTTGCTATCCCCTGAACCTGCCAACATTTTCACGTAGTTCCTCTCCGTTGTAGGGCAAGTTACACAACGGGATATGCACTCCCACATATTCACTATTTGGAGTCGCTCTGCCTCACTAACAGTTCGCGTAGTGATTGGCTGAAAGCATCTTAATAGCCAGAGAGAATGCAAGCATAAAAAAACACGCGGCAGTACTGTACCATTTCACATGGCCGAGGAACGCTACAGCGAATGATTAAGGATGTATGAGAGATAGATATAAAATTTTAATTATTATCTAACGAAAAATCAGGCTCCCATCCTCTGAAACTTTATGTTAACTTATTTGTGTTGACCCTTGAATGCGGCACATATTTCCCAACGGAAGATCTATTGGCGGTTACCTAGGTCGTAGAACGTAGCATTCAGGAAACGTTACGCCTCCAAATTCACCTCCTTGAAACGCTATAAGTGCTGCCACAAAATGATTTCTTCATTCGAAGCAAGAAGAACTCTGAGTGCCATGGTAGACGAATCGGGTAGGAGGAAGGGGGAACAATATAGTGCAATGGAGCAATATGTGTGACTACGTTTTGTGTCTGTGCCGTATGAGCTGCGGAGTTTTCGTCGAGCCAAACAACCCCTGTTGCACAGCATCATTCAACACTTCGTACTGACAGCCTCCTCCTGTAATATAGTCAGGAGGCCGCTGTACCTGCTCCTGTGACGGTTTGACCCTTTCGTGCAACTGTTAGCACCACACTGTGGTATTAATGTATTAATTATAAGCTGAAATGACAAGACATGGGATCGACACATGCATGTAGTATGGATGGCGGTAGTATCGCGTACACAAGATATAAAAGGGTATGTGCAATGGCCGAGCCGTCATTTGTACTCAGGTGATTCATGTGGATAGGTTTCTGACGCGATTGTGGCAGCACGACGGATGCTAACAGAATTTGAACGCGGAATGGTAGTTGGAGCTAGACGTATGGGTCATTCCATATCGGAAATCGTTAGTGAATTCAATATTCCACGATTCACCGTGTCAATAGTGTGCCGATAATCCAAATATAAAGGCATTACCTCTCACCATGGCCTTCACTTAACGACCGAGAGCAGCGGCGCTGTCAGCGCTAAGGAACAAGCAGCCGAAATCAATGTGGGACGCACGACGAACGTATCCGTTCACAAAGTGCGGCAAAATTTGGCGTTAACGGGATAGGGCAGGCGACCGACGCAAGTGTCTTTGCTAACAACACGGCATCGCTTGCGCTCGTGACCATATTGGTTGGATCCTAGACGATTGTAAATCTGTGGCTGGGTGCGATGAGTCCAGATTTCAGTTGGTAAGAGCTGATGGTGGGATTCAAGTGTGACACAGGACACTGTGCAAGCTGGTGGTGGCTCCATAATAGTGCAGGCTGTGTTTATATGGAATGGACTGGGTTCTCTGGTTGAGGTAAACCGATCATCGCCTAGAAATGGCTATGTTCGGCTATTTGAGACCACTTGCAAACCATTCATGATCTTCCAGTGGAATTTTTATCGATGACAATGTGCCCTTTCACCGGGCCACAGTTGATGACATACTGCACCGTTTGAGAGGCTGATTTGGACACCTAAATCACCCAATATGAATCCCATCGAAAATGTACATGCGCAAAATCCTGCACAGGCAACACTTTCGCAATTACGGACGGCTACAGAGGCAGCATGACTTTTTACTTGCGCAGGGTATTTCCAATGACTTGTTGGATCCTTGCTGCACTACGGTCGCAAAAGGAGGTCCATCATGATATTACAAGGTATCTCAGACTTTTGTCACCTTAGTGTTATCAGCAAATCCGGCAACGCTTCGCAGTTGTTAAGGTTCAAATGGTTCAAATGGCTCTAGGCACTGCGGGACTTAATATCTGTGGTCATCAGTCCCCTACAACTTAGAACTACTCAAACGTAGCTAAAATAAGGACATCAAAAACATCCATGCCCGAGGCAGGATTCGAACCTGCGACCGTAGCGGTTGCACGGAGTCCTACCACTTCTCTTTCTCCATTTCTTTCTCGTCCCCCCCCCCCCCCCTCTCTGTGTATCACCTGTCTCTGTCTCCTTCTCTCCCCTCTCTATGTTCATTTCCTCCACCCCCCTCTCTGTACTCATACCCATCTCTCTGAGTTTTAGCATTGTTTATTGTTGTTGTAGACGAAACTCTGACTTGGAAGTGAAGTAGCTTAAAATGAATGTTAAATTTGCTGGGACCATTGGTATATGGAACAGAAAACCTCTAAATAGGCGTGTAAAAACAATGTGGCGAAAATTTTCGACAAATAAATAGGTCAAGAGCTATCAGATTATCTGTTAAAGCTTTAAGTACAATGGTTAAGATCTTTTCGAGATGTTTGGAAACGTAAACTAAGTCGGTCAAGCAGTTTTCGAGGTTTTTGATAACAACGACTTGTCTTTATACATGGTGTACGGAAACAGCCGTTACAAACATCCAGGAAGTGAGTAAGTAGTAATAAAAATAGGAACCGATGTCCGGAAAACGCGGTTACAATTCAGATGTGTAACGCGTCCACGTCCACTAAGGGAATGAAAACAGTTGCTTGTCCTAGTCTGCAAGTGTGACGTTTACTACGTGAGACGGTCACCGGATGTCACGTGAAGTGTGCGCAAAGTTTAAGTTACGAGACTCCTGTAGAGATAGAGGAAGATGTGCTGGCACGAGTTCTGGCCTGAAGATAGACACCAGGTGGGATGGAGAATGTGTACCAGAACATGCTTCGTTGGTACAATGCCTGTAACATCGTTGCTGATCGCCACAGCGAGCCGCTGTTGTGCTGCATCAGCTATGTTCTGTACGTACGGTATGCTGGGTTCTTCTTTGTTTTGGAATAATGTAAGCACCCCTAATGATTAAGTGTTAATACAAACAAATGTGCTATGGGTTCTTGTTCAAAAGGTTATGTACTGACCCACTATACAAGTCCTAGAAGCTTGTAACGGGAGTTCCCGAACACCCTGTATAATACTATGAATGTATTATAGATATACGGAGATGATAGGTGCCCAGCTACTGCAGATATTTGACATGGCTGGAAACCAGAGAAGAAGATTTCGTTGGTAAAATTACATCAAGATAATGCGTTCGTACACTATGAGAACGTCGTATAAATTACTCCGGTTTGTTAATTATACAACATTACTACATTACACTGTATATTACCTGTGAGTGCTGTCTTCGAGAGGTAATTGATTTTTCTATCAGTGTAAGTGTTCGGTTTCTTGAGAAGTATTACAAAAATGGCTCTGAGCACTATGGGACTTAACAAATATGGTCATCAGTCCCCTAGAAGTTAGAACTACTTAAACCTAACTAACCTAAGGACAGCACACAACACCCAGTCATCACGAGGCAGAAAAAATCCCTGACCCCGCCGGGAATCGAACCCGGGAACCCGGGCGTGGGAAGCGAGAACGCTACCGCGACAAGTATTACAGCCGGCCGGTATGGGCGAGAGGTTCTAGGCGCTTCAGTCTGAAACCGCGCGATCGCTACGGTCGCAGGTTCGAATCCTGCCTCGGGCATGGATGTGTGTGTTGTCCTTAGGTTAGTTAGGTTTAAGTAGATTTAAGTTATAGGGAACTGATGACGTCATATGATAAGTCCCGTAGTGCTCAGAGCCATTTGAACCATTTGAAGTATTACAAGTAAACGCATGAACCGTTTAAGACATTTATACGTGTTCTTCCAGAGACGATGACCCCCAATATCAGTTCCCAGCATAAGATACACAAGCGGTCAGAAATGAGAGCAGATTTGCGCCTGCGCAGTGGGGAGGATGTCCTCCTGTAAGGCGATCCTCGGGGCGTGACGGCTGCCGCAGCCGACTGCTCAAGACCCGAGCTGCTGTCGCGGTCTGCCTTCTCCGCTTGCATTCACTTCGGGTCACCCCTTTCACGTGGCCAATAAAAGTCGGGACCCTATTGCTTTATAGAAAGGTATACCTTACATGAAACGTCATCGTACTTCATTTTTTGCTCCAACCGATTTCTCCTCGGGTTCTAGTAGCCTACAGGTACAAGGTGGACCAGGAATACACTTAGAAACTCTGGAGTGCAATCTTCAGACCAAAGACTGTGGCTAATTCGTTTCTCCACAATCATCTCTTCCAAGAGTGCTAGACCATCAAGACAGGAAAGAAGATATCTGTCAGCTCTGACAACTGGGTGAGAGGTATCGGAAGAACTGAAGGTGTGAGGGTCGATCGTGAGTCGCGGCTAGATAGCCCAAATAGTAATAGCACTGGCACCGGTGAATTACAACCCAGGAGCGACTTACAGTAGCACACAAACCCCCAGGAAGCTAAAGAAAACACTCGCACCATCCGCTGCAAAGTGAAAATTCACTCCCGATGATAAAAGAAAATTTAATTTAATCAGGAGCTTCCAAATTCCTACATGATCAAAATGCTGAGTATTTTGATAAAGATTACGACGCCCATAGCAGTCAGTCAAGTAGTAAGGCAAGAGAGCGACATCTTTATTGTTGGACCTGTACATAAAAGTGTTCAGAAGCGGCAAAAGACGAGCCAAGTAGGAGCACACTTAGAGAATAACGCTGTGGAATACCAGGTGATTACATAATAGGGGCGTAAGTTCTTATGTTTCGAAATGCCGTCTAAACGTAAGCCGGAAAGATCTCCAAACTTTAAACAATGGCTCTAGGCGTGCAAACAATGGAAGAATGGGGTTAATACATGATGGTGCTAGAGCACATTTGGGTCACATTGAGATGAATTACATGAAAGTCACCATAACGATTGAGTAGGCAGCGGTTGATAAGCTCCACAGTCTTCACGGCCCCCGAATCTAACTATTTGCACTATTATCTATGGGTCGCCTAAAGTTATTTATGCGGCAGACATTTGTAATGGACGGAAACTTCACTAAAGATTAATGAAGGCCTGCGAAAATATTCGATACAGTGCGGCAGTGCTGAAAGTGTGCAACAGTCCTTGATTCGATGAGGGCAAATTCTATAGTATTATGTCATTACTATCAAGAAACAAAGGGAAATGTCTGTGACAGTTTTCGGTGAATTGCTTTGTTGGAATTCCGGTGCAGCATATAGTTTTAATCCGATAGGAAGCGTGTTTTTACCCGTTCTTTCGTACGTTCATTCTCGTTCACCTAGCCAAACGTAACAATTACATGTGTCTGACCACGAAAACAGTATCCTTGTCTAAACGTAGCACTTACTTCGTATGTCATAACTATCCAACTAATGTAAACAAATGTCAAATCTAAACGTGTCTGAACAACACCACATCACCATCGAAGCAACAACGATCGTTTCCGTAAGCAGACTTGTGTTGGATACTGATTTAAATTATTGTTAGTATCACAGTTTAGCTCTTGGCTATCATCTTGAAACACTCTGAACGTAAACGTCAAACATATAGGGAAAAACCAAAGATTTTCCGACTTCTTGATGTTTTTGTGTGAGAAATATGCCTCAAAGGAAAAGTATTGACTATACAGGCTGTTTAAGGAACCTGTAACATAATGCTACAGGAGGTAGTATTGATCAAAACAAGAAGTAGAGTTCACTACAAGATGTAGAGTTCACTACAATGTTATATACAGAAGTCAAGAGCTGTTGAGATTTGAAGCGTTGAAGATACATAGTTCACAGACTGCATTTTGTTTGCAAAAGAGGCAGGATTCACAGAAGACTGCATTGCAAATTACCACAGTAAGCACTTGTGGACAGATGCAAATCTTGGAGCAATCATGGAAGTGAGTCACTGTGATCGCTTCAGTGTCAATGTACGGGCGAGAAGTGTCTGTGACACATTCATGCCGCAGGGCCACTCACTTTAGTAGATTAACAGCTGATTTCTGCACCATAAATTACCAGAGATTTAGGGAAACGTTACCCATACAGAAAGACGACTGTGGTTTATGCATGATTTGGGCACCATGCCATTTTCTACTGATCGTTTCATGGGCGAGGGATTGGTCGAGGTGATCTGGTAGCATAGCCTCCCAGTTCCAAAGCCGTTATATTTCTAACGGTGGGTACTTTTAAATGCGTTAGTGTGTGCTCAATCCATCCACATATGCAGCCGTTACAAGAGAGTGTAACCAATGGACGTGATGCAATCTGAATGGAGTCAGGTATATCCGTAAGAGGGCATGGTTCACTGCAAAGAAGGGCTGAAGGGTGACAAAGCGTGGTAACCACATGCACCACTGCCTCTAATGTGTGCTCTTAGGTAACAAATGGGAATGAGAGGATAGATTGGCTCTTAATCGGTATTGGGCTCAGGAAGTATCATTACAGGAACTTTTATTCACCAATATTACCTACTGTACAAATATGTGACACTTTTATACATCCTGCGTACTTGAGACTTTTCCTCAGTTGTATTTAATAAGGAAATGGTTCATAGCAAGCATCCACAACTACCAAATAAAGATAGTATGTCAGTTTCCTAAACATAACTCCACAATAATCCTGAAAACGTCAATTATTAAAGTAAATCGTTGATGAACATTTGCAGACTGTAGCAACGAATGAAAATTTGTACCAAGACCGTGATTCGAACCCGGGTCTCCTGCTCACTAGGCAGACATGCTACCCACTACGCCATCCCAGGACAGTCGCTTTGCACAGCTGCAAGAGACTTGAAAATGACTTTGGGACCACGTAGCCTCATTTGATTAAATTGTTGATGGTTTACAGCAACCAGATACCAACTGGTTTCAAGTTACCTTATTCAAAAAATACCGTTACTGGTTTCGATTTTATACAGTTCATCGCCAGACGGCTCTCATGCTTTCGTCTAAAGAAATGTTGCGTTCCTTTACTGGTGAGTTTCGTGGAAACAACGCATCATATGATTTGACGAAAACATGAAAGCCGTCTGGTGGCGACTTGAATAAATTCGAAACCGGTAACTGTCCTTTTTTAAAAAAGTAGCCTAAGACAGTTTGTTGCTGGTTGCTGTACACCATCAAAAATTTATTTCACATAACAGCCACTGACTCCAACCATGGGTTCTTTTGACCATAATGAATTATTAAACTGTTACTGAAAAACTAATAGTACTTTTATTTGTTTTTCTACCTTTTCCTGTGGCCTACGCTGCTGTCTCTATCACTAAAAAAATGATTTATCCTAAAAAATAAAAAATAAATGTGAAGACGACACTATCCACTGCTCGGATCAGCACTTCATGTAGCAACTGCACTGCGAGTCTGGCAACTCCTTGATCCAATTTTTAAACGGCGTTCTAATTTTAAATTTATTTTTGATTTAACTAAGCAAATAAGAAAGAAATTAAGTTCAGATCAAAAGAAGTGATTATACCAGTACTGCCATACTCTCTGTCAAAACAAACCATGTGGAAAGCACAAATACAGAATACCGTTTGTATACAAATAAAACTTGATCTGTAGTATACACAGAAACTAACCACTAATCCAGTTAAAGTGTGGCTAGATTACAACAGCGGTAAAATTAAGCAAGAGTGTGAGGACTCAGAGAGCGTGTGGTTGGATGTACAAAAATGCGAGGTTATGTGGTTTGTACGATGCATATCCACAAAGGATTTCGTATGGTAACAATTTTTGCTTTCGGCAAGCTTGAAAATGACAAAATTTTGAACCTGAAATCGCAATAAATGTTTTAAATATCCATAAGAGGAATGACTACATTCAGTAATTTCAGAAGGGGTGTTGACCCAGTAGTCTTAAAAATTTTGTAGAAGTTTGTGGACGGAGATCACTCTGAAGACAGTTATAAGTTCAACATCAATCCTACATTGCTCATTGGTGATCTCGGATACTTGACGTGTCTCCTATAGTTTTGCTAAAGGCCCCTACAGCAATTTTGTACATCGTAAATGTATTGGTGTTATTTGTCATGATGATGTATTCGATATGATTGAAATAATTGGTTGGCCGAGTGAATATCGTACCGCAATGCAGAATATAAATGTCAAGAATCGTTAACTGATAAGCGGTATCAGCTTCCACATCACAATAACGCCGTGAGGGGATTACCAATATCATTTCCCGTATCTTCATCACGCAGCTTGAGGTAGTGTTTCTATCAAGTTATTGTAGCTCCGATAGGGGATGAAAAAGTTATATCTATAAAATTAACGGCTACTTAAAGATTCACGAGAAAGATTATATTTGATTCAGCCTTTGAAATGGAAATCGCGGTGGTGAAGTAGGAAATATTTTATTAATGGCGAATATTAAAGTTCATGCAATATTAATTCCCTAATATCCTGCAGAAAGTTCATAAATATGTTAAGGTGTTCTTCAGGCGAAGCTCCATTTGTTATTTCAGGTACTATTAAAGTACTCACTCTTTAATATGAACACCGAACAAATCATAGTATCAACGAGTTCTTAGTGAGTACACGTAAATTAGAAGTGCATTCAGCCTCTTTCTGATGGAACGAGCAAAGATGAACTTATTTTACGGTTATCAAGAGAGCCCGAAACTAATGTTTTCGAGAGTAATTTTTTTCCTTTATTACTGATCACTTTATTTCCCCATATGGGAGGGGCGCGCTGGCAGTACCCATATTGCTGTTCCTCAGCTATATTATGTTTAAAATATATACATATAGTATGAATGCCTGGGGTCTGTTCTTTTGGGCACGTCCAAAAGAACAGGCACTAAGACCAATCCAAAGCTGCGATATCGATGATGTAAACTGAAAGTGGACAGGGGAGAAAAGAAAGGGCCAGCTGCATCGGGACTTCCTGCGGAATCACCAGCGGCGAGAAAAAATCGTGGCAGACTGAGATTCGAACCGGGAATCTCCCTCTCATTAGGTAGTTGCAGACTCTGGCATTCCAGCAGGGGTCGACGTAATTGTGCATCCGCACTGAAGGCGGTGGATTTATTGTCCATCGAGACGGATCAACTATACACTACTGGCCATTAAAACTGCATTCACACAAGGTTGGCGCCGGTGGCGACATTTACAACGTGCTGACATGAGGAAAGTTTCCAACCTATTTCTCATACGAAAACAGCAGTTGACCGGTGTTGACTGGTGAAACGTTGTTGTGATGCCTCGTGTAAGGAGAAGAAATGCGTACCATCGCGTTTCCGACTTTGATAAAGGTCGGATTGTAGCCTATCGCGATTGCGGTTTATAGTATCGCGACATGACTGCTCGCGTTGGTCGAGATCCAATGACTGTTAGCAGAATATGGAAATCACTAGCAGTCGAGATAACAGGCATCTTGTCCGCATGGCTGTAACGGATCGTGCAGCCACGTCTCGATCCCTGAGTCAACAGATGGGAACTTTTGCAAGACAACAACCATCTGCACGAACAGTTCGACGACGTTTCCAGCAGCATGGACTATCAGCTCGGAGACCATGCCTGCGGTTACCCTTGACGCTGCATCACACACAGGAGCGCCTGCAATGGTGTACTCAACGGCGAACATAGGTGCACGAATCTCAAAATGTCATTTTTTCGGATGAATCCAGGTTCTGTTTGCAGCATTATGATGGTCGCATCCGTGTTTGTCGACATAGCGGTGAACGCACATTTGAAGCGTGTATTCGTCATTGCCATCCTGGCGTATCACCCGGCGTGATGGTATGGGATGCCATTGGTTATACCTCTCTGTCACCTCTTGTTCGCATTAACGGCACTTTGAACAGTGGACCTTACATTTCAGATGTGTTACGACACGTGGCTCTACCCGTCATTCGGTCCCTGCGAAATCCTACATTTCAGCAGGATAATGCACGACCGCATGTTGCAGGTCCTGTACGGGCCTTTCTGGATACAGAAAATGATCGACTACAGCCCTGGGCAGCACATTCTCCAGATCTCTCACCAATTGAAAACGTCTGGTCAATGATGGCCGAGCAACTGGCTCGTCACAATACGCCAGTCACTACTCTTGATGAACTGTGGTATTGTGTTGAAGCTGCATGGGCAGCTGCACCTGTACACGCCATCCAAGCTCTGTTTCACTCAATGCCCAGGCGTATCAAGGCCGTTATTACGGCCAGAGGTGGTTGTTCTGGGTACCGACTTCTCAGGATCTATGCACCCAAATTGCGTGAAAATGTAATCACATGTCAGTTCTAGTATATCTGTGCAATAAATACCCGTCTATCATCTGCATTTCTTCTTCGTCTATCAATTTTAATGGCCACTAGTGTATGAATGCGTTATGAGTGTTCTTTCGGACACCATGAGGAAGCCGCAGCTATGATAGATATTAATATTTCGCATGGTGTATGTTCTTTCGGACCTGTCCAAAAGAACAGTACCACCCATTGATGTAATCGATTCGTCTCAATGGGTAATGAATCCAACACTGCCAGTGCGGACGCACAAGTACGTCGGATCTCCTGCTGGAATCTCAAAGTAGCGAGCGTGGAGTGCAGGGATAGGGACAGCAGGTAAGTGGAACCAGATAGAAAAGTGGGTCGATCGAGAGGAGTTCCGAGATAGCCTGCACAGTTGCGATAAACACTGTGTCCGAAAGCCCAGTGGGTAATGCAACTGCCTAGTAAGCGGCAGTTCCCTGGTTCGAGTCCTGGTCCAACTCACATTTTCACTCGTCGCCACAGATTCCGCGTAAAAGTCCTGATGCTACTATTCCTCCCATCCCCCCCCCCCCCCCCCCGCGGCCCTTAGTTTACATAAAATACATACACGGTTTTTGACATTTAAGATATTAAAGTTACAGAATTACACTAAAATACAGATTATGCTTTTATTATAAAGCTAAGACGATGACGGTGACGAAGACGATGACACATCTGGGAAGTCCCTGGATGTAGTCTGGTCGGCGTGAGAGATGTGGGGTACAGGATGCTACAGGTGAATGGGTCACTGCGTCTGAGATGTCTAGGAAGGAGCGGGACGGTCATGTTGGGCTGCGAAGCAGAATGTGTAAATTAAGGCCGTACGAAGATGGGTACGAAGATGGGGAGAGTTTGTGGGACATAGCTGTGAGACGGTTAGACATCAGGACGGATTTCTCACTCAGTAAAAGGACGTGTGTTGAAGCTTCCTTGAAACAGGATGAGGATAGTGTGGGGGTGGAAATACTGCTGGACATATTGGTATAGGCACGGCAGAATGGCCGTACCGAGGCCGTGGCGAGACTGGCAACGCCAATGCCGCAGCCACAAAGTGGGGACATGATCAAATTTATTAATTTACATTTGTAGACATTCTGAACCAAAATTATTGCAAAAAGGTATTATGAAGCGTGTTTCGGTTCTTTTCCCTTACACTTAATCCTTCTGGGAGGATTATGTAAGTAAATGAATATACAGAACTAAACACCATAGGTTATTGTTATTATTCCAGTTTCACCTGTGTTGAATTTTATTCTTGGCATATTGTGAACATTTTATGTTTCTATATTCAGTACTTTTTGAGATCACAGGAAGTTTAGAACAAGAAAAGTAGTTCTGAGATAGTGAGGTTGAAAGTCCTTTTAATTACAAACATTTATACAGACTAACCGTTCTGATTCCTTCGTGCTCTCTTGCCTGCTCTATATTCTGTGTCTTCATCAGCATCACAGTCACCCAATGCTTGCCTTCTTTACGGTCCTGCTTCTTTCGTTATTTACTGAACAGTAAAATCTGCACAAAGCGCTTCCAGTTCTCACAGTCCTCCAGGTGTGTTCTGCCCTACTCTCACCGCTAACGTCTCCAGAATCTTCAATATTCTATACTTGCCACCTTTAAATGTTATTACGGTATCACATATAGCCAATGTTTAGAATCATTAGGTCAAAAAAACATTTTTATGTGTATGGCATCACACAATATTACTGACTAAAACATTCACATTTGGAGTCTTCCACGCAAACATTTCGTTAGTGGCTCTGGATCTGCCAAAGCTTTGAATGTAGGTTTGATTGTTACCATTATTGTTAATGGAAGAGAAGGTTTATGTGTAGATGCATCTAACTTACCAGAAAACTCAGCCTCCCAATACTTACACCGAACTCTATGGGACTTATTCACTACAGAAACATAATTCACGTTATTTACAATTCCTTCAATGTTTACACAAATACAGACGTAAATTCTGATCTCATATATCTGGTACCTATAGATTTGCATTTCTTTTACACTTAGTCATTTCATGTACTTATAAAAGAACAATATATGCAAGTACACAACAGAAATCGCGGGCTCGCAGATCATTTTCTATCAAACGAGTGCCGGAAACAAAGGACTGATTTATTTATTCGTAAATTCGAAGTTCGTGAGACCTAACAGTGGCATCAAAACAAGACAATTCACAGCCTTCTAGACTGGGTTGTTCAATATTGGTAGTGTATAGGATGTGGTGAAACTTGTCTGTCACATGTCCAATTTAAGAATATTATTTGAAGGTCTTAAAAGTGCCTATTTTTAGCGTATGATATATCAAAATGATCAGGTCAATCGAAAGTACATTATGGAATAGAAAGCAGAAATATCAGATTTCGTCGAATCTGGCATACAATCTTCCCGTGACCAAAGGCTTCCCATATTTCCCCATTTCTGCCAAGTGAGGACTGGAGTGGAACTGTTTAAGCTACACTGCTTCAAAATATCTGATAGAATAAAAAGTTAAAAAGCAGAGAGATATCACGTATAAAATGTACCACACCATTTCATCTCACTTTAATTTTCTGTTTGAAAAGCGTTAAATGAGAGCTCAGTAACTTATTTTGTAACATGTGCAGCAGAGTTTGGTGCAGATATAACAGAACTATCGATGTGTCAGAGCTAGTTAATGAAGTAGTTAGTTTCAAATTGCAGTAGAAAGAGACCATGAAGAACACTGACACAGATTCCCAGTTAGATATTTTGAATTTCTTTCCCAGATACGGATTATAAGATGTTTATCCAAACATCGAAATAGCTTTGAGAATATTTACAATTTCACCGCAGTTTTAGCAAATTAACTACAGTATAAAAATCTACTTAAAGTCGAATACAGGTGAATTATTCTCTCAAATTCGACAGAATGCGATACAGTTGCTAAATGGTTCAGTGGCATTATCAACAAGCTTGTTGTCATCATAGGAAAGAAATGGAAAGTAAAATTATAATAAGAAAACAATTCCTTGATAAGAATGTGTTGCTAACGGTTAATTGAAGATGTTTTTTTTATTTTCTGTTAAGAATTCGTACACTCCTCATAATTTAAGAGGAGCAGATAAAATCTGTTACTTATTGTACATCATGATAAAATCAATGTACAGTGGCTGTCACAAACGATTAGACATAGATTTTGTTGATTTCAGTTCTTTTAGAAAATCTGTTAGTCTGTAATTTATTGACCACAATGATACATTTCATTTGTTGTGTGTAATGTTTTTCGTCTATGTGGCTCATTTAAGTAATACTTTTCTATAACGCTTCGACTCCGACCTTACAAATTACGAAATTTCCTGTAAGTATTTACAAAAAAATGCAGAAATGTAGTTTTTTCTGGGGGTGAGGCGTGGAGGGCTGGGGAGTGGGGAGGGCTTGTATGGTAGCTCTGCCAGGGGTACAGCATCACCTCTATACGGTCTGCTTAGCAGATGGGTAGAAGTTCAGATCTTCGAGTTTCCTTTGTATAAGACATGCGAACTGGTTCAAGGAACCGGTAGAGGGTAGGATTACTGTAATAAACTGTTTCTATCTTCATTGACGGACTACTGAACTACATCCTGACTGAAAACCGTGAGCAGCATTAACGCGAGTCAGTCCAACAATAGTTATTAAGTGGTTTTTGGAGCTCGTAGGCACAAGTTTTTACCATATTCTGTAATTGCGACTCTGAATCACCATCTGAAGGCAATTGTAATAGAGACAAATAAAAATATTATCTGCGCCATTCGTAAATAAATGTCTCTCACAATTCTGTTCAAATTAAAAGGGAACTGAGGGCACTTCGCTGGCCATATGCCGCCTATGTTCTATCGGTATTAAACACAAGTAATTCGATTTTTAATTAATGTCACTGCTACATGGAATTGAGAAACGTATTTTGATTATATTAAGATTTTAAAGTTTAATTTTTCTCTTTTCCTTTGTAGATTCTGAAGAGGAACTATGGCAGTACCAGTATTAATTGTAAACAGTTAACAAGTAAGCTTTACTCATAGACATTCAACAATTTGTATGTTATTTCCAAGACTCCTTTGGAGCGATTGATTGGTGCTATGTTTTCGGTTACCTTCCTGTATTAAGGATTACGTGTCCCATTCTGTGGTTCGACGACTGAAGAAGTCACCTTCTTGGATGCGCCGGTTAGTGACATTACCTGTTCTCAATGCCTAGGCTGTAGTCAGACAGGTTCTTGTAGGCTGATCTTTTCACATTTGGTTCCTCCGACCGTTGGGCAAGTCATTCATCTCTACATTATGCAGAAAATTTGATCCTCGGTTCGGCCAGAAACCGAAAACCCATCACCGGAGAGCTATATACCGGTATCTTTATTGGGTCACCAATATTGTTGGCTTAAACGCAGAACTTCAACATAGATTCTTCATCCAATTGATAACGAACATGTAAATATGTTCTGAAATAAAACAAGAATACTGAATTCCTCATGAAACCGTAATTTTTTCTTTCATAATAACGCTTTTCAACTTTATCATTGTTAAATTAAGTTCGTACTACTGTATGTTTATAAGAAAAGAAATGATATTGATTGGTAATCTGTCTCACAATATTTCAAATATCCTAAAAAATATACCCTATATTATGCTAGAAATCTACAAGACTGGCAGTGCAGTAACTGTGTAACAAGTAATTTAATAAAATTCCTTATTTATTTTGCCCGGAGTTGTATAAATTCTGCTGCGGATTGAACACTGCCAATCGACACGATTAAATATTGTTTTATTTAGTTGCATGGAATTCACTTCCAAACCGTAACTAACATTATACGGCCGAATGTATTTATTTCAAATGTGTCGGGCAGTTTCACGCATCCATTACCGTTACACGACAACGTATGAACCGTGAGAATATTGTGCATGATGCGAACACAAAAAGCCACTCGTAAACGACGAGAGCGCATGTTGCACAAAATGTGGCGCAGAAAGCCCTTTACGCGGAAATAAAAAGGCAGCTTTGAGAGCACAGATGGGGTCTGTTCCACAGTCGAATTCCCAAACACATTGTGTTGCAGCCATGGGGCTCTCACACCGGATATTTGACGACGAAATGGCTAGATGCCTTTTGTCGACATTCGAGTCAAACATGAACTGTCTGAAAAATCGTGCCTGAGAAGAGCAAAGCTGAAGGAAAAAGTTGAACAGGAGTACTACTTTTAACAGTTCTTTAAATAACAATAAGTTCTCAATGTAAAGACCAATTTATCGTAATAAAGCAGGACGTGCCACAAGCTTTTGTTTGAAAATTTATGACAGTGCAATTGTATCTGCATTCCGAAAACAAGAAACTCCAAATCGCGTCGATCATTCTAATTGCTTCTTACACTATTGTTAATCGGGAATTGCTCAAGAGTCAATAAAAGAAACCTGCCTCTACAAGTCCCATTTTTTTGTGTTTGGGTGTTGTTTCATCACTCTGATCACGGCTTCCTTTCTGCTTCGAAGACAGTCATAACTGGTGACACAGCATTCAGGCTGTGATAGTCGACGGAAGACAGGCGCTTTGTCCCGTCAGCGGTTTGGAGCCGGTATCTGAATATTGTTAGCTAATATTTGGAATCACTCTTAGTGACGAATTGCGCAAAACAGTACCCACCGCAAAATATCTCGGCGTAACTATCCAGAGCGGCCTTAAATGGAATGACCACGTAAAGCAAATAGTAGAAACAGAAGATGCCAAATTAATACTCATAAGAAGAATCGTAAGGAAATGTAACTAATCCACGAAATAAATGTCTTACAAGGCGTTTGTTCGAACGGTTCATCAGTACTGTTCACTATCTGGAATCCTTACTAGGTAGAATTGATGCAGTATATTGAGAAGATCCAACGAAGAGCGGCTACGTTTCGCCACGGGATCGTTTAGTCGGCGCGAGAGCGTTGCAGAGGAGCTCAACAAACTCCAGAGGCAGACGTTACAGGAGAGGCGTTGCGTATCACTGAGAGGTTTACTACTAAAATTTCTAGAGAGAGCTTTCCGGGAAGAGTCGGACAACGTATTATTTCAACCCACACACATCTCGCGATGACCACGGTGAGAAGCTTACTGAGAATCATTCTTCGTAAGTGGAACAGCGAAGGGGGATCAGTTATTGGTGCCAGAAGTACCCTCCGCCGCACACAATTGGGTAGATTTCGGAGTATGATGTATATGTAGATTATGTCAATTAGAATACATTTGGGGCTGCAGTCGCCAGAAGATGCAAAGCTGTTACCTGAAGGACTATGACGTTTCGAGTTTCGTGTTTTGCTGCCTGCTGTTGTCTGTTCTGGTGTTTAACGTGGTATGAGTTCAGTGCAAGAGATGTTACATTTCATACTATCAAAAGTAGCTTCCTGGCTGTGGTTTTATCTCATTAAGGCCGGCCCGTGTGGCCGTGCGGTTAAAGGCGCTTCAGTCTGGAACCGCGTGACCGCTACGGTCGCAGGTTCGAATCCTGCCTCGGGCATGGATGTGTGTGATGTCCTTAGGTTAGGTAGGTTTAAGTAGTTCTAAGTTCTAGGGGACTGATGACCACAGATGTTAAGTCTCATAGTGCTCAGAGCCATTTGAACCCATTTATCTCATTAAATTAAAGGAAAAAACGATTCCGAAAGCCATGAAAACCAAATACGTTATTAGTTAATAAAGTGGCAGAAAATGTGGAATCATCGTGTTCTGTGCCAGTAGACTGCAAGTGCGCTGATTCACGTAAAGATGCAGTGGCATTTTCCACATTTTATTTCCATGAAATCAAGCTAACAATTCATTATTTTGTGAACACGTTTCAGCAGTGCTCGAAGAAAGGGAAGTGCTATTTTCTGACAGTAATGCAACCGAAGAACCAACACTGAAAATGCAGTAAGGATCGTAAAGGTCAAATATTCAAACATGAACATCCAGATAAACTACGATATTCCCTAATCATTATAGTGATAGGAGTCAGCTAAATGAAAACAATGTAAAGTCCAAATATTTAGTGATAGGAGACAGCTAAATGAAAACACTGTACGGTCCAAATATTTACTTTTAACTGCTTTTATAAAGTTTTGAAAAGAACCGTTTTAGTTTATTACAAGTGAGTGGTATATTAATACCAGAGCAAACGAAATGGAAAGTTCTGTGTAGGTTACGTTCAAAAGGACAAACGAGCATGCTAAATTTATAACCATTTTTCTGCCCGCATTACACCCTACAAGGGTAATATTTTTCTTTGACATCACGCTTGTTTCTTGCATTTATGTTCGCTTGCGCAACAACAGGACGACAAATATCCTTTATGTGGACTAGGGAAGGGAATTAAATGAAGTACTTCGATGTTGATGTAACGCCTGTTCCGCTATGATTGCAGTAAGTCGATGCCTTTTGTAATGAAACATTCCAGAAACTATGTTTCAACCTCAGAAATGATGTTGTTGGTTTGATCAGCTCTGACAGATTAAGAATAGACTCAAAGTGAAAAAGAATTGGAGTTTTTAGTCAGGTTTTTCACATTTCAGTACTACGCAGACCACGTATCACCTGAAAACTTCATCTTACCACTACATCTCTTATTACCCACTTTTTGGTGTTGTTAGGCCATGAATGAAAAGCAGTGGTTGAGAAGGAAATGGACAGGGTTGTACCCTATTCCAGATGTTATTCAATCTTTACACTAAGGAAGCAGTAAAGGAAGCACAAGAAAACTTTGAAGAAGGAATTAAAGTTCAGAGAGAAGAAATAAAGATTTTGCGGTTTGCTGATGGCAATATAATTCTGTCAGAGACAGCATAGCACTTGGAAGTGCAGTTCAGCGCTATGTACTGCGTCTTGAAAGGAGGATATAAGATAAACATTAACAAAAGCAAAACAAGAATAATGGAATGAAGTCGAATTAAGACAGGTGATAATGTGGAAACTACATTTGGAAATGAGACAATAAAAGTAGTAGATGGGTTTTGCTGTTTGGGAACTGACGGTGGCCGGAGCAAGGAGGATATAAAACATAGACTGGGAATGGCTGAATAAGCGTTTCCGAAGGAGAGAAATTTGTTGACTTCGAATATAGATTTAAGTGTTATGAAGTCTTTTCTGAAGATATTTGTCTGGAGTAGTGTGGCCATGTATAGAACTGAAATATGAATGATAAAATGGCGGAAATGATGTTTATGTTGATCTCTTTCCAGTTTTCTGAACATGTTCCGGACCTCCCAGCACCGAGGTGATGCAAAACATTTTTTTTCATGCGTGTGGTATAATATTCATAGACAATAATAACTTTTAACGGAACGTATATCGGCTTAATTTAGCACGTTACAGTTACGTATTAGAACTGTACCTGTTAAAGGAAGTGCTGTCCTTGCAAATCGATCTACTGCTGTAATCCTCTCTGTATCTATGTTTTGAAATGTCTCTAAGACCTTCGATTAGTATGCAATATGTCGCCACGTGGGATTAGCCGAGCGGTCTAAAGCGCTGCAGCCATGGACTGTGCGGCTGGTCCCGGCGGAGGTTCGAGTCCTCCCTGGGCATGGGTGTGTGTGTTTGTCCTTAGGATAATTTAGGTTAAGTAGTGTGTAAGCTTAGGGACTGATTATCTTAGCAGTTAAGTCCCATAGGATTTCACACACATTTGAACATTTATCCAATCTGTCACCAAGTATCCGAAAATTTTCAGCCCCAGTTTATCAGCCTTGTTAACGAAAGTGCTGTACGCAAAGCATTTAGAGCAAATTCTGTTGCAGCAAAAACGCAGTGACATCCAGTTCCATCTCCCCAATAGTTCCGTCTGGTGTAAATGAGGGGTGCTTGATCTTAATGTAGACAAAGGCAAAGTATTGCACTTCGTGGAACGTAAAGGCGTTCTTATGCTTCAAAAGGGACTACAGGATTAATAAGTCGCAATTAGAATCAATCATGTGACATATGTATACGCGCCTATCTATTGTAGTGTAAAACCTAGCCAGACGCTGTCATTCTTAGACAGAGTCCTTCGCCGTATAGAGAAATTTCCTCTGACTAGAGTATCGGTAGACATGACTTAGAGAAAGTCCAGCAAGTCAATTACACGGAGCAATTACGAGGCGTGTTTTTTAAGTAAGTTCCGTTTTGAAATTAAAAAAAGACGTGCTAAGATATGGGCGTCCTTCGGTCGTTAATGAAAGTTTGGTGCGGTAAGTGGACAAAAAGGTGAGAGAAAACAGACTCTTTACGATTTCCTCCTTGCGGGATGACTTTCCTAATGGTTCTCGTAGTGTGGCATTGTAACCGAGCACTTGAAATGTCGAAAATTGTGCGCACGTTGGGTACCGAAAATGTTGACGGAAGTGCACAAAACCAAACGTTTAGACAGCGCATTGACTATCCTTTAGCGGTACCACAACGACGGTGATGATTTCTTAAGCCAAATTGTTACGGGCAATGAAACATGGGTGGCCTATGTCACACCAGAATCAAAGCAACAATCCATGGAAGTTGAGCAAGGGCATCGTTTTGCTGCACGACAATGCCTGTCCGCATGTGGCGCATCAGACCAAAGATCTCGTCACATCTTTTAGATGGGAAGCTCTAGTTCATCCTCCGTACAGCCACGATCTTGCACCCAGTGACTACCTGGGAGGTCAGCGTCTTCAAAACGATGACGAAGTCAAAATAGTGGTGATGTAGTGGTTAACAAGTCAGGCGGCAGACTTCTATGAGGAGGGTATTCAAAAACCGGTTCAACGTTATGACAAGTGCCTCAATATTGGCGGACATTACGTAGAAAAGTAGATTAAGGTACAGGCTTTCATGTAAAAATAAAATTATTGACATATCTTAGCAGCACGTCTTTTTTAATTTGAAAACGGTACTTACTTAAAAAACACGCCTCGTTCGACTGAGAGATGACAGCAACATCATCGTGAACGGAAGTAGGGCTCGATATTCTGTACAGTCAGTACGCTCCGGCAGTTAAAACGGTTTGCTACTGCTGCAGTGATATACTTACATAAAAAGTAATTCAGAAGGGAGAGGGAGGCTGCATCATAATATAGAAGAGGCGGGACACACCAAATTTTGAAAGAATGTAAGAAAGGAAGACACTAACTGTTACATGAGTTTCATGAGAATGCGTCACGATAATGTTCATTGTTTGCTGAAATTAGTGATTCCAAAAATGAAAGCGAAAGAGAAAACTATTCACTAACTGAAGCATTATTCCACTGTTTCGTCGCATTGAGGAAAGACCGTCATGAACTTCATCAAGAAATTCAAATACGCTCTTTCTAGCTTCGTCATATTCAACACTGCTTCTTCTGTTGCGTATTTCGTATTTCTCAATTCATTTTTCCCCAGCTATTGTGCAGTTTTCTGTTTAACTCTTCTAAAATTGTTGCAGAGCCTCTTGGTAGTAGCTTCAACGCTGCAGTTTTCAGTCCCTGTTCCTATATTCTGGTCGAGATGCTGCAAATTTCTAACTTCTGCCCCATAAAACTAACCAACTATTGCTCACATCTCCAAAATATATCCGAGAAAGAAATTTACGGTATTCGCAGAAACGCAAGTGAAGTGACATAAGGTGAGATCCAGACGGTCAAGTCTTTGGAAAGAATAGCATTTAGCATTTCTGGCGTATTTAATAACAGCTTGCACAGAGGCATTCAAACATCCCACCAACAAACGTCCAACGGATTCCAACCAAGGGACCTTGAAAGTGAACGGTGCGCTACATCTTGCCTCACACTACAGACACAATACAGCACAGACAAATGTATGCTTTAACTGAACTTCTGGCGTAGTGTACGGTAGCAAAAATAAAACCGAATCAGTGCAGAACTTGATGCTGGATATGTTATTTGCAAGTTAGCGGCGAAGATCTTCCGTCATCCACTACTTCCCTCCGACTTTCCAATTTCATGTGGACTGCGCCGTGCGATGAGGTATTTTATCCCGGAGCTGAGCCGGGCCTGTGGCTAAGTCACTCTACAGCGCGCCTCTTCTCCCACAGGACACACTTCTGCACCTAAGGCCTTGCTGTGGAGTTTGGGGGGCCTGCGGGGCATTGCGGCCTCGTAGTCTCCCTGAGGCGTGCCCGGGGAGATCAAACAGCTCTGCAGAAAAGCAGCGGGGCTTTAGGGTCCCGTCCGGCCAGAAGTTTTCATCTGACCTATGACGTTTCATTTCTTGTGCAGCAAGCTCCCCTCTGTGCTCGTTACTAAGAAATTCTGATTACCTACGTGATATTTATTATTATCATCATGTGCTGTACTGTCATACAGACTCATCGGTGGTGTCTCATATAATTTATATTTTTTGATCTTTTCATTACGCATTCGATTATTACATTTACACTTACGTTTATCACACACGCATACACAGTGTGCCGAAAAACTGATGATGTCAGGACATGGTAGCTGACATCTAATCGAGTTGAATTTGCCAAATAACGATAGATCGGAATGCACCGTTGTGACTGCGTGACCCTAAACAGTATTATGTGATGGACGGGAGCGCGGAAGTCAACACCTAGAAGAGCTGATCGCAAAAATTTTTAACCATTGGGTACTTAACAGGGGCCTTTCTTACCTGACAACCTCCTATTTTATGAATAAATGAGCCATAGCTTAGATAGTTTTAAACAATAAAACTACATCAGGAGATAATTCTGTTGACCGAAGGCATGTACGTAGAAATGCAGGAGCGAATCAGGATGTTAGGCTTTTGACTTATGGATAAACATAATGACTGTAGAAAGATTTCCACAAAGTACTGCTACCAGGCGACTGGTTGCCGTTATTTGTGGAAACCTTGAACCACCCCAGTCGCAGTCTTCTAGTTTTATAATGAATTTAACATCCACAAAATTTTCACAGCATCATCCCAACTAGCAGGAAGGCAGATCTGATGAAAAGAGATTTTTAACCAAGGAATTAAGGCAAGAAATATATCTTCATATGGAAAAAGAGAGTGAACAACTTATGCCTTCAACACAACTGTCTACAAATCATGTCACGCTGTGGAGTTACTCGCTAAAAACCGAAAATTTGTAAACACGAAGTATGTCAAAAAGAAGATGTCTCATGACAAAACGTAGATTAGACACAAAAATTAATCAAGTATGCAGCAAATGCATAAAATATATTTGCAAAAACGTGGTAATTATGTGTAAAGTGTAAGCCTAGAAAAACTCAATTTTATTAGATTGTTTTCATACACTAAAATGACGGTCACAGTATCATAATAAATCAGTATATATTAGAAAGGTAAGTGTACAATGTGCATGCCGCTAAACCTCAGAAATCAGGCGAAAAAGCGAAACAGACGAAGAGCACCCTGAGAAGCAGAGAAACCAAAGAATATGAAAATTCCTTGGTAGTAATATTCACCGCTACCACTAATGGTATGGATAAGAAGGGGAGACGTAAAAATGTTCGAAAGATCGAAGACGACCTCTTGGTACTTATTTTCTGTATTTAGTTGACTTGGAAGGCTTTCACAAATATGAAATACAATTTGTCTCTTATTTTTGCTGTTCATTGTATCAACCAAATCGAAAGAAACTGCACTTGAGCTTGGCAGTAATTAACACTACACATAAAATAAACATCTTCTCTAGACTCGTACAGCTCAAAACAGCAGAGAATTAGGGATATATACGCCCAATATAAGTCATATATGTTCGAAATCTCGTCCTATGCCGATGGCTCGATTTCAACGAAACTTGGTGCATATATTTCTTATTACTTGGAAAGAAATATTACGTGGTTAAAAACCACCAAACTCCCATTGGGGTGGGTGTGGATGTGATAATGGGGCGACGGACTGAGAAGGCGAAGGATGACGTGGACGGAGAAGGACTGGAGGAGATGGGGAATGAGAAGATGAAGTGAGAGATGATGAGAAAGAGATGGGCAGAGAGAGTGGGAGAAGGGGGAAGAGAGACGGAGGATAGGAGGAGATGGACAGAGACGTGTTGGATCGATACAGGGCTGAGTAGGAGATGGCTAGAAAGAGGGGAGGACATGGACAGGGAGAGGGAGGAGGAAGTACAGAGAGAGAGGGGAGGACGACGGAGATGGGAGGGAGAAAGAGATGGGCAAACAGAAGATTGGAATAAGTAAGTACCATGGCAACACAGCTAGTACAGGGTGATTATAATTAAACTTTCAAAACGCACTAGAAATAATACCACTGGTCAGAATGGCGTCAAATTGCTACAGAAAAACGTATGGCAGAAGCAAAAGAGGTGTGAAAATTGATCAATAGATGGCGCTGTATGTGTCAGAACATGTAAAGGAAAACACCTGTAATGCGTAAGACCCACTGAAGTCCTTATAAACATTCCGTGTACACGGCTTTTCTTCCTTTCGCGTCTGCGACGTTCGCCGTGACGGTCTAATGCAGGATCGCGTTCTGCTTGTAAAGCTGTATTACAAGAATGGTGACTGTGCACATATCGCTCTGTAGAAATTCCGGGCACTGAAGGGTTTTGAAAAAAGGCGTTGGTCCGATGACTGCCTTGGGTCTGGAGAAACTGATTCGGAAATTCGAAAAGAAGGATTCATTTGGTGTGCAACTGGGTAGAGGGAGGAAACGAATTGATTCGACGTCAGTGGAAGCAGTGGTTACAACAATGCAGGAGGAGACAAGTGATGGTGTGCAAAGGTTTAGTGAGCGGAGAATTGCTCGAACATTGGACATAACCGTGTGCACGGTGAGTAAAATCCTATGAGACATCCTTTTTTGATATCCATTCAAAATTACCAAAGCACACGAGTTGCTCTGCCAGCAAGAGAGACCTTTGCTTTGAATTTCTTGCTCGCATGGAAGTGGACAATGATTGGCCATGGAAGATTTAGTGACCTGACTTGATCCATTATAAATGGTTCTGAAAACCTGCGACTCTGAAAACAATACGTTTGTTTATAACTCTTCTGCTACCGGTCACGATTAACGTTAATTTATTTTTCGCACGCCGCTTTTCGGTAAATGATTCCCATTTTCAAGTGAGTTTTCTGTGTTTGTTATGCCATTTCTATGTGATTTTGTCGATGTGTGAGAGTCTGCTTATTTCGTTTACTGCAATATATGAGAAAAAACGCGATTTTTGTTGGTTATCTACCTTTTTGTGAAGTTAGTGGCCACTAACCAACTTCAACGGGTCGTGCGCATTACTGGTGTTTTTATTTACATATTCTGACAGATACAGCGCCATCTATTGATCAATTTTCACACATTTTTTTCTTCTGGGATTTTTAGTTGGTTGTCGATCTTTTGTGAAGTTAGTGGCCCTAAACTTCACAAAAAGATCGACAACCAACTAAAAATCACGTGCTTTCTTATATATTGCAGTAAAGTCAGTGAAATGGAGCAGACTCTCACACATCGACAACATCTCATAGAAACGGCATAACAAACACAAAAAACGCACTTGAAAATGGGAATCATTTCCCGAAACGTGTCGTGCGAAAAATTAAATAAAGAAAATCATGACTGGTAGCAGATGAGTTATTTATAAACAAACCTACTGAAGATTTAGTAGACAGACGAAGCCCACTTCCATGTGACAGGATATGTCAATACACAGAACTGTCCAATATGGGCTACGGAAAATCCACGCGCAAATCAACCAGTACCACTTCATCCTGAGATAGTCACTCTGTGGTGCGGGTTTACTGCATCATTTATCAAAGTGCCGAGACAGGTGCTTCCGGTCCTGTTTCCTGTACCGTCACTGGTAAGTGCTACGAATGTCTTTTGCGCAACCACGTCATTTCAGCTCTCCAACTGCTTGGATATGTGGATGGGATCATTTTTATGCAAAATGGCGCACCTGCGCACATGGCAAATCCAGTTAAGCAGCTGCTGGAGCCCCATTTCGGAAATGCTAGAATTATCAGCTTTCATTTCCCTACAGCCTTGATCTTAAACCGTGTGACTTCTGGCTCTGGAGCTATCTGAAAGATACTTAGCTGCATTGAAGGCACGCATTACGCAACATATTCTGAACGTGACCCCAGAAACCCTTCGATCAGTTATGGATCATGTTGTTTCTCGATTTTTACTTGTTGCAGAAACGGTCGACAGCATATTGAACATGTTTTGCGCCAGCCGCACGCCAGTTAATACCCCAATATTGTTTTGACTGATGCTTTTTATGCGGTTTTCGGCCTCAGGTCAATTAAAAACCGGTGTGAATGATGCTTTGTATGCGGTTTTTGGCCTCAGGAAAATTAGAAACCGATGTTTCCCATCCGATGTGACGTGACCTGGCCAGCCGCTGTGACCGAGCGGTTCTAGGCACTTAAGTCCGGATTCACGAGGCTGCTACGGTCGCAGGTTCGAATCCTGCCTCGGGTATGGATGTGTGCGATGTCCTTAGGTTAGTTAGGCTTACGTAGTTCTATGTCTAGGGGACTGATGACCTCAGATGTTAAGTCCCATAGTGCCTAGAGCCATTTGAACAATTTGATATGACCTTGCCGTGGTGGATGGGCTTACATAAGCACCCATGCACACTGAGTAGTGCAGTCTGTTTAACGTCAAACGTACACCTTACGCATTGTTTATGATTCATTTGTTATTTGTAGTCGACCACTATTATTAAATTATGACGGTTACAGCGCCATCTATTGCTACGTTTTGTAACTATTTATTTTTCTTCAGCCATACGTTTACCCCCTTCTCCGATAATATTTCGTTGCAACTTGACGTCATTCTGAACAATGGTGTTATTTCTACCGCGATTTGAAAGTTTAACTTTAGACATAACAACCCCGTAGTTTGTAATTCATTCTGTATTGCTATATCGAACGTAATTTGATAATATTTTTTTAATAAATGGCTTTTTGGGTTTGTTCAGAGGTAGGGGTCCCATAGAACCCGCTGGCGTGAAGGGAGCGTGGCATGTTTGCCACGAGTGTCGTTGAGGCAGGCCTTGAAGCAGCATGGATAGCGCAGATCCGTGGGCCAACGAGACGGCTGTTAGTTCTGCCGTCCGTGTGACTTCCATATTGGTCTGGCTGGGCATGTTCCAGGAACGAGAGACGTACACTGGAAACCAGAGTGGACACATTATTCCTTTGAAATCAGAATGAAATCCACATCTTTAGCTGCTTGCAAGCGTTGATAAATATCAACGGGGACAGTTGAAAATGTGTGCACCAACCGAGAGTCAAACCAGCATCTCATGCTTACATGGCAGACGCTCTATTCGTCTGGGTCACCGAGGACATAGAGGATAGTGCGACAGTAGGGAGTTATCTCTGTAACGCTCCACGTGAGACCCACATTCCCAACTTACTGTACACACACTACATATTTTTTAGTACCCCTGCCCACTATACTCATTACTCATTACTCGCGGCAGTCATCTCCCGAGTCCCGTAAGAGTTCGGCTAATGTGAATGCATCCGCACTGAAGACGATCATTGACCGATAAGCTTTATCTACATGAAGATGGTATCTGTTCTTTCGGGCATGTCATAGATAAGCCTTACCGGCCAATGATCTACTTCAGTGCGGGTGCACTTATATTGCCCGAACTCTTACTGGAATCCATAGATTGACAGCCGCGAGTAATGAGTATAGTGGGCCCTCGATGGCTCAGACGGATAGAGCGTCTGCCATGTAAGCGGGAGATCCCAGGTTGAAGTCTCGGTCGGGGCAACATTTTCAACTGTCCCTGTTGATACTTCTCAACGCCTGTAAGCAGCTATCATAGCAATTTCATTCTTAGAGAGCTGCAAGATCACCAATTGTCTGTTCTTTCAGACATGTCCGGAAGAACAGATACCATCTTTATGTGTTGTTGTTGTTGTGGTCTTCAGTCCTGAGACTGGTTTGATGCAGCTCTCAATGCTACTCTATCCTGCGCAAGCTTCTTCATCTCCCAGTACCTACTGCAACCTACATCCTTCAGAATCTGCTTGGTGTATTCATCTCTTGCTTTCCCTCTACGATTTTTACCCTCCACGCTGCCCTCCAATACTAAATTGGTGATACCTTGCTGCCTCAGAACATGTCCTACCAACCGATCCCTTCTTCTAGTCAAGTTGTACCACAAACTTCTCTTCTCCCCAATCCTATTCAACACCTCCTCATTACTTATGTGATCTACCCATCTAATCTTCAGCATTCTTCTGTAGCACCACATTTCGAAAGCTTCTATTCTCTTCTTGTCTAAACTATTTATCGTCCATGTTTCACTTCCATACATGGCTACACTCCATACAAATACTTTCAGAAACGACTTCCTGACACTTAAATCTATACTCGATGTTAACAAATTTCTCTTCTTCAGAAAGGCTTTCCTTGCCATTGCCAGTCTACATTTTATATCCTCTCTACTTCGACCATCATCAGTTATTTTGCTCCCCAAATAGCAAAACTCCTTTACTACTTTAAGTGCCTCATTTCCTAATCTAATTCCCTCAGCATCACCCAAATTAATTCGACTACATTCCATTATCCCCGTTTTGCTTTTGTTGATGTTCATCTTATATCCTCCCTTCAAGACACTATCCATTTCGTTCAACTGCTCTTCCAAGTCCTTTGCTGTCTCTGACAGAATTACAATGTCATCGGCGAACCTCAAAGTTTTTATTTCTTCTCCATGAATTGAATACCTACTCCAAATTTTTCTTTAGTTTCCTTCACTGCTCGCTCAATATACAGATTGAATAACATCGGGGAGAGGCTACAACCCTGTCTCACTCCTTCCCAACCACTGCTTCCCTTTCATGCCCCTCAATTCTTATAACTGCAATTTGGTTTCTATACAAATTGTAAATAGCCTTTCGCTCCCTGTATTTTACCCATGCTACCTTCAGAATTTGAAAGAGAGTCTTCCAGTCAACATTGTCAAAAGCTTTCTCTAAGTCTACAAATGCTAGAAACGTAGGTTTGCCTTTCCTTAATCTTTATATACATACATTATTCCTTTCGTCGTCCAGGTCTAGAGGCGAGCGGTGGGTCGTCCTCATCCAATTGTTTCCTGGCGTTACAAGTTTTTCACTGTTTGGCATCGCATAGCTGCTTCCTTTGCTCAGTTTGCCACTTTTAGTTAGTCGCTTCGGTGCCGAGACGACGCGACATTCGCAACGACTGTTCTTCCTCCCAGCTGTGAGCGTCATAAGTGTGACTGGTTCGCTTCCTGCGCGTGTTTGTATCGTGCTGCTTCTGGGCTCTGAGCACTATGGGACTTAACATCTGTGGTCATCAGTCCCCTAGAACTTAGAACTACTTAAACCTAACTAACCTAAGGACATCACACACATCCATGCCCGAGGCAGGATTCGAACCTGCGACCGTAGCGGTCACGCGGTTCCAAGCTGAAGCGCCTAGAACCGCACGGCCACACCGGCCGGCGTGCTGCTTCTATGTCGAACTCGGTGCAGCCTCTTGTTGTTTTTGTTTCTTGTTCCTGTGTCTGGCTAGGCGATCTGAAGAGCGTATAAAAATGGTTCAAATGGCTCTGAGCACTATGGGACTCAACTGCTGAGGTCATTAGTCCCCTAGAACTTAGAACTAGTTAAACCTAACTAACCTAAGGACATCACAAACATCCATGCCCGAGGCAGGATTCGAACCTGGGACCGTAGCGGTCTTACGGTTCCAGACTGCAGCGCCTTTAACCGCACGGCCACTTCGGCCGGCAAGAGCGTATAGCTCGTATCAGAACATAACAGCATACGTTTGGTAATTGTCATAGAGTTCTGATTTGATTGTCTGTTTTAAATTATTGGAGTTTTGTAAATTTCTTCTATGTTCAGTGTCATTAATCATGACGTCCAAAACATTTTTCATGCCCAGTAAGTTTTGTACTAAATCACCAAGTCGCTTTCTTTAGTGGTTTTGAAGCCGCAAGCTTATGCACCTCCCCGAGGTAGATCTTGTTGATTGTATTTTTGCCTGTTACATTCCAACCCAAGATCGTATTTACATAGGTGAGGTTCATCAGCCAACCGTTCACACCTTGCTTCCACCTACGTCTTCCAGCCCTCGCGATGGGTAAGTATTTACCGTTTCCGCCTCGTAACGCGATTTGAAGCAGAATCTCCGTTGGCTGCTGAACTTCTTTAATATCAGGCGTAAGTGGGGACGCTTGCCTTTGCCTGTTACCTTATTATCTTGTAGAGACATTTCACAGTTTTGTTTTGTCTACGCTGTCAGCTTGCAATCTGATGAGTTACTCGTTTCGCTTAAATATTACTTCTCTGTTTATCAGGCTGTCACTGTACATTTCTGCCTTGGGGCGTGTGCCCACTTGTTCTTTAAAAAAGGAGGAGTGTGGTGAGCAGCGTGTCAGGACTTCCGTCAGTAATTTCGTGTCCGTTCGTCCGGATGACTCTATCCAACGGATGGCTGGTTCGTATCAAGCAGGTTTAATTGTTTTTTGTTTTCTTTTAACAAACTAGTTTTTAAGTAAATGTGGGTTATATGTTGTATTTTAGCCAAACACATTCTAAATAGCTTCGTGGCCCACCTATTCGAAAAGAGATTTTTCAGTAACTTCAATCGCTGAAATATTGTCTTGTTTCTTTTACTGAAATTTGCAGTAAATTTTTCAACAATAGTAACCAATGGCACACAAGATATATACACTTTCGGAAAGACAATAGCATTTCTTGTAAATTTAAACTTTCATACACCACGTTACCTGAGAGCAAGTATTTGAATCAACACTATTATCTTTTGTTATTTGATTTCACCGAAATATTTGATAACATTGCTGATCGATTATCAGTGATGGTTCTCAATTTTCTTTTATATAATTCAACAGTTTTTGTTAACAAATCAAGGTCCTGTTGACCTAATTGGTAAAGTTATTTTTCCTAAAAAGTGTTAATAAATATCTTGATACGAATAATGTTCAATCCTTATTTGGCCCGGTCCTTCGACTCCCAGACAACCTCACGCCAGTAGTGCGTACCACATGCTCCTTGTACATTACTAAAACCTCAATTACATGTAGCCGAATATTCGTTACCTCTAACACTGCACCTTACAGCACAGCATGGTACTACTACAGTGCAGCCTATTATTTTAACTGATTTATAGAATAACGGTGCTTGTGCAGTAACTGATATAATCAAGATTTTCCCAGTAAACGCCACAGAAGAGCTCGTCTAACGAAACAGACAGTGGGTAGCAGTTTAAAGGTGTTCTAAATTTGGTTTTCATATTAGTTACTTACAGCTAGTTTAACTGGTAACTTCACCGAAGTGTGCTGAATTGTCGTAGCTTCACAGCGAGGCATATCCGATAATATGCACCACACCGACAGGTGGCTTGCGGAGTATGGATGTAGATGTAGATGTAGATGTTGATGTTTGGTTCGTGGGGCGCTTAACTGCGCGGTTTTCAGCGCCCGTACAAATTCCCAACCTTCCTCAGTCCAATCTCGCCACTTTCATAACTGATGAAGAAATGATTACAACACTAACACCCAATCATCTCGATGCAGGTGAAAATCCATGACCCCGCCGGGAATCGAACCTGGGACCCCCTGCTCAGGAAGTGAGAACGCGACCACGAGACCACGAGACGCGGACTGTGTATTCCATCAATACGTATTTGCCAAATTTTGCTCAGTTTGACGTTCGCTAGCCTGCTATAAATTTATTATAAGTTACATCTGCATTCTGTACTGAGAATTTCTCTTGTTTCGTCATATTTTGGAGGACAGAGTAACGGCACGATTACAACTTCCTGACCAGCAGTGCAATATTAGCCTGAGCCCACAGACAACGACTACTACCGACTTATGATTGCATGTGTTCGAAATTACGCGCTAGATATGAGTCAATGATTTTCCTCAGAAACGTCCTTACACATCTTAGGTATGCAACAGTACCTAACGTGATATATACAGCGAGGGAACGATATTTGTAGAGGGTTTTTCTAGGTCTATAACATTATAGAGCACTGCCATGTTGTAGTAGGACTGCATGATAGCATAAATTAATATGTCTTTAAAAATACCTATGGGGAATATACCGACGTTTGTTCAGGAGAAAAGCGGAACTTAGAAATGTAACGGGAAGCTTCAGGGAATGCAGTACTGTTATATCTCGAGATACGATTTCCCTGTAATAATATTTCTTTGAGAAATAGTGGACAAAAATAGCTTGTTTCTTGTAAAATAATAAAAAAAAGATGAGGGCGCTAAAATTGACTTTAAAGAGAGATAGTTTAAACCTTAAGCATTAAAAATTTAGTCAATTAAAAGTTGACTTACTTGGTAATTTCAGGTTACATAGGAATTAGTCAAGAAACCTGATGCACTGTATCTGAACAACTTTAAATTAAACACGGCTCTCATGGGACAGGTGTACATGCTCCTTAAAACACTGATAATTCAGAAAAAATTTACTTATCGAAATGGATGTATTCTGCAGGAAAAGAAACATTCTTGACCTGTGAACTGCAAATATTAGTTTTCAATAAGCTAGTGGCAGTCTTTCGCAGATAACAGACCACTGTCACAGTTTAACCGGCTTAATATTCCGAAATATATTATCTCTGTTATAAGAATTGTGAAGCTGATATCTGATATATAGGCGTATAATATATTTCTACGAAAGCCTTGTAAATTTTTAACTAAACCTGCCCTCCACCTCCGCTATGCCTTACCACATTAACTCTAACCCTTCGCCTCGTTTCCTCCTAGATATTGACGTAATTCGTGGCCGGTTAATTTACAATTTTCTAGTTTATCGACGTCTGTCTGTAGTGAGACCCATGTCGTTAGTGGTGATCATTAATACATGCATGTGTGTTAGCCCTTGACTCGGAGGAAACCGGTTCGAATACTACTGTTGCATGCTCTACGGCCAGACCCAAACTTTCGTACGTCGTTAACCAAGTCTCTTCACCCCGCATTCGTACATTCATTGTGTACATTATCTAGCAGTGTTCACTGGTATCGATCATCCTCCAAAGTCCCGGCTTGGCCCTATCCGACTTCCATCTGTTTCCAAACCTTAACGAACACCTTTGAGGACTCCATTTCGACAGCGAAAAAGCGGCCCAGTAAAACGTGAGGCTGTGACTCCATGAACAATGTCAGACATTGTTCAGTGACGGTATTTACAAACTTAGCTCTCGGGTTCGCAGGCGTAGCACTAAAGTGTCTACGGCCGGTCCATATATCATGCTTAACTGTAATATATTATTTATACAAACCTTCGTCGTGAAGCAGAGTCTATTAGTGAAGAACTGTCTGAAAGATTGTACAGTTGATCCTAAGATTACTTTTTAGTTATAGACTATAGCTAAACGCTACAATTCGGTGCGCTCGAGCTGCAGAGGGTTGCAAAAATGTGCATGTGAAGAACAAAGATGTAGGCTGTCGTTAACATCTGGTTTATTTAAAAAGCTTTAAGAGTTTTCACGCAAAAATTTAGGAGGCATTACTTTACAGCACGCCCTCATGATAGCCTATAAGGGTGAAAGAATTTTTAAGAGCTCTCTACACACTGAAAATAAAACCACTAATTTGCATTAGAACTAGTGTCCAAATCGTTTTATCGTCATTTGATTAACATTACTACTTCTGGAAATATGAACACTCCTTCCCTGTCATTCAGTTAGATACCTGCTCCTGTTTTCTTTTGCTTCCAAGTGTTCTAAATTTATAATGCTTCAAATAGACCAGAGTAGAATAGTTGACCTGGGCAGAGGTTGTTCTTGTATAACCTTTACAGCAGCGCTCCAATTCTCTCTCTCTCTCTCTCTCTCTCTCTCTCTCTCTCTCTCTCTCTCTCCTTCCCTCTTTCTGTCCTGGGACTAAAAGCTCCCACACTGTTTGCGGAGGTCTCTCATAGATTAACGAAAAATTCATGACCAAACTTCCACTGGAATGTACCGTACGGAACAAAGTTCTCCCACACCGTTCGTTGGCAACTGATCTGCGAGTTTTCAGGTAAACATTACACAACGCGTAGTGTAGCAAACCAACACTAACAACAGCCACTTCGCTGCTTATACGGATTCAATTTGCAGTACTGGTACGTGCTGGCATGGCAATCACTCAAGGGGAGAACTTCAACACACTTGTATCCCGAATGTTGTCTTGAGTGGTCAATAAAATTCTTCTAGGTTTGAGGCCGCATTGTTATCTATAAAATTCAGACGCATCGGCGACTGTTGCAAAGCTCCTTCCTCAAGAAGGGGCTTTGCAACAGTCGCCGAAACGTCGGAAATTTGCCGGCCGCGGTGGCCGAGTGGTTCTAGGTGCTTCAGTCCGGAACCGCGCGACTGCTACAATCGCAGGTTCGAATCCTGCCTCGGGCATGGATGTGTGTGATGTCCTTAGGTTAGTTAGGTTTAAGTAGTTCTAAGTTCTAGGGGACTGATGACCTCAGATGTTAAGTCCCACAGTGCTCAGAGGCATTTTTTCGTCGAAATGTTATAGATGACAATGCGGCCTCAAACCCAGAAGAATTTTATTGACTGTGACAACGGCCGCAGAAGCGTACGTTTACATTTGTCTTCACTTACTGGATATAGATGTAACAGCGTCGCAAACATTCAGATTGCTTTGCTTGCAGGAATTCGAGTCATCTAGTGTAAATTCTTCTCCAATAACTTGTTGTCAAATAGACGAAAACTTCTGAGTAATTTTATTGACGTGTGAAATCCGGGCAATTACTGAACATCAAAGTAAGTACCCGACAGCACGTAATTTCCTGGATATTCTAAGTGAACTTCTTTAAACGGACACAATCACAGTATATAGTCCATTGCTGTCACCTGTTTTGAAATAAATAATGCACTCAGGTAGTCCTCCTTCCACCCCAGTGGTTTCACGCAAGTCCGTTAAAACGGATGAAGGACTTTTCAGCAGCAGGCCTTCGCTTCCTTGATATGATCTTCGCTTTTTGTGTATATGTAAACCAGTTGTATGGCGCGTCATTGCAACTCCGTTTCGAACTGTGTTCCTTTAACAGGGAGTGGACAAAAATTTGGAAACATCACGAGAAATGAATGTGTCAACATAAAAGCAAGTGCTAGCCAAGCCTATACGTGGCACTATTGTATCTGATCACGAACAGCACCTTTGCAATGCCCTCAATCCGTTTAGAGTGTCTATTGTGGTCACAAAAGTATTCTGTACAGTTGTGGGTACATTATGTTGGAGCTAAGTGAATTCGAACGTGGGCAGCTTGTTGATGCTCATATGGTGCGTACTTCCGTAACCAGGGTAGCCAAAGTATTTAGTGATTCAGGAGACACCACATTAGGATTTATACTGCTCATGGAAAAAATATACCACCCTCTCATACAGGGTGTTACAAAGAGGTACGGCCAAACTTTCAGGAAACATTCCTCACACACAAATAAAGAAAAGATGTTATGTGGACATGTGTCCGGAAACGCTTAATTTCCATGTTTGAGCTCATTTTAGTTTCGTCAATATGTACTGTACTTCCTCGATTCAATGCCAGTTGGCCCAATTGAAGGAAGGTAATGTTGACTTCGGTGCTTGTGTCGACATGCGACTCATTGCTCTACAGTACTAGCATAAAGCACATCAGTACGTAGCATCAACAGGTTAGTGTTCATCACGAACGTGGTTTTGCAGTCAGTGCAATGTTTACAAATGCGGGGTTGGCAGATGCCCATTTGATGTATGGATTAGCACGGAGCAATAGCCGTGGCGCGGTACGTTTCTATCGAGACAGATTTCCAGAACGAAGGTGTCCCGACAGGAAGACGTTCGAAGCAATTGATCGGCGTCTTAGGGAGCACGGAACATTCCAGCCTATGATTCGCGACTGGGGAAAACCTAGAACGACGAGGACACCTGCAATGGACGAGGCAATTCTTCGTGCAGTTGACGATAACCCTAATGTCAGCGTCAGAGAAGTTGCTGCTGTACAAGGTAACGTTGACCACGTCACTGTATGGAGAGTGCTACGGCAGAACCTGTTGTTTCCGTACCATGTACAGCGTGTACAGGCACTATCAGCAGCTGATTGGCCTCCACGGGTACACTTCTGCGAATGGTTCATCCAACAATGTGTCAATCCTCATTTCAGTGCAAATATTCTCTTTACGGATGAGCCTTCATTCCAACGAGATCAAATTGTAAATTTTTACAATCAACATGTGTGGGCTGACGCGAATCGGCACGCAATTGTGCAATCACGTCATCAACACAGATTATGTGTGAACGTTTGGGCAGGCATTGTTGGTGATGTCTTGATTGGACCCCATGTTCTTCCACCTACGCTCAATGGAGCACGTTATCATGATATCATACGGGATACTCTACCTCTGCTGCTAGAACATGTGCCTTTACAAGTACGACACAACATGTGGTTCATGCACGATGGAGCTCCTGCACATTTCAGTCGAAGTGTTCGTATGCTTCTCAACAACAGATTCGGTGACCGATGGATTGGTAGAGGCGGACCCATTCCATGGCCTCCACGGTCTCCTGACCTCAACCCTCTTGACTTTCATTTAGGGGGGCATTTGAAAGCTCTTGTCTACGCAACCCCGGTACCAAATGTAGAGACTCTTCGTGCTCGTATTGTGGACGGCTGTGATACAATACGCCATTCTCCAGGGCTGCATCAGCGCATCAGGGATTCCATGCGACGGAGGGTGGATGCATGTATCCTCGCTAACGGAGGACATTTTGACCATTTCCTGTAACAAAGTGTTTGAAGTCACTCTGGTACGTTCTGTTGCTGTGTGTTTCCATTGCATGATTAATGTAATTTGAAGAGAAGTAATAAAATGAGCTCTAACATGGAAAGTAAGCGTTTCCGGACACATGTCCACATAACATATTTTCTTTCTTTGTGTGTGAGGGATGTTTCCTGAATGTTTTGCCGTACCTTTTTTTGTAACACCCTGTATACATCGCGGACTAAAAAGTGTATGGAGTGATCGTGACGGAGGTCGCTGAAGAGAACTGTGACGAAAACTTACAGGACGACAGCTGCAAAAGTCACTTCGGAACTGAATGTTGCACTCAGCACAAAAACAGTACGAAGGGAGTCCATAAGCCAAAATAGCAGTGGGAGCAGGAATTCCAAAATGCCGTAATAACAAACCGTATAGCAGAGGCCATAAAACATGGAGTATGAGGAGTGGAGGGAAGTCATTCGGCCGGATCAGTCCTGTTTCACATTGTTTCCAACGTCTGGCTGAGTTTGCAAACCCATAGTTAAATAGGGTGGGGATTCGGTGATAATGTGGACAGCCTTATGGTCGTATTCCATAGCCCCATGGTTAGTCTGATGGGTCACTTTACTGTCAACGATTACGTGACCATTTTGGCTGATCAGTTCTATCCCAAATTACAGTATTCGTCCTCAAATCGTGACGCTGTGTTCTAAGAAGACAGAGTCTCTGTTGTAATGGCCTGAATTTGCCACACGTGTTGTGAGAATGAGGATGAAATGTCGCATTTTCTCTGGCCACCAGAATCAGAAGGTCTCAATATTTTGAGCTCTTGTGTTGTGCTTTGGAGAAACGGGTGAATCATGGCTATGCAACACTACCATTGTTACCTGCACGTGCCATCGCTTTACAGAAGGAATGGTACAAGGTTCCCTTTGAGATTTGTACTTTGAGAGATTGCCGGGCACTCTCACTTCTCATACGGTGTTATGCTGCGTAATGTACTCAGGCAAATTGGTCTTTATTACTTGGTTGCTAAGCCTGGATACGATCGGACTTCATTCATATGATGAAATGATTGACAGTAGTTAATGCTCTTGCTTGTGTGCTCTACTGAAGGAATAGTGGTAAGCTTTACCTGCGTTCAAAGGAAGAGGGTGCCGATTTAAACGACTGCAGAAAAGTGTACGGCGGTTGAGGGCCGATGGGAGCGTTTTTTCGGGGGAACCTGTGTGGAAACATTTGATGACTGTCTAGTCCCTTGGTCTCATTGTGCAGACACTTTGGACGGCGCCGGTCGGTCGGCGGTCACGTCCAGGTAGGCTGACTAGCGCCAAGGAGTTGCTGCAGGTATGGGCAGAGCATTGATGACCGGCAATAAAGCAGAGGATGGGCCCTTGTCAGGCAGGAAGCTGATTAGACGACTGGGTGTTTCTGCGAATTTCTGTGGGACAGGTCAGTGGCGCTCCGACGCCCAGACTCTGCTACAAAACATATTTGTGAAGGCACAAGGCTTTTAGCGAGTTTATGGCTGTTCTTTGGAAAGTTCGAAACGGACACAACAGGGGAGATAACGATATTTTTATGGAGGGCTGTGGTTCCATCCAGGTCATGATTTTAGCAAAAGACACGGCGTACACGTGTGGGAAAAGGCCACGAAGCTGAATCTTTTGTCCTTTTCTCCCAAATAACTTTTGAAGTCGCTGATTGGTCAAATCTGTGTATGTACAGCAAGGGGCGATCTCCCAGCTTCGGGTGCCGGGTTCCAGCTCGTGATTGGCTTGGGCTAACGTGAGAGTAGTCTAAGATGTAAATGTGCTATGTTAGCGAGCTGGCGAGGAACGCTGAGAGAAAGAGATGAGCGGACTCTCGTACTGGCACTTTGCTGGTAAGGAACTGTACGTCTTTACCTAAATGGTGAGACTTGTGCCCTTTGCTAGTGTGCCACTTAGAGCCTGTGCCATTCACCATCTGAAGCGTCAGAGGTACTGCTTCTAGAATCATGCACACAACGAGTGATGTGTGGGTGTACATACTTGTGTTGAGTCGGCCGTCTAAACATTTGACATATTCCGTCACGCCTAGTGATGACAGGGAGACGGTTTGGCAGACCAGCAAACGGGTCCACCTACACACTGGAATTCACTGGGGTTTCAGAGGCTCATAGGGAAGTACCTGATTTTTGAATTAGCCGAACGTCTGACCGCGTACTTGTATTTTTTTCGGGCGCGCAAAATTAATTGCGCAATATTAATTGCTGCTGAGCTGCAAGAGCCGCAGATCACAAAATTAGTTGACGATTATAAAATGAACAACAGCAACAGCCATGTCACAGAAATCTACACCGTCGCTAGGCGATACAGAAGCCACTGTCTCACGCATGCTCCATCGGTCTCCGCACGGTGCAGATATTTGAATGGGCGCAAGAGCACCACAACACGATGGTCGAAGCTTGGTAAAAAATTTGTGGACTGATGAATAACGATATATTTTCGTACATGTCGAATCCCGGCCACAAACCCATCGAGAACCAGTGAGGTTCTCCAGGAAACAGTGATGGCGGTGATGGAGATACTTTTGTGCAAGGCGTGTTTACATAGGATGTTACTGGTGGTGATTTGATACACTTACCATCGATATTCACCTACAAACGATACATTAACCTACAAACCCGTACGCCGGCCGGTGTGGCCGAGCAGTTCTAGGCGCTACAGTCTGGAACCGCTACCATCGCAGGTTCGAATCCTGCCTTGTGCATGGATGTGTGTAATGTCTTTAGGTTAGTTAGGTTTAAGTAGTTCTAAGTTCTAGGGGACTGATGACCTCAGAGGTTAAGTCCCATAGTGCTCAGAACCATTTTTTTGAACTTTCCAAAGAACGGCCATAAACTCGCTAAAAGCCTTGTGCCTTCACAAAAATGTTTTGTAGCAGAGTCTGGGCGTCGGAGCGCCACTGACCTGTCCCACAGAAATTCGCAGAAACACACAGTCGTCTCATCAGCTTCCTGCCTAACAAGGGCCCATCCTCTGCTTTATTGCAGTAGGATAGTAACACTAGAACAAACCTCACTCACAGTCTAAGTTGAACAAAGGAGAGACTTATTAGCCATAATTCTAACAACATGTAACCTATCGGGTCCAAAACGGCTACGGGACCCCTTCAAAGAGAATAAGAGTGATGATGTTTTGTACCAAATCTGACAAGCTCATCCTGAACTAACAATCCAATTCGGCGACGATATCTTCAATGAAACACTCATTCCCATAGAAGATATATCTTTAACTATAAACAACCAGACCTTAGCACAACATGGATGCAAGCACCACGAAAAGACGCTATCAGTGTGCCAAACTTACAAATTACAAAGGAAACAAGCTACAAGATCAACGAACTACTTCAGCACTTTGCTAACAATAAACCACTTGCCCGCGAAAGGCAAAGGTCCCGAGTTCGAGTCTCGGTCGGGCACACAGTTTTAATCTGCCAGGAAGTTTCATATCAGCGCACACTCCGCTGCAGAGTGAAAATCTCATTCTGGAAACACCCCTCAGGCTGTGGCTAAGCCATGTCTCCGCAGTATCCTTTCTTTCAGGAGTGCTAGTTCTGCAAGTTCCGCAGGAGAGCTTCTGTAAAGTTTGGAAGGTAGGAGACGAGATACTGGCAGAAGTAAAGCTGTGAGTACCGGGCGTGAGTCGTGCTTCGGTAGCTCAGATGGTAGAGCACTTGCCCGCGAAAGGCAAAGGACCCGAGTTCGAGTCTCGGTCGGGCACACAGTTTTAATCTGCCAGGAAGTTTCAAATTTATTGCTGAGGGAAATACGTGCTAAACAATACATCGCACGTGCACTGGAATCATCCGGCATTACAGCCACAGTTATGGAAGGAGGACGAACTGCCCATTCCGACCTCCGTCCTCCGACTACCGTTCAATATAGCCGGAGAAAATTCCCAGCATGCAAAATTTCAGCAGCTAAAATTACTTCTGGGATGAATGCACAGAGGCACATAAAAAGTGTCTCGAAGCCGTGGACATGACATTACAAGACTTACGAGAAACTCTGAAGTGATGGGAGCAGCTATAGTTATGCTCTCAAGACATATTCGGCAAACCCTTACAGTTTTCCTCAAGGCACCACCAGCTCAAGAGATTAATGCTAGCGTTAATAAATGGTTCAAATGGCTCTGAGCACTATGGGACTTAACTTCTAAGGTCATCAGTCATCTAGAACATAGAACTAATTAAACCTAACTAACATAAGGACATCACACACATCCATGCGCGAGGCAGGATTCGAACCTGCGACCGCAGCGGTCGCGCGGTTCCAAACTGTAGCGCCTAGAATCGCTCGGCCACCACGGCCGGCTTAGCGTTAACAAATCACATCTCTGCCCATATATGCAAATACTGCGACTAACAAAAAATATGAGAGTTGAACTACGGAAAGACAAAACAACAGCACATTTTGCTCAAACACTTTTAAAAAGAGGCGAAGGCACATATCCTGCTGATCAGGTGAGCGGCCTCACTAAACTCGACAGTGATTTCTGCAACATAGCCATTGCAGAAAACGAACTCATCAACCAAATTTATCCAAACATTGTTCACAAATACACGAATATAGATTGGCTGTTTGAAAGGGAAATTTTGCCAATTAAAAATAATATTGTCGACAATATTAGTTTGAACATTCAAACGAAAATTCCCGGTGAAGAGAGAGTATATAAATTGATTCACACGATGGTAAACATTGAAGAAAGTGTGATTTTCCCTACAGAATTTCGACACTCTTTTGCAAGTACTAGAAAAGCCTTTACACTATCTTTGACTTGAAACTGAACCCCCGATCATACTACTCCGAAATCTCAACTCACCAAAACTATGTTATGGAAGGATGATTGTCGATGGCTGTCGAAGTACATCATTGAAACCGAAATGACGGCTGGAAAATACAAAGGACACACACTATTTATCCGCAGAATACCACTGATCTCTACTGACAGCCATTCTAGTTTAAAAGACTGCAATTTCCAATCAAATTAGCCTATAGTTTTACAATTAACAAAGCGCAAGGACAATAAAATATTGCGACATCAGCCGCAAAGAATCCTGCTGCTGTAACGGTCAACTACAGATATCTTGCTCTCGAGTACGAAATTCAAAAATTTGTACATAAATACAACGGATTGCAAAATGATAAGTGTTGCTTATCAACAAGTATTGGAAATAGTCAGAATATGTTTTCAATAAAAAAAATTATCTCTTATACTTCAAAAATATTGTAAATAGTAGAATGCGTTTTCAATAAAATTTTTAGCTCTTATACTTTAAAGTGTTTGCTTTCATTCCGACTATCACAAAATATCATATCAACTCCCTGAGCGATTGCGGAGACCCCAGATAGCGCTCCTTGTAATAAGAAACAGTAACGACATTAATTAGGATATAATTGGTGATCATGATTAAGGTACAGCTCCTCCATGTGATATAATTATTTTATGGCTGTGAAACTTGGTAGATACACCAAAGCGTTAATGGGGGACCTACTTACGTTGGAAAAAAATTATTTCCAATTTTGGCCGCCAGGTGCAAATGTGGTGCTGTACAGCGTAATTTGTGGTCGAAGTCTCTGGTGCCCATACCGAACAAATAGGGTAAGCGTTGGTTAAGAATGAAATCAACTTTTGTGACGGCTCCCAAACCCAAGGTCCTCGGCGGTACTTTTGGGGCAGCCACCACAAATTGTATAAAGCGTGGAGCCCTAATCTATCTTATCTTTGTGATCTTTCCGCCAAATGTAAATTGGCGGCAGTAAAATTGTACTTCAGTCAGCCTCAGATGCTGGTTCTCTAAATTTCCTCAGTAGCGATTCACGAAAGGAACGCCTCCTTTCCTCTAGAGACTCCCACCCGAGTTCCTGAAGCATTTCCGTAACACTCGCGTGATGATCAAACCTATCAGTAACAAATCTAGCAGCCCGCCTCTGAATTGCTTCTATGTCCTCCCTCAATCCGACCTGATGGGGATCCCAAACGCTCGAGCAGCACTCAAGAATAGGCCGTATTAGTGTTTTATAAGCGGTCTCCCTTCTAGATGAACCCCATCTTCGCAAAATTCTACCAACTAACCGAAGACGACTATCTGCCTTCCCCACAACTGCCATTACATCCTTGTCTCACTTCATATCGCTCCGCAATGTTACGCCCAACTATTTAATTGAGGTGACTGTGTCGAGCGCTACACTAATAATGGAGTATTCAAACATTAGAGGGTTCTTTTTCCTATTCATCTGCATTAATTTACATTTATCTATATTTAGAGTTAGCTGTCATTCTTCACACCAATCACAAATCCTGTCCAGGTCATCTTGTAGCCTCCTACACTCACTCAACGACGACACCTTCCCGTACACCACAGCATCATCAGCACACAGCCGCACATTGCTATCCACCCTATCCAAAAGATCATTTATGTAGATAGAAAACAAAAGCGGACCTACCACACTTCCCGGGGGCACTCCAGATGATACCCTCACCTCCGATGAAGACTCACCATCGAGGACAACGTTCTGGGTTCTATTACTTAAGAAGTCTTCGTGCCACTCACATACTTGGGAACCAATCCCATATGCTCGTACCTTAGTTAGGAGTCTGCAGTGGGGCACCGAGTCAAACGCTTTCCGGAAGTCAAGGAATACAGCATCCGTCTGATACCCTGCATCCATGGTTCGCAAGATATCATGTGAAAAAAGGGCGAGATGCGTCTAGCAGGAGCGATGCTTTCTAAAGCCGTGCTGATTCGTGGACAGCAACTTCTCTGTCTCAAGGAAATTCATTATATTCGAACTGAGAATATGTTCGAGAACCCTGCAACGAACCGATGTTAAGGATACTGGTCTGTAATTTTGAGGATCCGTCCTTCTACCCTTCTTATATACAGGCGTCACCTGCGCTTTTTTCCAGTCGCTCGGGACTTTACGTTGGGCAAGAGATTCGCGATAAATGCAAGCTAAGTAAGGGGCCAGTGCAGTAGAGTACTCTCTCTAAAACCGAATTGGAATTCCATCAGGACCTGGCGATTTATTTATTTTCAACCCATTCAGCTGCTTCACAACCCCACGGATGTCTATCACTATGTCCTCCATACGGGAATCTGAACGAGACTCAAACGGCGATATGTTTGTACGATCCTCCTGCGTGAAAGATTTCTCAAATGTTAAATTTAAAATTTCAGCTTTCGTTTTGCTGTCTTCCGTTGCCAGGCCAGACTGATCACTGAGTGACTAGATTGAATCCTTCGACCCGCTTACCGATTTTACGTAAGACCAGAATTTCCTTGGGTTTTCAGCAAGATCTTTTGCTAAGGTATGACGGTGGTAGTGGTTGAATGCTTCGCGCATCGCTCTTTTTATAGCAGCACAAATCTCTATTAACTTTTGCCTGTCCTCATTCTCCCGATCTTTCTTGTACCGCAAGTACAGCTGCCTTTGCTTCCTTAGCATTCTTCGAATTGCGCTGTTAAACCACGGTAGGTCTTTTCCGCCGGCCGAAGTGGCCGAGCGTTTCTAGGCGCTACAGTTTGGAACCGCGCGACCGCTACGGTCGCAGGTTCGAATCCTGCCTCGGGCATGGAAGTGTGTGGTTTCCTTAGGTTAGTTAGGCTTAAGTAGTTCTACGTTCTAGGGGACTGATGACCTCAGAAATTAAGTCCCATAGTGCTCAGAGGCATTTGAACCATTTGGGTCTTTTCCGCCCGTAACCCACTTTTTCTGCACATACTTGTCCAATGCGTAATTTACAATGTGTTTAAAATTTGACCATAATTCTTCCACGTCCATCGTAACGGAAGTAAATGAAGTCGATTCATTTACTAAGTGGGATGCTATCAACTGCTTATCTGCTCTTTCTAGTAAGAATACTCTCCTAGCCTTCTTGACTGACTTATTAACTTTCATAACCATAGTCGTAATGAGAACATCATGATCACTAACCCCTGTCTCAACACCGACACCGTCGATGAGGTCTGGTCTGTTCGTGGCTACCAGATCTAAAATATTTCCATTGCGCGTTGGCTGTCGATTTATCTGCTCAAGACAGTTTTCGGATGATGTGTTCAAAAGTAATTCACACGACGGCTTGTCTGTACCACCTGTAATGAATCCATAGACATACCAGTCTATACTAGGTAGGTTAAGTCTCCTCCGACTAATATAGCATGATCTGGGTACTATTGCGATACAGAATGTAGACTCCCTTTGAATGTCTGTTGGCCGAAAAATAATTAATGACAAGAATTGCGCAAGCTAGAATGAAGAGATAACTTATCTTTATTTCTGACGAAACGTGCACCAGCAATACAAGTCCAAGTAATATCCAAGAGTAATCCGTGTACTGAGCCTAATCGAATACAATAGCATATTTCACACAGCAATGGCTCCGCTATAAACTCCACGAAAGGCTAGCAATACACAATCGACAATAGACTGTACGTCTCGGGGCCAGCGCTCCTCCTTATATGCAAAAGGCAGAGGGCGCTGCGGACCCGAGCTCAGCCATGGGGCGACCTCTTCCGTCGGCGGTAACGCGCCCTGAAATGCCGACGGCCGCGACGGGAGCTGTGGCCAGCGAGGTCAAGGTCAGGGCGCGCGTGCGCGAGTTAGTTGGTTGGTTGGGTCCGTGGATACAACATCAACATTATGCTTTCATCAATTATTTGACTTTTTCTGACCACGTCCTATTCCTAATTCATTACATGCGGTAACATTTCTATTCATCTTTCTTGCAATCACAGAGCCAGATTTGCACCTGGAGGCCAAAATGGGAACTAATTGTTCTCCAGCGTAAATCGGTTCCGCATTAACGCGTTAGACTATCTACCAAGTTTCGCTGCCATACGATAGCAGCAGCCTATGGTGGACCTCTGTGAGTAGCTACAGTTTAATTATAGCCAGCCGGTATTACTATATAAAAATACTAAACGACAAAGCCTGCTCTGCCTAGGTATTCAATTTGCCAATTTTCTAATAGAAACAGAAACATAAAGTGAACATTGTCGTTAATGACTTACAGGTGTATGAAACTCTAGAATTTTCCAAATCTATTACACTCTGTGGTAAAAATTGAGATAATTAACTAAGATCAGATCTTGTGCGACTCTCACAGTGAAAAGGATGCATTTTGACGACGACATGTACTCATGTCAGATAGTTTTATATTCTGACAGAATGTAACTTTGCAGAGTTACTTGAAAATGGCCATAAGGCCGAAATTGCAATAGTAACAATAAATATTTTATACAGTCAACGGCGTCTATGATGTCCTTTAAGAAGACCATAGTGTTTGGCGCATGGCTCTGTAGCACCGTACAACATCTGCAGCAGCAACCTGGCAGCACAGTAACACAGTGAAATGTAAATCGGGTACTTGAAGGACAGCTCCGAGACAGAAGCGCTGTAACGTACATTCCTCTGACCCCGAACTACACAAGCTGCGACTTAAGTAGCGTCAAGCGGAAGCTCATGGGAGAGCGGAGTGGAGGTCTGTTGTGTGTTTTGAGGAAAGATAGTTCTGCCTCGTTACCAATGACGTCCGTGTGTTGGTTAGGAGGAGTCCAGTTGAGGACTTCCACCCAACCTGTCTGCTTGCTAGAAATTTGGAAATTTGTGATAAGGACAGTGGGACCAAATTGCAGAGGTCATCCGTCCCTAGGCCTGCACACTAATTAATCTAACTTAACCTAACTTACACTAAGGACAACACACTCACCCATGCCCGAGGGAGGACTCGAACCTCCGACGAAGGGAGGCGCGCGAACCGTGCCAAGACGCCCAAGACCACGCGGCTACCACGCGCGGCTGCTTGCTAGACACACTGTACCTACAGCTGGAGTTACCGTCTGGGGTACTATTTCATATGGCCGCAAGGGGTCTCTCGTGGTTATGTCACAACAACCTTACTGTAAAATTGTACGTCTACCTGATGATTCGACCTGTTGCGCTGCCATTCACGAACAGCATTCTAGGGAGTCTTTTCCAACAGGACAGCGATGAAACTCAAGATGCTCTACAGAATGTCGACATGTTATCTTGGCTTGCTCCATCACCAGATTAGTCTCCAGTTGAGCACACACGGGACGTCATCGGACGACAACACCAGCGCCATCCACAAACAGCATTAACTGTCCCCATATTGACCGAGCAAGTACAACAGGCATCGAACTCCATCCCACAAACTGTCATCCGGCACCTGTAGAACACAATGCATGCGCGTTCACTTCCTGGGGCATTGTCATCGACAACATGACAACGACCGAGCGAGGTGGCGCAGTGGTTAGCACACTGGACTCGCATTCGGGAGGACGACGGTTCAATCCCGTCTCCGGCCATCCTGATTTAGGTTTTCCGAGATTTTCCTAAATCGTTTCAGGCAAATGCCGGGATGGTTCCTTTGAAAGGGCAAGGCCGATTTCCTTCCCAATCCTTCCCTAACCCGAGCTTGCACTCCGTCTCTAATGATCTCGTTGTCGACGGGACGTTAAACACTAACCACCACCACCACTAACATGACAACGCACGAAGTGATTTCCGACATACTCATCCCTTCTTATTTTAGAAACCTCGCAATAACGTAGCCTGTGATCTTGCACTGTTCATCATTTAAATATGTATATATGAAGACAGTAACTTGTTTTCGAAAGAACAGTTACTGTTGATGACTGTGCAGCTTTTCCCTGGAATAAATGATGACTAAGTGACAACCTCAGCTGCCGACAGGTGTTGTTGTTATACCTCGATGTGGACAGCTGAAAATGTGTGCCCCGTCCGGGACTCGAACCCGGGATCTCCTGCTTACATGGCAGACGCTCTATCCATCTGAGCCACCGAGGACACAGATGAATAGCGCGACTGCAGGGACATATCCCTTGCACGCTTCCCGTCAGACTCACATTCCCAACTGTCCACAATTCTACATATGTATTGTATCTTATGGACGTTTGCCCACCCACTCATTACTCGCGCACGCTTTGGCGATTCCCGTAAAAGTTTGGGCAACCTGTGCGCGAGTAATGAGTAGGTGGGCAAATGTCCATAAGGTACAATACATATGTAGAATTGTGGACCGTTGGGAATGTGAGTCTCACGGGAAGCGTGCAAGGGGTAAGTCCCTGCAGTCGCGCTATTCATCTGTGTCCTCGGTGGCTCAGATGGATAGAGCGTCTGCCATGTAAGTAGGAGATCCCGGGTTCGAGTCCCGGTCGGGGCACACATTTTCAGCTGTCCACATCGAGGTATAACAACAACACCTGTCGGCAGCTGAGGTTGTCACTTAGTCATCATTTACTTAAATATGTTACCTGGACAAATCTATTCCCGAATTTCCATTAACCTACATTAATTATTTTCTGGTTTTGCGATTTTTTTCCACCAGTGCAGTTGGAGATATACTTACACCAGCTACAAACTTCATGGGTAATGCGCATGTGTCAAAAGAGCGTATCTGTCCTTTCACAGACACCGAACTTGCGAAACAAAGTGTCTCAAGCAGCAACTCGTTCCACCATTGTGTTTCCTTGTTCCCAGGCACCTTCCCTCCTCCTCCCCCCCCCCCCTCTCAAGTTAACATTTTTTTCGTTTTCTTTTTGTGCCTGTCTTTCTGTCTGTGTCTCTCTTTTTTGCAGCCTCTTCGCATTTAGAGCCGCTGGCAAACAAAGGCGACGGCTGCTAAGCAGTGCTGGAAAGAAGACAAGCTGCTAATGCCGGAGCAGAGAGGGTGGTGGGAGCAACAGCGGCCGTCTAGAAATAAGACCGCCCTCGCGTCTGGCGGGCGAGGTAAAGGCCGTCTCACAAAGCGACGTCCCGTCTGCAGAGATCTGTGACGTGTAGGCCGGCGCAGCAGCGCGTTGCTCTGCTGCGGTGTGCTGTAGTTACGGCAGAGGAGCGACGCGGTAAGGGGCGAGGGCGGGGGGGGGGGGGGTGGGGGGGAGCGATGCGGTCTCCTGTAAAAGTGTTTACCCGCCTTCTGAGGGGGCGCTGAAAGCGGCCACTGTGTGGCATTCCGCGCTCACAACGCCCCGGGCCACTTTCGCTCGCCGACGCGCGCGTCGTTTGTTTTTATGGCAAAGCCGCAAACATTTCCTCGCTTAGACTGTCGAACGCTCTCCGGGTTCCAGATTTTCGGGACCGACAGCTACTATCGTAATTCAGAGGCGTCCCCGTTACAGGGCAATAGCAATTATTTTTGACGTATGCGACTGAACCAGAGAGATGAGTTACAGCAAAGAGGCTGCAGCGCCACGAGAGAGAAGCAGGTTGATGTCCCGACTCGTATCAATGAGTTAAAGAAGATAAAAAATAAAGAACACTCCTCCGGGCAGTTTGGGTCTGCAGCCTAGATTTTTCGTGAAAACGTCGGGATAAAATCATGACAAATGTCTCCTACTAACATGTAATTCAATTATGATTCTCTTGTCATTGAATAATTACACTATTGCAACGGTTACAGAACAGATAAATCATAGGTTTTGACTGACGTATGCTCCATGTACCTAATACTTTTCGCGCCTTTTACTTCATTTCCTTTGCGACGCGCTATAGCTCACGTATTTGCTAAACACTAATCTTTTTAAGCTCGTTGGATTATGTTCGAAGCACCTGTGACTTTCGCTCTCTGTAATTCCGAGCATGTTTACGACTCATGTCACACAACACCTTTCATTATTTATTTAGCGAGAGTGGGCACTCGCCCCCTCCTGTAATTTCACGATACTGACCTAGAAGGTACTTGTTACAAAACTTTCATTCGTAGCAATCATTTCCTGCGATTCCGCACATGTAACATTGATGAGAGCGATAGGAAATACTGATATTTAAACATCGTTCCTACAGTTTGAAATAATAATTTAGATTTTTCTCCTGCTTCTGTTTGTTGCTATTCAACAGTTTTCCTCGATTGTTATGATTACTTTTTTCTGTCTGAGATTCTTAGCCTTCGGTTTTGACAGAAGAACAACATTTTTCATGTATAATTCGTTGAGGATCATGTATTTAATCAGAGTGAAGCCGTAATTTTTGATCTTTTAATCAAAATATTTGCATCCATATTCATCCTAACAATCTAAAAAGTACATATTTTTATAACGAAATATGCATTCCATTTCGGTATCAAAGTAATATAGTCAAAGCGCACGTGAGCTATTTCACAGACATTAAGTTTTGTGTAATTCCTATGAAATATAGATTTTGACAGACTTTAGAGTCACTATACATTCTCAGAATCAATGAGTTATAGCAAAAGTGACAATTCTAGAATTCCCACAGACGACCATGTTACAGAAAATATGATTATATTCTGTTTTGGGTCCCAGTAGTGCTCTGTAAGCTCTTCACAAAGACGCCCGCGTCATTTCTCCACGCTACGCTGGTACAGTGACGTCATATGCGAAACAAACACTGTTCGAAAAACAAGAGTGGTAGTATTGCACGGTTAAATCGCCTTTTTACTGTGATTTGGAAGTCCGTATGCATAAATTCCGCTATCTCCAGAGGCCAGACTAGCCACTTTTTCACGCGAAAATGTGTGATTTCACCCAAGGATTTACAAGCTCACAGGAGTGCACTAAGACTCATAATACCAACTGAAGAGCTACCTGAGAGAGAAGTAGCGACTCCAAGATCTAGAAAGCCAACAGCGGCTGAGAGGGCGGTGCCTCTCCATACCACATCCAAGTAACGCCATTGGCAGAGGATGACACGGTGGTAGTTCGGTCCCTGTTGACTCCTCGAGGCCAAAATGCTCAGCTTAGTAATGTAGAAGTGTGTGATGACATTTTAGTTTTATCAAAGAGTAGTATCAGTCTTATTTCTCATTCTAAAGTATTGCTCAGACTGCTGATTGGAGGACTATATGGCATATTTGATATATTGTTTGGGAGGCATCATTCGGATTTAGAAGAATAAAAGGAACAATAGATGCTACTTGCCTGTTAAGAATCCTAGGGGAAAGGTACGTTGAAAAAGAGAGAGAAATTTATGCTTTTTTTTATTGGTTTGGGAAAAGCTTTCGAGAGAGTACAATGGAACAGGATGATGGATATTTTGAAGAGGAAAGGAGTAGATTATAGCTAGAGACGATTGGTACAGAACCAATATTTACAACAGAAAGTAGGAATAAGGACTGCAGATGCCATATCTGGAGAAAGCAGCATTGGAAGGGGCGTTAGACAAAATTGTTGCATCTCCCGTTTATTGATCAGCGTATACCTCAAAGAGAGTGTTGCGAAAGGCTTAGATTGAAAAAGAGAATAAAAAAATAATATATATGATTGACTGACGACGTGGTAATGTGTATGATTGACTGACGACGTGGTATTAGTGGCAGAAAGTGAACGAACTGTAAATAAATGCTAAAAGATCTGAACATTGCATGAGTGGAATATGAGATGAGAATCAATACAGGAAAAGCAAAGAAAAAGGTCGTCAGCAAAGAGAGGAGACTGACACATATTAAGACAGAACAAGTTACCAGCCAAGAGAAAGAATTTAAATATCTTGGTACTAGATTACGATCACATGAGATTCTAGCAGGAGGTGAAAACTCGCACTGCTATAGCGAAGAAGGCATTCGATAGAAACATTATTAGGTAGCAAACTAGATAAAGCTTTGAGAAAAGACTTGGCTAGTGATTTGTCTGGAGTGAGGCATTCTATGGGGCAGGAACATGGGCACTGAGACTAGAGGATGAGAAAATCCTAGAAGCATTTCAGATATAAATGTGGAGAAGAATGGAGAAGATTGTATTGTATTGTATTGTATTGTAGTGAATTGGGAACCTAGAAAAGACGGAGAGGCTTCCTCCCCACCGTAGCCCTCAGTGGTTCACAAGCCTACAACAGGCTACAGCAGTACACTCACCCCACCGCCGCCCCACACCGAACCCAGGGTTACTGTGCGGTTCGGCCCCCTCGGAACGTCTCACGCCACTGCCGAATAACTGGCACCACACAGGGAAGCCGTACCGTACACTGCATGCAAACAAGCTCCACACATCCCCCACACAGTGAGATGATCTATGGCCGATCTCCCACTACTGTATAATGATCTTGATTGTTCCAGGAATGCAGCAGCAGCAACAACTGGGACACATCGCCATCGCTTGTCATGGTAATGATGCATGATACCTATACTAACAAATCCAACCTTGCATGAACTATCGCAGCTAGTAAGCCACTACTGCTCTTACTACCCATCCCACTGTCGCAGAGGTTTTTTTCCCACGGCACGAGCCATGGCACTTTTTTTTCCTCTGCTCTTCAAATCGCTACCCTCACTCGCGTTTCGTCCACTATCTATCACCTGATGGACCGTGTTAATGCGTAGCCTTACCCAGACGCACGGACAACATCACAGCCCAGCATCCTGTGATCCACATACTAGACAACTAACATGTTTACGGAGGTGACAGTAGAACTTTTGGTTTGGTCACCACGTTGGTGCGGGCGTGGAGGGGCCCCATCTCTCATTTTAGACGAGTGTATCCCCAAATGTTTGCGTGGTAGAGGAATTGTGATGTACGCGTAATTGGATACAGTGTTTGAGCAGCAATCGCCGACATAGTGTAACTGAGGCGGAATAAAGGGAACCGGACATCATTAGCCGAGGCCGATGGAGAACCGCCTTAAAAACCATCCATAGACTGCCCGGCACACGGGGCCTCGACACTAATCTGCCGGGAGGATTAGTGCCAGGAACTGGCACTCCCGCCGGCCGAAGTGGCCGTGCGGTTAAAGGCGCTGCAGTCTGGAACCGCAAGACCGCTACGGTCGCAGGTTCGAATCCGGCCTCGGGCATGGATGTTTGTGATGTCCTTAGATTAGTTAGGTTTAACTAGTTCTAAGTTCTAGGGGACTATTGACCTCAGCAGTTGAGTCATAGTGCTCAGAGCCATTTGAACCATTTTGAACTGGCACTCCTTTCCGCCCGGAAAGCAGTGCGTTAGACCACACGGCTAACTGCGCGGGCCATGTAGAGGATCATCTGAATAGGAAGAGTACGTATTGAAAGAGTAGTGAAAAATGTGAGAGCCGGCGATTGTGACCGAGCGGTTCTAGGCGCTTCAGTACGGGACCGCGCTGCTGCTATGGTCGCAGGTTCGAATCCTGCCTCGGGCATGGATGTGTATGATGTCCATAGGTTAGTTACGTTTAAGTAGTTCTAAGTCTAGGGGACTAATGACCTCAGATGTTAAGTCCCACAGTGCTTACAGCCATTTGAACATTTGAAATTGTGAGAAGAGAAGACTGCTGCAAGTTATTAGAGAAAGGAAGAAGAACTAGACTGAATATTTTTTGAGATGGAAGTGCCTGTTTACAGAAACAAGGTAAGGAGCGGAAAGCCGACCGCGGTGGTCTAGCGGTTCTGGCGCTGCAGTCCGGAACCGCGGGACTGCTACGGTCGCAGGTTCGAATCCTGCCTCGGGCATGGGTGTGTGTGATGTCCTTAGGTTAGTTAGGTTTAAGTAGTTCTAAGTTCTAGGGGACTTATGACCTAAGCTGTTGAGTCCCATAGTGCTCAGAACCATTTGAACCATTTTGAAGGAGCGGAAATTACGCAGATCTGAAGGGTATGGCAGAAGACAGGAGAGCACGGAGAGTTACCACAGAGAACTTGCCTTTGGGAATTACACTGATGATAATGATTTACGATACTGGGTTCAAGAACTTATTACCTCCCAAGTTCTCGATTTTTAATGTGCGTTAGCATTCGGTAAGATGGTTCAAATGGCTCTGAGCACTATGGGACTTAACATCTGTGGTCATCAGTCCCCTAGAACTTAAAACTACTTAAACCTAACTAACCTAAGGACATCACACACATCCATGCCCGAGGCAGGATTCGAACCTGCGACCGTAGCAGTTGCGCGGCTCCGGGCTGAGCGCCTAGAACCGCGAGACCACCGCGGCCGGCTAGCATTCGGTAAGAGTGTAGTTGGAATGACAGATGTAGTTCCTTCCGCATTCACAAGGGATCTTATAAACGATGCACGCCAATAAATCCCAAGCCGCCACGACAGCAGCCACGGCAATCAGTTGACGATAGAAGATATGGCGGTACAAAGAAAGAAAGAATTAAACACGGGGCTCAGAGTGATCGTAATTGAACTAACAGCGGAAAGTGAAGGATGCAGTGTGCAATGCAGTACACGCCCTCCTCATTCGTTCACCCATTCCCTGCTATGTCTTACCAAACGTAATACTAAATGTTCCCATTTGTTCTGAAAATGCGTGACAAGCGAGGGACCTATGTGTATTCTACCGCATCAGAGCAGAACACTGAGATTCTGCAGTTACCTTCAGCTTGGTATCTTCTAAAACTGTCTCGGCACGTATCTAGCACTCGAGGAGGCCCTAAGATACTAGTGAGATGGCTAGGACTCTCAAAGCTACGAATTAATCTGTCAAATTTCAATTCTGGATGGTAGGTGCTTTTTTATTTATCACAGACAAAGAAGCCTACAAAGTCTCACATATCAATGTTAGAGCCACTAACAAGTCTTTACCGCCAAGTGAATTGGAGAAATTACAATCAAAAACGAAAGTTACATTTCTAATCTGTTCTTCTCTGCTTCCCATGTCGAGTCGCGATTAAATAAGATCATGCAAAAAGCTGGGCCACTACGTCTTAATCGTGCAGCCCATAAATCGAACTGTACATGTGTACCCCCCACACCCACCGTCACAAACAAAGTTGTCTGTCCGTCTCAGGACCGTGCGTCTCAGCATGATTCACTTAGCTTCGCATGCACTTTTGATGGGAGCAAAGTGCTTAGTGGATCATTATTCTGAAGTTAATGAAATTTATTATTAAAATAATATCTGAAGTGACTGGAAGATCTCTTGCTATTGAGAGGGTTCTTAGCATGACAGACAATTGAATCTGAGAAATGCTCTATGAAATTATCAATAAATGAACTTTTGGCGCGTTGGCTCTTGTGGTGTCAATCAATCAGATTATTTGAGCAATTTCTTACATCACAGGTACACACAGTACAGTCTTTGCCCGTCTCTCACTCCTTACGTCACACCTCGGCTAATCTATCTGAGCAAAACTATGAAATGAAACTTGCCCTAGAATATTATGGCTTCTAAAGCCACAGATGTCAAGGATATCGTCGAAAACTGGAGTCGGTGCCCAGATTTGATATGTCAAGTAAACCTAGAATGTTTTATACAATGATGCGTGATGAATATAGCTCCGTTGAGTTGCATGTCGTAGTAAGATTGAGGCATTAAATCTAAGAGCTGGTCGACGTTGATAACAAAAGAAAACGATTTCAAGGCTATATGCCCCCTTGATGATGAGGTCTCTACAGGCAGAGCACAGTTCTGGAAGGCCGGGGAATATTCTAGGTTATCATTGTGGAATTCACCTTCATCGGTCTTTTGAAACTAAACAAACATAAATCATAATGACCGGATAGGGTGTGAACCCCACTTGTACCACATACACTGCCATTACAAAAACGCCAGCGTTGAAGGGCAGCTGGCAGCTCCCATATTCCACGATTTCCGGGAAGCAGTTGACATGTTACTCCACTACAGGCAGTTAATAAAGATATGAGTATGTTGTACGTCCAACCTTTGTATCTGCACAGTGAGTGTATTAATAAGTTCAAACGTAGCTTACCACTTAGCGTGCAAATGGACAAAAGATCTTAACTGTCTTATCAAGCCCAGAGCGTCAGACATTCTAAATAAATATGACCCGGACCCTGTAAGGCAGGTAATATCAGCTGCAGATCGTAACAAAAATTATTAGAAATGCTGCTTACATGTACCTAGAACACATGAGTTAATAATAGTGAAAGTTAGGGGTCTATTCTAGGAAGACCACACAGCCATTTCCTTTTTTATTCTGCATATACCTTATCAACTTCTGCTTTGAGGGGTCAAATGATAAACAACAATCATGTTCAATTAGTTCTGAAAATAACAAAATATTTAATTCTTGCACATTTTGAAATGATGATTATTAAAATTGTTGTCTATACATGAAAATTTTTTATCACAGGAAAGAATGATTATTAAAAATCCTCATCAGCTCATTTAAATATACGTTGTCATAGCTGGTCAATGCATTGATTTGGTGGAGAATAAATTTGATTTTTGAACCAATGAAAAAACTCTCGTGTTTTCAGTGTAAGGATAGGTTAGTATCCGAGCTTTTGATATTCAATGGCCAAAGTGTACGTAAGCTGGAGTCAGCAAAATCTAGACTCAACATTTGCAGTGGCCTAATGCGTGATGGTACTTTACCAAGTGGCATCTGTCGTGTTGTCTCTGCGCTGGATCTGAAATTCTAATTCCCTACTCTGGCCTTCACTGAATTCACTCAGTCACAACATTCCAGCGTTCGGTAGAACGTTAATCTTTCTCTAGTCGAAAGAATGGTTAATGCACACTCGCTATAGATGGAGCGACGTGCACAATTTCTTTACCCGCAAAAATTCCCGGATGAATAATTAACTATGGCTTTGGTATCTGTCACCACGATACATAAAGTGTAATCGTCCTCACTTTGCAGAAAGCAAAGCTGTCAACTTCCTCATTTCCACACACTTTTGCAGTCCGCCACAAGACGAGAGAGAGAGATAGCAATTCTTCGGTCTTAAGATGCTTTTATGTAATTGGGATCTTTCCACCGTGTCGTGTCTGCGTCGCCAAGTATGACTTCAGTCAATCACCATCTCGCTGGAGGTAAATAAACATTTTTATTTATCTTGCTTGGTCGCAGCCTAGCCCTGTTGATGACGTGCTGCCACTTACCCTCGGTCCTGGCCTTATTTACGTTAAAAGTAATAACATACTGTTCTGGCCTAATTCATTTCTGCGGTGTAGCTAAATTGGAGTTTTACGATACATTAACCATCTGCTTGGTTCGTCTCCAAAATGCGTTTCACTTTAACTTGTTTGTTTATGTCAGTGGTAGATATTGGTAGATATTGTTTTGTTAGTTTTCTGTACTTGAGATTAACTGCATTTACCTTTTGTTGATATAATGTAATTATCATTTTCTGACGATCTGATACTGTATTGTCCTGTCGTTATGGATCAAGCTCATGTAAGCTCCGTAAAATCCGTAAGCCTTACAAGCATACTGATTAGGTTCCGAAGTATGTGACTGACTTGAATACTTCTTAAGTACCACAGCACGGTACACTGCCCTCATGGGCCAATGTTCATCAGAGACAAGGGAGTCGTTGGCAGTGCCCCAGGAAGTGAGATAGACCGTTCTTATTTTCTGTACACGTAAATGATCTGACGGCAGAGTGAGCAGCAGTCTTCTGGTGTTTGCTGAAGATGCAGTGGTGAGTGAGTGATGGAGGATACAAGATGGCTTAGAAAAATTTCCTATTGGTGTGATGAACACCAATTTGCTCGAAATGTAGAAAACGAGTAGGAAAAATAATCTCGTGATGTTCGAATAGAGCCGGCCGGAGTGGCCGAGCGGTTAAAGGCGCTACAGTCTGGAACCGCACGACCACTACGGTCGCAGGTTCGAATCCTGCCTCGGGCATGGATGTGTGTGATGTCCTTAGGTTAGTTAGGTTTAAGTAGTTCTAAGTTCTAGGGGACTTATGACCACAGCAGTTGAGTCCCACAGCGCTCAGAGCCATTTGAACCATTTTTTGTTCGAATAGAGCGTTATTAATGCGCCGCTTGACACAGTCCCGTCGATTAATTATCCATGAGTAACTTTACAGAGTAACGTGAAATGGAACAAGCTCGTAAGGATGGTAGTGGGGAATGGTCACTTCGGTTCAGCGGCAGAATTTTAGGAAATTGTAGCTTATCTAAAAGGGATACTGCGTATAGAACACTAAAACGACAAATCCTTGAGAAGTGATAGAATGTGTGAGATCTCCGCAAGGTAGGATAAAGGAAGACATCGAAGAAATTGAACGGCTTGCTGCTAAATTTGTAACAGGTAAGTCGATCATCGACGCACTTATTACGAAGATGCTTCGTGAAATCAGATGGGAATCCTCGGAGGTAAGATAACGATCTTTTCGTGAGGTATTGCTGACATAATTTTGAAAATCGGCAGTTGAGACATGCAGTAGATCGACTCTACTACCACTAACGTACATTTGGAATACGAACCATGGAGACAAGAGAAATTAGGGCTCGTATGTAGACATATAGAGGGTCGTTTGTCCCTTGCCCCATTTGTGAGTAGAAAAAGAGAGGAAACGGCGATGCACCGTGTGGTGGCTTGCTGAGTGTGTATGTAAATGTAGCCACAGAAGTAAATAATTTGAAACATCCCCTTAGAAAAATTTATGAATTACTGTGCTTGGATACCCCTTACGTTATTAGATTTTCAAACAGCTCAGTGGAACTGAACGTACTCAGACATTTCGCTCTTTACTTATCCTGATCAACAATAAACTGACACGCAATATTTTTAGCGCAACGCAATCTGACTTTTAATAATTACTACAAAAGAATGGCCATGACTAACAATGACCTATACCTTCCACGAATCACTTACCTCACAAAAATCTTCGTTACTCGAACTACTGCAATACAGCGAGCTCCAATACTGCCGGCTAAATAAAATATTCTAACTACTGAAGGCACTAACTACTGATAGTCATAGTTAGCAAATGAAAGATTTTGATAGAGCACAAACAATGTATTTACCTTCATAGTCTTCAAAGTATATATCAGTTCATGACATCCAGTCTTACAAATTTACTGTCTCTGATGGACACACGTCCAGATCATTCGCTCTCAAATCTCCGCCATCTCTCTCCCCACATCCACCACTGCTGGCGGCTCACCTCCAACTGCGAAACGTTACGCGCTGTCTACATCCAACTGCCCAACACTATAATAGCGAATATTCCAACAGTGTTAACCAGCCACATACTGCACATAGCACAGTCAGTGATTTTCATACAGAGCGCCACGTGGTGTTACCAACATAAAAACCTAAACAGCCTACTTACAAATTAATCTGGATAATCCACAGCTTCGCTCATAGTGATTTAAGAAAAGATGAAATACCTCACCCAAGGTTGCGTGTATTACGAGATTTCATTTACGTGGAATCTTCCTGGACGAAGTCGGGTTGCATTTTATCGTCAGTGGTAGCCGCGGTCGGCGAACAAAGGCGGCTGATGAAATTTCACGTACCAGTGGTCAGAGGTGAGCTCGAATGAAGCCAGGCGGCGGGAGCCAGCGATTTGGTAAATTGGTTGCCGCGGCGGTCTTGCGGCGGAGCGCGCCCGCGATAACACTGCCGCGGCGAGGGGGCGCTTATGTGCGGCGGGGTGCGGGGGAAGCAGGTAGGAGCAGGGAGCACACGCGAGTCGGCAATCAGTCGCGGTGACGCGTGCTGGCACTGTGCTACGCTGCGGCGGCAGCGGCTGATAAGCACGGTACTGCACAGCGTGGCCTTTGTTTTCATTTGTTGGGTGCAACCTCAGCAGCATGTCTGCTACACGTGTTTGCCGTCAGGGTAGTGTTTGCACTTGTCCGAAATCAGAAACGTTTATTAAAGCAGTGAAGACTGCTTGCGATAGTCGCTGTAATATACAAACAACACAGGTGTTGAGCCAATGTAGGTCGATTGCGTGGCAGAGACTACTATTTTCCTTTTTAACCTTTCCTTATACTAAAGCTTTATGGATCGTTTCATGTATTTTCATTCCTATAATGTCTCGGCTACAGCCATCATCAAATGAAAACTCAGAACGCATAAAAATGCACTACTGGCCATTAAACTTGCTACACCAAGAAGAAATGCAGATGATAAACGGGTATTCATTGGACAAATATATTTTACTATAACTGACACGTGGTTACATTTTCACGCAGTTTGCGTGAGAAATCATTACCCAGAACAACCACCTCTGGCCGTAATAACGGCCTTGATACGCCTAGGCATTGAGTCAAAATGAGCTTGGGTGGCTTGTACAGGTACAGCTGCCCATGCAGCTTCAACACGATACCACATTTCATCAAGAGTAGTGACTGGCGTATTGTGACGAGCCAGTTGCTCGGCCACCATTGACCACACGCCTTAAATGGATGAAAGATCTGGAGCATGTGCTGGCCAGGGCAGCAGCCGAACATTTTATGTACCCAGAAAGGCCCGTACAGGACCTACAACATGCGGTCGTGCATTCTCCTGCTGAAATGTAGGGTTTCGCAGGGATCAAATGAACGGTAGAGCCACGGGTCGTAACACATCTCAAATGTAACGTTCACTGTTCAAAGTCCCGTCAACGCGAACAAGAGGTGATCGAGAGGTGTAACCAATGGCACCCCATACCATCATGCCGGGCGATACGCCAGTATGGCGATGACGAATACACGCTTCCAATGTACGTTCACCGCGATGTCGTCAAACACGGATGCGACCATCATGATGCTGTAAACAGAACCTGGATTCACCCAAAAAAATGACGTTTTGCCATTCGTGGACCTAGGTTCGTCGTAGTACACCATCGCAGGCGCTCCTGTCTGTGATGCAGCGTCAAGGGTAACTGCAGCCATGGTCTCCGTCCGAGCTGATAGTCCATGTTGCTGCAAACGTCGTCGAACAGTTCGTGCAGATGGTTGTTGTCTAGCAAACGTCTGTTGACTCAGGGATCGAGACGTGGCTGCACGATCCGTTACAGCCGTGCGGAGAAGATTCCTGTCATCTCGACTGCTAGTGATACGAGGCCGTTGGGGTCCAGCACGGCGTTCCGTATTACCCTCCTGATCCCACCGATTCCATGTTCCTGACATTGGATCTCGACCATCGCGAATACTAATGTCTCGATACGATAAACCGCAATCGTTATACGCTACTATCCGAGCTTTATCAAAGTCGGAAACGTGATGGTACGCATTTCTCCTCCTTGCACGAGGTATCACAACAACGTTTCACCAGGCAACGCCTGTCAACTGGTGTTTGTGTTTGAGAAATCGGTTGGATACTTTTCTCATGTCAGCACGTTGTAGGTGTCGCCACCGGCGCCAACCTTGTGTGAATACTCTGAAAAGCTAATCATTTGCATATCACAGCATCTTCTTCCTGTCGGTTAAATTTCGCTCCTGTAGCACGTTATCTTCGTGGTGTAGCAATTTTAATGGCCAGTAGTGTACTTACCTCCCGGCTACTGTCGTAATAGGCACTGAGATTCAGGTGCTCTCACCTATGTGCTTTTTGCAGCCTGCAACACCTTCAAATACCATTACTAATATATTCATATTCTCTCTCTCGCTAAGCGCATATTGCCAGTCTACTGAAAAATGGACAGTGTATGTTTGTAGGAAATTTAACACAGCTACATTTTGTACCGGGATATGTTCACGCTAGTTGCCGTATTTTTCGAATTATTCAAGAAAAACGTACAAAAGAAACATTTAAACGCTTTTTCCTTGAATAACTCAAGAACTGTGACCTCCAGCGAAGACGTGCTCCTGCACAAAATTCAACTACATCCAATTCCCTACAATAAGGTCCTGTTCATTTTTTCTGTGAGACAGATAGTTTGCGGGCAGGCAGCGATTAATATGAATATTTTGCGCGTGGTATTTGCAGGTGTTGTGGGTTCCGTAAAACTCATAGGTAGGGACAGCTAAATGTAGTTATCACATTGTGTCCCTTTGACACCAATGTAATCAAGACTGCTGCTCGAGCTTTTGCGAATATTGTAGTTTTCTACAGTACGTCTTGGAAACGACACATATATTGAGCAGAAAAATCTCATTAACCGATGAGCTGTGAAGCGGAGTAAAGATAGAAGGATAACGTGTGAATGGTACTATTATCGATAGCGATAAGATGTAGTAAATCGTACGCCTTAGGCATCATTGATTTTGTGGAACTTTCTCAGCTCAATGTGCCTTGTTTTGGGAGGGTATTGTCTTGCTAGTTAGTTCAACAATGCCAAGGCGCTAGAGGTCACCCACTAGTAACCTAGGAGTGTAGGAAGCAAGGAGTGTAGGAGTGACTCGTTGTTCGGGTTTGTTACGAAACGGTCACGTGTAATTGCGTCGCACCAAAATTATTGGAGCTGTCTGCTAGGGTGATGAATTGTGTTTTAGGAGGTCTTATATCTATTGGTAAGGCAATAATGAGTAAACACTCGATTTATTCCCTGTAGACGCTCGTAATTACATATGAAATCAGTGAAAGGAACGGTGACGTCGTTGTTGGTAGCTTCCATGTGCGGAACATATCATTATTTGGGAAAGGTTACCGCGGGCAGTTATAACATGAAAGATTAATTCGGAGAAACAATAGATCAATGGCAATCATTCATGTAAAAGTGCAATACATCTAACTTAACAGGGCATGGCTGGATGTACGCATTGTTAGCAAGGGTGCTACGAGCAAAAAGCCAATAAACGAATTAAAATGACCTGTACTGTTATCCTTTCATAGCTTAAATTTGACGAACAATATTCATAAAGTAAAGAGACGCATTTTCGTATTAGGGAACGGCCAAATTTATTTTGCAATGAACTATGTTTTCTCTCTTAACCATCCACCAACCATGTTCTAATACGGCAAATTAATATAAAAAGAGGTAAAGAGGAGATTACAAACTCACTGAATCAGTTTAACTGCGTACAATGTGAAACTATGTAGGCAAAGAATGATCGTGTAAGTGAACCATTTTTGCAACCAAAAAAAGAAAAAAATTGTATTTGTACAAGCTAATCAGCAGATACAGAATATGACAACAGGGGAACAAAATTCTTTAAATACGTTGATGCAATGACGAACCGAGACGAAAGCGTACAACAGGATTGCTCAGTTCCATAAGAGTTCCCGGTGTCCTCGGATGAGAGCGTTTAAAAATCACACAAGAAAAAATATTAATCCGGAAAGGAGTCGCTATTCATACTGCGGATTTCATTCATTTTAACTAACGTACCATTCAGTCTTAAAAGGTTTCCATTTCCGGTATTATCTGTAATACTATCGATAAGCACAAGGTCAAACATTCCAAAGCTGTGGAATGAATTTAAAACAATCGTGTTTCTCGTATGGACAACTATATATAGCGTGTTCAGGTGTTGGACAGTCACCAAACTTACTCGCCTTTTGCATTCGAAAGCAAATTACCAAGCTAATACATTCAACAAATGAGATGCTACTGTGATGAGATGAACAAACTACACAGTTATTTCCAGTTCAAAGAACGAATAGAATAAATAGACTAAGCGAAGTGGGTCCTGGCAGCTAGTGCATTTGGAAATAGAAAACATAATTTGTAGGAGGAGAGCAGAGTAGCTTGGGGGACTGGATGAGTCGATAGCAGGGCAAGTTTCTCGGACTCCCAAGGATGCGAGAGACTCAAATTTTGCATTTTAGCTGGGACAATGGGACATCTCGGAATTTCATACTATGATCTCGGAATTTCGCCTATTGTTAATGACTATTGTCCAGCTATTGTGTCTCCCTGAAACCGACAATTTTCCCAACTTACTTTTGACATGATTAAGACTAGACCTGGCACTCGTGAAAATACGACTTCTAGTATAGGTCGGCCCATGCTGATTTATTCTCCCGTTTTTGAAATTTCCTGCCAGATTAACACTGTGCCCCAGACCTGGACCCAAACCTGGGAGCTTGCGTGTCGTGAGCTTGCGCTCTACCGATTGAGCTTCATTTCCTTCCTTTTCCCTCTCCAGTTATGCACGTACCGGCGAGCTTCTCCGTCATCCTTTAATATACTGTTGGAACTTTCCCTTTCAATTGTATGTTTCCTTGGAGAAATGGAGCAATAATGAAAAGAGGCACTCCTTAGTCAAGTACATTAAATTTGGCGTGTCTTAATAATATTATAATCCTTCTTTACCCTTCCTTAAGACAGCGCTAAAAGTCAAGGAAAAGAAATCGGTAATGAACGTCTTTTTGACAAGCCGTTTTATATCCCAAAGTTTTGCTAGAAACTTAATGCAACTGATTAAAAGAGCTGAAGAATGAAAACTGAAAATGATACCTGTATCTTTTAGCGTAAGTGTAAATGTCTTATTTGCCACGTTTGTGTTTAAAGGTTGTTAACCTAAAACAACTTTTAGGGTCAGATGAACTATATATACTGTATTGGATTGGATTGTTTGGGGGAAGAGACCAAACAGCGAGGCCATCGGTCCTATATGTACTGGTATGTATTAAAGGTGAACCGTTCATGCTATAGAAATTACTTGAAATAAGGTCGAACATGACTGTGTATACCAATGGTGCTTATTTTGTTCCAAGCTTCTGATTTGTAAAAACTTTCCATCTTTCTTTACTCAGATGGTCCTGGAAACGTGTGCGTGTTTTTTCCTGAAGTTTAGCAGTTTTTCTGTTACACAGTTTTATGCATCGTCTGAATCAATCTGCGTCAGATAACCGTTAGTTCCTATCGCAAGTCAGTGTTAGGCTTTATTCGTTGGGTCAGCTACATCAACACTCCACACGCAGCCCGACGGTGTGTGGTGAAGAGTACTTCTCGTACAATTATCAAATCCCCCCCCCCCCTCTCTCTCCCTCTCCCATACACGAATGGCACGCGGGAAGAATGATTGTCGGCAAGCCTCTGTATTGGTTATAAATTTATGAATTTTCTCACTGTGATCATTTCGCGAGACGTATGTGGGAGTAAGAAAGATATTGTCTGACTATTCCTGGAAATTACTCACTCGAAATTTCAGTAGTAAGCCTCTCCGTGATGCACAACGCCCCTCTTGCAGTCTATGGCAACTAAGTTTGTTGTGTATCTCTGTAATGGTCTCGCGACGAGTAAATGATCCGGCGGAGAAAGACACCACCTTTCGTTGGATCTTCTCTATCTATTCTGTCAGTTCTATCTCACACTGGTCCCACATCTCGTAAGGCACTTCCTTTGTGGATGAATTACATTTCCTTAATATTCCTCCTATGAATCTCTGTCTCTCATCTATTTGGAAAGCAATGTTAAACACTCCAGCCTGTTTCTGCAGAATGTAAGTCTTTGACACGCTACATAGAGATTGGCGCGCTTTTGTAGTCCTATGATATTCGAGAAAGTAGTACGGATTGCTCAGCTTCTGTACTGCTTACCTTGTCTGTTTTGATCAAGGTACTGTTGTCGGTTTGTACTTTCGAAATGAAGATTTCGTAGACTGTCGCAGTGGAGAAGAGGTTCCGCTACTGGATCCACTTTCCACGGATTTTTGGAGCCTTTGTAGGTCATTGATTCGCCGTGGCGTTTTTATCTCTGAGTATTCAGAATAATTATTTTCGCTTGTTTCTCGATCATTCTTCGCTCTCACTAACGGTTCCTCCCACCCCCATACCCACTGCCACTTTCACAGGAGCATTCTGATGCTCCTTATCCTGTATGTTATCAGTGACGATGGTAGCATCCTCGTCGATTGGTTTACTTTTACTGCCAGCAATATCGACTCCATTCTGTTCCCTTGCTCCTCAGCTTCTTCATTCATATTTTTCCCATTTCTAGGTTCCGACACACACATAGTTAGGTCAGTCTGCCTTAAAAGAACAGCAGCACATCTCAATACTCATAGTACTTGTTACTAACAGGCAGTTGTTCGGAAAGTCAATGGTCACAATTTTCCATCAGGTATTCGGTTGAAGTACATATGAAACGTACGCTATGTAGGCTTTCACACACGACATAGCTCAACTCGGACCGCATAGAGTCTCATAAGAGGGTATGTACCTCATTGCTTTATGTCTGCCAGTATCTCATCGCCTGCCTTCAAAAAAGTTCGTCACAAATGTTTAATCTGCCACAAAGTTTAATACTACTACACGCTCTGCTGCAGAGTAAAAATTCATTATGGACGCAATCCCTTAGATGGTGGCTAAGCCAAGTCTCGCTAATATCTTTTCTTCTCAGACAATATTCCCGTACGGAATGCCAATACGTACAACTCCTGTGAAGTTTGAAATGTAGGACATGATGTACTGACGGAAGTAAAGCTGTGAGAGTGAGGTGTGAGTTTTGATTGTGTGCTCAGTAGGTAAAAAAAAAAAGAAAACAGTGGCAGGCAAAGGTCCCACTTACGAGTTCCAGTCCGCCACACAGTTTTAATTGGCCACGGAATCTCAAACATGTGCCCACTCCGTTGCAGGGTCAAAATTTATTCTGGATACTATACTGTGCCTAAGACACTCGTGAAGAAGGAGGAAACATTCTTAATAAAAAAGGAAAAGAACAGCTAGATGCCGATTTTCTTTCTTCTGTTTGTCCATCCGGGAAGCGTTTAGCCATAAATCACTTCATCCTGCTGTTCTGGCCCAGCAATTTTACTGCGCATACTTGCCCCGTAAGAACTGGGTTGTTTAGCAAATCAGCCTTACGCAAACACAATTAGTATATTTTTATGTTTTCCTAGACATGTTTCGACACCAATGTGTCATCTTCAGTGGGTCAAATTTTTATTTCTAAAAATTACATCGTTAATAGAACTGTATTACTATACATCGATTTCAGTGCTCGTTTTCGTCGTTGTTTTTTCTTTTTTTTTCTTTGGGAGCATGTCATCTGCAAAATTTTTCGTCCTGTTTCGCGGCCCTGGTTGGTGTCTCAATCAACTGCTATTTAGTGCGCTGTTTTCAATCAGTTTTTCACGCATTTCCCCTCACTACTTCACCTCACATGCACTTACACAAAATGTGACGAAACGTGATCTGAGCAAACACTTCTGACAACACACTCAGTGAGAAGTGTAACTATTATCGATGTATAATAATACAGTTCAGTTAGCAACGTAATTTTAAGAAATAAAAATTTGACCAACAGAATATGACACTTTGGTGTGGAAACATGTCTGGGTAAATACAAAAATATACTAATTGTGTTTGCATAAGGCTGATTTCCCAAACAACCCATTTTTAAATCACAAACACGGAAGGACGAGAAGAGGAGCTTCAAACGTTAGTAAAATGAGTACCCCGTAAGGTTAGTTTATCATTCACAGCTTGCGTAGCGACTGACCCATTTATTCTCCCCGTGGCGCAAGCCTTGGACGATGAGTTTTCTCTCCCTGCGTTCTATGCTCGTGGACGATAGAGCTTATTTATCTCAAAATATCCTACGATTATATCATACATTAAAGTATTTCATATCTACGATAAAATACGAGCACAGGATAGAAGAATCAGGATAAAATAGACAAGAAAAGTTCTGTAAACACTGCTGACGCCCATTAAGATATTTTCAAAAATCAGGAATATGTTGTTAGTAAGGGGAAAGTAACCTGGTACAAAAACACAAGGACTCGTAAGACGTCGAGAGCAAAAGCTTACGTCAATGATAGCTCCATTATGTTTGAACTTTCGTAAGTTTTTTAATGTAAAATGCAACATAGTGCCTCAGCTGACACTTGGATTTTGTTCTGCAGATTATGACACGAATGGTTTGTGGTGGTGCTAAAGAACTGGATATTGCTCATTGTAGGTAAGAGCAAGATAGTCGAAAATTAAACTCTGTTAAAGGAACATTAGTAGCACAACGAAGTGCAACGATACGTTCAAGAAAATGTTCTGCAGTGCAAGCAGCTGCCTCAAAAGTTGGAGTTTAGCAGCAAAAGTCTCAGGAATGAGATCGATTAGCAGAAAAACTGTTGAACCAGCTAGTAGAGATTGTAGATACGTAAATCGCATGTATGTGAGTCTGCTAGGAGCATACTTATCCCCTGTTAACTATCCTTTATTGTTTCGTGCTTTTTTGTTATCTGTCTCCCGTTTCGCCGGCCGCTGTGGACGAGCGGATCTAGGCGGTTCAGTCCGCAACCGCGCTGCTGCTACGGCCGCAGGTACGAATCCAGTCTCGGGCATGGATGTGTGTGATGTCGTTAGGTTTAAGTAGTTCTAAGTCTAGGAGACTGATGACCTCAGATGTTAAACCCCATAGTACTTAGAGCCATTTGAACCATTTTTTCTCCTGTTTCGTAACGTTTCAATTTCACGGTCTGGATACAGTTGTATTCCAAAGGCTGAAGGCTTATCTCGACTGCACGCCTTCCGACATAGCTTTTTTTATTGCTTTACTGTATTTAAAGGCCGGCCGCGTTGGCCGAGCGGTTCTAGGCACGTCAGTCCGGAACCGCGCGACTGCTACGGTCGCAGGTTCGAATCCTGTCTCTGGCATGGATGTGTGTGATGTTCTTAGGTTAGTTAGGTTTAAGTAGTTCTAAGTTCTAGGGGACTGATGACCTCAGAAGTGAAGTCCCATAGTGCTCAGAGACATTTGACCCAATTTTGTATTTAAAGTAGTAAATATAGTTGTTAGACCCAAGAAAGAAAGAAAATTAAAGACTACGCCTCTTAGTTGATAATTACTGTGATTCAATCCAGTTAAAACAGGAAGTAGGTTATGTACCTAATCGTGTCCTACTATTCATTTCCACGTGGTTTATATGCTTTAATGACTCTGACTGGAATTAACAAACCTACCCTCAGGTGTCAGGATGACCGGGCGCTTTCGAACATTGGTGACTTGTCTGGGGGTCCACAAAATGCTGGCTTATGTCCGAATAATCAAATAAATCGACAGTTGTTCCTGTATTTAATTTCAGTTAAATTAGAGACATAGTATAAGTGACAAAAATGACGTTAACTAATTCGTCCGTCGCTTATTGGTAGAAGAACATAATTATAAAGGAAATATGCAATATTATATGCTGAAGTGACAAAAGTCATGGGATAGCGATATGCACGTGTACAGATGGCGGTAGTATCGCTTACACAAGATATAAAAGATCAGATCATTGACGGAGCTGTCATTTTTACTCAGGTGATTCATGCGAAAAAGTTTTTGTTGATTACGGCCATGCGACGGGGATTAACAGACTTCGAAGACAGAATTATAGTTCTAGATAGACGCTTGGGACATTCCATTTGTAAATCATTAGCTAATTCAATATTCGGAGATCCACTGTCTCCACAGCATGCTGCGAATACTAAATTTCAGGCATTACCTCTCACTATAGACAATGCAGTGGCCGATAGCATTCACTTAACGACCAAGAGCAAAGGCGTATCTGTAGAGTTTTCCGTGCTACCAGACAAGCAGCACTGCTTAAAATAACCGCAGATATAAGACGTACGACGAATGTATCCGACTGTAAAATTGTGGCTTGGTCAGATGGGTACCAATTTCGGTTGGTAAAAGTTGATGGCAGGGTTCGAGTGAGGTGCAGACCCCACGTAGCTATGGATCCAGGATGTCAACTAGGCATTGTGCAAGGTGGTGGCGGCTCCATAATGGTGGCGGCTGTGTTCACGAGGAATGGACTGGGTCCTGTCGTCGAACTGAAACAATCATTGGCTGCAAATGTTCAGCTACTTGGCAATAATATTTGACAGTTGACAACACAAACTAAAACCAAGAGTGATCAGTTCCTAGTACTGTGAAATCTGAAAAAGAAAAACTCAAATGGCAATTACAAGAAGAAGAAAAGCGCCAAAATACAACATGTAACACATCAGCATCTACGCCATAGAAAAGCCAACCACCAGAACTGTTTATAACCTATACATGCATTGTCCCAAAACGTAAACTGAAAAGCAAAAATATGTACGTATTCCAGGCCATTAAAGATACCTTACAAAGAATAAAGGCGAACCTCGTATAGCACGAGAACTGTGTTTCATTCAGTTGTAATCAGACGGTCCAAAAGAGAAAATTATCAACATGCCGTATTAAAAGTAACGATCCCAGCTATACAGTCGCTACACCCTTGCTCATTATCGTAATACTCCGGAACAGCAGCGCTCCAAGCGGTCAGCAAGATACAATTCTGAATACGATAGCGGATGAGTGCTATAGGATCGTTTATATTGATTCTTAACACAGTTTTTATAAGAGGGATCGTATGTAGAGCCATAAAAATCAACAAAAATTACAAAATTTCGCAACGTTTGACTTTCTTTAATTTCGTACGATCGTCGGGAAGTATAAAACATTACATTACTGGACAGCTTATTTACGAATCTCATGTAATCTACAGATATTTATTGAAGAGAAAGGTAAGTAAACATAAGAAGACCTGACCCTTTACAGGAAGACGAGAAGTCTAAAACTACTCAACAACGTGAAGCTTTGTTCACTACATTTCCAGTCAAATCAGTCAATGTGAAGCGTAGTAAAACTGTATGGAATACAATACCTACATTATTTAAAATGTCAAATACGCCACCACGTCCATAGCTGATGGGAAAGCCATGCAAACGTGGTAACAGAGCGTCAAAAGTAATAAAACTGTTTCCCAACCCAGAAGAAACCAATTCCACTATTGTTATTACATGTGAGCCACAAGCAATAAGAAAATTCTACAGAGTAGCCTTTAAAGCAAGAGTAGTTGTATGTAAAAAAATATTCGTGCATTGCAAAGTCGAGTAAAGCGCTAGAATGAGCTAATCGTTAGAGTCCACATAAAATTTTTACATGGCAAGGAAAAGAGCGTATCATAATAAGGGCAGGCTATAACAGAAATATATACTTCTCACGCATGAAGTATGTGTTTACATTCTCTTAATGTCATCGGTATAAGCTGTATTTATAGACATATAGGAATGTATTTCTTCGTAAGTTGGCGCTTATGACAGGGAATCAGTGAGATTCGACTGTTTTTACATTTCTTTCACGGTCATTTATGTATCTAGGTAATTTATAACACACGGAACGCTAAAAATAGTAACTACTTCGCTTAATAAGTAGAAAAATAATTTAAAACTTTCTCCTCACTGATGTCGTTCTAGGTGTAGGATGGTAACAAGTTTCAGAGAAGTGAGTGTCGTGACTGTATACGGTAGAATGTGTTTGTAAACTCCGTTGCAAAAGCTGTTACTCGAACATGTACTAAGTGCAATCTTCGGCAATACAGTGGTATATCACTGGTTCAATGGTAATGTAATTAACAAGGTAAAAGTTTGAACAGTCAATAAACATAAAGAGAGAAAACCAGGCAAAACAACACTAAACTCGAAGAACGATACCTATACAACAATTTAAATTAAGTCCCGATAAAATGAAATTTATGTGTCATTTAATTGCATTACCGATGCACTACCAAAGATGGCGCTTACTATATCTTGGTGATTCAGGCTCGATGAGTAACATCTGACAGCCATGTAAGCCACAATCCGGTAAACTAAATAAATTAATTCTGTAGCACATACGCAATACTTTATTTTTCACTTATAATATTTGTAATGATAAGAATAATGTTAGGCAATACGTTAATTAACTTGAAAAACAGTTTATATCATGAAAGAGCGTTCAGCAAAAGTAGCTCTACTTGAAAGTTCCAGTGGCCTAAGATATAACTAAGAAAAGAACCCTCTGCACTCCATTATAAAATTTCACTAAACCTCTCAGCTGTCCCGCTTAATTAGCATAGAAAATCAGTTTCTTGGTGTGAAACAGCGTATCTATTGCAGCTCACCAATTAAAATCCTATAGTGGACTTACCATAGAAAACCTTTGTATTTCTATGGCAGACGCGAAATTTCGAGTGTTAATGACACGGTGTCGCCTCTACGTACAACGATTGTTCTCGTAAAAGTATCTGAGCGTTGGAACAGAATACTTGTGAGAAAATTTCTATGTCCTCAGAATGTGTGCCCGAGGGGCCGTTCAGATCGTAACTGCGAGTCATTCTGTATCTCTTCTTGTACTGTATCTATCAAAATCGAAACTAACGTCCTTTCGAGCTTTAATATATGAGTGCCAATCCCATCAATTTCATGGCAGGTAGATTACGGAGTGTTAGAAGATAACCTCTGATTACTACATAATGCCACAATAAATGGATTGACTTTCACACCGAATAAAACTTTTATGCACTTGACTCATGACTGAGAATGTTGACGTGACACAACGTATCTAATGAACAATTTGTATGATTGTCCTAACACTGTTTTGTGTTGTATTTTGTAGCCTTCGAAAATGACGGAATGACGAAACGCGTAAGGTGTCTTTGGAAATAATAAAAGTGTAGTCAGAACATAAGAAATGTTATTAAAGTGCATCCAAATGTCCGCTCCGTATCAAAGCGTTTTCATGTAACTTGCAGGTTATTTCTGTGATGACGAGATTCCGTAGTTACTGCCTCAAAATAAAATCATTTCGAAATAACATATGAAAATGCAACAGGCACGTCATGCTATTACTTTTTGATGTACTCTGTCATAAGATAATCTCGGAATTATTTTATCTAGAACGTCTCACTCCAGTTAAATCATCTTTGGGCACAAAAACAAGGAATGGCCTCTACTAACAAAAACACACATCCTCCATCATTACCATAAACTGAGGAAACACGAACCTCACAATATGCTGTTGTGTTCTGTGGTTTTTCAGGGATTCATTACCAAAGAAATTGCTAACTAGTTCTAATTAGAAGTTTTCAGCTTTTACGCTATCTAAATGGGCGTCAATCTTCAGCTGTTTGTTGCAGCTTATTTTCTTTGGAACATCAAACTTCTGACGGGTCTGTCGTTGTCTGTCGCTCTTTCGTACCCAGTGCTAACCTCTTCATCTCAGAGGAGCAACCCACACATAATCCTGGAATGCAACTGAATTGCTATCTCTTTATAGTAACTAAAACTCAACACTTCGTCTGTTAACACAGGTGGCTGCACTTAATCACCATTAAATTCGCATTCATTCTTAAAGTAAATCACGCGTAAATTGGGTTAATGCAAAGAAATTTCTGACTTTTTATTTACATGTGGAGTGATTTAGTTTCTCTCAATACGGGGTGAACTGGTGATTTTTCGCTCTTTAGGAGCTCAATAAGGCAATTGAAATACATGAAAATATCTTAATTTGAGTGAAAACGATGAATTATTTGGTAATGGTGTCGTCTTGAATCCTGTGGAGATGCTACTGCTCTGGAAGCAGTTTTGATCTGACAGGAAGTTATGTGGAATGAGTATTGGGAGGGGTCGTGGGACAGGATTTACGTGGTAGGAGCGTATAGTGATACAACGGCTTAGCAAGTAGTCATTGTAATGAAGCATTCATTTGGCAAAGAAGAGGTAGAATACTCTAGAGCCGAGAAAAGCTAAATAACGATAACGATTATGTTCACAGTCGCTCCTCTAATCCTCAAGATTGATAATGTCAAAATGAATTTATTTTGGGAGGAGCTTTCTTTTGACACATCTGCCTCGTCTGTCGTGCGTTGTACCATTTCTTTTATTTCCATCTACAACCAATACTCAAAGTTTTTATCTTCATTGTCCTCCAAAAATAAGTCCGCCGTTGCGCAAGTGAGTTGTCCGAACTCCCAGGTATCCACGGCTAAGTGTTTCATGGGTACTTCAGATGGCTCTCCGCCTTCCTTCGCTGACTCCACGAACCACGTCTCTAGCGATGCGCACGACCCTTCTCGTGTTCTAACCTCGCATCTCACACTGTTGTGAAATATCTCATGAGAATCTATTACCGGCATTGCTTCACGAATATATTGCACTCTGTTTCTTAATCGTGTCAATCTTCTAAACTTCTCTGTATCTGTTTCTTATCAGACTAAGATGTAAAACATTAGGTGCCCCACGAAATTAATTTCACTCCTCAATATTTATAATAAACTTTGCAGTTTTAATCATATTCGTTTCATATAATGTTTAATAGATAAGGTTGGCAGCAATTTGCGCCAGTTTACTGACGATGTAGTGTACGGGACACCGTAATTGTTGAGTGGCTGTAAGAACGTACAGAATGACTGGACAGAATTTCTGAGTGGTGTGATGAATGTCAGCTTGCCCTAAAGGTAAAAAAATATAAATTAATGAAGTTTAGCACGAAGAATAATACTGTAAAGTAAACTAACGTCTCTTATTGTTCTTAGATAAGTAATTAACTGCAACCAAATAATATATTTTCACTGCCATTGCTTGTCCTTTGGTGTGAGGTATTCTGTTGAAAGAGAAATTCCAGCTCCAGTAAGCGTCATTCAGTGTGACTCGAACGTATACAAAGCCGCTAACACTGCCGGCCATTAGTGGTCATACAATTAGCGACACTTCATATTAAAAAATACGTTGCCGTCGCTTGCTTATCTAACTCTGACCGACGTTATTAAATATTATCGTCTCTATTCACATGTCACTGTCGTAATTATTATTCTGATATGTCACGAAGTATCTCAGTTAACTTCACGTTGACAAGTGAAGACAGCGCCGAGATTAATTAACGCCAGCTAATGCTTCACGTGGTAATAAAGGCAGACTAGTTGACAGAACACGGTGATGCCTTTATTGCGTCTGACACAAATCTGCAATTATTTCTGGGAACAGAGGCGTAGAACTATTCAGTGTGCCATAGAGAATTGATCTTGTTGTGTTACGGTCTTTCGTCGCAAACTCCAGTAGTTGCCTACTGTTTATCTCGAGTCGAGCACCAAAAGCCACAAAACGTAGACGACATTACATCTATGCACAGGTACCTATTTCCGTTTAAAACTTTTTCCTCGTGGTCATCAGAAAATTACAGTTTATTTGAACGCAACCGTTCTTTACTAAATATGGACTTTTGGGTGTGGCATGCCGTTGCCTTTCTGTGACCTTAAATTTGCCACACACCGTCATTTACACAGGATCGTAATAGTTAAACGCAGATTATGAACTGGAACGAAATTGGACAGGTTTTATGCACTCAGAGTTCCTAGAAAATAGTTGTATTATTTACCATGGCGGGCCCACTTGGGTCTGAATCTCAGAAATTTGTAGTTTGATAACCTGCGAAGCCGCACATACCCTAAATATTAGTAGCTTACAATTGGCCTACAGTTACTGAAACAGAGAAATTCTATTCTGTCTGACTCTTAATACAGGACTGAGAATCGAATTCTATGAGATCATACGTAACAAAACTGTTGCGCTTCAATTTCACTAAGAAAGTACAAGTTTGAATTGTTCAATGCCTAGTTAAGAGTTGAGGGGCAAATACATACCACCAAAAAACATAGAACAGTTTTGAGACTAAGAACGTATGTAACTATTATTCACAATGATGCCTTAACCTGAAATGCTAAATCACGTACTTCATCGTAGGCATTCAGGTTACTATTTAATGCTACAGAGTCACGTAAATATTTATTTGGCGATTCAGAATTTTCTTGACATGAAAAAGTTTTGAGAAGGCGTCGAAGGAAGTTTTCCATAGGGAGTTGGGTACAGGAAAATTTGCTCAAACTATTCACATAAAAATTCTCATAAATGTAGCTTTAAAAATATTTGAGTAGTTCTTTAATAACTATTTTTTTACAAAAAAGGAGAAAAAAGTGAAACCTTTTACTCACTACTTCACACCCATAGAGGCTAATTTTCAAAAAATGTTGAAAACATTTTTCTTTAAATCTCACGAAATACGAATTTTCGTAGGTCCAGATTCAAAATTGCCTTAATAGCGATCTTTTTTTTTCTTTAAAAAAAGGCCTTTCACCCTCTGCTTGACGTCGTTAGGGGTGGAATTTCGAGAAAACCCTTCTTAAACGACACCTACGGTTCGGCCTGGGTCATGAAGAGTCAGTGAGTGAGTCAGTCAGTCGGTATATTGCCTTTTATATACAAAAACGATAAGAATTTATAGCGAGAAATAAATGTCAACATACTTAAGCATTAAATACGATAATGCAAAGATATTAAAGGCCTGCATGATGAGCACACTTCAGTAACCGAAACAATATTATTCACCTCATAGGCCTCGCATCCGTAAACAACAAGCATGTGTGAATCACTTATTTTTGACCTTCTAAATTAAGCTAACTTGGAACGATTTTTTATATAAAAAGGAGGAATAAAATATGGGAAAAGAAAACTGTCAGAAAGTTTTAACTCAAGAAAATTCACTGTCGCTTAATGACGCATTATTCTCCTGCACATACTACATCAGTTTCAACGTATCTTGAGCTGTACTAAGGTCAGTTTACAATTAACCTTCGTGAAGGGAAGTTTGGACTGCTGAGTCATTTACACGAAAGATTAGCCTAATTGTAAACATACATGAGAGATAATTTCATGTTAAAGGTATTATAAACCTTAACTATTCCAATTACCAACTGTTGGACAGGTTCAGACTATAGAGTGAATGTCATTTTATCCAGTATGAAATGTGATAACTGTTAACGTATGTGAGTAACAGTGAGTGTCAGATTGCAGTCAGTGTTTCTGAGCACAAAATCGCTTAACGGATATAGATTTGAAACGATCACAAACGCATTTCGTGTGTAATATCGACAAAACAAATAATATTTACAAGTTTTTCTCCTGTCTGCTGCAGATCGTATCCTCAATATACATAAACGTAGTTTTTCGCAAACACAACATGGCTTTTATGTCTCAACTAATGAGTAAAATACTTACGGAACAGTAACATTTTGGAACTAGTGTCGGTGTTACGACAATCTGTCACTAAAAAATTAATAATGAATTACTGGAGAGAAATTCCGCCTAATGCAAGGCCCGGTTGGGCCATTTTTGCTTTACCCATACATGTTTCAGCAGTTTTTGTGCAGCGAACAGTGGGCTTATGTTAGTAAATCGTCTCACCCAACACTATGAGTTATTTTGTGGCCGTAGTATTATATGAATCATACATTATACGGTCTTCCGTGGTTTGCATTTCTGTGGTCTCATTTACCTTTTCTCTGGACGTGTTAAAACCATAATTTTTTTAAGCAGAGTCGTTTTTAACCGTTACATGTCATTTTTTTAAACACAAGGTTTCAGAAAGTAGCTCACATTTTACTGTAACTATATGTGTTTTGCGCCAAAAATAAATATAATTTCTATAATGAAGAAATTGTTGTAAAGCGTCCTACAGTAACAGGGAATGAGACCTTAGAATCAGACAGACTGTGTAATGTATCAGCACAAAATAATGAACAAAGACAAATAAATAAAACTGAATGTGGAGGTCACAGAAATTACGGATATATGTTTGGCTAAAGATAAAATAAGATAAATTGTGTTTTGCACAAGGCGGAATTTATGGTCAGTTTTTCTTTGCAGTCACGGAAATTAACAATAACTACAACACCCAAAAGATGTTTATAATATTTACAAATGTCTAAATGTGATTATGGCTAAGTATTATTAATCAAACTGGATACTAAACCAAAGTCTGTTAGATTCTTTCGTAGGTGACATTCCTAAAATCATTCACATTTTCAGTATCTATTTTTTTCAAAAATGAGTCCAGACTAATACGCATATGTGCGGGTGAGACAGACGGACGTCACTGAGACTATATTTCTTGCCGCGATAGCGATTAGCAAAGCACTGCAGACGAATCCATAAATTCATTACTATCTACTGATGACGGCTGTTTAGAGGCCTCATTTACAAGCCCCTCTGGGTAAAAATTGACTGAGATCGATACCACGTCACGCACGACAGCATCTGAGAGAGAAACATTCTGGCATATGGCCATTTTGCAATTACAAATCTACCGCGAAAGCAGATATTATCGCCTAATATAATTTCATGAGTGAGCCATATTTATCGGAACATATATAGTGAACAATAAATAATTCAGCCACAGTTTATGTTTTGCGATCCGGTTGCCACATCGATTAATAAATATAGGCGTTGCTTACACAACGGAATTTGTATTACTAGTACTGCACGGCGTTGTGAATTATTTGAGCTTAGCTGCCTGCTGTTATATTACTGAACCCAATGCAGTCGCATTCCATGCCGATTTGATTGATGGGAATTGTTCAATACTTTTTAATGAGAAGGCAAGAAGATTCTCAAAAATGATATATCTCGCGTACTAAAGATGATGCAGAGATTTCGCCTTTAAGGTCAGTAGACGAACTGTCGGCGTTATTTTTATGAATTTTTCCAGCCTCGTCGAAGAGCGACTTGTGTCAACCGTAATGTCAGTGAGAGGGCCCCCCCGTCGATTTCGGCATGATATCATTCGAATACAGACCTGATGTATGAAGCAATACATTTTACTGGATGAATGGCAGCAGAGAATATACTGTAAGAGAAATTGAAGACCTCTGACACTTACGGGCCCAGTATCAGTGTTTCCTTACGTTACTGGAATCTTGTGCCTCTTGTGTATCAATCTGTTCTCAGTATGCGTAAGATTGTCCACAGTACCACTTCATAATCCCGATAGTACTGAAGCGAACTGGAGAGAAAAGAATAATATGGGGTAAGGTGCCTAAAAAAGGGGGCGGCTGATAATACACATCTTGAGGCAACAAGAAATATTTAATTTGGTAATGGAGCAGTATATGGAAGGTAATAATTAAAGAGGGAAGGTGAGATATGACTACAGTAAGCAGGTTCAAGTCTATGTAGCTAGCGCGACTTAACGCAGAGAAGAAGAGATTTGCACAGGATAGAATTTGCGGGGTAGAATTGCATGGACAGCTGCATCAGACCAGTTGGACTGAGAACTACAATGCTGGGCTATTTTGGTATGGTTAAAGAACGAAACGTGAAACCGTATACTAAATAAGCTATCCGTGAAATCCTGTGTCGTGAAGTTCAATGAACAGTGCTACAATTCGTGACGTCACAGTTCTTGTCTTATAATTTCAACATACAAAACTAACAGAATAAAAATTCTGCATAATATTACAAATCGAATTTTGAAAGAATAAATGCTCAAAATACTTTTATTAAAGTGTCCAATAATTTTACGTGCTTAAAATGACTAAGCACAATCTCGAAAACTAAATGACAGACAAACACACCCAAATGTGTGACATTGGACTGTAAGAATAAGATTGTCTGACAAGGTAAATGAGACCTGAATTAAGCTTTACTGAACTGAGCCTGATAATAATTTTGAAACGCAAAGCTTAATTGTGAAAAATTTTACTGTAACCTGACTAATGTTAAATAGGCCGTACCATATTATCATGATTTACCTTGTAGGAACGGAAACTCGATAGTACTCGAATGTGGTGAATGTTAAAATACAGCGCCCTAGTAAATCAGCCAAGGAAAAAACCTTCGAAGCGCAGTGCAAGGAAATGCAACTGTATTATGCACATCTCGTACTTCTCACTGACTGCTATTCCGGGAACAACAATGCTACTGACACCAAAGATCACGTTGCTCTTAACTGGAACCTCTATGGCGTAACATATCGACCTGTGAACATTTGTCTTTGAAACGTATCCATTGTACAAATATTAAGTGCGACACATCGAGTTCACCTCACGTTAGCTGAATACCAGACAGAAGCTAGTAACATTACAGTCTATAGCATCTTCATTGATGGTTTAATCATCGCAGCCTACCTCTATATTTCCGAATCCAAGATTACAGCTTATGGTGGAGGGTACTTCGTCCCTCACTAACATTATTTCCCTTATACTCTTAGATTTGTGAATGGTTCACAGGTAAAACGATTGAAAGAAGCCTTATTATGCACTCAAATTCCTCGGATTTTACCATCACATTAACTACGCGAGATACGTGAGAAAAATATAGTAGACAGCTTAATTCAGTACTTTCTGGCTCAGTTTTCTCATGAAAAATTAAGCCATAACCTACGGAAAGGATATACTCGCTTGAGTCTCTATGAAAGAGCATTGCTTTGCATGTTATCTACGAGCTCTAAGAATCCTCGCAGATAACCGTACCAAAATAAATATTGGACAAGACGTAGAACAACGATTCTCAGGCGAACTTCATTCACCGTTAAGATATATTTCCTTAGGAATCTTCTAGACTTTTGACAGCTTTAATGGGAATACGTTCTTCGAAATTCTGACAGCTGCAGCCTGTTCTCTATGTAACTTTTTCCGATCATAGAGACAGGAGAGAAGGCAACAAAAGAGAACTTAGAGAAGGCAATTACTCATTAGAGAGACGAAAGAAAACTTAAGTTTCCTAATGTATTATAATTCCGTCTGAGACGCAGTAATATTTGGAAGTCCACATGAAAGAAATGGATTGTATGCTGAAAAGAGGTAACACCACTAATTTCAGCTAAATTAAAACAAGGGTGATGGAGTGTGGGTACATCATGTCGAGTGATGTTCTGGAAATTAGATGTGATGGAGATGTATCTTTATTTACACGGACTGGCAGTGTCAAAGTAAATATGTTAAATCCTGTATAAATTCAAGTGTAACTAAGACTCTTCTAAACATATTTGTCTCGAGTATAGCCATAATTGACTTGATTAAATCGCTAGTGTCACGATACTTTATTGCGTAGCCTGTACTGTGTAAAGTATGTTCTGCCACGATCTTTTTTGTCGAGTTTGCACAAAGCAACAGTTTCTCTTGCGCTCCGCTAAACGAATATTAACGCTGGGCAGTCAAACGAAAACGAGTATGATGGAGAAAAGTAAGTAAGCTCTTTATTATTTCAGAATTAATTGCCATACACATTTATCCCAGTGTGGGACATGGAAGAAAGAAAGTAAATTCTTTATTATTTCAAAGGTAAACGCCATAGTTGTCAATACATTCGTACCACTGTAAGACCAAGACGATCAATATCTTTGTGCAAGAATGTTTGTAGTTGCCTATGGAATCATGGTTGTACCCAGGCGTGCTTTTCTTCTTTCGAAGCAAGTCGAAGGCGTCGAATATCTTTCTTCGGGCCTCCAAAAAGACGAAATCATATGGGGTGATATCCGAACTTTATGAAGGAAGTGTAAGGGTTTCCCAGCCCAATTTCAGCAGCGTAGTCGAAATAACAAGGCACGCCAGGTCCAGGAAAGTTTTGGTGAACTTTTTCTTAGACAGCCAGGACCAGCTGTTCATTGACTTTCTAGAACACGGCGCCACAGTTAACACACGGTGGTACGCGGACACTTTTCAAAATTGAATCCCGGCGTTATGTCCAAATGCCAAGTAATGTTAAAGGAAGGCATCATTCTGTTGCAGGATAGTGACCGCACACGTCTGGCCAAGTTTGTTACGACTACGTCTCGCTGGGAAGAAGTTTCGCTGGGAGGCCCTTACGCATCCTGAGCGACCAAACGTCATGTGAGTGCAGTGTTACTTGGGGTCATCGTCGGCTCCTGAATCATAGACGGTGCATTTATCCTCGCATATCTATAGAAATGGATTTGCGACGCCCCACATTCAAATCGGCGTCTAGCTGAATCCCAGTAGTCCTTCATCGCCGTGCTTAGCGGAGGTGACGTGAGGTCCGTTAATCAAACACTTGTTTTTATTCCGACTGGCGGATTACGCTTGTGGAATCATCATCATATTTGAGATCCAGTCTAGAAGCTGTTGACCTCAGAAACCTGGATTCTTGTGTAATTACTGACAGGCAATGAGCGAAGCTTCTTGCAACTGATTTATCGTACCACCTTATATGTGCTGCCATATTCACTACAACCAGCATGTAACAGATTGCTCAGATATCGTATGCACCAGCGACGTCCCAAATATTTGGCCGCAGCTTTAGGGGGTCACACATGGCACATCAGATTGGCCACCTCTTCCTTTGACTTTTCACCCTAAGTTCGCCTTTCCTGCAGTGTGTGCCTTCGGAGGAGATGTCCACCAATGTACTTGTGTTTACAAAATTTTGTGACAATTTCAGTTAACGGATGTTACTTCAAACACGCTTTTACTGTCGTTAAGAAAGTTACAATGTTCCACTAATAAAACACAGTTTCCTCAATATGACTGTTGCCAATACAAGTAATTATTTCTGTGTTTATGAATGAATAAATTGAGGGAAAAAATCGCAGCACCAAGATGGAGTTGAATGACGTAAATGAAAAGCGTGTTTCTACAACCGAATTACGATGTCTATTCAGATTTACCGCCAGTCACGTAAGAGTGGCGCTAGTAGCGCAAACATGAGGACGTAAATCAGGTTTGCTTTAAATACGACCTAAAACGGTCGGGAGCGTTAGTTACCTCTGAGATTGCACGTGATGAATTCATGAAACTCAAGAATGTGTTTAAGGTGACAGAGACGCCAATGTCAACACCTCACTTAATTTGAACGAGATCGTGTAATAAGGCTACTAGAAGCTGGATATTCCTTCTGCGACATTGCAGAAACGCTTGCAGGAATGTAGCCACTGTAAATGACTGCTGGCTGTGGTGGTCACGGGAATGTACAATCGGAAGAAGACCGGTCTCTGGACGGCCACGTGACACTGCCCAGGAGGAAGGCCCATCGTGTTCGGCATCTGCAGCAGCCGTTTAAGCAGCAGTTGGGACCAAAATGACACTACAAACTGTTAGAAATCGGTTACTTCAAGGACAACTACGAGCTAGACGATATCTACCGTGCATTCCACTGACCCCTAACCACAGCCATTTACGACTTCAGTGGAGTCAAGCTAGAGCTCATTGGTTGGCTGGGTAGAGATCTATTGTGTGTTCCGATGAGAGCCGGTTCTCCCTCGGCGCCAGCGATGACCGTAAGTTGGTTAGGCAAGCTGAGGATCTGCAACCAACGTGTCTGCGAGCTAGACATACTGGACTTACAGGTGGAGTTATGGTCTGGTGTGCGATTTCGTATGACAGAAGGAGCTATCTCATGCTTATCCCAAGCACTCTGACTGCAAATTTGTACGCCGGTCGATTCGACTTGTTGTGCTGTCATTCATGAACAGCATTCCAGGGAGTGTTTTCCGACAGACTAATGCTTGCCCACATACCATGTCGCTTGGCTTCGTCATTCACAGAGCTTCGTCTCTAAGCTGGTCGTCGGTTGTGTTCCAAAAATGAACACCATAGAGACAGAGGCGATGACACTTTCTGCAGGACCTGACCATCATTTTGCAGGACAATGCTCAAGCAAGTACTGTGCAAGCTGGTACTGATTTGTTTGACTGATAGGGCTGCTAAGTGCTACACCACCTACTGCACTCCCCTGACTTAAGACCCCCTAAGTTCAACTCGATTTCTAAACTGAAGGAAACACTTCACGGCATTCGCTTCAGAACTGCTACAAATTCGTCGTGCAATAGACCGCGCCGGTCGAACTGTCAGCATACCTGGTAGTGCTAGGAGTATCCTACGACTTCCACATCGCTGGCAACGGGTTATACACAATGCTGGTGACAACTTCGAAGGTCAGTTAAATTTTGAAACACGTATCTATTTTGTAGGAGCTGCAAATCAATAGTTGCCACTATTAAAGTTCCAAACCTCCTATCTTGCAAGACGACGTGAAACTGTTCTGAATGCCAACGGCTTTTCTGTACCGTGGTAGACATGGTATTGTATTGTGTTTTTAGTGCTTCCATATGTGTGTCCACTGTCCAGACAGTACAAAAAATGTTCTACAAAAAAAAAAAAAAAAAAAAAGAAAAAAAATGGTTCAAATGGCTCTGAGCACTATGGGACTTAACGTCTGAGGTCATCAGTCCCCTAGACTTAGAACTACTTAAACTTAAGGACATCACACACATCCATGCCCTAGGCAGGATTCGAACCTGTGACCGTAGCAGTGGCGCGGTTCCGGACTGAAGCGCCTAGAACCGCTCGTTCACAACTGCCTGCTAATGTTCTACAGGTGTTTAAAATACAACAATCATAATCCGTGACTTGCCTGATACCTTTATTATTTCTGGAACCAGTAATAAACTAATTAATGATATGCGATATTACAGTTTTATTTAGCAGAAATATTACTTAGCAGAAACTGTCGCATTTTGTCAAGTCTACAAGTGGCCGATTTTATAATCATGACTCTTTTATGTGTGTGTACGAATAGAATTTGACATCGAAGTAAAATAGTGCGAGAACTAAATCTAAAACAAACGATACTGTTATGATGCCTGTCACAGGCTGAGAAACGCAATGAGTGAATTTTGTCACAAGACGGTCATTTTACAACTTTATTTGTTTACGGTTCATCTATATTTTTTATAATTTTTTTGCTTTAAAATTTTCGCGTATTGGTACTATATTTTCTGTATATGTAAAGTAAGGGTGATACAATGGAGGATGAAGTTCCTTGCATTGTATGTAGGTTACGTATGTAAAATACTACGTAAATTGTTTATTACGTTGAATAATTTTGTGATGAAATTTTGTATTTAAAAATATTTGTGAGTATAAACTGTTCATGTTGTGTAAATTTGACAATTGTAAGAAATGGTCACGCTGAAGAACAATGTAAGAAATAGGTGTTGTATAAAAAGTCAGTGTGCTTTTGTTTGAAAAGGTGGAGTGGAAAAGGTGGCAAGGGTGAATTGGCGGGCTACCTAGAGCAAGCACGGGAAGTAGGTCACACAGTCTGAAGGCAGCAGTGATTGAGGCAACAACCTTGAGGAGTAGGAGAAGCTTTGCCAGCAATTTGCACAAAAATGCCTCGGGTGAAGACTACAGACGCCTTACGCCATAGCTGCGAGTTGCTGGGCTACTACATGTAAAACTGAACGACGCCAAGAACAGAAATTGAGCCCATATAGTTAGATACTTTCAGGCCGTACTGTGGGTAGTGTAGCCGCCATAATAGTTCGCCACACCTAAACCTACAGCCACCAGATAAGATTTTTTTGGTATTCCACTTTTGTACTTTTATTAGTGAATAATCATTCTTGAACTTTAAAGAAACTTGTTCACCCTGTTATTTTATCCTAATCATAGATCTATATGGGGTTATTTCCTGCTGTTTGATTAATCTGAGTATCCTGTTTTACAGACTTTTGAAGTGCTAAGTTAATATAAAGAGGTAACATTTAAATTGCTTTTATGTAAATAATGAGAGTAATAGCTTTTGGAATAAATTCCAGTAGGAAAGAGGTTTTTTTGAAGGGAAATGATCAGTATAAAAAGTTTGTGCTTTAGTATCTAAGCATTTTAGTACTTAAGTTGGTTCATTACAGTAAGTGCTTTTCTAAAGATCCCCCATGGCTAAATAAATATTTTAGGCTTCCTTGAAGTTATCTACTGGTCTTTTGTCCTTGAAAAATAGTATAGTAGTCAAAAAATAAATTCCAGTCCGCACCAATATAGTTAACTTGGAGTAATATTTATTTGAAGCAACTTAAACAGTAGCAAGAAAGTAGGCAAAATTTATTTGAAGGAACTTAAACAGTAGCAACAAAGTAGGCAAAATTCATACTTCTGATTTTCCAAAACTTCACCGTTTCATTGCCTGGAAAGGCTAACGACCTTTAGTACATGTTTTAGACCACTGCTTGAACTTGGAACTGAATTCGGTATAATACCATTCACACCGCATTTCTTTCTAACCGCTGTGTAACTTATTAGAAAAAGAATCGAATAGTCTGATTTAGTTATCCATTAGACACAGCACACGGTCAAATACTGTAAACAGGGTAACTCCATCCTTAAGCTTCCCCTGTTAACAGAACTATCTCCCATAGTGTACTTTATTTGGAAACTAAACTAAATTTAGTAAGTGGGTTATTCGTGGGAACATAGAGACAGGGTTTTCTGTTATTTAAGTAAAAGCATATTAAATTACAAAAGTAGTGGTATGGTTATAATTTGCCACTTAAGTAGTACACCTAGATCGTGTTACGTGATTCATTCTGTACAGAAGATAAGCCAAGAAAAAGTAATAAGTTTGGCGAGCGCAGGCATCGCTTACAATGGAACCGCGACCGTTATAAATTATACTGATGTCCAAAATGAAAGCAACTAACTGCTATTTCCCCACCTTGTACCTAATTCACAATATAAGCATAAAAACTGTCTACAGACATCGTTACGGTCGCGTTCTGCACGGAAGACGGCATTCCGATCAACGGACAACCACACCAACAATGACGTCAGGACACCTATCAAGTAGGGAAGAGTTTGCAGTATAGTTACACATCCACAACCGCTTTATACAGTCACAAGCGGTGCAGTATAGCACAGGGAAGACACCTACACACTCTCTGCTGTGGAGGGCCATAGGAAGAATGGAAGCAGGAGAGTCGCAAACTGCTGTGGCCCGATGGCTTAATGTGAATCGTTCTGTTGTTTCTCGGATGCGGCGACAGTTTATAGAGACCGAAACTGTATCCCGGAGACCAGGACAGGGCTGACCAAGTGTGATATCAGAAAGATTGAACCGTTATCAGGCTGTAAGGGCACTACGGCACCACCCTAGTACTGCACATCAAGTGGCATCTCACCTCGCAACATCCCCTGGACGTACTCTATATAGATAAACGGCGTACAGAAGGCTTCAGCAGAGTAGCCTTTATTGTTGGAGACATGCTATCTCTTCACCTTCGGCGTGTCTTCAGAAAGGGGAACGTCTAGAGTGGAGCCGTCAACATGCAGCATAGGCGGTCGAAAGGTGGACCAAAGTTCTTTTCGCAAATGCTTCCCGATTTGGTCTGGAGAGTGATTCTCGACAGTTTCGCATCTGGAGGGCAGCTGGAGCATTATTTCGGGACCTAAACATTGTGGAAAGAGGAAGGAAGGATCCACGATGGTGTGGGGAGGGATTATATTGACTAGTCGAATACACCTTCAAGAAATTTTAAATCTGCCATATTTAACTGCTGTAAGGTACCGTTAGGAGATCTTGGTATCTCAAGCGCGATTATTGCGAAGTGCTATGAGTCCAGAGTTCGTATTGATGGACGATAATGGTCGACCTCGTAGGGCACTGGTGGCTGATGTTCTTTCGGAAACGAAAAATATTACACACATGGCGTGGTCTCCTCGCTCTTCCGATTTGAATTCCATAGGACATGTCTGGGACGCATTAGGGAGACGGGTTATATCACGTCAGCATCCAAGACTTCCGAGCAGCAGGAAGAATGGGCGCTATTGCCTCAGCATGAGATTAATGACATCATGCTGAGGCAATAGCGCCCATTCTTCCTGCTGCTCGGAAGTCTTGGATGCTGACATGATATAACCCGTCTCCCTAATCATTCACAGCATGCCCCGTCTTTGACAGGCCTATATTGGTGTCAGAGGTGGTGATACTCCATACTGAGCACATTAACGTTGTCAGAATGTGTGTGCAGATCCGTTAGGTTGGAAATAAAAGAAAAACATTTTGTCTATCTTTATGCACGTTGCAGTTGATTAAGTTCTGTGTCTAACATTGCTTCTACATTACTGTCACCTTTTTACACTGTTTTGTAGCAACAAGTAAACGCAACGTTGCAAAATATACGTTCGTTGCTTTAATTTTTGACACCAGTGTAAATTGTAGAGCAGTCGCAGTTGGTATGAGGCATTCCTTTCTTAAAGCTTCACGCGATTTGTGGTTGGTGTGTAATTTTATCTAATAAATTTATTCGGAGAGTCAGTATGTCTGTTACAACTGTCCGTGTTCTCCTTAAATTTTATACAATGTGGTCCAGGAGGAATGGCCAATATTCAGAGATATGACAGGGCGATCATTTGAGGCAAAAGAAGTTCAGCAAACATGGGCTCTAAAACACGTATCTTAAGAGGTATGAGCACTTACTCATCTTCACTAATGTGAAACACCTCTCTTATGCCAGGAAAGTGCTCATAACTCTTATGTTATGCATTTTAGAACTTACGTTTCCTAGACATTTTTGGCTAGAATGATAATTTCTGTCCTCTTCAAAATTATTGGCCGCTCCTCCTGGGACACCGTGCATGAATAGGAAGGAGCATGTGCAGTTTCTTCGTATGACGACTCGATATGATTAGCGAACTGTGTATAATCAGATCTGGAGATACTCATTACAGATAGAAGCTAAAAACATGGTATATAAGTGTGTTACAACTGTATCAAGATTATATCTGAGGATGTGTCAACCATCGGGAGACGGCTGCATGCTTTCATTTGCTGAATGATCTCTCGTGCTCTATGTATCAACCCACCACGGTGTACATAGTTTTGTATACAGTAATCATAAATGCCTGTAATTTATTCTACCCTTTGGATCGTTATGTACTGGCTTTATACTACGAGCCTTGTCGGTGTTCATTGTAGAGTTGGATCTAGGTTCTTGTCTATATTTTCGTCAGCTAAAACTGTTTTAAAAAATAAGTTGTAGCTTTGTACAATCTTCGGCATAATCTTGTACACATCGTCGTGTTAGTGCGGTGGTGTCGACTGGCGACCAAGCTTGTAACCATTTAACATGGCCTCTAAAGCCCATCAGCTCCGTGTACCTGTGTCGTCGATGACGCGTCATCTTTACTGATGGACCTGTTTTTGCTCTTGCACTCCTTATTGATGCTATGAATATTTTATTTAGCAATTTTTATATACACTGGCCGAACAAGCGTGCAGCTGTATTACTGTAATTGGATCATTTTCTGAGTATGTCGACGAGATTGATGTGTAGTTATATTTCCGGAAGGTAGGCAGTTTTTATTATTCAGGTAACATAGTTCATCGTGTATAATCGTTGTATGATCATCCAGGTTACTACACTGATACTGTAGATCTGTTACTGACAAAACTGGTAATGAAATAAAATATTTCATATCAAGCGATCTTGGCTACTTGTGTTACTTCTCTGCCTCGTGATGACTGTATGTTGTGTGATGTCCTTAGGTTGGTTAGGTTTAAGTAGTTCTAAGTTCTAGGGGACTGATGACCATAGATGTTAAGTCCCATAGTGCTCAGAGCCATTTGAACCATTTGTGTTACAAAATATACTAAAAATTATGTTCCCTAACTGGAATAAAGAAAATCTTCCTGGATCACTGGCAAAATTTTGCTACGACTGTGTCGCAACTCGTAAGGTCTTACAGGAGACTTGCGGTAATACTAGTGGTGTACAGTATTATGCGGCGCCCAGGAACAGGTCGTTGTCAGTCTCGGATGTTGTCCCGCGACGAGTTTTGTGCAGAGGGCGCTCCGGCGCTTCGCAGGCGCATCCTAAACGCGCGATTAATATTCAAAGTGGCGGCGCAGGAGTCCCTGTGAATGGAGCTCGGCCGGCGAGCAGGCAGCGGCACTTCACGCAAAAGGCTTTCCATCAGGCAATCCGCGGAATGAGCCGTCCGGCGCGGCACCACAATGACTGCTCTCGTCGGCAGCGGGCATTCGCCAGTCAGATGGCGTGTGCGGTGCGGTGCGGGGTGGGCATTTCGCGGCGGACCACTGTTCACCTAACACAGTGGCTATTCACTGTGCGCAGTGTATTGTTGAGCGGAAAAGACCACCATTGTGTTACCAGGTTGTTGGCAGCCAGGAAGAAATAGGGCGCAGATGTGATTAAATGATACTGTTTGACTTCCTCATTTGACATATAGGGTAACAGCACAAAATGTGGATAAAGTTTAGGAAATCTGGCCCCAGCGGCTCGTCTTCGAATCTTTCGTCGCATTGCTCGAAGTTCCACCCACACTCACGACTTTTATTTTATTATTATTTTTTATTTCTTCATTCTGTAGGTACAGGGGTATTCATGAACTGAATACGTCCTTAGTTATAGGTTGCTTAATAAGAAGCCACTTATGTAAAAATAGGGCCTCTCTGCATTCTTAGTTTATGTATTACTCTGAAAGTTAAATCTACGTAATTTCTGTATCGTGTCCGGAGAAGGAAGTTTATTAGCCTGAAATTGGGCTACATCCAGTATATCCTTGTTTTCCTGTCATACTTCACCCAGAGTAGACTACGTTTGTTGAAGGGTGAGGACGGGGCACAAAATGTCCCACATCCTGATATTCGCCAAATCACATCCGTCCCCATATTCACCTATAAGGCCCACTTCATCAGGTTTTCCCTCTACTGGTGCTACATCCATTGTGATGCCATTCAGGCTTCTCTAAATCTTCCCGCCACTGTTGACCTGCTGTAGTGCAGGGTAGTCATTGTTAAGAATGTATTATGGGGTTTAAGTCTTCTAGGCCCACAGGAAGATTCAAATAAAGAAACATAAAGGTGCTAGTACTAAGAAAAAAAAATCCTCTTACGTATGTAAACTTCCGATATTCGCCATGCCAACAAATAGTGGATGAAAATCTTAACTGAAACTGAGAAATTATTATTTTATAAATTTCGTAATACTGTTGCAAATGAGTTCTGTCAATATGGACAAGCCTTGGCGTGAGTTTAAGGCGGCAGAAAGGTGTCTGTCCACCTTCTGCCACTAACATTACCAACTCCAGCAGTAAACTTTACGACCTTGTGGCGACAGGAAATGCATACGCCCACTATCTATCACTAAGATTACCAAACCCATTAATTAATATGTCAACCTTGAATTAGGCCTCTGTGAAAATAAATATGTAGAAAACGATTATCTTTCGAACTCCAGCATTACCATTCTCATATCCAAGATCGTGCCATCTGACCGTGTTAACTATAAACATCATGTACCCTCTACGTCTTTACGTGTTACACAAACCTTTGTTACGGGGAAATCTAGTTCATCGTTTGGCTACTACGAGGACAGAAATTTCCAGAGCTGTTGGGATTTAACGATGCTTCTGAAATTTCACTCTGCCAAACTGACTGTTTTTTCTCTGTTCAATTGGTTACCGTTTCATTTTGCCTTACTATTGTTTACGAAACGGATTCCTCAAACTCGATTATCGTTAGTGGACAAGCGCGAGCGAGTATCGGACACCTTCTGTACATCGAATTCTACAGTATTCACCATCATTTCGCATGTCCATCACTATAGCCGATTAAGTAGCTGATCAGTCTAATTGTAGAGCCACAAGTAAATCCAATCAGTCAATAAACTGAGATTCCATTTGCTTTGAAATGCTGTATACTTGCATACGAAATGTCTGTGGTCACATAAAATAGGCGTGAGTGATGGGTACATACTGCTGATATCTAGCATTTAATTATAAATGTCTAAAGTCCCATATGTTGCCTGATTATAGGTATATGCGGGTAAGACATTCTGATAAATTCGCGGCAGAAACGTGGAATGTAATTAAAGATTTTGGTGCAGCGGTTTTAAAGCAAGTAAGCTTTCAGGCGACTTCAGGTATCAACACTCATTTCTATATTGAAACTGATTTTCTTTGCGTAATGCCAAAATAAAACAAAAAAGAATACATCATGTTAGTGTACCAAGCAAGGACATTTGCGCTGGTATTGACTGGCGGTTAAAAATATAATGTCACGTCTGCAAGTTTTCGGCCAACTGTTCCAATGCTTAATAGTTTTTACACTTTAGCAATCAGGAACGTAGGAATTGCACCAATGACACTATTTATGGCTTCATATGGGCTCTAATAATATCTTAATATAAGCGAAGAAATCGCGTGTTCTTTCCGGACTATGAAAACAAATTTGATTTATTCAGTTATGTAATCAGCACAGACCGGCGCCTTCATAACGGATAATGCCCCATACATACTCGTGTAAACTCAGTGGACACTAGGCGCGGTGGCTGATGGGAGCATGGGAAATACCTTTACCATAGCTCCCATCATCCAACTGCCTACTTCTCCCCAAAAGCTGACACCGAATGATGATGGTATATTAGCTCTTCTATCGTAAAATTTTTAAAGTAAAACTAACAATGACAACATGAAGACGAAAGAATAAAGTGAACGATATAAAGAAAAGAAAATCTTTGAAACGTTTTTTTTTTTTTTTTTAGAAATTAATAGTTCATGCGTTGATACTTCACCTAAGCTCCGAATCTTTAGCCTTAACGGATAGTAGGATATTTATTGTATGGAATTATTAAATAATTGACTTACTTTTGCTATTCTCACTTGCTATAAACATATGGTATCATATTCTTGAGAAACGCTTAAAAAAATGTGTTCGGTGCCAAGGAGCGGATAATAACGTTTGTATGTGACGCCTACTCTAAAATCTCTTTTAGACTCCTTTATGAAGAGCTGTTCACACTGCTACGTCTGATAGTACATTTACTCCATTATGAATCATAGCTCAGTTGTAACGGATCGTACCAACTGAGCCGGCCGGAGTGGCCGAGCGGTTCTAGGCGCTATAGTCTGGAACCGCGCTACCGCTACGGTCGCAGGTTCGAATCCTGCCTCGGGCATGGATGTGTGTGATGTCCTTAGGTTAGTTAGGTTTAAGTAGTTCTAAGTTCTAGGGGACTGATGACCACAGAAGTTAAATCCCATAGTGCTCAGAGCCATTTGAACGTACCAACTGACAAGATCGTTTTATGTACGATGATGCTTTAATTCGTAAGAAACCAGTAATTATAATTAAATAGAAGAACCTGATTTAAATAGTTTTGTTCTGAATATTACAACACAAGGCTATTTCTTCAACACAGTGCTATCTGTCGGCTTTGGAAAATTGTTAGTTTCATCGGAAGATTCGCCCAATTATGGCGCTGTCTTAGAGGCTTCGTTTATCAGGCAACAATATTCAGATCAAATTACTACCGTCCCGGTATATTAGTAGTATATTGAAATCCCCCAATTGAAAGCCGCAGCACTGACGCCACAAGCGCTTTAATGTGCAACAACGTGTCAGCAACCTGCCATGACAGTAATCTGATCTAAAGATGTTTGCTTGGCAAACGAAACTGTGAATGGTGTAATATATGTGAGATTTTTATCAGTTGAAAAAATTTTTAACCACAGAAAAATATTACTGATGACGAGGTTTGTTGTGTTGGTTGTGTTCCTGTGGCAAAACGACTGAGCCCAGAATGGGTCTGAGGAACACCCCCTAACACGAAAATACTGCACTTTGATATGCCAGACTTGAGTATGATGATGTTGACTGTATTTCCCGATAGCGTCATCGACAGTTAATTGCAGGATCAATCAGATAGTAACGCCTCCTACTTTTATTATATTATTTTTCAGGAAAAGTAAATAGTGAATACACTAAGATGACAAAAATCATGGGATACCTCCTTATATATTGTCTGACCACCTTTTTCCCGCTTTAGTGCACCAACTAGACGTGGCATGGACACAAACAGTCGTTGGAAGTATCCTGCAGATATACTGAGCCGTGCTGCACATATAGCCGTCCATAATTGCGAAAGTTTTGCCGGTGCAGTATTTTGTGCGCGAACTGATCACTCGTTTATGTCCCATAAATCTTCGATGGGGTTCATGTCGGGCGATCTGGGTGGCCAAATAACACGCTCGAACTCTCTAGTATGATCTTCAAACCAGTCACGAACAGCTGTGGCCCGGTGTCATCTTTGTTTTGGAACATGAAGTCCATGAATACAAATTGCCTTAAAGGAACCGAAATTAGCAGTTTCCTGTCAGTGGTCGATTCAGTTGGACCAGAGGTCCCAGTCCATTCCAAATAAACTCAGCCCACAACACTATGGAGTCACCGCCAACTTGCACAGCGCCTTGTTTTGTTGATAACTTGGTTGTATGGCTTCGGGGGTCTGCGCCACCGCTCGAACCCTATCGTCAGCTCTTGCCAACTGAAATCGAGAATCGCTGACGAGTCCACGGTTTTTCAGTCGTCACGAGTCCAGGAGAGAAACTTGCATCGGTCGTCTGCTGCCACAATCCATTAACGGCAATGTCGCCGCACTTTCCTGATGGGTACGTTCGTCATATGTCCCACATTGATTTCTGTGGTTATCTCACGCTGTGTTGCTCGTCTGTTATCACTGACAAGTACATGCAAACGCCGTCGGCCACTGTGTTGTCCGTGGTGAGAGATAATGCCTGAAGTCTTTCGGCACACAGTTGACACTGTGTATCTTGGAATACTGAATTTCCTAATGCTTTCCGAAATCTAATTCCCAAGTGTCTAGCTCCAGCTACTATTACGCACTCAGAGTCTGCTAATCCCGTCTTGCGGTCATAATCACGTCGGGATCAGTTTCATACAAAGCACGTGAGTGACAGCTCCACGAATGCTCTGCCGCTTTATATCTCGTGTTAGCGGTACTACCGCCACCTGTATATATGCATTCGCCATCCCATGACTTTTCATCACCTCAGTGTGCTTAGAATACTTGCTACCGCATTCAAGATTAATTTTTCCCTTTACCGTATTGTTATTATCTTTGGCGACAGCTTTTTTTATTTTTTTTTTTCAGCAGCGTTTAACTTGAGCATGTATATCTATGTGGTACAAATAATTGTTATGTTTCCTCAGTCATTCGCTCTCATTCGTCTCCGGTCAGAATTTTCACCAAAACTCCTGTCCCTTACCCTCCATGCCAAATTCATGAGCTCCGCCTTACCAACTTGAGGTAGAAAAAGAGGAATAGGAGGTACTGTCTGAGTGATTCTCGTTGGTGCAACAATGCTTAAGGAATTCTGTCGAGTCGTGTTAAGACGCTTCTGTACTCAAATCCAAACAATTCATAACGGCCCTTTAACCTCTTGTATTTCTTTTCTCCTACATGTCAACGCCCCGGCTCATTAAGCAGCAGCCAGTCACCCGTTTCTCTCTGAAAAGCAAGTGTCTGCACCGCACCATCCATCTTATTCGCAATATTTGTTACCTCCAGACTATTTGCTCTACCCAGATTCGAATCCACTGAAGACATCCGGTAGGATGTGGCCGACTAATGAAGATCCAGGCTATGAGTAGATAGAAAACTCATGTTAAGCATTCTGTTGCTTAAAAATGATCCAGTCTTGAGTTATAAAAACTCATGCCCATTTTTAATTTATTTTGCCTTCATCTAGAAAGTGGTGGCAAACTTACATTATAAATCTGACAGTTGCTTTATATTCTTAATTTTACTTTAAATATACAAGGGTTGGAACTTTAATAATGGCAACTATTTATTTACAGGCGTAAAAAATAGATACTTGTTTCAGTGTTACTGACCTTCAAAGTAGTCACCAGCATTGTGTATAATCGGTTGCAAGCGATTTAGAAGTCATAGGATACTCCTAGCAGTGCCAGTTCTGTTGACAGTTCGACCGGCGTGGTCTATTGCCCGATGAATTTGTAGTAGTTCTGAAGCTTGCAGGACAATGCTCAAGCGCGTACAGTGCAAGTTGTTACTGATTTGTTTGACTGATGGGGCTGCTAAATACTATACCACCTACTGCACTCCCCTGACTTAGGCCATCGTGAGTTCAACTGGATTTCTAAACTGAAGGAAACACTTCACGGCTTTCGCTTCAGAACTGCTACAAATTCGTCGGGCAAGAGACCACGCCGGTTGAACTGTCCCCACAACTGGCACTGGTAAGAGTATCCTACGACGAGTGGGACGAGAAACACTAACCTAAAATATAGTTCAGTATAGATCGACAAACATTAGATGTCAAGGGAGATCGTGACTTAATAGATTCAAACGAGTGTGAGTAATATAAATTTGAGAGTTGAAGACATCTAAAAAAGCTATTATGGAGGCTGACATGCGAGATGTAGTAGGAGCCGTAGGACTTTGGCTAATTGTATAGAGTGCAGATATTGTAATCATTGCTACCATAGTATGTACGCACTTCAGTGTGTTGCTTGATTTTTCTCTGCATCTAACAGTCTTCCCGAAAACACATCACATAATGTAGCACCTGATCATCGTAACTGGAACATTTAGTGGACTATACTAATTACTTTGTGTCCCATACTTCATCACCTGACCTGTCGCCCAGGGAAAAAATGTTTTAATGGATTACTCTTGCCCACATGCACGTGTATGTACCAACCAACAAAAAAATGCTACTCCTTATAGCAACAATTATTAATCTGCAAATTACTTTCTCAGTCACTAATAAAAGCTCTGCACCTATACCCAAAACATTCTCTCTGTCTCTCTCTCTCTCTCTCTCTCTCTCCCTCTGTCTCTTTGAAACTTGAACCGTAAATATTGCGCAAATGGAAAGTACAGAGGTGAGCGGTTTTCACAGAGTAGATTGGTAGTCAGGCGATCGTATTGTTAGCCAATAGCCGGCCGCTGCGACAGAGCGGTTCTAGGCGCTTCAGTCCGGAACCACGCTGCTGCTCCCATCGCTGGTTCGAATCCGGCCTCGAGCATGGATGTGTGTGATGTCCTTAGGTTAGTTAGGTTTAAGCAGTTCTAAGTATAGTGGACTAATGACCTCAGATGTTAAGTCCCATAGTGCTCAGAGGCATTTGAACCATTTTGTTAGCCAATAAACAGATTGTAAAAATTCTTTGAAAGTGTATTTTTTCGTGCAATTGGCTGATGAGGTTGATAGTTAATTGCGGAGATGGTTGACATCTGCTGTGGTATCTTGCCGAATACACTGAGTAAGAACGAACTACAATCTTCCCACACCCTCCATACACCACGAACACGCCGGCTTTTTCTGCATTGGCAAATCGCATCGTCCACCCACGACCTAATTATTAGACTCTCAGACAATAACTAGCAGGTCGCAGTGCACTTAAGGAACACACAAACACAATAAGCAAACATAACAATATCGAACATAACAACTAAGCAGGTTTGGAAACTTCCCAAAATACGATATCTCGTAAGCGACTCGCACTACAATCCTGCAACAAACACCACTGCCATTGTTATTTACTCTATTCTAGATGTATAGGGTGTAACAGGCATAAGTGCAGATATTTTTAATATCTTCATATGTGATATCTTACTATATACATAACAGTGTGTTGGTTCTTTTTCTTTGTCTAACAGGGTTCCCAGAAACACATCACACAATTTACTGCCTGATGTGTTCTGTACTGTGGTAAGTGCGCCTCAAAGTGGACTATGCCTGTCGGTATAGACTTACGTTTTTGTATCTGCGCATACTCACTCCAACGCCTGACCAGCTGCCCAGGGTCAAATAAGCATCAACCGCTTGCTCTTGCCACATTTTCTCGGAAGCACTAACCAACGTAAAAACATGACTTCTAATAGCTACAATTATTAGTAAAGACTATTGCAGTGTTGTTCAGTACAACGTCGTCAGTCATAAATACATATATCTGCACTTGTACCTGTTACACCCTTTATACATATGTACGTGCATATAATTTTGAGTACTGCCTCCTGAATGAATGACTACATAAAAATTACAAGGAACAGTTCTTTCCTGAAGGATGGTGAATGGTTCTAACATTGATTTGAAATTGTCGTCTGCCACAGACGGTGAGATGCTGTCCCCCTTGTAACGTACGAATGGGCTGCAAGCTGCTTGCAAGCACGTTCTGCTCATCCGTACGGTCACGTTAAAACAGAAATGGGAGGGTCCTACCACTGTGCGGCCGCGGGCAGGTTCGTCCAGCAGTGAGTAGCGGCCGCGGTTGCCCGAGACCTGCAGAGGGCCCTGCCTCCTGTAGCTAGGGACGCGGGAACCGCTTTCGGCTGTGCAGTCGCCGTTGGCCGGTGGCAGGGAATATTGCGTTATGGCTGTCCGCACTGGCTCTGGCCACTCACATAATCCGATAACCCCTCCCGTCCACAGCCACGCGCTGTCCGCAGACGGCGACCGACCGCCGCACTGTGTGTGTTCTGGTGTACCGGGGGAGCTCCGCCCGTGTGGTACAGCCACGCTTCTGAGGTCGGGACACAGTGTACTGCGGAACTTTACTGCCGGCGGCGCTAGAATTTAGGGCAGCGGACGCCTATCACTTTGACTGACTAATTCCCCGCTACAGCCTTAGTGACGTTAGACATATGTGGGAAGAGCGATATTTAATGTAACTAGCATTGTTGGCCGAGTATATGTCGTACGCCAATTTAAGACTCACCCTTAGTTTTGATTTGGGAAAAACGGAGCGACACTGGTGAAAAATTCTTCTGACAACCGATTAACAAAAAACTGTTCACAATATGGTCACTCTTCATTGCATTTCTTATGTCGTAAATTAGATGAATTATACAGAAATACCGGGATTCTCATCACAGTCTTCACTAATACCACTGGTAGCTTCATTCATCTACATATATGCTCCACAAGCCACCATGACGGTGAGTCCCTTGTACGTTGTATTAACCCACTCACGTATTTTAGAACCTATGCCTTGTGATCGGACGTTGGTTAAGGAGGGTAGGACGTCAAACGGGCCGACTTGGAGCAGGAGAGTCACCACAGGACATTTTAATTTCTGCTGTCTATTCTTTTACAAATAAAATCATAGAACGTTGTCACCATGACCAGGAAGGATTGAGGATTCACACTCATCGCAGTGGAAGTTCAAAAACGTAGCAAAATACCTTTTTTTACATGTGAAATTTCAGAATTTTTTCACTTATTATTGACTGCATTTGTTGCTATAGGTACACTTTTCTTCCTAAGTAAGAGAGATTCTTCGATGAATTTTTCATAGCATACAATCAGTAGCTATAGGTGTATGAAGCTCTAAAATTTTCCAAATCTATTAAAAAACTGTTTGAAAAATTGAGATAATTAACTATAAAACTTAAATTTTTTCTTAACATGAAGTTTAAAATGTAACAGTTCACTCATTTTTTCATAAATTAAATAACTTCTAGAATGATTAAATTTCACATGTAAAAAAAAATGTTTTGTTGCGTTTTTGAGCTTCCTCTGGTATGAGTGTGAATCCTGAATCCTTCCTGGTCATGCTGTTAAAGTTTTATGAATTTATGTGTAAAAGTGTAGACAGTGGAAATTAAAATGTCCTGTGCTGCCTCTCCTGCTACATGTCGGCCCGTTTGGCGTCCTATCCCCCCCCCCCCCCCCCCTTTAACCGTCCGTAGTGCGGCGCTGTGTCAAGCACTGTATGGAAATATAGAATTTTGGACTTAAGCTGTTTTCCTTCATCAGTGGGTTGCAGGACGTCGTGCGATAAAAAGGAAGCTGAGTTTTGTGTTCTAACTCCTTTATCACTACGAAATTTACTATATTAGACCTTAGAAAACGTTCCAGAATTGCACAGCAAACCGAATATAAGGTCATTGATCCATGATTTTCCTTTCTTGTGTACGGAAATCACCTAGGCTCTCTCGCGGTCGCTTGGGATTTTTCGCTGGGCGAGAGATTCACCATAAATTGAAGTTATGCATAAGGCCACCAGTCCTTAAAACCGACTTAGGATTCAATCCGGACCTGGCTTCTTACTTGTTGTGAGCTTTAAGTTGCTAGTCGCACCACTGACCCTTATGTCCTTCAATTGGAACTCTCTGCGGCGGTATGTGCTTATGACCCTCCTAGGTGAACAGTTTTTGAAATGCAAAATTTGAAACTTTCTTTCCTTCTGCTGTCTTCTATTGCCACATTAGGTTGTCTCTCCTATCTCGCTGTCTTTTTCTATCTTTCACCTCTCTCAGTACTTGTCCAACTACGGCACTTGTCACGAAGTTCTTCTTGAACCCTGTGATGACTGATTTTGGTGATACTGTGCTTCGTTAAGGGAGAATCCACGGCCAGATAAAGGTGAATGATGGAGTACTAATCTTCTCAGATGAGAATGTGTGATCTTCTACAAGTCACTGGAAGGAGCGTATAAAAAGCCGGTCTTTAAATAACGGGCCTATCATGTCCGTGGTCTAGGGGTAGCGTCCTTGATTCATAATCAAAACGTCTACGGTCCCGGGTTCGATCCCCGCCACTGCCTAAATTTTGATAAAATAATCAGCATTGGCGGCCGAAGACTTCCGGCATAAGAAGTCAGCCTCATTCTGCCAACGGTCTTGTCAAAGAGGGCGGAGGAGCGGATAGAGGTTCAGGGCACTCTCTTGTCCTAGGGGTAGGAAATTGCCCCTAAAGGCGGAATAATCAGCAATGATAAACGGCATGAGGATGCAGAAGGCAATGGAAACCGCTGCATTAAAGACACGTAACTTGTATCCACAGGACATGTGGCCTGTATTTGAAGAAGTGTCATGATGATCTCTCCATTGGCAAAAGATTCCGGAATAGTCCCCCATTCGGATCTCCGGGAGGGGACTGCCAAGGGGGAGGTTACCATGAGAAAAAGATTGAATAATCAACGAAAGGATAACGTTCTACGAGATGGGGTGTGGAATGTCAGAAGCTTGAACGTGGTAGGGAAACTAGAAAATCTGAAAAGGGAAATGCAAAGGCTCTATCTAGATATAGTAGGGGTCAGTGAAGTGAAGTGGAAGGAAGACAAGGATTTCTGGTCAGATGAGTATCGGGTAATATCAACAGCAGCAGAAAATGGTAGAACAGGTGTAGGATTTGTTATGAATAGGAAGGTAGGGCAGAGGGTGTGTTGCTGTGAACAGTTCAGTGACCGGGTTGTTCTAATCAGAATCGACAGCAGACCATCACCGACAACGATAGTTCAGGTATACATGCCGACGTCGCAAGCTGAAGATGAACAGATAGAGAAAGTGTATGAGGATATTGAAAGGGTAATGCAGTATGTAAAGAGGGACGAAAATCTAATAGTCATGGGCGACTGGAATGCAGTTGTAGGGGAAGGAGTAGAAGAAAAGGTTACAGGAGAATATGGGCTTGGGAAAAGGAATGATAGAGGAGAAAGACTAATTGAGTTCTGTAACAAGTTTCAGCTAGTAATAGCGAATACCCTGTTCAAGAATCACAAGAGGAGGAGGTATACTTGGAAAAGGCCGGGAGATATGGGGAGATTTCAATTAGATTACATCATGGTCAGACAGAGATTCCGAAATCAGATACTGGATTGTAAGGCGTACCCAGGAGCAGATATAGACTCAGATCACAATATAGTAGTGATGAAGAGTAGGCTGAAGTTCAAGACATTAGTCAGGAAGAATCAATCCGCAAAGAAGTGGGATACGGAAGTACTAAGGAATGACGAGATACGTATGAAGTTCTCTAACGCTATAGATACAGCAATAAGGAATAGCGCAATATGCAGTACAGTTGAAGAAAAATGGACATCTCTAAAAAGGGCCATCACAGTAGTTGGGAAGCAAAACATAGATACAAAGAAGATAGCTGCGAAGAAACCATGGGTAGCAGAAGATATACTTCAGTTGATTGATGAAAGGAGGAAATACAAACATGTTCCGGGAAAATCAGGAATACAGAAATACAAGTCGCTGAGGAATGAAATAAAGAGGAAGTGCAGGGAAGCTAAGACGAAATGGCTGCAGGAAAAATGTGAAGACATCGAAAAAGATATGATTGTCGGAAGGACAGACTCAGCATACAGGAAAGTCAAAACTACCTTTGGTGACATTAAAAGCAAGGGTGGTAACATTAAGAGTGCAACGGGAATTCCACTGTTAAATGCAGAGGAGAGAGCAGACAGGTGGAAAGAATACATTGAAAGCCTCTATGAGGGTGAAGATTTGTCTGATGTGATAGATGAAGAAACAGGAGTCGATTTAGAAGAGATAGGGGATCCAGCATTAGAATAGGAATTTAAAAGAGCTTTGGAGGACTTACGGTCAAATAAGGCAGAAGGGATAGATAACATTCCATCAGAATTTCTAAAATCATTGGGAGAAGTGGCAACAAAACGACTATTCACGTTGGTGTGTAGAACATATGAGTCTGGCGGTATACCATCTGACTTTTGGAAAAGCATCATCCACACAATTCCGAAGACGGCAAGAGCTGACAAGTGCGAGAATTATCGCACAATCAGCTTAACAGGTCATGCATCGAAGCTGCTTACAAGAATAATATACAGAAGAATGGAAAAGAAAATTGAGAATGCGCTAGGTGACGATCAGTTTGGCTTTAGGAAAAGTAAAGGGACGAGAGAGGCAACTCTGACGTTACGGGTAATAATGGAAGCAAGGTTAAAGAAAAATCAAGACACTTTCATAGGATTTGTCGACCTGGAAAAAGCGTTCGACAATATAAAATGGTGCAAGCTGTTCGAGATTCTGAAAAAAGCAGGGTTAAGCTATAGGGAGAGACGGGTCATATACAATATGTACAACAACCAAGAGGGACTAATAAGAGTGGACGATCAAAAACGATGTGCTCGTATTAAGAAGGGTGTAAGACAATGCTGTAGCCTTTCGCCCCTACTCTTCAATCTGTACATCGAGGAAGCAATGATGGAAATAAAAGAAAGGTTCAGGAGTGAAATTAAAATACAAGGGGAAAGGATATCAATGATACGATTCGCTGATGACATTGCTATCCTGAGTGAAAGTGAAGAGCAATTAAATGATCTGCTGAACGGAATGAACAGTCTAATGAGTACACAGTATGGTTTGGGAGTAAATCGGAGAAAGACGAAGGTAATGAGAAGTAGTAGAAATGAGAACAGCGAGAAACTTAACATCAGGATTGATGGTCACGATGTCAATGAAGTTAAGGAATTCTGCTACCTAGGCAGTAAAATAACCAATGACGGACGGAGCAAGGAGGACATCAAAAGCAGACTCGCTATGGCCAAAAAGGCATTTCTGGCCAAGAGAAGTCTACTAATATCAAATACCGCCCTTAATTTGAGGAAGAAATTTCTGAGGATGTACGTCTGGAGTACATCATTGTATGGTAGTGAAACATGGGCTGTGGGAAAACTGGAACAGAAGAGAATTGAAGCATTTGAGATGTGGTGCTATAGATGAATGTTGAAAATTAGGTGGGCTAATAAGGTAAGGAATGAGGAGGTTCTACGCAGAATCGGAGAGGAAAGGAATATGTGGAAAACACTGATAAGGAGAAGGGACGGGATGATAGGACATCTGCTAAGACATGAGGGAATGACTTCCATGGTACTAGAGGGAGCTGTAGAGGGCAAAAACGGTAGAGGAAGACAGAGATTGGAATACGTCAAGCAAATGATTGAGGACGTAGGTTGCAAGAGTGCTACTCTGAGATGAAGAGGTTAGCACAGGAAAATAATTCGTGGCGGACCGCATCAAACCAGTCAGTAGACTGATGTCCCAAAAAAAAAAAAAAAAAAATAAATAAATAAATATGATATGAAGCACACTCCTAGGTATAGCGGCTAGGCCTGTTATCAATGAGAATTAGTATTCAGTACTTGAGATATGAGGTGACCTTCAAAGGCATACAACAATAGCGCAGTTCTCTTACTGAGCAGCGCAATAGATCCGCTGCTACAAACAGTGATTAGCCGATACATCATTAGCTGTATTGTATTCCAGGCGTTTTTTAGCAACCTATCATTGTCCCCTCAACCAACACTTTAAGCTTCAGAATAACATACGGATCAATATTCAGCCCTTTTCGGGAATGATAATATCACGATAATTATTTCTTCTTCCTTTAGAGTTGCTCTTTGTGAGTCACATTTCTCCCGTATATAATATACTGTTGTATTTCTCTGTATGTCCCAGAGGGTGGGCGTCTCGTCGTCGTTGCCGATCTGATATAGAGGGCTGAGAGTGGAGAGAGCCTCATTCAGATTACATGCATCTTCTAGCAAACGCTGCGCCAGTAAAGCACCTACTTGGACAGACAGACTACTTCTACGTATAAAACGTGTGGCACCCAACGCGAACTCCCACTGAATTCTCATTCTTATAAACCATACCCTTGACGGCTTCTCTAGAATCGCGTAGATGAGCCACGCTCTAATTATCTCATGGCCGAAATTTGGAGAAAATGTGCGGCTTACACTAGCGCCAACACGGTACTAAAATCACACTGTTACTGACAAGTAATTACTAACCATAACCACTGTCACTGACAACCAAACAGCGGCACTCACGAACATGCCAACATACATAGAAATATTATATGAAATTAAACAATAAAGTGAAATTGCAGTATGACAAAATTTTAGGCTTGCGAAAACTGGTCATGTACATTATTCCTCGTTTGCTACACAGCATCTGAAAAAGTGTAATACGAGTGTCCTTTGAGAAGAGTAACCGAGAAAATATAAATGAAATTTGACAAATACAAGTAATTTGTTTCCTGTCTTAAGAATAAGACATCCTGCTTTTCTGAACGAATTACGCCGTTGTCTTAGACATCCTATGCTCTAGTTTTCGCGCAACTGAATAATAAGACTTTTTGCATAATACCAAGGCGTGCAGAAAATTAGTGCCTCCGAATTTTGTATGTGAAAACACTTAAAGTTTTTTTAAAATGAAATGAATGGTTTTTAATGTTTCACATGCCTGCCCGGTTGGCCGTGCGGTGTAACGCACGGCTTTACGGGAGGGAAGGAGCGCCTGGTCCCCGGCACGAATCCGCTCGGCGGATTTGTGTCGAGGTCCGGTGAACCGACCGGTCTGTGGATGGTTCTTAGGCGGTTTTCCATCTGCCTCGGCGAATGCGGACTTGTTCCCCTTATTCCGCCTCAGTTACACTATGTCGGCGATTGCTGCGCAAACAAGTTCTCCAAGTACGCGTACACCACCGTTACTCTACTACGCAAACATAAGGGTTACACTCGTCTGGTGTGAGACGTTCCCTGGGGGGGTCCACCGGGGGCCGAACCGTACAATAACCCTGGGTTCGGTGTGGGGCGGCGGAGGGGTGAAGTGGACTGCGGTAGCCGTCGTGGGGTTGTGGACCACTAAGGCTGCGGTGGGGACGGAGCCTGTCCGTCGTTTCTAGGTCCCCGGTTAACATATAATACAGTGTTTTACATCCCTATTCTTCACGTCCTCGTATTTGCAGCCTTCTGCCGCTAGACGGCTCCGAATTGAAGCGTATAACATGACGGTGTGTAACACAGCTACAGAATATCGATGCCTGAAAGCGTGTTGCAATCGGGGTTCGAATTTGAACCGTTCATCCGCACGTTGCACATCCTCTCCTTCAGAATGGCAATGCCAGACCACATAGGAGCACTGCAACATCAGACGCCTTGGGTTCTCTGTCGTCGATCACACTTGACACAATCTTGACTTCCCCATCCGATTATCATTCGTTTCCAAAATTTCGAGAACTTGTCTTTGATAGCGATGAAGCTGTCGATAACAGAGTCAAACATCAGCGACTGTAGCAAGAAGCTGGTGCCTCGTTGAGGGAATTGTTCGAAACCAGGATAATTGTGTTGAGAAATAGATATGTAGACCCGAAGAACAGAGATGTTGAATATTAATAATGTCTGTTTTATTTAAAAATCTTTAAGATTTTTCAAATGTAAACTGGTAGGCTTTACTTTCAGCACGTTTTACGTCGATATGACTTTCAATTGGCGTTCTTTCTGTGTACGATTGGCAGCGAAAGGACAATGTGGGAAGTGAGTAGATGTACAGAAATTTACTACAGAACTCCCTTTCGCTGAGGAAGACATGTGTGATTGCATTTAATATTTCCTCGATTTATTTTCCATCTTCTTATCCGCAAGGAAGATAAAGCGCAAATAAGGTCACCGAAAACACAATACCGCCTTGAAAGAGCACAGTGGTTGGTTGGAGCGCTTTAGGCGTCCATGGGATCACCCGTCGTTCACGTTGGTCACTGGAGTTATTTTGCGTGTATGTCCCAGTCAGTTGCATGTAATCAGGCCAGTAAGACGTGTCGACGTGGAATCATGACACGACGGTAGAAAGGACTCGTCGTGCTTTGACGTGTCCATAGCGCACCGTGAATAAAGCTGCATCAGTCTGATCTGTCAATGTGTCTACAAGGAGCCAGTTACCACTCGCAGCAAGAACAATGTCTCAAAAGTATCTTTATTGGGTAGGACCGGTGACGAGAGTCACCGCTGCCGATGGCAATCGATATCGAACGTGACAGGAACTAAGTGAATGCTCGTTCATCTCTACCAGTTTCCGAAGAGCGTTGCGAAGGGAACTACGTGTTATGGATATTTGGACTCGGCTATCTCCCGTAAGGATATCACTCGAACAGTCATATGAAGCTGCGCGTTTTCTTTGTCCTAACAACACAGGAGATGGACAGTGCCTGTCTGGCAGAGTATATTGGTAGTCACCGAGGGGTCATGATTTTGCCTTCATTAAAATCTTCGAAAGATTTGCCACAGGTTCTTAAGATGATGTTCTCAGGGAACTAAGAAACTTTTTTCGACGTCATTTTTCCGTTTCATTTATGTATTGAAAAAAGACTTGAAAATTGAAACAATGCCATTAAAAAATTGTGATAAACGAAGGCGTGCCGAAAAGTAATGCCTCCGAATTTTTGCGTGAAAACTATTAACATTTATAAATAAAACAAACGTTATTAACATTCTACATCTTTATTCTCCATGTCTACATATTTCCTGCTCTCTGCCGTTAGAGGGTTGCGTTGCGTTGACTCGACGGCCCTCCGAATGACGCCATTGGCAGATTATGACATGCCGGTCTGGCGGTCTCGATTGGCCTGTCTGGACGAGAACTCTGAGCTTTGCCTTATTGCGATACTTTTTAGATATTTTAAGGTACCTGAAGACTGCCAACACAGACCGAAATTTGTAGTCCTTTTTTGTGATCATACACTGGAATTACAGAAAGAAGTCGCAGTGTGAAATGTAAGCGTAGGCTTCCACGGCCGTTGGCACTTTCAATAAAATTATTATGGGCTGTTGACCACACTGTCAATATATAAAACTGTCCGACGTTTCGGCGACTATTGCAAGTGGCCTTCTTCAGGGCTTTGTGCTAAGCTAACTCACTGAGTCAGCTCAGCACACTTGCAATAGTGGCCGAAACTTCGGAGAGTTTTATATACTGACAGTGCGGTCAACAGACCAGAAGAATTTTACTGAGAAGTTTCAGTATCGTTGAGTATCGTTAGCGACGCCAGAAGTATCGACTAGTGCAGAGATACTGTACAGCAAAGCGGTATCATGAGGCACCAATGAAACGATAGGAAGAACCCGTTCCTCCTTTAGTTCGGAGGCGCTTCCGTCACGCCTTTGCCCCGAAATAGGCCAGGACAGCAGTTCTGTTCGATATGTTAAAAATGACGAAATTCCCCCAGCTGTATTAAGGTGTTGGTTTTATTGGCGACTAGTTTCGATGTTGTTACAACATCGTCTTCGGGCCCACACTTGTTGACAGCAACCGTATGTGTCTAACACTGGTAGTCAGTGGTGAGATAGGCGTGTTCTATGCGGGAGGCAGGTAGTAACTGATGATGTTGTAACAACATCGAAACTAGCCCCCAATAAAACCAACACCTTAATACAGCTGGGGAATTTCGTCATTTTTTAGCGTAGATTATATTAGATGACGTCCCAGATCGTCCATTTCAATTATGGATATACGAAGAGTTCTGTTCTAGGTCGGATCCCGCCACTTCCAGGAAGTTGCTGTCGCAGCAACCTCGTTGTGCTTCTTACTCGCCGTGACACAAGCCTTGTCAATCGTCGAGCAGTGAAGAGACTTCCGTCTCCTGTAAAGTGCTGCTACACCGTAACGCTATCAGAACAAGTGTCTATGATCTTGAGTTTTCTAGTGACTGAGTCGGACGCAGCACAAGGGACGTCTCCTGTTACTGCAATTCGATAAGGGTACCACAAACTTGAACGATATTGTAGGGTTGACAGTACGGGGTGTTCTGTAAGCAGTCTCCTTTGTAGATAGACTGCATTTGCCATTACCCAATCAACCAATGTCTGGCACCTCCTGTTTTCATTATAATTTAGTCAGTTCCCATCCTGACAGCTTTCGCGTAATAAAACTCGGCGCGAGGCAGAGAGCGTTAACGTCTGCGTGCCGGGCGCCGCCTTCTGGCTAATGGCAGCGACGCCGGCGCCGTCCACCGCCCCCAGTCCCTGCTCCACTGCCGCCTCCGACTTATGAAAGTGAGCGGCCGCACCCTAATGTAGGCAGCCTCAGCCTCCCGGTCGATGCTGCGCCTCCTGCGCCGCCACTGCCCCCGCCGCCTCCGCCGCCCTTTCAATTACGCCGCCGATCCCGGCTAAGAGGATTACCTGGCCGCCTGGCGACGCAGGCCGCCGCCGCCGCCGCCGCCGCGACGGCGAGTTTCCCCACCGCCGCCGCCGTCGGAAACTGCGTCCCTTGTCCAAACTTCCGGAAGTGGCGCGGCGCCAGAAATACGGTGCTGTTTGCGCCCGCCATCTGATTGCGTCGTTTGTAGCCACCGCTCCCAGTAGGGCGTCTCTTGTCGGAGTGTGTGTGTGTGTGTGTGTGTGTGTGTGTGTGTGTGTGTGTATGTGTGTGTGCGCGTGTGAGTGCCGCGCTGTGACTCACGAACAGGATGTTACCAGCAGTGATCAACTCACAGGCTAAATTGAGAGATCTCAAAGAAAAGGAGGCATTCATTACTGGGGAACTTTATTCTGTAGTTTCTAGGTTTACATTTTGAGGGGATCGTTTCTGCTATTTATGAAGTGAGTAGGATCGTAAGTTTTTTTCGTGCACAAATTGTGTCTTTGAGAACAGCGAAACAGAGACCAGAAACGGAGAGAGTACGAGTTTAATGTTGAGGTATGCAAGATATCGGTCTCATGTCAGTGCTATACTGGATTCCTCCTTCTCACTATAGTACGCGAGTATGACGAGTGCGAGGAAGATGGCGTCCAATACCTTCCTAGTCGTCAACTGGTTCTGTCTTGACGAACTACGCTGGGATGAAAAGCAAATCTTAACTTACTACGAAAGAACAGTGCACCACCTTGTTACTGTAATGTTGCACTGACAAAGCGAAATAATCGACTTCCGGGATCACAATGGTCTCTGACGAAGCAGTGTTTTGCTACGCTGTGGAGGGTGCAAGACTAAAATTAGGAAGTGCAGTGTTGACAATGGCAAATTGCTCAATTAGGATAAGAATGACGTCCGGAAAAATTTCGGTGATATAGTGCACGCACCCTTCAAGCGAAAAATACACAAATATCGTCCAACTCAAACGAAAGGCCTGTATTCCTGTTCATTCCACCTCCACCACGAGGAAATATACGCGTTCTGTCAAACGAAAATTGGTCGTAGAGCTATATCACTGTTATATCCCTGCGACAAAAAAGGCGCCTGCAAATTTATTTTAATTTTCATAATTAATAATAATTTAAAGGATAACTTATATATATATATATATATATATATATATATATATATATATATATATATACAGGGTTATTACAAATGATTGAAGCGATTTCACAGCTCTACAATAACTTTATTATTTGAGATATTTTCACTATGCTTTGCACACACATACAAAAACTCAAAAAGTTCTTTTAGGCATTCACAAATGTTCGATATGTTCCCCTTTAGTGATTCGGCAGACATCAAGCCGATAATCAAGTTCCTCCCACACTCGGCGCTCACTGCAGGCCGACCCGTTGATTTCCTCTTACAGAGGCATCCAGAAGCTTTAAACTGCGCATACCATCGCCGAATGGAGTTGGCAGTTGATGGATCTTTGTTGAACTTCGTCCTGAAGTGTCGTTGCACTGTTATGACTGACTGACGTGAGTGCATTTCAAGCACGACATACGCTTTCTCGGCTCCTGTCGCCATTTTGTCTCATTGCGCTCTCGAGCGCTCTGGCGGCAGAAACCTGAAGTGCGGCTTCAGCCGAACGAAACTTTATGAGTTTTTCTACGTATCTGTAGTGTGTCGTGACCATATGTCAATGAATGGAGCTACAGTGAATTTATGAAATCGCTTCAATCATTTGTAATAGCCCTATATATATATATATATATATATATATATATATATATATATATATATATATATATATCCGAAACGCAGATACTTTGCTTTGAGAAATGGTACGATAGATTATTTTTTACCAGTACAAATGTTGTATTAACACTTTTAAAATTTTAAAATGTGCAGAAAATTGTTACAATAATGTTTGAAGAGGTTTAACACTCCTCTCCCTCTTCCCCATATACATCCTATTTGCTCATTTTTGTCTCTATGAGTTTCTCCTGAAAATGTCGGATGCACTTAAACGACCTTTTCTAAATCTGTTTTTTACCTGATGCAGGGTACGTCTGATGTATCGCATGCACGTTGGATCCACCGGATCGAAAAGAAATTAGAGGAAGCCATCTAAGTTCATCAGAAATTTTCAGGGAAAACTCGTAGGGACAAAAAAAATCAGTAAATATGAAGTACTGCCACAGAATCAAGTTGCAACCATCCCAGAGAAAATTGAATGAAGAAAGAAAAAGAACGAGATTTCCACTCTGCAGCGGAGTGTACGCTGATATGAAACTTCCTGGCAGATTAAAACTGTATGCCGGACCGATACTCGAACTCGGGACCTTTGCCTTTCGCGGCAGACCACTTGTCCGCGAGAGGCAAAGGTCCCGAGTTCGGGTCTCGATCCGGTGCACAGTTTTAGTCTCCCAGGAAGAATACAGGGAGAAAAAGTGAGATCTGTTTGGAAGCTCCGATGACTGGATCATAACAGCTTTGCATGATTCGATAGGGTTCATTTGATACAGTGAACTCTGATCTGCGTGTTCTACAGTAGTTGCGCGAGGGGGACCCTGTTGTTCGCTGCACAAGGTGTATCTGCCACGTATGCTTTCATACATACGATCCACAAACCTTGTTGCGCATGCCACAACGGTCTCCCTCGTTGGCATCATATCAGTTCCTAGCGACCGTTCTTATAGTTGGTCAAAAACGTTGCGAAGTGGACCTGGGAGACATGGAAAACGTTCTCGATACATGCGTTGAGCAGCTCTACCTTTGCGTAACGTACTATGAGGCGGTGAATTTCAAAGTGATCCATTCATCAAAGTTATTTTGTGTGCTTTGTATAACATTGAGTGCACTATGTCGGTTGTAAGTGAAATCAAACATGGGCAAATTATTGGTGCTAGCATGATACGTGCTTGAGGATAAGGGTTTCTTACCAAAACTTAATCTACAAAGGTCCTCTGTGAAACCTCTTGAAACCTGTAGTAGGAATTCGATTGCCGAATCTTCAGTGGTGCCATTTGACTCTGAAATCATTGGATTTGGATCACTAAATACAGAGAGGAATGACGGAGCAAACAAAATTATTTTTTTCATCTGTTAGAAAAAAGATTGGTGCTCGCTAGAAGAGCATTCAAATAAAGGTGTAAATGTAGAAGCAAATACCCCTAAGCCTCAAAGAAATCAAACGGTGTATCAAAACATGAGTGTGCTCGTGTTAAATTCTATATCCCTGCGAGTTGGCACATTTTTGATTCAAACAGAACATATTCTAAGATGACTAACATATATGCAGGGAGCAGATAGAGAGCACCATAGGTCTCCGCAACTTGGCAGCAGCATTACAGAATCGTATGCTCGTAGCCGACGGGCACTACCGTCATCTCTGAGTGGGGTGGCGTGGTGGTGACCTAATGGATTCTCATTAGGAAAGACGAAGTTTCATATGCCCATCCGGCCATCCAGATTTAAGTTTACTGTGATTTTCCTACATCGATTAGATTCCGGGATGGTTTCTCAGGGAAAAGACTTGGTCCACTTCTCTCTCAATCCATTCCCAGTTAGTGTACGTGCAGTCTCTAATGACCTCATCGTTAACGGAAGGTTAAATGCTAACCATGGTTTTTTTTTTTTTAATTTTACTCTGGGCCTGTGCCACCGAATTAGACCTATCTGCGTAGAAGGTTCGGCGCCTTATGCTAAAGGCTGGTATGACGGGATGTATGTTGTTGCATCCATGTTCAATGAACAGTAATAGCAACTGCCTCAAACTCACAATGGGCACAAGACCTACGTTACCGAACTGTTGAGTGAGGAACTTAATGCTTGTAGGCGATTTCTACATACGTGCAAGTCAGTTGCTACCACTATCACCACAATTTGTCATCCTGCATAGTTAAACAGCCTCTCTCCCAAATTTTAACTGTTCTGTGTTGGCAATACAACACGCGATCGCGAATGCAATGCACTGAGACCGAGGAACCTATTCGGAACGTCATCTTCTCATACATTTGGGACATACAGCAGCAGTTATTGAACTGCCGTATACAAGGGTTTGTCAAAAACAAGAAAACACCACGAGAAATGCTTGCTTGAACATAAATACAGATGCCAAGCAAACATGCAGCTTGACAACCAACGGCACCTGTGCAATGTCCTCAATACGTCGCAACTCAGTCGCGGCCAGAACAGTATTCTGTGTAGTTTTGAGTGCATTCTGTCAGAGCTAAGTGAAATCGAATAAGGGCAAATGATTGGTGTTAGTACTGTGGGTACTTCCACAACCAAGGAAGCCGAGGTGTTCGGTATTTCAAGAGACACCGTACAGCAGGTTGCAAGACATACCAGATATGCTCAACAATGTTCATTTCTGGGGTGTTTGGTGGTCAGCGGAAGTTCTTAAACCTAGACGAGTGTCACTGGAGCCACTCTGCAGCAATTCTGGACCCGTAGGGTGTCGCATTGTCCCGCTGGAATTGCCCAAGTCCGTCAAAATGCATAAGGGACGTGAATGGATGCAGGTGATGCTTACATACGTGTCACCTGTCAGAGTCGTATCTGGACGCCTCAGAGGTCCCATACCACTCCAACTGCACACGAACAGTCTCCTGCTGACATGCAGGTTCCATGGATTCACAGGATTGCCTCAGACCCGTTCACGTCCAACGGCTCGACAGAATATGAAAGGAGACTCGTTCGACCACGCCACATGTTTCCAGTCATCAACAGTCCAATGCTGGTGTTGACGGACCCGGGCGGGGAATGAAGTTTTGTGTCGCGTAGTCATCAAGTGTACACGAGTGGGCACCGAAAGTCCATATCGATGATGTGTCGTTGAATGGTTCGCACGCTAACACTTGTTGATGGCCAAGTATTGAAATCCGCAGCAATTACGAAAGGGTTGCACTTCTGCCACGTTGAACGATTCTCTTCTGTCGTCGTCGGTCCCGTTCTTGCAGAATCTTTTGCGGCCGCAGCGATGCTAGGGATTTGATGTTTTACCGGTTCCCTGTTATTCAAAGTACACTCGTCAAATGGTCGTACGGGAAAATCACCACTTCATCGCTAAGTCGGAGATGCTGTGTCCTATTGCTCGTGTGCAGACTATAAACCCACGTTCAAAGTCACTTAAATCTTCATAACATAACAACAGTAACAGATCTAACAGTTACGCCAGACACTTGTTGTCTTATACAGGCGTTGCCGACGGCAGCGCCATATTCTGCTTCTTTATATACATCTGTATCTGAAAACACATACCTATACCAGCTTATTTGGGCGAGTAAGAATTCCAAGACCATTCTTCAGTGATGCAAACCTCTTTAACAGGAAAACGTGATGAGCAGGAAAACGCGGTGCCGCAGCCATGAAACCTGGGCTAAGGAGCCATGGAAAAAAGTCGTTTGGTTGGATGTGTCGTGCTTCACACTGATTAAAACTTCCGGCTGAGTTCACGTCCAGAGAGTGAAACAAGGCGGGGACTATTTGATGATCTGTGCCCCCATGCCTTGTTACTGCACAGGCTCCACGGTTGCTGTGCGAGGTCGCAGTACTGCCTAGGATTATGTCCCCATGTTGGCTGATCAAGCACTACCCATGGTAGAATGTTTGTTCCCCAACGGTGATGCTGTATTCCAACGCGACAGCATCCCTGGTAACAAAGCTCCCATCAACCCGGGCTGGTTTTGTGAGCACGATGATAAAATTTCGTATCTCTCCTGGGCCTCACAGTCACCATATCTCAATATTATTGAATCTTCGTGTCTACTTTGGCGAGATGGGTGCGTGATCACTATCCTCATCCATCGTCGTTACATGAACTAGCCTGTATTTGAAGGAGTAAATGGAGTAAGACTCCGTTTAAAGCCATTCAGGATCTTTATATATATGTTCTTTCACGACTGGAAGCTCTTTTTAACGCCAAAGGAATTCCTGCATCGTATTAGGCAATGCAGTGTGAAAGGTCTCTGTTGGATTCCTTTCATGTCAATTTCTTAAATCTGTTGTCATTTACGGCATACATTCCAGTTCTGAAATTACTGTGGTGTTTCTGACTCCATCTGGGAGGAGACTGAGCAGTGGAACGTGTTACTTTTACACATAAACAAGAACGATCAGTCACACTACTACTCTTTAAAACACGGTTTATACGTAATTCATGTCACACAGTCTCATATGGAACCTACATGCGCTTTTTTTATGTAGTGTATATGATAAGATACTGTCATCCCCCTTCCCTTCTGTGTGAAAGGATGAATGAGCAAATGAATTTCTAGTTGCATGCTTGATGGTAGCAGACAAGCCTGTCTGCTAGAGAACAGTGGGACCAACGTCGGAGCTGGGAGCTATGCTTTCTAAAAACCAAGAGGTTTCTATTCTTAGTATGGTCCTCTCCGTCTGTTGTCATGTTGGTATAGGAAGCTGCCTCTCTGGTCACTTCCGTTTGTATCTGTGAAGCACCCTCAGTAGGGGCCCACGGCAGTCGGTCCGCGGCGAGCGTCTGAAGTGGTAAGATCTCCAGCTAAGCGCGTCTCTGCTAAGTCCGTAGGACAATGGATTTCTTAAGTTCAGCCTAACTGAAAATTTAATCACCATTAGTTCAGCTTTTGATCTAAAATATCTAATATTATCTTAAATTGCAACACAGTGTAATTGGAGTGTGAAGTTCAGAATATCTTCCAGTAGTTGCTTTGTCACTACTTTGTGAGCAAAGTGGAACCACGTGTGGATGATCCGTAACTCTAAGATCTTCAATCTTAAATATGAATGTGCGTGAGATTATAACGTCTCGTCTTGACAATATTATTCAATATAGCAACTTTTATTTATGTTCAACCCACATGGGGGTACTTTGTGACACCAGTACCACGTGCTTATAGAATTGTTTGACCCATCAGGTTAATAGTAAGATGATAGTAACCAGTTCGAGGTTTTTCTTCTGTAATTTGCGTTTCGATGTAATTTATTTTAACTATCAAAATAATTGTGGAGTTACACTCTTTGTGTAAACCAAGTTGACCACGTGAAGCATGTGGTGTAATCATCAAAGTAGCCCTCAGCTATTCTTTTTGGGAAGATTTCACAGAGAGTTAGTATGAATTTAGTGTATCAGTGTGTGTAATTTCATGACGGGCAGGATTGCGCTATGGACATAACTTCTTTGGGTGAAAATTTAATCGGTTGGTTGTAATTAATTTGCTCTTGCATACGTTTCAACGTTCTTCGTGTGTTATTTTATGAATGCAGTCTCCGAATCTTGGCTCCATATTTGATGTGTTCCGTAAGATTACAGACTCACATTTTCACAATGCTAAATGAGGCACCAGTTTAGTTATGAATCAAGTTTAATATGCTGAAATGTTAACAGAACAATGATCAATGTTAAAATAAATGTCCAAATATAAACTGGTTTATTGCTTTTTATTTAAATTCTCTTTTATATATATATATATATATATATATATATATATATATATATATATATAATCAGCAGTTGTCGTAAGATGACTATTAAAAGATTATAATTAATGTTAGTCTGGTTGGGAATTTGGTAACCTAGACTGGATACCTAGTGAAACAGTTGCTCAGTAATGCAAGGTTAACTTCCCCAGATAGCTCACAGCTACTATTGTCTTTAATATCAGCACCGCTTTCAGAACAACTTAATGCATCAACATTACAAGTGTGTTGTGTTTTTGCTGTTTCCATATTTTTGTCCAACCCCTGTTTTATTCCACCTCTGCTAATATTTCCTTAGTAATGCTACCGTTTGGGAGATCAATCCTCAATCATCAAGCATATTTTAATATGGACAGTTAAATCCCCTTGGTATACAATAATCTTCCAGCCTCCAATAGTGCTTGGGTCGTGGCACTTAGAGCATCATGCGCTCCTACACCGAACGGGTAGCGCGACATGCCATATCGTTTCCCAACAATAATCAACTGTCCACATTCAAATGCCTAAAGTTGGTTTTAATAAAGGACATTGTGGCTGAAGTGGAAGTGAACTTTCGGTAGTTCATATGATACGTTCAGCAAAAAGTGCCCAGCCACATGTGATGAGGAACGAGCCAATTGTTTTAAAAATAATAATTGGTTTCACTGCATCCCTATCCCTGGTTTGTTATATTAATCACTGAAAATGCCTAGTCTCTGGTTGGTACGTAGTTTTCTTGTCTCGGTCTCCAATAGAAACTGGTTACGCTTTTAGCATCCACATAGAAGAAACCGGAATGACAGTCGCACAGGAACATATCCAGGCTCTGTCGGATGTCATACCATCACATTCAGAAGAACTGTTTGCATAGACAAAGACACAGAGAGAGATATTATATACAGACTGTTAATCTGAGTCAGGAAGATCGCCATATAATTGACATGTGGTATAGTAACTTTGTTTCCAAATTTTTCTGGCGTGAACGGAATATCTTTCAACATTTAGACAGATGACGAAAACATATTGATGCCGATCACCCTGATCTGTTGTTATCATTTATTTTGATGAAATGTAAGCTGTTAGCACCTTAGAGTCATAACTATGCACTGATAAACATGTAAAACACAACCATAAATGCCAATAAATGGCGTATCACTCTGCTTCCGTTGATGGTGGGTAAATTCATACAACGCTTTAATGTTGTATAAGGTGTAACGTCGTTCAAGCAGAAAGTAAGTGACGCAAGATCCAGTTCAATAATGACTTCTAAATTTCACAGAAATGTACACTGACGTTGGTAGATCATACTCGGATTACTGACATTGTACTCTCCGCTCATAGATGCTAAACTAGTCCGATTTATTACTATTGCCCGAATTAAGACATGCTGACAACAGATAAGTTATTTTTGTATGTCTAAAGTAAATAAATTCCCACTCTGATTCTAAAATACTACTGCAAATACCCGAGCCATTAAGATTCATGGCATTGTGTTTCGCTTAAAAGCGATAACAGCTTCAAGCGCTTCCGCTATAACTGAAAATACGAGTACAATTTGTCGTCATAAAAACTAGTGTTCATCGCATTTTATCCACTGACAATACTACACTAATTGTGTACACGTGCAACAACTCGCGTTGAATTAATAAACATATCCGTTGCACTGACATTTTATATGATGCTAAGACAATGCCACCATGAGAGTACTCATAATCGTCATATAATTTCTTTCTGAACATTGTAATAAATTTTGAAGTGTGAAACTGTCAAATTCTTCCCATTATTCAGTTCATCCTTGTTAGAGAGAGTGGACGCTTCTGCAGCAGATATAAACTGAATTGGCATACGACATATTTCATTAATTCTCTGCGATTAAAAACGAAGTAAATGAAAAATTCGTTTACTGGCTGTCAGCCGTAGTGTTATAATGGAGTAGCGAACACGACAATGCTTCACAATCGCTAAATATGTATGGGAATGGATATATGCCATAATCCGCTTTACCCCCTCTCCTTTTCATCTCCTCCCCCTGCCACTCTCTCTGTCCATTACCCCATCCGCCCTCTCTCTGTCTATCTCCTTCCCCTGTTTCTCTACAACTCCTCCTCCCATCTCTCTGTGTCTCTCTCCCCCCTCGCCCTCTTCATATCCATTCCCCCACCCCCCTCTGTCCACCTCCTCTTCCCTCCTCCCTCTCATTGTATCTCTTATTGTTATTGAAAATTCATGTTCCGTAGCAGTATTCTAGTAATAAGCCGATAAGCCATAAATACAATTTTTTGTTTTCTGTGAAACCCGCCTGCGAGGAATAAAACAAGACAACCCATTTTTGTTACAATTTAAGAAGTATGTAGCCTATATTTGAATGTCTATTGGGGTATAGTGCAAAAGAGAGATGTAACTCGGTCAAGAACTTTTAGAGATTATAGCTAATAACGATATCCCCTTGCATCGGCTATTTATACACATACACCGCACATACTGAAACAATATGTAGCCTATCTCCATCCAAACGTTTATTAGAATATCGTGTAAAACTATGAATTCTGTCAGAACCTATCGAGAATTTGGGTAACATTTCCTGTTTATATATTACATATCTATGTATATAGATAATTAAATACATGTACTGCCTAAATCCGTCCGAATGTCAGTTATTGTATCTTTTAAAAATTCGGAGTGAATCAATCAAAAAATTTCGAGGTTTCTGGTAACCACTTTCTCCATTTGCAGTATATTACGTATATATATTTGTAGCATATTACATATGCACTTATGTCCCTGCGATTGTTCATTAGAGTATCGTGTAAAATTTTGCAGCAAAGCGGCCTAGAACTTTTCGAAATATTTGGTAACAACATTTCCCATAAATAGATATATATATATACATATATATATATATATATATATATATATATATATTAAAATGTAGCCTATATCTATTAAAATGATTAGTAGAATAAGGTATAATAATTTGAAGTAAATCGATGAATCACTTTTCGGGAGAGTGGTAACAACTTTAACCAATGATTTCTCTGTATGTATAAAAAATATGTAGCCTACGTTTGTCGAAATATTTGTAGGAGTATTGTGTAAGAATCTGAAGCAAATCTATCTAGAACTTTTGATAAAACTGTTGCACTTCGACAGATTTTGATTATATATGTATATGTTATACATCAGAGAGTTACGGGGTACATATTTTTACTATTAATACAAATTAAAAATATGTAGCCAGTAACACTGATGGTTTATTGGAGCGTCGTTAAATATCTGGAGTAAATCGGTGAAGAACTTTTGGAGATTTTAACTAATAATGTTGCTCCTTTATGTAGTATATATGTGCTTATAAACCGTATATTAGGAATCTGTGGCACAACTGGACTAGAAGAAGGGATCGGTTGATAGGGCATGTTCTGAGGCACCAAGGGATCACCAATTTAGTATTGGAGGGCAGCATGGAGGGTAACAATCGTAGCGGGACACCAAGAGATGAAGGCACTAAGCAGATTCAGAAGGATGTAGGTTGCAGTAGGTACTTGGAAATGAAGCAGCTTGCACAGGATAGGGTAGCACTGAGAGCTGCATCAAACCAGTCTCTACACTGAAGACCACAACAACAACAACTTACCGTATAAATTAAAACAGCTTCTAGATCATGTCAGTCAAAACGGTTGTTAGGAACATCGTGTAAAAATTTCAAGTGAATCGGTCAAGTATTTTTCTAGAGTTTTGATAACAACGATTTATTTTCAATCGTAAGATAAATAGCTCGAAATATAGCAACGATATTGTCCTCAGGTTGAGCCTGTAGTCAATGAATCCCTTGCACTTTTTTAATTCAATTAGGGTTACTCTACTCACTGATGCACCAGCTGCGTATTATATTTGTATTTTCATGTTATTTCAAGCAATATTTTAACATCATACAGACAGATAAAGGTAAAGTTCTGCTAACCAGGTACCCATCACAAGTCCTCCTGCAATAGAGGATAATCATCACAGATAAAAATGAAATTACGAATAATAAGAATAAACAACAATATGTGACGATACAAAAGTAATAATAATAATGATAGTGTCAGTTATTATTATTGTTATAGTGATGATGGTACAGTAAAGCTGTAAGAAATAGTTCTATTTGTCAGCGAAATAGACGATTGTCGAATTGTATTATGGGTAGAACGCTTACGAAACTGCCAGTATAGAAGCATACAACGGGCCGTATTTAAAAGGGATGAGAAACAACGAGGATTCCTTCGTTATTGCCTGTGAAGTAAGTTCTCTTTCAGCTTGATGACAGCAGGAAGTATCTATAATTCTTTTGAAATATTGCTTGGTGCTGTACCACATAAACTGAGGGTTACTTGTTTCAAAATAGGGCAGCGAGAAATGAGAATATGTCCGAAAACGTTTTTAGACAGATTTAAAGAGAAAACTAGATGGATTGCATCTTGTATTGCGGCTATAATGAAGAGATAGGTGTTTGATGTGGGGCACAAGGTTGTAATGGAATTTCAGGCGTTCAACGTGGCGAAGAAGGTATAATTTGAAGTGGTCATGCTGTTAATGGAGTCGCTTTCCACTTATCTGAACTTTTGATAGAAATGTTAATAACTTTTTGTATTAGTGATAACACAACGAGGCACACATATCATTCATGCTCTGCTTGTGACTCACACGATGTGCCACTATTCTCAGCAGCCTCTGATATATTTGCTTCTATAATTTCCATCGCCTAGTCTTCAGGTTTTTTTTCACTCTATTTCATTCCTATCGACTCAATCATTCAAGTATTGGAGTTTCAGATCTTAGTACTTTCAGTTCTGCAACTGTTTGAATTAGAAATTTTGGGTAAGTTCCAATGGGACCAACCTGCTGACGTCATCAGTCCCAAACATACACACTACATAATCTAACTTATGCTAAGCACAACACACACACCAAGGCCCGAGGGAGGACAAAAGGAGCGTACTAGTGCTAAAGAACGATCTCTAACAGTAAATATCTGTGGAATTAAATTATTTCTATGATACCGCTACTTAAGTTACATTTTAAATTAATGTCTACCAATACAGAGGGTGACCAAACAAACTTGATGAAATTGCACACAAAGTATTGATCGTAACAGATGATAGTGTTTTGCGAGTTCCCTTACACGGACCGGTTAATTTAGACTTCGTCTGCATAAGGTAAAACTGATCTGGTTCACTTCACACACCATCTTTGCCTCTAGAATGAGTCTTTGGCCCTGTAGTGGTGTGTGCGCTGTTAGGAAAATTCCAGACAAATGAAAACTGAGCACCATTTCAGGACTCGAACCCGGATTCTTGTCTCTCGAGGGCAATGCTCCTTTCGACGTGCTGGGTGGTTATAGTTAAACTTTCCCTGTTTGACACATTATAACACGGAAACTAATTACCATTCGAGTACCAGACTTGGTACATTAATGTACGGGGTGCATGATTTTCATGCGTCACATTGCCAGCGTCCACTTCCAACAATGATCACCTGGTGCCGTGATCAGTCATCTTGATTCATAGTCTCACACACCTGACCAGACGCAGCGCACTTGTTGGTGTAAACATGAGCTTGGACAAAAGGAGCAGGGTGTTATTGGTTAAGCTCTATTATCAAAACAACAGAACGCTGCACTTCGAATATATCGCCGGCTGAAAGGTTCACGGAAGTGTCCTCTTTCATCACCTGCTGTGCGGAGCATGATGAAGAAGAGACTGACGGTTGCACGACAGGTGGCTGATGAAATCGCTGCTACTAAGGCAGATAACACTGCCTGCAATATTCGATCGTCAGGAAGTGCTCGTGCTGTGTCACGACAGTTGAACATCCTGTGGTCCACCGTACGGAAGGCGCATCGAACCATTCTCAAATGGTATCCGTACAAGATCCATATCGAAAAGCAGCTCGCACCACAAGACGCACAACGACGTGTTGACATCGCTCTCCTCTTTCTCGCAAGGATAGAAGTTGACGAGGGCTGGCCCTAGACCATCCCATGGACAGACGAATGAGGTGAACACACAGAATTGACGCGTGTGGGGATATTTATCTCTAGACACTGTGCATGAAGTTCCTCTGTATGGTATCGCTTCACGGCTACGTTCATCATTAGCTGATTCCTTTTTGAACAGGTTGGCGCTCAAGGACTAAAGATGTGCAGTGTGACTGGCCAGCGTTACTGCGATATGCTTCGCTAGCATGTCATATCCGCCCTACAGGAGAGAGACGCGCTGAAACCAACATTTTTCATGCAAGATGGGACCCCACTGCACATCGCTCATGAAGTTCTCCTGCTTCTCCGAAACACATTTGGAAATGATCGAATTATCAGCAGATCGTTTAGAAATGCTTGTCCGGCTCTATCACCTGATTTCGCTCCCTCTAATTCTGGTTGTGGCGCTACCTAAAGGACAGTGATTACAAGGGGAGCATTCACACTTGTGCTGATATGAAGCGCAACATATCAAGAGAGGTAGCCAGCGTACCTACGGATATGCTTCGTTCTGCTGTGCAGAAAGCCATCCTGCGCTTTCATACTCTCCTGGGCACTGATGGGCGCCATATTGAGGCCATTTTGTAGCAGCAATGGCATCGGTATGTAATGATACGATGTACTGCAGCAGCACATTAGAAGTGTTCCAATTGAATTGATTCTTCTCTTCCCCATGTCCTTGAAATTACTTTGGTTCTCGTACGATAACTACATTCCGTGTTATAACGTGTAAAATAGGGGAACTTTAAGTATAACCGCCCTGTAACTGTACAAGGCGACTCACGAGGCATTCTCACAGCCTCAATTCTGTAAGTCTCTCTCTCTCTCTCACACACACACTCTCTCTCTCTCTCTCCTGGTTTCCAAACTTCACAGAAGCCCTCCTCAGTGGACTGCTGGAATAGCATTACATCGTGGAGAAACCGGGGCGTTATTTGTTCCTGGATAGTTTAGTCGGTACAAGCACTTACTGTGAAAGTAGTGCGTCCTGGTACGAGTTCCGGGCCGGAACCCAGTTTTGATCCAAGTTTCAGTCATTTATCTGCGTAAATTATGTAATGCGAAATACATAAAGAACTGTTTCAAGGACCGTTTATTTTTGGACAGTCTGTACTGAACGACCAATGTGATCTAGAATCTGTATGTAAAAGTCTCCTAATTTCTAAACACCAGACTTTGCTCCAGTTTTCCGGAATAAGTTCCAAAAATTCTCTCAGTGTCTCGCGGCGTGAGGGCATGTGCTGTTGATGGTGATCAATCCGTCAGACCGGGGCAATTAAGATCTGCAGCCGCTTGGTGCTTCATGGGAGGAGCAGACTGTGCTATCACTCTCTTTTCTCTCATCATGATGCCACGCAAATATGATACGCTCATTACAGTCACCATCACTACTTCAGAAACAACTGACACACTGTGCGAAGGAAGAGGCCATCGTGTGGAGAGAAAAAGTATATTTCTTTTGTTTTGGAGCGTAAAAGCTATTTCCATAGTAATTTTAAGCTCTGCTTACTTTGTAGTTTCTGTAGTGCTTATTCACTGCATCATACCCAGACATATAGACACAGTTATCTGGATGAAAGACTCTCGCAAGTATAAATTATTGTTCATCGAAAAGTCCACGAGCGCACTGCCAGTTCAGAGTGTCCAACGGGCACAGTATTTCGGAGATCAGACATTTCACCATTGTCCGACGCGCTGACGAACTACTGAGCTCCTAAGCTTTTTTTTTTTTTTTTTTTTTTTTTTTTTTTTTTTTTTTTTTTTTTTTTTTTTTGCCCTCCCTGGGGGGGAATAGGCGGGCTCCTTGATGGCTAGCATTACCTTTTCCGTCTTTTGTTGCACAAGCACGTTTCGTATTTTAATTTTTTTCAGATTTCGTGCGAAAGTGCAATTAATAAGTTTTTACAACACCAAATTTTTGAACCGTATTGAGGTTCATTAAAGATACAACAAAATATGAGACATTGCAATTTTTTAATATGTATATACTATAAAACAATACAAGAGTTTTATTAACAGTAATATTTAGTAGCTTTCTAAGTTCATACATTTTCGTGTTGGTTACAAAAAAATTGTTTGATAGTTACAGTTGGTTTAGTAATATTGTATGGTTAAGGTTAGAGGTTTTGTCTTAATGCGGTTGATGTGTGTTTTGGTGTAGTTTTGTGATGTTGGTGCCCGCCGCTGTGGCCGAGCGGTTCTAGGCGCTTCAGTCCGGAACCACGCTGCTGCTACGGTAGCTAGTTCGAATCCTGCCTCGGGCATGGATGTGTGTGACGTTCTTAGGTTACTTAGGTTTAAGTGGTTCTATGTTTAGGGGACTGATGACCTCAGATGTTGAGTCCCATAGTCCTTAGAGCCATTTGAACCATTTTTTTGTTATGTTGCTTTGTTTTGAGTGTATTTGTGTTGGTGGTGTTCTCTCAGGTTATCACTTCGATTATTTCGTAACATTGCTATGCTGGTTTACAGTGTCCGCTGTTGGTGGGAGGTGAACATAATTTTATATAATATACAACCGAATTTACAGTGCAGTTAACAATTAGATGCTTCTTTATGCTACCCTACACCACAGGGGAGTAACGTTAGTAGCAATACTGGACAGTTACAAATGTTTAGTCTTTTAATCTATGCTAAGTTTTATGGCTAAATTGATTCTATTGTACATGTGTGTGTGTGTGTGTGTGTGTGTGTGTGTGTGTGTGTTTGTGTGTGTGTGTGTGTGTGTGTGTGTGTGTGTGTGCGTGTTTGTTTGAATATGGCTTGAGTGTATTGCTGTTTTCTTTGTGATTTGTGTGTGTTGTGTGTTAAGTCGTTAGTTGCTCCGTCTTTGGTCCAAGTATGTGGGAAGTGGGATATCTTGGTTTGAGGTTCCATGTTGGGAGTAAGGTCTGGGTATTCTTTGCTGTTGTTGTGCACTACCGTAAGCGCTGGTTGTATGTATCTGAATTTCAGATTACCTCAAGGACCTGTGCCGTCTTTATGGACACTCTAAAGACCACAAATATAAGGTGCCGTTGCACACCACTGTCTGTAACATAAGGGCACTTACATATTTGCTGGCAAAATACCTGACGAAAATACTAAGTTTTTATATAGGTAAATACACTCATTATATCCGCAGATCTGTGGATTTTGTAAAACCCCTCGACAGCTTCAGGATGAAAGACTCAGATATCCCGGTGTTTATTAGCATCGTTTCGTTATTTAGCAGTGTGCTTCTTCGAGAGTCAGTAGAGTTTCTAGGTTAGAAATTTGATGAGAAGACCAACGATCTATTCAGGCAAGTCCTGACTTCCACACATTTTTGTGTAATGGAAAACACTATGAACGAACGGAAGGAGTCGCAATGGCAGCCCGCTCTCGCCTGTGGTTGTGAACTTTTATAACGAGAACTTCGAGGAGGAAGCCCTGGCGTCATCCACATGGAAATCCACGTGTTTTTCGCTCATATGGATGAGATGTCCGTCATCTGATGTCATGGAAGGGCCATGACTTCCTTACACACGTGAACTCAATACATCCCAACATCAAATTCACTACAGAGACCGAAGCAAAAGGAAGATTACCTTTCGTTGACGTCATGGTCAAGAGAAGACCTGATGGCACGCATGATCATGGTGTGTATCGGACGCAAACGGGCACTGGCCTGTATTTCCATGCAGACAGGTGTCATTACCCTCCGCAGAAGAATGGGGCACTAAAAGAACTAGTACGTAACAGTGTGCACCATTTCAGAAGCAGAGAGTCTGCCCCAAGAGCTGGAACATCTCAGAGCTGTGTTCTGAAACAACGGGTACCATGAATGGCAGATTAGGAGCTCTCTCCGTTCCCCACCCCCTACCCCCTCACTACCGTGGATATGGAAGAATTCACGGAGTAAGAGGCAGCCACTCCAACGCGTACCAGATTCCTTGTGAGTGTGGTATTAGACAGACATTGCACACCGTCGAAGATAGTTGCGGAGAACACCTGAGGCTCACTCGATTGATGTATCCTAAGTCAGTGGCCGCAGAGCAGTCTGTCCAAGAATCGATGTTCTCTATGTTTGTGACGGTTCAATTGCATCACCTCACCAAACAGTCGGAACATCCACTGAACGACTCCGACACGTCCTGCGCGAACCACCGCAGAAGTACAAACGATGTCCACAACTGCTGGGACTCTCCGAGGTCGCTTGGGGCGGCACCGTTTTCCAGGCGTGGCCTTTTCTGTCGATCCGTAAGCAAGGAAACATCACCTGATATTACACCATCTGTGCAGGGGTTTAGAGCCGCATGAATCGATCTGACGAGAAACTGGGTTCATGAACTGGTTTCGACGTCGACTTATTACCTCGCGTATCGCCTTTGCTCAGCATGATATGGAGATCAATTGTGTCAAGTTAAGTGTTACACTCTCGGATCGCTAGGAACATGTAGTTGGAATTGGGTGGCAGACGTCCTATTAACCTTCTTAAAAGGTCGTTCTATGAACTGTACTGTTATCTGGACAATGGTGCATGCCTCTGCAGTTGCTACTGTCGAGCTCAAACGTAATAGTGTTTCCTTTTTCTTTTTTAATTCGTACAGATGCATTCCTCATCATTATTGGCTTATCATCATAGGATCCATGTTCATTCACGTTGTCTTTTCAATCGTGGTTATTGCCAAGGGTGTATGCGATAACTAGCAGCTGTCGTTATTGCTAATGCTTGGCTGTTGCCCCATTTAGACAAGACACGTATTCTCAAACTTCTCGTAATTACTGTTTGGGGTTGACTTTTTGGAAGGATGACCCTTTTATTCCATATGCTCAGACCATTATACTTTTAAAACTCAAAAGACTGCTCAGTGTACTAAACAACCGAGAGTGGATGACTTATGTAATCACGCGAAAGCGTGTTGTGTGATACACTGAAGTGACAAATGTCATCGGACAATGATATGCTCAAATACAGATGGCGATAGCATCGCGTACACGAAGTATAAGAGGGCAGTGCATCGGCGGTGCTGTCATTGGTACTAAGGTAATTCATGTGAAAAGTTTCCGACGTGATTACAGCCGCACGACGACTTTGAAAAATGGTTCAAATGGCTCTGAGCACTATGGGACTTAACATCTGAGGTCATCACTCCCCTAGAACTTAGAACTACTTAAACCTAACTAACCTAAGGACATCACACGCATCCATGCCCGAGGCAGGATTCGAACCTGCAACCATAGCGGTCACGCGGTTCCAGACTAAAGCGCCTAGAACCTCACGGCCACACCGGCCGGCCAACAGACTTTCAACGCGAAACGGTAGTTGCAGCTAGACGCATGGACATTCGGTATCGGAAACCGTTAGGGAATTCTATATTCCAAGATCCAAAGTGTCAGGAGTGTGCCGGGATTACGAGATTTCAGACAGCGAAGTGTCCGACAGCTTCACTTTGCGTAGAGTTATCAGTGCTAACAGACTAGGAACACTGCTTGAAATAACCGCAGGGATCAATGTGGGACGTGCGTCGAACGTATCCGTTAGGACGGTGGGCCGAAATTTCAGAATTTATGGGCTACGTGGCTGCAGAAGACTGACGCGAGGGCATTTGTCAACAGCACGATATCGCCTGCAGCGCCTCTCCTGGGCTCAGTTGGCCCTTAGACGACTCTAAAACCGTGGTCTGGTCCAATGAGTCCCGATTTCAATTTGTAAGAGCTGATGGTAGTGTTCGAGTGTGGTGCAGATCCCACGAAGTCATGAACACAACATTGCACAGTGCAAGCTGATGGTGGCAGTGTTCACAAGGAATAGGCTAGGTCCTTTGGTCTAACTAAATCGACCATTGATAGGAAATGGTTATGTTCGGCTTCTTGGAGACTCTCTGAAGCCATTTGTGGACTTCATGTTCCCAAACAAATTGGTCGCGTTTGAAGAACATTCTCGACTATTCGAGCTAACGATTTGGCCCCCCAGATCGCCCGACATGAATTCCATCGAACATTAATGGGGCTTAATCGAGAGGTCAGTTAATGAAAAAAAAATCCTGCACCCGCAAAGCTTTCTCAGTTATGGATGCACAAAATCCTGCACCGGCAATAATTTCGCAAGTATCGACGGCTGTGAAGCGGCACAGTTCAATGTTTAATATTTCTGCAGTGAACCTCCAACGACTTGTTGAGTCCATGCCTCATCGAGATGCTGCATCATGCTGGACAAAAGGAGCTCCGACACGATATTAAGAGGTATCCCATGACTTTTGGCACGGCGTACTTTCATTACATAATTCAACAGCTTCCCGAGCACTTGTTGTTTCTGAGAGCCTAATGATTCTATCACCAACCCTGGCAACCAGGCCGCCAGGCCCCGCCCCCATCATTCTGTGGTTTTTTTTTCAGTTTGTTTGTCAGGCTAGACGCAGAGCATTCCCTGTGGACTGAGTGTTTCGTCCCGCCCACCGACAAGGCTATGCGGGGGCGGCAGATTGCGAGGGCACGGCTGCCTCATTGGCATGCGCTGGCGCCAGTCTCACCACTGAGCACACCAGTCGCGTCCACCGCTCTGGATCCGCGTCTGTCCCAGCGGGAAGGCTCCACAGATGTAAGGCTCACAAATAGCACAAGGGAATCAATTTGCGGTGTACTGGAGTCTCGTGGGTGTGATTTACTTCTGGCAGCGTGGGCCGAAGTGTGGGTGGAGCTGTGATTTTCCACTGCCGTGTACGTATACATATTGAAAGCTTGACGCATGCACAAGTAGTCACCTAAAAACATCTCACTACTGTGTGACTTTTCCCACCGAAGTGTCGCCCATGTACTCCCATCTAGAATAGCCTGCGCCATCCTACTTCTGAATACGAACATTAACTATGTAAAGTACTTTCGGTGGGTGTGATACCATTAATGTAAATTCAATCTGACTATTTGTAAATGAAGCTGAATAGAAAGGACGGCTATGAACAGTATACAAAATTACTTCCTCATTAAATAGTTACAACACACCGGCTAATTGTCACGTACTGGAAATGTGTCCTATTAGAAAGTGCATGTAATGAATTATGGGGAAACTTCGCAAGCATCTACCATCTCCTAATTACATCTGAGAAAGTTCATTTGAGCCCTACAGTTCTTTGTTACCTTGCAACAGATAACTCATCTCTGCTCCGCAAAATGAAATGCTGAACTACAGAAACCTAAAATAAGTCTCCCTGCAACTAATGGCCTTAACTTTTTCTTTAAGCTGTCTCTGTAGATGAGAATTTTGTCACCTTTCCTAAAATACAGCTCACTATCCACGCAATAACGCAAAGAGTGCAGTAAGACTAATATTTTCGTTCAAATTGTGATGGTAAATTTCAATGAAATATTTGCAATTGAATAAAAGATTATTCTGAAATTCAAGTTTTATTACGATCTCTGAAGTAAATAACATTAAAAAGAAACTACTTGTTTTCTTTAGGGTTACCGAACACAATGACAACTAATTCCGACAAACAATATTTAAGTTACTTAATCGTAACTATTTTTCAGATCAAATACCTTTAACTGAAAGTAGACGGTAAGAATAACAATGAAGTTCGTAAACACATGACTGACAATTCGCCCTGGTTACCAACATGTATACACTGTTAAACATAATACAGTCCTTAAAGCACAATGCTTCGTGGTTAACGGTTAAGAAAATAAGAGATATTCTTATATTACCTTGTTCTAAATGTGTTGTCTCTCTATTTAAATCATCTCAAAATCATCCTCTGTCCTCAGTTACACGAAGGAGTATCTCAAATAAAATTCATTCCATGTTCGGCACATTCACCATCAAATCTCTTCACTCAAAGACGACTCAGCGTGCTCTCTCTCTCTTTCTCTTTGCAGTCGATTCCCTCAATCACTCGTCTCTACTAACAGTAAAATCTCTGGTCACAGGATAGACATTATACAGAAAGAAAGGTGGAGGGCAACTCTTTTCATTTGTATTATTTCAAGCGTTGCTGTTGACGCCATATTGAAACAGAGAAAACACGGAACGACGGCTGCTTACTGTTATTATAGCCCGGCTCTAAATGTTCTTACGAAACAGAAGTAATTTAACCAACTAAATGAAACTTTTACGAAGGTACGCTAATGAAACAGGTTGTCACAAATCTTTATTTAAAAATCTATCGCATATGCTTTTAAATTCAGTACTGTTCAAATGTGCAGGCTGTCAACTGCCACTGCTTCTATCTTCAGATGACAATGAAGATCTTTTTTTAATATCAGTTTCTTCTTTCTTGCAGCATTTTTATTTTCTGGTAATTTAAGCTGATAAACACACTTCATTTCCAACAGAAACAGCAGGGGCAGTGCTGAAATTTTCATTCATGTATTCGGCTTAAAATAACGCATAGGTATTATTTACTAGCATGTCTGGATGACGTTTGACAGCCATCCAAAATTAATTCAAAAGAAAATGGTCTGCACGGATAGCCGAACTATTTATGGCGTCTGCTCGCGATTAGCAAAAACCCAGGTTCCACTCCCGGTCCGGCACAAATTTGACATGTCACTAATAGGTAATACATCTGTACCTACCACAATTGATATCAAGACATTGGTAGTCAATGAATTTTTTGAATTAACGCAAGTATTCAGAATGAGCGGAGTGAGACTGCTTCTGCATTCTTAACGTGTAACGGGTAGTGGGTAGGAATTACTAACTCACAACTGTATTTTAAAAAATGGTAAATAGTCAGTATGTAGCCATATTTTCGTAGTAATATATAATATGAATGTAACGTGACTAGTTCCGCATAATTACGATAAATCGTAGGAATGATCCATGAAACAAGTAACTAAAAAAACTATTGAAGATGAGCGTTCCTATAAAAGACATCAACTTGTTTCGAGAGATGATTACAGATTTCATTCACTATTAATTTATTTGAGTTACAGTTTCCTCCACAAGGGTTATTATCTGTAACAATAACTGATTTTTGTGAAGAGTGAAGACAGAGAAGCAACTTAGCTTCTCACTGACCTTTCTGAAAGAAGATAATCGTAACGATTGATACGTCGTGTTACGGAAAGCTTCTAAAAATTAAGAAAAAAGGAAGCTCTCTGAAGATTCACCCGCCAGGTTAGCCGAGAGCGCTAATGCGCTGCTTCCTGGACTCGGGTAGGCGCACTGGCGCCGGATCGAATTCGGCCGGCGGATTACCGTCGTCGGTCGGTGTGCCGGCTAGCCTGGATATGGTTTTTAGGGGGTTTTCCACATCCCGCTAGGTGAATACCAGGCTGGTCCCCACGTTCCGCCTCACTTACACGACTCGTAGACATCTGAACACGCTCGCACTATTCCAATCATTACAGTCGACGCAGACAGCAGGGGTACACCAGTTCCATCCCGGGGGGTACAGGGTGGTGGCAGGAAGGGCATCCGGCCACCCCTTTCCATAACCTTTCCTAATCCGTTCCTAACAATGCCGACCTTACGTCAGCACGGGACATGGCACCAGTGAAAGAAAGAAAAGAAAGACGTTCTCTGAATATTCGGCTAGGACAGTAACACATGGACGACTAGAAAAAAGAAACAGGACGACAGGACATGTTTTAAGCCGTTAGGTAACAACCTTGTCACTGTAGAGGAAATTGTGGCAGGCATATCAAAAAGACTGTTAATATAAACTGGGCGTTTCACAATTCCTCTTACAGGCTTTGGAGGGTGGTTAAGGGAACTTAGTAGGTAGATTTTTGAGGAACCAATCTCCGGAAAATCAGTGTCGGTAAATTTATCATCTGGACAGCCGCACATTAGGGATGACCAAAAAGTTTCCGTGCGGAGGCCACATTAACCCCTTTGCTGCATGTAGGTGCTTGTATAATCGCATCTAAGTCGCGCTGGGTTTCATATATGCTGTAAAAAGATTCTTAGACCAAAACTTTCTGATCACCCCTTTTAGGATCGCTTTCAAGTCTCCCTCCTAACGATACGGTATTTAACAGTAAACCTGCTCAACGCTCTCGTCGAAAATGTTTTCCTGCCACCCAATTCCATCAAATACCACCATCATGCCGCTAGAACAACGTCTGTGAGAAACTGGTACGTACACAACTTGGAGGGTTAGCTGTGTAGCTCCACGGACGCAACCCCTTCTCGATTTTGAAGCGGACGTCCTTCGTCACGTAGCACAGAACCCCACGACGAGTACTCGAAACATTGCCCATGCCAAGGGTTGTAAATATAGCTCATGTCCGCAATAAAATGTGGCACGCTCGCTGGGTAAGGCTACATGAGCTAGCGTAGACCTTTATTGGATTTCCAGGTTACAAGCAAGCAGTCTAACTTACGCCACCAAACACTAGCAAAGGTCCCTTCTCAGGACCTAATGACACAAAAAACTGAGAACAGCAGTCCATGTTTGTCAACTAAATATGGAAATAATCAGCCGCGTTAAGAGTGATTACTTGTCAAAATTTCTTTTAAGTAATTATATTGGCGTGGTTTAAATCCAGGAAACGGTCTCATATAACGAAGAAGATCTTCGTGAAAGAGGAAGGATATAAGGCTACTAGCTTGTTACCGCACCCTACCACAATGCTTATGATGTTGCTACTTACGTTGGAGTAGACACTGATCATTCTCACCTACTCTCAGTTGACGAACTTAATAATGTTTCTCTACTCCTCGAAGAGCTCACTATCTGTAATATCTACAAACCATCTAACGTAGATTGGCTGTCAAATGTTCTATCAGTTACTGCCATCCATCAATTACTGTTCTTCGTATGCTGGCTTTTAATAGCCACCACGAGCAGTGGAAGTATGCGCAGTAGAGACGCTATAACTTATCTCTCTGCCTTGTCTCCCATGATCGTAAAGACCAATCAATTTCTACATCAAGAAGAGTTTTATTAAACTGCCCACATAGACAACACAGACCTGTTATTCTCAGTATTGGCTTAGCCATCCCACTCAGTGCCACGACCCAGAAGGGATTTTACAGAGCCAAACTGGCAGTGTTTCTCGGACCACTTGGGAAAATATATTTGTCTTATTCCCACCAGAACCCGGGAGCTACAGCCGTTTTGTCGGAGCTGTTCTTGAGTCTGCTAAGAAAATATTCCTCGTAGATATAGGAAATGATATATCCCAGGGCGCGATGATAGAAGTGAACAGCTTAATGAACAATGTAAGAGCTTGGAGATAGTGGCATTGTATATGAACATCTTCATGGTCTTGATACTGCAAGGAAAGTGCGCTGATGGAAGACGGTATAAAACCCGAATTTCAAGCAGTTGGTGTAGGGAACCTTGGCCGTTCCTCCATAAACTACGTGGCTTCTTCATTAAATCTGATGAGAAGCCTGGTATTTCAGCCAACCGTTCAGCTAACCATATAGTAAAATCGTCTAGGCATAAACACTATACCTCCACGTTCAAGCAGAAGCAAATAGCTCTAAAACTCAGTCTCCAAAGCGATTCAGAATTCTGTTTCCAATTCACCCTAGATGAGACAGAGGTAGCTTTAGCAGAGTTTAAAAATGGTACGGCTGTAGGGTTCGATAACAGACATCGAGAATTTTTATCTCATCTGGCTGACCCACTTCTTCTCTATTATTTTAAGGACAGGAACACTTCCCAAGTAACTGAAAGCACAGAAATGGTGACAATCTTAAAACCTAAAAAAATCACCAGATATCCCCCAAACTTTCGGTCAATTTCCCTGCTTAGCTGCACGTATAAGCTCCTGGGGAGAATTTTTTACAGTATAATTAGTGGGTGTATTGAAGAATACATTCCAATACAACAAGCGGGATTTAGGCCTCACTGACTCTGCAACGACCAGATACAAGCTCTGGCAACATTCTTAGAGACTGATTTCCAGGAGAAACTGGCCCATATCGGACCTCCAGCAGTACATGACCCTCTGGGGAGAAGGGATGATTTATAAATAACTGAAAAAAATTAAATGCCGAACTGCATCATCGCTTGCTACTAACATGACAAGTAATCGATACTTTCAGGTTTGTTCGAGTGAAAATAAAAGCTCAGTAAGGAAACTAAATAATGGCCTGTACAAGGCTCTATTCTCCCGCTCTCCCTCTCAGCCTATATGTTTCTGATCACCCAGAAACATCTTCAAAGAAACTCTGTTATGCAGACGATATTAATCTGGCTTGTCCCTCGAAAGAACTTCGTCAGTCAGAGGGACCACTAACAGTAGTGGCCCTTAATTCATATTTTAAAAATGGACACTGAAACCCAATAGCCGGCCGGTGTGGCCGAGCGGTTCTAGGTGCTTCAGTCTGGAACCGCGCGACCGCTACGGTCGCAGGTTGGAATCCTGCCTCGGGCATGGATGTGTGTGATGTCCTTAGGTTAGTTAGGTTTAAGTAGCCTAAGTTCTAGGGGACTGATGACCTAAGATGTTAAGTCTCATAGTGCTCAGAGCCATTTGAACCATTTTTTTGAAACCCAATAACAGCAAGAGTCATATTTTTGCGTTTCACTTTAAAAACGAACACTCTAAAAGAGGTTGAAAAAAATCTGTCAACCAGTTTCTAAACAAATCTTTATTAGCCGTTGACCTAGGTTTCGAGATTTGAACCATCACGTGGTGTAACAACGTGCAACACTTTATCTGATAAATATATTTTTAGAAATATCGGAACATAGGTCAAGGACTAGGGGCTAGTAATATTTTGTTTTCCAAATGGTTGGCTGTTTTTTTCAACCTCTTCAGATTTACACAGTTGCTGTTTCGTAGCCGTGTTCAAGTTTTCAAACAAGCTCGCTCTGAGCTCAAGATGCAATTTCATGGCATTTACCCCAAGTTTCTTGGTATCACACTCGACCGCACTCTAATGTATAAAAAAAATCCAGAAAATACATGAGTCAAAATAAAAATTCGCAACAACATCATTCAGAGGCTGTATGGCCTAATCTGGGTGTCTTGGTTGGAGACTTTGCGTACGTTGGCTCGTGTACTGGTTTTCTCGACAGCAGAGTGGTGTAATGGTTTTCATACCAGCCTCATCGATTCGTAACTGGACAACACGATGCGCATGGTTACTGGTACAGTAAGACCGACTTCTGTCTACTGGCTTCCCCTGCTAAGCGATATCTGCCCCTCACAGATACGCGGAACTGAGACAATTCTTAGAGATTATTTATATTTTTGGACAACATGGTTGTGGAGAGAAGCAGCGATTAGTATGATAATCAATAATTCAAAAACGGTCTTAATCGCAATTATTATTATTATTATTATACCGCCAACCGGTTTCAACCCGACGTAGGGGTCATTTTCTTGGCGTTTACACCATTGGTCGACTGCTGGTGGTGTCACTCCTGTCTACATAACGGCAGGAAACTATGATGCCATTATGTAGACAGGAGTGACACCACCAGCATTCGACCAATGGTGTAAACGCCCAGAAGATGATCCCTACGTCGGGTTGAAACCGGTTGGCGGTATAATAATAATAATAGTTGCGATTAAGACTGTTTTCGAATTATTGCTTAGAGATTACGATAAAATCCAAGAGAATTGGGAGCTACTCATTTATCGCGACATACCTGTCTTAGGAAGAAACAGGATTCGTTCGAGACACCCGCCACTACTGTACGCTGAACAGATAGCTACAAGTAACAGCAAAGTAGAGATCTCTGGAACAATAACTGCCAACACATCGGAGTTGATCAAGAGCAGGAATGGTTTCGAGAAATATAACGGTGGTACTGTGAGTGACGAATTTGACAGGAAACTGTGGGTCAAATTAACATGATGCCTCACTGTATATGATCGGTACTCTGTCTCACCCTATGATGGTGTATTGTGGAGTCTCTGAGACTGCGGTGCACTGATTCATCTATCAGGCATGACAATGTTACAGCGGTGAAATGGATTACAAACCGAGACATTAATATTTAGTTGATTTATTTTTCTTTTATGCAGTTGCATTCATTACGTATTATATGTGTACTGCATGTGTGTGTCATCCGAATGATGACGACGATGCCTACGCCATATACTGCTGTAGAGGACACTGGAAAGAGCTCGTAATTTCCGCTCTTTGCTTTACGTCAAGCGGAAGATTCGAAAACGAACCGATCTCGGTATCTATAACAAATACATTTCAAGACATGCATTCTTTTCTAAATTTTGATAAAGGAAGTTGGCCCTACTATGTGTAGGTCACATAAATGCGCGCGGCAGGAATATGACTGCGAGCCGATTGATGTTGCCTACACAGAATAGTACACGTTGTTCTAAAAACATCTGCTTGAATACAGCTACGTGAAAATTGTAGTCATGGACTGTGCGGCTGGTCACGGCGGAGGTTCGAGTCCTCCCTCAGGCATGGGTGTGTGTGTTTGTCCTTAGGATAATTTAGGTTAAGTAGTGTGTAAACTTAGGGACTGATGACCTTAGCAGTTAAGTGCCATAAGATTTCACACACATTTGAACATTTTTTTCAAAATCGTAACTCTTGCTACTTTGTAGAAGTTCGACGATTTAAATATATTAATTTTTTTTCTTTTTAAAATTCAGTCTTGATCGCACCGCGTATGCTACAAGAACATAAGTGTCCGGTTTCGGTCATATCACATGGCCATCATCAGACCCATGTCAACTGCTTGACATCGCAGCAGCGGAGAAGAATGCCCCTCCTACCATTTTCGCAGGATGCCATGGATCTGATGATGGTCATGTGATATGACCGAAACCGGACACCTATGTTCTTGTAGCATACATGGTGCGATCAAGACTGAATTTTAAAAAGAAAAAAAAATTTAAAAAAATTATCGCTCTTACAAAAAATGTTTATTACAATTGTTAAATACATTAATTTGTATCATGATTCATTATACTGACAGCTCAAAAATAATGTCTTCAGTTGAATATATAGTTTGAATAACTGCTCTGTGTATAGATTTTAATACTGGTCCCGCGTATGCAATGCTTTTCTGTTACGGTGCACGCTTCTCTTGATTCAGTTTAAACGTAGCGAACGGTACCATTTCTTCTTCCATTTCTCGCTATTGGTGTGAATGTGAGGTCTGTATTCCAGTTGCACTAGAAGTTTCCCCTTTGGCGCTGGAGCTGTAAATGAAGAATGAAAGAAGATGTGAAACGATAATCGATTAACGGTGATACATAACAACGCTGACAACCAAATCTACTACTAAGGTAATATTTTTCAATCGACCAATAAGAAAACTCCGATCCGCAACCGCAGCGGAGTGGTCGTACGTGCAATTTATGCAAATATGCTCTTCGTCCTAACGTTTAATCGATGTGGTGCGTAATCTCCATGATGCAGGTTTACAGAAAAATATGTAAATTCCAATATTTATACTGCTTTAATTGCTTTTTTATTTTCTTTCCTATTAACTTTTCCTTTATTTTCTGCGTGAAGAGTTTTGAATAGTTTTGCAACGACTAGTTGCTTAAAAAAGGAAGAATATTATTATTTTCCCCTGAGAAGACAACTGTTTTTAGTTTATTTTTCTACTTGGAATATGATTCCCTTTGATTTACTATATTTAAATCGCTTCCTGTTTCATTGTACTGTGAATAGTTTTTCGTTTGAAATTAAAATTATTGTATGGAGCCGGTCGGAGTGGCCGTGTGGTTCTAGGCGCTACAGTCTGGAGCCGAGCAACCGCTACGGTCGCAGGTTCGAATCCTGCCTCGGGCGTGGATGTGTGTAATGTCCTTAGGTTAGTTAGGTTTAACTAGTTCTAAGTTCTAGGTGACTGATGACCTCAGAAGTTAAGTCGCATAGTGCTCAGAGCCTATTGTATGGAAACTATTATGTAAGAAAACTGAAGAAAGTATTAATGTTGTGGGCAGGGCGCGACCGCAACTGTCTCAGGTTCGAATCCTGCCTCGGGCATGGATGTGTGTGATGTCCTTAGGTTAGTTAGGTTTAAGTGGTTCTATGTTTTAGGGGACTGATGACCTCAGATGTTAAGTTCCATAGCGCTGAGAGCCATTTGAACCATTTTTGGGGGCAGGGTTTAGCGTCTGAGTGCTCGAGTGAGTTCGCGGGTTCGATTTAGGGTCTATGAGTAATTAATTTTAATTATCTTATATTAGGCAATGTCATACGGTCTTTAAAGAAATAAGAAAAATGTTATCAGGGTGGAGGACACAGTCTCAATTCCTTGTACTGACAAGTAGTTTTTTCTTGATGTGAGGAGAAGAACGGGATGCACTGAGCCTTGCGATGCTAATTGGGGAACTGCTTGAAGAGATATAGAGCACTGTGATGACCCCATGCTCCTCCACATTGCTTCTACAAGAGGCCACGAGGCAGTGGCCGGAGCAAATGAGATATACGGGCCAAGTGGCTTACGTCGCAGCACGTGACACTACAGGTCTTACGATGTGCAGCGACCGTCTGCAGTCGCGAATGAGTGTAATACCAGGTGGTTATAACTGAAGTGCAGCTGCTCACAGAGTTCCAGTGCGGGCTGCGATTATCGTGTGGCACTCAAAACTGGTAGTCATTCTAATGCGTTTATGGGGAACCTATTTACGATGGAAAAAAATTAGCTTCAGTTTTGGCCACCACGTGCAAATATAGCTCTGTGAATGCAAAAAGGATGTATAGAAATGTTTCCATATGTAATGGATTAGGAACGGGACGTGGGCAGAAAGGGACAAACAAATGAGAAAAGTATAGTGTTGATTATATTATCAACTGAAGCTTAGCATTGGAAACGTCGGCGAGATGCCCCAATCATAAAACTATGTGATCAACAGTTGCCCACAAGAGTTCTGGTGGAATCTGAGCAACGTGTTCCTACATACTGGCCTTCAGATCAGGTAGAGACCGAATGTGTCTCTGGTAAACGTGTTCCTTTAGATATAACCAGAGCGACAAGTCACACGGATTCAGATCAGGTGATCTGCAGACTATGCATCTGGAAAATCTCTGGAGGTAACATGTTCATGGAAGGTTTCATTAAGCAGATTTTTACCTGGGCGAGTGACATGAGGTGTTGCCCCATCTTGCATGAAAACAGTGGTTTCCCCACGTCTGCGCTCTTCCACAGAATGAACCACGTGTTGTACCTGGATGTTTCGATAACGTGTAGAGGTCGTGGCACACCTGACAGGCCCTTTGGATCCATCCTCTTCAGAGAAGAACGGACTGACAATCAATGTGATTGTCAAACCACACCACGTAGTCATAAGGCGAGTGCAATGGCTCTTCGTGCACAATACGCTGTTTAACAGTACCCCAAATTCAGCAGTTCTGTGTATTCACTGCACCCTGTAGTATAAATGTGTCAAGCCAGTCCACAGATCACTGCCCGACTACGTATCATCAACTTCAGTCTGTGCCAGAAACCAAAGTGGAAATTCAGAACATTGCTACTGATCATGATGTTACAGCTGCTACACCATCGCCGGCCGGTGTGGCCGAGCGGTTCTAGGCGCTTCAGTCGGGAACCGCGCGACCGCTACGGTCGCAGGTTCGAATCCTGCCTCGGGCATGGATGTATGTGATGTCCTTAGGTTAGTTAGGTTTAATTAGTTCTAAGTTCTAGGGGACTGATGACCTCAGCTGTTAAGTCCCATAGTGCTCAGAGCCATTTGAACCATTTTTTGGTAGGTAGGTTGTTTTGGGGAAGGAGACCAGACAGCGAAGTCATCGGTCTCATCGGATTAGGGAAGGATGTGGAAGGAACCATCCCGGCATTTGCCTGGAGCGATTTAGGGAAATCACGGAAAACCTAAATCAGGATGGCTGGACACGGGATTGAACCGACGTCCTCCCGAATGCGAGTCCAGTGTCTAACCACTGCGCCACCTCGCTCGAACCATTTTTTGCTGGACCATCTGAACGTTGCACAGGCACCAGTGTAAAACAGTCCGCGAAACCGTTGATCATTGGATTGACAATTTTCGCTACACTTCAGTAGCACCGGCACTATTCAAGACATGTTCTGCACGGTATGTTGCAGAAGCAGCTACCTCTTCAATAATTTCCAGCAGGATAGGACGCAGTCGTCCTCCAGGTGCAACAATAATCTCACACAAGTTTCATATCAGTGCACCTTCCGCTGCAGAGTGAAAATCTCTTTCTGGCAGCCCACCCGTGTTTGCGAATTTCATTATCCTCTTCTTTAAACTAGTTAATGGCATCAGGCCTCCCATCAGATCTTTCAGTTTGCGATACTCTCTCATTGCAGCACTGTAATTGTTGCCGTTCACATAAAGCAGTTCCAATAACAACACACTGTCTGTCCTCCCGATAGCTGTAATTTTCACTCACTTCATCAGTTGTCAGACGACAGCGTGGATGTCAAAATGTCGTACAAACAGACTACACCTTATGGCCACAATTTGACTTAAGTTTCTTCCAGTGTAAAATACACATTAACACATCAGCATATCCACCAAATTTTGCTGTCATATTACTTTTACAGCCCACTTGGATATCCGTGAGTAGGTGTGCTGTAATTGTAACCTCTCTACATTTGATACCAAATTAATACTTCTTTCTGCACGCTCAGACTCAAGCTATCAATAATACATAACGTAATTAAGGACTTTACTGGATACTGTCAACCACGATAGCTGCGTGGTCAGCGCGGCGGTCGGTCACGCCAAGGGGCCCGGGTTCGATTCCCAGGTGGTCGAAGATTTTCTCCGCTCAGGGACTCTGTGTTGTGTTGTCCTCATCATCACTTCATCATCATCAGTGGAAGGCAACGGGAAACCACCACTAGAATCACTTCCCTAGACGAGGCTTCCCCCATGACAAGACCTGCCATACGGGAAAACACAAAGTTTATTGGGTACCTTTTTATTGACATACAGATTTCTCGCCTGGCTCTGAATGTAGCCGAGCGTTAACGATATATGTCGGGGAAGGCAACTACTGTGACCTCACAAGTTTTTTTGTGGGGCCCGTATCCCCTGTTGGCTCCGGGTGAGGATGACATGGTGCCCAATCGACATTGTGTTGCCGTCACGGACTGATCGCAGAGTAATAACACAGTCCATGCGCAGTCGCGGAGGGACTGTGGAGGAAGACGGCTTGGCAGCTCCCCATTCCACCCCTAGCAGGCATTATTAACAGCTGCCTACCGCAAGACCTCTAGGAGATTGTATTAGGATTGGTGAAATACCCTGTTCGTAGAAAGGAAAAGGAAGCAAGCACTCTTTATGCCTGCTACCTAACGGTGTAACATTTCCGTTTCAGCTAATCCTCCAATGCTATCTTGAATCATTTTCTCTGTCTTTTAGGCCAAAAGGAGTAAGTCCACCGACGTACTTTACAAGATGAAATTCAAGCATATTCAGCTGTTCATTCCTAAGTAAACCGTGTGCGGATGCTTGCACGCATCGTAGATGGGTGGGGAGATGATTTATGCCGCCGATGAATGTGATAAATAACGTGTAAAGTTACTGGGGGGTGGGGAGATGGGCGGTCCGGGAATGCATGCGTGCTCTAAGTTGTGCGCAGTGGGACGCATCTTGGCCACAGCGCGTACTTAATTACACGCACGATGACGTCAGGTACCGTGACGCGTGCTCATCAATCACGACGGCGCGTCGCTTCGCGTCTCGTGTAACGGCATAATCCAGCGGCGGGAAGGGCTGCGGCTCTGGTGGGGGGCGTGGGTTGGGGGGGGGGGGGGGGCCGGTCGGCTGGAGGAGGTGCTGGAGCTGGAGGTGAGCTGGAGACGCCGTTATTGGATTCCGTGCGGCGCCGCACCCCAACGCGCAGCTAGGCGCCCGCTTTGCGTCCAACTTGGGCGCCATGGTATGGCTGGTGGTATGTCTGCGGGAGCGGCTGCCGGTGTCTCTGGCCAACGGAAGCCAGATAGGCCGCGCCGACACGACCTATCTACATCTACATCTACATCTATACTCCGCGAGCCACCTTACGGTGTGTGGCGGAGGGTACCTATTGTACCACTATCTGATCCCCCCTTCCCTGTTCCATTCACGAATTGTGCGTGGGAAAAACGACTGCTTGTAAGTCTCCGTATTTGCTCTAATTTCTCGGATCTTTTCGTTGTGATCATTACGCGAGATATATGTGGGCGGTAGTAATATGTTGCCCATCTCTTCCCGGAATGTGCTCTCTCGTAATTTCGATAATAAACCTCTCCGTATTGCGTAACGCCTTTCTTGAAGTGTCCGCCACTGGAGCTTGTTCAGCATCTCCGTAACGCTCTCGCGCTGACTAAATGTCCCCATGACGAATCGCGCTGCTTTTCGCTGGATCATGTCTATCTCTTCTATTAATCCAACCTGGTAAGGGTCCCATACTGATGAGCAATACTCAAGAATCGGACGAACAAGCGTTTTGTAAGCTACTTCTTTCGTCGATGAGTCACATTTTCTTAGAATTCTTCCTATGAATCTCAACCTGGCGCCTGCTTTTCCCACTATTTGTTTTATGTGATCATTCCACTTCAGATCGCTCCGGATAGTAACTCCTAAGTATTTTACGGTCGTTACCGCTTCCAATGATTTACCACCTATGGCATAATCGTACTGGAATGGATTTCTGCCCCTATGTATGCGCATTATATTACATTTATCTACGTTAAGGGAAAGCTGCCAGCTGTCGCACCATGCATTAATCCTCTGCAGGTCCTCCTGGAGTACGTACGAGTCTTCTGATGTTGCTACTTTCTTGTAGACAACCGTGTCATCTGCAAATAGCCTCACGGAGCTACCGATGTTGTCAACTAAGTCATTTATGTATATTGTAAACAATAAAGGTCCTATCACGCTTCCCTGCGGTACTCCCGAAATTACCTCTACATCTGCAGATTTTGAACCGTTAAGAATGACATGTTGTGTTCTTTCTTCTAGGAAATCCTGAATCCAATCACAAACCTGGTCCGATATTCCGTAAGCTCGTATTTTTTTCACTAAAGGTAAGTGCGGAACCGTATCAAATGCCTTCCTGAAGTCCAGGAATACGGCATCAATCTGCTCGCCAGTGTCTACGGCACTGTGAATTTCTTGGGCAAATAGGGCGAGCTGAGTTTCACATGATCTCTGTTTGCGGAATCCATGTTGGTTATGATGAAGGAGATTTGTATTATCTAAGAACGTCATAATACGAGAACACAAAACATGTTCCATTATTCTACAACAGATTGACGTAAGCGAAATAGGCCTATAATTATTCGCATCTGATTTATGACCTTTCTTGAAAATGGGAACGACCTGCGCTTTCTTCCAGTCGCTAGGTACTTTACGTTCATCCAGCGATCTACGATAAATTGCTGATAGAAAGGGGGCAAGTTCTTTAGCATAATCACTGCAGAATCTTAAGGGTATCTCGTCTGGTCCGGATGCTTTTCCGCTACTAAGTGATAGCAGTTGTTTTTCAATTCCGATATCGTTTATTTCAATATTTTCCATTTTGGCGTCCGTGCGACGGCTGAAGTCAGGGACCGTGTTACGATTTTCCGCAGTGAAACAGTTTCGGAACACTGAATTCAGTATTTCTGCCTTTCTTCGGTCGTCCTCTGTTTCGGTGCCATCGTGGTCAACGAGTGACTGAATAGGGGATTTAGATCCGCTTACCGATTTTACATATGACCAAAACTTTTTAGGGTTCTTGTTTAGATTGTTTGCCAATGTTTTATGTTCGAATTCGTTGAATGCTTCTCTCATTGCTCTCTTTACGCTCTTTTTCGCTTCGTTCAGCTTTTCCTTATCAGCTATGATTCGACTACTCTTAAACCTATGATGAAGCTTTCTTTGTTTCCGTAGTACCTTTCGTACATGATTGTTATACCACGGTGGATCTTTCCCCTCGCTTTGGACCTTAGTCGGTACGAACTTATCTAAGGCGTACTGGACGATGTTTCTGAATTTTTTCCATTTTTGTTCCACATCCTCTTCCTCAGAAATGAACGTTTGATGGTGGTCACTCAGATATTCTGCGATTTGTGCCCTATCACTCTTGTTAAGCAAATATATTTTCCTTCCTTTCTTGGCATTTCTTATTACACTTGTAGTCATTGATGCAACCACTGACTTATGATCACTGATACCCTCTTCTACATTCACGGAGTCGAAAAGTTCCGGTCTATTTGTTGCTATGAGGTCTAAAACGTTAGCTTCACGAGTTGGTTCTCTAACTATCTGCTCGAAGTAATTCTCGGACAAGGCAGTCAGGATAATGTCACAAGAGTCTCTGTCCCTGGCTCCAGTTCTGATTGTGTGACTATCCCATTCTATACCTGGTAGATTGAAGTCTCCCCCTATTACAATAGTATGATCACGAAACTTCTTCACGACGTTCTGCAGGTTCTCTCTGAGGCGCTCAACTACTACGGTTGCTGATGCAGGTGGTCTATAGAAGCATCCGACTATCATATCTGACCCACCTTTGATACTTAACTTAACCCAGATTATTTCACATTCGCATTCGCTAATAACTTCACTGGATATTATTGAATTCTTTACTGAAATAAATACTCCTCCACCATTGGCGTTTATCCTATCCTTGCGGTATATATTCCATTCTGTGTCTAGGATTTCGTTACTGTTCACTTTCGGTTTTAACCAACTTTCCGTTCCTAATACTATATGCGCACTATTTCCTTCAATAAGAGATACTAATTCAGGAGCCTTGCCCTGGATACTCCTGCAGTTTACCAATATTACGTTAACTTTTCCTGTTTTGGGTCTCTGAGGACGGACGTTCTTTATCAACGATGATAATGTCCTCTCTGGTAAGCCGTCAGGTATTTTATCGTTTCGCCCAAGGGGGGGTCCCTCTAACCTAAAAAACCCCCGTGTGCACGCCACACGTACTCTGCTACCCTAGTAGCTGCTTCCGGTGTGTAGTGCACGCCTGACCTGTCTAGGGGGGCCCTACAGTTCTCCACCCAATAACGGAGGTCGATGAATTTGCAACCATTATAGTCGCAGAGTCGTCTGAGCCTCTGGTTTAGACCCTCCACACGGCTCCAAACCAGAGGACCGCGATCGACTCTGGGCACTATGCTGCAGATATTAAGCTCAGCTTGCACTCCGCGTGCGATGCTGGTTGTCTTCACCAAATCAGCCAGCCGCCGGAAGGAACCAAGGATGGCCTCAGAACCCAAGCGGCAGGCGTCATTCGTTCCGACATGTGCTACTATCTGCAGCCGGTCACACCCAGTGCGTTCAATAGCTGCCGGAAGGGCCTCCTTCACATTACGGACGAGACCCCCCGGCAAGCACACCGAGTGCACACTGGCATTCTTCCCCGACCTACCCGCTATTTTCCTAAGGGGCTCCATAATCCGCCTAACGTTGGAGCTCCCTATAACTAATAGGCCCGCCCTCTGTGACTGTTGGGACCTTGCCGGAGAATCGGCCACTGGCCCAACAGGCGAGGCATCCTGTGGTGGCTCGGAAACGATGTCATCACCACTAGGAAGCACCCCGTACCTGTTGGAAAGGGGTAAGGCAGCTGCCACGCGGCCAGATCCCACCTTCGCCTTTCGGCCAGGCACGCGCGAGCCCACCACTGTCCGCCATTCACCCTGGAGTGATGGCTGACCGGTAAGATGCTCACTGCCGGAAGACGCAGCGACATCAGGGGTTCCATGTGATTCCAAGGCCACCGAAGTAGGCATAGGTCTCACCACAGTTGCCCCAACGCCACTACGAGCCGACGCCTGCGCCTCGAGCTCGATGAGCCTAACAGACAAAGCCTCCACCTGCCCCCGAAGAGTGGCCAATTCTCCTTGCGTCCGCTCACAACAACCACAGTCCCTACACATGACTATGTTTACCCTACTCTATACGGTGACAAATTCCCAAGATAATCTTCTGATGAGCTACTCTGATAATCAAGAAACACTCACTGAAATACGAGACGCGAAAACTACGCTAGGTTTTCCCAGAAAAACTATTTAAAAGCTAAGCGCAGCAAATAAGTACAAAAACGCTTTATACAAACAGTACTAATCGGACCAACAGTCAATTTAAAGCCATACTAACTATTAATCAACTGTGACTGTTTCAAAGATATGAAAATGTTTTTCTGATAACGCTAGTAGTCACAAAATTTGTTAACTATTTAAATTTTTTACTTAGCGACGTATTTCGACGTTAGACATCATCATCAGCCTACAGCTGAAGCGTTTAACACAGAAGGACGTAAATATTAAAATTCATTGTACAATCTTGGCATGTGCTGTGATCATCCTGATGAGAAAGAAAAGGATAGTCGTATTATCCGTTCTGGTACTCAATTTCTATGGCTCTTTCTAGCTTCCTACACGATGTTCACAAACTTATAAAGTTAACCTGAAACACAAACAACTCAACACTGCAGGATGCCTTCCTGACGGCTGACAACGCTTGTTTCAAGTTAAACATACGCAAGTCTATGTTGGTGTTTGTTGTCAGTCCTTGAAATGTCTACTGCACATCTTGCTGCGACCGTTACTGTTGGTCGACAGAATATATTACAAAATGAGAGACAGAGGACTTTATATAAGAATGACAGGGTAAAAAATTATTTCAAAGTATAATAGAAATTTTGCTGGGGCCTAGATAACCACACAACCTTAATTTTTATGTAATTTCTATTTAAAGAGTGTTGAATTGATGTTCTTGAAGAGGAAATAGAAACTTACACAGAAACATCCACTTCACCATAGTACTCCACAGATATGAAAAAACAATGATTTTAAGCACGACTATAACCAATGCAAACCAGGCCCAGAACATCAAAGTGCACAGAAAACCAACAAATACAAATACTGTTATTGTGTCAAAATTTCGAAGCAATTGGGTGAAGAACTTTCCGAGGGTTAAGATTTTGAAAAAAACCAACATGTGGTTTTTGCTAACAATGTATAACCAACTTTCATAGATTTAAGATTTTAAACAAACATACATTTACTTTTGTATTTATGTACATATAAAAGTTCGTTTGTACAAAATTGTGAATCCATAAAACGTCTTCACTATTTCCTTTGAATCTGAACCAAAATTGCCTTCGAATATGCGCGTGTTTCTTTATATAGATGCTGGAATGCTAAATGATACATAAATATCTATTTCTGCTAACAACGTATCCCCTTTATTAATTTACATAGATTTATATACCATATGCCGTTCCAGTAGATATATAAACACAAGTGCTTATTCCAATGGAACGCTGTTCTAAATTTCGAAGCACGCGATGAAGGAAAAGTCGGACATTTAAGATGCTCTACAAATGAACATTTAGATTTTTATTTACGTGAGTTATCACAGACTGCCGTACTGTAATATATTTCGTCGAGAAACGTCAGTGATGTGACCGCATGGCATCTGGGAGACTCTTCAAGTGACTGACCAGGATCGACATATTGATCGTTGAATCAAAACAAGCTTTGTTTTGACCGCCATCTTGTTTTTCGGCACTGTTCAACAGCTTCTGAGATCGTGTTTGAATTACGTATGTCGGACTGAAACTGTCGGTAGAAGTATAGGACCATTAGTATTAATAAAATTGACTCGATTTTGGAAAAGCTGAGTAGTCGAAAACAAACAGGTCCTAGTTGTTTTTTGGTGCGTTCATTCCAAATGACATGTTTCGAGTTCTACCCATCATCAGATTTCCATTTCATAGCAAAAACACCTTTGACAGCTTATTCCTTACTCATACATACATGACGCAGAAGGTGTACGTATAATTTAAAACTAGATAATTTAAGTGTTGGTCGTGAGTCCTTCTTACGACCAACATTCCCATTTTCCAAGTTTAAATTATGTGTATCATCTTTTGGGTTGTGAGCGTATGAGCAACGAACAATCTGTCAAAGTTATTTTGAAATGGAAATCTGATGATGGGCAGAACTCGAAACATGTCATTTGGAATAAATGCACCGAAAAACAACTAGTATATGCTTGTTTCCGATTACAGAGCTTTTCTCAATTTCAGTCAGTTATATCAAGCCTGAAGTTAACTTTAAGAGTTTGTGAACAATCGCTGACACGTTCAAAAGAGCAATAGAGATGGAGGTACCGGAAACAAAAGAAGCCAGCCTCTACACAAGAACTAAGTGAGTGATTATTTACAAAATTACGTGTGTACAGCTCTCAAATTTAAAAAGGGACATCGCCTCTAATTACGTTATCCTTCTCTTTCTTCACAGGATGACCACATTACATACTAAGACTATACAAACCTTTAATATTTATGTCCACTAGTGTTAAAGATATTTATACTTCTACTCTAACGTGATGATGAGGTTTAACATCTAAACATGTTGTTTATTAAATAATTTAAACGCTCGACAAATTTTTTAGTAATAGCGAAAAGCCTTTTGGAACAAATAGTTACTCTCAGTGAACTGTTTTCAGACGTTGGATTAGTCCCAACGTCACATAGTAGCACTTCTTAAAAATTGCTCTTCACAGAACAGCAATAAAATAAGTATTATCTGTGTTAATGTAGATCAGAGACTACACTCATATATGTAATGGTCCGCCTAAGACAAGCGTTATTAAGTTAATTTAATGCTCCTAGAATAATTAAGGCAGGAGAATGAAGTGAACAATATTGATGAGTGGTCTGACGGAGTCAAAAGTATAGGAATGTACAAATACGTACAAACACTCTTATAGAAAGAGTACTATGATGTCATGCAGTATCCACGGGTGTTGGGAAAGATAATATCATCTTGCCCTAGACTGTGATCCACAACAGTAGGGCGACAACACTTTAACAGTCATGAAGTGTCTTGTCACGACTGTGGCTAAGCAATTAATGCCAACTGAACTATATATGATACTGTCAGCCATTGCAATGTGTTCTTGATTGATTAATGTATTCCATTAGTTATGCATGAGGTTGAATTTCTTATTGTATTATGTATAAATGAAGTTAATATTGTCAAATTTAGCCGACCGGTGTGACCGAGCGGTTCTAGGCGCTTCAGTCTGGAACCGCACGACCGCTACGGTTGCAGTTTCGAATTCTGCTTCGGGCATGGATGTGTGTGACGTCCTTAGGTTAGTTAGGTTTAAGTAGTTCTAAGTTCTAGGGGACTTCAGATGATAAGTCCCATAGTGCTCAGAGCCATTTGAACCATTTGTTAAATTTAGCCAGGGAAAAGATGTATTTTTCCGAACGTTCCAGAAGTACAGTGTAGCGGTTCTTTTGGTTATAGCTTGCAGACCGGAGTTATTGAAGCGATCTGCTGCTGTAGGACAGTTGAGCTGGAGCTCAGTATACCGAACAATTTTATTTCATTGTGGAAAAAATTATTGCGAACATTTATTCCTTGCGAACCACAAAATGTTCGCAGCTCGTGGTCTTGCGGTAACGTTCTCGCTTCACGCGCACGGGGTCCCGGGTTCGATTTCCGGCGGGGTCAGCGATTTTTCCTGTCTCGGGATGTCTGGGTATTGTTGTGTCGTCTTCATCATCATCATTCATCCCCATTACGGTCGGGGGAAGGCTCTTCCACTAGGACCTTGCCTAGTACATCGGTGCGGGTCTCCCGTGTCGTCCCCTACGCTCCTCGGAGCATGGGAGCTCATCATCATCATCAACCACAGAATTACGTAGAATTCGGATTCACGTGTAGGGAAGAAGATGATCTAACATCAACTCAATCGGATACAGGTTATTTTAGTCAAGGCTATCATTTTAACTAATCATTTGACAATCACTGGGAATTTAATATTAGGTCCCTATTGTGGGTGATCTCACCTGGACCGGATTTAATATTCTTTGCGCTTCCAGAATTGCAGTCTCTGATTGCAGACAGTGTAGAACATTCACCTCCTGACGAAGAGATCGTTAAGTACGTGAAACAAAAGGATAATCTTAAATACACGTTCCGGGGGAACTGCTATTTACTGCCATTAGATCATAGTGGGGAAGATTTTCCTGATGGGGGACCGCCAAATACGCGAAACAAAAGGATAATCTTAAATACACGTCCTGGTGGGAACTGCTATTTACTGCCATTAGATCATAGTGGGAAAGATTTTCCTGACGGGGAGATCGCCAAATACGCGAAACAAAAGGATAGTCTTAAATACATGTTCCGGTGGGAACTGCTATTTACTGCCATTAGATCATAGTGGGAAAGATTTTCCTGATGGGGAAATCGCCAAATACGCGAAACAAAAGGATAATCTTAAATACACGTTCTGGTGGGAACTGCTATTTACTGCCATTAGATCATAGTGGGTTAAGATTTTCCTGATGTGGAGATCGCCAGATACGCGAAACAAAAGGATAATCTTAAATACACGTTCCGGTGGGAACTGCTATTTACTGCCATTAGATCATAGTGGGGAAGGTTTTCCTGACGGGGAGATCGCCAAATACGCGAAACAAAAGGATAATCTTAAATACATGTTCCGGTGGGAACTGCTATTTACTGCCATTAGATCATAGTGGGAAAGATTTTCCTGATGGGGAGATCGCCAAATACATGAAACAAAAGGATAATCTTAAATACACGTTCCGGTGGGAACTGCTATTTACTGCCATTAGATCATAGTGGGGAAGATTTTCCTGACGGGGAGATCGCCAAATACGCGAAACAAAAGGATAATCTTAAATACACGTTCCGGTGGGAACTGCTATTTACTGCCATTAGATCATAGTGGGAAAGATTTTCCTGACGGGGAGATCGCCAAATATGAGAAACAAAAGGATAATCTGAAATACATGTTCCGGTGGGAACTGCTATTTACTGCCATTAGGTCATAGTGGGAAAGATTTTCCTGACGGGGAGATCGCCAAGTACGCAAAACGAAAGGATAATCTTAAATACACATTCCGGTGGGAACTGCTATTTACTGCCATTAGATCATAGTGGGAAAGATTTTCAAGACCGGGAGATCGCCAAATACGCGAAACAAAAGGATAATCTTAAATACACATTCCGGTGGGAACTGCTATTTACTGCCATTATATCATAGTGGGAAAGATTTTCCTGACGGGGAGACCGCCAAATACGCGAAACAAAAAGATAATCTTAAATACACGTTCTGGTGGGAACTGCTATTTTCTTCCATTAGTTCATAGTGGGGAAGATTTTCCGGATGGGGAGATCGCCAAATACGCGAAACAAAAGGATAATCTTAAATACACGTTCCAGTGGGAACTGCTATTTACTGCCATTAGATCATAGTGGGAAAGATTTTCCTGACGGGGAGATCGCCAAATACGCGAAACAATAGGATAATCTTAAATACATGTTCCGGTGGGAACTGCTATTTACTGCCATTAGATCATAGTGGGAAAGATTTTCCTGACGGGGAGATCGCCAAATACGCAAAACGAAAGGATAATCTTAAATACACATTCCGGTGGGAACTGCTATTTACTGCCATTACATCATAGTGGGAAAGATTTTCCTGACGGGGAGATCGCCAAATACGCGAAACAAAGGATAATCTAAAATACATGTTCCGGTGGGAACTGCTATTTACTGCCATTAGATCATAGTGGGAAAGATTTTCCTGACGGGGAGATCGCCAAATACGCGAAAGAAGAGGATAATCTTAAATACACATTCCGGGGGAACTACTATTTACTGCCATTAGATCATAGTGGGGAAGATTTTCCTGATGGGGAGAAGGCCAAATATGCGAAACAAAAGGATTATCTTAAATACACGTTCTGGTGGGAACTGCTATTTACTGCCATTAGATCATAGTGGGAAAGATTTTCCTGACTGGGAGATCGCCAAATACGCGAAACAAAAGGATAGTCTTTAATACATGTTCCGGTGGGAACTGCTATTTACTGCCATTAGATCATAGTGGGAAAGATTTTCCTGATGGGGAGATCGCCAAATACGCGAAACAAAAGGATAATCTTAAATACACGTTCTGGTGGGAACTGCTATTTACTGCCATTAGATCATAGTGGGAAAGATTTTCAAGACCGGGAGATCGCCAAATACGCGAAACAAAAGGATAATCTTAAATACACATTCCGGTGGGAACTGCTATTTACTGCCATTATATCATAGTGGGAAAGATTTTCCTGCAGGGGAGACCGCCAAATACGCGAAACAAAAAGAAAATCTTAAATACACGTTCTGGTGGGAACTGCTATTTTCTCCCATTAGATCATAGTGGGGAAGATTTTCCGGATGGGGAGATCGCCAAATACGCGAAACAAAAGGATAATCTTAAATACACGTTCCAGTGGGAACTGCTATTTACTGCCATTAGATCATAGTGGGAAAGATTTTCCTGACGGGGAGATCGCCAAATACGCGAAACAAAAGGATAATCTTAAATACATGTTACGGTGGGAACTGCTATTTACTGCCATTAGATCATAGTGGGAAAGATTTTCCTGACGGGGAGATCGCCAAATACGCAAAACGAAAGGATAATCTTAAATACACATTCCGGTGGGAACTGCTATTTACTGCCATTAGATCATAGTGGGGAAGATTTTCAAGACCGGGAGATCGCCAAATACGCAAAACAAAAGGATAATCTTAAATACACATTCCGGTGGGAACTGCTATTTACTGCCATTAGATCATAGTTGGAAAGATTTTCCTGACGGGGAGATCGCCAAATATGAGAAACAAAAGGATAATCTGAAATACATGTTCCGGTGGGAACTGCTATTTACTGCCATTAGGTCATAGTGGGAAAGATTTTCCTGACGGGGAGATCGCCAAGTACGCAAAACGAAAGGATAATCTTAAATACACATTCCGGTGGGAACTGCTATTTACTGCCATTAGATCATAGTGGGAAAGATTTTCAAGACCGGGAGATCGCCAAATACGCGAAACAAAAGGATTATATTAAATACACATTCCGGTGGGAACTGCTATTTACTGCCATTATATCATAGTGGGAAAGATTTTCCTGACGGGGAGACCGCCAAATACGCGAAACAAAAAGATAATCTTAAATACACGTTCTGGTGGGAACTGCTATTTTCTTCCATTAGTTCATAGTGGGGAAGATTTTCCGGATGGGGAGATCGCCAAATACGCGAAACAAAAGGATAATCTTAAATACACGTTCCAGTGGGAACTGCTATTTACTGCCATTAGATCATAGTGGGAAAGATTTTCCTGACGGGGAGATCGCCAAATACGCGAAACAATAGGATAATCTTAAATACATGTTCCGGTGGGAACTGCTATTTACTGCCATTAGATCATAGTGGGAAAGATTTTCCTGACGGGGAGATCGCCAAATACGCAAAACGAAAGGATAATCTTAAATACACATTCCGGTGGGAACTGCTATTTACTGCCATTACATCATAGTGGGAAAGATTTTCCTGACGGGGAGATCGCCAAATACGCGAAACAAAGGATAATCTAAAATACATGTTCCGGTGGGAACTGCTATTTACTGCCATTAGATCATAGTGGGAAAGATTTTCCTGACGGGGAGATCGCCAAATACGCGAAAGAAAAGGATAATCTTAAATACACATTCCGGGGGAACTACTATTTACTGCCATTAGATCATAGTGGGGAAGATTTTCCTGATGGGGAGACCGCCAAATATGCGAAACAAAAGGATAATCTTAAATACACGTTCTGGTGGGAACTGCTATTTACTGCCATTAGATCATAGTGGGAAAGATTTTCCTGACTGGGAGATCGCCAAATACGCGAAACAAAAGGATAGTCTTTAATACATGTTCCGGTGGGAACTGCTATTTACTGCCATTAGATCATAGTGGGAAAGATTTTCCTGATGGGGAGATCGCCAAATACGCGAAACAAAAGGATAATCTTAAATACACGTTCTGGTGGGAACTGCTATTTACTGCCATTAGATCATAGTGGGAAAGATTTTCAAGACCGGGAGATCGCCAAATACGCGAAACAAAAGGATAATCCTAAATACACATTCCGGTGGGAACTGCTATTTACTGCCATTATATCATAGTGGGAAAGATTTTCCTGCAGGGGAGACCGCCAAATACGCGAAACAAAAAGAAAATCTTAAATACACGTTCTGGTGGGAACTGCTATTTTCTCCCATTAGATCATAGTGGGGAAGATTTTCCGGATGGGGAGATCGCCAAATACGCGAAACAAAAGGATAATCTTAAATACACGTTCCAGTGGGAACTGCTATTTACTGCCATTAGATCATAGTGGGAAAGATTTTCCTGACGGGGAGATCGCCAAATACGCGAAACAAAAGGATAATCTTAAATACATGTTCCGGTGGGAACTGCTATTTACTGCCATTAGATCATAGTGGGAAAGATTTTCCTGACGGGGAGATCGCCAAATACGCAAAACGAAAGGATAATCTTAAATACACATTCCGGTGGGAACTGCTATTTACTGCCATTAGATCATAGTGGGGAAGAATTTCAAGACCGGGAGATCGCCAAATACGCAAAACAAAAGGATAATCTTAAATACACATTCCGGTGGGAACTGCTATTTACTGCCATTATATCAAGTGGGTAAGATTTTCCTGACGGGGAGACCGCCAAATACGCGAAACAAAAAGATAATCTTAAATACACGTTCTGGTGGGAACTGCTATTTTCTGCCATTAGATCATAGTGGGGAAGATTTTCCGGATGGGGAGATCGCCAAATACGCGAAACAAAAGGATAATCTTAAATACACGTTCCAGTGGGAACTGCTATTTACTGCCATTAGATCATAGTGGGAAAGATTTTCCTGACGGGGAGATCGCCAAATACGCGAAACAAAAGGATAATCTTAAATACACGTTCTGGTGGGAACTGCTATTTACTGCCATTAGATCATAGTTGGAAAGATTTTCCTGATGGGGAGATCGCCAAATACGCGAAACAAAAGGATAATCTTAAATACACGTTCTGGTGGGAACTGCTATTTACTGCCATTAGATCATAGTGGGAAAGATTTTCCTGACGGGGAGATCGCCAAATACGCGAAACAAAAGGATAATCTTTAATACACGTTCCGGTGGGAACTGCTATTTACTGCCATTAGATCATAGTGGGGAAGATTTTCCTGATGGGGAGATCGCCAAATACGCGAAACAAAAGGATAATCTTAAATACACGTTCTGGTGGGAACTGCTATTTACTGCCATTAGATCATAGTGGGAAAGATTTTCCTGACGGGGAGATCGCCAAATACGCGAAACAAAAGGATAATCTTAAATACATGTTCCGGTGGGAACTGCTATTTACTGCCATTAGATCATAGAGGGAAAGATTTTCCTGATGGGGAGATCGCGAAATACGCGAAACAAAAGGATAATCTTTAATACCCGTTCCGGTGGGAACTGCTATTTACTGCCATTAGATCATAGTGGGGAAGGTTTTCCTGACGGGGAGATCGCCAAATACGCGAAACAAAAGGATAATCTTAAATACATGTTCCGGTGGGAACTGCTATTTACTGCCATTAGATCATAGTGGGAAAGATTTTCAAGACCGGGAGATCGCCAAATACGCGAAACAAAAGGATAATCTTAAATACACATTCCGGTGGGAACTGCTATTTACTGCCATTATATCATAGTGGGAAAGATTTTCCTGACGGGGAGACCGCCAAATACGCGAAACAAAAAGATAATCTTAAATACACGTTCTGGTGGGAACTGCTATTTTCCGCCATTAGATCATAGTGGGGAAGATTTTCCGGATGGGGAGATCGCCAAATACGCGAAACAAAAGGATAATCTTAAATACACGTTCCAGTGGGAACTGCTATTTACTGCCATTAGATCATAGTGGGAAAGATTTTCCTGACGGGGAGATCGCCAAATACGCGAAACAAAAGGATAATCTTAAATACACATTCTGGTGGGAACTGCTATTTACTGCCATTAGATCATAGTGGGAAAGATTTTCCTGATGGGGAGATCGACAAATACGCGAAACAAAAGGATAATCTTAAATACACGTTCTGGTGGGAACTGCTATTTACTGCCATTAGATCATAGTGGGAAAGATTTTCCTGACGGGGATATCGCCAAATACGCGAAACAAAAGGATAATCTTAAATACACGTTCCGGTGGGAACTGCTATTTACTGCCATTAGATCATAGTGGGGAAGATTTTCCTGATGGGGAGATCGCCAAATACGTGAAACAAAAGGATAATCTTAAATACACGTTTTGGTGGGAACTGCTATTTACTGCCATTAGATCATAGTGGGAAAGATTTTCCTGACGGGGAGATCGCCAAATACGCGAAACAAAAGGATAATCTTAAATACATGTTCCGGTGGGAACTGCTATTTACTGCCATTAGATCATAGTGGGAAAGATTTTCCTGATGGGGAGATCGCCAAATACGTGAAACAAAAGGATAATCTTAAATACACGTTCCGGTGGGAACTGCTATTTACTGCCATTAGATCATAGTGGGAAAGATTTTCCTGACGGGGAGATCGCCAAATACGCGAAACAAAAGGATAATCTTCAATACATGTCCGGTGGGAACTGCAATTTACTGCCATTAGATCATAGTGGGAAAGATTTTCCTGACGGGGAGATCGCCAAATACGCGAAACAAAAGGACAATCTTAAATACACGTTCCGGTGGGAACTGCTATTTACTGCCATTAGATCATAGTGGGGAAGATTTTCCTGATGGGGAGACCGCCAAATACGCGAAACAAAAAGATAATTTTAAATACACGTTCCGGTGGGAACTGCTATTTACTGCCATTAGATCATAGTGGGACAGATTTTCCTGACGGGGAGACCGCCAAATACGGGAAACAAAAGGATAATTTTAAATACACGTTCCAGTGGGAACTGCTATTTACTGCCATTAGATCATAGTGGGAAAGATTTTCCTGACAGGGAGATCGCCAAATACGCGAAACAAAAGGATAATCTTAAATACATGTTCCGGTGGGAACTGCTATTTACTGCCATTAGGTCATAGTGGGAAAGATTTTCCTGACGGGGAGATCGCCAAGTACGCAAAACGAAAGGATAATCTGAAATACACATTCCGGTGGGAACTGCTATTTACTGCCATTAGATCATAGTGGGAAAGATTTTCAAGACCGGGAGATCGCCAAATACGCGAAACAAAAGGATAATCATAAATACACATTCCGGTGGGAACTGCTATTTACTGCCATTATATCATAGTGGGAAAGATTTTCCTGACGGGGAGACCGCCAAATACGCGAAACAAAAAGATAATCTTAAATACACGTTCTGGTGGGAACTGCTATTTTCTGCCATTAGATCATAGTGGGGAAGATTTTCCGGATGGGGAGATCGCCAAATACGCGAAACAAAAGGATAATCTTAAATACACGATCCAGTGGGAACTGCTATTTACTGCCATTAGATCATAGTGGGAGAGATTTTCCTGACGGGGAGATCGCCAAATACGCGAAACAATAGGATAATCTTAAATACATGTTCCGGTGGGAACTGCTATTTTCTGCCATTAGATCATAGTGGGAAAGATTTTCCTGACGGGGAGATCGCCAAATACGCAAAACGAAAGGATAATCTTAAATACACATTCCGGTGGGAACTGCTATTTACTGCCATTACATCATAATGGGAAAGATTTTCCTGACGGGGAGATCGCCAAATACGCGAAACAAAAGGATAATCTAAAATACATGTTCCGGTGGGAACTGCTATTTACTGCCATTAGATCATAGTGGGAAAGATTTTCCTGACGGGGAGATCGCCAAATACTCGAAACAAAAGGATAATCTTAAATACACATTCCGGGGGAACTACTATTTACTGCCATTAGATCATAGTGGGGAAGATTTTCCTGATGGGGAGACCGACAAATACTCGAAACAAAAGGATATTCTTAAATACACGTTCTGGTGGGAACTGCTATTTACTGCCATTAGATCATAGTGGGAAAGATTTTCCTGACTGGGAGATCGCCAAATACGCGAAACAAAAGGATAGTCTTAAATACATGTTCCGGTGGGAACTGCTATTTACTGCCATTAGATCATAGTGGGAAAGATTTTCCTGATGGGGAGATCGCCAAATACGCAAAACGAAAGGATAATCTTAAATACACATTCCGGTGGGAACTGCTATTTACTGCCATTAGATCATAGTGGGAAAGATTTTCCTGACGGGGAGATCGCCAAATACGCGAAACAAAGGATAATCTTAAATACATGTTCCGGTGGGAACTGCTAATTACTGCCATTAGATCATAGTGGGAAAGATTTTCCTGACGGGGTGATCGCCAAATACGCGAAACAAAAGGATAATCTTAAATACACGTTCCAGTGGGAACTGCTATTTACTGCCATTAGATCATAGTGGGGAAGATTTTCCTGATGGGGAGACCGCCAAATACGCGAAACAAAAGGATAATCTTAAATACACGTTCTGGTGGGAACTGCTATTTATTGCCATTAGATCATAGTGGGAAAGATTTTCCTGACTGGGAGATCGCCAAATACGCGAAACAAAAGGATAGTCTTAAATACATGTTCCGGTGGGAACTGCTATTTACTGCCATTAGATCATAGTGGGAATGATTTTCCTGATGGGGAGATCACCAAATACGCGAAACAAAAGGATAATCTTAAATACACGTTCTGGTGGGAACTGCTATTTACTGCCATTAGATCATAGTGGGAAAGATTTTCCTGACGGGGAGATCGCCAAATACGCGAAACAAAGGATAATCTTAAATACATGTTCCGGTGGGAACTGCTAATTACTGCCATTAGATCATAGTGGGAAAGATTTTCCTGACGGGGAGATCTCCAAATACGCGAAACAAAAGGATAATCTTAAATACACGTTCTGGGGTAACTGCTATTTACTGCCATTAGATCATAGTGGGGAAGATTTTCCTGATGGGGAGACCGCCAAATACGCGAAACAAAAGGATAATCTTAAATACACGTTCTGGTGGGAACTGCTATTTATTGCCATTAGATCATAGTGGGAAAGATTTTCCGGATGGGGAGATCGCCAAATACGCGAAACAAAAGGATAGTCTTAAATACATGTTCCGGTGGGAACTGCTATTTACTGCCATTAGATCATAGTGGGAATGATTTTCCTGATGGGGAGATCACCAAATACGCGAAACAAAAGGATAATGTTAAATACACGTTCTGGTGGGAACTGCTATTTACTGCCATTAGATCATAGTGGGAAAGATTTTCCTGACGGGGAGATCGCCAAATACGCGAAACAAAAGGATAATCTTAAATACACGTTCCGGTGGGAACTGCTATTTACTGCCATTAGATCATAGTGGGGAAGATTTTCCTGATGGGGAGATCGCCAAATACGCGAAACAAAAGGATTATCTTAAATACACGTTCTGGTGGGAACTGCTATTTACTGCCATTAGATCATAGTGGGAAAGATTTTCCTGACGGGGAGATCGCCAAATACGCGAAACAAAAGGATAATCTTAAATACATGTTCCGGTGGGAACTGCTATTTACTGCCATTAGATCATAGTGGGGAAGATGTTCCTGATGGGGAGATCGCGAAATACGCGAAACAAAAGGATAATCTTTAATACACGTTCCGGTGGGAACTGCTATTTACTGCCATTAGATCATAGTGGGAAAGATTTTCCTGACGGGGAGATCGCCAAATACGCGAAACAAAAGGATAATCTTAAATACACGTTCCGGTGGGAACTGCTATTTACTGCCATTAGATCATAGTGGGGAAGATTTTCCTGATGGGGAGATCGCCAAATACGTGAAACAAAAGGATAATCTTAAATACACGTTCTGGTGGGAACTGCTATTTACTGCCATTAGATCATAGTGGGAAAGATTTTCCTGACGGGGAGATCGCCAATTACGCGAAACAAAAGGATAATCTTAAATACATGTTCCGGTGGGAACTGCTATTTACTGCCATTAGATCACGGAGGGAAAGATTTTCCTGATGGGGAGATCGCGAAATACGCGAAACAAAAGGATAATCTTTAATACACGTTCCTGTGGGAACTGCTATTTACTGCCATTAGATCATAGTGGGGAAGGTTTTCCTGACGGGGAGATCGCCAAATACGCGAAACAAAAGGATAATCTTAAATACATGTTCCGGTGGGAACTGCTATTTACTGCCATTAGATCATAGTGGGAAAGATTTTCCTGATGGGGAGATCGCCAAATACGCGAAACAAAAGGATAATCTTAAATACACTTTCAGGTGGGAACTGCTATTTACTGCCATTAGATCATAGTGGGGAAGATTTTCCTGATGGGGAGACCGCCAAATACGCGAAACAAAAAGATAATCTTAAATACACGTTCCGGTGGGAACTGCTATTTACTGCCATTAGATCATAGTGGGACAGATTCTCCTGACGGGGAGACCGCCAAATACGGGAAACAAAAGTATAATTTTAAATACACGTTCCAGTGGGAACTGCTATTTACTGCCATTAGATCATAGTGGGAAAGATTTTCCTGACAGGGAGATCGCCAAATACGCGAAACAAAAGGATAATCTTAAATACATGTTCCGGTGGGAACTGCTATTTACTGCCATTATGTCATAGTGGGAAAGATTTTCCTGACGGGGAGATCGCCAAGTACGCAAAACGAAAGGATAATCTTAAATACACATTCCGGTGGGAACTGCTATTTACTGCCATTAGATCATAGTGGGAAAGATTTTCAAGACCGGGAGATCGCCAAATACGCGAAACAAAAGGATAATCATAAATACACATTCCGGTGGGAACTGCTATTTACTGCCATTATATCATAGTGGGAAAGATTTTCCTGACGGGGAGACCGCCAAATACGCGAAACAAAAAGATAATCTTAAATACACGTTCTGGTGGGAACTGCTATTTTCTGCCATTAGATCATAGTGGGGAAGATTTTCCGGATGGGGAGATCGCCAAATACGCGAAACAAAAGGATAATCTTAAATACACGATCCAGTGGGAACTGCTATTTACTGCCATTAGATCATAGTGGGAAAGATTTTCCTGACGGGGAGATCGCCAAATACGCGAAACAATAGGATAATCTTAAATACATGTTCCGGTGGGAACTGCTATTTACTGCCATTAGATCATAGTGGGAAAGATTTTCCTGACGGGGAGATCGCCAAATACGCAAAACGAAAGGATAATCTTAAATACACATTCCGGTGGGAACTGCTATTTACTGCCATTACATCATAGTGGGAAAGATTTTCCTGACGGGGAGATCGCCAAATACGCGAAACAAAAGGATAATCTTAAATACATGTTCCGGTGGGAACTGCTATTTACTGCCATTAGATCATAGTGGGAAAGATTTTCCTGACGGGGAGATCGCCAAATACTCGAAACAAAAGGATAACCTAAAATACACATTCCGGGGGAACTACTATTTACTGCGATTAGATCATAGTGGGGAAGATTTTCCTGATGGGGAGACCGACAAATACGCGAAACTAAAGGATATTCTTAAATACACGTTCTGGTGGGAACTGCTATTTACTGCCATTAGATCATAGTGGGAAAGATTTTCCTGACTGGGAGATCGCCAAATACGCGAAACAAAAGGATAGTCTTAAATACATGTTCCGGTGGGAACTGCTATTTACTGCCATTAGATCATAGTGGGAAAGATTTTCCTGATGGGGAGATCGCCAAATACGCGAAACAAAAGGATAATCTTAAATACACGTTCTGGTGGGAACTGCTATTTACTGCCATTAGATCATAGTGGGAAAGATTTTCAAGACCGGAAGATCGCCAAATACGCGAAACAAAAGGATAATCTTAAATACACATTCCGGTGGGAACTGCTATTTACTGCCATTATATCATAGTGGGAAAGATTTTCCTGAAGGGGAGACCGCCAAATACGTGAAACAAAAAGAAAATCTTAAATACACGTTCTGGTGGGAACTGCTATTTTCTGCCATTAGATCATAGTGGGGAAGATTTTTCGGATGGGGAGATCGCCAAATACGCGAAACAAAATGATAATCTTAAATACACGTTCCAGTGGGAACTGCTATTTACTGCTATTAGATCATAGTGGGAAAGATTTTCCTGACGGGGAGATCGCCAAATACGCGAAACAAAAGGATAATCTTAAATACATGTTCCGGTGGGAACTGCTATTTACTGCCATTAGATCATAGTGGCAAAGATTTTCCTGACGGGGAGATCGCCAAATACGCAAAACGAAAGGATAATCTTAAATACACATTCCGGTGGGAACTGCTATTTACTGCCATTAGATCATAGTGGGAAAGATTTTCCTGACGGGGAGATCGCGAAATACGCGAAACAAAGGATAATCTTAAATACATGTTCCGGTGGGAACTGCTAATTACTGCCATTAGATCATAGTGGGAAAGATTTTCCTGACGGGGAGATCGCCAAATACGCGAAACAAAAGGATAATCTTAAATACACGTTCTGGGGTAACTGCTATTTACTGCCATTAGATCATAGTGGGGAAGATTTTCCTGATGGGGAGACCGCCAAATACGCGAAACAAAAGGATAATCTTAAATACACGTTCTGGTGGGAACTGCTATTTATTGCCATTAGATCATAGTGGGAAAGATTTTCCTGACTGGGAGATCGCCAAATACGCGAAACAAAAGGATAGTCTTAAATACATGGTCCGGTGGGAACTGCTATTTACTGCCATTAGATCATAGTGGGAATGATTTTCCTGATGGGGAGATCACCAAATACGCGAAACAAAAGGTTAATCTTAAATACACGTTCTGGTGGGAACTGCTATTTACTGCCATTAGATCATAGTGGGAAAGATTTTCCTGACGGGGAGATCGCCAAATACGCGAAACAAAAGGATAATCTTAAATACACGTTCCGGTGGGAACTGCTATTTACTGCCATTAGATCATAGTGGGGAAGATTTTCCTGATGGGGAGATCGCCAAATACGCGAAACAAAAGGATAATCTTAAATACACGTTCTGGTGGGAACTGCTATTTACTGCCATTAGATCATAGTGGGAAAGATTTTCCTGACGGGGAGATCGCCAAATACGCGAAACAAAAGGATAATCTTAAATACATGTTCCGGTGGGAACTGCTATTTACTGCCATTAGATCATAGTGGGGAAGATGTTCCTGATGGGGAGATCGCGAAATACGCGAAACAAAAGGATAATCTTTAATACACGTTCCGGTGGGAACTGCTATTTACTGCCATTAGATCATAGTGGGGAAGGTTTTCCTGACGGGGAGATCGCCAAATACGCGAAACAAAAGGATAATCTTAAATACACGTTCCGGTGGGAACTGCTATTTACTGCCATTAGATCATAGTGGGGAAGATTTTCCTGATGGGGAGACCACCATATACGCGAAACAAAAAGATAATCTTAAATACACATTCCGGTGGGAACTGCTATTTACTGCCATTAGATCATAGTGGGACAGATTTTCCTGACGGGGAGACCGCCAAATACGGGAAACAAAAGGATAATTTTAAATACACGTTCCAGTGGGAACTGCTATTTACTGCCATTAGATCATAGTGGGAAAGATTTTCCTGACAGGGAGATCGCCAAATACGCGAAACAAAAGGATAATCTTAAATACATGTTCCGGTGGGAACTGCTATTTACTGCCATTAGGTCATAGTGGGAAAGATTTTCCTGACGGGGAGATCGCCAAGTACGCAAAACGAAAGGATAATCTGAAATACACATTCCGGTGGGAACTGCTATTTACTGCCATTAGATCCTAGTGGGAAAGATTTTCAAGACCGGGAGATCGCCAAATACGCGAAACAAAAGGATAATCATAAATACACATTCCGGTGGGAACTGCTATTTACTGCCATTATATCATAGTGGGAAAGATTTTCCTGACGGGGAGACCGCCAAATACGCGAAACAAAAAGATAATCTTAAATACACGTTCTGGTGGGAACTGCTATTTTCTGCCATTAGATCATAGTGGGGAAGATTTTCCGGATGGGGAGATCGCCAAATACGCGAAACAAAAGGATAATCTTAAATACACGATCCAGTGGGAACTGCTATTTACTGCCATTAGATCATAGTGGGAGAGATTTTCCTGACGGGGAGATCGCCAAATACGCGAAACAATAGGATAATCTTAAATACATGTTCCGGTGGGAACTGCTATTTACTGCCATTAGATCATAGTGGGAAAGATTTTCCTGACGGGGAGATCGCCAAATACGCAAAACGAAAGGATAATCTTAAATACACATTCCGGTGGGAACTGCTATTTACTGCCATTACATCATAGTGGGAAAGATTTTCCTGACGGGGAGATCGCCAAATACGCGAAACAAAAGGATAATCTAAAATACATGTTCCGGTGGGAACTGCTATTTACTGCCATTAGATCATAGTGGGAAAGATTTTCCTGACGGGGAGATCGCCAAATACTCGAAACAAACGGATAATCTTAAATACACATTCCGGGGGAACTACTATTTACTGCCATTAGATCATAGTGGGGAAGATTTTCCTGATGGGGAGACCGACAAATACGCGAAACAAAAGGATATTCTTAAATACACGTTCTGGTGGGAACTGCTATTTACTGCCATTAGATCATAGTGGGAAAGATTTTCCTGACTGGGAGATCGCCAAATACGCGAAACAAAAGGATAGTCTTAAATACATGTTCCGGTGGGAACTGCTATTTACTGCCATTAGATCATAGTGGGAAAGATTTTCCTGATGGGGAGATCGCCAAATACGCGAAACAAAAGGATAATCTTAAATACACGTTCTGGTGGGAACTGCTATTTACTGCCATTAGATCATAGTGGGAAAGATTTTCAAGACCGGAAGATCGCCAAATACGCGAAACAAAAGGATAATCTTAAATACACATTCCGGTGGGAACTGCTATTTACTGCCATTATATCATAGTGGGAAAGATTTTCCTGAAGGGGAGACCGCCAAATACGTGAAACAAAAAGAGAATCTTAAATACACGTTCTGGTGGGAACTGCTATTTTCTGCCATTAGATCATAGTGGGGAAGATTTTTCGGATGGGGAGATCGCCAAATACGCGAAACAAAATGATAATCTTAAATACACGTTCCAGTGGGAATTGCTATTTACTGCTATTAGATCATAGTGGGAAAGATTTTCCTGACGGGGAGATCGCCAAATACGCGAAACAAAAGGATAATCTTAAATACATGTTCCGGTGGGAACTGCTATTTACTGCCATTAGATCATAGTGGGGAAGATGTTCCTGATGGGGAGATCGCGAAATACGCGAAACAAAAGGATAATCTTTAATACACGTTCCGGTGGGAACTGCTATTTACTGCTATTAGATCATAGTGGGAAAGATTTTCCTGACGGGGAGATCGCCAAATACGCAAAACGAAAGGATAATCTTAAATACACATTCCGGTGGGAACTGCTATTTACTGCCATTAGATCATAGTGGGAAAGATTTTCCTGACGGGGAGATCGCCAAATACGCGAAACAAAGCATAATCTTAAATACATGTTCCGGTGGGAACTGCTAATTACTGCCATTAGATCATAGTGGGAAAGATTTTCCTGACGGGGAGATCGCCAAATACGCGAAACAAAAGGATAATCTTAAATACACGTTCTGGGGTAACTGCTATTTACTGCCATTAGATCATAGTGGGGAAGATTTTCCTGATGGGGAGACCGCCAAATACGCGAAACAAAAGGATAATCTTAAATACACGTTCTGGTGGGAACTGCTATTTATTGCCATTAGATCATAGTGGGAAAGATTTTCCTGACTGGGAGATCGCCAAATACGCGAAACAAAAGGATAGTCTTAAATACATGTTCCGGTGGGAACTGCTATTTACTGCCATTAGATCATAGTGGGAATGATTTTCCTGATGGGGAGATCACCAAATACGCGAAACAAAAGGATAATCTTAAATACACGTTCTGGTGGGAACTGCTATTCACTGCCATTAGATCATAGTGGGAAAGATTTTCCTGACGGGGAGATCGCCAAATACGCGAAACAAAAGGATAATCTTAAATACACGTTCCGGTGGGAACTGCTATTTACTGCCATTAGATCATAGTGGGGAAGATTTTCCTGATGGGGAGATCGCCAAATACGCGAAACAAAAGGATAATCTTAAATACACGTTCTGGTGGGAACTGCTATTTACTGCCATTAGATCATAGTGGGAAAGATTTTCCTGACGGGGAGATCGCCAAATACGCGAAACAAAAGGATAATCTTAAATACACGTTCCGGTGGGAACTGCTATTTACTGCCATTAGATCATAGTGGGGAAGATTTTCCTGATGGGGAGATCGCCAAATACGTGAAACAAAAGGATAATCTTAAATACACGTTCTGGTGGGAACTGCTATTTACTGCCATTAGATCATAGTGGGAAAGATTTTCCTGACGGGGAGATCGCCAAATACGCGAAACAAAAGGATAATCTTAAATACATGTTCCGGTGGGAACTGCTATTTACTGCCATTAGATCACGGAGGGAAAGATTTTCCTGATGGGGAGATCGCGAAATACGCGAAACAAAAGGATAATCTTTAATACACGTTCCTGTGGGAACTGCTATTTACTGCCATTAGATCATAGTGGGGAAGGTTTTCCTGACGGGGAGATCGCCAAATACGCGAAACAAAAGGATAATCTTAAATACATGTTCCGGTGGGAACTGCTATTTACTGCCATTAGATCATAGTGGGAAAGATTTTCCTGATGGGGAGATCGCCAAATACGTGAAACAAAAGGATAATCTTAAATACACGTTCCGGTGGGAACTGCTATTTACTGCCATTAGATCATAGTGGGGAAGATTTTCCTGACGGGGAGATCGCCAAATACGCGAAACAAAAGGATAATCTTCAATACATGTCCGGTGGGAACTGCAATTTACTGCCATTAGATCATAGTGGGAAAGATTTTCCTGACGGGGAGATCGCCAAATACGCGAAACAAAAGGATAATCTTAAATACACGTTCCGGTGGGAACTGCTATTTACTGCCATTAGATCATAGTGGGGAAGATTTTCCTGATGGGGAGACCGCCAAATACGCGAAACAAAAAGATAATCTTAAATACACGTTCCGGTGGGAACTGCTATTTACTGCCATTAGATCATAGTGGGACAGATTCTCCTGACGGGGAGACCGCCAAATACGGGAAACAAAAGGATAATTTTAAATACACGTTCCAGTGGGAACTGCTATTTACTGCCATTAGATCATAGTGGGAAAGATTTTCCTGACAGGGAGATCGCCAAATACGCGAAACAAAAGGATAATCTTAAATACATGTTCCGGTGGGAACTGCTATTTACTGCCATTATGTCATAGTGGGAAAGATTTTCCTGACGGGGAGATCGCCAAGTACACAAAACGAAAGGATAATCTTAAATACACATTCCGGTGGGAACTGCTATTTACTGCCATTAGATCATAGTGGGAAAGATTTTCAAGACCGGGAGATCGCCAAATACGCGAAACAAAAGGATAATCATAAATACACATTCCGGTGGGAACTGCTATTTACTGCCATTATATCATAGTGGGAAAGATTTTCCTGACGGGGAGACCGCCAAATACGCGAAACAAAAAGATAATCTTAAATACACGTTCTGGTGGGAACTGCTATTTTCTGCCATTAGATCATAGTGGGGAAGATTTTCCGGATGGGGAGATCGCCAAATACGCGAAACAAAAGGATAATCCCAAATACACGATCCAGTGGGAACTGCTATTTACTGCCATTAGATCATAGTGGGAAAGATTTTCCTGACGGGGAGATCGCCAAATACGCGAAACAATAGGATAATCTTAAATACATGTTCCGGTGGGAACTGCTATTTACTGCCATTAGATCATAGTGGGAAAGATTTTCCTGACGGGGAGATCGCCAAATACGCAAAACGAAAGGATAATCTTAAATACACATTCCGGTGGGAACTGCTATTTACTGCCATTACATCATACTGGGAAAGATTTTCCTGACGGGGAGATCGCCAAATACGCGAAACAAAAGGATAATCTTAAATACATGTTCCGGTGGGAACTGCTATTTACTGCCATTAGATCATAGTGGGAAAGATTTTCCTGACGGGGAGATCGCCAAATACTCGAAACAAAAGGATAACCTTAAATACACATTCCGGGGGAACTACTATTTACTGCGATTAGATCATAGTGGGGAAGATTTTCCTGATGGGGAGACCGACAAATACGCGAAACAAAAGGATATTCTTAAATACACGTTCTGGTGGGAACTGCTATTTACTGCCATTAGATCATAGTGGGAAAGATTTTCCTGACTGGGAGATCGCCAAATACGCGAAACAAAAGGATAGTCTTAAATACATGTTCCGGTGGGAACTGCTATTTACTGCCATTAGATCATAGTGGGAAAGATTTTCCTGATGGGGAGATCGCCAAATACGCGAAACAAAAGGATAATCTTAAATACTCGTTCTGGTGGGAACTGCTATTTACTGCCATTAGATCATAGTGGGAAAGATTTTCAAGACCGGAAGATCGCCAAATACGCGAAACAAAAGGATAATCTTAAATACACATTCCGGTGGGAACTGCTATTTACTGCCATTATATCATAGTGGGAAAGATTTTCCTGAAGGGGAGACCGCCAAATACGTGAAACAAAAAGAAAATCTTAAATACACGTTCTGGTGGGAACTGCTATTTTCTGCCATTAGATCATAGTGGGGAAGATTTTTCGGATGGGGAGATCGCCAAATACGCGAAACAAAATGATAATCTTAAATACACGTTCCAGTGGGAACTGCTATTTACTGCTATTAGATCATAGTGGGAAAGATTTTCCTGACGGGGAGATCGCCAAATACGCGAAACAAAAGGATAATCTTAAATACATGTTCCAGTGGGAACTGCTATTTACTGCCATTAGATCATAGTGGGAAAGATTTTCCTGACGGGGAGATCGCCAAATACGCAAAACGAAAGGATAATCTTAAATACACATTCCGGTGGGAACTGCTATTTACTGCCATTAGATCATAGTGGGAAAGATTTTCCTGACGGGGAGATCGCCAAATACGCGAAACAAAAGATAATCTTAAATACATGTTCCGGTGGGAACTGCTAATTACTGCCATTAGATCATAGTGGGAAAGATTTTCCTGACGGGGAGATCGCCAAATACGCGAAACAAAAGGATAATCTTAAATACACGTTCTGGGGTAACTGCTATTTACTGCCATTAGATCATAGTGGGGAAGATTTTCCTGATGGGGAGACCGCCAAATACGCGAAACAAAAGGATAATCTTAAATACACGTTCTGGTGGGAACTGCTATTTATTGCCATTAGATCATAGTGGGAAAGATTTTCCTGACTGGGAGATCGCCAAATACGCGAAACAAAAGGATAGTCTTAAATACATGTTCCGGTGGGAACTGCTATTTACTGCCATTAGATCATAGTGGGAATGATTTTCCTGATGGGGAGATCACCAAATACGCGAAACAAAAGGATAATCTTAAATACACGTTGTGGTGGGAACTGCTATTTACTGCCATTAGATCATAGTGGGAAAGATTTTCCTGACGGGGAGATCGCCAAATACGCGAAACAAAAGGATAATCTTAAATACACGTTCCGGTGGGAACTGCTATTTACTGGCATTAGATCATAGTGGGGAGGATTTTCCTGATGGGGAGATCGCCAAATACGCGAAACAAAAGGATAATCTTAAATACATGTTCCGGTGGGAACTGCTATTTACTGCCATTATGTCATAGTGGGAAAGATTTTCCTGACGGGGAGATCGCCAAGTACACAAAACGAAAGGATAATCTTAAATACACATTCCGGTGGGAACTGCTATTTACTGCCATTAGATCATAGTGGGAAAGATTTTCAAGACCGGGAGATCGCCAAATACGCGAAACAAAAGGATAATCATAAATACCCATTCCGGTGGGAACTGCTATTTACTGCCATTATATCATAGTGGGAAAGATTTTCCTGACGGGGAGACCGCCAAATACGCGAAACAAAAAGATAATCTTAAATACACGTTCTGGTGGGAACTGCTATTTTCTGCCATTAGATCATAGTGGGGAAGATTTTCCGGATGGGGAGATCGCCAAATACGCGAAACAAAAGGATAATCCCAAATACACGATCCAGTGGGAACTGCTATTTACTGCCATTAGATCATAGTGGGAAAGATTTTCCTGACGGGGAGATCGCCAAATACGCGAAACAATAGGATAATCTTAAATACATGTTCCGGTGGGAACTGCTATTTACTGCCATTAGATCATAGTGGGAAAGATTTTCCTGACGGGGAGATCGCCAAATACGCAAAACGAAAGGATAATCTTAAATACACATTCCGGTGGGAACTGCTATTTACTGCCATTACATCATACTGGGAAAGATTTTCCTGACGGGGAGATCGCCAAATACGCGAAACAAAAGGATAATCTTAAATACATGTTCCGGTGGGAACTGCTATTTACTGCCATTAGATCATAGTGGGAAAGATTTTCCTGACGGGGAGATCGCCAAATACTCGAAACAAAAGGATAACCTTAAATACACATTCCGGGGGAACTACTATTTACTGCGATTAGATCATAGTGGGGAAGATTTTCCTGATGGGGAGACCGACAAATACGCGAAACAAAAGGATATTCTTAAATACACGTTCTGGTGGGAACTGCTATTTACTGCCATTAGATCATAGTGGGAAAGATTTTCCTGACTGGGAGATCGCCAAATACGCGAAACAAAAGGATAGTCTTAAATACATGTTCCGGTGGGAACTGCTATTTACTGCCATTAGATCATAGTGGGAAAGATTTTCCTGATGGGGAGATCGCCAAATACGCGAAACAAAAGGATAATCTTAAATACTCGTTCTGGTGGGAACTGCTTTTTACTGCCATTAGATCATAGTGGGAAAGATTTTCAAGACCGGAAGATCGCCAAATACGCGAAACAAAAGGATAATCTTAAATACACATTCTGGTGGGAACTGCTATTTACTGCCATTATATCATAGTGGGAAAGATTTTCCTGAAGGGGAGACCGCCAAATACGTGAAACAAAAAGAAAATCTTAAATACACGTTCTGGTGGGAACTGCTATTTTCTGCCATTAGATCATAGTGGGGAAGATTTTTCGGATAGGGAGATCGCCAAATACGCGAAACAAAATGATAATCTTAAATACACGTTCCAGTGGGAACTGCTATTTACTGCTATTAGATCATAGTGGGAAAGATTTTCCTGACGGGGAGATCGCCAAATACGCGAAACAAAAGGATAATCTTAAATACATGTTCCGGTGGGAACTGCTATTTACTGCCATTAGATCATAGTGGGAAAGATTTTCCTGACGGGGAGATCGCCAAATACGCAAAACGAAAGGATAATCTTAAATACACATTCCGGTGGGAACTGCTATTTACTGCCATTAGATCATAGTGGGAAAGATTTTCCTGACGGGGAGATCGCCAAATACGCGAAACAAAGGATAATCTTAAATACATGTTCCGGTGGGAACTGCTAATTACTGCCATTATATCATAGTGGGAAAGATTTTCCTGACGGGGAGATCGCCAAATACGCGAAACAAAAGGATAATCTTAAATACACGTTCTGGTGGGAACTGCTATTTATTGCCATTAGATCATAGTGGGAGAGATTTTCCTGACTGGGAGATCGCCAAATACGCGAAACAAAAGGATAGTCTTAAATACATGTTCCGGTGGGAACTGCTATTTACTGCCATTAGATCATAGTGGGAATGATTTTCCTGATGGGGAGATCACCAAATACGCGAAACAAAAGGATAATCTTAAATACACGTTGTGGTGGGAACTGCTATTTACTGCCATTAGATCATAGTGGGAAAGATTTTCCTGACGGGGAGATCGCCAAATACGCGAAACAAAAGGATAATCTTAAATACACGTTCCGGTGGGAACTGCTATTTACTGGCATTAGATCATAGTGGGGAGGATTTTCCTGATGGGGAGATCGCCAAATACGCGAAACAAAAGGATAATCTTAAATACACGTTCTGGTGGGAACTGCTATTTACTGCCATTAGATCATAGTGGGAAAGATTTTCCTAACGGGGAGATCGCCAAATACGCGAAACAAAAGGATAATCTTAAATACATGTTCCGGTGGGAACTGCTATTTACTGCCATTAGATCATAGTGGGGAAGATGTTCCTGATGGGGAGATCGCGAAATACGCGAAACAAAAGGATAATCTTTAATACACGTTCCGGTGGGAACTGCTATTTACTGCCATTAGATCATAGTGGGGAAGGTTTTCCTGACAGGGAGATCGCCAAATACGCGAAACAAAAGGATAATCTTAAATACATGTTCCGGTGGGAACTGCTATTTACTGCCATTACATCATAGTGGGAAAGATTTTCCTGATGGGGAGATCGCTAAATACGTGAAACAAAAGGATAATCTTAAATACACGTTCCGGTGGGAACTGCTATTTACTGCCATTAGATCATAGTGGGGAAGATTTTCCTGACGGGGAGATCGCCAAATACGTGAAACAAAAGGATAATCTTCAATACATGTCCGGTTGGAACTGCAATTTACTGCCATTAGATCATAGTGGGAAAGATTTTCCTGACGGGGAGATCGCCAAATACGCGAAACAAAAGGATAATCTTAAATACACGTTCCGGTGGGAACTGCTATTTACTGCCATTAGATCATAGTGGGGAAGATTTTCCTGATGGGGAGACCGCCAAATACGCGAAACAAATAGATAATCTTAAATACACATTCCGGTGGGAACTGCTATTTACTGCCATTAGATCATAGTGGGACAGATTTTCCTGACGGGGAGACCGCCAAATACGGGAAACAAAAGGATAATCTTAAATACACGTTCCGGTGGGAACTGCTATCTACTGCCATTAGATCATAGTGGGAAAGATTTTCCTGACAGGGAGATCGCCAAATACGCGAAACAAAAGGATAATCTTAAATACATGTTCCGGTGGGAACTGCTATTTACTGCCATTAGGTCATAGTGGGAAAGATTTTCCTGACGGGGAGATCGCCAAGTACGCAAAACGAAAGGATAATCTTAAATACACATTCCGGTGGGAACTGCTATTTACTGCCATTAGATCATAGTGGGAAAGATTTTCAAGACCGGGAGATCGCCAAATACGCGAAACAAAAGGATAATCTTAAATACACATTCCGGTGGGAACTACTATTTACTGCCATTAGATCATAGTGGGGAAGATTTTCCTGATGGGGAGATCGCCAAATACGCGAAACAAAAGGATAATCTTAAATACACGTTCTGGTGGGAACTGCTATTTTCTGCCATTGGATCATAGTGGGAAAGATTTTCCTGACGGGGAGATCTTCAAATACGTGAAACAAAAGGATAATCTTAAATACGCGTTCCGGTGGGATCTGCTATTTACTGCCATTAGATCATAGTGGGAAAGATTTTCCTTATGGGGAGATCGCCAAATACGCGAAACAAACGGATAATCTTAAATACATGTCCGGTGGGAACTGCAATTTACTGCCATTAGATCATAGTGGGAAAGATTTTCCTGACGGGGAGATCGCCAAATACGCGAAACAAAAGGATAATCTTAAATACACGTTCCGGTGGGAACTGCTATTTACTGCCATTAGATCATAGTGGGGAAGATTTTCCTGATGGGGAGACCGCCAAATACGCGAAACAAAAAGATAATCTTAAATACACGTTCCGGTGGGAACTGCTATTTACTGCCATTAGATCATAGTGGGACAGAATTTCCTGACGGGGAGACCGCCAAATACGGGAAACAAAAGGATAATCTTAAATACACGTTCCGGTGGGAACTGCTATTTACTGCCATTAGATCATAGTGGGAAAGATTTTCCTGACAGGGAGATCGCCAAATACGCGAAACAAAAGGATAATCTTAAATACATGTTCCGGTGGGAACTGCTATTTACTGCCATTAGGTCATAGTGGGAAAGATTTTCCTGACGGGGAGATCGCCAAGTACGCAAAACGAAAGGATAATCTTAAATACACATTCCGGTGGGAACTGCTATTTACTGCCATTAGATCATAGTGGGACAGATTTTCCTGACGGGGAGACCGCCAAATACGGGAAACAAAAGGATAATCTTAAATACACGTTCCGGTGGGAACTGCTATCTACTGCCATTAGATCATAGTGGGAAAGATTTTCCTGACAGGGAGATCGCCAAATACGCGAAACAAAAGGATAATCTTAAATACATGTTCCGGTGGGAACTGCTATTTACTGCCATTAGGTCATAGTGGGAAAGATTTTCCTGACGGGGAGATCGCCAAGTACGCAAAACGAAAGGATAATCTTAAATACACATTCCGGTGGGAACTGCTATTTACTGCCATTAGATCATAGTGGGAAAGATTTTCAAGACCGGGAGATCGCCAAATACGCGAAACAAAAGGATAATCTTAAATACACATTCCGGTGGGAACTACTATTTACTGCCATTAGATCATAGTGGGGAAGATTTTCCTGATGGGGAGATCGCCAAATACGCGAAACAAAAGGATAATCTTAAATACACGTTCTGGTGGGAACTGCTATTTTCTGCCATTGGATCATAGTGGGAAAGATTTTCCTGACGGGGAGATCTTCAAATACGTGAAACAAAAGGATAATCTTAAATACGCGTTCCGGTGGGATCTGCTATTTACTGCCATTAGATCATAGTGGGAAAGATTTTCCTTATGGGGAGATCGCCAAATACGCGAAACAAAAGGATAATCTTAAATACATGTCCGGTGGGAACTGCAATTTACTGCCATTAGATCATAGTGGGAAAGATTTTCCTGACGGGGAGATCGCCAAATACGCGAAACAAAAGGATAATCTTAAATACACGTTCCGGTGGGAACTGCTATTTACTGCCATTAGATCATAGTGGGGAAGATTTTCCTGATGGGGAGACCGCCAAATACGCGAAACAAAAAGATAATCTTAAATACACGTTCCGGTGGGAACTGCTATTTACTGCCATTAGATCATAGTGGGACAGAATTTCCTGACGGGGAGACCGCCAAATACGGGAAACAAAAGGATAATCTTAAATACACGTTCCGGTGGGAACTGCTATTTACTGCCATTAGATCATAGTGGGAAAGATTTTCCTGACAGGGAGATCGCCAAATACGCGAAACAAAAGGATAATCTTAAATACATGTTCCGGTGGGAACTGCTATTTACTGCCATTAGGTCATAGTGGGAAAGATTTTCCTGACGGGGAGATCGCCAAGTACGCAAAACGAAAGGATAATCTTAAATACACTTTCCGGTGGGAACTGCTATTTACTGCCATTAGATCATAGTGGGTAAGATTTTCAAGACCGGGAGATCGCCAAATACGCGAAACAAAAGGATAATCTTAAATACACATTCTGGTGGGAACTACTATTTACTGCCATTATATCATAGTGGGAAAGATTTTCCTGACGGGGAGACCGCCAAATACGCGAAACAGAAAGATAATCTTAAATACACGTTCTGATGGGAACTGCTATTTTCTGCCATTAGATCATAGTGGGAAAGATTTTCCTGACGGGGAGATCTTCAAATACGTGAAACAAAAGGATAATCTTAAATACGCGTTCCGGTGGGATCTGCTATTTACTGCCATTAGATCATAGTGGGAAAGATTTTCCTGATGGGGAGATCGCCAAATACGCGAAACAAAAGGATAATCTTAAATACATGTTCGGGTGGGAACTGCTATTTTCTGCCATTAGATCATATGGGAAAGATTTTCCTGACTGGGAGATCGCCAAATACGTGAAACAAAAGGATAATCTTGAATACACGTTCCGGTGGGAACTGCTGTTTTCTGCCATTAGATCATAGTGGGGAAGACTTTCGTGTTTGACTGATGCTGCCTGTCACCAGTTCCTACAACTTCATTTGACTCTAGCACTGACATCTAATGTCCCAACGTCTTCAAATACATTCCAGTTACTGCCTTCACATCCACAGCTCCCTCAAGTAACATGGGAATTATTTCTTCATGTTTCAGCATGTCTCCCGTCATTCCATCGTCCAGCATCTCATTGTTTTCCAGATGCTCCTCCACATTTCTTGCATTATTAGTCCACCTTATTTTCATATTCCTTCTACAGCTCCATATCCCAAACTATTGTCTTATTTTTCGATTTTCTCAGAGCCAATCATTCACTTGTCTACAGTGCAGTGCTCCGAACATACATTTTCAGAAAAATCTTCATCAGATTAAGGCTGACGCAGATTTCTTTTCTCTAAGAATGCCTTCTTAGTTTCGCTAGCTTTTTTTTTTGTCCTTCTCGCTTCGTCCGTTCTGTGTTATTTTACATCGAAAATAGAAGAATTTCCTAACCTCGTCTCCATTGTCATCTGTGATTTTCATATTAAGTTTATCGCTAATCTCCTGACTGCTACTCCTCGTTACCTTAGTTAGTTTAGTTTTAGTCCGTATTCCGGTATTGATAATGATTTATAGGAGAAGTGTGCATCGTCTGAAGCTGAAGAGCGAACAGCTTGTTTCGTAATGCACCAAATAATATGCACATACATATTGGACTGAATCTGGTTTAAAGCTTTCGATGGTACATCTTCCTTGAAAGAATACACCGCCATTTGACTGCATATTTCTTGAACAATCTAGGTTTCGGCTTTCACGCCACTATCAAATACAATGTTGTTAGACCATAACCTCCCTTTTGTTGTGTCATCCTGCACTGTACATAGCCAAATGATGATAATGGTCAAAGGAAATTGTACAGCCGGCCGCGGTGGCCGAGCGGTTCTAGGCGCTTCAGTCCGGAACCGCGCGACTGCTACGGTTGGAGGTTCGAATCCCGTCTCCGGCATGGAGGTGTGTGATGTCCTTAGGTTAGTTAGGTTTAAGTAGTTCTAAGTTCTAGGGGACTGATGACCTTAGATGTTAAGTCTCATAGTGCTCAGAGCTATTTGTTTTTTTTTTTTTTTTTGACATTCTACTCGGTAATGGTGTGAAAGCTGAAATCTAGACTGTGAACAACAAATATGCAGAAATATTTAGTCAGGAAGCTATCCAGTAAATAGCGCTCGTTTGAGGCAGTCAGCATACACTGAGCATTTGAGGATTTGATGGTAAAAGATATATTTTTCATTAATTAGAACGAAATGGGCGCCTAGTCACCCGAGCTCTTAAATGGAGCCATTTTACTGCCTTCGAGAAAGAACGGCAGAAACGTGAATTATGTGCATTTAAATAGAAAGAATCCAAAATCATATATCAGCCTGCCACTAGAAATTACTTGGAACAGCGAATGCAACAGGTGGACGCAATATATCAGGTGAGCTTCATGGAATTCGTGGCTGGCGAAAGCGCTGTTTTTCATTTGTTGCCTGGTCTGAAAATATTTTTTTTAAATTAGTAGGAGTTTTTATTTTACTAGTCTAATGGACAGAAGTTGTTCGCATCACCTGTATCGAGTATTTCGGAGACGGCAATAAGAATACACAACAACTTGGAGGCCGATGAACGGATAATCCCCGAAAAAGTACTTACTTTTCATGCCTAAGTTCTGAGAATGAACGTTCCTATGTAGGTCCCATGTAAATAAGGTATCGGAAAGCAAGTACGATCAGTAGCGAAATGAAAACCACTGCCGGCCGCGATGGCCGTGCGGTTCTAGGCGCTGCAGTCCGGAACCGCGCGACTGCTACGGTCGCAGGTTCGAATCCTGCCTCGGGCATGGATGTGTGTGATGTCCTTAGGTTAGTTAGGTTTAAGTAGTTCTAAGTTCTAGGGGTCTGATGACCTAATATGTTAAGTCCCATAGTGCTCAGAGCCATTTGAACAATTTGAAAACCACTGTGAAAATCAAAAATGTTTTATTTGCAACAGTCAGCTACACCTTCCAGCTGCTTTCATACGTAGTCGCCGCTCCATCTTAGCCATCTGTCGTAGCGTTGTACCAACTTTCCAGTACTCTTTTCGCAGATGGCAACCGTCTGTGATTTCCGCCAATACTGCTGTGTTTAAGCCCAGCGGTTCGGATGAGCAGAGATGAAACTCAGGCACAGCCAGTTACGGGCTGTATTGTGGGTGATAAAATACTTCCCATCGAAAACGCAGCAGGAGCATCTTCATTGCCCTTGCAGAGCGCGGCCGAGAATTGCGATGGAGAAGGAACTGCATGACAGTTGTGTTACTGTACGTAGGCTGCTCATATCAGGAGAAATCTCTCACCAGGCCCTCATACTTGGGGGGAAACGCTATTTGCTACGCATTTTTGTATGATCACTTTGCATTTACAACAGAAAAGAGCGACGTGACACGATCGTCGGCCATACTAGAGACACTGCCCAACACATCTCTGCAAAGCTTCATCGGATTTTCACAGTGGTTTTCATTTCGCAACCGATCGGAACTTACTTTCAGAATAGCCCTTGTACATTGCTTTTATACTCGCGCTCTCTGGCCTTTTCGTGTGACGAATGATCTTGGGTGAGGTTCCGCAATGCCGATTGGTGGCCAAAATGCTAGGTTACGCAGTAAGACCAGATCTATGTATGAGCTTTGGCTATGTAGCGGACAGGTCTTCCAGAACTCCAAATGTCGCTTTTAGGGTGAATTTCTCAGTAGCTTCGGGAGTACCCAATTTGGCTGACGACGTAGCAAGTTTTGAGTAGTCCTACCAGGAATATTCTGTTGTCTGTGGGAATGTTGCAGGCCAGAAGACTGCAGTGAGATACTGGAAAGCCTACAAACAATCGGCGACTGAGTCCAGTGACTGGCAGCAAACCCTGAACGTGACTAAACGTAAAGTATTGTGCATAGATAGTCGACAAGATCACTGTTTCAGTGGCAGTCATAAAATATATAGGAGTAACCGCACGGAATGGAATGGTTATATAAAATTAGTTGTAGGAAAACAAGTTGCCAGGCTAAGCTCAATTGGAAGCATCTTACGGAAATGTCATTCATCAATGAAAGAAATTTTTTTTTTAATTCTCATTCGACCGATCATTCGAGTATTGCTCATCTGTTTCAGTGCAACACCAGCACTTTGTGCCTCACTGTATTATTGTCTTCTGTTCATATATTTATGTCGGTTGTCTCCCTAAGAGTCAGCTAGGGCACTTTTTTCTGGTTTTTCGGCAATCTGCTGTTTAATTTTGACAATATCTAGATGGAGTTAGTCCTTACGAATAGTGCTCATCACTTCTTTCATACGACGCCCATAGTCAACGGAAAGCGTCGCGATGTTTCGCGTTAAAAAGAAACTGTTTTTAATGCGGAATTTCATGTACACATTCTATATAGTAGTCCAAAGTTAGTCTAGTGAGATATTCGGTTTAGCTACATGAATTAAAAGGGACAGTAAAACAGGGAGAATAACCAGTACTCTAGTGGCGACAAAGTAGCGCTGCAGCACGGCAGAAGCAGTTAGAGCGAGGCAGGGCCCCTCCCGTGTCACTTCCGGAGTACTTATTGTTCTCCATGTTTCACTGTACCTGTTAATGCTTGACACTAAACCGGATATCTCAGAAACTAATTTTAGACTACCATAAAGAATGTGCACATGAAACTAGGCTTCAAAAGTAATTTTCTTCGTAACGGGAAACAAAACACTTTCCACCGATAATGGGCGCTGTGTGAAAGGGTCGATACGCAGTATTTGTTTGGGCTGACTCCAGCTACAGACTGCGAAAACGAAATTGCCAATATCTGACAGACCACGAGATAAAATGAGTCTGTAGGTTCTTAGAAGAGACATGCGGCATGTCTTCTCCATTTTTGGTACTCATTAATACCTTTTACGTGTGGTTCTTGTATGAGAAAATGTTAGCCCTATTATTCATTAATGCATATGGATCGATAGGCAGGGATGTATTGTTATGGAAGGAAAAACTAGAGAAAAAGCTGCTGTGTAGACGATGTGGTTAGTACGCCAAAGAAAAATACGTATGAGCACGTGGTGAGCGTGTTAAGAGAGGAACGGCAACAAGGCAGACGCTACCCTTCAGACCAGCCATGAGCATCCTCAGGTGACCCGCGGGCCTAATTCATTTACGGGTCGCATCTTCAGGTGACCTAAAAGCAGCCATCCTAGCGCATAAGTTCAAAAATATAGTGTCCGTGATACCCCGATATAAAAGGCACCCCTTTGCTGACACCCCAAGCCAACAACTTATGCCTCAAAACACGCGAGTTTGAGACAACATACATTTTGAGTTCGCCCAGTCTTCGTATGTTTACATTTAATTACGCGTCGTGAACATTGTTCCTACACTCACGACTTTTTATAGTAGCTGTCTTAAAAACTTCAGTTGCAGAATTCTGCAACACCGTTAGTGAAGAAACACTTCCACCACCCGGGAACAAACGTAAGCATCTGAAAATGTTATGCCAGACATTGAAATGTCATCATGGAAATGTAAACGTCTATAAAAGAAACTTGGTGCAGCAAATTCATTATAAATTACCTTCAGTTTCAAAAGTGGCGCTGTCATAATTCGTCCAGACTGTATTCCCCACGAATTGCTTTCACGGGCCAGACTGAAACAAATAGTGGACCGGGGGTTGCCCGCACGTGCCATTAGAGACTCAACACCTTGTAGAGGAAGCGAGGCTACATTACCTGCAATTTTACTGGAAAAAAGGCTCGGATGGACACATAACTACCTCACTGCAGCGTGGAATGTTTGTATAATTTCGAGGTTTTGGCTGAGGCACTGACATATCCCTTTGAATGTCAGAAGGATGTCTACCAGGTGACCTTACCAATGAGCGGATTGCTCTTCATAGGATCAAGTGAATTTAATTACAGGTGTTGCACAACAAACAACTTGATTAACTGAATTTATTAATCAGTGGCTATCCTAGGATACGTGAAACATGGGTGCTGTGAGGCACAAATTGATAACAATAGGTACTTCATCAAACTCCTGTATGGAACAAAGTCCCTATAAAACCCTGTTTCCCTGTAAATTTCAAGGTAGACCACAATGGAGTTAACATACTAGCACTTCGGCAAAGATTGGGTAATGAGGCTGAAGTGTGTTCGTTGAAGTCAACACAACATTTTCAAACACGAATAAATTTCCCGAAGTCACTCAGTGATTGCCGAATGTTAGAGAGGAAGGAAAGAACTACAGAAGGAATTATCTTGATTGAGCATCTGTTGAGGAATTAAAAATGTGAAAACTCTAACGTCAATCCGAAATCTTCGCTTACATCGGTTGCGAATGCTGCAGCTGCTCAAGGTGCTTAGAGTTATCCGTGCCCACCTGTGGTGTTGGTGGCGGCTGAAAATTCTAACTCATCTGGTGTGCACTGAAATCTGCTCTGACTCAGAGTTTGGGCTAAACCTGAAGCATCTCCTGGCGAGGCTTCGATGGAAGCATGTAAGTTAATCAGGGTGCTACCAGGAAGAAGCAGAATTTTTGCTCTATTTCTTGTAGTGTGAGCCTTGTGCACAATTTTTCTGACCAATGACAGTGATTGCTCCAAGCTGTGGCCAACCAGGTCCGTTCCTTTTTGTATTGGCGCTCAGAGACAATGTCTGATTCCCATCATCTATCCAACTTTACGTTTCTGCCATTCCGGCCTTCTTCACTTAGTCACAAACGAGTTCGGCGCTCCCACTCTGAAATGCATTTACATTATCCAACGGTAGCTGCTCTTACCGTTTCTTACAAGGGAACCTCCCCATCGCACCCCCCTCAGATTTAGTTATAAGTTGGCACAGTGGATAAGCCTTGAAAAACTGAACACAGATCAGTCGAGAAAACAGGAAGAAGTTCTATGGAACTATGAAAAAATAAGCAAAATTTACACTGAGTAGTCCATGTGCAACATAGGTAACATCAAGGATAATGCGAGCTCAGGAGCGCCGTGGTCCCGTGGTTAGCGTGAGCAGCTGCGGAATGACAGGTCCTTGGTTCAGGTCTTCCCACGAGTGAAAAGTTTTCATTCTTTATTTTCGCAAAGTTATGATCTGTCCGTTCGTTCATTGACGTCTCTGTTCACTGTAATAAGTTTAGTGTCTATGTTTTGCGACCGCACCGCAAAACCGTGCGATTAGTGGACAAAAGGACGTGCCTCTCTAATGGGAACCGAAAACATTTGATCTCACGGTCATAGGTCAACCGATTCCTCCACAGGAAAACACGTCTGATATATTCTATTCGACGCTGGTGACAGCATGTGCGTCACATGACAGGAATATGTTGTCGACCCACCTAACTTGTACAGTTGTCGAATAGGTAAAAAGATTCTTCTACCTTGCCCGACTTAGGTTTTCTTGTGGATGTGATAACCACTCCCAAAAAAGTGATGAAAACATAAGAATTTGTCACGTAAACTGCAAAAAATTAATGCAAAAGTTTCACAGTCGCACAGTTTTCCCTGTGCTCTGTCAAAACATATGTTTTTAACGTTTTGAAAAATTTTTCCGTGTGTAGACCGTCAAATCCGGCATATGTCCAAGCAAATCTGAACATGTCCTGGAATTTTTGAGAGCGAATTTGATTGTGTGAGTGCCTGAACTTTGATAACTGTCTGAAAATAAAAAATTAAAATTTTTATTGGAGTGAAGACTTGAACCAAGGACCTCTCGCTCGGCGGCTATTCACGCTAACCACGGGACCACAGCGCTCCTGAGTTTGTAGAGTCCATAATTGGTATATGTTGCGCGTGGACTACAGAGTTTGTCTATTTTGCTTATTTTTTTTCATAGTTCCACACAACTTCTTCCTGTTTTCTCGATTGATTTGTGTTCAGTTCTTCGAGGCCTATCCACTGTGCCAACTTATAACTAAATCTGAGGGGGGTGCGATGGGGAGGTTCCCTTGTTAGCAGAGTCAACAACAGTTCAGTTAAGCTGGCGCCAGTCTGACAGTTGCGGATCCCGTTTTCTAAAGCACAAATGAGCCAGATGACCTCTTCTTTCACTCCTTGGTCGAACGGTTCACAGAATACGGGCTTCATGTAGTGCGCTGAGCATTCCGATACTGCACCCGCGTCGTTGTCAATTCGCGACGTCTCTCGCTGGTGCCAGTGGACTACTCACGTTCAAAACAGTACACAATAGCTTTCTGTTGTTTAGTACGCAAAACCAGACAGCTCCTCTCCAGTGGAGCGTGGCCCGCATGCATGAGGCTCGTCGCAAACTTCTACGAGACTTCTCCATCCTCTGCCGTTCTGGCAGTGCCTGTCCTTCAAAGAAAACTCATGCTCCTCCTTACGGCTGGACACTGACTGGCTCTCCTCTGTTCGGCCCAAAATGTGGTCAGTAGGATTCCTAACTAGACAGTCAAATGATCCTCTAAATAAGGGATTGCTATGGAAATAGTAGCTTCTATATGTGAATTATTTTTGATTGACTGTGTTTGTTAATTTCATGGAGCCTGATTATGATACATGTTAATTTCGCCAAAAATGGCGACATAATACATTGCTATTAGTTCCACGACAGTGATTCATCTTAGTCGCGTAATATGTGGTAGGATCCTGTTCCTTACCCAAAAGTTATCTGATTGTCAAAAACATTGAAACTAATTATATAAAGACTATTTGGCTTTGTTATTAATAATAATTCAAATGCTAAAAATACTCTCTTGTATAAATAAAGTTAAACGAAGACTGTACTTCTCAGATCGCATAGTATAAATCGAAAATTAGCTTAATGAAGAGAATAACAAGCATCCTGTTCAATTCTCTTTTGAGACATTCTTAAGTAAGTGACGTTGACAAAGGTTGAGTACTGTGTAATGCATTTCTACTTTAAGAATATTCTAAACAAATTTTGTCATGTGTTATTGTATTAAGAGGTCCCTCACATTCCAGAAGTAAGTCTTCTCATTGCTTGAATAGACTTATTCAAAGCTACACCAGTTAGCAAAGGTTACTGTGAGGGAGAGGTTTGCTGGTCTGTTAATATCTCATTGTAGAGCGCTATAAGGAATCTGCTGACAGTAACTGATTTTTCAGAACCTGTTTATTCATGAGATACATACTAGAAGGTTTATTCATGAGATAAATGCTAGAAGGTTCTATTTCATCAAATGAATCTGTGCAATAACTAACTCCTATTTCGAAATTGTGTGTCAGATTTGGAGCGGCGGCAATATTTTTACCTGGTTACAAATAATTAGGACTACTAAACGAATCACTGTTACAGAAGTGCTTTCCAATATATAGTCTCTTGTATATACGATGTTGTGTTCTGGAGACGCTCAATAGCTTAACACTCATTGTTAAGAGGATTACTATCATAAATCGTGAAAAACTATAACACTAACTTTTTATTGTAGAAATACATTTAATTAATCTTATATGTGGATGGATTAGTAGAAGAGCTTTAGCAGAGCGACATTGTTCAGTCACGTGGTGGGCAGTGTTCGTAAGATTTTGACTCGTAAGTGCGTATAACAATGACACCCGAACAAACACAAACTATCTCACCCCACTGAACTACCCAGACGCACTGAATGTGAATTACTCGATTGGATACAGATGAGAAACTGTCATTTAACGTACATACATTGTGATATCTCAATTAATGTGTGATTACGAAGCAGTGAAACCAGCATAATATGCCAGTGCCTCATGACGGAGACGTCATGAACACGATCAACAGAACCTGAAAACTGCTAAGAATCCACGTAAAACAGTTGATAACACTGGCCCTCGATATAGGGTCTACTCCGCAATTATATACTACTTTTTTAACTGGATAGATGTTGGGAAAGCAGTAAAAATAATGTGGATAACTTTTAATTATTTATGCTGTAACGTTCAACCTTGCTCCGCAGCTAATTCTTTTTCATCAACACTCACTTGGGTACGTTAAACAGAAACCAGACGCGGTTCCCGTTGACGCGTGAGAGGGCGAAAGCACAGGGGCCTACACGTAAGACTGTCGGAGGCACGGATGGCGTGGGAGGCAGTAATGGAATTCCGCGGCCTGTACCGTGGTCACGGGAATTACTCGGGCCCCTGAATAAATAATCCCAGCACCAGGACGCGCTCCACTCAGACGCCGAGGTGGTCTTTTCCACACACAGCTGCGCCGACCGCCGCGCACACGGCCCGAGGGCGGAGCCGCAAGCACTCTGGCTCTGCCAAAGGTGTTAACTTCCCGAATACTCACGTTAAGCGACTGCAAAGACATGACCTGCTAGCAGCTACTAAATGAAACACTGTATGTAGTACTCGAGCAGGATAAAAAGATAATATGTAGTCAACACCTAGATAACCTAACGAGGATGCTCTGTTCATCAAGGTCTGCTCTCAGAAATATGTGTCATTGTGCTGATCTGAAGGGGTGTGGTGTAATACGTATATCTCTACTCCTTTCTGTATTATGAAATTACCTTATGGAGCAGTGCTCCTAGAGAAAAAAATTTATTCAGTAGAAGTAGGTAGTTAAGGATATTGTGGAAAGCACATATCGCCCATATTGAAGAGGTCTTTTTTTTTTAATATTCCTTGAACCTTTTCACTTTCTAGTAAATTAACTGCCCCGAATGCTTCTTTTTGTTTCTGACAATGAAAAACAGTTTCGGCCAAAATGTGATCTACACAATCACAATTTAACACACTAAAATCGTTTCCAAGCTGACTTTGTTGCCTTTTATGTGTTTCAGAGTGCAGTTATGTGTTTCGGTACAGTATTTTCCAACAATCTGTCACCTAATATGAAACAAGAAATTGTGAATTCATTCCTGTTCACAAGAAAATTTGAGACATCCCTATGAATTATACAGAGTGTCTCAAACCTTTTGGGTCATACAGAAACGGATGATAGTGGGTCGACAACCGATTATATTGAGATAGAAACCAATGGTCGGAGGTGCACGTTTATATTTTTATGGACATACACACCGTACACAGCATAACAGCAACGCAGCTCACAGTAATAGTTCAAATCGACGACCGCCAGTCTCAGTGTGTCTATTGCAACGGCGTACGCAGTTATTCCGCCCTCTCGTGAGCCGGCCGGAGTGGCCGAGCGGATCTAGGCGCTACTGTATGGAACCGCGCGATCGCTACGGTCGCAGGTTCGTACCCTACCCCGGGCATGGATATGTGTGATGTCCTTAGGTTAGTTAGGTTTAAGTAGTTCTAAATTCTAGGGGACTGATGACCTCAGAAGTTAAGTCCCATAGTGCTCAGAGCCATTTGAACCATTTGGACCCTCTCGTGAAGATTTCAGGTATCCGTTGTACACTGGAAGAGGCACAGGTGATAAACAGCGTACATCTATGACCACCAAACAGACATAAAGCACACAGCTTAGCTCATAGCATGTGTGTAATGGGCGACCAATCCATCACACCGCCGCTTTAAAATATGTCGCACGCATACCACTATTCCTGGTGCCAGTTGTTGACTGCATCAGACAGTTTGTGATGTGTCCATGTTGAGGTGTGTTAATGTGTACAGAGCCAGACGAGAAGACAATGATGGAGTCATATTCCTGACGAGATTTGGCAGACATGCGTTTCGTGTACGGTGCGGCGGAATGTAGTGCTCGTAAAGCAGCACGAATGTACAGAGAACGCTTGTCCAACAGTCGTCACCCTATCTGGAAGAAGTTTGTCTCCAACTTATGAGAGACAGGATCGTTCACGACACAGAAAGCAGGCCAAGGTTCCCGCCAAAAACACGTCCGAACACCAGGCTTTCAGGAGATGACGTCGAATAGTGTGGCCAACCACCCAGCAATAAGCACCTGTCAACTAGCCCTAGAACGTAGATTTAGAAGGATACAGTGTGGAGAGTACTGGTGGAAGCAGTACTACACCGCTATAATAAAGAACGTGTGCAAGCACTGTGACCAGTGGATTTTGAAACCGCGCGTTCATTTCTATCGATGGATTATCCACAGCAGTGCTGTAGTGCCGATTTTCGTACAGCTCGTATTGTTCACGGATGAGGTGTCAATCACCCGTGACGGTGTTGTCAAAAGCCGCACGCCATGTCTGGAGTGGGGACATCCCTACGCCACAATCCCCACGCCACCCACATCGGTCGCCACCAGAAACGATTCTCTGTCAAAGAATGGACGGCCGTTTTCCAGGGTCACTGAACAGGACCTTATTTCCCTGTCCAACTGGTCCATGTTACATGATGTTTCAGCGAGATGAGTTGCTACAGTTCCTGGAGACTGTACATCACGTCATCTGCGAAAGGATGTGATTTCAACACGAAGGTGCACCAACTTACTTCCACGTTAATATCTGCTAGCACCTGAACAACTCGTACCATCATCGCTGGATTGGGAGGGCAGGTCCTGTCCCATGGATAGCGCGATCGCTGGACCTCAACCCTATGGAGTTACGTGAAGACGTTGGTATATGAAACCTCCGTAGAAACGGATGAAGACCTGCTTGTTATGGTCAGAGCTGCCTGTCTACTGGTACAACACACACCAGGGATATTTGAGAGAGTGCGCCATAACTTCATGCGTCGTTGCTGTGCTTGTATTTCATGCCTTGTCGTTATGCGGTGTACACTGCTTATATCCGCAACGCAGTAAATATGCATTTCCGAACATTTGTTCCATATCTTAAAGTAATCGGTTGTGGACCCCTATCACCTGCTTCAATTTGACCCAAAAGTTTTGAGACACAATGAAGATATTCCAAAATCGGAAAGTTCTGTTAACAAAAGGAGTTGCGACTATGCGGCAGCAAAAATCCACAGTGATCCAGAAAGATATTTATATATTTATTCCCATTACGGTTCCCAAAATTTTGTACAGAGGTATTAATTTCCGTGAGTAATGACCATCCCCATAGCTGAGTACACATAATTTCCTAATCGCATCGGTTCAGCATACGTATAAACGCTACAGTCAAAATAATAGGCGAAAGCAGTTTCTGCATGAAATGGAAGTACCACGTGCACAGTCCTAGCATACAGTATACAGCGACTGTATGAGCCATCTCATCAATTACATGACTGGTAGAAGTGTTAACTATAGTAGCGTGACAAATAATTATGTAAATCGGGCGCTATTTATTTTGTAAGTACTACTCTCTCCCAGAAATACCAATGTACTGAATTAAATATTACGCCACCAACAGATAATAAGCAGAATATTTTTTTAATACAATCTTATATTCCTATCAGCTTTATATCTAATTTACCATGCATGTGAACCAATGGCATTAAGTAGCAAACGATAAATTATTGAGAATAAAGTGCATACATTTACTCTGATTTACTACGATTTGTTTCTCTTACGTTACTCTTTCCACGTCTCATATGATGGGATCTACGAAACACGACGAATGAATGTATAAACGAAATTCAAATGTTTCTTTTTGTCTGTAGATGCCGTGTTCGTCATGTACTTCTAGGTTAGTAAATCAGTTCATTCAATGCAGTAATTAAATGTATGTGGTATGTGTTCACAGTGAAAGTACTCTGAACTTGGCATCTCCGAATCACTGTGAAATTCGAGGATTTATTGTGTCTAAATGAAGGTTTCTTTCCGTTACACTGATGGTTGTAGCGTAGGAAGATTGAATGCTTGTTCGTCTCTGCCGAAACGGTTGTTTGCCAGATTTTATCGCAACGATCTCTACCGAATACGTAGAATGTTGAAAATTATTTGTAGTTTCTACCCTGAAAGATGATTCTTGAAGTTTTGCAGGCTCTCATTACGTGTGCAGCACCTTCTCTTTAGATGTGTGCCATTTTAGATTTTTCAAAATTTCTGTTACACTCTTTCGCCAGCGAAACATGCATTTGACGACTGGCAGAAAAGTTCTTTCTATGTACTTGGTGAATTCGGTTTGTGTGATCTGACATGGCTCCCGTACACTTGAACAGTACGGTATTCAAGAAGGAGTGCACGTATTGAATGCTACCTATTTTGCAGGCGAACTGTGATTTCTCGTTATTCTGCCAATGAATCGCTGACTGTGTTTTACTTTATCTAGAGTTGAGTCTAAACGGACGTTCCAGTTCATGTCTGCGGTCACTGTTACTGTCGTACATTTATGTGATATGAAAGACTGCAGTTGTGACTTAACTTTTCAGTCAAAAAATACCACAATTTTGGGTTTTGTGAAGGGCACAACCTTGTATTTCTCTACACATAGTCTACAGTCTTTACAGCTGGCTGATATTTTGCCGTGATCCAACTGGACATTACAGCAAATTTTCGGATGGAATATCCCCATAGACAGCTGTATCATCAGCGAAAATCTTGAAATCGTAATTAATACAGTCCGCTGCATCATTAATATAACATGAACACCAAGGGCGCTACTATGCTCCCCTGGGATGGAGTAGTTATTACTTCAGTTACTGTGTATCACTATCCATACAACTATCATAACATTATCAACGGCGGTTTTTGTCAGTACGCTGTATCTTCTACATTACGTAACAAAAATTAATTATTGAGAGATCACTTTGAAGATTTCGTTCAGCACTAATGACGAAAAATACACAAATAGTATAATGGTAATATTTTTGTTACAAAATTTTATTTACAAAACATTTTTATGAAAGAATGTAGAAGGTGCCGTCTGTTGACAATGTGTTTAACTAACATGCACGACAGAAGTTCAACTGTTTACATTTCTTACCCAAGCGTCGTCTATCACGAGATTTCCATCGTACATGTCGATCTGACGAATCTAGAAGGCGACATTTACTGACTATCTAATTTTACTATTATGCACAACATCACAGGTAAGTTTAACAACACAGGTAAGTACGGTTTACTTTTATAACTTAATATATTTACCATTTAGTTCGCCATTACTTTACAGCGTTTGCAGCGTTACGTTATACTTCTCCTAACCCCACAACTACCATCACCAGCAGAGGTAAAACAAACTTTTGCAGCCGGTAGTATTTATTTCTTATTAATTTTTCTTAACAAATGAGTATTTACAAAAAACCAAGACGGTAAATTGTCAGGTTTCCACGACACCACTGGTCACAACATGCAGGCCGAGAGGGAGACCTCAAACCAGAGAGCGTTCCACACCACTGCAGAAGAAGAAACGCCAGGCAAAGTGACGAACAAAGAATACTTCGACTTCAGCAAGACAGAGAAGCTTAGCGCAGTAGCAGTCAAGACCGAGTCGGTGGCAATGCTCAGCGGCAACAGTTAGCGCAACACAATGACTCTGTGTCAGCAACTTACCTGCTTCACCTTCATCAGTGCAAGAGGACACCTACATAAAATTTCAAAATCATACTGTACCTTACCCTAAAGACAATGAAGTATAAACACATAGTGTTAGTAATATGGACCAAATGTGCGACATTTTAGCTATAATGTGCTGCCACAAGGAAAAGGTTAGACTACGATCATACTAAAGTTGGTGAGCAGCTTCAAAACCTCAGAGGACAGAGTAATGACTGTACTAAGAACAGCCCAGACAATTAAACAGTCAGTTTATGTCGGATGATATTTCTTGTTTTCAAATACACGGACGGGTGGTAGGAAGTTTGCAGCCCCCTGCAGGAGTTGCGTCAACTTACACTGGCCCCTTCATTATAGACTTTGATACTGCATTACAACGTCGTTTGGAGAATAAAGCTAATACAACCTGCTGCATGGATGTAATGGTTACTTTGCATTCATCGTTCGATACACACAATCCTCATACACAGTTGTTTAAATATATAAACATACAGCGCACAAGTGAACGTATTATAGTGGACAAGATAGACACGAAGCCCATGTCTACTACAGTAGTACAAGTTTAAATGCCAACTAGCTCTGCGGATGACGAAGAAATTGAAGAAATGTATGATGAGATAAAAGAAATTATTCAGGTAGTGAAGGGAGACGAAAATTTAATAGTCATGGGTGACTGGAATTCGACAGTAGGAAAAGGGAGAGAAGGAAACATAGTAGGTGAATATGGGTTGAGGCTAAGAAATGAAAGAGGAAGCCGTCTGGTAGAATTTTGCACAGAACATAACTTAACACTTGGTTCAAGAATCATAAAAGGAGGTTGTATACGTGGAAGAATCTTGGAGATACTAAAATGTATCAGATAGATTATATAATGGTAAGACAGAGATTTAGGAACCAGGTTTAAAATTGTAGGACATTTCCAGTGGCTGATGTGGACTCTGACCACAATCTATTGGTTATGAACTGTAGACTAAAACTGAAGAAATTGCAAAAAGGTGGGAATTTAAGGAGATGGGACCTAGATAAACTGACTAAACCAGAGGTTGTACTGAGTTTCAGGGACAGCATAAGGGAACAATTGACAGGAATGGAGGAAAGAAATACAGTGGAAGAAGAATGGGTAGCTCTGAGGGATGAAGTAGTGAAGGCAGCAGAGAATCAAGTAGGTAAAAAGACGAGGACTAGTAGAAATCCTTGGGTAACAGAAGAAATATTGAATTTCATTGATGAAAGGAGAAAATATAAAAATGCAGTAAATGAAGCAGGCAAAAAGGAATACAAACATCTCAAAAATGAGATCGACAGCAAGTGCAAAATGGCTAAGCAGGCATGGCTATAGGACAAATGTAAGGATGTAGAGGTTTATCTTACTAGGGGTAAGATAAATACAGCCTACAGGAAAATTAAAGAGACCTTTGGAGAAAAGAGAGCCACTTGTATGAATATCAAGAGCTCAGATGGAAACCCTGTTCTAAGCAAAGAGGGGAAAGCAGAAAGGTGGAAGGAGTATATAGAGGGTCTATACAAGGGCGATGTACTTGAGGACAATATTATGGAAATGGAAGAGGATGTAGATGAAGATGAAATGGGAGATACGATACTGCGTGAATAGTTTGACAGAGCACTGAAAGACCTGAGTCGAAACAAGGCCCCGGGAGTAGAAAACATTTCCTTAGAACTACTGACGGCCTTGGGAGAGTCAGTCCTGACAAAACTCTACCATCTGGTGAGCAAGATGTACGAGACAGGCGAAATACCCTCAGACTTGAAGAAGAATATAATAATTCCAATCCCAAAGAAAGCAGGTGTTGACAGATGTGAATATTACCGAACTATCAGTTTAATAAGACACAGCTGCAAAATACTAACGCGAATTATTTACAGACGAATGGAGAAACTGGTAGAAGCTGACCTCGGGGAAGATCAGTTTGGATTCCGTAGAAATGTTGGAACACATGAGGGAATACTGACCTTACAACTTATCTTAGAAGAAAGATTAAGGAAAGGCAAACCTACGTTTCTAGCATTTGTAGACTTAGAGAAAGATTTTGACAATGTTGACTGGAATACTCTCTTTCAAATACTAAAGGTGGCAGGGGTAATATACAGGGAGCGAAAGGTTATTTACAATTTGTACAGAAACCAGACGGCAGTTATAAGAGTGGAGGGGCATGAAAGGGAAGCAGTGGTTGGGAAGGGTGTGAGACAGGGTTGTAGCCTCTCCCCGATGTTATTCAATCGGTATATTGAGCAAGCAGTAAAGGAAACATAAGAAAAATTTGGAGCAGGTATTAAAATCCATGGAGAAGAAATAAAAACTTTGAGGTTCGCCGATGACATTGTAATTCTGTCAGAGACAGCAAAGGACTTGGAAGAGCTGTTGAACGGAATGGACAGTGCTTGCAAGGAGGATATAAGATGAACATCAACAAAAGCAAAACGAGGATAATGGAATGTAGTCGAATGAAGTCGGGTATTCAATCGGTATATTGAGCAAGCACTACAGGAAACAAAAGAAAAATTTGGAGCAGGTATTAAAATCCATGGAGAAGAAATAAAAACTTTGAGGTTCGCCGATGACATTGTAATTCTGTCAGAGACAGCAAAGGACTTGGAAGAGCTGTTGAACGGAATGGACAGTGCTTAAAAGGAGGATATAAGATGAACATCAACAAAAGCAAAACGAGGATAATGGAATGTAGTCGAATGAAGTCGGGTGATGCTGAGGGAATTAGATTAGGAAATGAGACACTTAAAGTAGTAAAGGAGTTTTGCTATTTGGGGAGCAAAATAACTGATGACGGTCGAAGTAGAGAGGATATAAAATGTAGACTGGCAATGGCAAGGAAAGCGTTTCTGAAGAAGAGAAATTTGTTAACATCGAATATAGATTTAAGTGTCAGGAAGTCGTTTCTGAAAGTATTTGAATGGAGTGTAGCCATGTATGGAAGTGAAACATGGACAATAAATAGTTTGGACAAGAAGAGAATAGAAGCTTTCGAAATGTGATGCTACAGAAGAATGTTGAAGATTAGGTGGGTAGATCACGTAATTAATGAGGAGGTATTGAACAGGATTGGGGAGAACAGAACTTTGTGGCACAACTTGACTAGAAGAAGGGATCGATTGGTAGGACATGTTCTGAGGCATCAAGGGATCACAAATTTAGCAGTGGAGGTCAGCGTGGAGGGTAAAAATCGTAGAGGGAGACCAAGAGATGAATACACTAAGCAGATTCAGAAGAATGTAATCTGCAGTAGGTACTGGGAGATGAAGGAGCTTGCACAGGATAGATTACCATGGAGAGCTGCATCAAACCAGTCTCAGGACTGAAAACCACAACAACAACAACAGCGCACAATATACCTGATACAATTTTTACAGTGAGACTAATATTTATTACTATTATTCAAAATAAAACATCTTTTAGACCTTTTATTAATAAATATTGCATTTACTTGTTTCTCCATTACTACAGGTATATTACCTATCGGCGGCTGATCAACACAGAGTGCGAATTATTTTCTCGTATCAAACAGTATACATACACAGGATAGTTTAAAATGGAATAATGTAATAGTGGCCCAAAAGTTCTCAGAAACTTTAGAAATAAGGAACCAACTTGGTTTCCATTCGTCATGACACTGTGGGTATATGCGTCGAAAGCTCGGATTGAGTGTCTCATGATCAATGGTCGCGGTTTGTTTCTATGGGGAAGGTTTTTTTTTCCAGTGAAGTTACAAACTTTGAACAAATATTCTTAAGTACTTAGAGGTAATAGAGCAACAGCTTCGAACTTATAAGGAGATCAGAGAGATTAATTACAGTAACATTACAGCATAGCTTATTTTGGTGAGACACCAAAAATATTTTACAATAACTGCTTCACACTTGTTAGTCAGGACGGTGAAGTCGAGTACAATAGCCGATTTGCTCATCTTGTCGTAATTCATGACAGTATTTTTAAATTGATTGCTTAAATTTGTGTGTTTCTACATTAGGGCAAATTATGTTAACCAATAATCAACATAAGTTGGCATATTTAAAGATCACACAAAAATAGATCGATCCGTAAGGCATTGCATTGCATTCCACTAACCTGGAGTTGAAATAGACACTACCTAAGACAAAGAGCTCTTCAATTTCGGTAAGGTATTAATTTTAGTTCCATCGTTTCATATGCATTACCTTCATTTGTTGATGAGTCAAACATCTCAAAATTAAGAATTTCGTTTTGATAGTACAGTGTGTAGTACACTGTGTTTTGAACGGGATATCTATCATGTTAAATTATGCAGAGTGTTCATTTATTTTGGATTTATAAAAGACTTCGATTAAACAAATTACGAGATTAGAACTAAGTTAGTTAAAATTGTAATTTCTTTTGCTGCCGCTTATGGTTAATAGTATAAAGCGTAAAATGAAACGAAATGTGTTTTCCGGTGGCTTTTCCTCTGTTCGTTATTTAATACCACATTTTGAGAATTTACTCCACATTTAGAGATGGTAATTTCACTGTTTCGTTATGTTGAAAGTTAAGCTCTCTTTGTTACCAAAACATGTAATAGTAAATATGGTATTGTATTGTGACAGAATAATGAGTGATTTGGCCTTTTTCTTACACTTTTTAAAGGTTTGTTCAGCCGACGGAAACACTCACGCTTTCCGCATTATTGCTGGTTATAGGTAAAGCGACTAATCTGTAATACATTCTAGCGTTGCATGTATTTGAATGTACAATTCCTTGTTAGCATTTGATATGAAGATGGTTACAGTCATAATCGAAACCGATAAAAATGTAATACATCTGAAATTTTTATCGCTTGCATAATCAGTTTGCAAAGCAGGTTATACTATGTAACCTTCACCAACTGCAAAGCTAGGAACGGTTCATACGATTATCAACAGCTAAAAATGTTTTACACTAGTTTCTTTCATATGGCATTTGTCAAGTTGAGTTATACTGACCTACCATCTGTTTATTTCACATGGGAGTGGGGATGATAACAGTTTATACGAATTTTTGTAACCACGAATCACAACGAAAGTGAAATTTGTATTCTCGATCGAGATGAGTAGTCAGTTTTTGAGATGTTATTAGAAATACAATATTTGATGAGAGAAGGCTGTAAGGCTGTTATCACTCTATAAGTGATTTCAATGAGGTATCGGGGAAACATAAAGCATTGAAATACTCCTTTTCAGCGTTGTTGTGCGTATACGAAGGTGTCAGTATTTAGATGTACAAATGTTGATTGCCAAAAAGTTTTAAATTGTATAGCAGCTGCTGAAATGATATATCAAAAATTTTGGTGTTTTGGTGGAGTAATCGAATTAATTCTTGCGTGAAACTAGGGCTCCATCTCATATTACTTTCGTAATTTGGAGATGTCGACTTTCTTAACGCTCTGTAACTCTTATGTAATGTAATAGTATTATTGAGATCAAATGGATCGTGTCCCTAGCTATCGTTCTTGCAAAATACAGTATACTGCAATAAAAATGTAAATTTTCCGTTTATCCGAAACATTAATCTTCTGACACCGGAGCAAACAAGGAAAGGTGTATATAAAATACCGAAAAATTAAAGAAACACTGTAATAACCTACTGAGCTTTGGTAGTAACACACTCTCCCAGCTTCAGCATAAAGTTTTGTTGTTATGTTTTTACATATAAACTAGGTGTATTTTAATATTGTATTCGTTCAAACTAACATAATAATCATATTCAGATGCTTATTGTGAAACGTCCCCTTAGAAAAATTATAAACTACTGTACTTAAACTGACACACAATATTTTTAGCGAAACGCAATCTGACTTTCAATAAACCCTACAAAAGAATGGCCCTGACTAACATTAAACTATACCTTTCATAAATGACTTACCTCAAAAAAATCTTCGTTACTCAATCTACTGCAATACAGCGAGCGCCAATACTACCAGGTAAATAAAAGTTTCTAACTACTGAAGTCACTAACTACTGATAGGCATAGTTAGTAACTGAAAGACTTTGTTAGAGAACAAACAATGTATTTACCTTAATAGTGTTCAAAAGTCATAATATGTATCAGTTCATGACATCCTGTCTTACAAATTTACTGTCTCTGATGGACACACGTCCAGATCATCCACTCTCAAAACTCCGCCATTTCTCTCCCCACATCCAGCACTGCTGGCGGTCACATCCTACTGCGCAACGCTACGCGCTGTTAACAGCCAACTGCTCAACACTACAACAGCGAATATTACAACAATGCTAACCAGCCACAGACTGCACACAGCACAGCCAGTGATTTTCATACAGAGCGCTACGTGGCGTTACCAATATAAAAACCTAAACAGCCTGCTTCCAGTTGCAGTTGGATTACAAATTCCACAGCTAAGAGGAAGAGTGTTTAATTCTTTTGATGTGTACTGTCAGCAATGTGAGAAGTATCCCTACTACATAATCTTCACCCGTCTTTAGTCGTTAGGTGAAGTTTGGAGGTATTTTCGGTTTTGGATTTACAATATGGCTCAAGAGACTAGATTCACCCACCATTCAGAGCAACGTAAGTGAAAGACGACACGTAATGTTTCAGAAAACATGAAATTTTCTGTGTCTTCTACTCCTAAAGTAATGATCCAAGAACAGAAAATTTTGTATACTATTGCTCTGTGTAGAACAGCTTCAAATCAAAGGAAATTACGGGAGTAGTCACATACCTTACATGCATATTCATCTAAACCCTAAATAACAGCACTCATATCTTAACAACCTACGCACTGCATTTTATAAAACTTAGACTTCTCTAGTGGAAATCACGATGTAAATTGTTCCGGCGCAACTAAAAGCGCCGGCACGAAGGTCAAAAACGATTCAACAGAGAGGGCTGTGAGACGAGGTCAGCCTATAGCACGGTGACTGGGACGTCACCACGACGGGAGCGGTCCCTACATGAAGAGAATAAAAGCGCCGCTCCTACCAGCCTCGGCCGTACTAGAAGAGCCGCACCAGAAGAGCAGCAGTAGAAGAGAGGCACTAGACGGCGAGTAGTGATGCTACACTACTGGCCATTAAAATTGTTACACCAAGAAGAAATGCAGATGGTAAACGGGAATTCATTGCACAAATATATTATACTAGAACTGACATGTGATTACATTTTCACGCAACTTGGGTGCATAGATCCTGAGAAATCAGTTCCCAGAACAACCAACTATGACCCTAATATCGGCCTTGATACGCCTGGGCATTGAGTCAAACAGAGCTTGGATGGCGTGTACAGGTACAACTGCCCATTCAGCTTCCACACGATACCACAGTTCATCAAGAGTAGTGACTGGCGTATTGTGACGAGCCAGTTGCTCGGCCATCAGGGGACTGATGACCACAGATGTTAAGATCCATAGTGCTCAGAGCCATTTGAACCATTTGCTCGGCCACCATTGACCAGACGTTTTAAATTGGTGAGAGATCTGGAGAATGTGCAGGCCACGGCAGTAGAATGTGCTGGCCACGGCAGTAGTTGAACATTTTCTGTACCCAGAAAGGATCGTACAAGACCTGCAACATGCGGTCGTGCATTATCCTGCTGAAATGTAGAGTTTCTCAGGGATCGAATGAAGGGTAGAGCCGTCCGCAGCTCGTGGTCGTGCGGTAGCGTTCTTGCTTCCCACGCCCGGGTTCCCGGGTTCGATTCCCAGCGGGGTCAGGGATTTTCTCTGCCTCGTGATGACTGGGTGTTGTGTGATGTCCTTAGGTTAGTTAGGTTTAAGTAGTTCTAAGTTCTAGGGGACTGATGACCATAGCTGTTAAGTCCCATAGTGCTCAGAGCCATTTGAACCATTTGAAGGGTAGAGCCACGGGTCGTAACACATCTGAAACGTAACGTCCACTATTCAAAGTGCCGTCAATACGAACAAGAGGTGATCGAGACGTGTAACCAATAGCACCCATACCATCACGCCGGGTGATACGCCAGTATGCCGATGACGAATGCACGCTTCCAAAGTGCGTTCACCGCGAAGTCGCCAAACACCGATGCGACCATCATGATGATGTAAACAGAACCTGGATTCATCCGAAAAAATGACGTTTTGCCATTCGTGCACCCAGGTTCGTTGATGAGTGCGCCTTCGCAGGCGCTCCTGTCTGTGATGCAGCGTCAAGGGTAACCGCGAGCTGATAGTCCATGCTGCAGGAAACGTCGTAGAACTGTTCGTGCAGTAGGTCGTTGTCATGCAAACGTCCCCATCTGTTGACTCAGGGATCGAGACGTGGCTGCGCGTTCCGTTACAGCCATGCGGATAAGATGCCTGTCATCTCGACTGCTAGTGTTACGAGGCCGTTGAGATCCATCACGGCGTTCTGTATTACCCCCCCTGAACCCACCGATTCCATATTCTGCCAACAGTCATTGGATCTCGACCAACGCGAGCAGCAATGTCGCGATAAGTTAAACCGCAATCGCGATAGGCTACATTCCGACCTTTATCAAAGTCGGAAGCGTGATGGTACGCATTTCTCCTCCTTACACGAGGCGTCACAACATCGTTTCACCAGGCAACGCCGGTCAACTGCAGTTTGTGTATGAGAAATCGGTTGGAAACTTTCCTCATGTCAGCACGTTTTAGGTGTCGCCACCAGCGCCAACCTTTTGTGAATGCTCTGAAAAGCTAATCATTTGCATATTACAGCATCTTCTTCCTGTCGGTTAAATTTCGCGTTTGTAGCACGTCATCTTCGTGGTATAGCAATTTTAATGGCCAGTAGTGTAACTGTAGCACTGACTTACGAACTTGTGTGATCTGTTATTAACTGCTTACATGGAAATTGTATATATCGAAGGACATTGACAATTTGCATGTCGCGAATTGCTTGCGATCCATCATGCAGAAACCAAAGTAAAGTATCCTCAGTTCAATTACTGTAATAAACTTCAGTAACATGATGTGCTTGTATGTTGTCTAGCTACCCGAGAAAGTAGCTTCCTAGGCGCCGTATTTTACATGAGTGGACCGGATCCCACATAAATGAATACAGAACAGAGACTAAAATAGTTAAAATCACTTAAAAGGTCCAAATTCATATACATTTATATATACTTGTTTTTTTATTGTATTTCTCATAATTTATGTGCCGTTATTGATGATTTGTATATCCGAAAATCATGAAAAATTCTGCATACAGTATGTACTATTATATTTCGAAACGGTAGTAAGGCGCTAGATTTACGTTACTAAAGAGAGCGCAATGAATAGTTTTTACAATTTTCTTCTTGCGAAGGACAGAAACTAAAGAAACAACGTAAATCGTTTACTTGATACGTAGAGCAGAAATCTAAATAGAAGCTAAGGAACGAACTAAAAAAAGAGGTAACTGACAATTAAAGCAAAAGAAATTTATTCTCTACACTTTTTAGTTGCTAATACACACTGTAAAATCCGGCTACAAGCGATAACATGAAAATATTCCACAACATTGCTAAATTTTAGATACTTTTACACCCTTTCATTTTACCGGGGAGTCGATTAGACCTCTACTTCATTCAGAATGAAGGAGGTGTTGGCCCATCGAACATTTTTTTCTTGGAAACTGTCGTCTTCGGAAAAGTATTGTGTGCGTGTAATCACCGACGAAGAGAATAACTGTTCTACCGACGTGCAATCAGTGAACGTTGTCTTAATCTAAAGTCAATACTGGAGCCAGTCAACGCTCTCTTTCTCTGATCTTGAATAATTCACCTTGTATCCCGAGAGTGACGTCTCTGATAACATGTTCTGTGCCTTCCGTCATGAGTCTGATGGTGACACTTCGATTGTAGACCAACGTAATGTAAACCTCCCTGGCTACCATAAATATATTAACAGTGTAAATCTTCCAGCGTCAGATTTATACAACTGGAGGACGAGACCCCTCATGAAGAATATATGCGTAGTGTGGATTTTATGAAAGCTGCTACGTGTGGTTTAGACAGGTTGGATTGACAAATACTAAGGTGATTATTTCTCAGTTTAGTAGCAGCTTATAAGATTATTTAGTGTAATATTGCCTTATGAGAGGGTCCTGAACTATTACCGTTTTTCTAGTGGCTGACTCGTTGCTCAATTTTATGTCCTTGTTTTACGTTATCCTGTGACTGAAGACGTCCACAGAGCTACTGCCAATTTTTATACAACGTCAGTCTTACCATTATCCGGCAGTGATTCATCTGCCTACATGTTAAAAAAATGGTGATTCGACCATTCAACCACTGATGTTTATTTTTTGCAAACATGGTTCTAATATAGTTAGAACTATCTTCTTCTCCTCGTCCATAACTGATTCCCACTACGAGAGATAGGGCAAAAGGGGTGCGGAAATAAACTTCCTTTATTCACCATTCAATGCAATAATCTTCTTTATATACAGAGGGTGTTCGTTTTTAGACCACTAAGTATGTCGATAAGACGAATCGTACGAAAAAAATGTTCTAGATGTAACGCTAATATTAGTAAAGGGGAAATCTGTCTGTGCTACAGCTGACCGCCTCGTAACCACCCCTCCTGCGTCGACGTGTTCAACTTCGTATTTTGAAATGGAAACACCCATTTTTATTGCATATTTGCATTCTAAGCCAAAAATTACGAACGATTTACTCACATCATTTCTTTCCATACGTAGCAGTTGACGCTGGACTCGACAAATTTCTCGTGTTCCTCTTTCAGAAATTAAGAACAAATGTGTTGGATTCTGCATTTCATTTGCGATGTAAATGTGATTCTTTTTGTTTTAACGGTTACTATTTATGTTCTAAATTTACTGTAGTGTTGCAAATTCGGTACAGTATAATATTTTAAGGTTTTAAACATGGCTGAAACAGCAACTGTTGATATTCTTCACGGTAAATGATAACAGCCAGACAGGTTCAGGATAAAGATTTATTAAAATTCTTCACCACTTAATTCTTACTTCTGATGAAGGTATATTTAGATACACCGAAACCGTGGTCAAGAATATTAATAAATCTTTATCCTGCAACTGTTTTGCTGTTATCATTTACCGTGAAGAGTATAATATGGATACCCGTTTCAATTTCTGATAAAAAAACTACGTTTAGCGCGATCCAGGGACAACGATGAGGATGTAATAGTGTTCTGGTCCCGTAAGCACCCTTGATATCGGTGAGTCCCTTTGCATTACACCACTGGGATGCTCGATTTCGCTGAGTCCTCTTGCCGCTCACCATTGGGGTTCTTGGTTTCGGTGAGTATCCATAACAGGTGCGCCTGTCGCTATGTATGACTTGGTAGACGTTTTACCTTATTACAACGTAGTGGTGTGTATTCCGCAGGTAGCCGCATAGCGGCCGGGGCGAGAGTTACGATACGTCGTTTTCGAGATATTTAGCTGTCTCAAAACAAATACCCTCTATATAAGTATATGGACTGACTGAGCTTGTGTAAGAAGAATTAGATATAGTCTTCATTGTAAATATCCCTTCCTTTCTCTGACTGATAATGATGCGTCATCAAAATTACCTGTGAACTGTGAAAATATGAGAGCAAATTCACTGAATTCACTGAATCTCTGAGACGAATGATCCTGAGTCTCATTTAGAACAGCGAACTGCATGAAAGTTATCAGACTATCAAGTTCCGCATTGGGGAAGGAAGTGTTATTCGTGAGATTCCCCGTCATCGGATGTAAAGAAATATATTCTATCTTCTCTTAAACTTCACAAATGTTAAGACAAATCGCTACTCTAGCATTTATTCATTACATACAATATGTGTGATTTGCTTATTAGTCATTTCTTCTTTGGATGTGTAAAGGATTTTTAACGGTTTATGAAGTACGAATTATAATTCAAATGCAGCGGGAGTGTCTTCCTAGAAATCAAACAGCAACTGAAAGGGTGATTATAATTGATTTGAATCAATCGTAGTACCACCCACTAATTTTAGAGCCGTAATTAATACTACCATGTTAAAGATAGTAGTCGATATCTCTTCGCAAGGTCAGTCAATGACAGAAGCATTCTTTCAGAAGCATATTTTTTTATAATTTCATGTACGAATTGTCACACAAGTAAAGCTACTTCTATTTTCAAATCAGCCTATTGAACGAATTTTTAGGAAAGCATATACAGATAAATTTTACGGAGATATGTAACAGAACGATTTCATACGTAACAACCTGTAAAGATGTCCGCAAGATTACAGATGTTAAATGGTTCGTGCTCAAAGCACCAACGATTATCTATGAAGTAAATTAATTTTAGCTTTAGGTATAAGCCGATAAAGCGCCAAATCGCAAGAGAGCTCTTTAATTGTTACGGTTTGCAGTCAGTTATGAAGAAGGCGACAAATATTCTAGGGATTTTTTTTATGTTTTTGCAAGGATATGTTTCTTTCAGTTACAAAACTGAAATGCAAGACGAAGGGTAACACCGTACGACGACAAAATTTTAAGTGAGGAACTTTTCATGTAGTAATGTCCGAAAATACTATCAGACTGGACTATACAGAAAGATACATATATAGAAACATACATTGCAAATTTTCTGCTATAAGGCAATTAATAATCACAGATTCAAGATGTCTGAATTACCTAACAGCCTAAGGACCTTATAATTTACACACTAGCACTGCATCAAAGTGTGGAGAGGATATAGGAGTTGTAAGACAATATTCGTTTTCCGTGTGTCGTTAGCTAACCGCTAAACTCAGTACATGTACTGCCGAAGACCAAATAAAATAAAATGGAAAAAACCTCAGTATATCAGTCGAGAGCACCACTCCCTAACCGTATGTCGCATGTCCTTCCTTGTGTATACGTATGACATTTTAATGTCGCTCACAGACATCGTGAATATACGTAATTTGTTCATTAATGTTAATTCGTCTGCTCGTACATTGTTCGATGCTATACAGAAAGTGTTTTCGATACGGGTGGCTTGTCATAGCCAAAACGTGAACATGTTGATTGTATGTAATCTGTTTGGTCTTATGATAAGCAACTGATAATTTATGTGTGTTAGCACTATCTTTGCATCACCTGGTTTTCCGAACGTCTTGCGTGCAATTAACTTAACCACATTTTCTCAACATGCTTACGCAATCCATGACGTGTCGATGCCCATGATGTAAGTCAAGGTGACATGTCATCATTAGGACCTACGTATTTTAGATCAGTTTCCTTTAGTTTCGAACAACAGTTAACAATACTTTTTCCATGATGTCCATACGGAAAGTTTTTTAATACTGTACATTTCATGTGCGTTTTAGGACTCAAATTGTGTTGATCTCAGTTGCAATAAGTTTGGAATATTTTTCATGAAATTATTTTCATCCTAAGACAGATCTGACTTCGTAACAGGTTCATCCTGAAATATGTCCAACATGTAATCTATCATATTTTCTGGGCGTGATTAATGGTGTGTTTATGGGTGTTCGGACGAGTTGTTGGTTATTTTTTCAGGTCAAATATTTGATCGGAGTGAAAATACCCTGGAAATTACACAACGGATTATTGTCCTAATTTTGATATCGATAACAGTGGACTGGACAAATGAGATACCAAAATTGACAAGTGTAAGGTCTACTTTCGCAAAAACAGATTCACTTGCTTGAAAGTAATCAAGGTAAAAAAGGAAACTTAACTAGTGATATTAGGAGAAATTGAAATAATCCACGAACAGCTGCTGCTAGCGATGTAAATTACTTACCAAAGTAGACGCCTCATCAGTGCCTAACTAACTTCCTCATAAGAAAGTTAATCTGGTTTATAAATGGTATATATCTTTGTTCATGTTCAAAACATACAATAAACAAATTACAGGATAAATTGAAACTTCTGTGGTTTCTGTTGATCTGTACACGGTGAACATTAGCAAAACAACGAACATGGTGTAAGCCAAACTATGGATATGTGTATCCTATATCAGAGCCACTGTTATCTCTATCATCTGTAATCCCATGGAGGCCACTTTGAATATCTGTTGTGACGTGGAAGCGCAGCAGCTGTGTAGATACCGTGTTCCGGAACGATTTGTTGTAGTCGCACACATTTTCATAGGGCCTTTTCCCTCCATTTCCAGTCTCGAATCCGTCCCTGCAGTTTGTAGTTTTTATTAATGCTCACCTTGTATACTCTTAATAATAATAGAATATCGATTTTGACTACAAAAAATATTATACTTCATGCGTTGTAAGCAAAACCTAAAAAAAAAGAAAATTGAAGAAAAGTTCGATCAAATGTTGTGTGAAATGATTTGTCTAAAAGTAAGATATGAAACATATTAGAGAAACATTTTACGAGCCTCATGTGCGGTGGAGATTTTCGAATCGTTCGAAGGAGCGTCAAATGTTCTATTAATTTATTTATTATTCTTAAAAAAAAGGATGTAACAAAATGTTTGGCCCTTTTACTCGAAAAAAGTTTATTTCTCGATATTTCGACAACCGACTGAATCGTGTTCTTCTTCAGGTAATGGGAACTGTATTGGTTATGCGTAATCACTGCCAGGGAGTTCGTATCGTCGGCTGATTAAAATCTAGTTTGACTCCCGCGCCTTCTCGTTATTTGATGGTGATTTGTTTCTCTTTGTCTTTCGGGACCAGAACTGTTATTCCGTGAAAAGTACATTCTCTGAGCGTTTTCCAGTTTCGGTGGTTGAGATGGCAGGAGACACATTACTACATTGAGTGCCGCGTCCAGTCCGTCAGTCAAGACATAAGCCGGGCTGAGAATGCAGAATAAGTTCAGCGAAACGCTCATCAATATTTTCCAGAACTACTTCCAAAGATTCAGAAACATGGACTCTCGAAAACAGGAAGACATCACTGAAAGTGACCGTAATATCCATATCCTGGAGCCATAATTAACGGAAGCGTTGTACAACGAGAACAAAGCTATGAATGTTGTATTCATAGTTCCCCAAATAACCGCAACAACACAGCTGCGGGTTGTTTTACCATATACCGGGTGATCAAAAAGTCTGTATAAATTTGAAAACTTAATAAGCCATGGAATAATGTAGATAGACGGGTAAAAATTGACACACATGCTTGGAATGACATGGGGTCTCATTAGAACAAAAAAAATAATAAGTTCACAATATGTCCGACATATGCGCTGGACAGCAAAACGTCAGTGACTGCGCATGACAATCGTGTATAAAAGGAGCTGTAACGAGAGAGAGAATCAGATCCGCCAGCAGTTGCAGTATGTTGACGTTACCTGAAAAGGCGCTTTTAGTGAAGTTGTATTACCAGAGTGGGAAATGTGCTAGTTCAGCGTTACGATCCTGTCGCCATAGAAAGGGGATTCGAACGGGTAAAGGTCCGTTTACAAATGCAGTTGTGGCGAGAATGATTTCGATTTTCAAAGCCACTGGTTGTTTAGACGATAGACCCCGTAGTGGCCGACCGAGCACAAGGCGTAATGCTGCTGAGACATGTCAGGAAGAAATGTAGACTGTAGCGGGTTCGTCTATGCACGGGGATGTCAGCGCTCGTGCAGTAGCATGTCGCACCGGCATTCCATACACTCCTGTTTGGTTGGCACTGAGGCGTACCCTCCGATGCTATGCGTACAAAATCCATCGGCATCATGAACTGTTACCTGGCGATTTAGTGAAGCGGAGGGCATCTGCGGTGTGGACGCTTCAAAAAATGGCGGAAAATGACGATTGGTTAAGTAACGTGTTGTGGGCCGACGAAGCTCATTTCACGCTCCGAGGGTCTGTCAACGCCCACAACTGCAGAATTTGGGCTACCGAAAATCCTAGAACTGTCGTGGAAACTCCAGTGCACGACGACGAAGTCACGGTATGGGTTGGATTTACCACATCTACCGTTACCGGGCCTTTTTTCTTCGAGGTAATGCGTGATTCTGGTTTTGTAACTACTACCGTGACGGGTGAGAGGTACGCCGATATGTTACAGAATCGCATCATCCCCAACCTGGCTGATAAACACCTGCTGGAACGTACGATGTTTATGCAGGATAACGCTCCACCCGATATTGATAGACGCGTGAAAGACCTCTTGCGCGCGTCGTTTGTTGATGATTGTGTGCTCAGCCGCCACATTCGTCATGCTTGGCCTCCCAGGTCCCCCAGACCTCGGTCCGTGCGATTATTGGCTTGGGGTTACCTGATGTCGTAAGTGTATCGTGATCGACCGACATCTCTAGGGATGCTGAAAGACAGCATCCGACGCCAGTGCCTCACCATAACTCCGGAAATGCTTTACAGTGCTGTTCACAACATTATTCCTCGACTACAGCTATTGTTGAGGAATGATGGTGGACATATTGATCATTTCCTGTAAAGAACATCATCTTTGCTTTGTCTTACTTTGTTATGCTAATTATTGCTATACTGATCAGATGGAGCGCCATCTGTCGGACATTTTTTGAACTTATGTATTTTTTTTTTGGTTGTAATAAAACCCCATGTCATTCCAAGCGTGTGTGTCAATTTGTACCTCTCTATCTAAATTATCTCGTGATTTATTCAGTTTTCAAATTTAAACTGACTTTTCGATCACCCGGTATATTCCTTGAGTCGATTTCTCCTTGAAGCTGCACTGGTATGGCTGCCTTGGTTCTACGTTCGTTTCTGGAGTTACCACAACAATAATGCACAACGTGTTGAATGTGACAAACCTTGATAAAGTATCGATAAGACGGTAGCTTTGCTACCCTACTGGTACGTCCTGACAGGCCAGTTCTTCTAGAAACACGCTGCCTTTCTTCGGCCGAAAATATTTCACCGATATTGTGACAGGGGACATCGATCTCTGCCAGCGACCTGCCGGCTACTGTGCATTTCAGCGCCGGCGTCTGTCGTGACCTGCACAGGCATACAGCGCGGAGCGGGGCTTTAGTCCTAACGGCGGCAAGCCACGCAAAGCCTTCCGCGACAACGCGCTGGTGGTTACCCCGGGCGCGACACCGAAGCACCCTCTAGGAAACACACACACAGCACGTCGCTTGTGCTGGGTGCCGTCCACCTTCGTATAGCGTAGCAAACACGCCTATTATTTCTATCAGGCAGTATGCGCCAAAACATTATGACCACCTGGCTAATACCGTGATGGTCCACCTTTCTAACGTAATACATAAGCGATTCTGGCTGTCACGAATCCGACAAGTCAGTGGTTGGTTTCCACCGGCATGTGGCACTAGACTTGGTGTGACCTTGAAAGGTATGTGCTAATGTCTGAACAGGGTAGATCCAAAAAATAACCGCAAGGTGGAATGAGTATAATATCTTTGAGTAGAATGATCTTTGATGGTTAAGAGAGCCGGGAGTCACAGCTGGGTGCTCAGAGAAAGCAGACATGTGCGGACAGCTTTAAGGTAGGAGTCACGCTCGCTGCGCAGTTAACCTAAGCAAACTTTAGCACGTAAATGAGAGAAGATATATAATTATTTCAAAATGGTTTTTGTTAGATAATGTTCAGAGTTAGGGTTTGTATGTCCAAGATTTGACCCATTTGTAAATTATTTTATAAGAGTGATTCGTGCTACAAAGATGTTGGACATGGTAGGTTTTGGGTATGACTTAACATATATATATATATATATTGAAATCAACATTGCCATGGTGGCCGAGCGGTTCTAGGCGCTACAGTCTGGAACCGCGCGACCACTGTCGTCGCAGGTTCGAATCCTGCCTCAGGCATGGATGTGTGTGATGTCCTTAGGTTAGTTAGGTTTAAGTAGTTCTAAGTTCTAGGGGACTGATGACCTCAGAAGTTAAGTCCCATAGTGCTCCGAGCCATTTGATCTGTTCTTAGATCAACATTGTCTTTAAACAGCCTGAATCATAATCCACGTCCTTCGCTTGTATTGAATATGAAAATGAGTAGTTAAGTTACCCACCAGTGAAAGAACGTAAAAATGAGGCCTCTATGGAATATATATTTTTGCAGTTCATGGTTTGAAATCTATTTTAGTATAACTAAAGTTATCAGAGCAAAGTTATTTCAAATAACAAATTTTATGCCATTGCACAACTGGCATTACTCAAGTCAAGATATACTTTCATTTAGTAAACGTCAGGGCCAAGAGTTAATTTTTCAGTACCATCTTAATGCCATTGCACAAACGGCATTATTCTCTTAAACTTGACTGCTGAGTCAAATACATGTTTCATTACTTTCAAAATGGTGGAGTGCAAGAAACAATTTCGCAGATGCAGTCAGATGTAGGTTTGTTGAATAATTAATTTGAAACAATTTTATCATTCATGCTTTCACAAATAAGGATACAATTTTGGTCAGATACTTTCAACCTGTGGTAGACCACACAATTGCCATAAATTATGGGCAGGTAGTTTATAAGGTGAGGAGCTGGTGCCCGATAGCATCCCAGATATGTTTCATCGGTTTCAGATGAGGTGTATTTGGTGGTCAAGACACTAGTGTCATCTCACGGTCATACTCCTCGAACCACTGCATCACAATTCTGGCTGTGTGACAGGAGAAGCTATTCTGCTGGACGGTTCCATCGCAGTTGGGAAAGACATAGAGATGAAGGGATACAGGTGATCCACAATAATATTCACGTCGTCTACAGCTGTCTTGGTGCCTTCGGTTACAGACATACGTCCCATGGAACCCCAGGTGAATGTCCCCCACAGCATGATACTGCCCCAGCAGCCTGCATTCATGGCGGGGTGCCTGTTTCAAGCAACCGTCCTCCTGGAGTACGGCATGTCTATAATAGAATATTGACCTGGTGTAACAATAAATGTGAACCATCCGACCAGGGGACACGTTTCTATTGATCCATAGTCTAATATGGGTTTTCCCCTGCACGTTGCAATTGATTATCAACGATGTTCTTGGCTCTAGATCGGAACAAGCAGGTGTCATCTACTGCAGAGCCCACTGGTCAACGATGTGTATTGAATGGTGTGCTCCAGAATACTTACGCCTGGAGCAGCATTGTACTCCGCTGCCATATCTACCACAGGCTGCCGCTTATCCTGTTTTACAGAGCGGAAAAGTCTCCAACCAGGTGAAGAGGTGTGGGCGTCCAGCATGTTGTCACCTCTTCGTGACTTTTCCGTTTTTCAGACACGTTCCATATATGGCACAAGTTTCACCAACTGCGAAATAATCGCGTGTACAAACAGTGGTTGGCCGGCGTGGCCGAGCGGTTCTAGGCGCTACAGTCTGAAACCGCGCACCGCTACAGTCGCTGGTTCGAATCTTGCCTCGGGCATGGATGTGTGTGATGTCCTTAGGTTGTAAGGTGTCATGCAGATCCAACACCTTCCATGAGATAAGCATATCCAGTAGTATGTCACATAGCTCCGAATAAATCGTGACATTAAATTAACCAAAGTAATACGACTAACGAGTGAGCAAATGGAATACCACAGACTAACACAAGAATGCCTCAATGCATGTCATACCTTCCCACCATGAGACAGACGCAGTTCCGAGGGGAGAAACGAAAAGCCGAGAGCAGAACCGTGTTAAGCGAGAAGGCCCTACGATAAGGGACGGACACCCACGTCGCCAGCTAACCGATACGACCACACCACCCGCAAGTTTTTAGCGTGTGTCTTTTTCGCGTCTCTGTTACGTTAGGATCACCCCCCAGCCCACGTTAAAAGCCAGAGCCCTCCAGAAGAACAGTATGGATCTTACGATAACACAAAAAGGGCTACACCACCCGCAAGTTTTAGCGTGAGACTTTTTCGCGTCTCTGTGACGTTAGGACCACCCCCCAGCCTATGTTAAAAGATAGAGCCCTCCAGAAGAACAGTATAGATCTTACGATAACGCTAAAAGGACCACACCAGCTGCAAGTTTTAGCGTGAGACTTTTTCGCGTCTCTGTTACGTTGCAAACTTTAAAAACATTGGCCCACCACGAAAAGTATAACGTTTCTCATTGGATAGACGGAGTTCTTGCAGGCGGTGCTTAAGGTTAACATTGAGACCCTGATTGGTCAGATGAAAACACAGCCAGATAGTTTTTTTTTAAACCAACTTCGGTAAATTGTAGTAAGGAGAATTTAGAAGGGAGTTGCTTCCGAGAGGGCGAGCTGGTCGGAGCTGCGCCGGCCCCTGCCTCCTGACGAACACCGACAAGGTAATGAACGCACGCGATGCCGCATTTTTGAGCGCATAAGGCTTCACTGAGAACTGCAAAAGACTCATCTGTTACATCCCCTTTACGTAATACTAGTGTCGATCGTCAATTAAAGCTCATGGTGACCACATTTGCCGCTTGAAGTAAAAATCTGAAACTCGATGATTTTTCTGTTATATAGTTATTGAGAAGCCACATCAGCCACTGTAATTTACGACAAGTTAGATAAGTAATTAAAGATAATTGAGAATCCCTGTAGACCATTTTGATAGTTTTCTCTCTTGTGAAACTTAATTTAAACCTAGATTATAGATGTGATATGGCATAGGTCATCCTTCGATTCATTACAGAACTTGGAAACCCATTCAGGGAATATTCGTTCACATTTTTGTTGAACGCAGTTGGTTTTTACCATCCTGTATTAAGACATTTCCTTTTATCAATAGTGCAATTTATAAACGATGTTTTGTGAGTAGAATAAAATTTCCAATGGTAAACTTAACTGCTTTTTCGACGTTATTTTACCAGCTAACTAAAAATTGGAAAGCCTTGAACCCCTTCCACTAAATGTAGTTAGTATTAAGATTCCTTTACAGGGAGTGCAGTGGAGCTGACACTGAAATCATTAAGTATTTGGTTATATCATCGCTAGTCTCACTGAACTCTTCTGAATTCTACATGTCATGTGTGGTCTGACGTCTGCTTACCAGCAACAGGTCCCAGGTTCAAACTAGTCACATCCCTAAAAAACACGCTCAGAGCATCGTTGCGCGAAAGTGGTAGGGAGATACGATATAGAACAAACAGACACCACGCAGAATGTTTAGAAAATGGCGACCCTGCCACGATGGTAAAGTATCATGATTGAAGGTCGACCACATGCCTAACCAGGTGAGAAAAATATTTTTTAACGTTATAAATAGTCGAAAACAGTAGCTGCAGCGATAGATAGCGAGAAAGTATTCAATAGATAGTCGTTCTAGCAGAGAAAATAGCATACTTAAGTTGAGAATTTTAAAAACTGTTAGAATTAAGTTCTCTCTCCAATGCAAGCGCACAGGTGGCGGATACATCGTTGACAAGTTGGTTCTGACCCAAAAAGTAAGTGAATGGTTTGTCAAGTCGTGTGAACAAAAAGTCTATGAAACGCGTGAGATCGTATGAGCGCATGTTGACTCAAAGTAGGGCGCGTGAATTGCTTTTAAAACAGAAAATAAGTGATTCGGAAAGATTAGCAATGGCAGATCGGGACTTTGACCGAATTGAGGTAGAGACCCAGCATGAAAACGGACAGAGAATAGAGGACAGTACAACAGACGATGCAGTATCGCGAGAAATAGGACATATAACACACCATAACGAGGATAATGTACGTCAAGGCATAGAAAACTTAAGTCAGCATACGACAGAGGAGCAGGAAAGTAGAGAGATAGTCGATGAGGATTCTAACTTGCGTCTTGAATACGTAGAGCCCATAGTACAAGTAATCAGAGCTCCCTCACCACAGAGTAGAAGGAATGCGAGCAGAAACGTGTCACAGCACAGTTCAATGCAATCGATTGCGAACCAACACTTGGGCGAAAACACAGAGCGTAGGACGTCGGAACAAAACGCAATAGGACCCACCAATCTGGCAGAATTATTACAATTAATGACGGAAACCATGACAAGACAAAATAAAGAAATTGCAAAATAAATTAAAATTCAGAACGCAGAAGTGACGAAACAAAATGCAGAAACGACGAAACAAATAGCAGAAACCACGAGACAAATGCGTGATAATAAAGAACAAAACAAAAAATTCAGTTACACCTAAGTCATATTGAAGACGAGGCAAAAGAATCTCGAGAAGTGATGGGAAACTTAATAACAGGTCACAATCAATTGAGAACAGACATTGACAAGGTTCAAGCGGACGTACAAACATTGCGTAATGACATTCAGGACGAGATCAAAACATTACGTAACAACACCCAGGGAGATGTCAAGAAACTAGAGAAACGGATAAACGTAATTACTAGACAAGCAGCCGGTACAGCACGTAAAGTTGTTGAAAACAGTGTGTTACACAAACGTATCACAAAAGCAGCGCTGAAAAGATATGATAACCGCATAGTCAAAATAGAAGCGCACACGAAGCGACAATTTCAGAAATTGCGCACAGAGTTGTTGCAAACCATTGAAGAGCGTAGTGAACAGGATCGAACAAGCACAGAGTCTGCAACCACATCCGTATCTGTAACAGCACCGGAAAAACAAGCAATTAACGAAGATATTACGCATTTGCGATTCCATCACAGGCAGAAAGTAACATACGTGGCAATGGAAAGCCAGGTCGCGAAGAGTACAGTGCAATGCATTCAGCTACACGTTCACAACAGATGGAAGAAAACTATTGCGTACCACTCCAACGATACTACGCAAGGGTAGGCGAAAGTTACAGTGGACAATATCCAATGGATCTACCACAACCGGAAAGAACGACGGGAGAAATGATCAGAAACAAAAGGGGCGATGAACCGCGAATTTCACATGGAACTATGACGAAGTACGACAACGATCATTTCCTCACAGTCAGAAAATTTCAACACTTTCGAGAAGGAAACTCATTACGTCCACGAACTTTTATTGATCAATTCCGAGTAGGATTACCAGAACACTGGACGCTAGCACACAAATTAGACTTTATATGTGCACACATGTCAGGAACAGTCGCAGAAACCATGCAGAATGTTGCAGCGACATGCCGATCGTACGAAGATTTCTGAGAGAAGTTTCTCTCACGATATTGGTCCAGCGAAGTACAGAACAGAGTGAAGTACGAATTATTACAGAACCCATATTTAGAAAATTCAGGAGAGAAGAGTCCCGTGAAATTTTTCGAATTAATGGCAAAGAAAAATCAATGCTTAGATGTGACGAAGAGTTGATTAAATTATGTGCGATGAAGCTACCATTGAAATACCAACACTCATTAGTAGGTCGCGGAGACAATGACGTCGAAGCATTTAAAGGTATTCTAAGGGAACTAGAGTTCATATTTTCGGAAGATGACGCAAGAAAAAGACGAAGCGCACGTGAAAACGAAAGCAAAAAGCAGTGGAATCCACAAGACACAGTACGAAGAAACTATGGTTACGAACCATGTGATAACTTCGCACCAAGAAACGGCAATAGATTTCAACAAAAAACCGGTTATGCATTTAGAAGAGAATATGGCAATAACTATAATTCACCCAGGAACGGCAACAACTATTACAGAGGGAATAACGACAACCGGAACGGGTACTGGAGAACCAATAGACCGAAAAATTATCAACAAAGAAACCACTATGAACAAGCTGAACAAGAAAAGAGAATAAAGATAGAAGAGGTGGAGGTAAGACCACCAAACCCCGACAAAAGTTCGATTTGACAGCTAAGCGCCCATGCCAAAGAGAATGACGCATCGACCCAGGACAATTGCAGCACCTTGGACAGAGAAGTAAAAATCTTATCACGAGAAGAGAAGAAGGAAGAAAGAAATCCGCAGGGACCAGATGAAAACGAAGACAAGAAAATAACAATATCGTGTTGGGACGTAATTAATTGGGTGAATACTGACGAGTAAGATGAATTACCAGAGGCATGCACTACGAATGTAGGAGGAAAGGAAGAAGTAATGAGCACTGCAGAGCTATTTGAGATGGAAACCAGGGAAAGCGAATTCAATGAGGATAATGCGCAGTCGACAGAAGTTGAAAATAAGTTACGAGTGGGCACACAACCCAAAGTATATAATGAAGGAAGTTATGAAGCGATTATTAGAGCATTTAGGTGCGATTATGTGGAAATAGCGACGAAGAAGGAGAAGAGAGACGAGGATGAGGAAAAAGTAGAGGATGTTGAAGAAAGCGTAAATGAAGGAAGAAATAGAGAAGAGGAAATAAAAGAGAGAGAAGCAGCACTCGAAGCTTATCCTACAGAAAGTTCGAATTCACAAGGGAAATTCCTAAAAAGACTCATGTATGATTCAGTGGAGGATTCGTTGATGCAAGAAGAAGAAGAACAGAACCAACCCTTTCAAATTCAACCAATTGTGAAGGCCATGGTAAATCATATCGCAGTCAATATTGTAATTGATAGCGGAAGTGAACTGACAGCGATCTCAGAAAGTTTATTCATGCAGTGTAATGCCAATGAGGAATTGCCAGTTTTGAAAACACGTAACATTAAAGTAAGAGGTCCTATTAGAAACAATGCTGCGGAAGTTACGAGACAAACAAGGTTAACCCTTTCGTGCCAAGGTCAAAAGGTCGAAGCCAACTTCGTGATTATACCTAAACTAACTGTAGATTTGATTATAGGTGCAGATTTTTTTAAATGAGGGACGAGCGATTATAGATATGGGGAAAGGTAGCGTAACATTCGGGAATGTCACACTTCTCTTTGAGCAAAAGCTACAATTAGAAGAAATACCAGTCATAAACAAATAATTAAGAATGACGCGAGATAAAAAGGATGAAGAATTAGAATGGTATGCACAAAAGGGGGAATCGCCTCAACTCATGTTAGAAGTCCATAAAGAAATCGACGAAAAATTGCAAGAAGTTCAAGGTATTTCGGAACAAAGTAACAGAGAATTAGAGGGTATTTTACGAGATAAAGCAGAGGTATTTTTATCCAAGACTGACAGTATTGAACACTTTCAGTACAAGTTTGAAGTAAAACAGCACAAACCATTTAGAGTGCCATCCTATACAATCCCATTAAGCTACAGGAATAAAGTATTCCAGGAGATATCTAAAATGTTAGATGACCATATTATTGAACCAGTTACCTCCACATATAACACCCCGCTCCATATTGTACAAAAACGAGATGGGAGCATCAGGTTAGTGCTTCATTCCAGACAGATCAACACAATCATAATCACTGAGACAGATCGCCCAGAAAAATTAGAGGAATTGATACAAAACTTCCACGGTGCTAAGATATTTTCATCAATTGATTTATGGAGTAGTTTCTGGCAAATATAATTGGCCCCAGAATGCAGAAAATTTACAGCATTTATCGTATTCGCTAGAGGTTACCAGTTTAAACGATTGCCATTTGGTTTAAACATATCATCAGCAACGTGTATTAGGGGATTTAATACTATACTCAGTCTGAAATTTTACAAAAAATTACTTGTGATTATAGTAGAACCCTCTTGGGAACATCACAACAACACATTAAATCAGTTTTTACAGATCATGAAAGAGCATGGGGTCACAGTAAATATAACAAAATCCAAATTTGGAACGCGAGAGGTCAAATTTCTAGGACACATAATTTCCGAGAAAGGTAATGTCCGACCCAGAAAAACTAACGGCAATCAAAGAATTCTGTACTCCATATAATAAGATAACTCTCAGAGGATTTCTAGGTCTCACCGGGTTCTATAAAAAATTTATTTGGATCGACTCTCTCGCAACACCACGCCTATGTGCATTGACTGGAAACAACATGCCATGGGTATGGGATCAACAAGCCAATGAAGAATTTTTAAAAGTGAAAAACGAACACACAACAGCACCGATTTTAGCACATCCTGATCTAGCACAAAATTTTTGTGTGGCCACTGATAGCGCGAAAACAGGTTTAGGAGTTGTTTTATTCCAAGAATACGAACAGGCAGGGCTAAGATCATATAGAACAATTGCATTTGCCAGTCGGGTACTCACAAAAAGCGAGAAAAACTATTCAGTCACGGAGCTGGAAGCATTGGCTATTGTATGGGGCTTCCAACGTTTTCGATACTACCTATTCGGAAGAAAAACAAAAGTATACACTGACCACAAAGCATTAGAATTTCTGTTATCCGCCAAACTAACTCATGGGAGGTTAGCCAGATGGATGTTAATACTACAAGAATTTGACTTCACTATTACACACATACCAGGACCAGCGAATGTATTAGCAGATGATTTATCACGATGTCCACAGGGTGCATCCAATAACATAGGTTTGGAAGCAGCAGAAGACCAGTTTACAATGTACTATATGAAACAAGTACCATTCGAGAACTACATTACGACAGCATTGAAAAACATACGCAAAGAACAGGACAAAGATCAAGGAATCAAACACAAGTGGAGAAGTAAGGATTTTCGAGACATTCGACAGCACTATCTCGTAAAATACGATGTTTTATTTTTTAGACGAAATGTTGCAACGAATGAATGGTTAATTTATATCCCAGATGATCTAATTAACAAGTATATATGGTATACACATTTAAGTAATGGCCACTTTGGACCAAATAAATGCTTTTTAAAAATAAAACAAACAAGCCATTTTCCTAATATGGAAAGACGAATTAGAACAGTATTAGTCAAATGCAAAAAATGTATGACGGCTAAACACGTCACTTACCAAACCAAACCACCTATGTTTCCAATAATCCCTAAAAGATTAAAACAAATAGCTGCATCAGATTTGATGGGGCCCCTCCCACGCACAAAAAATTGATATATTTTCATATTTGTCATTTTGGCACTCCAGAAGAACAGTAAAGATCTTACGATAACACAAAAAGGGCTACACCACCCGCAAGTTTTAGCGTGAGACTTTTTCGCGTCTCCGTGACGTTAGGACCACCCCCCAGCCCATGTTAAAAGATAGAGCCCTCCAGAAGAACAGTATAGATCTTACGATAACGCTAAAAGGACCACACCAGCTGCAAGTTTTAGCGTGAGACTTTTTTGCGTCTCTGTTACGTTGCAAACTTTAAAAACATTGCGCCACCACGAAAAGTTTAACGTTTCTCATTGGATAGGCAGAATTTTTGTAGGTGGAGCTTAAGGTTAACATTGAGACCCTGATTGGTCAGATGAAAACACAGCCAGATAGTTTTTTTCAAACCAACTTCGGTAAATTGTAGTAAGGAGAAGTTAAGAGAGAGTTGCTTCCGAGAGGGCGAGCTGGACGGAGCTGCGCCGGCCGTCGCCCCCTGACGAACACCGACAGGGTAATGAACGCACGCGATGGCACATTTTTGAGCGCATAAGGCTTCACCCAGAAATGCAGAAGTCTCATCTGTTACATCCCCTTTACGTAATACTAGGGTCGATCGTCAATTAAAGCTCATGGTGATCAGATTTGCCACTTAAAGTAAAAATCTGAAACTCGATGATTTTTCTGTTATATAGTTATTGAGAAGCCACATCAGCCACTGTAATCTACGACAATTTAGAAAAGTAATTACAGATAATTGAGGGTCACTGTAGGCCATTTTGATAGTTTTCTCTCTTGTGAAACTTAATTTAAACCCAGATTATAGATGTGATATGGCATAGGTCATTCTTCGATCCACTGTAGAACTTGGAAGCCCATTCAGGGAATATCCGTTCACATTTTTGTTGAACGCAGTTGGTTTTTACCATCCTGTGTTAAAACATTTCCTTTTATCAGTAGTGCAATTTATAAACGATGTTTTGTGAGTAGAATAAAGTTTCCAATGGTATACTTAACTGCTTTTTCGACGTTATTTTACCAGCTAACTAAAAATAGGAAAGCCTTGAACCCCTTCCACTAAATGTAGTTAGTATTAAGATTCCTTTACTGGGAGTGCAGTGGAGCTGACACTGAAAACATTAAGTATTTGGTTATATCATCGCTAGTCTCACTGAACTCTTCTGAATTCTACATGTCATTTGTGGTCTGACGTCTCCTCACCAGCAACAGGTCCCAGGTTCAAACTAGTCAAATCCCTAAAAAACACGCTCAGTGCGTCGTTGCGCGAAAGTGGTAGGGAGACATGATATAGAACAAACAGACACCACGCAGAATGTTTAGAAGGTTAGTTAGGTTTAAGTAGTTCTAAGGTATAGGGGACTGATGACCTCAGCAGTTTAGTCCCATAGTGCTCAGAACCATTTTACAAACAGTGATCCAATAATGTAAAATGCTTTATTTTTCCAGTCTCTGATCACAAACGAATTCTTTAGACGATGACCGGTTTCAGTCTGTTGTGACCATCCTCAGATCTTTTTTACACCATGTCCTTATGGCCGTCTCAATTTAGGACAGTGTGTAAAAAAGATCTGAGGATGGTCATAACAGACTGAAACCGGTCATCGTCTAAAGAATTCATTTGTGTTCAGAGACTGGAATAATAAAGCATTTTACGTTCCATATCTGCTCACGGCAGTAGCACATCAACAGACGACCAGCTTCGCAGTTACCGTAATGTTCGTACCCAGTGGCCAGGTGATAACAATCTGCTCTTTCTCACTGTCGCTTACGTCATTGGATTTCCGCGTTTTCGGTTCGTATCGTCGCTACAAATGGTCCCTGTCATTCTCTTCTGCTCCAGTTATATATTTTTTCCTTAATGTTTTACGCAACCGCCGGCCGAAGTGGCCGTCCGGTTAAAGGCGCTGCAGTCTGGAACCGCAAGACCGCTACGGTCGCAGGTTCGAATCCTGCCTCGGGCATGGATGTTTGTGATGTCCTTAGGTTAGTTAGGTTTAACTAGTTGTAAGTTCTAGGGGACTAATGACCTCAGCAGTTGAGTCCCATCTCAGAGCCATTCGAACCATTTTTGTTACGCAACCGCAACGTCTCCAGGCGTCATTCATTCCCTGGAGTGCGGTACTCATAATGTTTCGGTTCATCAGTGTACACGTTAATGGTCATTACAATAAAAAAAAATCTGAGGAAAATAGGGATGAGCCATGGGGGTAGACGGATGATATACAACCAGCGGAAAACTGCCCCTATCGGAGCACGGAAAAGGCGAATAAGCTCCTCTTTATTAAAGGACTCTCTCTGAAAAATGACGTACCAGTTGCCTCATTCCATCTTCCTCAGCACTTTTAGAAGTTTTCGCGAAAATTTTGGCGTACGAACATATTCGCGCTCTTTTTAGATGCAGTTCACCTCTCTTGCCCACAAGTTGCCCTAACTGTAACTCGCCCACAGCCACTCGTTCATCGCTGTATGTCTCTCATACTCATCCACCCCCAATCGCCCATTCTCATTCATTCTTAGGCTCCAGCTCATTGTCATTTATTTATCGCGCTCTAATAGTCACAGTCTCCTGTCTCACAACCACGGTCTCGTTCGTGCTGTCCTCCTACTACTTTGTCCTCTCACTGTCACTGTCTGCCTATTGTTCTCTCTTACCACTACTGTCTCGACCCTTACTTCCCACTGCTGTTGTCTCTTATCACTGCCAAGGGCTCTTCCTCGTTGACATTCTCACAGTCTCAGCCTCTCATCAACACTGGCCTTCACTCACTTCTACGTTCTCCTATTCTTTATTCCTCTTCCGCTGGCAGTGTCTCCTACACTCTTTTCCTAACAATGTTCTCTCACTATCTACTACGTCCAGCTGACATGATGTCCTTCTCTTTCTCTCACACTGCCACTGTCTCCTTCGCTCTTCCCACACAGCAACCACCGTCTGCTATCTTCCAATATTTAGTATGTCTCTTTCCCACTGCCTCTGCCTCCTTCTCTCAGTGCATAAAAAAGCGCAAGTGTGATCGTAAGCCAATGTTTTAGCCAAATTTTTTTAAAAATTTTTAGGGAAGAGCAGCTGATAACCCACTCTTCAGTCTGAATCTTTTAACAAAGAGGAGCATATTCGCCTTTTTTGTGCTCCAATAGGAGAATTTTCCGCTGGTTCCCCTTTTCTTTCATGTCTCAGTGGAGTATGTCGCTCATACGAAAAGAGCTTGATAGGTCATTAAAATTCTGATACACGTGAAACTGAAATAACGCAAAAGTAATTTATTTAGCTTTGACCGCATTTTACGCGAGAAAAATTTTGCATGTGCTTCAGTACTACCACGTAGAGTTCTAAGAACACTCCTGACGGTAATGGAGACACTTAAATTATATTTCTCAGTTTTCTCTGCGTTTTCGCCTCACGCCTTACGCGCACAAGTATAGTAAATTTGAATGTCTATACCTCGGAAAAGGGTAAAGATATCTAGAAAATTTTCAAGGCTGTTCGAGACCGGTATCTTGGGAATATATCGCAAATATTACAGCCATCTACTGTGCTTTGCCGTCTTGGAATCCGCGGATGGGTGCTTGATCCGTTGCTAACGGTGAAAAAAATGGCGAAAGACACTTTTTGCGAATTTCCATAGGAACCATCCATGAATTTACGCAAATTCGTAATTCATTCATTCATTTATTCTTTCATGAGTTTACCTGTAAATTCATGTAAATCATGGGTTTATCACGGGTATGCCCGTCTTCAATCAATTTATTTAATTTTACGTGAATATTTTACGTTTAGCAATGTGTTAACTTTGAGCCTCTGTGTCTGGGAATGGGATATCAAGAAAATTTTCCAGACTTCGAGATCGGGATCTCTAGAATGTATCGTAAAAATTTGAACCATTTGCTGTGCATAGCTGTCTTAGAACCCGCGTCTGCGTTTTGGCACATAACAGTCATCATAAATCAATTTATTTAATAGTTTTTACGTACGTATTTTAGTTAAGCAAGTAGTGAAAAATCAGAATCTCCGTGCTCTGAAAATGGATAAAGACTTCAAGAACGGGATCTTGGATATATATCGTGAACATATGAGACTTGCTGTTCGTAGCCGTCTTGGAATCCACGGGTGACATGTCGTCCGCCGCTGACGGCGAGAAAATGGTGAAGAACGCTGTTGTTGGTGTTTCCTCAGGAACTGCCCATGAATTTACGCAAATGCTACATTCAGTCATTTCTTTATTCGGTTTAATTAAATCGCAGGTACACCTCTCAGAAGTCAAAAGCTTTAATTTTTACGTGCATATTTGACGTTGTACGAGTAGGGTAACTTTGAACTTCTGTATGTTATAAAGGAATGATGATATAGAGAAAATTTTCAAGGTTGTATGAGATCGAAATAGTAGGAATATATGGCAATAATTTCAGTCATTTGGTGTGCATAGCCATCTTGGAATCCTCGGCTCGGCCTTTGTTCGCTGGTGACTCTGAAAATACAGTAAATTTTTTTTTTGAGTTTTTCCGAGGTAAAGCCGATGAAGTAATGGTGCCTCCATAATTTCCATCAAGCCCACCGAAGATCACATCAAACGCAAGAAGAATAAACTAATTTTCTCCATTTGCCTAAGCAGGAGGAAGTGCGTAATACTCATACTTTGACACTGCGCTGTGAGATAGTGATACAAGACGATCCTTCTGTTGGGTGCACAAATGGTTCTTAGTCCAAGGGCTTTCCAAAACACCACTGTGTTTTTAACATCTGCTTTCGCATCCATGCGGATATATAAAAGAACCAAGAGGGAACAATGGTACTGGAAGACCAAGAACAAAGTGCCTGGGATAAGGACAAGGATTTAGTCTTTCGCCCTTACTGTTCAATCTATGCATCGAAGAAGCAATGATCATGCATAGGGAGTACATGAAAGAAGGACGCCGTAGTGAGAGCCAGCATCAATAAGAACAGCGAGAAAACATCAGAAAAACGGATCTGCTACCTAGGCAGAAAAATAACGCGTGATGAACGCAAGGAGTAAGTAAGACGTAGATCTAGCGCTGGCTAAGGGAGCATTCCTGGCCACTTGAAGTCTACTAGTCTGAAACAAAAGCCTGAATTTCAGGAAGAAATCTCTGAGAATGTACATTAGAAGTACAGCATTGTGTAGTAGTGAAACATGGACTGTGGGAAAACGGTAACAAAACAGAAGCATTTGAAATCTGGTGCTACAGAAGAATGTTGAAATTTAGATGGACTGATAAGGTAAGGAAAGAGGAGGTTCTCCGTGGAATCGCCGAGGAAAGGAGTATATGGTAAACTCTGCTACTCTGAGATAAAATAGTTACCACAGGAGAGTAATCAATGGCGGGACGCCTCAAACCAGTCAGAACACTGATGACAAAAAGAAAAAAAAAACATGTAGAATGATAAATAAAGAAATATTATTTATTGAATCTGTACATCATTGCACTTACAGGGTGCGATATTTCGAATAAGCGGTCTAGTGTCACCTTGCTGGAAAATGACATCACGTAGATTTCCAAGACAGAGTAAAACAACGAGCCATATGGTCAGTTGTGCAACACATGCTATCCAATTTGAACCATGAAATATAGTCTTACAGATACTATCAAATACAGACATTACGGATATGTCAATTGTGACGCTGTACGTAAAATCGACATTCGTCTGAAAAGAGGATGTGATGCTATTCCAGTGTCCAGTGCTGTCGATTGGCGCAACACTGTAATCACGTCTCCCTTTCCCACTGCGCCAAGGGAAGCCGCAACAATAGTCACTGTCCTGTGAATCCACGATGCTCAAAACAACGACACGCTGTCTAGAGGCAGGGGTGGATCCAGTCCGGACCGCGGAAGATACACCATTACGCGAATCTAACGCACTTTTTCTTACCATAGGGAATATGCAATATTGGAATGCGCATGAGATTCGACGGCGCATTACATTAGAGTACAAACCTGAATCCACCGTCACCGGCAACATCATTGACATTTAGGAGTGGTTTCTTACCACACAATGCAGTGTTGTTATCCTCAACTTCGTTACTTTAATGTCGTCCTGTTACTGCGTAGTGTGTTTGCATTGGGTAGACACAAAACGGAAGGCAAACAAAGAAGAACCTTGTATAATGCTACTTTCAAGCGTAAAGTTATTATTTATTCTGTAAAATACACACATCACAATAAGTTTTTCATCACCTCGGTTCAGAGAGTTCCGGAACCTGTACAGAAAATTGAAATAGAAATCAATATAAACATCATTTCCACATTTTTAATTACTCATGAAAGCCACCCATTGCATTTTGTACCACCATACAGAGAAACCTCCAGAGGTGGTGCTCAAGATTGCTGTACACACCGATACCTCTAATACCCAGTAGCACGTCCTCTTGCATTGATGCGTGCCTGTATTCGTCGTGGCATACTATCCACAAGTTCATCAAGGCTTGTTGGTTCAGATTGTCCCACTCCTCAACGGCGATTCGGCGTAAATCCCTCAGAGTAGTTGGTGGGTCACGTTGCCCATAAACAGCCCTTTTCAATCTATCCTGAGCATGTTCGATAGGGTTCATGTCTGGAGAACATGCTGGACACTGTAGTCGAGCGATGTCTTTATCCTGAAGGAAGTCATTCACAAGATGTGCACAATGGGTGCTGAAATGTCGTCCATGAAGACGAATGCCTCGCCAATATGATGTCGATATGGTTGCACTGTCGGTCGGAGGATGGCATTCACGTATCGTACAGCCGTTACGGCGCCTTCCATGACCCCCAGCGGCGTACTTCGGCCCCACATAATGCCACCCCAAAACAGCAGGGAACCTCCACCTTGCTGCACTCGCTGGACAGTGTGTAAGGTGTTCAGCTTGGCGAGATTGACTCCACACACGTCTCCGACGATTGTCTGGTTGAAGTCGTATGAGACACTCGTCGGTGGAGAGAACGTTATGCCAACCCTTAGCGGTCCATTCGGCATGTTGTTGGCCCCATCTGTACCGCGCTGCCTGGTGTCGTGGTTACAAACATGGACCTCGCCATAGCCGTTGGGAGAGAAGTATAGTATCAGCAGCCTATTGCGCACAATTTGAGTCGTAACACGAAGTCCCGTAGCTCCGCAAAAAGCATTATTCAACATAGTGGTGCTGCTGCTCCGAGGTACGTAGGTAGCGGTCATCCACAGCAGTAGCAGTGCTTGGGCGGTCTGAGCGAGGCATGTCATCGACACTTCCTGTCTCTCTGTATCTTCTCCATGTTCGAACAACATCGCTTTGGTTCACTCCGAGACGCCTGGACACCTCCCTTGTTTAGAGTCCTTCCTGGCATAAAGTAACAATGCGGACGCGATGGAACTGCGGCACTGCCCGTCTAGACATGGTTGAACTACAGACAACACGAGCCGTGTACCCCCTTCCTAGTGGAATGACAGGAACTGATCGGCTGTCGGGGCCCCTCCGTTTAATAGGCGCTGTTCATACGAGGTTGTTCACATCTTTCGGCGTGTTTAGTGACATCTCTGAACAGTCAAAGGGACGGTGTCTGTGATACATTATTCACAGTCAACGTCTATATTCAGGAGTTCTGGGAACCGGGGTGATGCAAAACTTTTTTGATGTGTGTATCATAACAGAAGGGCGGGACGAGAGTACAGTGTGGCTGAGAGCAGCGTTCGGCTGTGGAAGAAACAGAAATCAGTATTATCTGCAACTACTGCCACCAGAAAGAAATTAACTGGCCTTGGCAAAGGAAGAAATCTTCACACTGAAGAAAAGGTTTTGGAATTCGTCCGTGAAAGGAGGGACAGTTCTCAATTTGGGACTAGCGACATCGTAAGATACAAAGCAAAAGAGGTGGCTGTACTTCTTAATGTACCGAGACAAGACCTTAAAGCTAGCTGAGGATAGGTAGATCGTTTTTTTTAAACGGGTGGTCTTATTTCTGCGTCGCCGTACATCACTATGCCAACAGCTTAATCAGGATTTTCAGAAAAAAACTTCAAGAATTGAAGCGGTGTATCTTCACATTTCGGAAAGTGAAGAATTTTCGTATGGGCCAAATTGACAATGCTATTGAGACGCCAGTTCGATTTTATATTCTCGTAATTACACGATTGTTGAGAAGGCGACAAAGTAAGTTACCGTCAGAACATCAGGGTGTGATAAACAGCGCGTAACTGTAACGCTATCACAGCACATGGACATAAATTTCCCTTGTCTTTCTTAAACTTCAAATGGAAAACATCCACCAAGACCCCCAAAAATGAAAAAAAATGTTCCCTGATGATGTCATTGTCCTAAAGCTGGAGACTGAGCGGATAACTGAAATTTGAATGCTTGACTAGTTCCGAAACGTTTAAGAGCTCTGTCCTGATAGGCTTTCAAAACTACCTTCAGTACTTTGTGTTGATGTATTTCGTGGTCGTCTCACTGACGACGTAAAGATGTTGCACAGCCTTGCCAGGGACTTTGTTATTACTCCCGGAGGGATGACTTCTTGTCTTACAATTCCGAGAAGTTAGTGAAAATTAACCTTTAAAATATTACGTCCAGGAACAGCACGAAAATGGTTTTGCGAAATAGACCGTTAACTGTGTCCTACAGAAAAATTCAGCGTGTTGCACCCTACATTACTACACACTTGGTTTCGGTTGCCTGGAAAAAGGATCAAGGCACCAGTGATCGTGAAATCGTTCAAGAAATCCTCTGTTTTAAATACTCTGGACAGCACTGAAGATGATGTGCTCTGGAAAGCACTGAGAATGATGGGGAAATGTATCTGTTTCTGATGTAGACCCCTCCGAAGATACCAATAATCATGACATTAGTGAATAATGACGAGTAATGCCTGCAATTTGTGTTATATTTGCTTGCATGTAATTTACGTAATCAAGACAGGCGTACTTCTTTAAGAATGACTGCGTCAATTAAGAACGAGTGTTAATATAATTCGCTGTGGGTGTGGCTCTGTATATACAGGGTGGTCCAATGATCGTGAGCGGGCCAAATATCTAACGAAATAAGCGTCAAACGAAAAAACTACAAAGAACGAAACTTGTCTAGCTTGAAGGGGGAAAGCAGATGGCGCTATAGTTAGCCCGCTAGATGGCGCTGCCATAGGTCAAACTGATATCAACAGCGTTTTTTTAAATAGGAACCACATTTTTTTACATATTCGTGTAGTACGTAAATAAATATGAATGTTTTAGTTGGATCACTTTTATCGCTTTGTGATAGATGGTGCTGTAATAAACATATGGCTCACAAATTTAGGCGAACAGTTGGTAACAGGTAGGTTTTTTAAATTAAAATACACAACCTAGGTCCATTTGAACTTTTATTTCGGTTGTTCCAATGTGATACATGTACCTTTGTGAACTTATCATTTCTGAGAACGCATGATTTTACAGCGTGATTACCTGTAAATAGCACATTAATGCAATAAAGCTCAAAATGATGTCCCTCAACCTCAATGCATTTGGTAAAACGTTTAACGACATTCCTCTCAACAGCGAGTAGTTCGCCTTCCGTAATGTTCGCACATATATTGTCAATGCGCTCACGCATGTTGTCAGGCGTTGTCGGTGGATCACGATAGCAAAGATACTTCAGCTATCCCCACAGAAATAAATCCGGCGACGCCAGATCCGGTGAACGTGCGGGCCCTAGTATGGTGCTTCGACGACCAATCCACCTGTCATGAACTATGCTATTCAATACCGCTTCAACCGCACCCGAGCTATGTGCCGGACATCCATCATGTAGGAAGTACATCGCCATTCTGTCATGCAGTGAAACGTTTTGTAGTAACATCGGTAGAACTTTACGTAGGAAATCAGCATACATTGCACCGATTGCTATCGATAACATGGGGGCCAATTATCCTTCCTCCCATGATGCGGCACCATACATTAACCCGCCAAGCTCGCTGATGTTCCACTTGTAGCATCCATAGTGGATTTTCCGTTGCCCAATAGTGCATATTATACCGGTTTACGTTACCGCTGTTGGTGAATGACGCTAGAAAATCTCTCATCGTCCCGTAATTTATCTTGTGCCCAGTGGCAGAACTGTACACGACGTTAAAAGTCGTCGCCATGCAATTCCTGGTGCATAGAAATATGGTACGGGTGCAATCGATGTTGATGTAGCATTCTCAACGCCGACGTGTTTGAGATTCCCGATTCTCGCGCAATTTGTCTGCTACTGATGTGCGGATTAGCCGCGACAGCAGCTGAAACACCTACTTGGGCATCATCATTTGTTGCAGGTCATGGTTGACGTTTAACATGTGGCTGAACACTTCATGTTTCCTTAAATAACGTAACTATCCGGCGAATGGTCCGGATACTTGGATGATGTCGTCCAGGGTGCCGAGTAGTTGGTAAACGGTCCACACTGGCGGAATGTTACGTGATACCACGTACTTATACGTTTGTGACTATTACAGCGCCATCTATCACAATGCGAAAAAAGTGGGCCAACTAAAGCATTCATATTTCTTTACGTACTACACGAATATGTAATAAAAATTGTTGTTCTTATCTTAAAAAAAAAACAAAGTTGATAACCGTGAAACGTCCCCTTAGAACAATTTATACAGGACTGTGCTTAACCTAACACACAATATTTTTAGCGCTACGCAATCTGACTTTCAAAAAAGAATGGGCCCTGGCTAACAGTAAACTATACCTTTCACAAATCACTTACCTCACAAAAATCTTCGCTACTCAAGCTACTGCAATACAGCGAGCGCCACTACTGCCAGCTAAATAAAAGATTCAAACTACGGAAGGCACTAACTACTGATAGGGATAGTTAGCAAATGAAAGATATTAATAGAGAACAAACAATGTATTTACCTTGATATCATCATATATAAATATAGCAGTTCATGACAAATTTCAAAACTCCGCCATCTCTCTCCCCACATCCACCACTGCTGGCGTCTCACCTCCAATTGCGCAACGCTACGCGCTGTTCACAGCCAGCTGCCTAACACTACAATGGCAGACAACAATGCAAACTAGACACAGACTGCACACAGCACAGCCAGTGATTTTCATATTGAGCGCTACGTAACGTTGCCAATAAGAAAACATAAACAGCCTACTTACATAGTGAAAACATAAACAGCCTACTTACAACCGTTTGACCTATGGCAGTGCCATCTAGCAGGCAACCATAGCGCCATCTGGTTTCCCCCTTCCAGCTAGACGAGTTTCGTTCTTTGTATTTTTTTCGTTTAATTCTTATTTCTTGAGATATTTGGCCCGGTCACTATCAATGGACCACCCTGTATATGTCAGATGACACGAACGCTCGAGGAGTGCTGTGTGGAATACGAAAGACACACCCGTCTACGGCAACCTCTAAAATCAGTAGTGGCAGAACATTGTATCTCCATGGAACATTCAATGGATTATAATAATACCAAAACTTTAGCACCGGTTTCCAGTTTCTGGGACTCTGTAATTAAAGAATCCGTGGAAATACGTCTTGCTGATAATTTAATGAATCGTGATAACGGCTTTCAGCTGGATAAAAATTGAAATCTGTGGTGTCACCGCCAGACACCACACTTGCTAGGTGGTAGCTTTAAATCAGCCGCGGTCCATTAGTACATGTCGGACCCGCGTGTCGCCACTGTCAGTGATCGCAGACCGAGCTCCACCACACGGCAGGTCTCGAGAGACGGACTAGCACTCGCCCCAGTTGTACGGACGACTTTGCTAGCGACTACACTGACGAAGCCTCGCTCCTTTACCGAGCAGATAGTTAGAATAGCCCTCAGCTAAGTCCATGGCTACGACCTAGCAAGGTGCCATTAGCCTTACATAGCAATTGATACTTATCGTATAAAGCATGTCTCATCAAGAACGATGTATACAACAAGGATGGATTAAAGTTAAGTATTCCAAAAGCTACGTACTTTTCTTTATAGCATTCATTACGTATCCTGTTTCAGACCTCACGCCATCCTTCGTGTGTTTATAGCGTGCATTGCGGTCCCCTCAAATCACACTGTGTCGGCACTTCTGTCGACACATCAAAATCCAATTATTAAAATTATTCAACCACAGCGGTATCAACAACTTCAGTCGATACCCAGCGATTAGTTTGTTCTTACTTCACCACTGAGGGCAGCATACACAACTTGGCTGCCTCGCGATGTCGCCTCCTAACGCATGCGCCGTATACCGCCAGTACGATTGGAATGCGCGGAATTCGGTATAAATACCATGGATGCATCAGATCTCTTCAGTACGTCGTCTACTCACCTGAGGATGGCCGGACGTCTCTGGGCCGAAATATCGTGGCAGAATGTTGATGGGATCCGGCTACAAACCAGAAAATTACTGGAAAAACAACGGATCACTTAAAAATTGTTGTTGCTTTGATAGTTCATCTATGCGCTCAGTGTTGTGTAACATAACTTCAGCCCACCCACTCATGGGCCAACGATTACTTTTTTATGCTTTTCATCTTTAAAATTGGGGTGTACATTACATTCTATGGCTCATTACATTCGCGTTAATACTATTCTGGGAGAGAGAGAGCGCGCGGCCATAGCACTGTAGTCCGCACCGTGGCGTGTCTCCAGGTACTACCCGCATTTTTCCAAGTTTGGTCCTGTGTAATACAGCTGATATAAGCTAAATTCAAGCGATGAAGACTATTAAACTTTTTAAAATGATGGCTTAACTTATTTTGTGTTACAGAAACAACTCCTGTCAATGCGATCAGTCATGAAAAGTGTTTCTGGACAAATACGTATTAAATGTGTGCTAATTGTGTTTGTGGATATTAACACAGTAAATTATACTCTAATGATACGCCTGCGACCAAAAATTGCAAATTCACTATTAACTGCTTGTCGACTGGAACAGTATTTTGTTTTTCTGTTATATCTCATATTAACATAGTAAATAATTGTCACCCATTCTGAACGTAGAAACAGGACATAATTTGTACTGAATGCTTTCATAGGCGTTTATTTATCCATCATGACATTTGAAGGAACTTATCGGCTCATCTTCACATGTTTATATTTATTTAACGTTAGATTACTATTCCCATGCATAGTTTACGGTTGCAGTTAATATCTCTTCGTGGTTCTTGCCTATCTGGATACATTATCAGCACCTGCTCTTGAGTGCAATCATGGGAAACATAGTTATTAACAATGGCTGAATAATTCATTGACTCACTCAAACGGTTTGCTTGTATAGTGCCCTTGTAGTAAATATTACGAATGTTTAGTAATTGCAGCATCTTGTGGGCACTCAACTGCGAGATTGTCAGCGATGTTAAGTAACGGGGTGCCTGTTTTCCAATAGTCGGTGTACTTGTTTTATCGCTTAGAATTTATCTCGATGTAGCATGGTACGTGAAATATCAAGCAGCCACAGTTAAATGAGAGCTAGGTTGTATCACACTGGCCCTCTTCAGTGGAAATCTCGTCTCTTGCTACTGAAATTAGCACAATAACGATTGTGTTGAGTTTAATTTTGACACTAGCATACAGAGTGATTTGCTTCAAGGAGCTAATAAAGACACAGACAATGGACACATTTGTGAAGAGGAAGATTTCCTTCCAGAAGATAATGTTGTGTGTACAGATGACAGTGATGTAGACCTAGACGTTGAAGCAGCAAGTGAGCAAACGGCTGAAGAGTCCCCTGGTGGCCGTGGAAGAAAGCTGAAGACTCTCCACTCATTTTGTATGTAAAATAATCTTGAAGTAATATTAAATATAATAATTTTAATTAGTGCATACCATTAATTATTTCAGTCCCGTAACTTTCTGGGAAGTGAAAGTGTCATTATACAGTGTAAAACAGGGCACTTTGCACTTATTTTGTTTATAAAATACCTCTCTAAATCTCATAAAGCTAATTAACTAAGTGCGTAACCTGTAATTTACCGAGCGAGGTGGCGCAGTGGTAAGCACATTGGATTCGCGTTCGGTAGGACGACGGCTTAAACTCGCCTCCGGCCATAGTGATTTAGGTTTCCAGTGATTAAGCTAAATCGCTTCAGGTAAAATCCGGGATGGTTCCTGTGAAAGGGCACGGCCGACTTCCTTCTCTATCCTTCTCTAATCCGATAGGGCTGATGACCTCGCTATTTGGCCCCTCCCCCGAATCTACCAATCAACCAACCTATAAATTGAGACTTTCGTCCGGTAAAGCTTGGAGTGGTAAAATTTGTGATGATTTGGTAGTAACTTTACGTTTTCCTAGCAATCGAACGTTTCCCCTCTTTAGTACTGTTACGTTGCCGTGAATATTGTATCTCTACTAACAGAACTGAACTATTTTGCAGCAGAAAATTTTAAGACAACTATTTTAAGACGTCCTAAGTAAAGAAACAATGATCACAACGTGTAAATAAATGTAAACTTACATCTAAGAGAGGGATGTATTAAGATAAATGTACTTTCTAAAACGCGTGTTTTGAGGCATAATTTGTTGACGTGGCTGTGGGCAAAAGACACATCATTCATATCGGTGGGTTACCACATAAATATTAGCGTCACAGACGATACACCTTTGGCGCCATGCGATAGGAGAGTTGCTGTCACGTCACGTGATGTGACGAGGAGACCTGCGAGGTGCGGTGAGTATGTGACTCGGGCCCGCAGGTCACCGTAGGCAGCCCATGCCTGCACTCTATAGGTATACCCATCTTTCTTAAGACATGCCCATTTCCTGACGTTTAGTAAAACCTTCGCTGCCAAGCGATCAGTATTTTGTTGTCAAGACAGTTTGTCGCTTGGGACCAGGTCGCAAGTGGGGCCCAGTAAGGCCGCCCTGTAGTAGTAGTAGCTTTATTCATCCATAGATCTCTTTTTACAAGGACATAGGACATGTCAAAGTATTTACAAGTTTAGACCAATTTAGAATAAGCTAATTCAAATACACACATATTTACAGACTTCTACACTCCTGGAAATTGAAATAAGAACACCGTGAATTCATTGTCCCAGGAAGGGGAAACTTTATTGACACATTCCTGGGGTCAGATACATCACATGATTACACTGACAGAACCACAGGCACATAGACACATGCAACAGAGCATGCACAATGTCGGCACTAGTACAGTGTATATCCACCTTTCGCAGCAATGCAGGCTGCTATTCTCCCATGGAGACGATCGTAGAGATGCTGGATGTAGTCCTGTGGAACGGCTTGCCATGCCATTTCCACCTGGCGCCTCAGTTGGACCAGCGTTCGTGCTGGACGTGCAGACCGCGTGAGACGACGCTTCATCCAGTCCCAAACATGTTCAATGGGGGACAGATCCGGAGATCTTGCTGGCCAGGGTAGTTGACTTACCCCTTCTAGAGCACGTTGGGTGGCACGGGATACATGCGGACGTGCATTGTCCTGTTGGAACAGCAAGTTCCCTTGCCGGTCTAGGAATGGTAGAACGATGGGTTCGATGACGGTTTGGATGTACCGTGCACTATTCAGTGTCCCCTCGACGATCACCAGTGGTGTACGGCCAGTGTAGGAGATCGCTCCCCACACCATGTTGCCGGGTGTTGGCCCTGAGTGCCTCGGTCGTATGCAGTCCTGATTGTGGCGCTCACCTGCACGGCGCCAAACACGCATACGACCATCATTGGCACCAAGGCAGAAGCGACTCTCATCGCTGAAGACGACACGTCTCCATTCGTCCCTCCATTCAAGCCTGTCGCGACACCACTGGAGGCGGGCTGCACGATGTTGGGGCGTGAGCGGAAGACGGCCTAACGGTGTGCGGGACCGTAGCCCAGCTTCATGGAGACGGTTGCGAATGGTCCTCGCCGATACCCCAGGAACAACAGTGTCCCTAATATGCTGGGAAGTGGCGGTGCGGTCCCCTACGGCACTGAGTAGGATCCTACGGTCTTGGCGTGCATCCGTGCGTCGCTGCGGTCCGGTCCCAGGTCGACGGGCACGTGCACCTTCCGCCGACCACTGGCGACAACATCGATGTACTGTGGAGACCTCACGCTCCACGTTTTGAGCAATTAGGCGGTACGTCCACCCGGCCTCCCGCATGCCCACTATACGCCCTCGCTCAAAGTCCGTCAACTGCACTTACGGTTCACGTCCACGCTGTCGTGGCATGCTACCAGTGTTAAAGACTGCGATGGAGCTCCGTATGCCACGGCAAACTGGCTGACACTGACGGCGGCGGTGCACAAATGCTGCGCAGCTAGCGCCATTCGACGGCCAACACCGCGGTTCCTGGTGTGTCCGCTGTGCCGTGCGTGTGATCATTGCTTGTACAGCCCTCTCGCAGTGTCCGGAGCAAGTATGGTGGGTCTGACACACCGGTGTGAATGTGTTCTTTTTTCCATTTCCAGGAGTGTAGTTAGAGACAATCATTAGATTTACTCCTGGTGTACAATACTTTGCTTTACAAATAACTTATTAAATAATGTAATGCCACGTTGTTCACTCACATCTCACTACCAGTCGCTGCGCACACTGCACACACTGCGCTTCACTCACTACGCGTACAAACACACATACACTGGTAATCTCTGGGCCATTCTCTGTACCGCAACTTCCCATTTGCTAGACTGAAAAACTGAATCAGCATCCCTCTGTAATGCGTGAGATGTTGAACTCAAAAAGACGAAGAGGTGCTACGCATAGCTTCGGGGTAAGTTATCTTAGAAAAAAAAAAGGAAAAAACATTGTGTGAAGGCGTTAGGTGGAATGTTGGATGTTTTGTAATCATTATTATTATTCATTTATTTGCATAACATTTTCTTTACCCAAATCCTACTCTGTTTTATCTATGTAATTGTTCAATGTATAAAATGTATTGCAAACGGGATACTTTGTGGCCTGCCTTTTTAAATAATTGTATTTTTTCTATTTCTTTAATCTCAGTTTGGTAATTTATTGTACAGTTTTATTCCTTGGTAGAGAATGCTGTAGAAGCGATCAATTCCATATTCGCGTGACAGTCGTGGGAACTTGGATTGCGAGCAACAGGATCGTGGAGTGACAAACCGCGGTCTCGAGAGGCCACGACCCTGCAGCTGACGAACCCCGACACTTGCTGTTAGATGTTTCTCCTCCTTATACGTGACGGAACGCGATCTTTTCACAAACAAAACAAAGAACTTTAAAATGCGGTTTCTAAATGAGAAACTTGCTGCGTAGCCTTCCCCTGTGCAGCTTGATTTAGCTGCCGGGACCGATGACCTTAGCCATTTGGTCCCATTGAACTTATCACAAATTTAAAAGTTTAGCTGCCCCTACCGCTGTCGTTTGAGCAACCCTCAATGTTAAATCTGGCCTTCAATACCAAGCACGAGATTCTCTTATTCTCTCGCGCACTACGCGGAAGCTATTAGTCCTACATAAAAAATGAACAGGACCTTTTTACAGGAACTTTACCATCAGCAATGTTGTGCCCTAGGGCACGTCTTCACATACAGCTCTCCATGCAGTTCTAACATTTAATACCACCTTCGTTTTCTCATAATTATCTTCTGTCCTTACACAATTCTGCAACTGGTAACTTCTGCGTCCTCTTCTTATTCTGTTCGCAAATCCTTCGATAACATTCTTCAGTAAACACTCTCTTCTCATCCATTGTCCAAACCAATTGTTTTTTTCTCTTCGAGATTACGTTTAAAATTTCTCTCTCTTTACCTACTGTTCTCAACAGTTCCTCATTTCTCGGTTTGTCTACGCCTTTTATCCCACCTGTCCTCCTCCAAATGCACATCACATATGCTTCTATTCATCTTTTCTTGAAATAGATGTAGCTAACTTTTTTATTGGGATACGTTTTCGATAGAGGGCGCTGTTTTAGAATTATTCAAATAAGACTTACAAAAGTGACCTTCAAATGCATCTCCACTTGCACATTCATCCCTTACCAGTCAGGAATTGTGGTATGCTGTTCGTGACACTTTCTCCTACCACTATACAAAAATTTCCGACTACACGAACTGTTCCCCAGATTCGATCTTATTTTGTCTCTATTGATGAGGCTATTACGCCACCTGCATTGTGGCTCAATTCGTTAACATTATTAACCAAACGTGCCCTTGGAGATAATGAAAGAAAAATGACTTTTATAAATGTTGCGCTAGAGCTAATTACGTTGATAATTCGATCCAATTTCAACTCTTGCAGGCAAAGTACTTTCGTTGCCAGGAGGCTTGATGAATACAACGATGTAATTCTTTATTTTATTTTTCACAAAATTGTAGGTACAATTTTCACAAACTTCAGTTCGATTTATAAGTACTCGACTACGCGAGTGGCCTAATAAGGCCTGTCAATGAACACCAAAACAGTTCGAAAGTGGTAAACAATTCGTGCAGTAGCCATTTTTCTACAGTGGCGGGAGGAAGTGCTATGAACAACACGCTGGCCGGTGGGTTTGACGGTGGGAGTCAGGTTGCGTTTAAAGGTTAATTTAGCGTGTTTTTATTGAATAAATTTAAAACTACTGCATCTATTAAAAACGTTTCCCAGTACAAAATTCAACTATACTGAATTTCCTACAAAAAGGACCTGTTCATTTATCTTGTATGACTAACAGAATGCGCATAGCAAGCGAGAGAATATGAAAATCTTGCGCGTTGTTTTTGCCAGCTGTGGGTTACATAAAACGACACCGGTTTGTGCAGCTAAATCAGTCTCTATACAAAATTTGCATAGATGGTGTTACTGCTGTCTATTACGGTTACGGTGTCCGCCCCTATAGCTGAATGGTCAGCGTGACGGACTGCCGTCCTAAGGGTCCCGGGTTTGATTCCCGGTTGGGTCGGGGATTTTCTCCGCTCAGAGAATGGGTGTTGTGTTGTCTTCATCATCATTTCATCCCCATCCGGAGCGTAGGTCGCCCAGTGTGGCGTCGAATGCAATAAGACCTGCACCAAGGCGGCCCGATCTACCCCGTACGGGGTCTCCTGGCCAATGACGCCAAACGCTGATTTCCATTTCCATTACGGTTACGGTTAATTGCTAATCTTTTGGATATCCAACAAAATTGCACATTTGATAGCAGTTTGATACACTACTGACCATTAAAATTTGCTACACCACGAAGATCACGTGCTACAGACGCGAAATTTAACCGACAGGAAGAAGATGCTGTGATATGGAAATGATTAGCTTTTCAGAGCATTCACACAAGGTTGGCGCCGGTGGCGACACCTACAACCTGCTGACATGAGGAAAGTTTCCAACCGATTTCTCATACACAAAGTGCAGTTGACCGGTGTTGCCTGGTGAAACGTTGTTGTGATGCCTCGTGTAAGGAGGAGAAATGCGTACCATCACGTTTTCGACTTTGATAAAGTCGGAGTGTAGCCTATCGCGATTGTAGTTTATCGTATCGCGACATTGCTGCTCGCATTGGTCGAGAGCGATGACTGTTTGCAGAATATTTAATCGGTGGGTTCAGTAGGGTAATACGGAACGCCGTGCTGGATGCCAACCGCCCAACCGCCCCGTATCACTAGCAGTCGAAATGACAGGCATCTTATCCGCATGGCTATAGCGGATCGTGCAGCCACGTCTCGATCCCTGAGTCAAGAGATGGAGACGTTTGCAAGACAACAACCATCTGCACGAACAGTTCGACGACATTTGCAGCAGCATGGACTATCAGCTCGGAGACCATGGCTGCGGTTACCCTTGACGCTGCATCACAGACAGGAGAGCCTGCGATGGTGTACTCAACGACGAACCTGGTTGCACGAATGGCAAAACGTCATTTTTTCGGATGAATCCAGGTTCTATTTACAGCATCATGATGGTTGCATCCGTGTTTCGTGATATCGCGGTGAATGCACATTGGAAGCGTGTATTCGTCATCGCCATTTTGGCGTATCACCCGGCGTGATGGTATGGTCACCTCTTGTTCGCACTGACGGCACTTTGAACAGTGGACGTTACATTTCAGATGTGTTACGACCCGTGGCTCTACCCTTCATTTGATGTTGTTGTTGCTTTCAGTCCTGAGACTGGTTTGATGCAGCTCTCCGTGCTACTCTATCCTGTGCAAGCTTCTTCATCTTCCAGTACTTACTGCAACCTACATCCTTCTGAATCTGTTTAGTGTATTCATCTCTTGGTCTCCCTCTACGACTTTTACCCTCCATGCGGCCCTCCAATGCTAAGTTTGTGATCCCTTGATGTCTCAGAACATGTCCTACCAACCGTTCCCTTCTTCTTGTCAAGTTGTGCCACAGACTCCTCTTCTCCCCAATTCTATTCAATACCTCCTCATTAGTTATATGATCTACCCATCTAATTTTCAGCATTCTTCTGTAGCACCACATTTCGAAAGCTTCTATTCTCTTCTTGTCCAAATTATTTATCGTCCAAGTTTCACTTCCATACATGGCTACTCTCCATACAAATACTTCAGAAACGACATCCTCACACCTAAATCTATACCCGATTTAACAAATTTCTCTTCTTCAGAAAGGCTTTCCTTGCCATTGCCAGTCTACATTTTATATCCTCTCTACTCCGACCATCATCAGTTATTTTGCTCCCCAAATAGCAAAACTCCTTTACTACTCTAAGTACCTCATTTCCTAATCTAATTCCCTCAGCTTCATTCGATTTAATTCGACTACATTCCATTATCCTTGTTTTGCTTTTGTTGATGCCCTGCGAAACCCTACATTTCAGCAGGATAACGCGCGACCGCATGTTACAGGTCCTGTACGGGCCTTTCTCGATACGGGAAATGTTCGACTGCTGCCCTGGCCAGCACAATCTCCAGATCTCTCACCAATTGAAAACGTCTGGTCAATGGTGGTCGAGCAACTGACTCGTCACAATACGCCAGTCATTACTCTTGATGAACTGTGGTATCGTGTTGACGCTGCATGGGCAACTGTACCTGTACACGCCATCCGAGCTCTGTTGGACTCAATGCCCAGGCGTATCAAGGCCGTTATTACGGCCAGAGGTGGTTGTTCTGTTTACTGATTTCTCAGTATCTACGCATCCAAATTGCGTGAAAATGTAATCACATATCAGTTCTAGTATAATATATTTGTCCAATGAATACCCGTTTATCATCTGCCTTTCTTCTTTGTGTAGCAATTTTAATGGTCAGTAGTGTATTAGCTGCAGTCTGCAATCACAGTGTAGCAGTTTTAAGGCCAGTAGTGGATATGTTGCTTCCCTCCATGGCTTGCGTAAATAATTTTGTTAAACCTAAGGTCATGATTGCAATAATGTTCGTAAAGGCCCCTCTTAAATTTAGTGCACTAGGAATAAGTCGACGTTATTGATCCGTATGTTTCGAATATTGTGCTTAGTCTATTTTAAAAGAGAATTAGTTATCGCATATAGAAGGGGGGGGGGGGGTGAACGACGTAACACTTCCTGAAACTTTGCGTAGGGAGGGCGTTTTTACGCTCTTCACAGCAAGCGTTCCGTAACCACGCGTGACCGCAGGGTAGGTCAGCTTCTGTGTACACGGGAAGCTGTCTGTTTCCCGAACGTTCTCTAAACTTTATATCGTATGTAGCCTTTCCTTCGGGCAGCACCGTCGCAGGATATTCCCATCTGGAGGGCTACAGTGTAAGGTATCGAGATATAGATTGATTTCAATAAATATGGCTTCTGTTTGATTTACTCTCAAAGTTCATCAACTTCCGTGTATTCGCATAGTAAGTCAATATATCAAGACCCTATTAGGTCGACAGAAGCTGCATTGTCAAAGTTGTGGGATCAGTTTGTAGTTTCTGAACTGACGATATCGTGCTTTTTGTGTGGGGGTTCACTGGTAGGCTATCGCAGTGTGCGGACGTGTTGAACAACTCTCCTGGCAATACTAGCCTCAATGCTGGTATATCTACGCTTGGACGAGTACTGATGGGTGGCTTTGAGGAATTTGTTCTAACACAACGCCGAGTATGGACAGTTTATTTTCAGTAGCGATAATAATTATACACTTTTTAACGCTAGTAACAGGTCTATTTGGCAGTGATTCTTTTGGAGAGACGGTATTTATCATTATTTTGCACCACTTGCGTAGGTACTTCTGGACTGTCTTTTACGAAATGCTCGAATAAACTTAACTGACAGAAAATTTCGACTTTTATCAGAATTGCTTTTCTAAGGTGTGTCGATCTATGCGCTGATGTGAATCCATTAATTTTAAACTCGCAGTGCCGTATTATCTGAGGAGCAGTACCCTCAGTAACGGCTAACTGATGATTGTATATCGACATAAGTTGAAACGTATTCTGAATACCGAAAACAACCATGTCAAGCAGTTCTTGTGAATGGCGAAAGAAGGAAAATAGTCTTTACTTCCTTAGTACTCCACACTCGATCGGAAGTACTGAAAGCATTGATTCAAAGATAGTCCATCCTATTTCGTTGTCATGACTAACTGATTTGGTGAGACCAATTGCTGGAGCTTCTACTGACTAATAGGCCAAGGCACTACGAGCCCTGAAGTGAAGCAATACAGCAGAAATCGTGATAGGGCAACGAGTAGCATGGTCAGCGAGTTACTCAATAATTTACGCAACTCTACTGTGAACGTCCGGAAGTCAATTTGAGCAACCCAAGGCTAAAATTCTAAGGATCCATTAATGCGTTTCGCGAAGTTACTTTCTCATGCAAAAAAATTCAGGCGTTGTGATCTCCAGGAAGTTTCCTCGAAATCTGTCTCCAATGATCCCACTGCCTACAATAAAGAGTCTCTCTATACCTACGGTGACATTTCGGAAACGCCATTGTAGTATGACTCACAGTTGGTTCTTTTGTAGCAGTATAGCAATTTATGAAGCAATACTGGCGGAGAAAACATGTTGAATTCCTATGTACCTTCATTTTTCTTTTCAATACGACGATGGCTGATGCCACTGTTAGCGTGTAAATTCTGTTTGTCAAACGTCTTTGAGGGAACTGACTGCAGAATTTTTAGAAACGCTCGAGATTTTTCTGAGATCTAACCTCTTCGCCTGTATAATTCTGTTACGAACTAGAACAGTAATTTGTTTCACAAAGTATCATTACGAAAGGAACTCTTCAAGGCTAACAACAATCAATCGTTCTAGTCTATAGTCAACCTACTATGCGGGTCTGCTGAAGAATAATGGCTCCAAACTTATTACGTCAAAACTCTTAAGGTTATTTTAATAAAACAAACGTTATTAACATTTTACATCTTCATTATTCATGTCTACATGTTTGCAGCCCTCTCTGCCGTTAGAAGGTTCAGAATTATGGCGTGTGTCATGACAATGTGTAACGTAAGCATGTCGGTACGTGAGAAACAGTGTGCTGTAATCGAGCTTCGAATTCGGTGAGTTAGTCCACCCACGGGGCACCGTCTCTCTCAGCATGATAATGTCAGACCACATACGAGCGCTGCGACATCGGAAACAAGCCGCAGTGACAGTTCCCACTTGGCCCCATACAATTTTCATCTGTTTACAAAACTTAAAGAACACCTTGGAGGATTTTACTTTGATTGTGATGAAGTGGTGCAAGGAGAGGTAAGTCTGTGACTCCGTCAACAAAGTGAAACATTCTATAGTGACGGTATCAGCTAACTGGGAGAAATGTGTTCATCAAAAAATGGTTCAAATGGCTCTGAGCACTAGGAGACTCAACTGCTGAGGTCATTAGTCCCCTAGAACTTAGAACTAGTTAAACCTAACTAACCTAAGGACATCACACACATCCATGCCCGAGGCAGGATTCGAACCTGCGACCGTAGCGGTCTCGCGGTTCCAGACTGCAGCGCCAGAACCGCGCGGCCACTTCGGCCGGCAATGTGTTCATCACCAAGGCGTCTAAATCGAGGAATAAGTTTGAAGACACGAAGATTAAAGATGTAGCATGTTACCAAAATTTGTTTTATTTAAAAAGCTTCTTTAAGAGTCTTCACATAAAAAATTAGGAGGCATTACTTTTTAGCACTCCCTCCTACATTTCATTCGTTCCCATTCCTGTTGTTCAGGAATAATTTTGTGCATGGTACAATGCAGTAAAATAGTGACAATACGTTACTCAGACTCTCTGATCACCTTTGTTTAGTGCACGCTGCCCTGATTGTTAAATACAAAGGAAAGAACTCTCTCAACCTTTACAGGAATTGCCTAGTCGATCTGGCGCAGCCTGGCTGATCAGGGATTTGAATTGCAGTCCTCCGGAATGTGAGACTAATGTCTCAGTCAATGTACTTCCACGATCGGTCGCCATACGCTGACCTTACGGACAGAAGTTGCTTATGTATTGCCTTCTACCCATCTCCTCGTCGCAGCGCTCTGTGTAATATATGTTATAGAATATTGGTATTTCGTTATTTTGCTTTTATTTACTCGAAGCATTTTCTTTCTGCTTTTCCTTGACAATATTGATCACAGACGGTGAAATATATTTACGCCAGCGAGCTGTATCCTTCATCTTAAATCGTGACGAATCATCCGCTTGCTGTCATTACTACCATTAGTCACAATTGCCGTACATCAAAACAAATGGTTGGCTTCCTCGTGGCCTTCTGCTAATTAGTCGTTTGCCACATAGTCGTAACGTGTCGTCGCTGCCAACTCAAGGTGGACTCCACGCGCTGCACCGCAGTAGCTATTCGTACAACAAGTTAAAATTTCACAGAGAGTAAGTGATTTTGTTTATTATTATTGTTATTATTATTATTATTATTATTAAGCAAAAGTGTCTCGTTCATGTTCTTATTTTATGGTTATGACCGGTTGCTGCCGAATAAGTCCAGCCTCATATTTGAAACTAGAATAAATAGAAGTAAATATGTTACTCCTTATCATGCAAAATAAATACGTTACTGTTCCATGTTACCTAAAACAAAGGACTGTTGCTAAGACCCACGTCAGCTGGTGTGCATGTGTACATCTAAGACGATATATAAAGCTCCGTTACTGTAAAGTGTGATGAAAAAAGATATTCCATATTTGAGAGTTGGTAGTATGGACCAAAGCAAGACAAAAAAGTCCGGTAAACAACGGTTCTTAAATGCATATCTTAAAAGCTATGAGCACTTGTTCACCTTCGCAAACTGTCAAACACATCTACTGAACAGGTGCTCAAAGCTCTTAAGGTGTGCAATTGGGAGCCAGTACTTGCTGAATATTTTTGTCCTGATTTTGTCCATATTTCCACATCTCAAAATATCAAACAATTTTAACACCCTGTATATGTCATACACCTGGGCTTAATACTACGATAGAATTGGAGCGCCAAATAAAGTAAGATCCTGTGTTATTGGTACATTTTTTACACTGGCTGACTATGAATAGAATACAATAAAAATACTGACGTTGACAGTTATGTTTCCTATCCATTACGCATCTCCATTACTGTGATATCCTGTTCGTAGAATAAGTCAACTATAGTGATGTCGTCAGTTAACTGTTATTCAATTCTTCCTCTGGTTCATTTTTTCCATTACACCATTTCTTGTATACGCTATTATCCTTCAGTGTCCAAGCTAATTTCTTTTCCATTATTTGTCTTTTCTCACACCTAGTGTAACACAACATAATGCCTTTCTTTATCTGTGCATTTCACACCTTCCATTTTTCTCTAGATCCACATCCCAGACGTCTCTAAACATTTCTCCTCTCTCCGTTGCAATGTTCATGCTTCGTCGCCGTACAGGAGGACATTCCATACAAATACTTCATTAATCTTTTCCTTCATTGTATACTTAATGGAGCACAGATAACTCTCCTCGTTCTATAATACATTTCCTTTTAATTATCAAACCATGTTCTGATTTCTTGATTACATGACAAACCGTATTAGTGGTTATTTTGGATCCTAGTTACCTTTTTCCACAAACTCATCAGAAATTTTCTTTCTTATCTTCTTTAGCTGCTCTGTATGAGTCATTGCTTCGGATTTATCGTTATTTCATATCACTCTTCTAATTTGTTCCTCTAACAAATTGTTAATTCCCTTTCATTTTCTTTTAGTAATGTCATGGCATTACCATGGCATTACCTTTCTTATTACTGCCACAACTCTCTACCGTCAGAAGAGGTTTCCAACTATATTATCTAATTACATTCAAGCGAAGTAGGTGAGAGGCAACAGTGTTGTCCAACCAGCCTCTGCTTCTATTACATCGCCCCTTATTGTGGTGTTTAAATTGCTTATGTGGCTCGTTTATTTCCAGTTAATCCCGATCTTCTTCAAGATAAATCAATTTAAAAGTTAAATTTGGAATTGTGGCTCTCATGCAGTCCAGAATATAAAAGAATTTTCACATTTGGTTTATTATTAAAGGATCATAACTTCATACAATAAGAGACGAAACATAAAGCTATATAAATTGTTAAACTAGTGATATAATTGTCAAAACGTCATGTGTATCGGTCGTAGCGGGCGCACTGAAAGTAAACCAGTAGTATACTTGCGCAGAGGCTAGGCCAGCTCAGACGATTTTCTGCCGGCAATGTATACCCCAACCGCCACCTCCACTCATGCCTATCAATCATGTAGCCGCTGCCTCATCCACTTCCGCGTATCGCGAACATCACGAAGTTCAAAGTAATGTATTCCAAAGTAAAGGTCGACTAGTCATCAGCTCCCACATCACTGAATCTGAATGACGTGTAACAACCAGCAATGTTGGTGTAAATCTTAAAGTCTATATTATGTTCACACTGACTGTTCGTTGAGCGTTGATTCTGGTTTGTTCTTTATATTTGGGTAATTTCAATTTGTTCTGCCAGACGCAACTGCCTGCTACTAAAACAATGTGACAGGGTGACTACCATTAAGTAACAAAGATGTCTCCCGTGCTCCATACGTGAGTGGAGCCCTAATAACTGATACAATGGGAAGTATCTTCTACCATCCTGTTCAAAGCGACTTAAGAGTATAGATGTAGGTGTAGATATACTAGCGATGGTACGCCACATTGATCGCAGTGCTGACGTGCCTCACGATATGACTCTTCCGAAATCGTCGGCTAATAAATTAAAACAATAAACGAAGGTGACTGGAAAAGCGTTAGTAGAACAACAGTTGATCGTGAAAACAAAATTTTTCGCTGGGGAAATCTGCCGTTTCCAGCGTCATGAAAGCAACCAGATTTATCTCATTATCTGCCGTTTAGGCGTTCGTCCACTACCCTTGTACAACCTGTGAACTAAAACATGCCACTAAGAAGCGGCTCTGATCGCATATCGACACCCCTGTTTCCCATCCGCTCGAGTGCTTATCGGACGGCACAAGCTCTCGGAGCTCAGTGGTTGTAAATCACGGGAGCGGCGATGCGGCTGAGCTGACACGGCAACGGCAAGCCGCGCCCACGCCGTGTTTTATGCCCGCCACCGCGGAGCTGAGCCGCGTGTGAACCCTCTGATGGACAGCTGTCACGTATTTTGTGCCGGGGTGTGGGCTCAATTAAATACAGACGCCCTGGCAGCCGCGTATTAACCAGCTGGCACGATTTGTTCAACACTGGTGTTCTGACAGCTAATTACTACAAATAGAATGTGGGACATTGTCGACAATTAGTGGCATCACTCCAGCAGATCATCTCGTACAGTTATACTCTCGCCTGTCAAGCGGCGAGGGCCTTTCTGAAGCAACAGCAAATAACAAAATTTTGCGAAAGACTACGTTATTTCTTAAAGAAACTGGATTAGGTATGAGTATTCAAATACAGAGATACGTCCACAGGCAGAATACGGCACTGCGGTCGGCAACGCGTATATAAGACAAGCGTCTGGTGCAGTTCCTATATCGTCTGCTGCTGCTACACTAGCGGGTTATTAAGATTTAAGTGAGTTTGAACGTGGTGTTACAGTCTGCGCACGAGCGATGCAACACAGTATCTTCGGGGTAGCGATGGAGATTTTCCTGTACGACGAGTGTACTGTGAATATCTGGAATCCGGTAAAACATCTAATCTCCGATATCTCTTCGGCCGGAAAAAGTTCCTGCAAGAACGGGACCAACGACGACTGAAGAGAATCGTTCAACGTGATTGAAGTGCAGCCCTTCCTCAGTATCATGCAGATTTCAATGCTGGGTCATCAACAAGTGTCAACCTGCGAATTATTCAACGAAACATCATTGATATGGGCTTTCCGAGCCGAAGGGCCACTCGTGTATTCTTTATGACTGCACGACACAAAGCTTTACGCCTCTCTGAGCCCGTTAACACCGACATTGGACTTTCGATGGCTGGAAACATGTTTCCTCGTCGCATGGGTCTCGTTTCTAATGGTATCGAGCGGATGGACGTGTACGGGTATGGAGACAACGTCACGAATCCATGAACGCTGCATGTCAGCAGGGGACTGTTCAAGCTGGTGAAGGCTCTGTAATGGTGTGAGGTGTATGCAGTTGGAGTGATATGGGACCCATGATACGTCTAGATACGACTCTAATGCGTGACACGTAAGTAGGCATCTCTCTGATCGCCTGCATCCATTCACGCCCACTGTGCATTCCGATGGACTTGGGCAATTCCAGCAGGACAATGCGACACCCCACACCTCCACAATTGCTACAGAATAGCTCCAGAAACACTTCCGCTGGCCACCAATTTTCCCAGACAGGAACATTATTTAGCATATCTGGGTGCCTTGCAAGGTGCTGTTCAGAAGAGATCTTCACTCCCTCCTACTCTTACGGATTTATGGACAGTCCTGCAGGATTCTTGGTGTCAATTCCCTTGAGCACTTCTTCAGGCATTAGTCGAGTCCATGCCACGTCGTGATGCGACACTTCTGCGTGCCTCATATATAACTTGCTTCACAATTCCTATTACTGGCTTCTAGTGACTGCAGACGAGACTTAGTAGACAAAGTAGCTCTTGTAGGTAGTTCGCGTAATAGAACAGAAGTTGTTTCATTATTGACTTCGCTATAAATAAAGGAACTAATTGATATCACAACGTAACAGTAATTATGTAATGACTGCTACAATGCTATAATGTCTACATTTCATTACTTTTATTATCATTATTGTTATTATTACTGGGAGTGGTCATACACAAAGCAATGGCAGCATGAAGTCTCTCAACTGCCAGTTCAAATGTAACCGGTCCAGCTACAAACTAAGTGAAAGTACACGCATTTTAAATTGGTTTGTTTTGAAGGGCGCCGGCCGCGGTGGTCTAGTGGTTCTAGGCGCGCAGTCCGGAACCGCGGGACTGCTACGGTCGCAGGTTCGAATCCTGCCTCGGGCATGGATGTGTGTGATGTCTTTAGGTTAGTTAGGTTTAAGTAGTTCTAAGTTCTAGGGGACTGATGACCACAGAAGTTAAGTCCCATAGTGCTCAGAGCCATTTTGAAGGGCAGTGCAGGATGTAGGTGAAACAAATGTCACTAGAGAGAGTAGTGGTGCAAAAAAACATGCTTTGTAACAAGGGTCTATCTTTTAGCTTCCTTTCCTGAGAAGGAGTTATTGGTGGTACTCACGACGCACTGAGAGTTGCTTCATCGTTCTATTAAAAACTTGTTAGAAATAAGCAGTACGAATTGTCTTAGTGACTCATTACTTCATGATTTAATAAAAGTTTGCAGAAACTAAATATCATTTATCTTCCGTCATTTTAAAAATAACAGTTTTCAAAGAACTTTCTATTTCAGCCTAAGTTTGGTGATGGACGCGGAAGGAAGGTGGTTCTGGCCAACATCTGAATGCACTCAGGGATAATGGTCTCACAGTGGCTGGGAACCATCGGTCCAGACTAGGAGTCGCTGAATTATAGTCCGTGGTCTTGGTGCGGCCCGTGATAGCAATTCATGCAGCCCCGTACGGTTCCTGAATTTGCTTGATAAACCATACGGAACACGATACGTTTCTGTCCTACTGCTTGTCTTACTACGACTACGATAAGCCGTTAAACCTGACAATGGAGCTTCTGTAGCACGGTTCGTATGTGGTGAAGCGCTCCCACTCACTTCCGAATTTTTCTTGTTACAGCATGGCCACCCGTCACAAGAAACCTACATTACCGCCTCAGTAACTCAAGAGTTCCATCTGTAACTATCGCCGGCATCCCGACATACGGAGCTAGATATCTTTTTGCACAAGGATCTACGGATGTGTTCTCGTGTCATGTTGCGTACAGATCCTGTCAAATCAACATTACAACACCGTACACGGGCTCTTGTCTCGTATGTAATTCATTCTGCGACACGCACTCCGTCACCATCATCACCCGGCTTTTCTTAAAGAAATCGTTTCTAAAAATCTGTGACTTGTCTAATCACACTGCAGTCAGGTGTCTCAGATGCAGTAAAGTCCTGTTTCGTTCTGAAAATCTCCAAACAAAGCATACGTTTTTCTCACCGAAAATTAGAGCTGATACACGGCTGTCAGATCCTGCATGACTGTCAAAGTAGTCTTTTTGTTCGAAATCACGTACCACCTGAATGAACCGACGTTGAAATTTTAGATAAAGAGTAGCCTCGAGTGTGATTAACACTAGATCATCAAAGGATTTCGGATAAATATTTTCTCATTTTCATTTTAATCCCAAAAGATGTCACCTCTGTTTATCGGAAAAATTTATTCGTGAACTGAAGAAGCATTTTCTTCTCGAGAGATTTTCAGATCTTGACAGAGCTGAGAGCGACGTTCTTCTGTTCCAGAATCCGTGTGGCTGTAGCTTTCGATTTGAGCCTGTTGACCTACAACTGGAGTTCATTGATCTGCCAGAAACGACTTGTCGATAGAGAAGCGCACAGAATGGAAACTTATTGAATTTTAGCGCTGATAAACTGATGGTGAGTTTGAAACGTCCCCTTTGAACAATTCTACATAACTGTGCTTAACCTGACACACAATATTTTGTTAGCGCAACGCAATCTGACTTTCAAAATTCCCTACAAAAGAATGGCCCTGACTAACATTAAACTATACCTTTCACAAATCACTTACCTCACAAAAATCTTCGCTGCTCAAGCTACTGCAATACAGCGAGCGCCACTACTGCCAGCTAAATAAAAGATTCAAACTATGGAAGGCACTAACTACTGATAGGGATAGTTAGCAAATGAAAGATATTAATAGAGAACAAACAATGTATTTACCTTAATATCATCACAAGCCATAATATATATATCAGTTCATGACAAATTACAAAACTCCGCCATCTCTCTCCCCACATCCACCACTGCTGGCGGCTCACCTCCAACTGCGCAACGCTACGCGCTGTTCACAGCCAGCTGCCTCTGCCCAACACTACAATGGCAGACAACAATGCAAACTAGCCACAGACTGCACACAGCACAGCCAGTGATTTTCATATTGAGCGCTACATAATGTTGCCAATAAGAAAACATAAACAGCCTACTTACATAGAGAAAACATAAACAGCCTACTTACATAGCCCCCATGCTCCCCACAAAAAATTTTACAAAATTTTTTTGGGCAGTGGCCAATAATGATTTGATAAAATTTTTCATAATTACAATAACAAAGAAATCAAATGCACACACTTATTGATACAATGTTGGTCAAAAGCTAAAATTTTCTCACAGTCCATAAAGATAGTCCTGATCATTCATTACAGTAGAATAGCAGTGTTTTTCTCAAAGTCTGAGCAGTAAAAGAAAATGCACACGGAAGTAGTGGATTTCCATGCAGTCTTGAAGAAGTAGTGTTGTCCTTCCAACGGAAAGACAGTGCTGACTCTCGACATGCAGACAAGTATTGGGTCACAACAGAGCAAACCTACAGCAGAGTCATTCGAAGTTTGGAAGAATATTGGTAGGTAGGTCATCACAGAGCAGACCCACTGGAGTCCTGGTAGAGATTGTGGTATTGGTGGGCCACCAGAGGTGCAGACCCACTGCAGTCCTTGTAGAAATAATGGCGTTGGTGGGTCATCATAGATGCAGACCCACTGTAGTCCTTGCAGAGATAATGGTATTGGTGGGCCACCAGAGGTGCAGACCCACTGTAGTCCTTGTAGAGATGACCAGCAGCCATCTGTTGTGATTGTGCAGGTGCACATTCATCATCGAAGAGTCTTGCGGAGAATATAGCAAGTCCATAAACCACCACTTGTGCACTCACAACGTTTTTGGAATTGTCCTTAGAACGAGCAATGCTGTTATCCAGTCCCTTGCTGAATCATTAACACACATGCAAACACTATCAGTCCCTACTTCTCACATATTGTCCATATACTATGACCAACAGAAACGTGTGCAGTGAAATGTAACTTAATTGGAAGAACTGGTAACAATTACAATTTGATAACATAAAAATACAATAACAAAGGTACAAAATACATCATTAAAAACATAATAATACAGATAACATCTGTAGTACAGGCTTTACAAAAGAATAGAAATAAACATATACATCAGTGTTACAAAAATAGTGACATAAGTACATACATAAAATAATGAGAATAGTTTTCGAAACATTAATTCCACACATGAACATTGAAACAGAACAGAATTGTAAACAACTTTACAAAGAAAATAACATATTATTAATGCAACTTATATTTGAGGATAACAGTATTCCTCATCATAGTGAATGTAGCTTAATATTAAAAGAAGAAAAAATTCTATGAAACTACACAGAGACAGGAAGAAAACAAATACTCAAGGGTACACAAACACATAGTGGGATAACACCAATAGGAAAGGACAGGGTTCGTTTTCAGTGTAACATGTGGTACTGCAGTCCAACCCAAAACTTCATATATCTTTCCTCTTATTTCATCCTTTGTTTCCACCAAAAATTTCTATCTAAGCATGCTTTCTGTGTTTATATGTTCATACATTTCTTACCTCAACATTTATTTCCAAGAAAATCCTACCTAAACCTGTTTTCTCAATGCATTTCTTTACCTATTCTCCATAGTCAGTTTCTTACATAGTCTACCCCCTCTTAAGCTAACTTAAATCTACTGAGCTCAGATGCTAAACTAAGGGACGAGGCAATGCAGCATCACATAACAAATCAACACAAACAGCAATGCAAAAAATGCAAATTGGCAAAGCTAGCAGCATAAATGAGCAAAAGTCAAATTCAATAACACTATGCCTGGCAAACAGCAGCAACTTATACCTAAACATGACATAGCGCAAGCAGAAAAAGTATTACACTAAACAACAATGCAGATAAGGGAAATGTATATTCACATCTTAATGTCTATGTAATTAAAGTGGTGCACCACAAGAACTGATTGTAAAAAGAAATATTACCATGTACTTGAAAAGAAAATTATGCGTTACTGTTACTAGTCCCTTCTTATTGTTCTTTCCTTTCCAAGTGCTCCTTTTTTTTAAAGAATGTGGATTACAAAATTATCATTTAATAGGTCTGTTGACAGAAAGTGTTCACATTAGCAAATGCATCTTATTTTATAAAAGCAATGCTGCAACACAGCTGGAAAACAGATGTCAAATGAAATAAGCAACTATGAAAAGCAAAGCATAAAAATATCATTCAGTAGTCATGTGACATTTCATAAGTTAGTAGAAATTCTCTCAACTCTCATAGAAAGACGCTTGTCATAATCAGGTGTGCAGATGTACGAATATTTCCCATCAATTCATAAGCATTTCAGTAATTAGCACAAAGTGCGAGTAATCATATGTTTTCAAGTAACGAGGGTGTCGCATTAGCGATGAAAGGCACACCCTAATGGCTTGTTCTCCAGGTGTTTGACACGTCCCACGTCCCCCTTTTTTTTTTTCTACCTGTGCCGCTGAAAAGGGCTCGCAATAATGGCTTTTTCTCCAGGCGTCTGACACAGCTGGGTGCCCGCGACGCATTACGTGCAGGTGGTCACTTAACTTTCGTACGGAAATATTTACGACAGGAGATTCTGCTACCGTGGTAGTCTCATATAAAAATATTTCACAGGTCAAGAATTAGCGTTGCAAATCTGTAGAAACAAAATCCTATAAATATAAGTGTCCAAAAAAAAATATTCGTCAGCATTATGATACAGTCACACATTTCATAACTCTTAAAGTACGTTTCTTGGTTTCCAACATCCTTTTCATAAATCAGAGTCCCTAAACACTACTCATTATTCCTTACCTCATTATACATATACATATTCGTCGACACTTCTTCAATATTTCATCGTGAGAAATACGTAGCATAATAAACATTCCTCAACAACATAATACACATCGTCGTCGTAATAATAACATCATAACACCTCAGTCAAATCTCAAAATCGTCGTAACTTCCTCCAATAATTTCTGAGCCTAAAAAAATTCTCTGCTCATTTCAATAGTGTCATCTACCTCAAACGTACTTTAAAATCATGCTCCCTTACGAAATACGTCATTCAAAGCTCTCATAGTATCACAATGATTCCGAAAAATATGAGCGTCTCTCAAAGTACAGACAAAATACAGTTTCATAAGTGTGAAGTTCCAACGGTGTAATTACGTAAACATCTGTCACTGATATAGTAAAATAAATGTTTATCTCTCTCAGTTAAATGATCAGATAGCTGTGTAATTTGTGTGTTAGAGAAATATGGTACCGATGTGTAAAGTTGTATAAGCAAATACCATATTAGCTAGGGCTCCTTGTGCTTGCCAAACACATGGTACACAAAGCAAGCGTGTACCCCCCTGAGGATTAATGTAATTATACCCTCAGGTGTTACAGATTACAGCAATGGAATGAAATGTATCACGGAAAACTTTCTTTGTAATTCAAAAATCTTTAAAAATAAATGTTTTAAGTATAAAATTGATCACTCAAATACGTGTACTGTAGCGCTAAACTGTGCGTCTTGTAACATAATCTCTGTGGAAGTGTCGTAGTTATCGTCCTCCGAAAGCTAAGTTCTGCAGAAGTCAATGTACTTACCTCATGATAAACAAAAGTGAAATGCTTTGCGTATAGATATCATAGTTATTATGGTTATTGGCGTGATGAAGAAAGTACTGTACAGTAACGTATTGTTGTGCCACAAAAAAGGCTGTCTCATTGTTGCTATACCACAAAAGTTACTACTAAAACCTGTTTTACTTTCCAGAAGAATTCAGAAAAACTGTGCAGATATAAAACAGATACACCGCAAAAGCAACATTGTAAATTGTCACTCATTAGTAGCGTCGTGATAAAACCGTGTAGTTGTCACTTAAACTAACCACTGTGCCGTCTGGTATCTCACAGAAAGTACATTAAACCCAGAATGTATTTTCAAGTAAACCAAAATGTTGCATTAAAATCTCATTAGCAGTACTGGTATAGGTTCTTAGTATGTAAGCCTGATAGTCGTTACGTAATCGTGCAACTAACAAGCAAGAATGTACAAATACAATAACACTGTGACGTCTGTTCACTATAACAATGCAATCGTAATTCCTGTTTAAAAATGTTCCCTAGGTTCTAGACTGGATATTTAACTTCAAACATTGTTGCATGTTAACAGTTTCTTAAGTCTGACAAAGCATACTAGTAATGTGAAGTGAAAAGTTTTATGGCAAAGACAAAGTTAAAAAGCAGATTATCTTTCAATAAACGGTTTTACATGTGAAATGTGGTGTAAACCTTTACTCTTCCTAGTACGCAGAGTTTCAACTTCAACGCAATTATCATGTGGTATACGTCGGATTCTGTAAGGTCCATTGTAAACTAGAAAGAATTTGTGACTCAAGTGTTTCTTCTTATGTGACAATCAATGAGCTTTAATGAGAACTTTCTGACCAATATACAATTTCTTTGTATTTGCTTTACCGTGTAGTTTTCTCCTTTTGTCTGCTGCAGATTTTATATTTTTAAGAGCCAAATCAATTATGTCTTTGTGTCGAAGTTTACGTGTATTTGGGAAAGGTACAAGCTCTCTGATTCTGTTCGGTGGTTCTTCATTCTTTAGTACATATGAAACGTCCCCTTTGAACAATTCTACATAACTGTGCTTAACCTGACACACAATATTTTGTTAGCGCAACGCAATCTGACTTTCAAAATTCCCTACAAAAGAATGGCCCTGACTAACATTAAACTATACCTTTCACAAATCACTTACCTCACAAAAATCTTCGCTGCTCAAGCTACTGCAATACAGCGAGCGCCACTACTGCCAGCTAAATAAAAGATTCAAACTATGGAAGGCACTAACTACTGATAGGGATAGTTAGCAAATGAAAGATATTAATAGAGAACAAACAATGTATTTACCTTAATATCATCACAAGCCATAATATATATATCAGTTCATGACAAATTACAAAACTCCGCCATCTCTCTCCCCACATCCACCACTGCTGGCGGCTCACCTCCAACTGCGCAACGCTACGCGCTGTTCACAGCCAGCTGCCTCTGCCCAACACTACAATGGCAGACAACAATGCAAACTAGCCACAGACTGCACACAGCACAGCCAGTGATTTTCATATTGAGCGCTACATAATGTTGCCAATAAGAAAACATAAACAGCCTACTTACATAGAGAAAACATAAACAGCCTACTTACAAGTTTCTGAAACTGAAGAAATTTGTCGCTGTAGTAGCATCGCTGTTTGGAACAATTTATGCCTATGAGCGAAAATTTTCAAGAATGAAGTGTGTGATGGAGTCAGCATAACGAACGAGACTGAGTGATAGACATTTGAATGACATTCTCTTCATTATATTCAGAAACTCCTAACCAAACAGCGATGAAATTTTGGAAGCCAAACGTCGGTTTCACAAACTTCAGTAATGATATTTGCTGCTTCGTGTGTATGATTTGGATGTATAACTGTCTGTTTGCTAACGTCGCCTTGTTTAATAACTTTTTAGGGGAATAAATAGGTTTGCTGTCGTTGTCTTCATGCTCTGCTTGTCACTCGCCCATGATTAACACGGAATTCTGAACTTAATTTCTCGTCTTTTCTCCAAGAGCTTTCGTTCTTGCTCGCAAGTATTGTAGGCCTGTCGTTTTGTTAGTTATCTGGCCCACCGTGAAACAGTTTGGTGACCTCTGGGCTTGATCCTTGAATTAACAGAAGATAAAGGTAAGACTGGAAAAAAAAGGCTGCAGTACTGATTGGAGTTTTGCTTAGTCACTGTGAGAATGTCGCAGAAATGCTCATCAGACTGCAGTAGGAAACGTTCATCCACAAATGAAATCGGAAGGGATGGGAGTAACATAGTTACCCTTCACCACACACTGTATGGTGATTTGTGTGCAAGAGGTATACTGGGATTTCTAACGGGACAGAGGGATTAAAATATCAGTGGAATATGTGCCAACAAACAGTGAGATAAGTAGCAGAGATAAAAATGGAGACCAACTGAGATTGACTAATTACTGAAGAATTAACTTTTACGTCCGTTGATAGGTTTCCTTAAGAAACGAAAAGTCGAAGACAGCCTCAAACTAATCGAAGGGCAATGAAAAAAATTAAATGCATCTTGCACTATCCACGCCTTGCACAACATGTGGTTCTCAACATAGGAATCACAAACCCCACCGGTTGCAAACAACTGTTTGGTACATTGTCCTCGGTTTCGGCACCTCTAAGTCCGATGTTATTCCTAGCAAGGGGTCCGTGCCAGAGAGTTGGATAGTGTTTAATTTCAATTTCTGAATTTAGCATATCTACTCGAAAGTTTGACTATTGCTTTCTTGCTTCCTCGCAATGTAACTTCACGGTTTCTTAAAATTTCATTGTGATGAAGACGTCGATAGAGATGTTGAAACCTAGATCACTGTACTAAACAGTTATTTGCAAACGCTGGCAGTGTGATTCTATGTTGAAACTTACATGCGGTTGCTGAGAGACAGCCATGTTCAAAACTGACAGTTGGATATATCAAACGAAGAAAGAAAGAAACTACAGTTTAACGTCCTGTCATTAGGTATCCAAATTATAAAGCTTGGAAAAGGCATTGGGTCATCTCGTTTTAAAAGGAACCAACCTAGCTTTCGGTTTAGCCCGTTTAGAGAATGCGTTGATGTTTTAAAAGAAATCGTCTTCAATGCTATCGCTGCATATTAAACCTTTTTTCATGTGCTGGTTTCTAGCTCTGTTTTTACTATGAACACTCGATGGAGAAAAAATAAAGAGTGAAGGAATTAAAGATGGAGTAATTTGAGAAATAAGTAAATGTAAAACTTTCTAATCTGATTCATTTGTGATGTTCAGTCAAAGCCAACGTCAACGGAAACATTGGACTGACTTTTCAAACAGTATGGAGACAATTGTGGGATATGACTAAATTCAGTATCATTGACGACTACTGCAACGTACTTTCACACAACTGGGACACGGAAGAAGATAACATACTTACGTAGAGAGTACTACCATGTTACACAATGAAATTTTTGAAGAATATCTTCGTTTGTGAGTTGTCCTGTTGGATGGGAAATTAATCTCAAGGACGCTTGTCAGATGAAGGTATTTCATCAGTAGCTTGCATGGCAATCGACTTGTAACAGCCGGTCGAGATAAGTTCACAGAATACTTCGTTCAAGATCTAAGAGCGGAGCCAGCCAAACACATCCATCACTTACCACCCCCGGCTGCTAAGAGAGAAAAAACTTTTGTTTCCGTTGCGCCTCTATCGCGGGCGGCTGGTGGAGAAGGAAACGACTATCGTTCCCAATATCTGGATCTTGCACCTGGGCGGAGCGTCCTCTTCCACTAATTGTTAAGGACAGGTCGGCCCGAAACGTGAATAACCAATAGCATTCCAGGGCAACGAGAACCAATGCCAGATTCACGGGAGAGCAAAATAAAGATTTGGAAAAATGTATAAAAAAAGTTAATACGTTTTAATGAAGTAAAATATGCATACATTACTGCACCATCTTTTGAAAAATTAACAGACCACTTCACCAGTAGATGCACCTAGCTAAACTCTGTCGATAAATACTAATATTTCATTTTTCAAGACACTGAGGCTTACGCTTGAATCATTCTGACCTCTTCATTTGTTAGATTTTGGGCATTGCGAGAACTCTCTTGTTCAGTATTGTTTCTACTACAGTCACTGTATCTTTCTCTGCAATAAAAGCAGTCTAACATCTGTGGGTACGAAAGAGGATTAGTTTTTTGTTTGTTATTGTCATCCGGCAAGATATATTAGTTCTGTAGGATCAGATTAACACATTCGCTCCTGTGAGGCGGAAAGTTTGGAGCACGTTCTACTAATGCAGTCTGAAACAGCGGCTGGAACAAGCGCTGAATTTCAGAAGCGTTAGCAGCCCCACACAATAGCTGCTGGTGACAATGTATTACGCAGCAGCTCACACTACACGGCTTTCTACTCATATCGATTGTACACATTATTGTTGACGTAGATAGAGCGCGCCACACTGTTACAGCACAATACGTGCTATCTAGCGGGTATTCCCATAGGGATAAAACCGGGTCTTTATAATTCAGCCGGAGCATTACTTCGTTGCAGATTATTGTCCTTGAACTGAAGCATCCCGTATTCCAGTCTCGTGTGCTGTTTATTCGATATACGAAAAAAAATTACCAGTCCAATGACTGTTATTAAAATGTCTGTTTTACAAGTATAAGGCCTTATCAAATACGACACTATTTTGAAACTAAAACAAAATCGTATCTTCCTTTAATTACTCCACTCGCTATTATTACAGAAAGAAATTGAGCAAGAACTTATGGAGTAATCGTAAATGAATCAGAGTTACCTAATGATATTTGAAGAAGTGAACTTTCCACTTGCATGCTTTGAAGTGAACGAAACTTGATCTATCGCAATACGGGCAGAAGCGGTTCAGTTATGATGCAGTTTAGAAGTTTCCCTCGTTAGGGAGTGTTCGCAGAGTTTAATGAGCCAGCGCTGAGTTGGTGCTTAAGGTTAAGCCAACGTTTTCTGTATAATGGTACTCCCAGGCCTCTGACATCAAAAGTCAGTATTCGTGAGAGGGGGGGGGGGGGGGGGGGAGGGCGGCGGAGAAGGGCAACTACGTATGCCAAATTGTTGTAATTTCACTAAAGAGGGGTAAGTAATGAGGTAGTTTGTGCCTTCCAGGAGAGTATGACGAAATTAAATTCCAAAACTATCTTACGTACCACACCGAACAACGGCAGTTCCTAAGTTTCTAAGGAATAACGCTTTAGAATTTTCGCAATACTGCTAAGATAAGTACAGAGCTCCGGAAATATTCGCACATCTGCGTATGCAACTTGTAGAATTCCCTGAATAGTGTCGTCTCGTTTGTAGCCAAACGTCGAAAAACATCTGGGAAATGCCATTAATGTTGGAATTTTAATCATCTTCTCAGGTAGAAACGGTTATTTTGTTCTTCCACAATGAATCATTCGTCTTATTGAGGAATGAGAGCTGTTTTGAAACCTCCTGCCAGATCGAAACTGTATGTCGGACCGGAACTTGAACTCAGAACCTGGACTTTGAGGCGCAAAGCTATTACCAGTTGAGCTATACAGTTATTAGCATTTGAACATCTTAATCACTCAGCCACCCGTTTTAGCATTCCGCACTGCAAGCGGTAAACGCGGAACGCTTATAGGATAACTTTGTCGTCCGTCTATCTGCCTGTCTAACGCTGTAAACCATTTCTCTCATGAACTGGTAGACATATAAGATTGAAATTTACGGCTGTACTACTGTATAGTGTTCCCTGGCGTTGTGAAAAGTCTGTTACTAAGTAAATGGAACCAAGGATAGGACCGTTTATCTCACATATTTTGTTACTCCCTAACTCACTCTTCAAAACCTACAAGCAACTTCTCATTGATCTATAATCATGTAGTTCGGCAAGAAACAACGTTTCAAAGTACAATTAAAGGGAAAAAAATCATTAATTACTATCAGCTAAAAACTTTTTTTTTTTTTTTTGCATCCCACTGTCTGTCGGTTCGTCTGTTGAGACCCCTTTTTCTCAGGAACGGGCAGACTCATCGAGGTGGAGTCTGTTGTATACTAACAAGAGAACCTCCCCATCGCACCCCCCTCAGATTTAGTTATAAGTTGGCACAGTGGATAGGCCTTGAAAAACTGAACACAGATCAATCGAGAAAACAGGAAGAAGTTTTGTCGAACTATGAAAAAAATAAGCAAAATATACAAATTGAGTACTTGATGTGTCACATAATCCACATCAAGGACAATGTGATCCGATGAGCGCCGTAGTCTCGTGGTAAGCGTAAGCAACTGGGGTGCAAGAGGACCTCGAGTAAAAATTTTAACTTTTTTATTTTCTAGCAATTGACGTGTGTCAATTATCAAAGTTCAGGCACTCACACAATCAACTTCGCTCTCGAAAATTTCAGTTCAGATTTGCTTGGACATATGCGGGATTTGACGGTCTACACACGGAAAAAATTGGAAAACGTTAAAAACATGTGTTTTGACAGAGCACAGGGAAAACTGTGTGACTGTGAAACTGTTGCATTCATTTGTTGCAGTTTATGTGACAAACTCTTATGTTTTCATCACTTTTTTGGGAGTTATTATCACATCCACATGAAAACCTGAATCGGGCAAGGTAGAAGAATCTTTTTACCCATTCGCCAAGTGTACAAGTTAGGTGGGTCGACAACATATTCCTGTCATGTGACGCACATGCCGTCACCAGTGTCGTATAGAATATATCAGACGTGTTTTCCTGTGGAGGAATCGGTTGACCTATGACCTTGCGATCAAATGTTTTCGGTTCCTATTGGAGAGGAACGTACTTTCGTCTAATAATCGCACGGTTTTGCGGTGCGGTCGCAAAACACAGACACTAAACTTATTACAGTGAACAGAGACGTCAATGAACGAACTGACAGGTCATAACTTTGCGAAAGTAAATAAAGTAAAATTTTTACCCGACAGAAGGCTTGAACCAAGGACCTCTCGTTTCGCGAATGTTCACGCTAACCACGGGACCACGGCGCTCCTGAGCTGACACTATGCTCGATGTCGCTTATCGTGCACATGGACTACTCAGTTTGTGTATTTTACTTATTTTTTCTGTAGTTCCACACAACTTCTTCCTGTTTTCTCGATTGATCTGTGTTCAGTTTTCCAAGGCCTGTCCACTGTGCCAACTTATAACTAAATCTGAGGGGGGTGCGATGGGAAGGTTCCCTTGTAAGGTATATTACCCCTTGGCGATGTAAATAATTTAGCTTTCTATGTCAATGCAGTCAAAATACACGGTCATTTATGTCATATAATTTTAATACTCTCAAAGTCGCTCCTCAGAACCTATATGGTACTCCCCGTTGACATAGAATCATGGAATTTACCGAGAAGCAAAAAAGTGGAAATTCCGAAATATGTTAATTTTTTTTAATTCTCGGAAGTCTTGACACTCGAGAGACCGACATCTTACCTCGGTTCTAGCGATGGATGAACTATTTATACAGATAATTAAGATCTTACAGAACCGTCGGTGCGAGAGTCTTACTTCCACTTACTTGGATTTTTTATTTAACGAAATTGAAGCCCTTCTCAGCAAAGAATAACATTAAAATAAAAAATAAGACACCGCGTCTTCAGCAAACTTAGTGAATCTTCTTGAGACGTAAAACTCCTGTAGCAAAACTGAAACCTTCTTGAACACTAGATTTCCCTTAAACACTAAAATTCATCCCGGTACCTAAGTCTTCTTGCAGGCTAATAGTCGTTCCTTGAATAGGAAATGTTCTTCAAAGCAGTGGTGTTTATGCCAGCCGGTATTGTCGTGTTAGAGCTATATGTAGGTAATTCTGGAAATTATTTCTGAACTTGTCTTCCATAAGACTCAAAGACATCGCAGTCAGCTTTACTTCTGCCAGTACCTTACTTCTACTTCCCAGCGTTGCTACACTAGCAGTCCTGGGGATAGTAGCTGCCAGGATAGCTCACTCGGTAAGAACATTGTCTGTGAAAGGCATAGTTCATGGTTAGAGTATCAATGTTCTGGGAGGTATCTTGCACCTGCTTGCTTATAGCAGTGTTGATAGTCCACAAGTTCACTGATAGAATCGTACTGACTCGTAGGATTTCAGTTCATTGCTTTGAAGAATCAAAATCGCCCTATTACGTGTGTATTTCGTAAAAGAAACAAGCATACATCATAGGTGCAATCCAAGTCAATACAAGTGAAATGTTGCCTATCTAAACTTCTAAGAAAAATCATCTGAAGCTGGCGGTAGCAGATCGTCTTCGGGTTTGTGTGAATGCTCAATAATAAACTTATTGGAAGCGGATACTCATCTTTCTTGCAGCGTCTGTCACCAGCCTTGTTATTTTGATAACAGCACAACAAGTAGAAGGAAACCAAAACCAACACTGGCCATATTTTTGAGTTCCACATTCCTCTCTGCATTGAAGGAAATTCTGCCGGCCGCGGTGGTCTTGCGGTTCAGGCGCTCAGTCCGGAACGGCGCGACTGCTACGGTCGCAGGTTCGAATCCTGCGTCGGGCATGGATGCGTGTGATGTCCTTAGATTAGTTAGGTTTAAGTAGTTCTAAGTTCTAGGGGACTGATGACCACAGATGTTAAGTCCCATAGTGCTCAGAGCCATTTTTTTGAAGGAAATTCTCCCCACCACTCTTTCTTGAAATTTGAATGCGTAGGAAAATATTTAGTAGAGCGGTACCCACCCTTACCTTATGGCAACGCGAGGCGTTAAGTGGACTTGTACGTGAATAGCTGTCAAAAAGTGTTTTTTTTTAATTTTTGTCTCACAAAATTCTCTGTAGTTTTCTGGACGAGAAAAAGTTTACTTAGTACCAATATTAGAGGAATTTAATAGTGGCTGAATGTACCACGACGTCCCCATGACACACAATCAGCTCTGCTAAAAATAAAGTTTTGCTCTCATTTGTTTCTTTTGTATGACCAATCCCTGTGGTGCCACAAAAATTTAAAAATAGGAATGTGTTGGACATGTCCAGGAAAGATGAGGTACAAGACTGAGAAACTTGAAGAGGAATTTAAAGAGAGAGAGTTTAGCTGATGGTTGGTGCATTAGTGGACGCGGTTGGCTTACAGTAGAAGCAGTAAACAGGTTACAGTATTATTATGGACAAGTCATAAGACAAAATAAAAGTGACTCTGAGGTACTGAAAAAGGCAGTACAGGCTGCCTTCATTTATAAGTCCACCAGAGATGTTCAACCCATGTCATGCACTCTGCCCGCCTGGCAGTGATTCATAGTTTGGTTACCAGAGGGCTGTTGCTCGAGGTTCTTTGCCATTTGTTATAATGGAAGTTATAAAACCTATATATAGGGATCTTAGTGGCACAAGATCATTAGAGACATGTTTACATGGCAAGACTCATAATTCAAATGAAAGTTTGAACAATTGTATATGGGAACAGACATCAAAAACTGTTCTCGTAAGACTAAATACTTTGAAGATAGGAGTGCTAGATGCTGTTCTTTGTTTCAGTGGGGGTGCTGTGTCAAGGCGTAATGTTACTGAACTGATGGGAGTACCTGGTGGACTAAACAAGCACAGAGCTCTAATAGCCACTGACCGAACGAGACTTCGAAGCCGAAAAGTCAGAGTTGGAAGCCACCAAAGAAGCAAGACGAAGAAGAAGTGTGAAAAAGAGAAGGGAAGAGGAACAACACAGGAAACAAGATGAATATAGACCTGGGATGCATACGTTCCATGCAGGTTTAATAGAAGGAGCAAACTTTAACTTTAATTTGAATTTCGCGAAAGTTAAATTATTTCATATTCTCGTACACGTTGGCTAAAAACTATTAAAAATAGAGAGCTGAAATTTTGTATACTGTCCAAAACATGCTTACCTAAAAAGTAGAGTTCTCTTGTGACTTATCTTTGAAAATAAAATGCTTTTTTGAAGAAAGCCCCTGAATTCATTTCCAAAATTTTTGATAATCATATTTAAAAATTTTTGTAAACGAAGACTTACATGTCCAACTTAAACAATCTCATCAAAAATATCGGCACATCTTTTAATATATGATGTGTCCATCCTGCGTCATCTTTTCAACAGTCTTTTTTAAAAATAGTAGTGTAGAGAACTTACAGGAAAAAATAAACCTTCTCCTTCCTTTGTATTTTGAGTAATGTGTACATATGATAAACATAAACAATTAGCATGGTTTATTTCGCTTGAGACAAAAAAATACAATTAGGAAAAGTTTGTGAGCTAAAGCTGTGGCTCATATATAAAAATATTACCAAAAGTGGTTTTAAAACATGGGAAGCATTATATGGGCTTACAAATTTTATTCTTTGACTGACACTGTTTAGAATACTGACAATTTTTTCAATGTTTCGCCTGGTACTCACAGACCAGACCCCTTAACGGGTTAGCAGCATCACATACACAATTTATGAGATTTTCACTGAGAAAACGTTCTTCGAACCACGTGTTATACAGCAGATTTTAATGTCTGTCTAGAGTGCTTTAATTTTTAAACTACCAGTTCGACATGAACCATCCTAATATGTAAATATGTACGGTACAAAGAATTAACTTGTCCAACTTAGACAATCTGATTGAAATATCCGGACATCTTTTAATATGTGTCCACCCTGCCCCTTTATAAGGGTTGCACCCAGCTGGGAACTCTTCCAGTAAGATGTAAGGATGTCTGTGGAGGAATCGCAGCCCATATTTCCTCAAGAGTCGAAACTAGAAAATGTAGTTATGTTGGACGCTGGGGTCTGAAGGGACGTCCACATATTAATTTTTCCCGCATATTCCACATTGGGTTGAGGTTGGGACTTTCGGCAGGCCCGTCCACTTCAGGAATGTTATTTTCCCCAAATCATTGCCTTACAGGTGCTACTTTATGACAGGGTGCGTTGTCATTATGACAGGAACAATGATCGTCTCCATAACGTCCTCTACAGTACACAGTAAACAATAATTTAAAATGTGTTCACATTCTCCCCCATTTGGCATTTTCTTAAGCGCAAGAAGGGAATCACATCGTAATCACAAAAAACACCGCTGTACCGTAACGTCACCTACTCCACATTTCACTGTTGGGACCAGACAGGACAGGTTTCGTTCTCCTGGTATTCGTCAAACCAAAGCCCTGCCATCGTGCTGTCACAAAGTACGGCGTGATTCTTCGTGCTAAATCACTCTTTCCAAGTCATCCATTGGGCCAGTGGTGTTCGTCCTTACACTTCACCATGCGTCGCGTAGTACTGACTACAGAAATAGGTGGCTTTTAAGGAGCTGGTCTACCATTGTGCTTCCCTATTTCTACTTCCTACGCACAATCATTGTAAAGGCCTGTATTAATATCTAACTTGAACGTGCTTCCTGAATGTGGTATAAGAAACTAATACAAAAATATAGCAGGGCCACTGGTAGCACTTCAGAACTCACGAGTGATTCCTTACATTGATTTCATGCGATTGTTTTACAACCACTCTCCAGAGTACTTGACAGTCGCTGTCCGTCAGTAAATGAGGTGTTTCCGGTCTTGGTTTTGCTGTTTTTGTTCCTTCGCGATCCCACTTCACAATCAGCTTTGTCGGTTGTAGAAGGGTTGAAATGTCACTGATGTATTTGTTACTCAGGTGACACCCAATGACTATTCACGTTCAGCGTCACTCAACCCTCCGGACGGACCCATTCTGCTGTTTCTCTGCTGGCGACACAACGTACCCCACTTCTTTTTACACTGACGTGTGCGGCTCTCATTACATCGAGTGGTCAGATCCACGTTACGTAGAGGTGACCAGACACTTTCGATCAGATGCTGTATCTGCAGAATATACATGCAACATATTCTTTGACGTACCATGTAAATTTCACTGATAAGTTGGACTGGTAACTCTTATGAGTTATACATACGAGAATATTAGGATGGTTTAAGTGGAAACGAAGCCGACCATATTACAAATAAATCGAGACGGACAATAAAGTCTTGTTTTTGCTGATTCACTACTAGCTGAAGACAAGACTGAAACGTAAATAGATAATACTTTTAAGTTGCAAGAGAAGTGGGTCCATCTTCTATATGATTGCAATGCGTTGCATTTACCTGCACTTTCATGGATCTCTTAAAGAGTTCGTAGGATATGACGGCAAAGAGAATCGAAGCGCTTTGTTTTTGTATTATTTTCTTATTAACACAGTCAGGAAACACTTTCAAGTATAGATATTAACACAATCCGTTAATACCACAATTTCTTCCTCTTTTGGTTTGAAATCGTTAATTTATTTTGTATGCTAGGACAACACAGTGTGGATCAGTTTAAAATTAAACTATTTTTCCTATAAAAAGTAAAACTGAAAAATTTACTTTGGACGCGTATTACAAATTTACAGTTTGTGTGTAAAGATTGTTTCTAGCCTTGTTATCTTGCTGTGAAGAACGTTCATTAGGTAATTAAATAAACAGAATGGCTGTACTAACTCATTGTTAATAAAAATAAAACTCAGTTACTTGCATTCAGTTGCCTGTAGCAAAGTAGTTTTACATTTTGCGTCGATAGCAATAGGACTGTATTAGATGCATCAGTACGATGCAATTTGATCGACGCATGTTACTAAAACATATGACGTAATGAAGCTTTTTACTGAAGCGATGCCCTACGCAACATGATATGCCAACATGAACTATTTATTCCCCTCTCTAGAATAATTTGAAATGTTCTGAAACATGGGAACTGTACATTTCTAACTGCTTACATCTGTTGTATTTAAAGTGCTTAATACAAAAAAATTACAAAATTTCAAGTACAAACTACTTTTGCGTGAAATATAAATTTTAAATAGTAAATATCACGTAAATATATGTTGTGAGCCAAGGAGTTAACAGTACATGAGACGGCTATTGACCCTGACAGGCCAGTAAATCTGTTTACGCATGAAAAGCACACGGATAATCGAAAGTATACAACAAATTTGAAGGTGAGACCCGTTAGTTCACTGCATACAGGTTAGTAACCGTCACCTCATACTACGCCTCGGACGTCGTTGTACGGCAGTACGTGAGGGGTACGATACCAGCACGTCACTCTTGTGGGTATTTGTGTCGGCTTCAGAAACCAGAGGCGTAGATTCTTTCTCTTGTAACTCCTGCGTCATCCTCGATGTGCCTGAGCTGACACGTCACTCATTTTCACAAGGGAAACTCATGGAGATCGATGCTGTGGCAGTCTGTCTGATATCTCAGCTATAGACTTGGACATAGTGTAGCAAACACGAAGCTCTCGCAACAAACAGCCAAAAGCAGCATATGTCATTTGCTACGAGTGACGTATTTGACAGCGACGTGTTACAAAAGATATTGTAATTATAATATTGGACAGGTTTTGCAATGTGGGTTCTTGGGCACATATATAGTAATCCGAATTTGTGGCTCTATCCACATTTACATCTATATTCCGAAGTCACCTTTTCTGCTGTGTGGCGGAGACTTCGTCTGGTAAAACTGGCATTTCCTCCCTTTTTCTGCTCCGTTCGTGAATGTTTAGTGGGATGAACGAGCTGATAATCCTGCGTATGAGATCTAACAGGGTTATATGCGAAGAACGAAGGAGTCTTAACCATGAACCTCTCTATGATTCACTGTGCCTCGCTTGCAGCGCCTGCCACTTTAATTTGATGCAATTACCAAGAGAACCGTTGACGAGAGCTGCTCTCTTCTTTTGATTTTGTCTATTTCCTGCGTCCACCGTACCAGTTAAAGATGCCATTATTCACAAATCGTTAGAACAGAAATAATTCACTACTTCTTGATTGATTTTTATCTACGTAAGAGGCCAGACAGTTTCTAATGTATCTCAGTAATTGATAATCATGTCATAACGAGAAACTCCACAGGTGTAAAAAATAAGTGGTGGACCGTTCTGTGATACAGGTTTTTCTCTGGTGCTAACAGCGAGTACCTGCTTCTAGAAGGTGTTCCCAATTCTGTAAACGATGTTTTATTACATCCATCTGCCACGCAAGGATTGCTTGTAAAGGTTTCAAGGGCTACTACCTTCATCCTAAAAATGTTCTCCGAAAACAGATGTTCAATTTTGTTACTGAAGAGAAAGTTTTTCTGCAGTACGGAGCAAGTGAAGGACGACTCATACGAATTTTAATACAGAGTAAAGTGGTCCATGCATATCACTGCAAATGCTGCTTCATCGATTTTTGACAGAATACTTTAAGCTGAAATATCTCCGCTTTTTGTAGATAGTAGTTTCTTTGACTGAGTAATAGAGAGCGCTACGTTGTGCCAAGAAATGTTCGTGCATTTAGAAAATGACGCACCCTCATAAGTGAATAGAGCTGTTATTTGCAAATAATAACGGAATTAATGGTGTAATTGTCCTAAGAAGACGAAGAACAAAGACGTCGATATCTGATAATGAATGTACACCTTTGGCAACCAGAAAACCTACCTCGGACATCGAATGAATCTCTTTAGTTCACCGTAAAAGTAGATATGAAATGAGAGGAGAGCAGAACAGTGTCTTCTTCAAAGTGCAGACATGTTCAAAATCATGCAGAAAAGGTGAATGCCTTTCAGTTCTTTCCTTAGATTCATCACTTCAAAACCTATACCGAATTTCTAGTCTTCTGAATATCTCACGTCTTTCCTCGTTTCCACAAGATAAATTTTGGGTAATCGAAACCTACACTACTGAAAACAAGAAATCCAACACCCTCAAGCAACAGGTCATTTTGTTGATAAGCGATGTGACTGGTAATACATCACTTTAGAAGTATATGACAACAAATTCAGACCAAAAGAGACACACATACGGAATCACAATAAACGTTGCCTATACACTCGCACTGTCGGTAACGCAGGCGTGTATTCTCGCATGCAAACTATTGCTAAGACGCCGAAAGGTCTCCTGTGATAGACTGCTCAACATACTGCACCATTTATTGTAATGCGGCAATGGTTCGTGTAGGTTCTGGAGAACGATTAAGTTCCCTCTTCACGATGTCGCGTATGGGTTAAGTATGCGGAGATCAGTTGGGCCGCGCGGGGTAATCGCGCGGCCTCAGGCTCCTTGTCACGATTCGCGCGGCTCCCACCGTCTGAGGTTCGAGTCCTCCCTCGGGCATGGGTGTGTGTGTTGTTCTCAGCGTAAGTTAGTTTAACTTACGTTAAGCAGTGTGTAGGTCTAGGGACTGATGACCTCAGCAGCTTGGTACCAAAGGAACTTACTACCACCAACAGATCAGCTGGACAGGATAGTAGCTGTACACCAAGAAGAGCACCTATGTTGCACTAGCCCTACATTGACGCCCGTTGTCCTACTTTCTTCGAAAAACTAGTTGAAGTGAGGGGATAACAAACCTGTGCAGTGTGCCAGCCACCGGTTTCTTACCGTGCAGGGACACCAAATGCGACCGGAAGATGCAACTGGTGGCCCTCACCACCATGAAGCCTGGAGGGGTACTAGTGTGTTGCCGGATAATGCATTTCAGAATATGCCAGTCACCAGGTCTACGCTGGACACGTCTCGTCCATCATTTGCAAACAGACAGAAATTGCTCTTATCAAGGAAGCCAACAGTGCAGCATTCCACTCTGCAGTCTCCTCTTTCACGACACCAGAGTAGTTATGCCTGACGATATCGTGGTGCATTGGTAGCCTGGTCAGAGGCAAACATGATCATAGTGCTCCTGAAAGAAGACAATTCCAAGAGGTCCTTAGTGCCTTGGTCACACAGCAGACGAAATATATGGCCAGTTTTTTCCTTGGATGGTGTTCGATAGGCTACCGGTACTCGCACAAAGCGAACGTTGTGGACGTGCTCTACAGGTGTGGGGATATTCCACAGAGCATTGCAGAAAGCTGCGACGCACAACCGATACATTGTGCCCTACATGTGCAGCACTCCGTCGATACGTCCGCCCAGCTTCCCTCAGGCCCACAATGTGACCCTGTTCAAATTGCTGAAGTTGTTCAACAGGAGTACGTACTCGTCGGGAGAACATGGTTGTATCCTAGAATGAAGGTTGCAAACACTGTTTACCTCCAAATTTAGAAAAGTCACTGTATGAAGCGTCAAAACAGAGAGCAGGCAGACAGGCCTCCTGAGCGCCATCTCATCGCCGATGACCGTGACAAATGAATCACTAACACATATTATTGCCCTGCTGCCTCTGAACACAGTCCTTGTATGTACTGCACTTCTTCCAGCAGTGTAGGTTTCTATAATAGAAGGCTCGATGCCAGTGTGTGATAGATATGTCCAATGCTTAGAAAATAATAAGAACGAATTATGTGGTGAGTGGTTTGGGAGCGTTAAGGCATAGAATTACTATATTAATTATTTTAAAAAGTTGATGGTACTAAAAAATTATTAGCCATATTCGTAATTTTTTCTTTAGGAATGGTCAGTTTCCTGAGCGATTGAAGTATTCAGTAGTAAAGCAGCTTTATGAAAAGGGAGAAAATGATAATATAGATAATTTTAGACCTATTTCTATGCCATCAGTGTTTGCAAAAGTTATTGAAAAGGCTTTGTATGTAAGGATAATTGATCATTTTATATCACACGATTTGCTATCAAATGTACAGTTCGGCTTTAGAAACCGTATAACAACTGAAAACGCTATATTCTCTTTTCTCTGTGAGGTACTGGATGGGCTAAACAAAAGGTTTCGAACGCTTGCATACTTTTTGATTTAACTAAGGCATTTGATTGTGGTGGTCACAAAATATTGTTCCAGCAGTTGGACCATTACGGAATACGGGGAGTAGCTCACAATTGGTTCACCTCTTACTTTAGCAACAGGCAGCCAAAGGCACAATTTTGATAACGATTGTGATGCGGGGTCTGAGTGGGGTACTGTCAAATCAGTCTTGGGGCCACTCCTGCTCCTTATTTATGTAAATCATATGCCCTCTAGTATTACGGGTCACTCTAAAATATTTATGTTTGCTGCTGACGCTAACTTGGTAGTAAAAGATGTTGTGTGCAACATTGGCTTGGTTTCAAATAGTGCAGCACATGACCTAAGTTCATGGCTTGTAGAAAATAAACTAACGATAAATCACAGTAAGACTCAGTTTTTACAGTTTCTAAAACAGAATTTCCAGGTTTTCAGATAGATAGTAAGCTATCGAGGAAAGCCCACGTTCAGGATCGTGTTCAATGACTTAATACTGCCATTTTTACTATTCGAATGGCATCAGAAGTGAGTAATCGTTCGACACGAAGATTAGTCTACTTTGCTTATTTTAATTCGGTTATGTCGTATGGTATAATATTTTGGGGTAACTCTTCCCGTTCTAGAAGGATATTCTTGGCTCAGAATCGGGTGGTTAGTTCACGAACCTCTTGCCGACCCCTGTTCAACAATCTGGGTATGTTGACATTGGCCTTTGGATATATATATATATATATATATATATATATATATATATATATATATATATATATTCCTTACTTTCGTTTCTTGTTGCCAATATTAGCTTATTCCCAAGAATAAGCAGCTTTCACTCGGTTAATACTCGGCAGAAATCAAACCTGCATTGGGATCGGACTTCCTTAACTCTTGTACAATATGGTGTGCAGTATATTACTGCTTCCATTTTCTAGAAAGCTACCATTCCAATTCAAAAATCTTAGCAGTAATACACGTTCTTTGAAATCTAAACTGTAGAGTTTCCTCATGGGTCACTCCGCCTATTCTGTCGAGGACTTCCTTGAAAAATTAAGCTGATTCTTGTTGTATTGTTGGTTGCATTTACTTAAACTTACGGACTGACGTTTTTCGGGTTCATGAACATTTATTTTTATCTGTTATTACTTTTATGTTGTTTCATGTACAGACACGTTACGTTCCATGACCTTGGAGATTTGCTCCTCACTTTGGTTCTACGGAACTTGACGTGTAAACAAAAATAAAATAAATATTTTAACCCTGGATAGCTGGTGCCAGTAGGAACCAAAATTACTAATTTTGTGTAGGTCGTCAACGCACCATTTTTTTTACGGGAACTTGGAGCCACGCGCTCCGATTGGCCGTGGGATTGCGCTGTGGCCGTTCGTCCGTTGACAGGCAGCGCTATGTTTGTCGGTTTACGGATACAAACGTCCCTCACCCCGTCACTGCCCCAACGTGATACGCACACGTGTAGAATAGGTCTTGCTGTTTATCTCCACCTCATGTCAGAGACATTCACACGTAAGCTTCACTTCGCAGCACAAACACGTCTCCTGCGATTTAGTCATACAGTAAGCATGGCGGCACAGTAGTCGTTTGAACAACGAGATATGGTTTTTGTTTATGGACTAGCCGACGGTAATGCGCATGAAGCTCGACGGTTGTATGAGGAACGGTATCCAGCAAGACGCCACCTGAAGCAAACCAAGCGCTTTATCGTATGTGAGATACAGAGGCGAGCGAGTGTGCCGGGAATTAAACCCAGTTCACTGCTAGTAGCGCCAAGTCACCTAACGCGTCTGCGCGTAGTGCGCAAGTATTGCATGACAATTAACCATGAAATTAAAAATCAATATTTATGTTTAAAACTTTCTTAAAATATAGTTTAGTGTTATAATGTTTCAAATATCAAAGCCGCGCGGGGTTAGCCGAGCGGTCTAGGGCGCTGCAGTCATGGACTGTGTGGCTGGTCCAAGTGTAGGTTCGAGTCCTCCCTCGGGCATGGGTGTGTGTGTTTGTCCATAGGATAATTTAAGTTACGTAGTGTGTAAGCTTAGGGACTGATGACCTTAGAAGTTAAGTCCCATAAGATTTCACACACATTTGAACTTTTTTTTTTTCAAATATCAAGTCTTAATGTTGTAGACTCAATAGTTTACGTAAAAATTCCGTTTTAAGAGAAAAATAAGTGGCGCCAAATAATAAAGCTAGAAAGCCCGAATCTGGTCAGAAAGTGTCTTTTGAACTCATAAGATAGTGGTGCAGGTTTCCAAAACCATAAAACAATAAGTAACGCCGGAAACCTCGTATTTAGGAAATATCAAAAGCCCTAAATAATGGACTTAGAAACATCAAAATTTGTGTTATACCTCAGTTCACCCCACAAATAATTACTGAGAGGCCACATTAAGCTACCTATTATAGTTTTTGAGTAATTAAGTAAAAACCAATTTTGTAACTAAAATGTAGCCAATTGTTGTGGATTAAGTACCTGTAAGTTTAATGATGGGGAATTTTGGTTAAAGTGATAAATCGTACCAAGTGATAGAGCTATACCAAAATTTGAGAGTTGTAGTATCAATAACTGCCGACAAACGTTCTAGTAAAGATGTGGTTCAGGGGTAACGATCTACCATTGGCTCCACTATAAAAATTCTGGAAGGCAAAGTTTTCATTCTAGCGATTTGAAACTTATTCTTTGTTTTCAAGCAACTTAACTGAATACAAATAAGAATTAAGAGGTTTGTGAAGTATTTCGTAACCATATTATCAAAGTTTATGTGCCCGAGGAAGCGATCGTTCGGAGGGTGCTGCAGTATGCAGATAGCCGTAGACAACAGATGTTCCCTAGGCCGTCAGCTCCGGCACTTATAAAAACACAGCCCGAGAGGCAGTAGGAAGGTTCACTTCGCAATCAGCTATGGTAAGATCCACGCCTGTGAAACGTTGGATCGCGCTCTGACTCAGCTGACGTCAGAACCGAACTGTGTCAAAGCGCATATTCTGCGGTAAAAAACGGATAGTGAACTCGGGAGGACTGTACACCGTTCTGGATCGGTTAGAATTCGCCAAAGTAACTGTTACTGTACCGCCCGTGTGAAACAATTCCGCGTGACAATTGGTGACTTTATTTCCACTCTTATGGCGAGCACTGATCTAGAACATTTATTGCAAACTTTCATTTGAGTAAGTTTATTCAGAGCGAAAGACAACCTGGTAGGAAGATACCGTAGAGGTCGCCTCTGAACTGCGAAATGTGCTGTTAGAATAGAAAGACTTGCTCTAAATCGAAAATAGTGAATTTCCAAGTGTTGTATGTAAGGAACTTGTAATATAATTTTTAACTGAAACTATATTTATTTAAATCATAGTTCTGATTCCGCAAATAAATAGGGGATTAGAGACTCTCTTTCAGTGGGCTGGACCAGAATGTGGCCATGTAGACTGGAAACTAAGGTCAGTATGTTTCTCTTCGCTTTCTGGCTGACCATTAAATTAGTCCCCAGGCTCGCTTGAATAAGACTGCATTAATTAAAGCCGGCCGCGGTGGCCGAGCGGTTCTAGGCGCTTCAGTACGGAACCGCACGACTGCTACGGTCGCAGGTTCGAATCCTGCCTCCGGCATGGATGTGTGTGATGTCCTTAAGTTAGTTAGGTTTAAGTAGTTCTAAGTTCTATGGTACTGATGACCTCAGATGTTAAGTCCCATAGTGCTCAGAGCCATTTGAACCATCTTTTTGCATTAATTAATATTTCACCCGCCGCCCCACACACCCACTCCCGCAAACGTTTACAGCAATTAACCGGCGACTTGGCGAAACAGACTCGTTAGCGGGATATCACGGTGATGCCGGAAGGCCTCGGACACGATGCTGCACTTGAAGAGACTGTTCTCGAGCACTTCGAGGAAGAACATACGACAAGTACTCGAACGGTTGCACACAACATGGGGGTCACTCATCGCTTAGTTTGGGAGGTTTTGAGGGCTGGCGGCCAGCATCCGCTTAGTTTCCACCCTGTCCAAGACCTAAATATTGTGGCGGAATATGAACACAGGCTAGAGTATTGCCTGTGGTTTCTACGATGTGTTGCACGAGATCCCGACTTCCCCGCCATTGTGTTGTTAACTGACGAGTGCACCTTCCATCGGGATGGCCTTTACAACACTCGAAACGTTCATTACTGGCCAAGGGAAATCATCACGTCACGTACGGCCACGGACACCAGAAACGATTTTCGCTAAACATCTGGGCCGGCTTTGTGGGTGACCATCTGATCAGGGTCGTCCGTCTACCTCCTCAACTTACTGGGTCAAATTACCTTCACTTTTTGCAAGAAACTCTACCTGGCCTGCTGGAAGATGTTCCCCTGGACATAGGGCTATGCTTGTGGTTGCAGCATGATGGGGTGCCCGCAAGTGACAATCTTGCTGTGTGCGGGTATTTAATTGAACTCTTAGACGGCCAGGTAATTGGCAGAGGTGCTCGTAGGACACGACCCCCGTGATCACCAGACCTTACGCCACTGGACTGGCATCAGCTATCCAGTGTTAAAATTTCGTGACACAATGTCTCTACACCCTGTATATAAACCGTTGAAATTCCGTACCAGTTTCTGGGATACGTTATGCAGTAAAAAAGTCAGTCATTCCGAGCGTACCATCCCCCATTAGTGCTTGCAATGTTATTTCACATTCGTAGCGACTTGTAAAGATGCCACAAGAAATCAGATTTGAAATTCACTACACACTTACTATACTGTAAACAAGAATTGAGTTTTCCAGTACGCCGGCCGGCGTGGCCGAGCGGTTCTAGGCGCTACAGTCTGTAACCGCGCGACCGCTATGGTCGCAGATTCGAATCCTGCCTCGGGCATGGACGTGTGTGATGCCCTTAGGTTTAAGTAGTTCTTAGTTCTAGGGGACTGAAGACCTCAGCAATTAAGTCCCATAGTGCTCAGAGCCATCTGAACCATTTTTTTGTTTTCCAGTACCATTAAACAGATTTTTTTTTTACATATTTATTTCAAGAGAAAAGGTGTTACGTACAAAAGCACACGTTCAGCGTACAATTGAATCAAGATTCCCGCTCAAACGTGGCATTAGCTGTGTACTTTCCAGTACTCTCCAGTTAATATGTTGAATATAACATGTATAAGATATTTTCTTCCAAAGTGAATCCTCAAGCTCTCCACTCCAAGTAGCGCCAGTAATTTTTCAAGTCGCTGAGATTGAGAGATAAGTTGGATAAGCTAACGACGATGGGCTTGTTTATCGCAGTAAAATCAGCACCAAGCAATCCCTCGTTGCTGTCTTTCGCACATAAATATTACTTGCAGCTTAAATACATGTAAGAACAAAAATTAAAAAAAAAAAATTTTCATTTGAGTGTACAGGGTAGATAATACCCTCTTCGTACGCAGCGTTCAAGCAAGAAGAAACAACAGTACATGTTTCTCAGTTTAAAAATGCGTGTTTATCGGTTTAAAAATGCGTGTCCTGAAGGTTTCCGCGAAGTTAGCTGAAGCAAATTTCTCATCTGATCTTCTGACCAAGTCACAAAGGTGGGACGAATGATATGCTTCCCGGTACGCTGCAGACACCGCGAGGTTAAAAATCCGACTAGTTTTTATTCCATCTAAGCGCTACAAAAATTTCAGATAAACATTGAGATACATATTTTTACCGTTTGACCACAGAAGCTGATCAGCGTAAAATATCATGTTAATTCAGTTTTCTTTGTTTTCAGCTCCCTGCATATCGACTCCAAGGTAAGCGACGTATCAATCGTGTTAAAATGCAGACAGCTACATGAGAGATAAAACGGTAGTATTGTTTCACCATGATGAAAGACGAGTTGCTTCATCCTTCCTGAAATAATCGTTCCAATAATCACGTTAGACCCTTTGGGAAATGGCTGTTTCGCAGGTTCCGGTCCGCTCTTCTCAAATGCAAATTCATTGTTCTATCAATGTGCCTCATTGCACGGTGATTCGGATCAGTAGGCACAGCGAAGAGCTTCAGTGTCTGTAGCTATCGTTACAGCCACATTCATCTGCCAATCGTTGCTTACTGCTATTGCAAGCCTGCAAAATGTAGATAAACACAGCCAAAAGCTGCGGACGTGCAGCGCTGATGCCGGATTAACTGGCTACTGCTCACAGCAATCTCGACGTCATAATACCGCTGCAACTCATCTCTGAAAACTGAATTTCAGGGCGTACCACTGGCAGACAGTTTATGTGTGGGTGCTGTACTCATTAAAGCCTCTCCCAGCCACGATTCTTCTATTCAAACGTTTCTCGCGGCGATATATGTATCGCAACAGGTATCGTAACAGACAGAGACCATCTTTCTATTCATATCAGTTTCCATTTTCATGTACTAATAATCCTGAGCCAATGCGGAGCATCATGACGGATACAGGTGTTAGTGACCACAAGGTAGTTGTAGCATGACATCCAAATACACCAAAAATGAACGTAAAGCAAATCTGTTGAAAGAAGCAGACTAAAATTCTCTTGACGCCTTCCTAAGAGACAGTCTTCTCTCCAATCTGACTATATAAGCGTGGACCAGATGTGATCTATATACAAATAAATAGTATCGACGGCAATTGCGCGATATATATACCAACTAAATTAATAACAGCTGGTTGTGAACTGCTATAGTACACAAAACAGGTCACAACACTATTGCACTAACCACGTAAGGAGCATGTCAAATTTAAAAATAATGTAAAATCCCCCAGATCGGCGAACTTTTACAGAAGCTCCAAAATTGACCTTCAACGGGAGACGCTTTTAACAGTTTCCACAAAGAAGCTCTGTCTCGAAATCTGACAGAAAACCCTAAGAGATTCTGGTCGTATGTAAAGTGCACCAACCTCAAGAAGCAATCAGTACCTTCACTGTGCGATAGTAATTGTAATTTTGCTGTTAGCATCACCACTAAAGCAGAGTTAGTAAACACGGTTTTCTGAAATTTTGGAAATCTGTGGTAAGTTCCTGTGGGACCAAACTGCTGAGGTCATCGGTCCCAAGTCTTACACACTACTTAATCTAAGTGAAACTAACTTACGCTAAGAACAACACACACACCCATGCCCAAGGAGGGACTAGAACCTCCGACGGTGGGAGCCGCGCGAACCGTGGCAAGGCGCCCCTGACCGAGCGGATACCCCACGCGGCACAGTTTTCTGAAACTCCTTCACCAAAGAAGACTAAGGAAAAATTATAGTATTCGAATAGAGAACAACTGCCAACATATCCGCGGTGTAGCGCTTAAATTCCTTAATAAAGGCAAGGACTCCGGTGCCGATTGTATATCAGGTAGGGTCCTTTCAGCGTACGCTCATACATCAGGTCCATACATATCAAGTATATACAACTTCTCGCTCATCGAAAGATCCGTAGTTGAAGCCTGGAAAATTGCACAGGTCACACTAGTACTCAAGAATGGAAAGATGATTAATCTGCTGAATTAAAGACCCATATCACTAAAGTTGATTTCCAGTAGGACTGTGAAACGTATCCTGTGTTCCAACATTGTGAGTTATCTCGAAAAAACGATTTATTGAGAAAAAGCCATAACGAAATCCGAAAATATCGTTCTTGTGAGACACAAACAGTCCTTTACTCTCACGAAGTAATGGGTGTTATCGACAAAGAACCTCAAACTTTTACCATATTTTTAGATTTCCAGACGGATTTTGACAATGTGTCTCACAAACCACTTCAAATAAAAATGGCCTGCCTATGGAGTGTGTTTTAGCTGTGCAACTGGATTCGTGAAAGATTACATTTCGTAGTAATTGGCGGAAAGAGATGGAGTAAAGTCGCCTTGTCAAGTCGTCAGATGGTCAAAACCAATTGAAAAATTGTCAATGATAAAATCCTCTAAGGCTTTTTTTTTAATTTTCTGAGGGAAAATCACAACTCGTTTTCGAGACCTGTGTCCCATCTTCAGGTACATTCAAAATGTGAGTCCATAAAAGCCGAATATCGTAAGTTACAGGGAATAGGAGACCATACTCTCACGTACCAAGGATGCCAAATTTTAACCTAATTTATACTGTGTTATTCGACATTAATGGAATCCCAACCTATATGCAACTGAAGATGGGGCACAGATCCCGAAATCAGATTGTGCTTGCGTTTTATAAAATAAAAAATATCGCAACTGTAGCGGTCTTATCACTGACGTTGAATATCAGCAGTTGTGGATGTCCCGTCAAGAGAAACGTGTCAGTTGCAGCGCTCTTTAGACAAGATGTTTGTGTGGTGATTAAAGCGGCAACTGACTATAAATAATGAAAGGGTGAAGTCATCCACATAAGCACTAAAAGGAATCCGCTGAAGTTCGGTTGCACGATAAATCACACAAATCTAAAGGCTGAAAATTCAATTAACTATTTAGGGATTACAATTACGAATAACTCATATTGGAACGATCACATATGTAATGTTGTGGGGAAAGCGAACCAAAGACTGCAATTTATTGGAAGAATACTTTGGAAATACATGAGATCTACTAAAGAGACTGTATTCACTACCCGGTATAGGAACCGCATCAGATAGGATTGACGAAGACTGTCGAAAAGATTCGAAGAAGGGCAACTCGTTTTGTATTATCGCGATACATAAATTGGGGTGGCAATTACTAAAACAAAGACGTGTTTCGTTACGGCAGAGTCTTCACATGAGATTTTAAACTTTCTCCTCTGCTAGCACAAACATTTAGTTGGCTATCACCAATATAGGCAGAAATCATCATCATAGCGAAATAACAGAAATCAGAGCTCATGTGGAAAGATTTTTCGCACGCGCTGTTCGAGAGTTCAACGGAAGAGAAATAGCTTAAAGGTGGTTCGATAAACCCGCTGCCAGGCACGTAACCGTGAATTGCGCAGTAATCACGCAGACGTAGATGGAAATAGAGATGTACGTTTGAAGTCTTGTCATTCACCAACAACCAACCCATACCGCGCTCTACGCACTAAATGAGACAGCTCAGTGAAATGGACGGTAGTAATTAATGGAGTGTAAGGCCGTAAAACAGCAACTTCTTTCCCGTAAAACATTTGTTAGAGCACTATTTACGAGAAAGTAAGACCTTTCTACTCATAGTATGATACTCGTAGAAAACAAGTTTCGTTCCAGCACAAGGAAACCAGTTTTCATCAAAGGAAAGTTTCGTCTGTAATTGTTACTGCCACTTCTGGCCCGCTGCTGAGCAACGCGGATAACTGCAAAACTATGCATGACCAAACAGACCTACACCCACGAAAACAAAACAAAAAAATTACTTGACGGTATAAGTGGCAGTCAAATGAAAACGAGGGAGCTGGAAGGAAACTAAGTAAAGTGTTTATTATTTCAAAAGGGGTTGCCATAACAGTTAATAAATTCATTCCAATGTGGCACAAGACGGTCAGTGCATTCACGGAAAAATGTTGCCTACGAAACCATGATTGTACCCGGTTGTGCACCTCTTCACCCGTAGCAAACTGATGGCCACTAATGTCTTCCTTCCGAGTTATAAAGATATGGAAATCTCATGGGGAGACATCGGGAATAAATGATGTGAAAGGAATTTCCAGCGATACGACTGCAGCGTTCTCAAAACAACTTTGGCACATGTGGTTGGGGATTATTCTACAATTGAATGATACCGTCCGTCGACATTCATGGTCGTGTGAACTTCAGTTTTTGCAGACAATCGATTTACCACTTTGCTTTAATTGTGACACCATGTTCCAAAATTTCAATGAGAGCCGGGCCATTGCAATCAAATAAAAAAGGTCGTCATGACATTACCGGAGCTGTCGCGCCTGTTGCTGTTGCGCTGGAGGAATTTCGCTGGGAAACACATACTATTCTCCATGAAGTGCGGGCCTCTCCCCATGTGACTTTCATGTTTAGGGAGCTCTGAAGAAAGATATCCGCGACCGTCTATTTGCTTCCGACAAAGAGGCGTATGCCTTTCGTAAAAATCATGGCATGAAGCCACTCACTGTCTTATCTCACAGTGGAATAAATAACAGTAAAGGCGATTAGTTTTGAAATAACAAACAGTGTACTTACTTTTTTCCTTGTGCTCCATTTTCGTTTGAGGACCCCTTACACAACACATGCAGTGCACACATACTTCAAGTTATGTTTATACTTGGTTTAATAAATGGAATTCCTGTGATTTACTCTGCCTGGTAGGTAACATACATAATTCTGAATGTCCACCATGGCGGACGAATCATTTTCTCATCATCAGGAACTGGAGGTGATAGGTTAAGAGGTGTCCGTGACATCTGGCGGAGACGACTCTTCAAATATAAAATTGAATTCAGATGAAAATGCCGAAAACAAATTCAGAAAGGCTGTTAATTGAGTCCAAGAAGCTGTTTTTCTTCTTTCTAAACTTCATACTTCTCTACAAATTTAACATATGTGTATTAGCTTATATTTTCACGTAATTCATAGTTGCGCACGTGTCGCTGCTGAATACACAGATATACAATAAATACCACTTGTGAGTTCCAAATGCCGGCCGTTGTGGCCGAGCGGTTCTAGGCGCTTCAGTCTGGAAACGCGCGACCGCTACGGTCGCACGTTCGAATCCTGCCTCAGGATGTGTGTGATGTCCTTAGGTTAGTTAGGTTTAAATAGTTCTAAGTTCTAGGGGACTGATGACCTCAGATGTTAAGTCTCAGAACGCTCAGAGCCATTTTTTGAGTTCCAAATAATCGTGGATTTTCTTTTTTTAATATTAGACTGTGCATTTCGGACAATAAAGGTTCATTTTAACGTGAATTTAGTATTTACATGATTTCTTTCCAATATTTCATTGCGCTAAAGAGCAGGAAAAGTAATGTAGAGAGCTAATTATACTGATACGACAGCAGCCGAAATGCACAATGTCCTACAGTAAACCCCGATCTGCTGGATCTCTTAATGTATGATTTACAGAAACAGAAAATTTTCATTATATAGGCTATTAAGTGAAGTTTCTCGGTTATCACGATAAGCTGCTTATTTCAAACCGTCGTCTTAAGCTAGCATTGTCAAATAAATCCTTTAAATATTTTAGTTGCACGGTCATTAATGGGTCTGCAGAGGGCATTATTCTGGAACGCACACATTTCCTTGAGACCGATATAACAGATATCTGAAATGTAGGGTATGGAAGACTATCTACCTGCGAGAAATTGTAGCATCAATCAACTTTTAATTCATCTACAATACCGAACTTTAGAAATAGTACAAATCGAAAACGCTCCATTTGCTCTGACGTATTATTCGAGTGTTATATTAAGGGATCCAGCGAGGCTTAGATGAATGTAGCATAAAGCTTCCATTCACGTACAGGATAAAACCATTTCTTTCGGCCATAGAGCACTAGAAAGTTAACATTATACTACTCGTAATAAGTAGTACCTTGGCTATCACGCCGTAATAAGAGCTAACCGTAATAAGAGCTAACAGATACAGAAATAAACCTTTATAATAAGTATGTGTGATTCACCAACCGTAATTTAGCGCAGAATGCACTACGCTTTGATGCTTAACGAGAACCTTATGGTTACTACTTCCGGTATGGTAACGAACGTTAGACATCGAAGCGTGTGACAAAATCACTTACTTATGAATGTTTCTCATTAGCATTACTGTACAGTTTCTGCACTTCAGCATTTGTATGAAGTTCTATTTTTGTGTTTCTACAAGAATACAGTGTCTCGATGTATTGCAAGTAAGATCCAATTACAGTGTCGCCCCAGCACTCTGATCTAGAACAGCCTTTCTTGCCCTCTTTTTGAACACGAAGATTAATTGTGTAAATTGCTTTCACTGTGTCGGATGCCAATTATTGTAAACTGAATCTATCTTTAAATGGAGGTGAATACAAAGAATGGCTATCAACCGTGCATAGAATGGCTTCCTCCTTTACTCCATCTCCGAAAGTTCCTCTAGATCCTACAGTTGTTTCTTACTCGCAACGGGTAACTCAGCTCTGCTCTGTCTAATTAGCTGCGTAACATGAATTGTTGAGCTGCTTATACCTAAAATAAACTACTGCGCGGCTAACTGCCTTAGTATTTATTTTAGGCTGATTTGCCAAATCAAAATTTTGCTACCTTTTCATAAATGCACATCACGCAATAGTGCAAAGCATGACAGAGCATTAATCTTGCGATTTGTCTTGAGACTGGGGATAAATTTAGTAAATTGGTAAATGCGTGAGAAGTTAGCTTTAACTCGAAAATGTATTTAGATCTTTATAATGACACAGAAGTAGATTGTACTAAAATGGAAATATGATTTTCCTTCGCATTATAAAAAACAATGAGCACTGCTCCTGACAAACAGCGCTTAGTTTACAAGTTTTTTCTTTATTTTTTCCTCAAATTGCTTTTAACTATAAGTGGAGGGTGACGAATAATAATTCAGAACACATGGCCGATAATTCGCCCTGGATACCAAAACTTAGATATTGTCGAACAAAATTGAATCTTTGCACTGAAGTAATTAGACAGACAGTGGTTGCAGCAAATAAGAAATTTTTACGTTACCTTTTACGAAATGTGTTGTCTCTCTGTAAACTCAGCATAATCCTCTGTGATCAGTCACAGCAGGGAGCATCACAAATAAGTCATTCTATGTTCAGCACGTCCGCCAGCACATCTCCTCACCCTACCGAACACACAGTACGCTCTCTCACAGTAGAATCCGTCAACCTGTCATTTACTCCTAACACAAACTCTGGTGGCCAAAGAGTAACATATCACTCCTGTTTTCAGGCATAACATAGACGTTCAAAACGGTAAACATTCCAAACAAAACTGCCACTCCTCATGACATGTAAGCCTTTCTAGTGATGGTAGAAGATAGATGACGACAGGAAAATTTTTGGTGTGTTGCATAAGGAGAGTCGATCTATTTGATTTTGAAGCAAGCTGCAGAGCGTACAGACGAAGAGCGACGACCACATATGACTATATATTATAGTAGTGATTACATTGCTGACTATTAAAAAAGCAACAACGCGTTGGCGATAATAAACAACCATTACAGAGACACGGAGTATGTTATATGATTGGATTTACAAATTAACAGCAGTTCAACACACTCCCACGAGCAATATTCCTCAATCGTACCCAACTACCATTCCAAAAAACAGTAAACTTGGAATAATCTTGGATGAACACCTAAACTGGGAAGAACAAACAGTCACAGCTTGCCGGAAATCGCTCTCCTCCCTACATGCAATTCAAAAATTTAGAAAAATATTTCCAACCCATGTTAAACAAAAATTAGTTCAAACACTAGTCTTGCCTAATCTTTACTACTGTGATGTAGTTCAACACGGCACAAATAGTGAAAATTCGAGATGCCTCGAGCTAGTGATAAATGCTTGCGTTAGATACGTGTGCAATATACGGTTTTATGATCATATCAGTCTTTCATACTCCCAGCTAGGTTGGATACGCCCACATAAGGCACGCGATCTCCACACGATGTGCTTACTTCATCGATTTCTTAGCCACTGGTGCCCCCAATACTTATCTTCTCACATTAAACACCTCTCATCATTCCACAACCGCAATACCAGATCGGATATGTCTAGCATCTTGGCTGTACCTTTACATAACACAAAATCTTTCTCTGTGTCATTCTGCATCTCCGCCATACGACTATGGAACGCGCTCCCCTGTAATCGGCGTCTTATCCAGAACCACTCAACATTCAAGAGGGAACTCAAAACTTACATATTAGGGACGGTATAGTCATCATTTTTGTGCCCCTCTCATCTCTTTCTTTCTCCTCTCCATCATAGCTTCGAGTTTTACCATTCTATTTCTCTTCCTCTAACCTTCTACCTCTTCTATATCTCTTTCACTCCATTCTATCGTCTTGCGTCTCTGATCGACTAGAATCACTCACAAGCTGCAAGAACATAACGAGAAAATTCCCAACTAGCAATAGGACTGACATTCATAAAAGAAAAAAATTTGTTTACTTTCATATACATAGTCATTACTATTATTACTATTATTATTCTTGTTTATAATTATTTTTTGATTGTTAAAATTATCATTGTACTACTGTTATAATCTATTTTTTTCTTTAATATTAATACTGTATAACACGTTATATGTCCCTAATGTTCTGTAGAAATCTGAGTATGCCTGGTATCGTCTTGCGTCTCTGATCGACGAGAATCACTCACAAGCTGCAAGAACATAACGAGAAAATTCCCAACTAGCAATGGGACTGACATTCATAAAAGAAAAAAAATTGTTTACTTTCATATACATAGTCATTACTATTATTACTATTATTATTCTTGTTTATAATTATTTTTTGATTGTTAAAATTATCATTGTACTACTGTTATAATCTATTTTTTTCTTTAATATTAATACTGTATAACACGTTATATGTCCCTAATGTTCTGTAGAAATCTGAGTATGCCTGGTTAGGTGTAAGAGAGGGCCTGAAGGCCCTAATCTTCTTAGGTAAAATAAATGCATAAATAAATAAATATATACTGGTAGTCTCAGGAACAATGGTCAATATTCAGGAATATTATTGCAACGATCATTCATAGCAACAAAGCGAAGTTAACAAGAGCTCTCGATACCAACTTAAGAGATATCAGCACTACACAACTGATATCACTGATAGCTGTAGGGAGCTGGCGAGTGTTCCGGTTCCGAAACAGAATAGGTTTGTATTAAGATTTAGACAAATCACTTTATTTAAACAAGCATTAATTTCACACCAAGACAAACTCTGAGACAACACATCATATAAGATGAGCATATACCACCCAAATTCATTTATACAACTTTTTTAATATGCCGTTGTCATGCTTCAATTGTTTATCACGAAAACACGGACTCTAAAATGCATATCCTAACCGCTGTAAGCACTTCTTCAACTTAGATACTGTGAAACACATCAATTCAGCTGCAAGCACTTCGATACACATATATTCTATGTGCGTAATAGTTCATGAAATAAGTTCGTGGCTTGTGGAACATAATTTGATGCTAAATCACAGTTTCTAACTTACAATTCAACAGGAAGCGATATTTTGATGAGACAGAATGGGCATATTATAAGCGACAAGGAACAGTTTAGGTTCCTAGGCGTTCGGATAGATGGTAAGCTGTTGTGGAAAGCCCACGTTCAGTATCTTGTTCAGAAACTAAATGCTGCTTTATTTACCATTAGAACAGTATCTGAAATAAGTGACAGTTCAACACGATAAGTAGTCTACTTCGCATATTTTCATACGCTTATGTCATATGGTATTATTTTTTGGGGTAATTCTTCCGATTCAAAATGGGTATTTTTGGCTCAAAAACGGGTTGTTCGAGGTATATGTGGTGTTTAAGTTCGAGAACCTCTTGTCGATTCCTATTCGATAGTCTGGGAATTCTGACATTGCCCTCACGGTACATATTTTCTTTAATGTCGTTTGTTGTTAGCAGTATTAGCTTATTCCCAAGAGTTAGCAGCTTTCACTCAGTTAATACTAGACAGAAATCAAATCTTCATGTGGAATGCACTTCCTTGACTCTTGAGCAGAAAGGAGTGCAGTATTCTGCTGCATCCATTTTCAATAAGCTACCACAAGAACTCAAAAATCTTAGCAGTAGCCCAAACACTTTTAAGTCTAAACTGAAGAGTTTCCTCGTGGCTCACTCCTTCTATTCTGTAGAGGAGGTCCTAGAAGAGCTGAAAAATTAGGCAAATTCCAGTGTTACATTGTTGATTTTCTTTATTTAAACTTACGAATTGTCACCTGAATATGTTACTTATATTTCATTTTATCTGTTCCTACTATCGTGTTATAATTTCGTGTATTGACTCGTTCCTGGACCATGGAGACTTCTCCTTAATTTGGTCCCACGGAACAATAAATAAATAAATAAATAAATTGAGAAGTGGTAGCATGGACCAAAACAACAAAAAGGTGTACAGTAAATATCGGCTCTAAAGCACGTACCTTTAAGAGCTATGAATACTAGTTCATCTTCTTTATTGCGGAACGCTTCTCTTCAACTGAACAAGTGCGCATAGCTCTTGTTTGTCCAGTTTCTTGCTTGCCAGGTGCCACTCTGGTGGTAGATATACTGCTCATTGCACAGACACCACCAGCGATGCTGGCAATCAGACACACCTATTGACAGCGTGTGATAAGCGAAAGGGTACCACCGCGGCACGATTTGAAACAAATTTCTGTTGCAACCTCTTTACTTACCAGAATATGAGAGGAGATGGTATGGACCAAAACAAGGAACGGATACCTTAATATCTATGAGCATTTGTTCAGTAGAAGAGATGTGTTTCGCAGTAGCGAAGATGAACAAGTGCTCATAGTACTTAAGGTATGTGCGTTAGAGCCCACATGTACGTGACCCTTTTTTTGTTGTTGTGGTCCACGCCGCCACATCGCAATATATGGATATCAAAGTGCCTGAAGTGCGATTGATGTGTTTCACAGTATCGAAGGTGATTAAGTGCTCATAGCTCTTAAAATATGCATTTTAGAGTCCATATTTTCAAGACGTTTTTATTCCAATGGTTCTTCCTGTCTGATCCCTGAATATTGACCACTCCTCCGGGGCATCATGTACAACGAAAGGTTATGTACTATCACGACCAACTACTCAAACAGGCTGAGAATGGGGCCGAGAGAAACCAAACTGGACATCTATAGAAGCAGTTTTTGATTTTGGGTTATCGCCTGATAACTAAGGGATATCTCCCGAAAACATTGGCCAGACTGGACTATTGAAAATATGTTTATTTATATGGAGAAGGAACTACTAAAATCTCATGTCGGAATTCGACAAGGCAGTTTTGTCGCCTTTCGAGACTGATTTACTGTAGTGAGGTACTGCTGTTCGGAATCTCACGACCGTCACGTGAAAACTGCTTTCCTGAACAGTTATCCAAAAAGATCCATTATAAAAACGTGTACGCCATGGATAACTAATGGAATTGAAACCTCATGTAAAAGGAGGAGGAAAACTTATAAGAAGACCAAAGTAAGTCAAGATCCGACATTAAGTGCGTACTACAAAAAATATCTCAGTATCTTAAAGAAAGTCATTACAGTGTCCAGAAATACACATGTCCTGATAGAAAAAAAATAGTACAGAAAATAAGATTGAAACTATATGGGATACTGTCGAACGGGAGACAGATCAGCCTGTCAGTGTGAACTATTCCATAACAGTTAAACTAAATGACAATGTTGCGACTGATAATTCACAAGTTGCAAGTACTTTTTATAACCACTTTCTAAATGTGACAGAAAATGTAGGGTTTAATCATTCTTTTGAAGAAGCAAGAGAATATATTAAAAATGTCGTTCCACAAAACATTAAGCAACCAAATGTAGCACCAACATACTTCGCCGATATTAATACAACTCTACAAATTTTAAAGAACAAAAGCTTTTCTGGAGTTGACAGAATTTCAAACGGAGTTGTGAAAATTTGTCCCAGCTTTATAAGTAATGTACTTACTTATACACGGAATGCATCACTGGCACTGGGAGATTTACCAAGCTACTTAAAAAATGCATTTATTAAACTATTAAACCACTACATAACAAATGTGACAAAACATGCTTAAACCTTACTGACACATTTTTACAAAATAATCGAAAAATTAATGTACTCAAGAATAGTCACACGCTTAAGCGGAAACAGTTTAATTTTTTTATTTACACGTCAAGTTTCGTAGGACCAAATTGAGGAGCAAATGTCCAAGGTCATGGAACGCGTCAGTACATGGTATTACAACGTAAACTAATAACAGATAAAAATAAAATGTTTATGAAACCGAAAAAAGTCAATCCATAAGTTTAAGTAAACGCAATCAACAATACACCAGGAATCAGCTTACTTTTTCAAGGAAGTTCTCGACAGAATAGACGGAGTGACCCATGAGGAAACTCTTCAGTTTCGATTTGAAAGCGCCTGGATTACTGGCAATATTTTTGAATTCGAATGGTATCTTATTGTAAATGGATGCAGCAGTATACTGGACACCTTTGTGCACAAGATTTAAGGAATTCCGATCCAAATGCAGGTTGGATATCTGCCGAGTATTAACTGAGTGAAAGCTGCTTATTCCTGGGAATAAGCTAATATTGGTAACAAGAAACGAAAGTAAAGAATATCTATATTCAAAGGCCAATGTCAAAATACCCAGACTGGTGAACAGGGGTCGACAAGAGGTTTGTGAACTTACACCACTTATTGCCCTAACCACCCGATTTTGAGCCAAAAATATCCTTTTTGAATGGGAAGAGTTACCCCAAAATATAATACCATATGACATAAGCGAATGAAAATAAGCAAAGTAGACTAATTTTCGTGTCGAACGACTACTAACTTCTGATGCCGTTCGAATAGTAAAAATGGCAGTATTAAGTCTTTGAACAAGATCCTGAACGTGGGCTTTCCGCGATAGCTTACTATCTATCTGAACACCTAGAAATTTGACCTGTTCAGTTTCACTAATCATATGCTCGTTCTGTGAAATTAAAATGTCAGGATTTGTTGAGTTGTGTATTAGAAACAGTAAAAATTGAGCCTTTCTGTGATTTACCGTTAGTTTATTTTCTATGAGCTATGAACTTCGGTCATGAAGTGCACTATTTGAAACCGACCCTATACTGCACACATGATCCTTTACTACCAAGATAGTGTCATCAGCAAACAGAAATATTTTGAAGTTACCCATGATACTAGAGGGCATATCATTTATATAAATAAGGAACGGGAGTGGCCCAACAATGACCCCTGGGACACCCCCCCCACCCCCCCCTCCACTTGACTGTACCCCACTCAGACCCCAACTCACAGCCATTCTCAACATTGTGAATAATGACCTTTTGCTGTCTGTTGCTAAAGTAAGAGGTGAACAAATTGTGAGCTATTCCCCATATTCTGTAATAGGCCAACTTCTGGAGCAATATTTTGAGATCAACACAATCAAACGCCTTTTTTAAATCAAGAAATATGCCTAGTGTCTGAAACCCTTTGTTTAACTCATCCAGTACCTCACAGAGAAAAGAGAATGTAGCATTTTCAGTTGTTAAACGTCTTCTAAAACCGAACTTTACATTTGATAGCAAGTCGTGTGATATAAAATTATCAATTATCCTTTAGCAAACACTGATGGCATAGAAACAGGTCTAAAATTGTCTACATTATCCCTTTCTCCCTTTTTATAAAGTGGCTTTAGTACTGAAAGGAAACTGGCATTCCTAAAGGAAAAATTACGAATATGGCAAAATTCAGGGGTAACATGTGCAGCACAGTACTTTGATATCCTGCTAGGCACTCGGTCATAACCATGAGAGTCCTTAGTATTCAGTGATTTAATTATTGACTCAATCTCCCCCTTGTCTGTATCACCGAAGAGTATTTCAGACACCAGTCTCGGAAAGGCATTTGCCAAGAAAATTATATCTCTTCCTGTAGAAACTAAATTTTTATTTAATTCACCAGCAATGCTCAGAAAATGATTGTTAAATATTGTACATATATCCGATTTATCAGTTACAGTAATATTTTTACTACGAAGTGACTTTATACTGTCAACTTTGTGATGCTGACCAGACACTTCGTTCACCACTGACTATATGGTTTTAATGTTATCCTGTGAATTAGCTATTCTAATTGCATACCACACACTCTTTGCCTACCTAAAAACATTTTCAAGTACCCATTTTGAAATACCTTACAGTACTGTTCATAATGGGCTACTGCAGCTTGATTGCCGTCTCTGGAAGAATTACATTGTCTTGGTCAATCCAAAATTTTGTTATTTCCTCTCCCTGAACTATAATTACCTTTCCAAAAATCTTCATGGACTTATTTGAACTTTTGCCTTCGGAGGAGAGTTGGTGTGGCGCCACTCCACATATGGCCGTTTTGTTTCCAGTTCGCCTTTGACGATGTTCAACAAAAAAATTTCGCGATCAACCATTTAATGCAGAAGAAATTCCACACAGATGGTCCTCCCTTGCTCTTTATGGTCCTCTGTTAGGCGGCGAGGAAACCAGTGGGCACACGGCGCTGAGTACCCCATCTAGTGGACGAGTGTGTCAGCACTACCAACACAGATGTCCAATTGAGCAGTGAAATGTTTGCTTGTGATCCGTCGATCACCTCGAATGAGAGTGTCCGCACATTTCAACACTGCAGGAGTCAAAGCTGTCTGCTGCCGACGGGCAAGCGACAGATAGGGCAGGTTTGTGCGAAGTTTTTACGATGAAGACAGACACCTCGGCCTGTGACAGACCGCGCTTTTGTTCACTGTTATGTTTTCGTAGAGACTGTGCAAGCATCTATGGATATTTTGGATTCTCTGGTTTTACGCCAAAAGAAACTTAATCAGAGCTCTCTGCTTGGGACGCACCTCTGCTACAGACGCCACTTTGAGTGAAGATATAGATCGCCACCTAACGAATCTTCTTGAAACCATAGGAACTGAAGCGAGAATATCCCTAGATGTCTCACAACAAATTCCGTGTTTTTTCAGCCGAAACTGGCCCGGAAAAAAAGTGTTGCACTACTTACCGAAAGCTTACATACACTACTGGCCATTAAAGTTGCTACATCAAGAAGAAATGCAGATGATAAACGTGTATTCATTGGACAAATATATTTTACTAGAACCGACATGTGATTACACTTACACGCAATTTTGGTGCGTAGATCCTGAGAAATCAGTACCCAGAACAACCACCTCTGACCGTAATAACGGCCTTGATACGCCTAGGCATTGAGTCAAACAGAGCTTGGATGGCGTGTACATGTACAGCTGCCCATGCAGCTTCAACACGATACCACAGTTCATCAAGAGTATAGACTGGCGTGTTGTGACGAGCCAGTTGCTCGTCCACCTTTGACCAGACGTTTTCAGTTGGTAAGAGATCTGGAGAATGTGCTGGCCAGGGCAGCAGTCGAACATTTTCTGTATCCAGAAGTGCCCGTGCAGGACCTGCAACATGCGGTCGTGCATTATCCTGCTGAAATGTAGGGTTTCGCAGGGATCCAATTAAGGGTTGAGCCACAGGTCATAACACATCTGAAATGTAACGTCCACTGTTCAAAGTGCCGTCAACGCGAACAAAAGGTGAACGAGACGTGTAACCAATGGCACCCCATCCCATCACGTCGGATGATACGCCAGTATGGCGATGACGAATACACGCTTCCAATGTGCGTTTACCGCGATGTCGCCAAACACGGATGCGACCATCATGATGCTGTAAACAGAACCTGGATTCATCCGAAATAATGACGTTTTGCCATTCGTGCACCCAGGTTCGTCGTTGAGTACACCATCGCAGGCGCTCCTGTCTGTGATGCAGCGCCAAGGGTAACCGCAGCCACGGTCTCCGAGCTGATAGTCCATGCTGCTGCAAACGTCGTCGAACTGTTCGTGCAGATGGATGTTGTCTTGAAAACGTCCCCATCTGTTGACTCAGGGATCGAGACGTGGCTGCACGATCCATTACAGCCATGCGGATAAGAAGTCTGCCGTCGGGATCCAGCACGGCGTTCCGTATTGCTCTCCTGAACCCACCGATTCCGTATTGTGCTAACAATCATTGGATTTCGACCAACGCGAGCAGCATTGTCACGATACGATAAACCGTAATCGCGATAGGCTACAATCCGACCTTTATCAAAGTCGGAAACGTGATGGTACGCATTTCTCCTCCTTGCACGAGGCATCACAACAACGTTTCACCAGGCAACGCCGGTGAACTGCTGTTTGTGTATGAGAAATCGGTTGGAAGCTTTCCTGATGTCAGCACGTTGTAGGTGTCGCCACCGGCACCAACCTTATGTGAATGCTCTGAAAAGCTAATCATTTGCATATCACAGCATCTTCTTCTTGTCGGTTGAATTTCCCGTCTGTAGCACGTCATACTCGTGGTGTAGCAATTTTAATGGCCAGTAATGTATATTGTACACGGAGTGGAACTGATCTCTCTCTCAAGGATCTCACAAGGAGACGGCACGACCGTGGGGTCAGGGATTTGTACGAAATTTTGTGTGGTGAAAGAGGACCCCTTACACCTCACGTGGTTAAAATATTAGGACGCACTACTCGAAAAATCCCGAGAAAAATGGATCCAAAGTTTCTTAGGTGCCTTATGAGTATAAAATGTTAGTCCATTTCCGAGCCACCGTGTGGCCTACATGGTTAGCGGTCGGACCCTTACGCCGGAGGTCTGAGGTTCGATTCCTCCTCTGGCACTTTTTTTTCTTCTGTTGCTTGCAAAATTGCAGCGCATTGTTAGAGAGGAATCGTGAAATTAATTCCTGGGAAGACTGCATAAAAATTCATTCTATAATTCACCATCAGTTATCGTCACCAATATTCCGAGACACGATTCAATATGCCTGGTTTGCCTCAAAATTATCAGAAACTCGAAACATTTTCGTAAATGTTAATGGGGCATATTTTTATACAGATTTATTGCAAACGCCCTGTGATTGTAAAAAATCCGCTTTTATATGTTGCGCAAGATGTAAAAATTATTGCTCTGTTTGTTTTTACGATAATTGCCACTGCGGTTCTTGTTTATAATTATTATATGTATAAAAATTGAAAGTTTCACAATCGAATTTGTTATTCTGATTAAAAACCCAATGATTCTCCTTATATACTTTACAATGAAAAATGGAAAACCCCACCACCATGAATTGTGTTGTTGGACAAAAAGAAAATAATTCTTATTCAATACTGTAACTAATTTGTTAAAGATAATGTAGGTTTGGGAAACCTTCTGAATAATTGGTGGAATAACAAAAGAAAATGAAACAATAAGAAAAAAAGTGCCAGAGGGGGAATAGAACCCGAGACCTTTGGCGTAAGAGTCCGAGCCCTAGACTTTTTTATTTTTTAATCTCATTTTGTTCGCTTTTTGTTCGTTGCATCTGCTCGGGGCGGACGTCTGGAGATATCCGTTTTTAATTCGTTGATGATCGATTAACTCAGTTTTTTTTATTACAGAGGGCACGTAACCCTCTGACCGAACACGCTGAGCTACCGTGCCGGCTCGGCAAGTGGCTAACATTATATACTCTTAAGGCACCTAAGAAACTTTGAATCGATTTTTCCCGGGATTTTCCGGGTAGTGCGTCCTAATATTTTAACCACGTGAGGTGTTATGGATCTTCTTCCACCAGACAAAATTTCGGAAAATTCCCCGACCCCAAGCTCGTGCCGTCTCCTTGTCAGTACTTCCGACGGAATGTTGTCTACTCCCCTTGTTTCGACTTTGATCTTTGAGAGCTCTATCAGATTTTTCTTGCACGATCGAGTGTCCCATCTCATCTTCAGTTAGTTCCTATTTTCTTTCCAAAACATTATCCGTAACATTTTTGTTCCCTTGTATAGGTTTAGCGTTGTCTTATTATCCTCTAGGTCAGGCACCTATTTACAATGCAGCAAACCGGTGCAGCAGGCAGTCAGGAAGACATAACGGTGGCGAGTTTGTAGAGCTAACAACGTCCACTGAGGCCAGGCTCAATGCGAAGCAGGTGGGTGTGTTGCGACGGAAGCCGGCACGTCAGTCCGGCGGCACCGCGGCGTAGCAAAACAGCGACAGCCTCGCAGGGCACCGCAGGTGACACGGTGTTTGTGCAGCTGGTGCTGCTGCTGCCGCCGCGCCGGCGACGTGCGCACTTAACCTCCCCGAGGTCGCCCCGGGCTCTCAGGGAGGACACAGGGCGGCCGCAGAGCAGGGAGCAGGTGGCCAACTGTGCAGTCTACCGCGAAACTACCACGCCCGCTTGCTGGCCGCAGGTGCGTCTCTTGCACTAAGGAGATGCTTACCAAAATTTTCTTACCTGCACTTATGCGCTGTAACTATAAATTCCACGCTAGAGGATGCCAGAGTGCACTAACCGGTTAAGCTTGCGGTCGTATGTAGCATAGTCTACAAGTTCTCAAGTGCCTGGAGATGAATGCTTAGTGGCTTAGAAATCGTTGGCAAATATGTAAGAAAAGAATGGATACTATAAGGCAAAAAAAGTGGAATAGCCTGTATTTCGCATAACATAATGCGTGAGCTGTTTGACAGACAATATTACAACGTACCCCTGTGGTACCGTATTACAAAATCAATGGCCACATTCAGCGAAATATAGAAACAAATTATTACAACCGGCCGCTGTGGCCGAGCGGTTCTAGGCGCTTCAGTCAGGAACCGCGCGACTGCTATGGTCGCAGGTTCGAATCTTGCCTCGGGCATGGATGTGTGTGTTGTCTTTAGGTTAGTTAGGCTTAAGCAGTTCTAAGTTGTAGGGGACTCCCATAGTGCTCAGAGCCATTTTTGAAATTATTGCAAGTGGTGGCAGATGACCATGATCCCCAGTAAATTACTGTTACTATATACTAAATTTACTGAACAAATTTAATCTATGTCAAGAAAGAGAACAAATTGCCAGAGTGAGGCAGAGTTCATACAGGAGTACGACAATGACGTACTCGCGGTTTGTATACAGGGTGTTACAAAAAGGTACGGCCAAACTTTCATGACACATTCCTCACACACGAATAAAGAAAAGATGTTATGTGGACATGTGTCCGGAAACGCTTAATTTCCATGTTAGAGCTCATTTTAGTTTCGTCAGTATGTACTGTACTTCCTCGATCCACCGCCGGTTGGCCCAATGGAAGGAAGGTAATGTTGACTTCGGTGCTTGTGTTGACATGCGACTCATTGCTCTACAGTACTAGCATCAAGCACATCAGTACGTAGCATCAACAGGTTAGTGTTCATCACGAACGTTGTTTTGCAGTCAGTACAATGTTTACAAATGCGAAGTTGGCAGATGCCCATTTGATGTATGGATTAGCACGGAGCAATAGCCGTTGCGCGGTACGTTTGTATCGTGACAGATTTCCAGAACGAAGGTGTCCCGACAGGAAGACGTTCGAAGCAGTTGATCGGCGTCTTAGGGAGCACGGAACATTCCAGAATATGACTCGCGACTGGGGAAGACCTGGAACGACGAGGACACCTGCAATGGACGAGGCAATTCTTCGTGCAGTTGACGACCACCCTAATGTCAGCGTCAGAGAAGTAGCTACTGTACAAGGTAACGTTGACCACGTCACTGTATAGAGAGGGCTACGGCAGAACCAGTTGTTTCCGTACCATGTACAGCGTGTGCAGGCACTATCAGCAGCTGATTGGCCTCCACGGGTACACTTCTGCGAATGGTTCATCCAACAATGTGTCAATCCTCATTTCAGTGCAAAAGTTCTCTTTACGGATGAGGCTTCATTCCAACTTGATCAAATTGTAAATTTTCACAGTCAACATGTGTGGGCTGACGAGAATCCGCACGCAATTGTGCAATTACGGCATCAACACAGATTTTCTGTGAACGTTTGTGCAGGCATTGTTGGTGATGTCTTGATTGGGCCCCATGTTCTTCCACCTACGCTCAATGGAGCACGTTATCATGATTTCATACGGGATACCCTACCTGTGCTGCTAGAACATGTGCCTTTACAAGTACGACACAACATGCAGTTCATGCACGATGGAGCTCCTGCACATCTCTGTCGAAGTGTTCGTACGCTTCTCAACAACAGATTCGGTGACCGATGAATTAGTACAGGCGGACCAGTTCCATGGCCTCCACACTCTCCTGACCTCCACCCTCTTGACTTTCATTTATGGGGGCATTTGAAAGCTCTTGTCTAAGCAACCCCGGTACCAAAAGTAGAGACTCATCGTGCTCGTATTGTGGACGGCTGTGATACAATACGCCATTCTCCAGGGCTGCATCAGGGATTCCATGTGACGGAGGGTGGATGCATGTATCCTCGCTAACGGAGGACATTTTGAACATTTCCTGTAACAAAGTGTTTGAAGTCACACTGGTACGTTCTGTTGCTGTGTGTTTCCATTCCATGACTAATGTGATTTGATGAGAAGTAATAAAATGTGCTCTAACACGGAAAGTAAGCGTTTCCGGACACATGTCCACATAACATATTTTCTTTCTTTGAGTGTGAGGAATGTTTCCTGAAAGTTTGGCCGTACCTTTTTGTAACACCCTATATACATTGGTGAGCGTGAGTTCAAAACTAAACCAAGTATTACATCTTGGAAAACATGGAGTGAGAAGAAGGAGGTTCTGGGAGGAAAAGAAAGTAACAAATCACCGAAATAAGTCCAGTCGCGCTCCACAGCTGGGCATATGTATAACCCGACCTGTGGAGCGCGATAGGACTTATTTCGCTGATTTGTTTGCTTTCTTGTTCTCCCTAAATCTCCTTCTGCTTCTCACTGTGGTTTTTCTTATGTTCTTCTCTCCATGTTTTCTTAGATGTAATACTTTGTTTGATTTTGACCTCACACTAGCCAGTTACAGTGGTGAACGCATCTGTTCCCTGTTGACTTTCATTTGTAATGTCTAGTTTTCGTAGATCTTTTCAATTTCAAATGACCATAAGTTTTTAACTTTCATTGAGGGGGCGAAGTAAAGAATGATTTTGGTAACTCTGTTATCGTCATTCGGAGAATGTGGCTACAAAATTTCAGTCTTCTTTTCTTGAAAGTTTCCGAGATTTTCTCTGTAGTTTCATATAATACGCTAGAATTCGGCCTCATGCAGATTGTCACAAACTTTCCTTCGTAATTTTCTTTTTTTCTTTTCGTGTGTTTTTAGTTAATGCTCTACCTCCAATGACTTACAGTCCCTAGTGCATATAACGCTTCAAGTTTGTCTACTGTGATGTCATGTTTTAATTTTGCATTACGAGATACTGAGTTTCTCTTATTGTACATATTCGACGTAATTATATGATTTTTTTTATAATTTAAGGACTCTCTCTACGTTTGCTTCACGATTTAATCCAGAGTTGGGTATGAGCACTTTGGGACTTAGCTTCTGAGGTCATCAGTCACCTAGAACTTAGAACTACTTAAACCTAACTAACCTAAGGGTATCACACACATCCATCCCCGAGGCAAGATTCGAACCTGCGACCGTAGCCTTCGCGCGGTTCCCCACTGTAGTGCCTAGAACCGCTTGGGCACCCCGGCCGTCTAATCCAGAGTACTGGATGATTTTTCGTTGGTATTTAAATTTAGATACTTGTGAGATTTTTATCTAAACGTGTTCACATGCTTTGTCAGTCCTCATATCGAGGTGAACCTTCCATGTATTGGGTGTATACGTTAGAAAATTTCAATGCTCTTTTACCATCTACTTCATATTAGTTTCCAATGGAATTAATGGCCTCTTCTCTGTTGTTTGAAGCCGGCCGCTGTAGCGGAGCGCATCTAGGTGCTTCAGTCCGGAACGGCGCTGCTGCTATGGTCGCAGGTTCGACTCCTGCCTCGGGCATGGCTTTGTGTGATGTCCTTAGGTTAGTAAGATTTAAGTAGTTCTAAGTTCTACGGAACTAATGACCTCAGATGTTAAGTCCCTTAGTGCTCAGAGCCATTTGAACCATATGAACCATCTGTTGTCTGAAAAGATCGCTAGATACTCTGCATAAGCTAAACATCAACAGTGAATTTGGGTTTCATGTAGTCTGCCAATGGTTATTTCATTTACTTTTTTCCCATGTCGTAATTACTTTTTTCTAGTACAAGACAGAAGAGAAAGGGGGACATGAAACTTCCTGACAGATTAAAACTGTGTGCCGGACCGAGACTTGAACTCGGGACTTTTGCCATTTGCGGGCAAGTGCTCTATCAACTGAGCTACCCAAGCACGACTCACGACCCGTCCCCACAGCTTCAATTCTGCCAGTACCTCCCGCGTCTCGGTCCGGCACACAGTTGTAATCTGTCAGGAAGTTTCATATCAGTGCACACTCCGCTGCAGAGTGAAAGTCTCGTTCTAGAAAGGGGGACAGTCCATCTCGTTGGTGAACTCACGTTTTTGTATCAAAAGGTTCAGATATTTAAATTCTGTGCTGGATTCAGTTAATGTATGTGTAATCAACTGTCTTGTCTTTCGGTACATCTTAAACTTCTAGTATACCAAACAGTGTAAATCTGTTTACTGAATCACATGCTATGTTTGAAGTCGTGGAAGATGACCACCGTTCGTCTGCCCTTGCAGCATCATTCTACACACAATTACAGATTATATCCAAAAAATACAACCTGAAAAACAACAACAAAGACATAAAAACTATGACCTTCTGCGGAAAATACCCAGTATAACGTGAAGCAAAAGATGAGAAAAGATAAGTAGGTCGTTAAATGATATTCTTGAGGCGAACTGCTTGTTACACTAAATGGGATCACAAAAGGAATCGTTGAAGGAACTTAAAGTGAAATCCATCACACGCTATATTCAGAACCACCGAAACAAATGGAGAAAACAGTTACAACGAAAGACAACAAAGAGCATCCCAAAATCCATTCTATACTACCACCCCTAAGGTGGAAGATCGCTAAGTATACCAATGAAGTCTCAAGGGGCCTAAGACTGGGAAGAAAGATGACGATGATATTAATGATGAGGACAAACACGAGATTCTTATATCTATAAAGTGCATTCAAAAAGATTTTTGCCAATAATTTTATTTTTTCGTGTACATCTACTTCATCGCCTTCAAAAGAATTGCCTTTAGGTGGTATACACATCTACAGAGCGGCTGGCTCAAGGCTATCCTTGAAGTAACAGATTTATAACAGTTCGTTGTATCAAAGTGGGGCCAGCTGCTGATTGAACTGGTGCTGCAGGGACATAAAGTTGCACCGCAGCCATACGCCAAATTTGGCGGTTTTCTCTCTCAGTAGTGCCACATGATGGCCACAGCCTTGCCACCGTGGATACACCGGTTCCCGTCAGATCACCGAAGTTAAGCGCTGTCGGACGTTGCCGGCACTTGGATGGATGACCCTCCGTTCCGCCATGCGCTGTTGCCATTTTTCGGGTGCACTCAGCCTCGTGATGGCAATTAAGGAGCTACTCGACCGAATAGTAGCGGCTCCGGTCAAAGAAAACCATTATAACGACCGGGAGAGCGGTGTGCTGACCACACGTCCCTCATATCTGCAGCCTCACCTGAGGAAGACACGGCTGTCGGATGGTCCCGATGAGCAACTTGTGGCCTGAAGACGAAGCTCTTGCTGAATGCTAGTGCCACATGGCCATCTGGAGCCGTCGCTAGTTTTTGGTTATATAGAGTACTTAAGTAAATAAAAAGCCTAAGGTGGAAGATCGCTAAGTATACCAATGAAGTCTCAAGGGGCCTAAGACTGGGAAGAAAGATGACGATGATATTAATACACAGTCGTTTTGTTGTATTTCCGAGCATCTTCAGCAGCCAGTGTGACTGTGTGATATATCTTAAAGATCTGTTTCGAACGACATTAAATAGTTTTGATGTTTAAAATTTCTGTTACTAAACAATATCGAATTAAAATATTTATCGATGATTTATTATTCCCTACGTGATTCCTAACTAATATGTAGGTGATCGATTTTAGTTCTCTGCACTTCAGTGGCTCCGAAAATATTATCGTTTTCGTGTTGTGTCGATCCACTTACAATTGATGTACTTTATGTGATGTTGGGAGATGCGATCGTCTTTCGTTTTGTTGTTGTGGTGTATTCTGTCTCTCTCTCTCCGCGCGTGTGAGTGTGTATTTTTTGAATGGTGTGAGAGAAACTTATTAATATTTGCGTGAACTGTTATTAACCAAACTGGTATCGGACGTGTCTCATTTCCATAAGTAAAGAAGCATGACACCTAATTTTTAGCTTTAAAGTATTGCAGTACCTTTGCAATCATATGGATACCTCACTTAATATCCATTGAGACACAGAAATGTGGAACAAACATAGACTGGTCGTAGGAACTGTGTAATAACATGTGAAAGTTGCCGCAAATTTGTTGTTAGAACAAGTGATAACGCTAGCCTACATGACAATTTACGTTGAGAGTGAACTTAAAAATCAATACGACCACCAGCCAGGCTACTGCGATACATTCTACCAACTATATCAAAATGCAATCAAACAGGAAACCCCATGTCTATAAAATATTGTCCTTTCGAGAATAATTTACGTGAAACATACCTCTTTCTAAACTAATATATTGGTTTCATGATAAAGGGGCATGCATCAAAAGCGCGTTTTTCTGAACATGGAGCGAGTCTAAAGCTGCAAAATATGTGGGAGCTGCAGTACACAATCTATTATTTGATCAAGTCATGTAAAAGATTTTATAAAAACACAGGAACCCTGGTAATAACTGCATGTATCCTTAATGCATTTCAGTGCACAGGTTGTAATGATAAAAACACACAGAAGCCCCATGAGCGTGGGAAAAAGCAGAGAAACGATTGCGCCAAGGATTTGCAATATAGAAAACCGTTGGCCTTTTTTTTTGGCTCCCGATTTCAGAGAATGCACTTCACTGGCCCCTTCTAGGCTGCTACAACAAGTAGTGTTTTAAGACTTTTCCATCGACAGGAACGAAAGAATAACTGCCTTTGTGACGTTTTCTGAAAATACTGGTTTTTTAATGTCTTTGTCTCCTTCGGTCCCAATCCAAGAAAGGGCCACTGTACAAATTCTTCCAAAAACGCAAACAAGAGCAACATATAGCTAAGTTTGTGCCATGTCGTTCTTCTGCTATAACCCTAGGTCATGTCGGTGATAATTTAAATCTTTTCATCCGTAAATAAAAACTTGGCTCATGTGTCTCACGTCCAGCTTTCTGGTAAGGAATCAAAATATTAGTATTAGTACCTATACTAAACGAAATACTAGCTCTTATGCCTAGTAATGTAACAGATGTGAAAACAACGAAAATTACAGGTAACTAGTATTACAGCCAATTACGAGTAGAGATTGTAATAACTGAACCTATAGCGCTGACTATGAATTTAAAAAAATATTCCACAAAGATATTAATGTAAAGATCAGACTGGTATCAGCTATTTTCTTAATAATGATAGACATTTTTATTATTACTGATCTGAAGTAATGAACGATATGTAACTGAGACACGGATTGTGGAAGTAACTGGATGCAGTAGGAACGTATCAATACTGAACCATGCTTAGGATGAAGAGCACACACATAAAATATGGAGTGAGAGACAATGGAAGAAGAAGGACGTATGCGTAAAACCAGTACCAACAGCATAAATGACAACGTTAGCCCGAAGATGAGTGCCATTTTCGAAATCTTTAATGATCGCCGTGTTTGTCTCGTCACTTCGTTACAGGAATTCTCTAGCCTCTAGAAAATATAATTATACATATCGCATGTAAGACGCTATAGCAAGGATTATGATAGTAATATTTCAACTGGATGTTAGAAGAAGTATAACGTAAATAAAAGTAATCGATTTAAAAAAAAAAGCGTTACAGAGGCTTGTGCAAAACTCTCGTTTTACCGAGACTTTGACAGCTTGTGAGTCAGTTTTGCTGTGTATTTTATCAAGGAATTTGTCATTTGACTTAACAAGGCTGAGTGAACTCCGACGAAGACTTTTGCACCCAGAAAAAACTAGTAGTAAGTGAACCTTATCACGAGACTACTTTAAGTTTTATTTTGTGATGCATCAGAATTCTCAACCCATTCTTCTGCTTAAAGCGATCAGTCCCCTTTCAGGTAATTGCTTCTGCTTTCGTAGCAATTGAAGAAAAGCAAATTCTACATGATATCTAACAGCCTTTTGTAAAGAAAGTCTCAGCTCTGGTGAGGAAAAAATCTTCTACGGAACTAAAAGATATTTTTAGAGCCACATCTGTTCTCATCCCAATGTTTCCTTAAAAAATAAAAATCTACTACATCTACATCTACATATATACTCCGCTAGCCACCAAACGGTGTGTGGCGGAGGGCACAATTCACGCCAAAGTCGTATTCCCCCCCCCTCACTTCCACTCGCGGATCGCGCGAGGGAAAAACGACTGTCTGAACGCCTCAGTACCAGCTCAGATTTCCCTTACTTTTGAATGGTGATCATTGCGCGCTTTGAAAGCTGGTGGTAATAATATATGCTCTACATCGTCGGTGAAGATCGGACTTCGGAATTTAGTGAGCAGCCCCTTCCGTTGAGAGCGCCGTCTGTCTGCAAGTGTGTCCCACTTCAAACTATCTATGTCATTTGTAACGGTCTCGCTATGGCTAAATGTACCAGTCACGAATCTTGCCGCTCTTGTTTGGACCTTCTCAATCTCTTGAATCAGACCCAACTGCTAAGGGTCCCATACAGACGAAAAATACTCTAAGACTGGACGAACTAGCGTATTGTAAGCTATTTCCTTTGTGGAAGGACTGCATCGCTTCAGGATTCTATCAATAAACCGTAATCTAGAGTTTGCCTTACCCGTTACTTCTGTAATCTGATCATTCCATTTGAGATCATTTCGAACAGTCCCAACCAGATACTTGATGGCTGTTACCGCTTCCAAAGACTTGGCATTTATTTTGTACTCGTACATTAATGGGGATTTTCGCCTTGTTATACGCAGTAGGTTAAACTTACAAATATTGAGAGGTAACTGCCAGGCATTACACCACGCATTTATCTTCTGCACATCCTCACTGATTTGTTCACAACTTTCGTGTGATACTACTTTCCTGTAGACTGCAGGATCATCGGCAAACATTCTAATGCTGATGTCAATACCATCAACCAGACCGTTTATGTAAATCATAAAAAGCGGACCTATTACGCTGCACTGGGGCGCACCTGAAGTTACGCTTGTTTCTGTTAAAGTCACCCCGTTCAGGACGACATACTGTTCCCTCTCTGTTAGAAAACTTTCTATCCAACCGCATATGTCATCGGATAACCGTAAGCGCGCATTTTTTAGAGCAAGCGACAATGCAGAACTGAGTCGAACGCCTTTCGAAAGTCGAGAAATATGGCATCAACTAGGAGCCAGTATCTAGAGCCTGTTGTATATCATGCAGAAAGAGGGCCAGCTGTGTCTCGCATGACCGCTGTTTCCTAAAACCTTGGTGGGTTCTGCAGATGAGCTTCTCAGAGTCTAGAAAGGTCATTATGTCTGAACACAAAATATGTTCCATGATTCTACAACAAATCGACGTCAGTGAAATTCGCTGGTAATTACGTGCATCCGATTTCCTACCCTTTTTATAGACTTCTATGACCTTCCAGTCCCTTCGAGGGAATTGATATCTTCTTCAAATGTTTCAAATGGCTCTGAGCACTATGGGACTTAACTACTGTGGTCATCAGTCCCCTAGAACTTAGAACTACTTAAACCTAACTAACCTAAGGACATCACACACATCCATGCCCGAGGCAGGATTCGAACCTGCGACCGTAGCAGTCGCGTGGTTCCCGACTGCGCGCCTAGAACCGCTAGACCACCGCGGCCGGCGATATCTTCTTCCATACGTGAAATAAAATAAATCACTTTTTTATTGGGGAATAGTCGCCGAGTATCGCTTCCGGTTAAAGAATGTATGGGTAAACCTGATCGAAGACGACCACTGAGATAATGAAGAAAAGGAATGGATATGAGAATTTTATAGCTGGTTTAACTGCTCTCTGGTGCATCGTTCCCACACGACGGCTACAGGTAGAAAACTATAAAGCTCCGAGCGACAGGAATCTAAGGTATCTTCAAACACAAATCACCTCTAGCGCTCTAGCTTCAGAAACAGGGAAGTTCTTATAAATTACGTTCGAGCTATGCTCCTGTTTTTGGCGGTTGATTTTGTTCGTTTTCCTTCAGAACATTATGACTACCCTCTTATTAACGTTTTGATTCACCTTTCGTACGCAATACAACTAGAATTCTGTGTGGTTCGTATTCGAGAAGTTCTCGATAGTTTTCCACTGGTATCTGGCACCAAAAGCCTACGCGTAGGTCACTCAGTTTGCTTAAATTAGGGTCCGGTGGTTAGTGGGTTACATATATCGTCGTCGACACGTTCCACCGGGTGTAGATCAGGTGAATTAGGTGGCTAAGAATCAACGTTAGGTCACTATAAACCTTCCTAGACAACTGTAGCACGCCTCAATTTCAGACACGGTCAGTTATCGTACTGGAAGATGCCATCGCCGTCGGGGAAGTCATCGCGCATGAAGGGACGTAAGTAGTGCGTATGAGTGCTGACGTAGTCCACAGTCGTTATGGTACCATGGACTTCTACCGTAGTCCCACGGATGACCAGGTGAATGTGCCTCCCTCCGGCCTGCGTCCTTATCACGTGCAGTCGTTCACCTGGTTGATGGTGTATATGGACGCGACTATTGACCTGGTGTAACAAGAGATGTGTTTTATCCGACTAGGCGTCACTTTTCGACTGATCCGCGGTCTATCCCTTGTAAGATGGCTATAATTTCGCACCTTACAAGCTTTTATCCACATGCTTTGCCATGATCTAAAGAGTCAATTAGGTGTCATGTGATAGGTTGTACATCGTATATATGAAAATATAAAGGAGAATGACATTCCCATGTAAGCCTTGTAAATAATTGTTAACACTTATTGCATGAAAGGTGACGGAGTGTCATAATGAATGATTGCCTATACTAGTAGAGGTTGGAACGACAGTGGAAATTAAACGGCAGGTGGAGCTCAAGTCCTGGGTGGAAGGCCCACACAGGTGTGTTGGTCCTGTTTAAACACAGGAAGTAGCAAGACGGACGTTGGGACACCTGAGCGCTGGAGCACAATAGAGTCGCGACTGGGCGGTATTGTAGCCGGACGGGAAGGATTATACTTCGGAAACTACGCAGCTGAGAGGAATGAGGAATCGTCGCCTTGGAAATCACGTAGGCTGGGTTATTTCCGTGGATTTTTACTCAGAAGCGATCCATTGTTCCTCGCAAACTTACCGCGCTGGACGACAAAAGACTAAAATATGGTTGGTCGGCGTTCGGAAGAGTGTGTAGGGAAGGAGAATGTTCCGTGGTTTCGGGAATGTGATTAGTTTTCGAAATTACGAGGGTGCGGAGCCAAGCCTTGCTGGGAAGCCAGCGGTGGAGAGACGTGGTCTTCCGTTGTGAGCGCCCATATCTGACGGTCGCTCGGTATCAGAGTTGTTGATACACACGAACTTGCTGTCTTTGCTCTCAGGAGAATTTATAGTTAGAACAGTCAGGCACTGTACTGTTGCAAACGTATACGATTCTGGGCCCCATCTCCGGGTTTTAAGTCATAGTTGAGTATGCAGCGTGCAGTAATTGAGAGCATTTCTTCTGCCTATTCTTCAGTTGAGACGTTATCTGAACTCCGTCTTTGTAGCTGGGAGTTCGCGTTTCTCGTCTGTAGAACAAAGAGAAGAGAAAACAGTATTACAGTAGTCGAAGGAGCGCTTTCTGCCGTCCTAGTGTTTGAAAGAGTTTTATTTTGTGGCTGGAGTTCTTCCATCGACGCAGACGTGTACGAGAACCAGCACGCCGACGCACCAGACGCAGTACATATGGTGATGCCGCAAATTCCTTCGGCTTGTTAGGGCTATAAAGCTAAACAGCTGTGATCACGTTAGTTTATTTCCAACGAGGCTCCACACCACTGTAGATCATCTTTGAAAGATGTGTCTTCTAATGTTTGGTACGTCGATAATGTTAGTCAAAAATGGTTCAAATGGCTCTGAGTACTATGGGACTTAACATCTGAGGTCATCAATCCCCTAGAACTTAGAACTACTTAAACCTAACCAACCTAAGGACATCACACACGTCCATGCCCGAGGCAGCATTCGAACCTGCGAACGTAGCGGTCGCACGGTTCCAGACTGAAGCGCCTAGAACCGCTCGGCCACACCGGCCGGCCAATGTTAGTCATTTCGCGTTAATTATGTTAGATCGCGTGGCCATAAAAGGGGGCAGAGTTGGGCAATTGATTAATAACCTTACTTAGGAAATATCGACATTTGTCATAAAGGGTATTTTTTTAAAAAAATCTGCAATTAACGTACAATAAGAATCAACGTTTATCATTTAGTAGTATTAGATGCCTTCATAACACATTTATATTTAGATTGTAATTTATGGAATTAAGAGACACTAAGACCTGCTTCAGGGGGCAGTCAGACAGGGTGAAATCATCATTTTAGCGTTTATTATTTTCCGTTGCGCACATTCATTTTACACCCACCCAAGACAGTCGTAATTATTAGGTGATCCATCACAGAGATCGTTGGGTCGACATGGGAATATGCAGGGTTGTTTTGCTGCAAAGCCCTATGTTGAGCAATATGTGCCAAACGGTGTGCTCCGAGACACTTATACCGGCAAGAGCGCTGTATTTTATCTTTGGACATTTCTTGAATCGCCACCTCTCCTAGTTTATGGAGCTGACAGTCGTTCATTCTGTGATGTGGCGTCGATTTCCAGCAACATGTCGGCTACCGGTCGATTCACCGTCCGTCAACCACATTCCATGGATACTCACGAATGTAGCACGCGAATAGCTGACCAGTTTCGGTGTTTTGGAGATGCTTGTTCTCTGGCGCCGTGCCATAATAGTCCGTCCTTTGCCAAAGTCGCTTTTGTCAATGACTTTCTCCATTTGTGGCCCGTATCGTCGCTGGAATTCGTCTCTTCTCCTCTTATATAAGTACCCTACAGTAGGACGTGTCTACAGTGCCACCAGGCAGCAATCTATTTCGCGGTGGGCAGTTATCTTAGTGAAACTTCCTGGCAGATTAAAAATGTGTGCCGGACCGAGACCCGAACACGAGACTTTGCCTTTCGAGGGTAAGTGCACTAAAATCTAAGCTACCCAAGCACAACTCACGACCCGTCCCCACAGCTTCAATTCTGCCATTACCTCGTCTCCTACATTCCAAACTTCACAGAAACTCTTCTGCGAACCTAGCAGAACTAGCACTCCTGGAAGAAGGGATGTTCTGGAAACATCCCCTAGGCTGTGGCTAAGCCGTGTCTCTTCAACATCCTTTCTTCCAGGAGTTCTAGTTAGCAGAAGAGCTTCTGTAAGGTTTGGAATGTAGGAGACGAGGTACTAGCAGAATTGAAGCTGTGAGGACGGGTCGTGAGTCGTGCTTGGGCAGCTCAGATGGTAGAGCACTTTCCCGCGAAAGGCAAACGTCCCGATCTTGAGTCTCAGTCCGGCACAGTTTTAATCGGCCAGGAAGATTCATATCAGCGTACACTCACCTGCAGAGTAAAACTCTCATTCAGTTATCGTAGTGTTTTCGTTTATCAGAGTAAATACATTGTATCTCATTGACTATTCTTTTCATTGGTACTAGATGATACACGTACAGCAACGTAAACTGCAGCCTTGTCTGCGGCAGCATTCGAATCGGGGATCTCTTCTTTGAATGACAATGTACTTACACCTAACCAGTCCACTACATGGTAGGAATACTGTGCTCGTTAAGCATGTGACAGATACCGACCTACACAGGCTGCGGTGAACATTCATATTATAAAAATAAATTTATGTATGTCTTTACGTGTGTATGTTCCACATCGTCTCCTAAACCACTGGACAGATTTGAACTATACTTGGTACACATATATCTTATTGTCACACAGTAATTGCTCTGGGGGTAAGTACCACCAACCTACCATAGTTTAAGGAGACATTACGTGATAAACAATGAGACGATTGACAAACTGCCGTATTGTGCGTGACGTTTAAATTTATTACTTCTTTTGTGCTAACTCTCTTTGGAATGCGTTTGGCAGACAGTATCCAAATATGACGCGGAATGTACCCACGCAAATATATCGTTTTGCTGCCAATAGTTCAGGAGATATGACGTGAAAAAATGCAGCATCATAAATGAAATTTTAATGGATTTATTCTTTACAACTAAGTCACTTCTGCTGTCCAGTAAATTTAAGGAAATCGATGCCACCTGGCAGTGCTTTTGACAGCTTTCAACTGTGCAGTGCAAACGATTGTAAGCGAAGGCGATAGCAGTCTAGAGTTGCAAAAGAGATGCTTCCAAAGAGACGTTTACAAAATCGCGTTGTAACACGCAAAGTAACTGCACCCTGAGTGCAGAAACTGTCCGGTATCATGTTTCTTAATTCGGTTACTTACATATACATTTATACATTATGGCGGTTTCTCTGTACAACTGTTCCATAACTTCAAATGTGTTTCCACGAATGCCACGGAAATGAATTTTTTTTTCCTTGCAAACATAGATTATTTTTGTTTCTAATAGATAACTGTCAAAATGAATATCATGGAAATGCCGAGTTTGTCAGCTAGTCCTTGATAACAGTTGGTGAAAGTACGGCAATGCAATCAGAGGAGTAGAGAAGTACCTGCTGACATCGCACTCACAAACCGCGTGTCATCAGACCGTAACCACAAGATTCAGCACGTGTGCGCATCCCTTGATCTCTCTCGCTTTATTGGCCCCAGGGGAAGCGCCTCATGAAGGCAGTAACGTGCTTATTTTTCTGCGTGAGTGTTCGAGCGGCCAGATTTCAGCGGCGGAACGTCTGCTGTTTCGCGGGGGCGGTGAGAAAAGAGAAGGCGCAGGTTTGCTCTGCGTCTCGGCGGAGGTGGGGGTGGGTGGGTGGAGAAGGGGCGGTCACGACGCGGGCGCCCTCCGAGGTGGGGGTGAGTCGTGCCTCAGGGTGCTGGGGTGGGGAGGCGGAAGTTTAATATCCGCGGCCAGCGGCGCTCTCCCCTTTCGAGGGGGGGGGGGGAGGAAGAACTTCTCTGGAGGTAAGCCGTGGTTTAAGTCCGGACTTCGCCGCTTTGGGGACTCCTGGCCAAGTGGAAGGTTGAGCGAAAACCTGTCTGCAGGGACAACGAATCAGGGCCACAGCTCGTCATCGCCTGTCTCTCCTCCCATTCTTGTTGCATACTACAAGTACTGTCAGCTACATGGCTGTGAAGTTCGGTACACTGTGCGGTGTCCATTATTTACCAAACCGTCTGGTTGTTTACAATTATTAATAGTGAGTAAGCCGGTCGACAGGGACAGTTTGGCAGTATCGACTTGTTTACGATCGGGAAGCAGGGCTTGGTTCCCAGAAACACCATCATACGCTTCCCTCATTTAACATCCTCAGTCATGGATTAAGGCAGCATGGTAGATGCGGTATTTCTTCTCTCTCTCTCTCTCTCTCTCTCTCTATTCGTTTAGTCGGTTCCGACTCTTCGTGTCCCCGTGAACCAAATCACGCCACTTTTCCTGTCTTGCACTTTCTCCCGTAAACCTTCCAGGTTGGAACACATTGCTTCTGTGATTCCATCGATCCATCTCATCCTCTGACGTCCTCTTCTTCTAGTTCCTTCAGTCTTCCCCAGCATTAATGTTTTTTCCAGCGAGATATGCCTTCGCATTGTGTGTCCAAAGTAGGTCAGCTTTTGTTTTAACATTAGACCTTCCGGGGAGATATCTGGTTTTGTTTGCTCCAATATTGATCTGTTGGTTCTCTTTGCAGTCCATGGAACTCTAAGAAGTTTCCTCCAACACCACAATTCGAAGGAGTCAATTCTTCCCCGTTCAGCCTTTCTAATGGTCCAGGTCTCACGTCCATACATCACAACTGGAAAGACCATAGCCCTCACAATACGGATCTTTGTTGCTAGTGTTATATCTCTGGACCTTATAACCTTGTCAAGGTTTGACATCCATCGCCTGTCTACCGAGCAACAGGCGTCTCCGGATTTCATGGCTGCAGTCGCCATCAGCAGTGATCTGGAACCGAGCTAACTGAATGTGGTCACTACCCCCATTGTTTCTCCTGCTATATCCCACGAATTGGTTGCTGTAGTTGCCATAATTTTCGTTTTCTTCACATTCAGCGAAAGACCGGCCTTTTCACTTTCGTCTTTCACCTTCAGCAAGAGTGTTCTCAATTCTTCTTCACTTTCTGCCAACAGGACAGTATCATCCGCGTACCTGAGGTTGTTTACATTTATTCCAGCTATTTTAATTCCTGTTTCTCCTTCATCTAGCCTCGTATTCCCCATAACATGTCCTGCATACAGATTGAATAAGTACGGTGACAGTATGCAGCCTTGCCGGATCCCTTTCTGAATCTTTATCCATTTCGTTGTTCCATGCATAGTTCGCACCGAGGCTTCTTGGTCGAGGTATAAACTCCGTATCAGATGAATGAGGTGATCTGGTACACTCATGTTTCTCAGTACGTTCCATAATTTGTTGTGATCGACACAGTCAAAGGCTTTGGCGTAGTCAATAAAGCAGAGGTACACATCTCTCTGGAATTCTCTTGCTTGTTCCATAATCCACCGAATGTTAGCAATTTGATCTCTAGTTCCTCTTCCTTTCCTAAATCCAGCTTGTTCTTCTGGTAGCTCTCGATCTAGATATTGGCGAAGTCTATTTTGTAAGATTTTCAACATGACTTAACTAGCATGTGAGATAAGTGCGATTGTTCGGTAATCTGAGCATTCTTTAGAACTTCTCTTCTTTGGAATGGGGATGAATATTGATCTTTTCCAGTCTTCTGGCCACTGCTGCGTGCTCTATATTTTTTGACATATTGAGTGCAGCACTTTCACTGCATCCTTTCCAGTGAATTTAAACAATTCTGCTGGTATTTCATTATGTCCACTAGTTTTGTTATCAGCCATATTTTCAAGGGCCCACTGGATTTCGCTCTGCAAAAGATCTAGCTCTAGTTCTAAATTAACCTTAACATCAGCAAGAGGAACCCTGTCATAATGCAGTTCTTTCTTGTATAAGTTTTCTACATATTCTGCCCATCTTTCCTTAACATCCTCTGCTTCACTCAGATCTTTCCCGTTTATATCTTTTATCATTCCAATTTATGCCTGGAATTTTCCTTTCATTTCTCTAATTTTCTTATAAAGATCTCTTGTCTTCCCCATTCCGTTACTATCTTCAACTTCCTTGCATTGTTCATTAAAGAATATATTTTTATCACTTCTAGCTAATTTCGGAAAATCTTTATTTAATTCAAACATAGCTGATCTATCTCTCTTGATTTTTGCTTTCCTTCGTTCTTCTGCAACTTGCAGTGCCTCAACTGACAGCCATCTAGCCTTCTTCCTGTTCCTTTTCTTGGGAATGTGTTTCTCTGCGGCCTCCTTGACAGTATTAGTATCCCTAAATAAGTATGTTGGAGCCCTTACTATTCTTGATGTATGTTAACGGCTTTACAGACAGTATTAGTAACCTCGGACTGTTTTGCAAACGATGCAATCATGTGCAATGATGTAATGTCGCAGTGCACAACTTTTGTCAGATATTGATAAGATTTCAATCTGATGCAGAGATCGACAATTGTTTTAAATGTACAGAAAGGTAAAATTGTGCCCCTGACAAATCTAGAAAAACGCAGTATCGTATGATTGTAATAGCAGTAAGTCACAGTTGAAAGAGGTCATCTCATACAAATACCTGAGCATAACAGTTTGTAGGGATATGAAGTGGAATGACCATACAGGCTCAGTCGTAGTTATTATAAGCTGGAGATTTTGATTCGGTGGCAGGATTCTGGGAAAAGGCGGTCTGCAAACGAGAATGTTTGTTAAAACCAATGCGACCCATTCGAGAATATAACCCACGTACCAAATAGGTCTATATGTAGATCTAGCCCCACCCCTTTGACTATTTCCCTCTTCAACTACAGTTTTTACCAATGACATCGTAACACATGTCCAATCATTGTATCTTTTAGCTTCATTACGTTATTCACCAGGCATTTTTTGTGGTAAAATTGTTGAAGAATGTCTACCCTATTAACTCCAGAATCCATCTGGTCTTCAAGTACCCTGGAACACCACATTTCCCATGCTTCTATTTGTTTCATTTCTGTATCCCCATTGCTCACGTTTCGCAGTCATACAGAGCTATGCCCAACACATAGCTTTTCATTAATACTGTTCAGGTGTCAAGGTACAGGGTTATTATAAAATGATTGAAGCGATTTCACAGCTCTACAATAACTTTATTATTTGAGATATTTTCACAATGCTTTACACACACATACAAAAACTCAAAAAGTTTTTTTACGCATTCGCAAATGTTCGATATGTGCCCTCCCACACTCGGCGCAGCATGTCCCCATCAGTGAGTTCGAAAGCATCGTTGATGCGAGCTCGCAGTTCTGGCACATTGTGTCTGTTCACTTCACCATTAAGAAAAAATGTTGCTTCATCACTGAAAACAAGTTTCGCACTGAACGCATCCTCTTCCATGAGCTGTTGCAACCGCGCCGAAAATTCAAAGCGTTTGACTTTGTCATTGGGTGTCAGGGCTTGTAGCAATTGTAAACGGTAAGGCTTCTGCTTTAGCCTTTTCCGTAAGATTTTCCAAACCATCGGCTGTGGTACGTTTAGCTCCCTGCTTGCTTTATTCGTCGACTTCCGCGGGCTACGCGTGAAACTTGCCCGCACGCGTTCAACCGTTCCTTCGCTCACTGCAGGCCGACCCGTTGATTTCCCCTTACAGAGGCATCCAGAAGCTTTAAACTGCGCATACCATCGCCAAACAGAGTTAGCAGTTGGTGGATCTTTGTTGAACTTCGTCCTGAAGTGTCGTTGCACTGTTATGACTGACTGATGTGAGTGCATTTCAAGCACGACATACGCTTTCTCGGCTCCTGTCGCCATTTTGTCTCACTGCGCTCTCGAGCGCTCTGGCGGCAGAAACCTGAAGTGCGGCTTCAGCCGAACTAAACTTTATGAGTTTTTCTACGTATCTGTAGTGTGTCGTGACCATATGTCAATGAATGGCGTTACAGTGAATTTATGAAATCGCTTCAATCATTTGTAATAGCCCTGTATATATTTCAAATATTAGCAGTTGGTTTGATATTATTGGAAACCATTTTACATTGTGCAACGTTTGCTATATGTTTGTTGCATCTTCTTTCTTCATCTAACCGCCATCGGATGTAACGAAATAAGAGGCTGTTTCTTGTTATAAAAATCCGTTTCGTTTGTCATTAACTTTTACTCGCATTTTGAAACTTTATCTATTCCATTTTACAGGAAGTCAAAGTTCGTCTAGCTGTCCAAATATCTTTTGTCGAACACAGGGAACAGTGTAAGCAACTGTTCACTATATACGTGTCCACTACATTAAGAATAACAATTATATTTAATAATATCTGAAAATATAGCCAAACTAATTTCAGAAGCTTCTCACTGCGACATTCTTGTACAAAACATTCCCGATTTTCTCGCCATGTTTGATCTGAAGGTGATTGAGGCGATCGTTGAAAGCCTGAGGTTCTACGCAGATTTGATGAAGAAAGAAAACCTAGAATTTGAATAAAATCATTTCGGGTGTTTAGCTGTATCATTACCAAACGGAGGTTTCGACAGACTTTGCAAGGGGGCTCTTCAGGGCGACCGATTGCTGTAATGGTCTTCGCTATATACTGGCTCACTTCTGTTAAAGGGTGGCTACCGACGTCACTTCCCGATCTGCCAAAGCACATTTCGAAGTCAAGATTGCTATGGAGAGGTTGCTGTACTTTAGGTTATTTTCTGTGCGCCTCTTGGTGTTGATTGGTATGCCACAGCGAATCGGTAACTTGTATCGAGGGGTAGTATTTTCCTGCAGCGAGGCGTTGAGGCCGCACGAGAGTTGTCTTGCGAGAAGTGCTGTGCGGTATCAGCGTCTGACTACAGGAAAAACCGCCAAGCTGCCGATTCGCTGTTACGAGGCACTAGCATACCGTAAGGCCACCCCTCCGTAGCAATCTTCGTTTAATTCAACGTTAACCCAGAATGTGACGTCGGTAGCCACATGAAAACCGAAATAAAACACTGAATGCGGGAAGATCATCACCAGAATCCAGCAGTTAGGCGCCATGAAGAGAAAAGCTACAGTATTTAAAAAATTCGGGGTTTCAATTCACAGCCGGCCGGGCTGGCCGAGCGGTTCTAGGCGCTACAGTCAGTAGCCGCGCGACCGCTGCGGTCGCAGGTTCGAATCCTGCCTCGGGCATGGATGTGTGTGATGTTCCTAGTTTAGTTAGGTTTAAGTGGTTCTAAGTTCTAGGGGACTGATGACCTCAGAAGTTAAGTTCTATAGCGCTCAGAGCCATCTGAACCATTTTTAATTCACGAAATAGTTCACAGGTGGCAGGCGGATGTCAGTGTCTAACGTGCACAATATCTCGGCAAGCGTCTACGTTGCTTTGGCGCGGGGGAGTGTGGGGGGGGGGGGGGGAGGGGGGATGGGAGGGGGGCAGGCGCAACGCTTTTTTTCGCTGCCTTTTGTTCCCCGTCTCGCCGATCTGTCGCTCTTTCCGCCATTCGCGCACAACATCTCCTCCCTAACTCCTCCCGCCTGCCCGCCGACACATTCCTCTGTCCTAGGTTTGCGCTCAGGTACTTGTGCTGGCGGCACCTCTGCTGTTCCTGCTCGTGCCCCCGTGGTTGCATCGTTCGGGGCTCCCTAGTTTCTCTTCTTCTAGTTTCGGATTCGCAGGTCTTACTGGGGATGCAGCCAGAATCATGACCGACTTTTTATTAAGAAGACCGGAAAGAAATGTCGTTCAAACAGATAAATTTTCAAAGGCGTTTTTTTTGTAATCAATGATGTTATCACCTTCGTTGTTAACAATCTTTTGCCAAACGGTGTGCAAATTTTCAATGCAATATCGGTAAATATCAGTTGATTTGTAAGCAAAATATCTGGAGGTGGAATTTTGGACATTTTCCAAAATTTCCACTTCTTTGCCTCGTAGAAAATGTTGTAGCGATAGGCATATGTGGAAATCCGACGACGCATTATCTGCCAAGCACGGTGAGTCTGGTAGTACCCTCCACCCCAATTCATTAATTTTTTCCACGGTTCTTCTTGCGCAGTGCGGTCTTGCGTTATCGTGTTGAGAATAACTCCTCTTGTATTGTCGACTGCTTGACATTTTCAATTGAAGATCCTTTACTCGATCCAGGTGTTCACAGTACAGGTGTGCATTCATAGTCTGTCCAGGTTTCAGCACTTCAGTATTCCACCAAATACATAAAAGCGCCTTTTAGGAGTGGAAAACTGAGCTTTGATGAACTTCGTGGAAATTCATTCTCTTGCCTTTTGGATTATCACAGAGTACCCATTTTTCGTCTCCAGTGATCAAGCGATCACAAAATGCTGTGTTGCAGAAGCAACAAGTTGTGGGACCGACACACCTCCTCTGCGTAATTAGCAAATCTGCTGAAAATGTTCTTGGGTGGTCGTCAAGGGTGGTTAAGAGTGATTGACAGTTCCTTGTTGCTTCGAGTTCTGCCCTTAACATGTCATTATTTAAATTAATGGCTTTCATGATCGTTACGAGTCGGAAAGATCGAAATTACCTGCTGGAAGCACCACCTGCAATGCTGTTCATGAATGGCAGCACAACAGGTCGAATCATCAGATTGATGTACAAATTAGAAATCAGGACGCGTAAGGTAACCACGAGTGCACTACTGCTGTCATACGAAATCGCATCCCGCACCATATCTTCACTTTTGTAACTTCAGTGTGTCTAGCTCGCTGACTGGATGGTTTCTGGCCTTCAACTGGCCTCCTTGTAATCAACACGCTGACATCACTGGCACCGAGGCAGAATCGGCTTTCATGAGAAGCCGCAACAGGTCTGCACCCTGCCCTCAAAAGAGCTCTTACTTAAATGGTTGTGAAATGAGACTACAAAGTGTTTGGCTCGGAGCGGTCCTTGAAGTAACCAATTTGCAAAAGTTCTTTTTGTCACGTTGGTGCCAACTGCTTCTAAAGTTACTACTGCAAATGCAGTACGATAGGCCAGAGCCATATGCTGAACACAATGGTCTTTCCTCTTGGAGCCACATTCCTGCCAAGTCTTTCTGCAGTATCGCAGAAGGAACACCCAGCTTCTCGTAGTCCTGTTACATGACGTCGTTCAAACTCAATGAGGTACTGATAGTGGCGTCTTTTTCGCCTTAAAATCGTTCTTGATTAGCATCAACTCACGACGTCTAATCTCAAATATAACTAACGCTCTCTACCCTTACAGCGTGCATTTAAAGGAATCCTGATTTGCTTCCTCACAGCGGCCTCCCCTTTTGCGAGTGGCGCGATATTTGAATAGACATCAGCTTCCAATCGTATTAATACGCCTACCAGCTTTCGTTTATGTCGCACAACTCCTTCTCTGTCTTGCGATTTCTTACCGTCACTGTATTTTACACTTAATCTATCTCAAAAGCTTTGCGCGAAGAACAATAGCAATTGCTTGCGGGATACGTAATCGTATCTATAATTTACAACTGCCCAAGTATAAGTATTCTGATGCATAGGATCTATAGCACAGTTTACAGGAGATTAAAACGTAACGTGATACACTGGCCTTTTCACATCCGCCTTTGGCAGATTTCAGGAAGACAGGTAGTTTTGTGATGAAACAGGACATGCATCTCCTCGGGTTCACATCCGGCAGTTTCTATCTTCCTCGAATATCCCGGACCATATCGTAAAGTCAGCGGTTCCATTCATCATTGTCCCAACTCCTCTGCAGGAACTGGCTCTCCAGGACTTTAAGTGAACCTGATTTGTGATTACGATTACGTAGACTATTGGGAGCGTTTAGTTGAGGCAGTGAATAGTACATGTGCCGTGGAAGGCGCTCGTGGGCCTTGAGCGCTGTTCGCCCGGGTTGCCTAGCTGTGCTGGCCAGTGTCTTGGCGGCGGTGAGACGTGGCAGCGCGCTGCCGCGGGCGTTATGACGACTGTCGGCTTGCGCCGCTCACCTGCGTCTTCTCCGCTGATGACGGGCGTGCTATTTCCGTCAGCTGCAGGACCTGCGCACCGGAAAACGTCCCTGCAAGTCGGCCCTGAATATCCAGAGACCGCTGCAAGGCATCGCCTAGGCGATAAAAAAGAGAACTGCCGCCTTCCGAGCAACCGGAATATTCGGGAAACTTTCTCACTGCTCCAATGTTTTACCGTTCGGTATTTTCTTGCCCTCACTCCCTTTGAACCCCAGTACACTCCCGCTAAAAGGAGCTACCGAGGTCTCCCTGAAACATTGAAGACAAAATTTCTGACCCTCTTCTTTCGCTTCCGAACTTCTAATGAATTTTCATATCATTAAAATATTAGGAAGATATTTCAACTCGTAGACGTAGGAAGGCTGAGGGACAAGATACTAATCACTCGCCTTAGACGAGCACAATGGTCGCTTTGGAGCGCAGTACATTGTGTACACAGAAGAATGGAAAGAAATCTGAGAATCTCTTAAGGACGATCAGTTTGGCGTCAGGAAAGGCGAAGTCACCAGAGACGCAGTTCTGTCGTTGTCACTGAAGACACCTTTATAGAACTTTATAGACCGTGGTAAACTTGTTTGATGATATGTTCGAAATTCTCACAAAAAACTAATGTAAGCTATAGGCAAAGGCAGATAACATACAGTGTGTCCGTAAGAGTCGATGTGCATGAAAGGGAAGCAGTGGTTGCGAAGGGAGTGAGACAGGTTTGTAGCCTCTCCCCGATGTTATTCAGTCTGTATATTGAGTAAGCTGTAAAGGAAGCAAAAGAAAAATTCGGAATAGGTATTAAAATCCATGAAGAAATAAAAACTTTGAGGTTCGCCGATGACACTGTGATTCTGTCAGAGACAAGCAAGGACTTGGAAGAGACGTTGAACGGAATGGCCAGTGTCTTGAAAGGATATAAGATGAACATCAACAAAAGCAAAACGAAGGTAATGGAATGCAGTCAAGTAGGGTGATGCTGAGGGAATTACATTAGGAAATGAGACACTTAAAATGGTAAAGGAGATTTGCTATTTGGGGAGCAAAATAACTGATGATGGTCGAAGTAGAGAGCATATAAAATGTAGACTGGCAATGGCAAGGAAAGCGTTTCTGACGAAGAGAAATTTGTTAACATCGAATATAGATTTAAATGTCAGGAAGTCGTTTCTGAAAGTATTTGTATGGAGTGTAGGCATGTATGGAAGTGAAACGTGGACGATAAATAGTTTGGACAAGAAGAGAATAGAAGCTTTCGAAATGTGGTGCTACAGAAGAATGCTAAAGATTAGATGGGTAGAACACATAACTAATGAGGAGGTATTGAATAGAACTGGGGAGGAGTTTGTGGCACAACTTGACGAGAAGAAGGGATTGGTTGGTAGGACGTGTTCTGAGGCATCAAGGGATCACCAGTTTAGTATTGGAAGGCAGCGTGGAGGGTAAAAATCGTAGAGGGAGACCAAGAGAGGAATACACCAATTGGATTCAGAAGGATGTAGGTTGCAGTAGGTACTGGGAGAAGAAGAAGCTTGCACAGGATAGAGTAGCATGGAGAGCAGCATCAAACCAGTCTCAGGACTGAAGACCACGACAACAACATCATGTCCATAAGGTCTGGGTACATAGCGAATTCTAATAAATATTTTATATTCTATAAATGTTAATACATAAATAAATAATAATGAAATGAATTCTAATAATTCTAAGCAATTTAGTTTTTTCCAGATTTAATGTTGGCTCTCTCTATAGAAGAACTAGTAGAGTTGGTACTCTTAGGTCGACGAGAAGGATTGTCGTATCGCAAAATTGTGGAAGAATTTAATCTTCGACGCCTTTATCGTCCGTCTATTTGTTTCACTACCACCGGGAAACTAATCAACAAGTTTAAAGAAACAGGCTGTGTGTTGGACAAACCCCGCCCGGTCATCCAGAGACTTCAGATGACACGAAAGAAGCTGTCTTGGCCAAGGTCTATGCTAGCTCAAAGAAATCGCTTCGACAGACATCCATGGAGTTATGTGTTCCAAGATCAATCATTCACAAAATCCTCTTAGAGGAGAGGTTTCATCCGTTCAAGTTACAAATATTGCATCACTTAAATGAAGATGACACCGATGGGTGCATGCAGATGTGTGAATGGTTTGCAGATAAATCGAATGAAAACATCAATTTTACCAAAGACTGTCTGTTGTTCAGTGATATTGCTGTTCTTTATGACAATGGCAAGGTCAGCAGACAAAATCTTCGATACTGGGCTCAAGGAAATCCACAGTGGATGAGACCATTCAAGTAACAGGGTTGCGTAAATGTGATGATGTGGTGTGACTTTTGCAAAGCTCATGTGCTACAACCTTTCTTCTGTGAAGAACATATTATTCGTGAGACGTATCTGAACATGCTCAAAGACAAACTGATGCCTCAAACTGAGTGTTTGGGTGAGGGACTTCCAAACAGATTTCAGCAGGATTAGTTCCTTGCCCATTTGGCTTCAGCTGTTAAGGATTTGTTGAATGACAACTTTCATCACTGGACTGAGCTCATGTGGAGTAGTTCCATCGTTCGCCAGACCTCTCTCTCCTTGGTTTCTTTTTCTAGGGTATACCGAAAGAGAAATTTTACTCGATGAAAATTAAACAAATATGCTACTTGACAGAACGCATTACAAGTCAGTGTGATAAAATCGGCGGCAATTCAAACCTATTCCATAGGAGTCCGCCTTAATCTTGCTAATCGCATCGAATTATGTATTGAGAAGCAAGAACGTCATGTTGAAATTACTATTTATTAATATTAAAAAGACTAACATGTGCTTTTGATTACAATTAACAATGAACCCAGACCGTATGGACACCCTGTACAATATGTGTGAAAAACAAGAAGAATTTACATAGAAAGAGAAGTCATCATGTACCTTCCATTAATCTGAAGTGAAATGTTCCTCACAGATGTGCAGAACATAAAAGATGTTTCGTTTAAGAGGTGATAACAAACTTGTCACAAAAAATTGTAATCTATGTGATAAAAATGTAAACGTTCCGTTCTACAAAATCATAAATCTCTGAAAGTTCTTCACCGACTGGTTTGAAATTTTGACATAGCGTTGAATTCGAATATGCGCGTGTTTCTGTATACTTATTGGAGTGCCATATGGTATAGACCTATATAAAGTAAATTAAAACCTAATTATATTTTAGTTGACCTTATCCTTATATATACTTTATATGTGTCTATACCTTATGGAACTCCAGTAAGTATATATCACTCCAGTAGCTATACAAAATCACGCACATATTCTAATGCAACTTTGTGGCAAAATTTCATAGAACATGATATTTTTGCTGACAATGTATCCCCTATATACAAAATCATGCACATATTCTAATGCAACTTTGTGGCAAAATTTCAAAGAACATGATATTTTTGCTGACAATATATATATATATATATATATATATATATATATATATATATATATATATATATATATATTATTATGTGCGATTGGACCCATACAGATCACGCAAAGCTTTTCCGATTCAATTTTTTAGTTCTCCAAACTTCTCTCATTCTTTCCCCATGAATTCTCTTTCTTTCCTCTGTCCATTTTGTCCCCTGTCTCTTGCAAACTTCATTCTCGGGTTGTACTTTCCAACTATTGATTTTTTGCCTGTATACATTTCTGTTTATAACTTCTGAAGAATTTATTTGTGCATTTGCTAGATCTGTTTTGGTTTCTTGTATCCAGGGTATGGTTTTCAATTTTTCAATGTATATTAAAATTTTGTGGGAGAGTCTGGGTGTTGGGAGTCTGTGGATATGACCATAAAATTGTAGTCTTCTTTTCTGGATGTCTGCGGCGAGGTTGGATAATTTTTCTGTAGTTTTCCGAGACTGTAACCTGTATCCATCTTCCGTTCTTTTTGGGCCAAGAATATATATATATATATATATATATATATATATATGGGATACATCGTCAGCAAAAATATCATATATATATATATATATATATATATATATATATATATATATATATATATATATATTGTCAGAAAAAATTAATGTTCTTTGAAGTATATATATATATCGTTCGTATTAAAAAATAGAGATAGATATTGCTCCAAATTGTACTTCATAGCCAGCACATATAGTGCAAGGTCTCACATTGCCCTATGTTATTTCATTTTTGCTATGGTGGTCTGCATACAGTCATATAATAATAGCGACACGAAACCTAAACGTTCGTTTACTTTTTTCTATAAATTGTGGTATTTCCTCATACACGTATTATTGTTCAGTGTCATTTTCCGGTTATATAACTATATGTAGATACAACATCCCTGTCATTATGTTTCGCGCCTTCCCAAAACATAGTCTGTCAACCTAAATAAACGTTTGTGATGGGCCTTACCATTGCCTGGGCACTTTATGACTTTTTAATGTTAACTATAATTTTTCCAACATGATACAAAACTGTATGTATATGACGTTTTTTACCATGATACTTATGACTGCTGCACTTCTGTAAGCGTTTCTTAGCATTCGTTGTAATCACTTTTGTATGATTTGCTGCCACCTTGCGGCCCTTTAGTCTCCTTGGGTGGCTTTCCAGCCACGTGATCACAGATGTTCAGTTCATATTCACTGTGGCACATTCGACTCAGTACATTGTATGGTGTCTGTTCCCTTAATTGGTATGTATATTATCCAGTATACCACATTTGTAAACTGAGTTCGAAACTTGACATTGGTTTTGCAAAAATCTCTTTTCAGAATCTGAAGATGATATTTTCGAAACGTGGTCACAAAAATACCATTGCCTATTTTACTATTATCACAGCATCTATAACAGCTGTTACCATACTCATATTAAGGTTTTGGAGATTTACGATTTCGTACAAACGAACGTTGACATATTCGTAAATAAAAATGTTAATGTTCATGTGTTCAAAATCTTAAAACTTCCGCAATTTCTTCACCGATTGCTTTGAAATTTTGACACACAGTTGGATTCAAATATGCATACGTTTTTGTGTTCCTATTAGAGTATGCACCTACATATAATACACAAATATACATGTAATAATTATATTTTTATTATCATTTAAAATTATGTAATACATAAATAAATATATAATACACAAAGGGTAAATGTTACCACCAAAGGCTTCGAAATGTTTTTACACAGTACTCAAATGAACTTTCAGATGGACACAGGCTGCACACACACACACACACACACACACACATACACACACACACACACACACACACACACACACACACACACACACACATATATATATATATATATATATATATATATATATATATATATATATTAAAAATGATGTTAGGAAAAAGGAAAGTTGTATTTAGGGATTATCAGCTTATGATTAGAATACTCCCACGTACTCTGAATATACAATAACAAGAAGCTTGGCTCAAGGCCAGAGAGAGGGAGTAAGAGGAAATGGACATCATGGTGAGAGGAACTGGAGGTAGAAAGCGGGAAGGAGGAGATGGAGTAAGGTGGAGATGGAGTGAGACTGAGAGGAGAAGATGGATATAGGAAGGTGATGGAGGCGACAGATAGAGAGAGGGGGCAGGAGGAGATGGAGAGACAGGATGGAGGAGTAGATGGACAAAAAGAGGGGAGAGGAGATGGTCAACGTCAGAGGGGGGTGGCGGGCGGGCGGCAGAAAGAGATTAGGACGTATATCCAATTCCCAAACGTGTGTTTTCAGCAAAGCAAGACCGGGAACAGCTTGTTTTGCAACATAATGAAGTGCGTATGATAATCCTCCGACTGGTTTAGCCACGTTTCATCAAACAGAAAATCATTTTACAGCACTTATTTACGTTAATCACATTACTGCAACGAAGATGTACAGAAGTCAAGATTTAAACTATATGTAAATCAGTCATAATTTAAAGGCTAATTGTATTAATTATTAGTAATGTATGTATATCAGCCATTTCTTCCAAGAAATTCATCATCGAGGAAAGCTGATACTCAATGAGTCACTTACGCTACTATTAAACTAATCTTTACAATTAGTGCCCCTCTTATGGATTAAAAAAAATGCATGTTGCTGAATAATGGATACCTTTCTAGAACAAAGTAAGAAATTTTAAATCTCTATGAAAACCATAGTGTTTTGGAGGAGGTATTATGGTCCAAAGGAAGTACAAAATTCTATAGCAAACATGGGCTCTAAATTGCATACCTTAACAGTGTGAACAATTGTTTAGTACAAGAGATGTGTATTACAGTAGCGAATATCAATAAGTACTCATAGCTCTTTAGAGCCCATATTTATTGGACACTTTTTTCTTGTTTTGTTCCATACTACAATCTCCCAAAACATGGAAAGAAGAGCTCGCATAGAAGAGATTTATTTTAGAGTATCGCTGACTAAAAAGTGCAAGTTTGCTAAGTATGCATTATAGAGCCCAATGGAAATTTTTCCTTAGAAGCAGTTCTTCAGTAGATGAGTTTGGCAGTATGGTTCAAATGGCTCTGAGCACTATGGGACTAAACATATGCTGTCATCAGTCGCCTAGAGCTTAGAACTGCTTAAACCTAACCAACCTAAGCACATCACACACATCCATGTCCGAGGCAGGATTCGAACCTGCGACCGTAGTGGTCACGCGGTTCCAGACTGATGCACCTAGAACCGCTCGACCGTACCGACCGGCGTTTGACAGTAACGAAGACGAACAATTACTCATAGCTCTTAACTTATGCACTCTAAAGCTCATGTTTACTGGACATTATTTTTTTCTTTTGATACATACTACCACTTCTCAATGTATAGAAGGCAAAGAGCGTGCAGTAGGCGAATCTTATTACACAGTATCGAAGTTGAAATAGTGCTCATAGATCTTAAGGTATTCATTTTACAGCACATGGTTGCTAGATAGTTTTGCTTCGAAAAATCTTTTTTGACATATCTCTGAACACTGACCATTTCTCCTAGTAAATCCTGTATAGCAATGCCAAATACAGACTACTGTACAGATCCTGTAAATACGCCGTAACAGGCCGGGAAAAAGGAGAAAGATTTCGTTACATCAGTTATTATCAAGTTCTTAAGTCATGGCTGCAAAATACTGAAAATGAACCGGCTTAATCCCATTCCTAACCTTCCTCCAAACCGAGCTTATCCTCTGTCCCTGATCACCTCATCATACTAATCTTCCCTTCCTCGTTTCACACTATATTATCCATTTTTGCTGCTGGATCCTAGAAAATTTATTTATTTCTTTTGTATTGATTCTTGATTGGCTTCCCATCGTCTCTGACATTTTGTTTCTTAGGCAAACTTCCCAGTGGACGCATGTGTCCACAGCTGCTCTCCCGAGTAATTAATGTGGCTCTCAGCTATTCGTTATTTTTATCTCTATAACTTATTTCGTTGCTTAGAATCTGATTTATTGGCATATATTCCCGTAACAGTTTTCTGTAGGAGGTGGAATATCATCATTTAATTATTGCATTATATTTACGTTGAGTTATCTTAGAAGATTAGTTAAGGAAGGGCAAAATTACATTTACAGCACTTGAAGAGTTAGAGAAAGCTTCTGACCATGATGACCGATATACACTCTTCGTAATTATAAGCTAGCAGTGACAAAATATTCCGAAAAAAAGATCAGGTAGTAAAGGAAACCTAGAAGAATTTTGGAAAGGGAATTAAAACTCAGACAGAAAAAATGAAAACTGTAGCGTTTAAGGAAGACACTGAAACTCTCTAAAACTGCGGAGGAGTTGAAAGAGCAACTGTATTGGATAAATAGCGTGGTTTCTCGAAATTTAGGCAATTATTTGTCACTGTACTCTGAATACATATACTATATGCAGTTTAGAGCTTGCGAAAGCTTTCCTCCCAATACCTAAACAATGATGACGAACTGATCGAAGTTGTTGACAGTGTTAATTTTCTTCAATTACAACATTTGCAATAAATTTAATTGGCAGGAATATGTTACAGATATAGTAGCAATAGCATACCATATTCACCATCACATCATGTGGTTCCGACACTCATTAACACCGAACAGGAGTCGAACACTGATGTCATCACAGCCGTCAAACAGATCTCACATGCGTAATGGGGATACATATGGTCATACGAAAGGCAAACAGCTAGCATACTACGTTTACTCTCATTCTGTAGTGTGATACGGTATCATTTTGTAAGTCAAATTCAAAAGCGTGTAATACGGATTGTTTCTGGTGTTAACTCCAAAACACTCACTGGGAGATTGTAGTATGGAACAAAACAAGAAAAACGTGTCCAGTAAATATGGGCTCTAAAGAGCTATGAGTACTTATCCATATTCGGTACTGCAACACACAATTGCTCAAACTGTTAAGGTATGCAATTTAGAGCCCATGTTTGCTAGACAATTTTGTACTTCCTTTGGACCATAATACCTCCTCCATTAATATGGGAAACAAAGAGGTTGCAGTAGAACAGATGAAGTAGTGGACATAGCTCTTCAGGTATGCATTGTAGAACCTTGTTTACTTTACTTGTTTTGATTGATCGTTCCTGCCGTATCCCAAGGTATCGACCATTCCTCGGGGGACATCCTGTAGAGTGTGGCCGAATGGTCTTCCTGTCGCAACCCCTGTCCCACTGTCCCCACCCCGGCTCGTAATCTGTGTACTCATCTGTCTCTGTCTTGTGTCATTCCAATGTGAAAGTGTGTGAACGTTTTCGAAATGTTTGCAAATAGTGTAGCTTTGGAGTCTGGTGGCGTACCAACCCGACATTCACCTAGCCTTGTGTGGGGAACCGCTTAAAAACAACATCCAGTGTGACCTGCCCGCGTCGTTAAGCTGCCGCGTGATTTCGGTCTGGATCCGGGAGCCTCTCTCACTCCTGGAAACAACAATCCTTGCAGCTTCAATTGATGCATATAAGTACCTGTTATAAATTCCGACAGTTTGTGTGTCTGTAAATGGAGACATTTGCCTGCCATTGCACGGCGCAGATTAAGCGCACATACACTACTGGCCATTATACTAGAACTGAATTGTGATTAGATTTGCACGCAATTTGAGTGTATAGATCCTGAGAAATCAGTACCCAGAACAACCAACTCTGGCCGTAATAACGGCCTTGATACGCCTGGGCATTGAGTCAAACAGAGCTTGGATGGCATGTACAGGTACAGCTGCCCGTGCAGCTTCAACACGATACCACAGTTCATCAAGAGTAGTGACTGGCGTATTGTGACGAGCCAGTTGCTCGGCCACCAATGACCAGACGTCCGCGGCTCGTGGTCTTGCACGGGGTCCTGGTTTCGATTCCTAGCGGGGTCACGGATTTTCTCTACCTCGAGATGACTGGGTGTTGTGTGTCTTTCATCATCATATCATCGTCATTCACTCGCAAGTCGCTATAGTGCCGTTAAAGAAGTTGTGGAGCGGCGGCCGAACCGCCCTGCTAGGGGTCTCCCGGCCACCAACGCCATATGCTCATTATTATTGTTATTGACCAGACGTTTTCAATTGGTGAGAGATCTGGAGAATGTGCTGGCCAGGGCAGGAGTCGAACATTTTCTGTATCCAGAAAGGCCAGTACAGGACCTGCAACATGCGGTCGTGCATTGTCCTGCTGAAATGTAGGGTTTCGCAGGGATCGAATAAAGGGTACAGCCACGGGTCGTAACACATCTGAAATGTAACGTCCACTGTCGAAAGTGCCGTCAATGCGAACTAGAGGTGACCGAGACGTGTGACCAATGGCATCCCATACCACCACGCCGGGTAATACGACAGTATGGCGATGAGGAATACACGCTTCCAATGTGCGGTTACCACGATGTCGCCAAACACAGATGCGACCATCATGATGCTGTAAGCAGAAACTGGATTCTTCCGAAAAATAACGTTTGCCACCCAGGTTCGTCGTTGAGTACACCATCGTAGACGCTTCTGTCTGTGATGCAGCATCAAGGATAACATGGGCCGTGGACTCCGTGCTGATAGTCCATGCTGCTGCAAACGTCGTCGAACTGTTCGTGCGGATGGTTCTTGGCTTGTAAATGTCCCCATCTGTTGACTCAGGGATCGAGACGTGGCCGCACGATCCGTTACAGCCATGTGGATAAGATGTCTGTCATCTCGATTGCTAGTGATACGAGGCCTTTGGGATCCAGCACGGCGTTCCGTATTACCCTCCTGAACCCACCAATTCCATATTCTGCTGACAGTCATTGGATCTCGACCAACGCGAGCAGCAATGTCGCGATACGATAAACCGCAGTAGCGCTAGGCTACAATCCGACCTTTATCAAAGTCGGAAATGGTACGCATTTCTCCTCCTTACACGAGGCATCACAACAAGGTTTTACCAGGCAACGCCGGTCGACTGGTGTTTGTGTATGAGGAATCGGTTGGAAACTTTCCTCATGTCAGCACGTTGTAGGTGTCGCCACCGGCGCCAACCTCGTGTGAATGCTCTGAAAAGCTAATCATTTGCATATCGCAGCATCTTCTTCCTTTCGATTAAATTTCGCGTCTGTAGCACTTCATCTTCGTGGTGTAGCAAGTTTAATGGCTAGTAGTGTAGGCACGCACACTCTGCCCCGGAACGTCCAGCGGGCAGCGCGCCCGGCTCGCCGTCTTCGACCCGTGCCCTGCCCACCGCACCGCACCTCTGCCGCTCGACGTAGCCAGCCGCCAGCCGCCAGGTCGTTAGGCGCCGTCAGTCGGGCCGTCAGTCAGCCGGGCTAATAATAGCCCAGCTCTAATGAAGGACGCCCCGCTGGTCAGCCCGCTCTCACCTCTCGGGTGCTGCACAGCTCTGGTTTACGTTTGCTCCGGTACCCTAGACCATGGCACGTTAACAGCCGGATGAGGGCCGACTGCCGGTAGAGGTCGCCAGTTTAGTCGATAGCACCAAGGTCCGTAATCGCACTGGACAAAATATTGGTCAGCCTGTTAAAACAATAATGTGAAAATGCTGTAGAAGGTGTGCAACTGGTACCTGCCGGTCATGTAACTGTCTATCGCTAACACACTGAGGTGACAAAAGTCAGGGAATAGTGAGCCGTGGTAAAAATTGCTGTTTTGAAGAGCGCGCCACAGCGCTTAGTGTGAAGCAGTCGCCCGTTTCTGGCGGTGGCGCCGCTGAGGTAATCACAGATTTGGTGTCTCCCTCTGGTGGGAAAGGGAAAAGGTTGCCTGTTCACGTGCATTTAACGGGCGCCATGAGCTCGCCAGTTGGTCAGTCGTAGTGAGTCTGGGTCAGTCTCTCGTCCCCAGCTTGCTAGTCTGTCTCTCTTACGCAATTGTGAATCAGCTAGTGTCTGTCTGTCGTCCGGAGTGTTAGTATGTCTTTCATTCGGATGAATCTTTGAAGCCGGATAAATGAGAATCTTTCCACTCCACCAGTAAGAAAACTCAGCGAGTGGTCGCCCGGTCGGGGCTTAGTTCCTGCATCTGAGCCTGCGCTTTAGACCGCCATACTGCTCGAGTTTGCTCAGGCAATGGTCATTGGCGTTTGGATCGATCGGTTGGTCCGTCGCGCACTTGTCCGTCTTGAGGGTCGGTGCATGTGAGGTCGCCACGTGAGTCCAGTGGGCCGCGGCGTATAGCGAGAGGTAGTGGCTTCGCGGTCGACACGAGAGCAACAGGAGTCAACCCCCAACATCTGTCTGGCCGGCGCGAGCTGCGACGCTGTGGTGTAACTGGTTCTCTGAGCGCTTCTGGGCACCTTCAGTTACCATCTTGTGGAGCTTGGCTCGGTCCTTTCCTGGTGCAGGGATGTCGTTTTGCCAGTGGACGTGTTTCCCCTGCATCGTTGTGTCCGAGCCAGGATTTCCGCCGTCATGTGTCTGGAAGTGAGTGGGAGACGCACCAGCAGTGCAGTCGCGGACTGAGCCCAGCGGGCAGGCGGTCGGTTGGTGCGGACCAGGAAAGACGGGAGATCGGGGCGCCTTCCTGCGTCCGTTGAAGCGGCTGGCAGCGGACTGTTCGGGAGAGCTATTTGGGGGTGCTGCGCCAGATCTTCTCGAGAAATCGCAGTTTATTAGAAGTTAAGTGATTGGAGATATGTTGTGTGATTTACTCTTGTTAAATTCTACTTGTTTTCTTGGTCAATCTCTCGTCCCCAGCTTGCTTGTCTGTCTCTCGTCCGCATTTGTTACGCAGTTAGTGTCTGTCTGTCGATCGGAGCTGCCCCTGTTATGTTTGTCGGTTTTGGTGTGTTAACGAATTTATTGCTTGGAGTGTAACGGCCTAATTCCTGAAATATGTTTTGATATTGCCTATCATCTTGAGAGGCAGTATCTGTGTACTGTAGAGCATGTTAATTTGTTTGGCCAACCCTGTATACTTTCATATAAGTTGCATTTCATGCGCTTTTATTTAAATGGTCATTTTAGTATATAAAGTTGGCACCCTTCCACCGTAAGACTTTTCTTAGAAGTTAACAATCAAGTTGCACCTTCGGTGGGAAAGTTAATTTTTAATTTTAGTGTTTTGTACCATTTCCATCCCTCCTACGGGTTGCATAGTTTGTGTGCTTGTGTGAATTGTTAAAACTTTTAGTTAAAAGTAGTCTGGTGTGTTGCAGATTTGCACCAGGGTGTCTTTCAGAGGATGTTGTGAGCAGTCGTAATTACGGCCGTTTCATAAGGGAGCGGCAAGGTTCTCAGCCCGAAAGCTCATGCAGTGAAAAATTTGTTTCTTTCTGCCTCCGAATAAATTGTAACTTGATATTATAATTTTAAATCTGTTTCTTTAAAAAAATGTATTAGGCACCATTAAAGTGAATAAATTACCATTTGTTAAAAAGGAATTGCTTATGATGTCATCAGTTACTCCCTGGCAACTACTTCCACGCTCACATATTGTGCTTAAATGTGCTAATGTTCTTGATGTATCGCTAGTAAATAAAATAAGTTCTCAAGTATATTCTTTGAAAGTAAATCACTGTTCAAATAGGGATATTCACGTGTACAGATGGCAGCAGCATCGCGTACACGATTTGTAAAAGGGCAGTATGTTGGCGGAGCTGTCATTTGTACTGAGATGAGTAATGTGATAACCTTTCCGGCGTGACTAAGGGCGTACGAAGGAAATTAACAGACATTGAACAATGAAGGTAGACACGTGGGATACTCCATTTCGGAAATCGATAGGGAATTCCATACTGCGAGAGCCGTGGTGTGAAGAATGTGTCAAGAACACCAAATGTCAGACAGTACCTCTCACCACAGACAACACATTGGCCGACGGCCTACACTTAACGACCGAAAGCAGCGGCATTTGCGCTGAGTCGTCAGTGCTACCAGACAAGCAGCACTGCGTGAAATAACCGCAGAAATAAACCAGGAATGTACTAAAATTTTACACAACTGTAGTTGTCATTAGGCATAAACGAAAAATATAAGTGCGCAGGAGCAGAGTAATAACAATACATAAAATCCTAATGATAACAACGACAAGTGGCGCTATGGAAGGGATATTTGGGAACTAATCTCCAGACAGCTGTAGTGAAGTCAGTATCATGCTAGCAGGGAAACTGTCAGCGTAAACAAAATGCGTAGCGCATCATGGGACTGTAATCAGCAAATGGAGTAAGTGAAGGAACAGTTATCAGTCATTGGCTACTATCAAATCCCGGAAAGTTACTCTAGAGGAAAAGAAGCTTGGGCACAAGTATGTTATGTGGCAACAACTAGCACTGGGATATGTAAAGGTAACGAGTACGTTTCGTGACATAATCGTAACTAGCGGCATTTACACCAATTCTTTGGCACTGTATGTTTTGGAAAAAATCGCCGAACCGTTGTAGAGATGTCAGTAGCGTGGGAGCGGGAAATACGACCGCGCAAAACAGCGCGCGTTACGTGCTAAGGGGCGAGAAGCAAAAACTGGAGTAAATGGAGAAACCGTTTCTTGTCAGTAACTAAAACGAAGAGTCAAAAGTAACCATAGGAGATAAGAAACTGAGCATCATTGTATACTTTTGTTACAGTGGAATAACTAACTCAGACGTATACCAAGCCCTAAATACGATTCTTGAAGTAAATATAACTAGCGGCATTGACATAAGATGTCTGAAATAGGTACAATAGGTTTGTCTATCTGACAGAGAATGGCTAAAACTGCTTATTAATTGTAAACACTACTTGTAACTATAAAGTAGAGCACCTGTAACATAAAGAATAGAAAGGTCAACCACATGTAGAAAAAAATAAATCACCAATAGGCTATGGATGGTTTAGTACCTGCAATAATAAATATGTAACCGACAATGTAAGTGGATAAAAACATAGAACTGAAATAACTTCACTGCCTAGAACAGTAGATGCCTAATAACACGTATCTATAGGTCATCAACTTAATAAATATCTCCGTGAAAAAATTTAAAAAGTAACTATACGTAACAAATGTACAAACAGTAAAAGCTTGACTGATTGTAGCTGGGAGCAGCTGCCCGCCCATGGTGGCTGAGTGGTTAGCGTGACAGATTGTCATACCCAACGGCCCGGGTTCGATTCCCGGCTCGGTCGGGGATTTTCTCCGCTCAGCGACTGGGTGTTGTGTTGTCCCAATCATCATCATTTCCTCCCCATCGACACGCAAGTCGCCGAAGTGGTGTCAACTCGAAAGACTTGCACCCGGCGAACGGTCTACCCGACAGGAGGCCCTAGCCACAAAGCATTTCTATTTTGCATGTGAGCAGCTGTTTAAATGCGACTGTATACAGCTAACAGCAACCAAAGGCAACAGTGTATGAGCAAGAAAGGGCTATCCCTGAATATTTGTACTGACCATTCCTCATACGGCATCCTGTATAACATGGTCATATGTACGCTGTGTTTTCTTAAAGATCCTTTTCTTCCTGTTCACAAGAAGCTTTTAGCAGCACTTCCTTCGTATTAAATTAGAAATTTCAAAGCGGCTTTCACGAGAACGTCCGTTAATTAAAGGGGTGAAAAACGGTGTTGAAAACTTCATCACTGCGTGTAATGCGATTACTTGTGCTCTAGTTTTAATTTTGATGCGGCTTGTCAACAGTACATAATTGATTCTTGTTCTATGTCAGAAGATCTAGGCGTTGGCGAATATGAACTGAAGTTGTGGGGCGGATAATCCTTGTGAGATGTGATGATCTAGGCAAAAAGGCACGTTCGGACGCAGTTCATAATCTGTTCGAGATTACTCAAGCATCGTACGAAAATATACAGAATCTTTAAACCATCCGTAGAAGTCTTTACGACGCACTGGCACTATTCACACTGATCGTCATCAAACAGTGTGTACCGACAAGGAGTACTTCCTTCGAATCTGATCTTATAAAATGACAGACACGAAGAGTACTATATACTGTATACAAACCGAACGAATTAAATCTTTTTTAACTGACTGGTCTTGAATGGAATAATTGAAGGTCTAATTCCAATCCAGCTATCGCATCTGTGCTACCCGTATATTATTTCAGATAAGTTTCACGATTGTTCGTAGTATAAGTCCACTTCCGACTACCTGTATCATCCCCGTTAAAGAACATAATCAACTTTAACTACGCTAGGACTTAAAAAAATAGTTTATACCTGTTGCCTCACGCTAATAACTGAGCGCGTGTTCAAGAGACTCGTCGTGAAATTCTGGCGGTATATGAACAAAATACAATATCGCGCCCAGTAGTAGTAAATTGGTGCTAAGAATGTGAAAAAGACCGCGCAGACGTGAGTGATGCCGAACGGGAAGGAAGGCCATCGGCATCGACCACAAGCGAATAGGTCTATAAAATCCTTACGGCAAGCTGGAAGAATATTCAGGACGAAAGAGATATTTTCCAACGATGAGGTCGTTCCCACAGCAGTTCTCGAATGACTGTGTGCCCAGGGAACGTGTTTCTATGCCGAGAAATTGAAGGGTTCGTAGAACGTTGAGGTCATTGTTTACTGACAATGTGACTTGGTGAGTATATTGAAAGATTCTATCATGTATTTGTGTCATCTTGAAGTGTAGAGTAACATTCAATAACTGTTACCTGACATTCCATAATGATGTGAAACTTACTTATTGAAGTCCGCTCATATGCACAATCTCTCACACACAGTTTATGCTTTTCGCTCTTAACCTGCAATATTACGATAAATAGGGCTATAATATCCCTGTAAAGGTGATCCACGGACGAATAAAGCTACTGATGACACAACTTGTAGAAACATAGGTACAATGGAAAGCCCGATGGGTCGCTACAGACTTAAAGTAGGTACCGTAAAAACACTAGTTGCTTATGTTGGCAGGCATGCAGTTGGTGGTGAAACCAGGAGGTGATACATTTCACTCCTTTTGCCATCTGCCTAACCTGTCCTTATAGTACACAAGGACACATTAGGCAGATGCCATCGTTAGAAACACATCTGGCAGTATCCGTTTCTTATAGACTGAGTCAATCAGTGTCTTAGAACAACAAGTGAATTATAGGCCACCACCTACAATGGGTAGTCTGACGGATACGAATATATGTGAAAAGGAATTTGCAAAGTCCTAAGAAGATAGGCGCTATTACTTTACAAACTATCTCTTTGGCTTAGTGATGAACAGGAAGATGAGGACAAGGGCGTTAGAAAAAAGATATAAGCGGCCTGTCGCGCAGTCATCGATACTATGACACATCAAATGTTGATTACGTGTGACTTCTCTAAGAGAAGCATACGCCGCGAGGAAACCGATTAATGAACACACCTACGATGTCTTGGCGCCTTGCGATCTATACAGCCCGCACTGAAGCACTTGGAACATCGCCGTTTAATAATAACAGTCCGTTAGTTCCAAGAAAAGTAAAAAATGCAGTGTCATAATTCCGCAGCTTTACTGTTTTCCGTTATAGCTTTGCGAAAGACACCCTTTAGTATATTTGCTCATTTAGGATGTATCCGAAACGGGCTTTCGTAGCTGTCTAACTACGGCCGTATCCCAGATGCCCTTGCAACACAGACGTGCTGCCGACTTAACGTTTGCGTTTGAAACCGTGTTTACCCAAGAGAAAGTCCTGAGTCCAGGCACGAAGCACATCTGGCAGTTCAGAGCTGTATCGTAAGTCTTCCTATAGGAAACAAAAATGGCAACCCTCCCGGCGCCGGCCACTCTTGGTTTAAATTCTTGGTTAGCTTTTAACTACAATGAAGCGCCAAAGAAACTGGTGTAGGCACGCGTATTCAAACTCAGAAATATGTAAACAGGCAGATTAGGGCCCTACGGTCCGCAATGTCTATATAAGACAACAAGTGTCCCACGCGTTTGTTTGATCGGTTACTGCTGTTACAATGGAATGATATCAGGATTTAGCTGAGACTGAACGTGATGTTATAGTCGGTGCATGAGCGATGGGACACAGCATCTCCGAGGTGGCAATGAAGCGGGGATTTTCCCGCACGATCATTTCACGAGTGTGCCTTGAATATCAGGAATCCGGTAAAAACATCAAATCTCCGGCAATGCTGCGGCCGGAAAAAGACTCTGCAAGGACGGGACCAATGACTAAAGAGAATAGTTCAGCGTGACAGAAGTACTACCCTTCCGCAAATTGTAGCAAATTTCAGTGCTGGTCCATAACAAAGGTCGTCGTGCGAACTGTTCAGTGAAACATCATCGATATGGGCTTTCGGAGCTGAAGTCCCAGTCGTGTGCCCTTGATAACTGCATGACACAAAGCTTTACGCCTCGCCTGGGCCCTGTCAACCCGGAAATTGGACTGTTGATGACTGCAAACAAGTTTCCTGGTTGGACAATCTCGTTTCATTTGTACCGAGTGGATGTACCAGTATAGAGACAACCTCAAGAATCCACGGACCCTGCATGTCAGGTGGGGGACAAAGCAGGTGAAGGCTCTGTAATGGTGGGGAGCGTATGCAGTTGGAGTGATATGAGACCCCTCATACGTCTAGATACGACTCTGACAGGTCACACGTACGTAAGCATCACCTGCATCCATTCATGTCCACTGTGCATTCCGACCGACTTGTGAAATTCCTACAGGACAATGCGACACCCTACACGTCCCGAATTGCTACAGAGTTGCTCCAGCGACACTCTTCTGAGTTTAAACACCTCCGCTGGCTACCAAATTTCCCTGACACGAAAATTATTGAGCATGCCATGGACGCCTTTCAACGTGCTGCTCAGAAGCGGTCTCCACCCCTTCGTACTCTTACGGATTTATAGATAGACTGCAGGATTCATGGTGTCAGTTCCCTCTAGCACTACTTCAGACATTAGTCGAGTCCATGCCACGTCGTGTTCGGCACTTCTGCGTATTCGCGGTGACCCTACACGATATTAGTCAGGTGCACCAGTTTCTTTGGCTCCTCAGTGTAAAATTTTCACTGTGTGATCTGTAAGCGTTGCAATACAGAATGAGGTGACCATATGGTGCATTGTACCGAATGTTCTGCGAAGCATTTACTGAAACCCTAGGCACTCGTAATGAGTATGCAATTCACCCGATGTCTTTAATAATTTCACAAATGTATTTAAACAAAAAGCAGTATAGAAAAAATGGTTTATAAAATTAGTACAAAGTTTCCCTACTTTGTCACGTAATTATGACCGATCTTTATGCACCTGTCTCATATTCTCATGAGTCTCCTTCTTCATTCAGCAGAGTGTTACTGACCAACAACTCGAAGCCACTTTCATGTTTCTTCCTTTACCTCTTTGTTGGCGTTAAACTTCGTGATACACAGTTTCTTTCGTCGGATCAAACAGAAATTCGAAGGGGTAAGGTCAGTGCTGTACGGAGGAGAAGGTAGCTCCTAATCCACTATACCAAGAGTTTCCAGAGTTAGCTGTGCTTGATGAGGTCGAGTAATCTTTTACAAAAGAAGTTCGCCTTCTCTCTTTAGTCCCGGACATTCCATCTTCAGCGCGGGGCAGCCTTTGTTCTCAGTCGTGACCGAGTACTAGACTCTGTTTATAACTCATTGTTCCTCCAAAAGACTTCGAAAAGTCAGACAATCGACACTCACATTACGGTTAATATTACCTTACCATCTCATGGTAGGGTTTTTAATGTATATTACGGAGAAGCGATTCATATGGTTTCCACAGAATGCTTCAACGCTCGGACTCCGGCTCAAAGTGATGCATCCTTCATCAAAAAATTCCTGTGCAAAAATTCATCGCCTTTGCCGTTCGAAACAATATTTGTTTTCGATACGAAAACGAAATCTCTGCGATGAACGGTAAGCTCTGTGGAAACTAACCTTGCATAAGTCTGACGATAGGTATGTTTGTTGTCAAAGATAGATTGAGTTGTTGCAACACTTTCTCGACATTTTTCAGCAATTTGTTCTAATTCAAGTCGTCTGTTTTCCTGGATGAGTGATGCTGCTACCGAACTCCCGGAATGTCGACCATCCGTTGCGCGTTTGCGTCGACTTTTAAACTTTTCCACCTCCCGACTCATGCAATTACCGAATTACCGTACTTTTTGTCCATTCGAGAGATTATTTATGACGTTGTATATCTTCAGAAAGTACGAGTAGATATCGATCACGGAACGATACTTTCGAAAGTACTTTCTCCGAGTTGACACGCCTTGGTAACTAACACATTTGACGTTCTGTTTACGTAAACGTTAATCGTAAAAACGACTAACACTTCTTGAAAGATTGCCAACTAACTCAAAAGTTTCTGTTCCCTACATAAGGCATTATCTTAAACATTTAATGAACGTTGTAATTTATTTACTGTTCGACGCTGAACAAAAATGGGATAAGATACGAGAAGAGCATAACGTTCTTAACTTTTGCACTGGTCCAAAAAAGTCAGTCTACTTCCAATCTACATTAAGACATTCCCTACTTTCCCTTACCACTTCAGGCAATTGCTGGTAGTCCAGTTCATGTTAATCAGTTTTTTTCCATCTTAAGGAAAAAACACTAATTTTTCATAAATTCCTTATTAGAATGCCATGTATTCCTCACGTGGGTTCCAGGGGTTAAAACGTTACCCTTAAGGTTATATGTCCGTGCCAAACGTTCCGTGATGTATTTGAAAACTGTCGACTCCTTGTAACAATTCAGCGTTTCTGCTCGTTCTGAGCATCCGTAAATCGGTGCGCTTTGTACATCGAGCGAGCTGGCAAACAAAGATTGCGTAATAATTTAGAGGTAATTAGCAAGACGTAGTTACTAACCGATGGCAAGCAGTAGATTTTTGGAACGGTAAAAACACTGTGGAGCAATTAAAGAAGTTAGTTATTGATTGGAGGACAAATAATTAAAGGGTAGAAACTGATGAGTATGAGAAAGTGTTAATGTTTACGTTCACTACGGCGACCGAACAATTAGTTTGCTTCATTAATGGGACTGAAATTCCAACGCAAGTTTGTGATATTTCAAATAATTCCAGAAGAAATAAAATTTATCTGTTATCGTGAGCAATTAAATCGTTTGCAAAAAATTAATTTAAATGTTCGTTATAAAAATGTGCTGTATATCCGTAAGTGTCCCGTTAGATTAATGAGACAATTATTGGTGATATTATTTAACTTATTATCTAGTAAACATTTCGGTCCGATAAGAATCCTGTGCACAGCTGTCCTCAGTGTCTGTCAAAGGCTCAGATCAATAAACAAAAATGAGAGGCAATGTATGCAAAAGCAACCTGCTTTTTGAAGCAGCAATAGGCCCATTATTCTTTTCCATTCCCAGTCCTGAATAACAAAGTGTCTGGTAGCTAATTGTTTACAGTAGAGCTACCGTGACAAAAATGAACCAGGGAATGGGCTTCCACTCTCCTCACCAATGTCGTTCAACTCTGATACTCACATCCTAATTACCACAAACAGCTGAAGGACAATTTTGGCTGCTTACGTAGCATTTTGTGACATATTTTCGTAGTGTGTTCTGTTTATTTGTACTGATGTTTTTTCTAAGTTTCCACAACAGAATGTCTGGACTTTCCATCTAAAGTGAGTAGAAATGTGATACATCCACTGCGATCCTGTGAAGTGAGATCAGTATTGGCCGTTAAACAGAAATTTGGGGATGGGGAATGCGAAACCGTGTCACCCTCCATCTGTGAATCTTTTTGATTCTGTTCCAGATATAGCTCATATGACACTCCAATTGAAGCTTCTGCGCTGCATCATTTGCATCATTCCTTCATTAACATATGCTGCTCCCTTCTCCGCTGGTCAAAATATTTCCTCTCAATAACAGATCATTTGTGATTCACAATGCTGATGTGGAAACGTGGGGTAACTGTACACTAATCAGCATCTCTGTAGGCAGGAAATATGTGTATGTATACATGGATTCTACTTCCAAAAGCCCCTATCTATTTCAATCAAATTTTGCATACAGACAGCAAATGTCATGAGCATCACTGCTGTGGTGTTTATAACCTCCTAGCACCAACAGAGCATGATATATGTGCAGAAAGGTGGTTTTTCAGCCCCTACCTAGATAGGCTTCACTTCACAACTGTTATGTTGTTTGTGAGTGGTATCTGCCAGCCTTATCAACACGCTTTGCAGGGAAGCCTACGCATCAGGAGCAAGAAACAGTTTTTCAGCTCCAGATTCCCTTATGTGCTGACCTAGGTCTCGATATTTCCAAAAATATCTTCTTCAGAAAGAGTGGGCCTTATTACATCACATGATGCTACATTCGATTCGATGAAGCCGAGCAGTTCTTGTCGTACATAAAATTGACAAAACAAGAATTATCCCAAGCCATGGCTTTAGATAGCACCAAGATTACGTATAATGTGCTTCACAATGAATGATTACTATTAAATTCCCACAGGTAGAGGCTCATGTCAACATAAAATTGTAACAGGAGTCACAGGATAAAATATTTACGTGAGTTACGTGTACATCATGCCAGAGACTAAGACCAACCTTTCTTTTGCAATTGGTTGGCTGATTTTTCAAGCTCTTCACTATCCTGCAGCCAAGACTGATGCGAAAATTTACAAATCATTGAAAATACTCCCCCTGTGTCCTCAATCCCCTCGTCATACATCGAGCTGCAAAAACAGATCGTTCCAACACGTTGGTGGGAGCAGATTTCGCCAACTATTCGCAACATGAGAAATAGCACATGACTGCAGTATTCTTGCGCAAAATCAGTCTCGAATCCCCACAATAGTCACGAGAACAGTTTATCATGTATCTGTGGTCAAGGAAGACCACTCACGACTTGCTGAGACCACACTCAACTTTACGATCACAGAGCGACTGGAGGAAGCTCTGAAATAACACGGTCTTTTTGTACTTAAGGTGCTCCTATCTCTATTTATGTAATTTTTATCACTAAATAGCTAACCCGAATCGTGGCACCCATTCCCGCTAGTAGACTGCATATTTAACGCCTTCCAGGGAAAACAAAATTTGAATTTTCAATATTTCACGTAAGTTTTGACCTAATTTGGCAAATTTAAATGCTGTCATAACCTACTCATTAAGAGATATAATATTATGTTAAAGGTTTAACACAATTTGAAAAGTACATTGTAAGGTAAAAAAAATATCGACGACCCACGAATAAATTATCGGAATTGGGCGGAAATCGGCAGATGTGATGTATATGTACAGACAAATAGATGACTGCAATTTCAGAGAAACTGAATGATTTACTGAAGAGAAAGACTAAGTCAATAACGCATTGGTCCTCTCTGGCCCTTATACAAACTCTTGTTTGGCTTGGCATCGGTTGATACAGATGTTTGATGTCCTCCCGAGGGATATCGTGCCAAATTCTGTCCAATTTCCTCGTTAAATTATCAAAATCCCGAGGTGGTGGACGGTCCTGCCGATAGTATTCAAAATGTTCTCAACTGTGGAGACATCTGGAGACGTTTCTGGCCAAGGTAGGGTTTGGCATGCACAAAGGCAATCAGCAAAAACTCTTACCATGTGCGGGCAGGCATTGTCATCCTGAAATGTAAAGCCAGGCCAGGATCGCTCACCACGGAGGACAACCAAAGGGGGCGTAGAGAATTGTCGACGTAACGCTGCGCTGTAAGGGTAACACGAATGCCAACCAAAATGAAATGGCAACTAAGACCATTACTGTGATTACGTAGGCTTTCCCGGCGTAATAAGTCATGAAAGTCTCTTCGGGTTTGATGCCGAATCCTAAAATCAACTTGACTCGATATTTCGGCGATCCAACTGGTCGCCCTGGTCAGGAAAATGCTGCTTCTGCTGATGAGTCCCGCTGAGAACTGACGCCAGGTTGCAAATCGACGTACTATATAGGCCACCGTTCAGTACACGGCGCATGCGCCGCCCATCACGGTGTCTGCCTTCCAAAACAGGGAGGTGGCGCCGCCCTTAGTGAAACACTGCTGGCAACGATATATCGCAATCAAGGCCGCACCGAAGAACGTTCAGTTTTGATGAGAGATAATACAGGATTCCACGTTTTGCTAAGAGGAAACCCATTGTCTCTGTTGATTAAATTATCAGCCAACGTAATTTCAATCGCCTCTTTATAGACACTGTTCCAAAAACCGGAAACGTTGGCAACACAACAGTTTCCTCAAATTTCATTTTGTGTTCCTCATTTAGGCAGTGTTCTGCTACCGCCCATTTTTCCGGCTGTTGTAGCCTCGTATGACGGCGATGTTCCACACACCTGTCATGTACTGTGCGAATAGAACGGCCAACGTAAGCTTTCCCACATTGACACGGAATTTTATACACCCCGGATTTCCTAAGCCCCAAATCATCCTTCACAGAGCCGAGCACAGCCCTAATCTTAGAGGGTGGACGGAACACATTCTTAATGTTAAAATTCTTTAAAATTCGTCCAATCTTAAACGATAAGCCTCCAGCATAAGGAAGAAAGGCAGCAAACCCGAAGAGACTTTCAAGACCTTTACTCCTTGTTGTCATGCTGTACGGCGGGCGAGTTAAAGGCGCTACAGTCTGGAACCGCGCGGCCGCTACGGTCGCAGGTTCGAATCCTGCCTCTGGCATGGATATGTGTGCTGTCCTTAGGTTAGTTAGGTTTAAGTAGTTCTAAGTTCTAGGGGACTGATGACCTTAGAAGATAAGTCCCATAGTACTCAGAGCCATTTTTGTACGGCGGGCGACTATCGGGTTGTTTTCCCGCCACTGTCCACGGGGTCTTCGGCCTGGAATCGCATTGACTGGAGTATAACTGCCTTCGCTGATAAGTTCCGCTTCGCACTGAGCCCCGATAACCAGCGGAGACGTGTGTGGAGACTCTCCAGTCAGTGGTGTGGTACGATCCTGACTATCAACGGCAATACGGTACGGTAATGCTCTGGGATGCCGTTTCTTTCCTACCTCTACATCTAGATCTACATCTACATACATACTCCGCAAACCATCATACGATGTGTGGCGGAGGGTACTCTGAACCATACCTAATAGTTTCCTTTCCTGTTCCACTCGCAGACAGAGCGAGGGAAGAACGACTGTCTATATGCCTCCGTATGAGCCTTGATTTGTCATATGTTATTTTAATGGTCTCTATGTGAAATGTATGTTGGCGGCAATAGGATCGTTCTGCAATCAGCTACAAATGCCGGTTCTCTGAAGTTTCTCAGTAGTGTTCTTCGAAACGAACGTCTTCTTTCCGCCAGGGATTCCCGCTTGAGTTCCCGAAGCATATCCGTAACACTTGCATGCTGATCGAACCTACCGGTAACAAATCTAGCAGCTCGCCTCTGAATTGCTTCGATGTCTTCTTTCAGACTGACTCGGTGCGGATCCCAAACACTCGAACAGTACCCAAGAATAGGTCGCACTATCGTCCTATATGCCGTCTCCTTTGCAAATGAACCACACTTTCCGAAAATTTTACTTCGAGCCAATCAGATATCTGGGAGCACAATCCGTGTACACCTACATTCGTTAACAGTCTACAGTGGGGTACAGTGTCGAACGCTTTTCGCAAATCTAGAAATGAGGAATCAGCCTGTGGCCCTTCATTCATAGTTCGCAGTATCACATGTGAGAAACGTGCAAGATAGATTTCGCCCGAGCGGTGCTTTGTATAGCCGTTCTGATTCGTGAACATCAGTTTTTCAGTCTGTAGGAAGTTTATTACGTTCGAACTGAGAATATGCTCTAGAACTCGACAGCAAGCCGATATTAGGGATATTGGTCTGTAATTTTGGGGATCTGTTGTTTTACGCTACTTATGTACAGGAATCAGCTGGTCTTTTTCCCAGTCTCTTGAAACTTAACGCTGCTCGAAAGGTTCACTATGCATGCAAACTAAGCAAGGCGCAAAAAAGTTGAGTTGTCTTTGTAACACCGAACTGGGATTCCATCCAGACCAGGTGCCTTATTTGTTGTCAACTCTTTCAGTTGTTTCTCTGCGCCAAGGATGCTTATTACAATGACCTCCACACGAGACTCTATGCGATGGTCAAAAGACGGTACGCATGTACGATTTTCGTGCGTGAACTATTTCTTAAACGTGGAATCTAAAACATTGGCCTTCCGTTTACTATCTTCTGCTCCCAAACCAGGCTGGTGAACGAGCGACTGAATGGAAGCCCTAGACCCGCTTAGCGATTTTACATAGGATCAGAATTTTTTCTCATACTCCGCCAGATCTATAGCCAGTGTAGGACGGTGGTAGCTGTCGTATGCTTCGCGCACACGCGCACGAATCTCTAATGATCCTTTTCATAGCAAGACCCCTCTGGTTGTCATCTGCGGCACCCTTACAGCACAGTGGTACGTTGATGACATTCTGCACCAAGATTTATGGCAAGCTGAAATGGCACCAGCAATGCCGAGCGAAATAAGAGCTCGCATAAGGATCAGAGGCGACCAGGCCATTGCTGACCTACACAGTTTGTGAAGCTCTTTCTGTTGAATGAACCATTCAATTTCATCCAATTATTCTGACATTTTAACAATTCAGGTAGTTCCTTCGTGGTGTAGACCACCAGGCTGGACTAATTTTATTTTGAGATATGATTGAGGTACGACATGTTCTCAACATCAGCGAATCAGTTACACTACTGGCCATTGAAATTGCTACACCAAGAAGAAATGCAGATGATAAACGGGTATTCATTGGACAAATGTATTATACTAGAACAGACATGTGATTACATTTTCACGCAGTTTGGGTGCATAGATCCTGAGAAATCAGTACCCAGAACAACCACATCTGCCCATGCAGCTTCAACACGATACCACAGTTCATCAAGAGTAGTGATTGGCGTATTGTGACGAGCCAGTTGCTCGGTCACCATTGACCAGACGTTTTCAGTTGGTGAGAGATCTGGAGAATGAGCTGGCCAGGGCAGCAGTCGAACATTTTCTGTATCGAGAAAGGCCGGTACAGGATCAGCAATATGCGGTCGTGCAATATCCTGCTGAAATGTAGAGCTTCGCAGGGATCGAATGAAGGGTAGAGCCATGGGTCGTAACACATCTGAAATGTAACGTCTACTGTTCAACGTGCCGTCAATGCGAACAAGAGTTGACCAATGGCACCCCATACCATCACGCCGGGTGATACACGCTTCCAATGTGCGTTCATCGCGATGTCACCAAACATAGTAGCGACCATCATGATGCTGTAAACAGAACCTGGATTCATCCGAAAAATGAGGTTTTGCCATTCCTGCACCCAGGTTCGTCGTTGAGTACTCCATCTCAGGCGCCCCTATCTGTGATGCAGCGTCAAGGGTAACCGCAGCCGTGGTCTCCGAGCTGACAGTCTTTGCTACTGCAAATGTCGTCGAACCGTTCGTGCAGATGGTTGTTGTCTTGCAAACGTCCCCATCTGCTGTCTCAGGGATCGAGACATGGCTGCACGATCCGTTACAGCCTAGCGGATAAGACTTCTGTCATCTCTACTGCTAGTGATACGAGGCCGTTGGTATTCAGCACGGCTTTCCTTATTACCCTCCTGAACCCACCGATTCCATATTCTGCTAACAGTCATTGGATCTCGACCAACGCGAGCAGCAATGTAGCGATAAGATAAACCGCAATTGCGATAGGCTACAATGCGACCTTTATCAAAGTCGGAAAGGTGATGGTACGCATTTATCCTCCTTGCACGAGGCATCACAAACACGTTTCACAAGGTAACGCCGGTCAACTGCTGTTTGTGTATGAGAAATCGGTTGGGAACTTTCCTCATGTCAGCACGTTGCAGGTGTCGCCACCGGCGCCAACCTCGTGTGAATGCTCTGGAAATCTAATCATTTGCATATCACAGCATCTTCTTCCTGTCGGTTAAATTTCGCGTCTGTAGCACGTCATCTTCGTGGTGTAGCAATTTTAAAGGCCAGTAGTGTACACAAAAATAATTTTAGAATCTTGCCCCGTATGGGATAAACTTCTGCTGACGGCAATACGCTTAGAAGTATCGTTTGGTGGTATGTGGCTCTTGTTCATTAGTGCCTGTTGCTGGAACGACAGATATTGTTTATTGGATTCTCCCAGTGGTCAAGTTCTAGGTCGTTTCGGCCGCACGAGCTTCGCATTCCTCAAGGAGTGACACGTTTCCTGGAAGGCAGACAGCGCAAACACGGAGACAGAGCAGCGCTCTGTGAGGCTGGAGATAAATATATTGCAGGGCTGGCACATTATAGGCACGTGCTGTGCGGCTGGTAAACGGACTGCGGCCTGCCAGCCACTCCTCCGTCGAGCGCGGTCGACCGCTGCTTTGATCAGGCCAGTTGGCGTCGGCGCGGCGCCTCTGGTGGCGGCCTTGGGAGTCGGCAGCTGGGCCCCGCGGATCCGGCCGTTATTAGACCTGGCCGCGGGAGAGGCCGCCGCTGACGGACGCGTGTTTGCGCTCGCCCACGCGCGGCCACTGGCCTGCCCCAAGCCGCCACGCGTCACGACTCCCCGCCAGCGGCCGGAGAGATCCTCCGCACTCGTTAGCCCTCGACTGCTGATCACGAGATTCATTACCGAAATATAGAGTTTTTCAAAAAAGATTCATCCGATACCACCGAATTATACACTGAATCAATATACAACTTGGTCGGAAAAGTTACAAATAAACCACTGTGCCATTTCTCTGGCGCGTTGCGTATCCGGCGCTATCGATAGCGACTTGTATTTCTGTTTCCGTCAGGTTCGGCCGGCGCAGGCGCTGAGGCGGCTGCTGCCCTCTGGAGCGTTTTTCGCGGGGGGCCGCGCGCGCTCGGCTCGGCAGTTGGATTCGCACCGAGCTGGTGGTATTTTCCCTCCCGCCCCGGCACAGAGGTGTGGTCTCGTTGTTGGTGGGCATCGTTGATTTGGGCGTTGGGCAGTGTGGCGTGTTGATGATGTGGTGTTGTGGACAACCGATGGATCCTCGCACGCGATCGCTCTAGGGTCTTCGCCTCTGAAAAGGGTGCCACGATAGCACCCAGGAGTTGTAAGGACTGCAGGGCAGGCTTTCTGTGTGTTTGATCTGTCCGGTCTGCGTGGCGGGGTTCGTTTCACCTTACTTCAGCTTTTGTTTATATTTCCTGCGTGATTCCGTTTTAGCCGTAGTCTGGGTGTCGAGTTTTCTGCTGGTGTGTACCCGGTCGTCGCCCCTGTTTTCCCGCCCGGGCAGGGGGGGGGGGGGGGGGCAGCCGTATCTCTGTAGGTGGGAATTATTTGGCAGTGTGTGTTTTGCGTGGACCCGGTGTGCTCACGCGCCCTGATTCTGAGTTGAAATTACTGTGGTCAGACTGGTTCGGTTGCTGGAGTGTGTGTTATTGGTTTTCTGGCTTGCTGGGGACAGCGCGCGCGCCTGTTCCGTTTGTGATGTGGCAGCAGTCTCATATTTTTATGTGTGCTTGTAAGTTGCTAGCAGTTGCTTTAAGTCTTGTTCGTATTTATTTTTATTTAATTGCTGGGCATTGTCATTTGTCTGTTCTTTTACCTTTATTTATTTGTAGTATCAATTAAGCCTAAGACGAAGTCCAAGGTGCTAGCAATTGATTTTAGCCTCGTGCGTCCTTAATCCTATTTAAATTCTTGGGCATTGGCATTTGCTTGTTCTTTTACTCTTATTTATTTGTTGTGCCAGTTAGCCCTAAGATGTTGTCAGACCTTGGTATCTGTCAACCGTACTTTGGCTACTAGCGCTCAGGTGCAATATTGCCGGGCCTATCCTGGATTTGTCATTAATTGAGAGCCTTTTATACTGTATTTTTAGTAGTAGGTTTGGCAAGTGCACTTGCGTATGGTATTTATTGCGTCCCCCCCCCCTTCTTCCTCCTTCGTGTAAACTGATTTTGGCAAGATTGCTAGGTGGCCTGTGTTATTACCTATGTAAGTTTGCCCGCTGCTGTAGTCGTAACATGTTTTGACTGGCAAGCGGTCCATGTTGGCGAGAGTTTGAATGTGTTTTGCGCTGTTGATGTTGGGCTTTGCCGTACATATATTTAGTCATGTACGTGTTGTTGTGTTAAGGATTTTAGGGCATTTTTAATTGAGATACCTGTTGGAAATTCTATCACTCTTTTAAAGAAGGTATAGGAAAAAGTAACTGCAACTCAAAATTCAATTGTGAATTATACATTTGTGCTTCGCATTTAAAAACTTAACTCTAGTAGGGGAAAGTATGTAGTTTAAGGCACAATGATTATTTGCTAATGTATGAAATTGTAAACAGTTTTGAAGTTTCTCTCTTTACCTGTGGTATATAACATTTTTATTACCTCATATTGTATGCAGCTTGATTTGTTTGTGTCACTGTGATTTGTAAGCCACAGTGTAATTTATTACAATTAATTGTTTGGGGAAATAAACCTTGAATTGTATGTCCCCTTTTCATTAACCGAATCCCATCCAAATCGTCCGCTCAACCACCTTTACTAGCCTTCAGACTAATTACTGTTAGCTTCAACACGCTCGTGACGTTGGTTGTAAAACTGTTGGAAGTGTCACTAGCCGCCTGTCGCGGAATCACTCGAAGAACCCTGGTCACGCGTTGTTCGGCAACCGCTTCATTACAGTAGATGAGGCCCGCAAGATTCTGACACCAGGGCTTAGAACGCGTTCCGGCACATCCCAGAGATCTTTCTTTTTTCCTTTAACAGTTCAGCAACGGAGATTTGAAATAGTACACGTCTATTAAATCACAACGTAACTATAATTTGCCGCGGCGCCAGCACAAGTGAACGTGACAATGGGTCGCCAACGTGATGTGATAGTACAAAATGCGCACGGAAGACGCGGGGAAATCGGAAATGAAAGAGACCCAGATGGAGCAGGAATATCATCATCGTCATTAACGGGTAAATGCCTTGTTGATTAATACTGAACACACGTTCTTAGAGCAGCTACAAAGCACTGTTCGATAGTTGCGAATGGCAGCATTTGAAAACATGAAAACATGATGTCATTGTCACGAAGACTACCGACTTGTGCCAATACGTATGAAGCAGAACTATGGATCAAAGTGACAGTGGTACGGCGGCAGGCGGTGGCAGCTGTTGTTTATATTGGAACCTTGTGGTGTTATTGATTATAAGATATTAAAGTCCCTCTTCTCTCTCTGTGGCCGCGCGGGGGGGGGGGGGGGGGGGGGGGGAGTGGTAGAAGGGGGCGCGTTCCGTCACCTACTAAAACTTTAGAAATTACGCAGTGCCTGACACCAAGCATGGTGTTCTTATGTGGTTGTTGTGGTGGTTATCAAGCTATTGTAAATTGTCACTGGAAGCTGCTAGCACACGCTTGTTGTGGAATCGCTCGAAGCGCCGCGCTCACCTACTGTTAGGTATCCCAAGCAATGCAGGACGTAAAGACCCTCGTGCTACCAATATGATACGCGGATCAGACAAGTGTGAATGGTGTTCATCGTCTTCCGCAAACAGCTCCCAAAAATGTCGGTTGATGATGTTGAAGATAGGGACGATGTTGTTCGTTCCTGTCGACAGCAAGAGGTGGTCCATTATCAATTTCTAGCCGAGGGAGATGGGGAAAACGATAATCACCAATAACTGTTGCCTGGTGTCCGAATCGTACTGGTAGCACCAGGTCTCCTCTGCAATTCTACGGATATCTAAGAAAGAGTGACCACGGTGCTTCGACCGATTCCACAAAAAGCGTTTGCTGACAATTTACAATAGTTTTCAACCGATGTCAGAAGTGTGTTGTAGCTAATGGTGGTTACTTTGAAAACTAGTAAAGGTATTATGTGAGTAACGCTTATTTCCTTTATTTTTTGACACCATTCAACGAACTTTCCAGATGCACCTCGCAGAAACCTAATTTAAATTCTAATGTGCATGTAGGAAGAGTTTATTCGAAACATAGGATCCGGTTTTGAGAGGATATAGCTTTTACGTGCATTTTCATTTACATCTTCAAAGGCCTTGCCGCTCTGGTAACACCAATTCATCTACATCTACATCTACATTTATACTCCGCAAGCCACCCAACGGTTTGTGGCGGAGGGCACTTTACGTGCCACTGTCATTACCTTCCTTTCCTGTTCCAGTCGCGTATGGCTCGCGGGAAGAACGACTACCGGAAAGCCTCCGTGCGCGCTCGAATCTCTCTAATTTTACATTCGTGATCTCCTCGGGAGGTATAAGTAGGGGGAAGCAATACATTCGATACCTCATCCAGAAACGCACCCTCTCGAAACCTGGACAGCAAGCTACACCGCGATGCAGAGCGCCACTCTTGCAGAGTCTGCCACTTGAGTTTGCTAAACATCTCCGTAACGCTATCACGTTCCCAAATAACCCTGTGACGACACGAGCCGCTCTTCTTTGGATCTTCTCTATCTCCTCCGTCAACCCGACCTGGTACGGATCCCACACTGATGAGCAATACTCAAGTATAGGTCGAACGAGTGTTTTGTAAGCCACCACCTTTGTTGATGGACTACATTTTCTAAGAACTCTCCCAATGAATCTCAACCCGTCTTGCCAACAATTAATTTTATATGATCATTCCACTTCAAATCGTTCCGCACGCATGCTCCCAGATATTTTACAGAAGTAACTGCTACCAGTGTTTTTTCCGCTATCATATAATCATACAATAAAGGATCCTTCTTTCTATGTATTCGCAATACATTACATTTGTCTATGTTAAGATATCCTGGAGAGTTCCTCTCGTATTCCTTTTTTAAGTTCTTCGGTGGTAGCAAGCCGAGTACGGTAAACCGCGGTATTAAGGTGACTCGAAGCCCTCCCCCTCGCCCCCCCCCCCCTCAGGAAAAAATCACATGCTATGAGGTCAGGCCATCTTGGGGGACCAAGCAGTGCCACGGTGCCTTGAAATGATATAGTCACCAAACAATTGTGAGATTGATGACAGAATCGCAAAAGCATCATCTGTTATGACTAGACTGAAAAAAAAAGGAATGCAACAACGGACTGCTTACAATAGAAACTAAATTACAAGTACAGAACCCCTGTGTTACCAGCACCTTTCTTTATAGCCGCGATTTTTAGTGCCCGTGTTATTCCGAATTACGATGTAAAGTTCCATCGGAAATGCATGCATGTCCGAAGAAACTTTACATCGTAATTCGGAATAACACAGGCTCTAAAGTTACAATCTTCTGGGTTATTAGGCCGTATCATGTTTCTTCTAAAATGTTCGACGTTTCGACCCCTCTGCTGCGGTCTTCCTTAGGATCTTTTGGTGTCCGCTACTGCTAGAACTGCTAGAACTATCAGTAGTGGACACCAAAATATCCTGAGGAAGATCCCAGCAGAAGGGTTGAAACGTCGAACATTTCAGAAGAAACATGACGCGGCCTCATAATCCAGAACCGCTAGAACTGCTAGAACTAGCAGTAGTGGGCACCAAAAGATCCTGAGGAAGATCCCAGCAGAGGGGTCGAAGCGTCGAACATTTTAGAAGAAACATGACGCTGCCTAATAACCCAGAAGATTTTTACTTCAGTGACAACGGCCACGAAAGCCTGCAGAATTACATAACACAGGCACTGCTATATTGCATTTATCCGCCGAATCTGAGCAAGCGACTTTCAAGTAAAGTTTGTGCCCTATGCGGGAATAAACATAATTGGTACACGAATTCAGACCTCTAACTCCAGTCGGCGACTAGGCGGACCATACTGTGGTGTTGCCACTGTACAGTTGACGCTCCTGTAGCTGACTTGCATTTTACTGAGAACAGCAGGGGAAATTCTGAATATTGAGCTTCGTCCAACATCCACAAGATGTTAATGAAATTGATTCATCGAGCATTTTTGCTAACATGCGTTCAGCATATTGTCTACGCATTAGAAGATCGTTAGATTGAAGTTGCTGAACGATCTATAGTTTCTACGGATGGAACATTAAATTTTCGTTAAACCCTCGACCGACGGGCCTGTAGAGACCCTGCGCGTCGTCGAACAGAACGCCGTTGCCTTCTTACGGAAACAGTTCGCACACCCTCAATATTGCCTCCCGTTTGAGCGGTCCTGTGTAATCCTGCATACTGCTTCTTCAATGCAGAATCCGTTGCTTCATAATTGAGGACACAGGAGTTGATCCCATGTACTGAGGGAACACGACCATGCCGTCCTACGAAATGGCTCCGAAATTCTCGACGCGCAGCCTCCACACTTATGTTCATGTAATAGGCTTTTACCGAAAACGCACGCAGCACATCGTCCAGTGCTCCATGATTGCTGTTTACTAAATGGCAAAACAGTGCGAGCAGCAGTCTATCTGTCATACGGCGCCACCTACCTCGCAGCGTTGCTACAACACCTTCCAAAAGTACTCATTCTTTTTAGTTATCGTGTACAAGTAAGTCTGGAAAGTCCGGAAAGAGCTTCAAACAAAACTCCTTGACTAGTCTTCAAAGTAATCACTATTACCTACTTCTCTTGTGGAATCGTTCAAAGCAGTCTGGTCACGCGTTGTTCGATGTCCGCGTCATTATAGTAGATGAGGCTGGTGTTGACAATACGATCCGGAGACCAGGCGACAGTCAGTAGCGTGGTGTTCTTCGTCTTCTCCACCTTCCTCGCCTACAAATTCGTGTTGGGTCAATCTCTTGCTGTCGAAAGAGGCGAACAACACCGAATTACTCTTGGATATCCCCAACGCACATTTTTTTAACTTTCTTGTCTCTCAAACTTTGTTTCAACTTCCTCAACCTGGTGCCCATCCTCTTCTAGACATGACCTTTACGACACAAAAAGCAATCCACAGCCTTCTATATAAAAATTACCGATTTTATTAGATCTTGAAGTAATCCACATAAAAATTTATCATTTTAAACGGGTGCAGATTATATTTAAAAAATAAAATAAAATAATTCCTATTTGAGTTTATAAGTTATATATATATATATATCATTTGATTTGGAGAAATGCAAATTTTGTAATGAGATAAAAATCCTAAAATGTGAAAATAAATTTCCGTTCTAACTCTCCTTAAATTGATTTGCTTTTACATCGAAAAACAATTCGTTAAGATTATGTTGATTTGCACTTACGGTGAATATCGCTTGATTTCTCACTTACATCAGGAAATGCTGCCTGCCAGCACATCGTTGCTTTTCTGATAATTTTGGTGAAATTTCTACTTGTTCTGCAGCACTATGCATTTCTTATTTTTTTCACAACACACTTTTATGCACACCACTATTCTCTGTTTGCTTTTGTACTTCTAAGTATGTGTTGTGGTTTGTGTTTTGTAGTGTTGCCAACATAACGTTTCCACTCCTTTGTCTTTGGCCTGCAACCATTTTTTATTTTATTTTAGTATTAGATTATTTTATCTGTAATTCTGTTCAATTATGGTGGTGGTGGCTCCGAGCACTATGGGACTCAACATCTTAGGTCATCAGTCCCCTAGAACTTAGAACTACTTAAACCTACCTAACCTAAGGACATCACACACATCCATGCCCGAGGCAGGATTCGAACCTGCGACCACAGCGGTCTTGCGGTTCGAGACTGAAGCGCCTAGAACCGCTCGGCCAATCCAGCCGAAGTTTAATTATATGTCAGGGTATTTATATATTCTGTAAGAGTAGGGAAGGAATAGTGATGGAGGACTTTTTATTTTGTAGGGGACGGAGAAATCATGATGAGTGGGCATAAGTGTATAGCAGTGTGATGGAGGGTGAGTTAGAGGAGAAGTTGAGGATCAACAAGTGAAATGAAATTGTGAGTGGGGGGAGGGAGGGGGCGTTGTGGGATAGTGGGAGGGGGTGAAGGATGGAAAAGGCTAGTTTCATTTTCGTGCAATTTCATCAGTTATTTTATAACAGAGTCTAGTTTGCAATATTTATTTGATCACTGAGCCACTGTTTATTTTTTGTTAATTCTTTCTGTATATGGAAATTTTCTTGGAAAGGGATGAGCTGTCTGTCTTTTTCTGATTTTTATGATATTCATATCTTTCTCAATATTGCTTGGTCTATGGTGTGGTTTTAGATGATCTGCTACTGTTGAATGCTTTGTACCGTGTTGAAATGCTCTGATGTGTTGTTTACATTTTGAGTCGAATGTCCTGCCAATCATTTCAATATACACTCCTGGAAATGGAAAAAAGAACACATTGACACCGGTGTGTCAGACCCACCATACTTGCTCCGGACACTGCGAGAGGGCTGTACAAGCAATGATCACACGCACGGCACAGCGGACACACCAGGAACCGCGGTGTTGGCCGTCGAATGGCGCTAGCTGCGCAGCATTTGTGCACCGCCGCCGTCAGTGTCAGCCAGTTTGCCGTGGCATACGGAGCTCCATCGCAGTCTTTAACACTGGTAGCATGCCGCGACAGCGTGGACGTGAACCGTATGTGCAGTTGACGGACTTTGAGCGAGGGCGTATAGTGGGCATGCGGGAGGCCGGGTGGACGTACCGCCGAATTGCTCAACACGTGGGGCGTGAGGTCTCCACAGTACATCGATGTTGTCGCCAGTGGTCGGCGGAAGGTGCACGTGCCCGTCGACCTAGGACCGGACCGCAGCGACGCACGGATGCACGCCAAGACCGTAGGATCCTACGCAGTGCCGTAGGGGACCGCACCGCCACTTCCCAGCAAATTAGGGACACTGTTGCTCCTGGGGTATCGGCGAGGACCATTCGCAACCGTCTCCATGAAGCTGGGCTACGGTCCCGCACACCGTTAGGCCGTCTTCCGCTCACGCCCCAACATCGTGCAGCCCGCCTCCAGTGGTGTCGCTACAGGCGTGAATGGAGGGACGAATGGAGACGTGTCGTCTTCAGCGATGAGAGTCGCTTCTGCCTTGGTGCCAATGATGGTCGTATGCGTATTTGGCGCCGTGCAGGTGAGCGCCACAATCAGGACTCCATACGACCGAGGCACACAGGGCCAACACCCGGCATCATGGTGTGGGGAGCGATCTCCTACACTGGCCGTACACCACTGGTGGTCGTCGAGGGGACACTGAATAGTGCACGGTACATCCAAACCGTCATTGAACCCATCGTTCTACCATTCCTAGACCGGCAAGGGAACGTGCTGTTCCAACAGGACAATGCACGTCCGCATGTATCCCGTGCCACCCAACGTGCTCTAGAAGGTGTAAGTCAACTACCCTGGCCAGCAAGATCTCCGGATCTGTCCCCCATTGAGCATGTTTGGGACTGGATGAAGCGTCGTCTCACGCGGTCTGCACGTCCAGCACGAACGCTGGTCCAACTGAGGCGCCAGGTGGAAATGGCATGGCAAGCCGTTCCACAGGACTACATCCAGCATCTCTACGATCGTCTCCATGGGAGAATAGCAGCCTGCATTGCTGCGAAAGGTGTATATACACTGTACTAGTGCCGACATTGTGCATGCTCTGTTGCCTGTATCTATGTGCCTGTGGTTCTGTCAGTGTGATCATGCGATGTATCTGACCCCAGGAATGTGTCAAAAAAGTTTCCCCTTCCTGGGACAATGAATTCACGGTTTTCTTATTTCAATTTCCAGGAGTGTATATGTTTTCACAGTCTCTGCAACTGAGCTGACAGATTGTTGGTATCTGTAGGTTTTCATTTCAGTTTTGTGATGTGTTTTTGTATTGTGTTGTTTGTTTTTTAAGCAATATTTATGATTTGTTTTTGGAATATGTCTGACGCAGAAAAACAACGATGTGCTAGTAGACGGCATTTCCCGATGTAACCGAGAAATCAAGTGAAAATCACCCTAAGTACAAATCAACATATTCTTAAACAACTGTTTTTCGATCTAAAAGCAAATCAAACTGTGAATAACTTAATTACAGACCACTGATGGTCTTTAACTAAATAAAGCAAAACAGATTTTTGTAGTTGCAACGACAGAACAAAAATACCCGCAAGGATTGTAAAGCAGCTACGGACACTATACTTCAGCGGCTCTGTGTCATACGCTTTCTGGAGATCTATGAACACTAAATGGCTACTCATGTTCCTTCCAGTCTTTACCGTTAGTTATCAGTAAAAATATGGTCATTACAGAAACCTCCCTTCCGAAGTCCACTTTGCTCTCCAGCGTCCATCAATATCCCCTCTATACTGTCTTTTAGGACCCGATCATACAACCTACCAATAGACTTTGTAACAACAACATACCTCCTCACCACCCTTCTCCTAAAATAGACGTAGATATGCCAAACTGGCATGGATGGGATGAATGCTCCATCCCTTGGGCACTTTCCTTTCCTATAACATGTATGCATTAAACAACATTCCCCGACATAGTCAGCCCATATTTCGCTAATTCATTTGGTTAGTGTTCTTGTGCGGGAGATTTTCCACCTCTCACAGATTTTTCTGCTTCTGCTGCAGTGCCTGGGTCATCCTACAGATAATTCACTGATGAAATCAAATTTTATGTCCAGACAAAGTTCTGCACGAAACAAAAGTAATTTTAAAGTGTGTGAGCCAGGTAGGCATCACATTGCAGATTTGTTTTTCAGTCTACAGCCACCTTATGTAATAGATTGGCCCCTTTACTCACGAAAAAGAATAATATGTACACCGATAATTATTTTTTACCACAGCAGTACACCATATGAGGTGAATCAAATCATTCATAAATCTGCTCCCTGAGTGACATCATTAATTTGCCTGCATACTCAACTACCCTTTAAGTATTATCTTCTGCATAGATAACGATCACAAACGAGTATTACAGAACGCTTCTTCGCAGGTCAGGGAATAAAAAAGACATAAAGGCTAATACAGATGTAGCGCGCTCCCTGATCCTTTCTGTTTTTATAGTACACATGTGTATCAAATTTTATTGCTTCAGCATCAGCGCTGCCAAATATTGAATAGCAATCACGTGTTTAATGAAAACTGCATCCAACTGAGACAATTACGGCAAATATGAGTACTTACAAAGCTATCATTACCGCGCTAAAGATTGCAGTTTTCTGAGTGGCGCATTTGCGTTGCACGTGGACCTCTACCAAAGATTACCAATACCAGCTTTCACACAAAATGTAAATACATAGTAATGAAACCATTAAGGGGAGACATGTCAAAGCAGATAATTTTATAGCCGCTGCAATATTGAATTATTTCTGTGGATAGGCTCAGCATCATTTGCAGATACGAAAACACTACTGTTTTGTTATCGTTTACGCTGTTGTGAGTACTGTTTATTTGCTCGAGGTAACAGCTTGGTTGCCGTTTTCCAGCCACACAGTCTTACCACATGTCTAGCAGAACAACAAAATACAATGTCACCGATGAGGAAGAGCAGAAAAGCAAATATGTCATCGACTAAACGAAAACAAACGTTTCGCTTCACAAAAAGTTGTTACATAATATTTTGCAAACACTCTGTGATATTTTGTGTGAATACGGTGGTACGTTCATTGCTTGTTCAACCTGGAATGAGGAACGTTAATTAGAATTCATAAAAGAAAGATTTCCTGACATTTAATGCATGTTTGATCGTGAAGGAGGACTCATTTTGAATGCTAGAAACAACAAGGATTTCCTCAAACAATCGAAAACGGTATTAGCAACAAAGTATTATTTGAGAGCAAATATTCATCTACTTGCTGTAGAAAAAAGCTATCCTGAACCATTAATAACTCTGCACTAGTGCCTCAACATAGTATGGCCTTGCAAACCCTGTTATAAGCACGTAAAATCCATGAACTAATACTAAACTAGATTCTATCCCCAATAATAGGTGTCTAATATAAAGCATTTTTAAACGATCGTATTGTGTACATTAAATTAATGGTTAAAATGGCTCTGAGCACTATGGGACTTAACTTCTTAGGTCATCAGTCCCGTAGAACATAGAACTACTTAAACCTAACTAACCTAAGGACATCACACACATCCATGCCCGAGGCAGGATTCTAACCTGCGATCGTAGCGGTCGCGCAGAACCAGACTGTAGTACCTAGAACCGCCATTAAATTACTGATATAGGCGTTAGGTAAAGAATACTTTCCAGTGTCCATCTACTTCGGTACTGTCATGTGATTTCGATTCATTGTACAACTAGTGAAGTGTCCGTTCTGTGTCACTCAAGCCGGCCGAAGTGGCCGTGCGGTTAAAGGCGCTGCAGTCTGGAACCGCAAGACCGCTACGGTCGCAGGTTCGAATCCTGCCTCGGGCATGGATGTTTGTGATGTCCTTAGGTTAGTTAGGTTTAACTAGTTCTAAGTTCTAGGGGACTAATGACCTCAGCAGTTGAGTCCCATAGTACTCAGAGCCATTTGAGCCATTTTTGTGTCACTCAAGTGGGCTAATTATATTAGTAGGAAAAGTCTTGAAATTTCGCCACATATTTGTGGAACTGCACTTCAAATATTACTGTAAACTGGGATGTCATCGCACACGTGATCCTGGATTTATACCTAACTTTACCACTTTTTCTTCATTTTTGATGAGACGCCTCAACAGTTTGACAGAAAATTTTTGATCACCACGCAGGTCATCATTATAAGAACTGTTTGCCCATTTACCTAGTCTTTTCATTTCTGGAGACTTTGTTGCTGGTCTGTCTAACATGCCAGAATGAGATTTTCACTCTGCAGTGGAGTGTGCGCTGATATGAAACTTCCTGGCAGATTAAAACTGTGTGCCGGACCTAGACTAGAGCTCGGGACCTTTGCCTTCCGCGGGCTAGTGCTCTACCATCTCAGCTACCCAAGCATAAATCACGCACGGTCTTCACAGCTTTACTTCTGCCAGTACCCCGTCTCCTACCTTCCAAACTTTACAGAACCTCTGCTGCGAACCTTGCAGAACTAGCTCTCCTGAAAGAAAGAATATTGCGGAGACATAGCATAGCCAAAGCCTACGGGATGATTCCAGAATGAGATTTTCACTCTGCAGCGGAGTGTGCGCTGATATGAAACTTCTTGGCAGATTAAAACTGTGTGCCGGACCGAGACTGGAAATCAAATGGTTCGAATGCCTCTGACCACTATGGGACTTAACTTGTAAGGTCATCAGTCCCCTAGAACTTAGAACTACTTAAACCTAACTAACCTAAGGACATCACACACATCTATGCCCGAGGCAGGATTCGAACCTGCGATCGTAGCGGTAGCGCGGTTCCAGACTGTAGTGCCTAAAGCCTCTCGGCTACACCAGCCGGCCGAGACTCGAACTCGGGACCTTTGCCTTTCGCGGACAAGTGCTCTACCACTAAGTAGGAGACGAGGTACTGGCAGAAGTAGAGCTGTGAGGAGGGGGCGTGATTCGTGCTTGGGTAGCTCAGATGGTAGAGCATTTGCCCGCGAAAGGCAAAGGTCCCGAGTTAAGTCTCGGTCCGTCACACAGTTTTCATCTGCCAGGAAGTTTCATAACAGCGCACCTCCGCTGCAGAGTGAAAATCTCATTCTGGAAACATCCCCCCGGCTGTGGCTAAGCCATGTCTCCGCAATATCCTTTCTTTCAGGAGTGCAAGTTCAGCAAGTTTCGCAGGAGAGCTTCTGTGAAGTTTGGAAGGTAGGAGACGAGGTACTGGCAGAAGTAAGGCTCTGAGAACGGGGCGTGATTCGTGCTTGGGTAGCTCAGATGGTAGAGCACTTGCCCGCGAAAGGCAAAGGACCCGAGTTCGAGTCTCGGTCCGGCACACAGTTTTAATCTGTTTGACATGTTCCGATTTGTTATGCCTGAGAAAGAAAGGAAGGAAAGCACTTTACGAAATATGCGAAAAATGCAATGTTTTTCTAGAAGCTCGGTTGCGTTGGAGAAAGATGATACTTCTTCGATTGCAAGACTCATAACGTCAATTGTATGAGAAAGTAGCATAATAGATTTTTCAGGCAACCGATATCTTTCATTACTAACAGAAAATGTAATATATGATATGTATTCGCAGTTGCGAATATGGACAACAATCAACTGTATAATGGAGTGACGACTATGAAAATTTGAGCCGGTCGAGGGCTGGAAACCTATTTTCGACTTAGCGGCCGCTCTACAATTATGCTTTCCGAGCGACCTTCAAGGCCAGAGCCAAATTATCATACCTCGTAAACCAAATGTCTATAGTCTGCATTCGTACATCCATTATGTATGTTCCCGTACAGGTAAGACATTTTAATTTAATGTCTCTTTTGCGGTGTCGGCGCATAGCTACGATATTGCAGTCCCTGTGTCTTTCAGGTGTGCAATGCAATATCGTGAATTGTGTGCATGCGGATAGGGCCTTTCCTCGAGTAGACCGGTCGCGTGGTGCAAGTCTCTTTACTTGATGGCTCTTCGACGACTTGCGTGTCGGCGAAGATAAAGTGATGAAGACACCGCAACACCCACTTGTCGAGTGGAGAAAAATCGTGCGGCATTTTGTCACTAGGTGGACTGCGATGGTATAAAAACATACAACACACAGCGTTAGAGCTCCTCAATTTACTGAGATTACTAGCATATAAACGTTACTAGAGAATCAGCTTCTAGTTGGAATCCACTTATCCAGTAAGTGATACTGCTCTAAAACATCTTTCATCCCCACTCGTTAAACCGCAGCTTTTCAGGTGTTGCATGAGGATGGTAGTAACTTTTTTTTTCTTTGCAGGTAACTGAGAGCTTACGCATTATAATTCAGCTCATCAGACAGAACGTAGTCTCATTGAAGACAATTTTTACGGTGCTTTTTACTGTGTACTGCTTACACCAATATTTTTTTTATCGATAAACACAATATTATTTGATTCTCATTAATGATTGTTTGCTGTCTCATACTGAAAACAATGAACAGTGATTGTTGTTGTATCAGTTAAGGTGGAAAAAAGGGATGCCCATTTGGATATTTTATTCGATAATTTTTAAGAGAAACTATGAAAGGCACAAAATGAATTAGTAACGAATAATCATATTTTCTAGTTCAACAACTGCTAGTTATCATTCTTTAAGCTCCAGCTCTTTTTAATGTATTACTAACGAATGAGGCGAAGCCCATCTCTCAGGGTCCAGTGTCTCATTACCTGTCCGCTGGGGACTCATGAAAAGTCTCTCTGCCGGGCGACCACCTGCAGGTAATTCTATGTTACCGGAACCGAATGATGTGGAGCACCATCTCTCAGAATATGATGCCTTATCACCTGTCAGCCAAGAGAGCCATTAAAGTCTCTGTGCCGGGCGACCATCCACAGGTAATTCTGCGTTATGGGGACTGTACTGTTCGGTCACGGATCTGTATGTATTCGCAATAACTCTTGCATATGTATCCGATTTTACCGTTGTCACATATTGACAAGCTAGGATACTGTCTGCCGGCCGGGGTGGACGAGCGGTTCTAGGCGCTACAGTCTGGAACCGCGCGACCGCTACGGTCGCAGGTTCGAATCCTGCCTCGGGCATGGGTGTGTGTGATGTCCTTAGTTAAGTTTAAGTAGTTCTAAGTTGTAGGGGACTGATGACCTCAGAAGTTAAGTACCATAGTGCTCCGAGCCAATTGAACCATTTTTAGGCTACTGTCTGAATATCATACTGCTCGAAAGGTGATGTGGTTATGATTAAAGTACAGCTATTCATAGTAGTCCAATGAAGACTGTAACTATCGTATGGTAGCGAAACATGGTAGATATTATAACGCATTTATGCGAAATGGATTTACGCTGGAAATAAATTAGTTCCAATTTTGACCACCAGGTGAAAATCTAGCGCTGTGAAGGCAATAAAGTGATATAGGGATGTTTCCATATGTAATGGATCAGGAACGGGACTTACGTGGAAATGGTCAGACAAATGAAAAACGCTAAGTTCCTATTGTTATTAACCGCCGCTTATACAGCTTGTTGAATACGAGCACTGGAGACGTCGACGAGAAGCTATGTAGCGCCAGATATGCACCTGGTGGTCAAAATTGGAACTATTATTTTCATCGGAAATCGGTTTCGCATTAACGCATTAGCATATGCACCAAATTTCAGTGTTGTACGATAATTACAGTCCACACCGCACATTCATGAATAGCTGTACTTTAATTACGACAATCCAGTATGTGATAATTAGCAGCGAAAATGTCGCAGTTGAAATTGTGCGATAATTGCAGCTAAATATTACAGCAAATATAAGTCCGAAAGCGGCGTCATGGTCATTAGCCACCATTGGCTTCTGTATGAAATATTGCCTTACGCTATAGAAATGTATCTGAAATATAAACTTTTTGATTAAATCCCTATTTAAGGTGTCTCAAACGTCACTCAAGCGCATGATTGGGGAATGTGTTACTTGTATGATGGGGCAGCGACACACTTTTCCGTTGAAGTGCAAGGGGCTAATATGACGTAAGCTAGGTCTTGAAGTGCAGGAGGCTAATGTGACGTAAGCTAAGTCGAGTAGGACACGTGCTTTGCGTTCCCAGATCATCTGACCTCGTTCCTTTGGGCTTTTGTCTCTGGTAACATCTCAAAAGTGAAGTGTACGGCACTTCAGTTGAGAAGGATGGCAAAGTGGTGTAGCGAACTGTACTGTCTTGTCAAACCTCGCTAGATTGTCTGGAGGTTTGTGAAAAATTCGTAGCTAACTGTTGTAACGAGTACAGTATTCTATACAAACACGTGGGACATATATAACGCGTACGTAGTAGTGTGTTGTACTACTGAACTGCAGTATGGTATTTCTTGTTAAGGCAGTGCATGGGTGAAATTTCAGCCTTATTAAATGGGGGCGTAAAGAAAAAGTCCACTTATCAAATATACCTCTACTAACTAGACAATATCTCATAGTGAAGTCAGTGGCGACTCGTTAAAACGTATATCTCCTCGACGTTCCATTACCAGACCAATTATTACTACAACATTTTTGCTTTTATTATGGTATAGTTTCATCCGTGTCTGTTTCCGCTAGTAACTGAAGAGATCAGAAGCAAAGTTCATAAGGTTTCAGAATTGTCTTGTGGCTGCAAAATGGAATTTCAAATATTTTCTGGTTATATTTGAGATAAACATAATTTGCAGATTTTTCGATTTTCATGTTAGAATAACAGGTTTATGTAAATGATCATTTCTATATCACAAATCGTAAAAGTGTATATGCACTTGTATGCCTTTGCCTCGAGAATAGTTTGAATTAAGAAGAATGTGATTTATGTTTTCTGTATAATGTTTTATTATTGGTTAGTAACAATTCAGCTATCGTAAAACAGGTATAAAAATATTTATGTAATCCTAGATGAAAAGCATACCTTTTGTGCTTACAGTAATAACGAAATGGTTCAAATGGTTCAAATGGCTCTGAGCACTATGGGACTTAACTTCTGTGGTCATCAGTCCCCTAAAACTTACAACTACTTAAACCTAACTAACCTAGGGACAACACACACATCCATGCCCGAGGCAGGATTCGAACCTGCGACCGCAGTGGTTGCGCAGTTCCAGACTGCAGCGCCTAGAACCGCTCGGCCTCTCCGGCCCGCAGTAATAATGAATAAACAATAAAAACGGGATAAGGAAGAATACTGTTCAACACATCATCTCATTACCGAAAATATTTCGCTCCACAGGCATCACTTCCCTCTTCTCATGTGTCGTAAAAAGGTTGTGAAGATAATATAAAACGTAAAATGTCAGTACAATCCTACACGAACATAATGCATTTTGTAGATACAGCATATAAAATATTGCTAGAAATTAAGAAACCCTATATTCATAATATGATTGCAGAAAGTGTTTCTCATCATCTGGTTCAAGTGCCTCAAACGAGTAAATCTTAGTTGTTCTTGGTTGTCGTTCTTCATGCAGAAGGAGATGAAGAATCCATGATGGATAGGTGGCATAAATGGAAGCTAGTGTAATTAATTACAAAGCTCGATATGACAAAATGACATTCGTGGGAGTTTTGCCTTTTTTTGCCTAGTTTTGTTAGATCATACATGAGAAACTCATATACGTGCAAGTGCACATGTATCTCTTTGGTGCCAGATGTTTCGTGAAGTTTTGATGTCCTGCAACTACTTCCCCTTTTGTTCACCATGGAGCAGTGAAGTGTGGGATTTCACTTGTATCCCTTAGCCACAACAGTTTTAGATGCTTTATCATGCTATAGAGACATTTATCTCATTTTTCTGGGGAATTTCACTTGTACCTCTTTGCTTCTGTTCCCCCCAGTTATGATTTTTTTTTTTTGCCTAGTTTTGTCAGATCATACATGGGAAACTCATATACGTGCAAGTGCACATGTATCTCTTTGGTGCCAGATGTTTCGTGAAGTTTTGATGTCTTGCAACTACTTCCCTTTTTATTCACCATGGAGCAGTGAAGTGTGGGATTTCACTTGTATCCCTTAGCCAAAACAGTTTTACATGCTTTATCATGCTATAGAGACATTTATCTCATTTTTCTGGGGAATTTCACTTGTACTTCTTTGCTTCTGTTCCCCCCAGTTATGATGCAAAGTGAAATATAATGAATTGACTGTTTTCCTTTTCTTTGTTATGGATCATCCACAATTGTTAGTGAGCGTAAGGTCTTGTGATCTAGAAATCTCTCAATTACAGACATATTGTTTTCTCCATAATATCAATTAATACTTTCATTACACAGGTCTTGTGGGCTATTGCAAAATGCAAGCAAATGTAGTATTTTTACGTTACTGATGGCCAAACGAAGATGACAAATGTATTTTTCATTTAGCTTATTCCTCAATGGAAAAGTTACATTTCACAACAGTGTTTCCAGAGAAAATAGTATTCTCAGTGGACTAAATTCATCAACCGAATTTTTAGTTGAGTGAATCTTCGTCTATGCCTACGTCCTGTGAATATAGATCTTTCTGTCTTCAACGGGGGATACGCAAACAGTTTAGCGAACGGCGTATTCGTTGACACGTGGCAAAGAGGAAGAAAGTCGGTGCCGATTGCTCACTCGATTGATGATGCGCTACAAACGTACAGCCAGCTAGCCAAAACAACGACTACTGGCCTCGCCGCCTAATGGACTGCAATCTGCTGATACCGTAGCAGCAGGCGAGTGGTGCATCTGTGTGCACAGGCAAGCCGCGTAAACATTGTGTCATGGCCGGCCTTTCTATACGTCATACGACCGCCTTCCCAACCGAATGGCCAATGACCACGAGGAGTCCTGTTCGGTTAGCTTATCCATTTCTAGTTCTCCAAGCATTTTTACTCTTTATAACATACCCAAATGTGTAATAACGGGTTAACATACAAACAGCAAAAAGAATTTTGCACCACCCCGGTTCCCTGAACTCCTGAAGATAGACGTTGACTGTGGATAATGTATCAGAGTCCAGTCCCTTTGTCTGTTCAGAGATGTCACTAAAACCGCCCAAAGATGTAAACAACCATGCACTAGCAGCGCCTATTAAACGGACGGTGTCCGACAGCCGATTAGTTCCAGGCATTCCACCAGGAGAGTTACACGGCTCGTGTTGTCTATAGTTCAACCATGCCTTAACGGTCAATATAGCGGTTCGATTGCGCCGCATTGTTACTTTGTGCCAGCAAGGGTCCTCAACAAGGGAAGTGTCCAGGCGTCTCGGAGTGAACCAAAGCGATGTTGTTCGCACATGGAGGAGATACAGAAAGGCAGGCGCTGTCGATGAAATGCCTCGCTCAGGCCACCCAAGGACTACTTCTGCAGTGGATGACCGCTACCTACGGCTTATGGCTCGGAAAAACCCTGACAGCAACGCCACCATGTAGAATAATACTTTTCGTGCAGCCACAGGACGTCGTGTTACGACTCAAACTCTGCGCAATAGGCTGCATGGTGCGCACCTTCACTCCCAACTTCGATGGCGAGGTCCGTCTTTGCAACCACACAAAGCAGCGCGGTGCAGATGGGCCCAAAAACACGCCGAATGGACCGCTCAGGACTGGCATCACGTTCTCTTCACCGATGAGTGTCGCCTATGTCTTCAACCAGACAATCGTCGGAAACGTGTTTGGAGGCAACCCGGTGAGGCTGAACGACTTAGACACATTGTCCAGCGAGTGCAGCAAGGTGGAGTTCCCTGATGTTTTGGTGTGGCATTATATGGGGCCGACGTAAACCGCTGGTGGTCATGGAAGGCGTAAGATAATGTGAATGCCATCCTCCGACCGATAGTTTAATCATATCGGCAGCGTATTGGCAAAGCATTCGTCTTAATGGATGACAATTCGCACCCCCATCGTAGACATCTTGTGAATATCTTCCTTCAGGATAACGACATCGCTCGACTCGAGTGGCCAGCATGTTCTCCAGACATGAAACCTATCGAGCATGCCTGGTCTGTTTATGGACGACGAGACCCCACAACCACTCTGAATCGCCTTTGAGGGTGGGACAATCTGGACCCACAGTGCCTTGATGAACCTGTGGATAGTATTCGACGACGAATACAGGCATGCGTCAATGCAAAAGGACGTGCTACGGGGTATTAGAGGTACCGGTGTGTACTGCAATCTGGACCACCACCTCTGAAGGTCACGCTGTATGGTGGTACAACATGCAGTGTGTGGTTTTCATGAGCAATAAAATGGCCGAAATGATGTGTATGTTGATCTCTATTCTAATTTTATTTACAGGTTCCGGAACTCTCGGAACAGAGATGATGCAAACCCTTTGTGGTGTGTGTATATTTATGGATACAGTTTAGAGAAATTCAGTGACGTGGATGACAAAGATAATAAAGGAACAACGTGGCTCACATTTGGCATCCAAGGCCCTTGGTTGCTTGTCAGAGCAACTTTGCACAGTGGCTTTTGGGACCGAACTGAGAGCTAACTTTCATCATCCTACCATAGCCCTACATTCCAAACGCTGAGATTTTCTTTTCTGACAGTCCATGATTCACTTCCACTCAGTGTTCCCAACGCATGTACCAACTCAGAAACTCCTCCTTCAAATCCAGTTATACTAGTAAGCTTTTGTCTCCCAGGGATGCCCTCTTTGCTGACGCCATTCTGCTTTTTATGTCATCCGAGCTTCGTCCGTTATTTGTTACTTTGATTCCGAGGTAGCAGATTTCATTCTCTTCGACTACTTCAGAATTTTTATGTTTCTCACTAATCTCATTTCTGCTACTCCTGATTATAACAGTCTTTCTTCGTTTCACTCGCAATTCATCGTGTGTGTCTCCCTCACTTTCATTCTGGGCAGCAATGTCATCAGCGATCTCATCACTGACATCCTTTCATCCTGAGTTGTAATCCCACTCCTTTCTTTCATTTTCGCCATTGATTCTTCGGTATATAGGTGAAATAGTAGGGCCGAGAAATCATATATCTTAAATCCTTTACTGCCGAGCACTAAAAGTTCGATTTGGTTGTTAAAATAGAATGGGGTGTAGCCATCGAAGGGGGTTCTCTGAAGCTAGCCGCCGAAGAAAAGCAATGGCCACTCCTCAATGGCCAGTATACGGAAAAAGATGTCTTACAGTCGTCTCCGAAAAAGATGAACCTCTCTTTCGCTGCCAGATCCACGCAGCACTGAGGTCACCGTATCCGTATAAAATCACGTAGCAGTACGCAGTTAAACTCTCTCGCCATATCGTTCCGTCATTTCTCCCATTTTCAAGATAGTTCTGTGTGTTTCTACTATTACAGTCAGTGTACTATCGCTCATTAATAGCAAATGCTGTTTCTCTCAGGAATCTTGTGTTCGTAAATTCATTCATATCCTCGGTCCAAATAATGGATCACGTGTAGCTATTCCTACCCGTTACAGGTCTGGAATAATTTCACAGTGACAGTATTTCTGTTTTACCCTGCAGGTAGGATCCATTCGAAGCTATTTGATCTTGATTCTGAGAGTATTATTTCGGTTAACGTGAGCGGTTACTCTTTAGGAGGGATCTTCGAGTAACACCAAAATTTATTTCAGCTAGCAAATTAAAGTCTCGTTGAATCGGTCGAAATAATCAGTGAGCTCCATGGACTACCGACTGATCTCAGAAACTCAAGTGGTGACCGATGGTAACGGAATAAAGGGGGTGCGAGGGGGCAGGTGGGGGGGTGGGGGGGGGGGGGTGTAGAGGGAGCCAGTCTGTAAACACACCACCACCGGCCTCTCGAGTTCTTACTTTGCCATTTTAATTGTATTCCGCTTTAGAGGCAGATTTGCAAGATCCGTCCTGTACCTGTGTTACTTGGACTGAAAAATATGACGGGAGGAGTATCTGCCACTATCTTCTTTTGGTTGTGATCATTTTGGCTTGAAGAGTTACGGACAGGAACACGACACCTGTCACATTATATTCCATTCCAGAAACAAAGCTTAAGATGAATCAGTCACAGGAATTGTGGACCTAGTACAGCGCTGGACAGTTTAAAGTGGTCAATGATGTTTGAATTACCCAGAAAATTATACGGTATAGGAAAACCGGAAAAATGTACACTATATTCAAAAACAGTGAAGAGAATGTGATCACCAGACATTTGCTTGGTTAAAACGGGCGTAATGCAAGGATGTATCCTTTCATCTCAACAGTGAAGTGGGATTAAAATTCAAATTAATATGATATCAGAGATAAGATCCATTGTTGAAACAGCAATCCTCTGTGAAAATTAAAAGGGATTTCATTTCCTGTCGAACTTAATGAAGTGGTAAATACTCTTAGCTGGTGACGCCTTGCCACATCCTGTCGAACTGAATTAAATGATAAATATCCTTAGCAGGTGATGTCTTGCCACCAATCATATTTCATGAAAAAGCAGTAGGCACTGTAACTTTCAGTATTCCGAACCTTTTCTTCATTACTAGCCACGCTCATCACTCTGCCTCGTTGAAGTAAAGATACTTTGAAGCTCATAGGGTGGATTTCAGTGACGTAGAACTATTTACAACGACGTGCCTTTGTCTCGCACATAGATTTACGTCATAAGCGACTGAAATACGAAGAAGATGACGAATTATCTCCAAGAGAGAGACGGTGATACGAGTCAAACAATGGAAAATCCAGGATGGACTGTAACAATATTATGAAAAGGAAAGTTCCTCCGCTATACCGGAGATGCTGAGTCGCAGATACGCACAACAAAATGGGCTGTCACAATAGAATCAATCGGCCAACAAGAGCCTTTGTCGAAAACAGACGACAGACATACACACTCACACTCAAACGCAGTTCAAACAGTCACATGACTGCAGCGTCTGGCAGCTGAAGCCATACTTATATACCACAATTTACCACATAATGTACCGTTCATAAACAAACTGCAAATTGGTGTGAATGGCTTGAAATTTTGTAGTATCCGGAGGGTAGATTGATATACAGTAGGAATTAGAAGGTATGCCGGCTTTTATGCACAAAAAATGTCAGACTACCAACTATACAACTTGCACTTAAAAATGGCAAAAAAGACGACGCTACTCACCATGGAGGAATTATCCGTATGGGACGGAAATCAAGAGATGTGATCTTTTTATAGACACAAACAAATATTTGCAATTTTAGAGAAATTGGATAATTTTTTTTCTAGAGGAAGAATTTCAGAACAAGAGAACAAAGCGTTAGTCCACCTTATGCAGGATATTGTTCGACATGGCATTGATGATAAATTTGCTGGATGTCCTCTTGAGGGACATCGTGCCAATTTCTGTCAATCGGGGAGTCAGATAATCAGAATCTCCAGATTGTCGGAGGGCCTTGTCCCCATAATACTCCAAACGTTCCCAATTGGAGAGAGATCCGGCGACCTTACTGGCCAAAGTAGGGTTTGGTAAACACGGAAACAGTCATGTTTGGGCGGGCGTTATCTTACTGAAATTTAAGCCAAGAGTGGCTTGCCGTGAAGGGCAACAAAACGGGGCATAGAATATCGATGACATACCGCTGTACTGTCAGGATGCCGTGGATCGCAACCAGAGGGGTCCCGCTGTGAAAAGAAATGTCACGCAAGGCCATGTCTGCTTGTTGTCGAGCCGCATGGCAGGGGACAGCCAGGTTGGCAACCCACAACAGTCCGGAGCGTCTCCAGACATGGTTTTTGTTTTTCTGGTCATAGGGGGTCAGTTTGAATCGGGACTCATCACTGAATGCAATCCCACACCAGTTAATGAGATTCCAGACCAAAGACTCGTTATGGTCTTGCTCGGTTTCTGAAACTCCTTCTGTTGAATACAACATCCAATTTTTGTAAAATTGTAATAATTTGCTTGTCTGCACACGTAAATCGCATTATTCCATTCGGATACTTAATTCGTCGTGCGTGGTTCTTTTATTGTCTTAGAGAGTATATATACATCAGTCGCACACTTTAACGTAGAAAAATAGGAACTATAATAATTACAAGCTCAAAAATTTTATTAGCGATTTCTAACGCCAACAGCATTAATATTAACTTTCTAATAAACGTTGTTATTTAAGTCTGAAGAAGTTGTCTGTACTTTACATGAGGTACAGGGTAGAACTTCCATGCAGCAATATCGCTAGGAGAATACTCAAAACTTTCCTTGTTTTTTTTCGGTAACACGAACAACATCGGTTCACCAGCTTTAGCGGTTACAGCTGAATAAAATTATTTTAAAATATGGAGATATTACGGTTCTCCCAACCGTGAAGGTTATTTAAGTGTAAAATGCTACTACACTGGTGTACAACGGAATGTTTAAAGGTTTAAGGTCTTACAAAAGGATGAGTCGCTGAAGAAACAATATCATGTAAAATATAATTCGGACAAGGGCCCTCAGAGCAGGAATTATTTGCCATCAGGTACTGTTTGGCAAAATGCTTCGCTTCTTGAACGATGTATATCAACACATACAGTACTTACAGAAGTATATATACGAAAATAAAAGTTGCTATGCTGCCGAATGTTCTTCCCTTATTCGTCAAAGAAGTGTAACAACTCGTGGCAAAAATCTCGCTAAAGAGTTCATTGTGGTTTTGACGTATGGCCTATTCCACTGCAGATAGGCCTATACCAACAATGATGTTGCATGTCCACATTTCCTCCTTCTCAAATGTGTATACTACTAAGCTTTGCGGTATTATAACCACTGCATCGAAGCTCCGCTTTTGCGCAGTAATACAACAGCATTTGTTAACATATCGATGGTAGGCAATGAAAACCGAGTAACTTCATCTGTCTTCGAAAACCTCGTAATTCCAGTAAAGAGTAACACATTATCAAAGAAAGAATTAAATAAGCATGGATTTCTCTAATCTGTCAATGAATAAGTCTACTATATAGTCACACATCTAGCAACTTTCCTGTATCAATTTATACTATTCTTAAGAAACTGTAGTTGTTTCTCCTGTAAAATTTTACGAAATGGAGTTACGACGTTTTCATTGTCTACCATCGATATGTTGTTTCAAATAATATGTCTTTTATTGCTTCTGTGAATCTCGCGACGTTACGATTGTTGTTGTGTAATGTAGAATGTCGTGTTGATGACTTGGATGCAACCAGCCTATCAAGGGAATGGTTAAATTATTTTTAATGTATGGATTATGGAGAAGCTAAACACTGTAGGTTCCACCAGTTTCTGACTCATGAGACCCAACGTGGATCAACGTGAATATAAAATTTCGAAAGCAAGAAAAAACACTGATCATGAGGTCTGCTTAATGCATGGTTGGATTTCTAAGGACTACGTTAAAATACTGTCCAGGGGCCAACTAACCCATCTGTTGCATTACGCTAATAAATTCAACGACAAGTTCAAAATATGCAGGAGGGAATTTTTGGTGAAGTAATGGTCGCCACTTACACTGTTTTGAAATTTCTTAACAAGTTGAATTTTTTCAAGATAATAACATATTATTTTCCAACACTCGTTCATCACTACATTGATTACTCTCTGGAAGAGTGTAAATAAACTTCTGAACATCCACGAACTAACCAAGTTCTAACAATAAGTGTAGGTCACACATCGAAAAGATATAAACGTATTCTACATCAACACATGAGAATATCAAATGTCTCTAATGCAACCTGTTCGCTTGATGTATAATTTTTAGACCACACACAATGAATATGTCTCAGGTTAGTCACTATCGAAACACGCGAAAATTCAATGAAAGTGTTTCAGAGTATTCACTACCGAAACACGCGAAAAAGTTCACAACCAAATACTTAGAAACATTTCCGATACACTAACGAGGCGATTTACTGCTGCTCATATACATACTCTCTTTCAGATTTCAGAAATATGCGAAAATGCCTGCTATTATTCATATCCTCGCACTGACGCAAGTCAAACTCGCACACTTCCGACCTCACGAAACATACCTAAATTTATAGCCAAATTTAGTTCTGTATGCATGTATTATATCAGTTTTGATGTTATATCAGTTTAGGCAAATTTCATCAGTTTTATAATGCTGATTATCGTTTTTTTCTTTTTTTTTGGAAACTTAAATGATTTGTTCACAAATAATGACTTTTGTCGATGCAGACGCCACTTTGCATCGTTATGATATCAATAAAAGTATACTATTACAGCCATTTAGGCTTCATAAATACCTACTTATATCTGTTTACTGTTACTGTCAATACTTCGTATCTTATTTACTAGATAATTCAGGATTTTAAGCTAAGAATGTACATTTAGAGCTCTTATTTAAAATATGTACTATTCATGAAAAATAATATAACAATTCGATAGCTCTCACTGTGACCCATCCATTGATACTACGTTTGTAAGAATCATTTAGGGGATTATTGAGATACTAATGTTTTAGATGTCGTTTTACACAGAAAACATTTAATAGTAAACAACTTAAAAACTACACTTTGTAGTGAGCGTGCACCTTCACCCACGCATACGTCTAAATTTTGTTTTTTTAGCTATGTAACTGGCTTCTCCGTTACTGCTTGGGTTTAGTTTTTATTAGCTTTACCCTTATTTGATATTTTCTCTATTGAGTGAAGTCAGTCGTGGTGGATACCCTTCCTAGTCCACACTAACTGCTGAGTTTTTCGCACCAAGCGACCTGAGACTCCGGCTAGCTGGGCTGTGTGTTCTAGATTTCTCAAACTCAGAGCACTGCCAATCACCGCACCTCAAAGGGTGCCGCCACACATTGACGACACCGCAATGTTAGTGCAGCCCAGTCCGGCCTCCACAACTGTCAAAACACGTCCTCTTGCCTGTCACAACAATCGCCAATTCGGCTACTAACGTTACAAGAGGGCGTGAGTGCAAGGCAACGTCTGTTTTTGAAGTTTCTTGTAACCATTTCCACGATGTTCCATCTCAATCTGCCGGTCGTAACCTCCATTTGCATTCTATTGTTTCTCCAGCGACTTGTTTTTCTGTAATGTTTAGATTTTTTAACCTTCATATATCAATCTGCTATGGACAAATGTAGAGTTTTGCAGATAAACGAACTTGACGTGTAGTATAACGAGGCACAATTGGGTATTTAAAAACTATTTTTATTCGATTATAGCCATTAGTGCAAGAGTATTTCTCTTGTAAGTTGACATCACGTGTAATACCTAATTCTGCATTTGTAGTGCTCATTTACTTTAACAGAAAATTTTAATTTAAAATCGTAAGTATGACCAGGTCGCTACTCCTGCTAACCGGAATAAAATATTTCTACATCCGACACCAAAGCATGTGCAGTACCAGGATCCTTGCACGTAATGTTTGGAGAGTATATTGTTTCCTCCAGTACTTCGAATAATGATTTTATTCCCTGATGTAAGATGGGGACTAGACAAAAAATTTCCACTTCCTTTCAGAATACAGCAAAACCGGCTGTCATAAGCAACTTGGAGTCGCTTTCTGAAAACTACCTGCTATTTGGACCAAAGCGTTCATTGATTAACCAGGAAACGTAGCATCTCCCAGGTAAAATGCAGGTATTTTAAAATTATTAAAGAACCTCCTCGAAGTTTAAACCGTAGTGGAACTCGATGAAGGGACCCTGTCTTTCGCAGACAATACTCTTACCGACTGAGCTACACTATGTGATCATAAGTATCCGGATACCTGGCTAATAATGACTTACAAGTTCGTAGCGCCCTCCATCGCTAATGCTGGAATTCAGTATGGTGTTGGCCCACCCTTAGCCATGATGACGGCTTCCACTCTCGCAGGCATACTTTCAATCAGGTGCTGTAAGGTGTCTTTGGGAATGGCAGCCCATTTTTTTTTATAAATGTCGTTTTACACAGAAAATATTTAACAGTAAATAAAAACTAGAGTTTGTAGTGAGCGTGCACCTTCACCCACGCGTAAGTCTAAATTTTGTCTTTTTAGCCATGTAACTGGCTTCTCTGTCACTGCTTGGGTTTAGGTTTTATTAGCTTTATCCTTATTTGCACTGAGGAGAGGTATCGATGTCGGTCAGTGAAGCCTGACACGAAGTTGGCGTTCCAAAACATCCCAAAGGTGTTCTATACGATTCAGGCAAGTCCATTACAGGGATGTCATTGTCGAGTAATCACTCCGCCACAGCCGTGCATTATGAACATATGCTCGACAGTGTTGAAAGATGCAATCGCCATCACCGAATTGCTCTTCAACAGTGGGAAGCAAGAATGTGCTTAAAACATCAGTGTAGGCTTGTGCTGTGATAGTTCCACGCAAAACTACAAGGGGAGCAAGCCTTTCCATGAAAAACACGACCACACCATAACACCACCGCCTCCGAATGTTACTGTTGGCACTACACACGTTGGCAAATGACGTTCACCGGGCATTGGCCATAACCACACCCCGCCATCGGATCGCAACATTGTATATCGTGATTCGTCACTCCATACAATGTTTTTCCACTGTTCAATCGTCCAGTGTTTACGCTCCTTACACCAAGCGAGGCGTCGTTTGGCATTTACCAGACTGATTTGTGGCTTATGAGCAGCGGCTCGATCATGAAATCTAAGTTTCTCACCTCTCGCCTAACTGCCATAGTACTTGCAGTGGATCCTGATGCAGTTTCGAATTCCTATATGATGGTCTGGATAGATGTCTGCCTATTGCGCGTTACAACCCTCTTCAACTGTCGGCGGTCTCTGCCAGTCAACAGACGTGATCGGCCTGTACGCTTTTGTGCTGTAAGTGCCCCTTCACGTTTCCACTTCACTATCACATCGGAAACAGTGGACCAGAGATGTTTAGGAGTGTGGAAATCTCGCATACAGACGTTTGACACAAGTGACACCCAATCACCTGACCACGTTCGACATCCGTGAGTTCCGTGCAACGCACCATTGTGCTCTCTCACAATGTCTAATGACTACTGAGGTCGCTGATACGGAGTGCCTGGCAGTAGGTGGCATCACAATGCACCTAATATGTAAAACGTATGTTTTTGGGGGTGTCCGGATACTTTTGATTATATAGTGTATATATATTTTTTCTTCTGTCTGAGGCTTCTTCCCCGACATTATTCTATCGCCATTCTGAACAGAACAAACTGTGTGTTCATCAAAATTAAATAAATAATCCTTCTTCCTAACTAAATGGTTGTTCTTCCATAAAGATAAAAAAATGTTCATTCTTTAACATAAAGTTCTTCACTCTAAAAAATGAAAAGAATTTTTATTCTTGGTGAAATGTTCTCCATGAGTGAAAGTATAATGCATATGGTTAAACGAACATCTGTAGTTACTCTTCTAGAAATGGCGGATGCTATAATCATGAAAAATATTTTACTTTCTAGAAAAATGGTTCAAATAGCCCTAAGCACTATGGGACTTAACATCTGAGGTCATCAGTCCCATAGACTTAGAACTATTTAAAACTAACTAACCTAAGGACACCACACACATCCATGTCCGAGGCAGGATTTGAACCTGCGACCGTAGCAGCAGCGCGGTTCCGGACTGAAGCCCCTAGAACCGCTCGGCCACAACGGCCGGCTTACTTTCTTGAAATGATTACTATTGTTTTATGGGCATGAGATAAATATTGGGGAATTTTTTCAAAAGCGAGTTCCAGTTCACATCTATACGGATTCGCCTCCCTGACGAATATACCGTTTTCGCAGCGGAGCTCCACTCGATCCTGCAGGCACTGGAGCGGATGCATCGTGTTCGGGGCAATCGATTTCTCCTCTGCTCCGATTCTCTTAATGCCTTAGTATCATTGCAGAATCTGTAGCCAACTGAGGAGATGGTCCAGCTGATATATGACCAACTGTACGTGCTCCAACGGCGGGGTAAGGAGGTGTCCTTCTGCTGGGTGCCTGGTCATGTAGGAATATGGGGCAATGAACAGGCCGATCAGGCTGCCAAGGAGGCCTGCAGAGAGCAGGATGTGGTTCAGTGTCCTATTCCCTTGCAGTCTGTCATTTCTGCACTCCACAAGAGGTGCATAAAGTTTTGGGAGGATGAATGGCTGGCGGTGACGGCCAATAAACTGCGGTTAGTGAAGTCAACAACTCGACCGCGGCGTTCCTCCTGCCGGTTGCTCAGGCGGGAAGAAGTGACCCTCACGCGTCCTCGTATTGGGCACTGTCCTCTCACACATAGCTTTCTATTACGGCGGGAGGATCCCCCGTTTTGTGATGCTTGTGGTGTGCACATCTTCTGTGTTCGCAGAAGAGCTTCTGTGAAGTTTGGAAGGAAGGGGACGAGGTAATGGTAGAATTGAAGCTGTGAGGACGAGTCGTGAGTCGTGCTTGGGTGGCTCAGTTGGTAGAGCACTTGCCCGCGAAACGCAAAGATCCCGAGTTCGAGTCTCGATCCGGCATACACTTTTAATCTGCCAGGAAGTTAGGCTAATAACTATTTGAAAGCTTACAGAAGTACTTACCGCCTCGTACTGGTCCATGCAAAGCTCTTTAACCGATGATTTGCAAATGAAACGAGTGAGTGCAAAATTTGTTTCCAGACTTTTGAATGAAGAACAGAAGGAAAATAGTGTGCCCATTTGCACAGAGATGACGGGGTGTCTTCATTCAAATACGGAGTTCTTGTCCGGAATTGTAACTGGAGATGAAACTTGAGTCTATGGGTATGACCCTGAGACAAAAATTCAGAGTTCGCAACGGAAAATTAGTGAATCATCTCGTCCTAAACAGGCACGTATGTTAAAATCAAATACCAAAGTCATGCTCATTGTATTTTTCGAAACTGAGCGCATAGTGTGTCTACAGTTCGTTCCAAAGGACACGACTGCAAACGCCGAATTTTGAAAGAGAGCACTGCAAATTTTTCGAAACGATGTATGAAGAAAGATACCAAGAAAATGGGCAAATGGCTTCTTTCTTCATCATAACAATGCGTCATACCACGTCTCGCTAGCCGGCCGGTGTGGCCGTGCGGTTAAAGGCGCTTCAGTCTGGAACCGCGTGACCGCTACGGTCGCAGGTTCGAATCCTGCCTCGGGCATGGATGTGTGTGATGTCCTTAGGTTAGTTAGGTTTAATTAGTTCTAAGTTCTAGGCGACTGATGACCTCAGAAGTTAAGTCGCATAGTGCTCAGAGCCATTTGAACCATTTGAACCACGTCTCGCTATTGATTCGTGTGTTTTGGCCGGAAGAAATTTTCCTGCCTGTCCATATCCTCCTCACTGAACAAATTGAGCACCATACGACTTCTGTTTCTTCTCAGAAGTTAAAATCGTGCTTCAAGCAAAACGTTTTGTTACTATTTGTAAGATTGTGAGGGCCCTAACAGAGCAGCTGAACGCCCTCGAGAGAAGCCTTCCAGAAATGCTTCCAGTCATGGATTCAACATTGGGATAAGTGCGTTCTTAGCCAAGGACAGTACTTTGAAGGAGATGAAATCATAGTCCATGTAAGGTTACTAGTTTGTTGTGGTAAAATTATTCCCCGTATTTTTTATCACACCTCGTACATGTTAGTCTTTTCTCGCAACTACCGGCTCCAGAGTTCTACCTTCTCGCTACCAAAGACGAGCACTTTGCTTGCATTTCATTCCGACACTGCGCAATCAAATAATTTAATAACAACGGGTGACGAGTGTATGACGGCACTTATTCCTCTTTATATTCTGTCACACGGAAAATATCAACTATTAGTATGGCTATAAAAAATCGTTCACGATAGGAACTAAGTGGGAGGCAGCAATTGGTCCTATTCATATTCTGTCACACAGAAAAATGATCTGTTACTCGTAGCTACCACAACAGATAACTCCACAGAGCTTCTTCTTTTCTAACAGACATAACACTCAAGATAATAACTCCCGCAGGATATATACTAGAAACTTAGTTGTGTTCCCCCGAAAGGGTAAACACTTCTAGTAGTTCTTACAGCTCCAGCATGGAAATGTCACTGTACAGAGATTCCGAGGCAAGATTGTAGTATGGCTTCTTATGCTTCCTGATAATGAATGTATTGGCCATTAATATACTGCTTTTCAGGGACTTCTGTGCGAGTTTCTGCTGTAGAAATGTTTTTTGTGCTCTTGCAAAGGATTCTTCCAGAACTTTACGCAAGGTCCTCGAACGTTTGGGCTGGATTCCAACTTCTGCTTGTCGCCTTCGTGCCAAGGGTGTTGTCCTTCCCTAGCCGTCAAAGCACCAAAGCTTCCTCAGCATGTTGTCAACAAGTCTGAATTCATACGGAACTCTGGCCCACTTCCTGATGTCTGCCTTAAACCACGCCTTGTGCGTTGACTTTAATATTACTCTCAACAATGTTTCTGTCCATTCCTCGCAGTCATGCCTCTTCTTGCATAAAATCGACAACCATGACAGTGACCAATTTTCAATCTAAAAGCGGTTCTAGGCGCTTCAGACTGGAACCGCGCGACCGCTACGGCTGAAGGTTCGAATCCTGCCTCGGGCATGGATGTGTGATGTCCTTAGGTTAGTTAGGTTTAAGTAGTTCTACGTTCTAGGGGACTGATGATCTCAGATGTTTAGTCTCATAGTGCTCAGAGCAATTAGAACCATTTTGCAATCTAAAACAATGGAATTATGTCTGTGAGGCTGTCTTATGATCTAGAAATTCCTGCCAGACAAATGGTATAGTTACAGCTTGTAATGGTACTTGAATTACGTAACCATTACGGCACCTCAACTCAACCTCTCGATACCAGCGATATTCTACTGTGTTTCTGTTAACTACTTAACATATTTCTGAGACAACATTCAGATTTGATTTCATTTGTGATACATCGATATGTTTATATTGCAATGATATTATTCTTATGTGTATTCTTTCTTTTGCCACTATGATCTTTGTCGTACTCGTAACTCTGATTTTTGGGCACGTAAGCGATTGTTAATTAGTTGTTAGAGAGCCGGACGTTGAAAAAGTCAAGTCTTAGACGTCATGTTGGAAAGACGCATAACGTAGTCAGCTTATAAAATGTGAACTTTAACAGTGAGTGTCAGGAAGATGTTTTCAAGTATGTTTTGTATTGTGAAGTGATGTTCTGTGTGTTACGTGATATTGCAATAAAAGCAATTAAAAGGTAGTGTAACTTAAATTCGGAGTGCTAATAATTTGTTTTTACATCATTATTGTGCTAACTTTGATAGATTTAATCTTCAAGAAAGGTCTGTGAAGCGCATCTACAAAACTTTTGAATATAGCAGAATAAAACTTAGGCCTTTTTGCATCCGAGCTTGGAATCACCACCACCTATATTTTCGACGATTGAGCCATGATTTTACAACGAGACCAGCGTTGGAAACACGAAAAGATCAGTGCCTAGTTTATTCATTATTACATGAAATGACTTTAATAACTGTGCTCTAATGACACCTGCCACATAATAACTTTGTTGTTGCCCGAAAATGCAGTATTTAGCAGCGTGAGCAACACCACAATCATTATTAAATTTTGACCTTTGTTGTGGTACGGTTGTTAGAAGCTTACAACACTTTGTTGTGGTACGGTTGTTAGAAGCTTACAACACTGTGTCAAGAATTCATCATTCGCTGTGCAGTGGAGACGGTGCTACGGAGTGGAAGACTAATTATCGAATCAAATTAATGGTTTAATTTTTGTGGTGGCAGGTTTGTTACAGGTTAGGCACGGAACAGCTACTCTATTCATCAGTGAAGCCTGCGTCTGCTCTAATCCACTGTACGAGGAAATTCCTTTTAGTTGTCTTTTTCCTAGACGAACGCCAGAAACTGTAAGTAAAGAGGATTAAAGCCTTAACAGCTAATACCGCACTGCTGCGCCATCACGACTCGTGTTGTGAGTAAGTACCACGTAAGCACAACAAAAATAGTTTCTCCATCAACACTGGCTAACAGAACTCGTCTTTTGTAATCTACTTCTTCCTTTCTTTGGTCCAACAGTATAAAAAGGGCACTTTAATTGGTAACACACATGTTGCTTTAACAAGACTCCTCCCGTTTTCACAACGTAAATACACGACTATGTGGTTTGTAACGTATACTCACTTTCTTCTCGCAGGCTCCATTTTTATAGCCACTCAGTGACGAGGGAAATATGGCAGAATATGTGTTTCACATATTTATAAAGAATGACATGATCTCAAACTCGAATACATTGCATATATATGCACGTATCCTTGGTCCTGTAGTATAAGGGGCGAGCAAAAAATTTCGTTTGAAATGCAACCCAGCTCGACTCCGATGCGGGTATATAAGCACTGACATGTGGGCAAGGTGCTAGTGTAGCCTTCGAAAAGAAACATTTTGATCGTCCCTTATATTACTGAACAGTGACTATGACATTAACAGGCAGCAACTGCATACAAACTGGATTTTCCATGTCTGACGAATACAAGTGGAACCTTACCAGCATACGTGAAAAACATGTACCTTTGCCTGATGAATCATTTTTACACAAAGCTGCAGGTATTCGCTTTGAAGACTTGCGCTCTGAAGCCGTTTTAACAGCGCATCTACATCTACATGATCACTCTGCAATTCACATTTAAGTGGTTGGCAGAGGGTTCATCGAACCACAATCACACTATCTCCATACCATTCCACTCCCGATCAGCGCGGGAAAAACGAACACATAAACCTTTCTGTTCGAGCTCTGATTTCTCTTATTTTATTTTGATGATCGTTCCTACCTATGTAGGTTGGGATTAACAAAATATTTTCGCATTCGGAAGAGAAAGTTGGTGACTGAAATTTCGTAAATAGATCTCGCCGCGACGAAAAACGCCTTTGCTTTAATGACTTCCATCCCAACTCGCGTATCGTATCTGCCACACTCTCTCCCTATTACGTGATAATACAAAACGTGCTGCCCTGTTTTGCACCCCTTCGATGTCCTCCGTCAATCCCACCTGGTAAGGATCCCACACCGCGCAGCAGTATTCTAACAGAGGACGAACGAGTGTAGTGTAAGCTGTCTCCTTAGTGGACTTGTTGCATCTTCTAAGTGTCCTGCCAATGAAACGCAACCTTGGGCTCGCCTTTCCCACAATATTATCTATGTGGTCTTTCCAACTGAAGTTGTTCGTAATTTTTACACCCAGGTACTTAGTTGAATTGACAGCCTTGAGAATTGTACTATTTATCGAGTAATCGAATTCCAACGGATTTCTTTTGGAACTCGTGTGGATCACCTCACACTTTTAGTTATTTAACGTCAACTGGCACCTGCCACACCACACAGCAATCTTTTCTAAATCGCTTTGCAACTGATACTGGTCTTCGGTAAATTACAGCATCATCTGCGAACAGCCCAAGAGAACTGCTCAGATTGTCATCCAGGTTATTTATATAGATCAGGAACAGCAGAGGTCCCAGGACGCTTCCCTGGGGAACACCTGATATTACTTCAGTTTTACTCGATGATTTGCCGTCTGTTACTACGAACTGCGACCTCCCTGTACAGGAAATCACGAATCCAGTCGCACAACTGAGACGATACCCCATAGGCCGCGCAAAAGGAGATCGTTTGTTGGGTAAGCCGTATATATTACTGAACGGTTAACTCGGCTCATAGTTTATGGTTCATGGTGCATGGGTCACGTCCCAATTTGAAGGTTGTCTATGTAACGACTTCCAGGGCCAACAAAAATTGGATTTTCACTGTTTCATCTAATTGCTGCCTTAATTTAAAAATTTAAACTACTGGCATGATCTACTCATTAAGACGTTTAATGTTACTTTGAAGGTTTAACGCAATAATACAAGTATTACAGTCAAATATTGGTGTATGTTTTGAGACACTGTAACTCATGGCGCGCAAATACCCTTGCTATATTCATCCAGTAATCGCACAATTTCAAACCTTTCCCATGGTTCAAATGGCTCTAAACACTATGGGACTTAACATCTGAGGTCATCAGCCCCCTAGACGTAGAACTACTTAAACCTAACTAACCTAAGGACATCACACACATCCATGCCCGTGGCAGGATTCGAACCTGTGACCGCTGCAGCAGCACGATTCCGGACTGAAGCGCCTTGAACCACTCGGCCACAACGGTCGGCCTCGCTGACACCTGGCACAAAATAGTGAAAGGAGAAACGCTCATCGTTTACTATATTTACGCTGTTCATGCAGTAATACTGCCGCTTCAGGCATGACTTCTTAATTTTTCCTACAAAATATGTTCGCAACAAGGTTTCCACACAATAGCCACATGTACCTGCTAAATTATATCTTTGTAGGAAACGTAGTTCATGGGATATGATATCATATGCATTGAGATGCATGAAACACTAGCACTTGCTTGAGACGAAGTGCAAATTACAAAATCTATACTCATGCAGTGTACGATAATGATAGCAGTTAGCGACTTCCGCCGAAGTTTAAACATAATTTAACCTCTTCTGGCCCTTTATTGCATACATACTTAATATCTAATATTTGACACATTAACCTATTTATAAAGTTACGAGGTGTCTGAAGTTCTTTTATACATGGTAATTACTGGTTTTGTCCTGAACAGAGAGTACAATCTACGTTTGTACAGATACTCCTGCGATACAGACTTCGTAGTCGTGGCCTCTGACGGCGTTGCGTAACTTCCAGAGGCTGAAAATAATTCCTCGTAGTGTCCGCAGAAGTATTTCCGCCGGAATGCCTGCGGTCACGCACTAAATTAAACCAGTAGGCCCCCACTTAGCGCGCGAAGCTCATGTGTCCCACCACGCATGCACATCTACACGGTTGCCAGCTCACACGCACACGCACACACATGCATGTACACTTTTATGAATACACACACACACACACACACACACACACACACACACACACACACATCGCGGAATGAGACGGCAACATGAATCTTCCCGGCGTGATTAATAAACAGAGAAATTATCGTCTAGTAGTATATTCGCGGAACAAGCGCTCTTTTTAATTACGAGTAAGTAATGGAGAGACAGTACATATGTCCGCAATTTTGTGCCACCGTCAGCGGGCTGTTCTCCAGTGGGAGCATTTCTGGTCACGTACGCCGCTGGAAACGCGAAAAAATAAAGGCCGTGCGAGAGGAACAGCGGGCAGAGATAACGACTGGCAGGGGAGAGAGAGAGAGAGAGAGAGAGAGAGAGCAGGTAGGCAGCAGTGTGCAGCGTGGCCGCCGTCAGCGCGTTTAGGAGTACTTCCGCACAGCTCGCACGCGACGCTGACGCCTGCGCGTCGACTCGGCTTGACAAACGGGTTCTGCGTGATGCGACACGCGTCACGCATGTCAATAGACGCGCGCAGCAGGAATAATTGTGAGAGCGGAGCTCGTTCCTGCTGTGAAGTGGTCGCTGGAACTTGCTGCTACGCCGAAGACGTGTTGGAGAGCAATATTATTGACTGTGCAAGAACAGACATAATGTCTGATGGAATAGCAGCAATCAGTGATTGTATAATGTTACTTATAATCCGTTATGAGTGCAAAAATTTTTATTCATATGACCCGTTTCGGTTCATTCAGAACCATCTTCACATCTGTAACGATAATGATACTAATCTACTATTTCGCGGAAGCAAATCTTTTTCATCCTATCTAATCAACATCAAATGTACCTGAACGTACCTGATATTTTAGTTACAGGAGCAACCCGTCCAAATCCAGCAACTTTCACATGCTGCGTTACATAAAATTGGTTGGCAGAATGCACGTCATTTGTATTAATTATAACACTATTACCGACACGTGGCGTCTGGTACATTTGTTACATTCCATTAGCACATACTGTATTCAGTAGAATTTTTTATTAACTTTTATCTCCAAAAATACTTAATTAAGGTATGTAGATGTCAAGGTTAAAATCTGTACTTATCAAAATTAAAAAAAACAGAAAAATTATCATTTTTATACGATCTAAAAAACATGGGCGATTTATACAGGGTGTTACAAAAAGGTACGGCCAAACTTTCAGGAAACATTCCTCACACACAAAGAAAGAAAATATGTTATGTGGACATGTGTCCGGAAACGCTTTCTTTCCATGTTAGAGCTCATTTTATTACTTCTCTTCAAATCACATTAATCACGGAATGCAAACACACAGCAACAGAACGTACCAGCGTGACCTCAAACACTTTGTTACAGGAAATGTTCAAAATGTCCTCCGTTAGCGAGGATACATGCATCCACCATCCGTCGCATGGAATCCCTGATGCGCTGATGCAGCCCTGAAGAATGGCGTATTGTATCACAGCCGTCCACAATACGAGCACGAAGAGTCTCAACATTTGGTACCGGGGTTGCGTAGACAAGAGCTTTCAAATGCCCCCCTAAATGAAAGTCAAGAGGGTTGAGGTCAGGAGAGCGTGGAGGCCATGGACTTGGTCCGCCTCTACCAGTCCATCGGTCACCAAATCTATTGTTGAGAAGCGTACGAACAGTTCGACTGAAATGTGCAGGAGCTCCATTGCGCATGGACCACATGTTGTGTCGTACTTGTAAAAGCACATGTTCTAGCGGCACAGGTAGAGTATCCCGTGTGAAATCATGCTAACGTGCTCCATTGAGCGTAGGTGGAAGAACGTGGGGCCCAATCAAGACATCACCAACAATGCTAGTACTGTAGAGCAATGAGTCGCATGTCAACATAATCACCGAAGTCAACATTACCTTCCTTCAATTGGGCCAACTGGCGGTGAATCGAGGAAGTACAGTATATACTGACGAAACTAAAATGAGCTCTAACATGGAAATTAAGCGTTTCCGGACACATGTCCACATAACATCTTTTCTTTATTTGTGTGTGAGGAATGTTTCTTGAAAGTTTGGCCGTACCTTTTTGTAACACCCTTTATATCTATGGCGCTGGTGTGGACTTGTTTTTCCTCTACGGTCTGCTTCCGTGGTTCCCGCCATTTCGGTGTTGTGTCGCGATCCGCTCAGTTGTCTGATGTCCATCGCCGTGGACAAGAGTGCCGCGCAGGAGGGCTCCGTCAACGACGCAAGGCGGCACAACACCGAAATGGCGGGAACCACGGAAGCAGACTGTAGAGGAAAACAAGTCCACACCAGCGCTATAGATATATAAATCGCCCTATGATTTTTAGATCGTATAAAAATGATAATTTTACTGTTCTTTAATTTTGTTGACATCTACATATTTTAATTAAGTATTTTTGGAGATAAAAGTTAATAAAAAAATCTACTGAATACAGTATGTGCAAATGGAATGTAACAAATGCACCAGACGCCACCTATCGGTAATTCTGCCAACCAGTTTTATGTGACGCAGCATGTGAAAGTTTCTGGATTTGGACGGGTTACTCCTGTAACTGAAATATCAGGTACGTTCTGGTACATTTGATGTTGATTAGATAGTATGAAAAAGATTTGCTTCCGTGAAATAGTAAATTAGTATCATTATCGTTACGTGAAGATGGTTCTGAATGTACCGAAACCGGTCATATGAATAAAGAATTTTGCAATCAAGACGGATTATAAGTAACATTATTGACTGTCTTTTTCTAATTGATTCCATCCTGCTCGCAGTTCTTACTAGCACTGCTGATATTTTTAAAAATATCAGGAATCTGATATATTGATTATTTAAAAAAAAATATCAGTATCGGCTTTCGATATATCAAGAAAAGGTACCGACATACCCACGGAAAAAATATCGACGTACCGGCCCATAAAAATATTGGCTTCACATTGTAAATATACTGCCAGTCTTAGAGCTGTACGTTTAAGTATTGATTTATTATTAGATCTTCAGTACTTCAACAAGCTAGCTGCCTGACTATCCCTCCTTAGAGCAAGAACTGAAAGGAAAATGATGCACGTTGACGCTTGGCAATAGCCATCTAACAATGGTAACTGCATGCAAGCGGCACAGTAAAACCTGCCCGATGCTTCCGTCACTCCGTTTCGTCACATATCTGATTTTGTGCGGAATACTTCATATCGACTTCCCCTTTTCTTCCGGAGACTTAGTACTTATAGTGTAAAAACTGCGTGGTCAAGCTAAACGTTGCTGTTTCTGTTGGTAGCGCCAAGCAATGATTACGTCAGCATTTCCCCTAACACGTTTCAGGCGATCGTAAACCGGCCGCTGTGGCCGAGTCGTTCTAGGCGCTTCAGTCCGGAACCGCGCTCCTGCTACGGTCGCAGGTTCGAATCCTGCCTCGGGCTTGGATGTGTGTGGATGTCCTTAGTTAGGTTTAAGCAGTTCTAAATCTAGGGGACTGATGACCTCAGATGTTAAGTCCCATAGTGCTTCGAGCCATTTGAGCCACCGCAAAGGCCAATTTTGTCATTTAGATTTTTGTTGATCATTTTCAGCAACTGTTATGAAGAATGCTGATGCGAATAAAGATGGTTCAAATGGATCTAAGCACTATAGGGAAAAATGGTTCAAATGGCTCTGAGCACTATGCGACTTAACTAGTGTGGTCATCAGTCGTCTAGAACTTAGAACTAATTAAAGCTAACTAACCTAAGGACATCACACATCCATGTCAGGCAGGATTCGAACCTGAGATAGGAGCGGTCGCTCGGCTCGAGACTGTAGAGTCTAGAACCGCACGGCCACTCCGACCTGCGCGAAGAAAGACTCGTGTTCTATTTCTTCACATCGGAAATCTTATTATTCCATTGCACCCACCAGTTCAATCGGTCCTCTTCTTTTGTGCCACATATACTTGCTTCGCAAAAAAAAAAAAAAAAAAAAAAAGAAAGGCAGAAATATTGGACGTACTGACAACTCAATAAGTGCTAAGGCACTTAAACACAATGAAAGTAAATTTATGTTCTACTATAATTTGAAAAGAACAACTTCAGACACGTACCGAAAATTGTAAAAAGAATGTAATGTGTAATAAAAATATGGGCACTCGAAATTACCATTTTGGTAATGACATATCAATACGTCTGGGGGAAAACAACGGTTATGTACAGCGACATTTTTAGGAAATATATTGATATATCGATATCGATATTTCATCAACAGCCGTAGTTTTTAATTTTTTGCAGTACTATTGTACAGGATGTTCAAGTTAACTGTTTATTCTACAGGGTGTCTCAAAATTCGTGTTACCCGCTTTTAGAGGTTTTAGAAGGGACTTAGTAGGTCAAGTTTTGCATAGTAACCCACGTCCGGGAACGGTTCATTTCCATGTTACAAGGAAAACAAGATGTACAGATATCACTTCTATTTAATGTGATATTACAACAGCTGTTCGATTTGCCGACCACCAATTTCGATGCACACAGGGAGTCTGCGCAGGAAGTTCGCATAAACGCTGTCCAACATGCGTGGTGGATGGTTTATCACTGCTGCCGCAGACCAGATCCGTGCAACCAGATCTTCCACCGACTAGACAAGAGTCTCGTAAATAAGACCTCACATGGGCCCATAAGAAAAAGTCCAAAGGGGCGAAATATGGGAATCTTGATTGCAAAGTATGTGGTCCACCTCGAACGACCTACCTGTCCCCTTACATTCCGTTCAAACGGTTTCGGACGGGAACCGCAAAATATCCTGCCGCATCACCATGCTTGTACCGCAATTAGTCCCGAATATCCAATGGCACATCTGCCAAAACTGCACCAGCACTGTTGCAGGTATATCAAGCACCTGGCACCCCTTAGGTGGAGAGGAAGGATGTATGACCCAATAACACGACCATCGCAGATGCCTGCGCATACATTGATGCCAAAGGTGTCCTGAAATATTCATGTACACATGGTTTGGGTTTTTTTATCCCAAGTGTGACTATATCGAGAGTTTAAAACACCTTCCCTGTTGAAATTTCCTTCGTCGGGGAACAAAATTCGCCTTGTAAATGAAGGAAAAGCCACACAACGGTGCAGAAACAAACTGCAGAAATTGGCAAGTGGCGCAAAATCCGCAGGAACACAGCGTATATCTCATGAGGACGATATGGGTAGCGTTGCTGTTCATGCAGGACACACCAGCCAGACGAATGGGACACATGCAAGTCACGTGCAATGGTTCGAATGCTCGTCGATGTATCCTCTTCAACGTGATAAAGCACTTCCTCATAAAATACGACAGCGCGCCACCTTCTTGAAGCACCACAGTTTGCTCTGTCGACTGTGAATGTCCCACTTTTCTGTACCCGTTGTTCTACTCTGGCAAATGTGGAATGAGAAGGAGTCACACGGTTTAGAAAGTACTCGTGGTACAGACGTTGAATTTCTCTTCCATTACGGCTGTGCTAGTCGCCTTAATGTCAGCTGAAGCATTACCAGGAAGCACTAAAAAAAAGGCAGAAGGAAAAAGAGAACATCAAGTGACATAGCATCATCGTGTCATTCATGAATTGTGGTAGCCTACCATAACAGAGGAGTTGCTTAAGAAAGATCTAGCGCGCGACTCAGGAGCTCTCGTTTTCCTTTAACATGAAAACTGACCGTTTCTGGCCACATGTTCTCATGTAAACCTTGTTCTGCTAAGTCCCCTCTGCAACCTCTGCAAACGTGTGTAACATGAATTGCGAAACACCCTGTACAAGTAATATTTTTACTGACAAAATTACATCGTAAGTTATTATACATTACAGTAGATGTTGGAAATATTGCCTATCAATATCTATGCATTTGTCGACGCGTTTGACCATGTTCCTGGCTACTCTTCTTAGCTTCACCCTGTCCATTTCATTGGTGGCTTTCGTAAGGTTTGTCTTCAGTAACTGTGGGGTATGTGCATTGCTCCTTGTCAACAATGTTTTTTAAGTAGCCCCACAAAGAGAAGTCTGGGCAACTAAGGTCAAAGAATCATGGTGGCTACAACCCTATCAAAATGATTCATTATGCAATAAATTTCTGTAGCATCTCCATAGTAGAGTGAGCTGTTTGTTATTGGCGCCGCCGTGTTGCGGTCAGCGGTCGCATTCATCCTCTTGCAGAAGAACTGTTGGATAATGCCTTGGTAGACCATCCACAGCTGTTTCATAAACAAAGATCATATTATTCGTCGCCTTGAAACCGTACAAGAGAAGCCATTTTTTGTGGGTGTAGGGGAGGCTCAGTGAAAGTTTGCGGGTTGTTTTTACCCCGGGTCCGGTAATCCTGGCTATTAGCATACGCACAAAGATGAAACCTAGCTCCATCTATGAAAAACACTTGATATAAAATGCCAATGTTGCTTCTAATGAAAGTCTTCAACAACTGAGCCCTTCTGACATAATCAGGGTTATTCAACTCATGGAAAACAGATAACATTTAAGAATTCTTCTCAATGGTCAGTGGGCTTAACCAAGTGAAATGTTTCAGAGGTTGCAACTGCTCCTTTAATATACTGAATGACCTCCGTCTTTAAAACTGATCTTTGTCTGCCACGTTTCTTTTCTGGGACTGAACCTGTTTCACGAGATATTTTTACTACCTTCTGAACAAAACTTTCCACTGATGCTTCCATTTCATATTTCCCCGTGAACTTTAGCCGACACACATCATGACGTTTCATCACAAAGTTCAAATGGTTCAAATGGCTGTATGGGACTAAACATCTGAGGTCATCAGTCGCCTAGAATTAAACACGATCGAGGCAAGATTCGAACCCTGGTCATCACAAAGTAAATTTCAGTCAATGATACACGTTCTCCAGCAGTTGAGCGCATTTTAACATACAACATGACACGATTCCGCAACCTCGTTGAAAAGCCAGTGCTGGTATGTATGCCGGCAAGATACAGTCCTCCCGCTCTAGCTCCAGTCGTACCAACAACATAAACATTATTTCACCCATCTCACACTGACACATGCCTTCCAGCATTCATTTAGTACAAACTACTGAAAGATGGGGACTACATCGGCCTTAGAGCATTTTCAAGTATCGTGATAAGAACGCACCGACAAACAGTCAGTGCTTCAAAAATCAGTCATAAATGGAATCCGTTTAGAAATATGCTAAGATTGATAAGGGCTTAGCGCACATTTGTGGACAGTACACCTGTCAAAAATCAGCGATACCACATTATGCCATACTATAATTTCTAGCACGTGTCGCATTTGAAGTGTCCACAGCCAATGCACTTTTGAGTACAACTGTGATAATAAAAATTAGGACCAGTAGTAATCGTAATATTGGCGCATGTCACAAATTCTAAATTACTTATAATCTCAAGTAGCATCGTATTGGTCTTACATGATTTATTGTGTAGTGCAGTACCAAAAAAAGTAAGTATATTGTTTTGATTTGTATCGGTTGATATTTTTTGTGTATCATGGCAGCACTTTAGGGTTACCTTAAAATTACATTAGTTTGTAAACACTCACTTTTCAGTGCCCTATGTTTTTGTATGTCCAATGGCTAATTTACAACCTGAATAAAACAACTCAGATACAATGGTTCACTTAACTGCTTCTCATAACATTGTTAAGTGCGCTTGATGTTAACTATAGTATCGTGGGAATCTGTGATCTATATACGACTGCAGTTGTTGGGTGGGTCACAGGGCGCTCTTGTGACACTCGTGTATGGATTTACACAGGGTGACCATTATTGAACTATATGAAATAAAATCGTCATAATTTCTGAACGGTTTGCGTTGGGACGTTCAAACTGCTCGGTTGGTCGCGGGGCATGATGGAAATTAGTATGCGCTGTATGGTTTGGTTTAACGACGAAGTCCACTTTCATTTGGATGGGTTCGTCAACAAACGAAAATGGCGCATTTGGAGGACTGAGAACCTTCATTTCGCGATCTAAAAACCTCTTCCCGCTCAACGGATGGCTTTGTATTGTGCACTGCTCAGTCACGGAATAATCGGGGTGATATTCCTTGATGGTACGGTGACTACCGAACGGTACGTGAAGGTTTCGAAAGATGATTTCATCCCCATTACCCAAAGTCACACTGATTTCGACAAGACGTGGTTCGTGCAAGACGGAACTCGACCCCATCCAAGCAGGAGAGTGTTTGATGTCCTGTAGGAGCACTTTGGGGAACGCATTCTGGCTCTGCGGTAAGAGACCAATGGCATGGACCTCGATTGGCCGCCATATTCTCCGCACGTGCGACTCCTTTTTGTGGGGATATATTAAAGACAAGGTGTACAGCAATAATCCCAAAAGCATTGCTGAGCTGAAAACAGCGATTCAGGAGGTCATCGACAGCATCGATATTCCGACACTTCAGCGGGTCATGCTAAATTTCGCTATTCGCCTGCGCCACATCATCGCCAATGACGGCAGGCATATCGAACATGTTGAATTAAGTAGTGGTGTATCTACAGGGCTATTTCATGTCATGGAGCAGTATGGCGATCTGTGAGAAATACTGTTCCTGGAGTGTGAACATGCTTTTCTTTGGGGGTTTTGGAATGTACTGTAAAGTCTGTATATTCCGATGTAAACTTCGTTTTCTTGTATTCGTATTATGAGCAGCGGGAACACCAATCTTCAACATTTTGTATGTTCTTTGTACCTAACATTAAAAGTTTCTTGTGATATTCCATTACTTACAGTTGTAGCTATTAATTTTAATTACGATCATATTTGTGCAGCTTTTCAGTATTTCCTCTACTTACAGAAATTACGACCTAATCACATGCACGAAATTTTTTTCTAAAATTAACTCTATTCGGAGCTTGATTTTAACACAGGAAAAGCCGACATAGCATTTACTGATTCATCTACAAGAAGTCGAAAGCGTCGATGAATAAACAGTGAGGACTAATTAGAGCTCATATCTAATTAACACCTTCTTGAAAAGCCAGCACTTGTAATTTCTTACAAACGAGACGTGCTGCTACTCAACCGCGAAATGTGTGGAAATCAACATACTAAGGGAAGGGGTGGTTTCATTGACGCCCTTTCTGCCATCTCCTGAGGCTTTTTCATTTCAATTCTGAGTGACTATGTGTCTGAAACGTTTTTTATGGCCACTCATCTGAAAACCACGTAATTTCAACTCTGGGTGTCGCGGTTTTGACCTCCATCGCAGAGTCGCCAAAAGAAGGAGTGAAACGTCCGTAAGAGGAGTTGTGACGACCTTTCCATCGTGTGGCGCGCACACGGTGGCGTTGTATAGAAGTTTGGTGACATTTGGTGCCAATGTGATATCACTAACCCACTTTAAAGTAACACGAACTTTCGACCTGTGGCCTTTTTTCGCATTTGTCGACACTTCGCTGTTTGAAGAGTCGCCGAGCCCGCGCGTGACGTCACAGGGCGCCACGCCTTTGCACCGTTACAGAAAAAATGCCTCTAAGCACTATGGGACTTAACATCTGAGGTCATCAGTCGCGTAGACTTAGAACTACTTAAACCTAACTAACCTAAGGACACCACACACATCCATGCCCGAGGCAGGATTCGAATCTGCGACCTTAGCAGCAGCGCGGTTCCGGACTGAAGCTCCTAGAACCGCTCGGCCACTTCGGCCGGCTGCACCGTTACAGGGGAATGTTGTAGGCACCTTTGTCTTATACGCTGGTATTGTAGACAGTTACGGAGTTTCCTTTAATTCCTTTGCGCACTGTATCTAGTGGTAGTTTCTATTACAATACTGGCTTGAGTGTTTTTCTTTGTAAACTTAGGCTCACGATTTCTTGTTTGACTAAAATGATAAAAACAAGTCATGTTAAATTATGCTAGTTATTTATTTAAGAGCTGTCATTTTAATTTCAAAATTTTCGTAGATCCATAAATGAAATTTATTTTTCTTGTTAATAACTACTATTGTAAACAATTGTCCCACTTTTTGTGTTTAACCCAACTACTCCCTTGTTCGTTGCAAGTTATGTTCATTCTGTGTCCATAATAATTCTTTGTTCTCTTCCATTCGCTTGTTGAACTAGGGAAAAATGATTCAGTGCTTCTCTATGTGCCTTAATATCGCTTTATATTTTCAAGCGAACACGTACTGTCTCGCTTTTTTTTTTTTTTTTTTTTTTGGCTGAAATACCTACTTGTATTAGCTCAAGCATCGTGAAAGGTTCCAGTGCAGCGAAACACCAAGACTAATGTTATTTAAATACAATGAAATAACAAAAATACAAGGACTTTATTTAAAGTGTATTTCATTTTAGCGAATAAGCTATTAATTAGTAAATATGGAAATTTTCATAACGAGACAAGAGAGATAGAGAGGGATATTAGATATTATTCTTTAGTACATGGAATTATTGGTTGATTTTAATTTTTGTGTGACTCCTCTCAGCCTGTAATTATCAATTTTCATCTACACGGAGGTAATTGTTTCACGGGTCCCTCGGTATGAAAGGGGATCCCATGATCGCAACGAACCGTTGGCGAGGTTAATTGACAGCTATTAGCAACCAGGTAATAGAACTCTGTCAGATATTCTCCCTCAGAAATCGCTTATGAAAGGGGCGAAGCTTTTTAGGAACAAAAGAACATTCCAAGTTATGACAATATGATGGTTCCTTGCTGGAGCAGAATCTGTACGGTCGCAGGTTCGAATCCTGCCTCGGGCATGGATGTTTGTGATGTCCTTAGGTTAGTTAGGTTTAACTAGTTCTAAGTTCTAGGGGACTAATGACCTCAGCAGTTGAGTCCCATAGTGCTCACAGCCATTTGAACCAACCAGAATCTGTGCCCAGTGACAAGTCTCAAATTCTTCTGCTTTTTCGAGCAGCCTATCCAGCAGTCGGATAGGTCAATATCCACCATAACACACCTCACAGTGTGTGCTATGTCGACGGATATCTCGATGTATCCTGCACCCAGGGGAGCAGTAAAAATGTGTGGTACATCGTGATGTTTACCTTTCGCCACGCGTAAGTTAGCTTTGTTTCATGCTGCTATGCTACACTCATTGCTCACAGCTTTCTCCCTATTTGCCTCAACCCCTTAGTTTCCTCTAAATATCAGAAGACATTGATTTTGTTATGTTCTTCTAGATGCATGTTAATCTTAGCTAGTGAAACCTGATAATCGCTACAAGTAAGAATGTACTTCCCTCCACATCTTCTTCTCCTCCTCCTCCTCCTCCTCCTCCTTCTTCTTCTTCCTCAGTCCATTTCAGTCCTCTGGTGGATGTTACTATCTTCCATATGTTTCCAATATCTTCGATTTTGGGTCATCTAGTACAGTGCAGTTTCAGCCATCATCTTCATGTTTTCAATCCATCTTTTTTGCCGGCCTCTAATACCAGTCTTGTAGTCCCACAATGCCCAATGAACAATTCTGTAAACAACACCTGCTATAAACTTGTCGAGCTACGCTTACGATCCATTGCTACTTCAGTCTTGATGTCAATTGCAGTGATTTAAATTCCATAAATTCTAATTCCCCCTGCTTTCAATCTAAAATATTTAAAACTCTGCAACGACAAAAGGCAGAGCTAAGCACTATCTGTCGGCGAATTAAGGGAGCTATAAATTTGCATTTAGTTGTACATTAGTTCGCTTGAGGCGCTGTTGACTAGGCGTCAGCGTCAGTTGATGCTAAGATGGCGACCGCTCAACAGAAAGCTTTTTGTGTTATTGAGTACGGCAGAAGTGAATCGACGACAGTTGTTCAGCGTGCATTTCGAACGAAGTATGGTGTTAAACCTCCTGATAGGTGGTGTATTAAAAGTTGGTATAAACAGTTTACAGAGATTGGGTGTTTGTGCAAAGGGAAAAGTTCGGGACGGCCGAGAACGAGTGATGAAAATGTAGCACGCATCCAGCAAGCATTTGTTCGCAGCTCAGGAAAATCGACTCGCGGAGCTAGCAAAGAGCTGCAAATTCCACAATCAACTGTATGGAGAGTCTTACGAAAAATGTTAGTTATGAAACCTGAACGTCAACTACCCGAGGCGATGGATCGGCCGCCAGGCAGCCCATGATAGAGCACTTCATCACTGGCCTCCAAGAAGCCCTGATCTTACCCCCTGCGATTTTTTCTTATGGGGGTATGTTAAGGATATGGTGTTTCGGCCACCTCTCCCAGCCACCACTGATGATTTGAAACGAGAAATAACAGCAGCTATCCAAACTGTTACGCCTGATATGCTACAGAGAGTGTGGAACGAGTTGGAGTATCGGGTTGATATTGCTCGAGTGTCTGGAGGGGACCATATTGAACATCTCTGAACTTGTTTTTGAGTGAAAAAAAAATTTGAAATACTCTTTGTAATGATGTATAACAGAAGGTTATATTATGTTTCTTTCATTAAATATACATTTTTAAAGTTGTGGTATTCTTTTTGAATCACCCTGTATTTTGATTGAGGAAATGTCAATTTTTGGTGCGCTACATATTTTATTTGACGAGTCAAATTTTGGCGTTATGACTATGGTACGATCCTTCGTATTCACACACGTCCGTACGATTAATCTTCATCAATCAGTGTATAATTTCAGAACATGATCCACGCCTCTAAGTAAGATCGGATTCCACGCTTTTGAGGTTATGTGATGTGGAATCTCTATCATTGGGTTTCAGTTGTTGGAGCAGTAGTTTCCAAATTTCTGGGCACGGTCACTCCTCAAGGAAATCAGATCAGAACCAATAATGGGAATGAAGTTGTAACAGGTCATTTATAAATCTTATACATCTTGAAAAATAACGGTTCTATATCACTCGCGTGAGGTAGGCGAGAAGCTACATTTTTTTCTAAAGATTCAGCTATTAGGTTGGTGCGTATGTTCGTAGAGTTCTTCCTCATTTTAATAAACGCAATAGATACACATAACAGAGATTTTAGTCATCAATAACCTATTTTCCCTCACTATTTACAACAGTCTGCAAACCCCGGGGTAACGTTTCGATTCCGCTACTGTACAGACCACGGGTTTTTGAGAAGAAGTTCTCCTCGAGTCATATCCGGAGTGTATTTTCATCCGTAGAGTAAGTTCAAAGTTATTCATCAGAGAGTGGAAAAGCTGAAATTCTGAGAGCGCAAGATAAGGTGAATATGATGGGTGCAGAACGACTTCCCAACCAAACTTCTGTATGGTGTTTCTTTGTCAGGCTAGCAGAATGCGGGCAGGCGTTATCGTGAGGTAGCATTACTTCACATGGTCTTCCTGGTTGTTGTTCTTGGATTACTTCAGCAAGACGTCTCAGTTGTTGACAATAAATGTCAGCAGTGATAATTACACCTCGCAGAAGGAATTCATAGTACAATACACCGTTGCTGTTTTATCAGATACAAAACATTTTCTTTTCTATGTGCTCGCAAATCTGCTGCTTTGTTTGGGCTCAGCCATTCCTTTCTTTCCCTTCAGCACAAAGACACCATTTACTGTCACCAGTAGCGTTACAGGATACGAGTGGTCGGTGCTGTTCACGAGCCAATTGATGACTATCAAGCAGAGGGGAAGTTATCGCCACCCGCTGACTTGTGTAATTTTGTAATTTTGCATAATGTGGGGCCACAGTCACAATATATTTCTTTAAAGTCAGTACCGCCATTAGACTGCTTTTTATTTGCAGTTTTACCTTTACACGATCATGATTTCGGTTTCAAAGTACCATTATCAAGTGTTTTAAATGTTATACAGTGTCTAAGATGGCATACTGTCGTACTTAAAATACACTATTAGACACTGCTTTGTTTTATCACTGAGTGTACCATCTTGACTCAAAAATTAATACCATAAAACCACTTTCCTGCCGTTCTCTATCCAACGGCACTATCCCCGCACACTGTGCAAATGTTTCTGTCGGCCCCCGCTGCTGTAACCCCTTCACTGAACCCAAACAAAAGAATACGTCGGACATGTTGCGTTTTCGACACTTCGCACTCCGTTTACAGCGTCCAGAGTTTCATCCACTATCTCCAAACGATTTCCAAATGACAATCTACCTCCAAATAATCTCCATATAAGTTTATATACATCAACGGTGAACTACAAATAAAAAAATGACAGTCGATAAATAAAGCCATAGCAGCCGCAATACCAACATGCAAAAAATTTAAAAAAATCACTACGAACTTACGCACCAGTCTCATAGTTTAAAGATGTCCCGTTGGCTAGGAACTCTTCAGCCCAATCACAAAACTGATCAGGTAATCCATACGTTCGTGTTTTATTTATAAGGCTTCCAGCGCGGGTGTCAAACTCTTTCCGCACGTCAAGGAACACGACAACAACAAGAAAGCCGGTAGTGTCAGCTTGTGATTTTCGCAGACAAACAGAGCGAGTTGGTTTGAAATGATCGTTGTTTACGAAATGCACGTTGATTCCTACAATTTTCGGTCTCCTCAAAGATCATAACACGGGAGCGTACAATATGTTTCAAAGTTCTACACTAGACTGAAGTCAAAGATATGGACCTGTGCGATGTTTTCGTCTGTTCTACGCCCTCCTTGAAAACGGTGCGACCTGCGCAGTTTTCTATTTAGTAGACGTCATTATTCCAGCGAGCTAGAGGTAATACATGTAGTCTATTTACACAGCGACAGTAAACATTCTTTGTTTAGGGTCGCAACTAAACATGAGTCCTTTTAACAACGCACTGCCAAGTTGTGGGTTTGTCACAAGTCTGTTCTGATAAGTTGCGACTGGCCGTAAGTACTGAGTAGTCGACGGCGGAAGGGACAAACCGGGAGTTCAAAATGGTTCAAATGGCTCTGAGCACTATGCGACTTAACTTCTGAGGTCATCAGTCCCCTAGAACTTAGAACTAATTAAACCTAACTAACCAAAGGACATCACACACATCCATGCCCAAGGTAGGATTCGAACCTGCGACCGTAGCGGTCGCTCGGTTCCAGACTGTAGCGCCTAGAACCGCACGGCCACTCCGGCCGACAAAACCGGGAGTAATACAGAACGTGAAAGCCAGGAATCGTCAACAGCGTACAAACAAAGCCGTAATAGCAAACCGAGAGGAAAAACGTAGAGCATGCGAGTAACTGTCTGCGGAAATAACGTCAGGGATCTGGAAGCGTTCGAAACATCAATACAATTGACACCACCCGCAGTGCGGATGTAAACAAAATAACTATGAGTGGCCAAATCAGTTGCGTCTCGATCTCAATGCCCGAGTCTGACGACAATACAAAGAATCTGTTTTTATTTTCATCCCTCACAAAATTTGCTTGTCAGGCGTACCGCCACATTACGTTTCAGCAACTATTGTAAATGGCCAACAATTCGCCTCGAAACATTATGGATGAGACGAATTACGATACGCACTGCACCAAAGTTTATCTCTCAACCGTTATATAGCGGACCCAATTTAATCGAACGCATATATAAAATGCATGTTTGACCATCAACTGCTTTCTTATTTAAAACCCAAATACAATACAGTTTCAGTCACAGACCATCTTCATGGATTAGGGTTAAAACAGTTTAGGGCACAGCATCACATCTGTGATTACTTAAATAATGGCTGCGTTTCATATGTAGAGTATGCCGTGAATTCCAGTATAGCACAAAGGAATTTTGAAAACAAACATACTAATAATGTTAGTATGAAACTGTCTTACTCGAAAAAGGCCTAAAGTACAATGTCGTGCCCAACTTGACAGAGAATAATGTAATAGAAAATATGCTTGCCGACCTAAAACCTGCTCTTAAATGTATAAAAATAGATAATTCATGTCAAACTAGAATTGCCTTTGACGTAGCTAACATTCTTAGTAAAAACAAGGCCTGGTTTCAAAATGTTAAGCATAACGATAGGAAACTGGATAAATCTATCAATAATTAAGTTAAAGAAGCTGATGCTTTAATAACGAAGTCTGACAAAGGTTGCTCTTTGGTTATTGCCTACAATTCTGAATATATTTCTAAAGCATTAGATTTTTTTAACGAAAATAATATTTCGGAACTGCATGAGGATCCGACTCTGGAATTACAAAAAGAAGTCAGTTCAGCTATCAGCAACGCAAAATTTTAAATCAGACCTTTCCATAAGAAAATGCTTATCATCATGATCCCTCAGCCCCAAAAAATTCGTTCTCAATTCAAAATTCACAAGCCTAACCTTCCAATACGCCCGATTTCTAATAGTATGAACAGCGCGTACCATGATTTAGCCAAATTTCTTCATGAAATTGTGAAAAAATCGTTCGTTTTCGAGAACAATTATTCTATCCGCAATAGTCGCGCCTCAGTCCATAAAATAAAAGATTTAGAATGCTGCCCAGATACCAAGTTGTTTCACTAGACATCAAAACTCTTTATACAAACGATCCCGTACAAGAAACGCTTACATCTGTGAAAAAAACTCTACGTAATCTCAAAACAGAACTTTCAGACGAATAAATCACTGAATTGATGAGTCGAATTACAATCGTAGTCAAATACAGCTATTATGAACTTAATAAACAATTATATCAGCAACCCGACGGTCTCGCTATGGGAAATCGGTTAGCTGGTATTCTTGCTAACGTTTTCATTAACTCTCGAGAAGAAAAGTTCATCAACTGTTTCTCAGCTACAGCGCGAGCCACTCTCTCATATTTCAGATATGTCGATGATATTCTAGTGATCTACAAAGGACCTGTCGATGGCACTGACCGTATTTTCAATCTCTCCAGTGAACTTCACGAGTAAGTATCCTACACCAGCGAACTCGAAAACGAGGCTCGTCAATTGAATTTTCTTGATTTGACGCTTACAGGAGAAGAAAATAAAATCTCATTTAATGTTGTTTGAATGCACCCACAATCTCATAAGAACGCTTCCTTTCAATCTGATTTTCACAGAGCTACATCTACTGCACTCTCGAAAGAAAAATTCGAGGAAGAAATTAATATAATGAAAACGATAGCAGTTAATAAGGAATACGAACCTGCCATAGTGGATAACATCCTTAAAAAGAAAACTGTAAAAGGAGTTACTACACTCAGCACCTCTATCATTGACTCCAGCCTAATGAAGTTTTTTCTGTTCCTTTTTTGGGACCCAGCTCCTATCAGATCCAACGCCTTCTTCGTAATAAATACAACTGTAATGTCACCTTTACAACCAATAACAGTTTGAAAAATTTTTTTATTCATAATATAAAATGGACCCTATCTCCTCTGAAAAACTCTGGTGTCTATAAGATTCTTTGCGAAACCTGCACTTCTTAATACATAGGACAAACAGGACGTGCCTTTAGAGTCAGATACAAAGCACATCTTTTAAGAAAAATTGGCACTAACACCAAAACTTCGTCTTTTGCCGACCACCTTCTAATTACGGGTCACGCGCTTAAATCTGTTCACGATATCAACATTTTACGCACTGAGAAGGAAGGGCGTAAATTAGATGTTCTAGAAGAATCAGAAATTTTAAACATCTCTCTCGAAATGATGGCCTTATTCTTAATGAGCAGCTACAATTATGCTATAAAAGCTTCATCAACGGTATAAAGCCGTTACTTGGTATTTGATTTCGTGTTTCTTCGTGCAGTTACCGCAATATTTCTTCTATCTAAGTTGATTCATAACTGTTCAGTCATTAAATTGTTTATATACACTACATTTCATGTTATACGTTTTTTTTTTCGCTGAGCTATTCAGCTCTCTTTGTAATTATGTAATGGCGCTTTTCATTCTTTAAACTGTACTTCTAAGCTCTTATGTAGACAAATTGTTACCATGTCTGCTGCTGTCAGATAAAAATATTGCCTCTTACTTCATGTATTACACATTTCACCTGTGTATCTTTAGAATGTTAAGTAGCCGGTTTGTATTTGCGGCTACTAGATGACACTTTTGATATAACGTTCACCTGCCCGCAATTGCTAACATCGGCGTCTCAGTCTGATACTAACGGCGCTCGACATGTGGTGCAGCCCGTAGTGGCCTGCCACTATGTTTTCAATTTCTGTATTTTGTTCAAACAATGGCTCTGAGCACTATGGGACTTAACATCTGAGGTCATCAGTCCGCTAGAACTTAGAACTACTTAAACCTAACGAACCTAAGGACATCACACACGTCCACGCACGAGGCAGGATTCGAACATGCGACCGTAGCGGTCTCGCGGTTCCAGACTGAAGCGCCTAGAACCGCACCGCCACACCGGCCGGCTCAGTATTTTCTGACTAAAGCGTTATTACTTCATATCTATTTTATACGTGTCAAGCCAAGAGTTAAACGTTTTATTTCTGATGAGGGCTTTTACTCTTAGAAGTGGCCGAACGTAGGCCAAAAAGAATTAATTTTCACCGGCCGCTGTGGCAGAGCGGTTCTAGGCACTTCAGTCGGAAACCTTGCGATCGCTGCGGTCGCAGGTTCGAATCCTGCCTCGGGTATGAATGTTTGTGATGTCCTTAGGTTAGTTAGGTTTAAGTAGTTGTAAATTCTAGGGGACTGATGCCCTCAGATGTTAAGTCCCATAGTGCTCAAAGCCATTTAAACCATTTGAACTTCATTTTCGCGACCAACGGCTCAATTGTTTTAATTTTATTCGTGTAGTGGTTGTAAAACATTTTGACACCCGGTGATTTATATACCATTGCGTTGAAGAGATCTCAGGGTGTATCGCTTTATGATGTTTCCCTCTTTCGTTGGTACGTCAGCTCCATTCTTCATCTCACATCATTCGCATCGTCCATTTAAGTTGTTGTATGAAGTTTGTATGTGGTACCTTTGGGTACCTGTTCGCTGACGCGCATTCCGCTGTGGTCTTTGACACAGGTTAGTGTTAGGATAAGGTCGGGTAAGTGTACGAGTGTGGTAAGAGTCCGCAGAGGCATTTTTTCTACATCGGCAACAGTGAGGAACAACGAAAAACTACATCCACCTGTTCGTCCTATAATGACACCATCTCATGTAACCTAGAAGAGCTCCACGGGATTCATTTGTTGTAGCGGGTAAATATAAGTTCCTGTTTCAAGTTATGTAATCTTGAAGTTGTATATCGTAAGCAGTAAACATACACTAGGAGGAACAAACCATGGCAAGGCAAACAGAGGAACCGAGCAGAGACTGCCATTTGTGATATGCAGAAAAGACTACGAGCGTACTCTAATCACCCCCCCCCCTCCCACTTCCACCCTCACTTTTCTTTTATAGCGATTATTAACCCAGGAAGGCCCATTAGGCACACAGGTGTGAGTGCTTTGTTTCGAGCTGCATATTTTGGAGTAACTGCAATTCAAACAGCTGTAAGTCCCTTGACTGAACGGGAACATTCCCATTCAATTGGAATATCTTCACAGCAGAAGACTTTGTTCCATCAGAAATCAGTGAGAGAACCGAATTTCGAATAACTCAAGAAGGCAAATGAGTTTTACAGGAGCCCACGGGCTAATGCGGCTCCTCAGTGACATATGATTTGTCTTTGCAATCACGAGTAAAAAAAACAAGAACTTTACGCAAATGACGTTCAGAGGAATGATGTACGAACAAGCGTTGGCCTGTCCAGTATTCATCCACTGCCAAAATATGATCGACCCACAAAAAAGAAGATAAAGTCAACAAAGAAGATAAAGTCAAAAAAATACGAGAAAAATGCAGTCTTAGACGAACAAGCTAAACCAGACAAAACCAAGAAGAGACAAAATATAAGTACCATCAACGCAGTACCTCTAGGACTAATTTGGACTTAATCGCGCCATCATGTTCAGGAACCACCAGGTCCAAATCCGAGGAGAGATCTAGCATTTTGAACTGCCCACGGTGTGGTGAAATCTACAAGGAGCCTGTCACGGCAGAATGGATTAAGTGTGATAACTGCTCCCAATGGCGGCATAAAGAATGCACAGGCTACGAAGGACATAGTAAATTTTCTCGTGATTTTTGTTAGTGCGTACTCAATGACTACATGTCGGGTACTCTTAACAGACGAGATCACAGGGTGTATCGCTTTATGTTGTTTCCCTTTGTCGTTGGTACGTCAGCACCATTCCTCACCTAACCTCATTCGCATCGAAGTCAAAGAGTACGCTCTAACAAAAATCACGAGAAAATGTACTGTGTCCTTCGTTTTAATATGTTACATATGTCTACATTAAGGTTTATGTTCAAAGTTATGCAGCTGTAACTGATGTATGTTGTTCCGAATGAACCAACAATAAGTTGTTACAAGAAAAACCTTCTTATCTAGTAGATCCCAACGGTTAAATACTAAGTGCGTACCCTCTTACGACTTTCCCCGTTGTTGGGTTGTCTGCGGAAGGAGACCAGACAGCGAGGTCGTCGGTCTCATAGGTTTAGGGACGGATGGGGAAGGAAGTCGGCCGTGCCCTTTCAAAGGAACCATCCCGGCATTTGCCTGGAGCGATTTAGGGAAATCACTGAAAACCTAAATCACGATGGCCGGACGCGGCATAAAACCGTCGTCCTCCCACGACTTTCCCCTATTTCGTTTTGTTGATATTGTAGTCTACTGTCTTGCTGCATAATTTCATAAACGACTGGGTTGTTTTGTCGCTGTGTAAAAAGATTTTTCAAAATCATCACTGCATCTCCGGAGTCGATTAAGATAACGAATTTGCCCTCGACGCAGTTTCCTGCGTACTTAAGTGTTTCTAAATTAGTACAAGGTCTGCCGCCATAACAGACATTCCCTTAGGTAATCTAGAACATCCCCAAGCTTATGTTGTCTGGTCTATGAATGCAAATCCGGTAGCATTTACATTTTTGGCATCATCTGTATGTAGTAGTTTGGTATCCGCTATTTTTGCTAGTCTTATGTGGCCATCACAGGCTCTGATGGATTATCATAGGTATTTTTCAAACTGTTCTCTTCGATTTGAACAATGGATATACAATAACAGTTATCTTAAATGTGCAGCTGTAGCGCGCATCACTTTGTGCTGGGGTTGTTGTTCTACAATATATATGGGCGCTTGTTTGTTCATCCAATTGCGTCCGGTAAAATAATCGATAGCCACGGTCCGGAGACCGTGCATAACCAAAGATCTGGTAACCTGATTCAGTTTTAGCATAAACGTCGATGCGGGATGCAGTTGTGCTTCTAATGTCTCACATAAAAGTGCATTGGCTGGCTTCGATTTCATCGCACAGACACATCTGCGGGTCGCTTTATACCGTGTTTTAAATAGTGTGGACTTGTTTGTAGATGCATGCATAGTCCAGGTAGTAACGAATAAGTACTCTGTAAATGCTTAGAGTGACACTGGGGTCTGCCCTTGAGATAATACCAGTAACTGCTCGTAGGACATTTAATGCTCTTTCGCATTATTGCGTTACTCTGCTAACACATGAGCTGCATGGGAGTTTCTGATCTATTCCAAAGATTAAATATTTAACAGTTTTTGGACTATAAGTGTATACTAGTCTATTTTTGTTTCATTCAAGCCTGTACATCTGCTTTTAGTGAATGCACAGACGGCGGTTGTCAGATGAGGTTGTTACAATAAATAGTTTAAAAATTTATACAACTGTGGCATCGTTCGTGACAGTATATACTCCATTACTAATAAACCTAATTATTTACCTATTGATAAACCTCGTTCGTTAAACACTACCTCTTGCTTGCGTGCCTCCACGCTCCGCTACGCGGCCGCTCGGTGCGGAGTACGTGTAGGCCCGGCAATGAGTAACAACCGCCAGGGAAAGTGGGCTGAGTCGGCTCCCACGTCCACACGTATTTCTGCCATTTCTATAGGTCGTAAATAAGACCCCACATGGGCCCATAAGAAAAAGTCCAAAGGGGCGAAATATGGGAATCTTGATTGCAAAGTATGTGGTCCACCCGAACGACCTACCTGTCCCCTTACATTCCGTTCAAACGGTTTCGGACGGGAACCGCAAAATGTCCTGCCGCATCACCATGCTTGTACCGCAATTAGTCCCGAATATCCAATGGCACATCTGCCAAAACTCCACCAGCGCTGTTGCAGGTATATCAAGCACCTGGCACCCCTTAGGTGGAGAGGAAGGATGTACGGCCCAATAACACGACCATCGCAGATGCCTGCGCATACATTGATGCCAAAGGTGTCCTGAAATATTCATGTACACATGGTTTGGGGTTTTTTTTATCCCAAGTGTGACTATATCGAGCGTTTAAAACACCTTCCCTGTTGAAATATCCTTCGTCGGGGAACAAAATTCGCCTTGTAAATGAAGGAAAAGCCATACAACGGTGCAGAAACAAACTGCAGAAATTGGCAAGTGGCGCAAAATCCGCAGGAACAAAGAGTATATCTCATGAGGACGATATGGGTAGCGTTGCTGTTCATGCAGGACACACCAGCCAGACGAATGGGACACATGCAAGTCACGTGCAATGGCTCGAATGCTCGTCGATGTATCCTCTTCAACGTGATAAAGCACTTCCTCATAATATACGACAGCGCGCCACCTTCTTGAAGCACCACAGTTTGCTCTGTCGACTGTGAATGTTCCACTTTTCTGTACCCGTGGTTCTACCCTGGCAAATGTGGAATGAGAAGGAGTCACACGGTTTAGAAAGTACTCGTGGTACAGACGTTGAATTTCTCTTCCATTACGGCTGTGCTAGTCGTCTTAATGTCAGCTGAAGCATTACCAGGAAGTACTAAAAAAAAAAAAAAGGCAGAAGGAGAAAGAGAACATCAAGTGACATAGCATCATCGTGTCATTCATGAATTGTGGTAGCCTATCATAGCAGAGGAGTTGCGTAAGAAAGATCTAGAGCGCGACTCAGGAGCTCTCGTTTTCCTTTAACATGAAAACTGACCATTTCCGGCCACATGTTCTCATGTAAACCTTGTTCTGCTAAGTCCCCTCTGCAACCTCTACAAACGCGTGTAACATGAATTGCGAAACACCCTGTACAAGTAATATTTTTACTGACAAAATTACATCGTAAGTTATTATACATTACAGTAGATGTTGGAAATATTGCCTATAAATATCTATGCATTTGTCGACGCGTTTGACCATGTTACTGGCTACTCTTCTTAGCTTCACCCTGTCCATTTCATTGGTGGCTTTCGTAAGGTTTGTCTTCAGTAACTGTGGGGTATGTGCATTGCTCCTTGTAAACAATGTATTTTAAGTAGCCCCACAAAGAGAAGTCTGGGCAACTAAGGTCAAAGAATCATGGTGGCTACAACCCTATCAAAATGATTCATTATGCAATAAATTTCTGTAGCATCTCCAACGTAGAGTGAGCTGTTTGTTATTGGCGCCGCCGTGTTGCGGTCAGCGGTCGCATTCATCCTCTTGCAGAAGAACTGTTGGATAATGCCTTGGTAGACGGTAGCATCCACAGTTGTTTCATATACAAAGATCCTATTATTCGTCGCCTTTAAACCGTACAACAGAAGCCATTTTTTGTGGGTGTAGAGGAGGCTCAGTGAAAGTTTGCGGGTTGTTTTTACCCCGGGTCCGGTAATCCTGGCTATTAGCATACGCACAAAGATGAAACCTAGCTCCATCTATGAAAAACACCTGATATAAAATGCCAATGTTGCTTCTAATGAAAGTCTTCAACAACTGAGCCCTTCTGACATAATCAGGGTTATTCAGCTCATGGAAAACAGATAACATTTAAGAATTCTTCTCAATGCTCAGTGGGCTTAACCAAGTGAAATGTTTCAGAGGTTGCAACTGCTCCTTTAATATACTGAATGACCTCCGTCTTTAAAACTGATCTTTGTCTGCCACGTTTCTTTTCTGGGACTGAACCTGTTTCACGAGATTTTTTTTTACTAGCTTCTGAACAAAACTTTCCACTGATGCTTCCATTTCATATTTCCCCGTGAACTTTAGCCGACACACATCATGACGTTTCATCACAAAGTTCAAATGGTTCAAATGGCTCTATGGGACTAAACATCTGAGGTCATCAGTCGGCTAGACTTAAAACTACTTAAAACTATCCAACCTAAGGATATCAAACACATCCACGCCCGAGGCAAGATTCGAACCCTGGTCATCACAAAGTAAATTTCAGTCAATGATACACGTTCTCCAGCAGTTGAGCGCATTTTAACATACAACATGACACGATTCCGCAACCTTGTTGAAAAGCCAGTGCTGGTATGTATGCCGGCAAGATACAGTCCTCCCGCTCTAGCTCCAGTCGTACCAACAACATAAACATTATATCACCCATCTCACACTGACACATGCCTTTCAGCATTCATTTAGTACAAACTACTGAAAGATGGGGACTACATCGGCCTTAGACCATTTTCAAGTATCGTGATAAGAACGCACCGACAAACAGTCAGTGCTTCAAAAATCAGTCATAAATGGAATCCGTTTAGAAATATGCTAAGATTGATAAGGGTTTAGCGCACATTTGTGGACAGTACACCTGTCAAAAATCAGCGATACCACATTATGCCATACTATAATTTCTAGCACGTGTCGCATTTGAAGTGTCCACAGCCAATGCACTTTTGAGTACAACTGTGATAATAAAAATTAGGACCAGTAGTAATCGTAATATTGGCGCATGTCACAAATTCTAAATTACTTATAATCTCAAGTAGCTTCGTATTGGTCTTACATGATTTATTGTGTAGTGCAGTACCAAAAAAAGTAAGTGTATTGTTTTGATTTGTATCGGTTGATATTTTTTGTGTATCATGGCAGCACTTTAGCGTTACCTTAAAATTACATTAGTTTGTAAACACTCACTTTTCAGGGCCCTATGTTTTTGTATGTCCAATGGCTAATTTACAACCTGAATAAAACAACTCAGATACAATGTTTCACTTAACTGCTTCTCATAACATTGTTAAGTGCGCTTGATGTTAACTATAGTATCGTGGGAATCTATGATCTATATACGACTGCAGTTGTTGGGTGGTAGCTGATGGGGCCACGGGGCGCTCTTGTGACACTCGGATATGGATTTACACAGGGTGACCATTATTAAACTATATGAAATAAAATCGTCATAATTTCTGAACGGCTTGCGTTGGGACGTTCAAACTGCTCGGTTGGTCGCGGGGCATGATGGAAATTAGTATGCGCTGTATGGTTTGGTTTAACGACGAATTCCACTTTCATTTGGATGGGTTCGTCAATAAGCGAAACTGGCGCATTTGGAGGACTGAGAATCCTCATTTCGCGATCTAAAAACCTCTTCCCGCTCAACAGATGGCTTTGTATTGTGCACTGTTCAGTCACGGAATAATCGGAGCGATATTCCTTGATGGTACGGTGACTACCGAACGTTACGTGAAGTTTTCGAAAGATGATTTCATCCCCATTACCCAAAGTCACACTGATTTCGACAAGACGTGGTTCGTGCAAGACGGAACTCGACCCCATCGAAGCAGGAGAGTGTTTGATGTCCTGTAGGAGCACTTTGGGGATCGCATTCTGGCTCTGCTGTAAGAGACCATTGGCATGGACCTCGATTGGCCGCCATATTCTCCGCACATCGGACTCCTTTTTGGGGGATGTATTAAAGACAAGGCGTACAGCAAAAATCCCTGAAGCATTGCTGAGCTGAAAACAGCGATTCAGGAGGTCATCGACAGCATCGATATTCCGACACTTCAGCGGGTCATGCTAAATTTCGCTATTTTTCTGCGCCACGTCATCGCCAATGACGGCAGGCATATCGAACATGTTGAATAAAGTGTTCGCACGACGTAGTTTGCAACTAATTTACGTTTTTTCACATATTTCAATAATTGTCGCCCTATATTGATTTGTGTACATTATTTTATCTTAGAGTTTGTTGTGTGTTTAGTAGTGTATCTACAGGTCTATTTCATGTCATGGAGCAGTATGGTGATCTGTGAGAAATACTGTTCCTAGAGTGTGAACATGCTTTTCTTTGGGGGTTTTGGAATGTACTGTAATGTCTGTATATTCCGATGTAAACTTCGTTTTCTTGTATTCGTATTATGAGCAGCGGGAACACCAATCTTCAACATTTTGTATGTTCTTTGTACCTAACATTAAAAGTTTCTTGTGATATTCCATTACTTACAGTTGCAGCTGTTAATTTTAATTACGATCATATTTGAGCAGCTTTTCAGTATTTCCTCCACTTACAGAAATTACGACCTAATCACATGCACGAAATTTTTTTCTAAAATTAACTCTATTCGGAGCTTGATTTTAACACAGGAAAAGCCGACATAGCATTTACGGATTCATCTACAAGAAGTCGAAAGCGTCGATGAATAAACAGTGAGGACTAATTAGAGCTCATATCTAATTAACACCTTCTTTAAAAGCCAGCACTTGTAACTTCTTACAAACGAGACGTGCTGCTACTCAACCGCGAAATGTGTGGAAATCAACATACTAAGGGAAGGGGTGGTTTCATTGACGCCCTTTCTGCCATCTCCTGAGGCTTTTTCATTTCAGTTCTGAGTGACTATGTGTCTGAAACGTTTTTTATGGCCACTCATCTGAAAACCACGTAATTTCAACTCTGGGTGTCGCGGTTTTGACCTCCATCGCAGAGTCGCCAAAAGAAGGAGTGAAACGTCCGTAAGAGAAGTTGTGACGACCTTTCCATCATGTGGCGCGCACACGGTGGCGTTGGATAGAAGTTTGGTGACATTTGGTGCCAATGTGATATCACTAACCCACTTTAAAGTCACACGAACTTTCGACCTGTGGCCTTTTTTTGCATTTGTCGACACTTCGCTGTTTGAAGAGTCGCCGAGCCCGCGCGTGACGTCACAGGACGCCACGCCTTTGCACCGTTACAGAAAAAATGCCTCTAAGCACTATGGGACTTAACATCTGAGGTCATCAGTCGCGTAAACTACTTAAAGCTAACTAACCTAAGGACACCACACACATCCATGCCCGAGGCAGGTTTCGAATCTGCGACCTTAGCAGCAGCGCGGTTCCGGACTGAAGCTCCTAGAACCGCTCGGCCACTTCGGCCGGCTGCACCGTTACAGGGAAATGTTGTAGGCACCTTTGTCTTATACGCTGGTATTGTAGACAGTTACGGAGTTTCCTTTAATTCCTTTGCGCACTGTATCTCGTGGTAGTTTCTATTACAATACTGGCTTAAGTATTTTCCTTTGTAAACTTAGGCTCACAATTTCTTGTTTGACTAAAATAATGAAAACAAGTCATGTTAAAGTATGCTAGTTATTTATATAAGAGCTGTCATTTTAATTTCAAAATTTTCGTAGATCCATAAATGAAATTTATTTTTCTTGTTAATAACTACTATTGTAAACAATTGTCCCACTTTTTGTGTTCAACATAACAACTACTCCCCTGTTCGTTGCAAGTTATGTTCATTCTGTGTCCATAATAATTCTTTGTCCTCTTCCATTCGCTTGTTGAACTAGGGAAAAATGATTCAGTGCTTCTCTATGTGCCTTAATATCGCCTTATATTTTCAAGCGAACACGTACTGTCTCGCTTTTTTTTTTTTTTTTTTTTTTTTTTTTTTTTTTTTTTTTGGCTGAAATACCTACTTGTATTAGCTCAAGCATCGGGAAAGGTTCCAGTGCAGCGTAACACCAAGACTAATGTTATTTAAATACAATGAAATAACAAAAATACAACGACTTTATTTAAAGTGTATTTCATTTTAGCGAATAAGCTATTAATTAGTAAATACGTAAATTTTCATAACGAGACAAGAGAGATAGAGAGGGATATTAGATATTATTCTTAAGTACATGGAATTATTGGTTGTTTTAATTTTTGTGTGACTCCTCTCAGCCTGTAATTATTAATTTTCATCTACACGGAGGTAATTGTTTCACGGGTCCCTCGGTATGAAAGGGGATCCCATGATCGCAACGAACCGTTAGCGAGGTTAATTTACAGCTATTAGCAACCAGGTAATAGAACTCTGTCAGATGTTCTCCCTCAGAACTCGCTTATGAAAGGGGCGAAGCTTTTTAGGAAATACGTTTAGGGTGAACAAAAGAACATTCCAAGTTATGACAATATGATGGTTCCTTGCTGGAGCAGAATCTGTACGGTCGCAGGTTCGAATCCTGCCTCGGGCATGGATGTTTGTGATGTCCTTAGGTTAGTTAGGTTTAACTAGTTCTAAGTTCTAGGGGACTAATGACCTCAGCAGTTGAGTCCCATAGTGCTCAGAGCCATTTGAACCAACCAGAATCTTTACACAGTATCAAGTCTCAAATTCTTCTGCTTTTTCGAGCAGCCTATCCAGCAGTTGGATAGGTCAATATCCACCATAACACACCTCACAGTGTGTGCTATGTCGACGGATATCTCGATGTATCCTGCACCCAGGGGAGCAGTAAGAATGTGTGGTACATCGTGATGTTTACCTTTCGCGAGGCGTAAGTTAGCTTTGTTTCATGCTGTTATGCTACACTCATTGCTCACAGCTTTCTCCCTATTTGCCTCTACCCCTTAGTTTCCTCTAAATATCAGAAGAGATTCATTTTGTTATGTTCTTCTAGATGCATGTTAATCTTAGCTAGTGAAACCTGATAATCGCTACAAGTAAGAATGTACTTCCCTCCTTCTTCTCCTTCTCGTTCTCCTTCTCCTCCTCCTCCTCCTCCTCCTCCTCCTCCTTCTTCTTCTTCCTCAGTCCATTTCAGTCCTCTGCTGGATATTACTCTCTTCCATATGTTTCCATTGTCTTCGATTTTGGGTCATCTAGTACAGTGCAGTTTCAGCCATCATCTTCATGTTTTCAATCCATCTTTTTTTGCCGTCCTCCAATACCAGTCTTGTGGTCCCACAATGCCCAATGAACAATTCTGTAGACAACACCTGCTATAAACTTGTCGAGCTACGCTTACGATCCATTGCTACTTCAATCTTGATGTCAATTGCAGTGATTTAAATTCCATAAATTCTAATTCCCCCTGCTTTCAATCTACAATATATTTTGATTGAGGAAATGTCAATTTTTGGTACGCTATATATTTTATTTGACGAGTCAAATTTTGGCGTTATGACTATGGTACGTTCCTTCGTATTCACACACGTCCGTACGATTAATCTTCATCAATTTTTTACAGCGTTCAGAACATGATCCACGCCTCTAAGTAAGATCGGATTCCACGCTTTCGAGGTTATGTGATGTGGAATCTCTATCATTGGGTTTCAGTTGTTGGAGCAGTAGTTTCCAAATTTCTGGGCACGGTCACTCCTCAAGGAAATCAGATCAGAACCAATAATGGGAATGAAGTTTTAACAGGTCATTTATAAATCTTATACATCTTGAAAAATAACGTTTCTATATCACTCGCGTGAGGTAGGCTAGAAGTTACATTTTTTTTCTAAAGATTCAGCTATTAGGTTGGTGCGTATGTTCGTAGAGTTCTTCCTCATTTTAATAAACGCAGTAGATACACATAACAGAGATTTTATTCATCAATAACCTATTTTCCCTCACTATTTACAACAGTCTGCAAACTCTGGGATAACGTTTCGATTCCGCTACTGTACAGACCACGGGTTTTTGAGAAGTAGTTCTCGTCGAGTCATATCCGGAGTGTATTTTCATCCGTAGAGTAAGTTCAAAGTTATTCATCAGAGAGTGGAAAAGCTGAAATTCCGAGGGCGCAAGATAAGGTGAATATGGGTGCAGAACGACTTCCCAACCAAACTTCTGTATGGTGTTTCTTTGACAGGCTAGCAGAATGCGGGCAGGCGTTATCGTGAGGTAGCATTACTTCATATGGTCTTCCTGGTTGTTGTTCTTGGATTACTTCAGCAAGACGTCTCAGTTGTTGACAATAAATGTCCGCAGTGATGATTACACCTCGCGGAAGGAATTCATAGTACAGCACACCGTTGCTGTTTTATCAGATACAAAATATTTTCTTTTCTATGTGCTCGCTAATCTGCTGCTTTGTTTGGGCTCAGCCATTCCTTTCTTTCCTTTCAGCACAAAGACACCATTTACTGTCACCAGTAGCGTTACAGGATACGAGTGGTCGGTGCTGTTCACGAGCCAATTGATGACTATCAAGCAGAGGGGCAGTTATGGCCACCCGCTGACTTGTGTAATTTTGTAATTTTTCCTAATGTGGGGCCACAGTCACAATATATTTCTTCAAAGTCAGTACCGCCATTAGACGGTTTTTTATTAGCAGTTTTACATTTACACGATCATGATTTTTGTTTCAAAGTGCCATTATCAAGTGTTTTAAGTGTTATACAGTGTTTAAATGGTATACTGTCGTACTTAAAATACACTATTAGACACTGTTTTCTTTTTTATCACCGAGTGTACCATCTTGACTCAAGAATTAATACCATAAAACCACTTTCCTGCTGTTCTCTATCCAACGGCACTATCCCCGCACACTGTGCAAATGTTTCTGTCGGCCTCCGCTGCTGTAACCCCTTCACTGAACCCAAACAAAAGAATACGTCGGACGTGTTGCGTTTTCGACACTTCGCACTCCGTTTTACAGCGTCCAGAGTTTCATTCACTATCTCCAAACGATCTCCAGATGACAATCTACCTCCAAATGATCTCCATATAACTTTATATACATCAACGGTGAACTACAAATAAAAAAATGTCAGTATATAAATAAAGCCATAGCAGCCGCAATACCAACATGCAAAAATTTAAAAAAAAATCGCTACGAAGTTACGCACCAGTCTCACAGTTTAAAGATGTCCCGTTGGCTAGGAACTCTTCAGCCCAATCACAAAACTGATCAGGTAATCCATACTCTCGTGTTTTATTTATAAGGCTTTCAGCGCGGGTGTCAAACTCTTTCCGCACGTCAAGGAACACGTCAACAACAAGAAAGCCGGTAGTGTCAGCTTGTGATTTTCGCAGACAAACAGAGTGAGTTGGTTTGAAATGATCGTTGTTTACGAAATCCAAGTTGATTCCTACAATTTTCGGTCTCCTCAAAGATCATAACACGGGAGCGTACAATATGTTTCAAAGTTCTACACTAGATTGAAGTCAATGATATGGACCTGTGCGATGTTTTCGTCTGTTCTACGCCCTCCTTGGAAACGGTGCGACCTGCGCACTTTTCTATTTAGTAGACGTAATTATTCCAGCGAGCTAGAGGTAATACATGTAGTCTATTTACACAGCGACAGTAAACATTTTTTTTGTTTAGGGTCGCAACTAAACAAGAGTCCTTTTAACAACGCACTGCCAAGTTGTGGGTTTGTCACAAGTCTGTTCTGAGAAGTTGCGACTGGCCATAAGTACTGAGTAGTCGACGGCGGAAGGGACAAACCGGGAGTTCAAAATGGTTCAAATGGCTCTCAGCACTATGCGACTTAACTTCTGAGGTCATCAGTCCCCTAGAACTTAGAACTAATTAAACCTAACTAACCAAAGGACATCACACACATCCATGCCCAAGGCAGGATTCGAACCTGCGACCGTAGCGGTCGCTCGGTTCCAGACTGTAGCGCCTAGAACCGCACGGCCACTCCGGCCGACAAAACCGGGAGTAATACTGAACGTGAAAGCCAGGAATCGTCAACAGCGTACAAACAAAGCCGTAATAGCAAACCGAGAGGAAAAACGTAGAGCATGCGAGTAACTGTCTGCGGAAATAACGTCAGGGATCTGGAAGCGTTCGAAACATCAATACAATTGACACCACCCGCAGTGCGGATGTAAACAAAATAACTATGAGTGGCCAAATCAGTTGCGTCTCGATCTCAATGCCCGAGTCTGACGACAATACAAAGAATCTGTTTTTATTTTCATCCCTCACAAAATTTGCTTGTCAGGCGTACCGCCACATTACGTTTCAGCAACTATTGTAAATGGCCAACAATTCGCCTCGAAACATTACGGATGAGACGAATTACGATACGCACTGCACCAAAGTTTATCTCTCAACCGTTTTATAGCGGACCCAATTTAATCGAACGCATATATAAAATGCATGTTTGACCATCAACTGCTTTCTTATTTAAAACCCAAATACAATACAGTTTCAGTCACAGACCATCTTCATGGATTAGGGTTAAAACAGTTTAGGGCACAGCATCACATCTGTGATTACTTAAATAATGGCTGCGTTTCATATGTAGAGTATGCCGTGAATTCCAGTATAGCACAAAGGAATTTTGAAAACAAACATACTAATAATGTTAGTATGAAACTGTCTTACTCGAAAAAGGCCTAAAGTACAATGTCGTGCCCAACTTGACAGAGAATAATGTAATAGAAAATATGCTTGCCGACCTAAAACCTGCTCTTAAATGTATAAAAATAGATAATTCATGTCAAACTAGAATTGCCTTTGACGTAGCTAACATTCTTAGTAAAAACAAGGCCTGGTTTCAAAATGTTAAGCATAACGATAGGAAACTGGATAAATCTATCAATAATTAAGTTAAAGAAGCTGATGCTTTAATAACGAAGTCTGACAAAGGTTGCTCTTTGGTTATTGCCTACAATTCTGAATATATTTCTAAAGCATTAGATTTTTTTAACGAAAATAATATTTCGGAACTGCATGAGGATCCGACTCTGGAATTACAAAAAGAAGTCAGTTCAGCTATCAGCAACGCAAAATTTTAAATCAGACCTTTCCATAAGAAAATGCTTATCATCATGATCCCTCAGCCCCAAAAAATTCGTTCTCAATTCAAAATTCACAAGCCTAACCATCCAATACGCCCGATTTCTAATAGTATGAACAGCGCGTACCATGATTTAGCCAAATTTCTTCATGAAATTGTGAAAAAATCGTTCGTTTTCGAGAACAATTATTCTATCCGCAATAGTCGCGCCTCAGTCCATAAAATAAAAGATTTAGAATGCTGCCCAGATACCAAGTTGTTTCACTAGACATCAAAACTCTTTATACAAACGATCCCGTACAAGAAACGCTTACATCTGTGAAAAAAACTCTACGTAATCTCAAAACAGAACTTTCAGACGAATAAATCACTGAATTGATGAGTCGAATTACAATCGTAGTCAAATACAGCTATTATGAACTTAATAAACAATTATATCAGCAACCCGACGGTCTCGCTATGGGAAATCGGTTAGCTGGTATTCTTGCTAACGTTTTCATTAACTCTCGAGAAGAAAAGTTCATCAACTGTTTCTCAGCTACAGCGCGAGCCACTCTCTCATATTTCAGATATGTCGATGATATTCTAGTGATCTACAAAGGACCTGTCGATGGCACTGACCGTATTTTCAATCTCTCCAGTGAACTTCACGAGTAAGTATCCTACACCAGCGAACTCGAAAACGAGGCTCGTCAATTGAATTTTCTTGATTTGACGCTTACAGGAGAAGAAAATAAAATCTCATTTAATGTTGTTTGTATGCACCCACAATCTCATAAGAACGCTTCCTTTCAATCTGATTTTCACAGAGCTACATCTACTGCACTCTCGAAAGAAAAATTCGAGGAAGAAATTAATATAATGAAAACGATAGCAGTTAATAAGGAATACGAACCTGCCATAGTGGATAACATCCTTAAAAAGAAAACTGTAAAAGGAGTTACTACACTCAGCACCTCTATCATTGACTCCAGCCTAATGAAGTTTTTTCTGTTCCTTTTTTGGGACCCAGCTCCTATCAGATCCAACGCCTTCTTCGTAATAAATACAACTGTAATGTCACCTTTACAACCAATAACAGTTTGAAAAATTTTTTTATTCATAATATAAAATGGACCCTATCTCCTCTGAAAAACTCTGGTGTCTATAAGATTCTTTGCGAAACCTGCACTTCTTAATACATAGGACAAACAGGACGTGCCTTTAGAGTCAGATACAAAGAACATCTTTTAAGAAAAATTGGCACTAACACCAAAACTTCGTCTTTTGCCGACCACCTTCTAATTACGGGTCACGCGCTTAAATCTGTTCACGATATCAACATTTTACGCACTGAGAAGGAAGGGCGTAAATTAGATGTTCTAGAAGAATCAGAAATTTTAAACATCTCTCTCGAAATGATGGCCTTATTCTTAATGAGCAGCTACAATTATGCTATAAAAGCTTCATCAACGGTATAAAGCCGTTACTTGGTATTTGATTTCGTGTTTCTTCGTGCAGTTACCGCAATATTTCTTCTATCTAAGTTGATTCATAACTGTTCAGTCATTAAATTGTTTATATACACTACATTTCATGTTATACGTTTTTTTTTTCGCTGAGCTATTCAGCTCTCTTTGTAATTATGTAATGGCGCTTTTCATTCTTTAAACTGTACTTCTAAGCTCTTATGTAGACAAATTGTTACCATGTCTGCTGCTGTCAGATAAAAATATTGCCTCTTACTTCATGTATTACACATTTCACCTGTGTATCTTTAGAATGTTAAGTAGCCGGTTTGTATTTGCGGCTACTAGATGACACTTTTGATATAACGTTCACCTGCCCGCAATTGCTAACATCGGCGTCTCAGTCTGATACTAACGGCGCTCGACATGTGGTGCAGCCCGTAGTGGCCTGCCACTATGTTTTCAATTTCTGTATTTTGTTCAAACAATGGCTCTGAGCACTATGGGACTTAACATCTGAGGTCATCAGTCCGCTAGAACTTAGAACTACTTAAACCTAACGAACCTAAGGACATCACACACGTCCACGCACGAGGCAGGATTCGAACATGCGACCGTAGCGGTCTCGCGGTTCCAGACTGAAGCGCCTAGAACCGCACCGCCACACCGGCCGGCTCAGTATTTTCTGACTAAAGCGTTATTACTTCATATCTATTTTATACGTGTCAAGCCAAGCGTTAAACGTTTTATTTCTGATGAGGGCTTTTACTCTTAGAAGTGGCCGAACGTAGGCCAAAAAGAATTAATTTTCACCGGCCGCTGTGGCAGAGCGGTTCTAGGCACTTCAGTCGGAAACCTTGCGATCGCTGCGGTCGCAGGTTCGAATCCTGCCTCGGGTATGAATGTTTGTGATGTCCTTAGGTTAGTTAGGTTTAAGTAGTTGTAAATTCTAGGGGACTGATGCCCTCAGATGTTAAGTCCCATAGTGCTCAAAGCCATTTAAACCATTTGAACTTCATTTTCGCGACCAACGGCTCAATTGTTTTAATTTTATTCGTGTAGTGGTTGTAAAACATTTTGACACCCGGTGATTTATATACCATTGCGTTGAAGAGATCTCAGGGTGTATCGCTTTATGATGTTTCCCTCTTTCGTTGGTACGTCAGCTCCATTCTTCATCTCACATCATTCGCATCGTCCATTTAAGTTGTTGTATGAAGTTTGTATGTGGTACCTTTGGGTACCTGTTCGCTGACGCGCATTCCGCTGTGGTCTTTGACACAGGTTAGTGTTAGGATAAGGTCGGGTAAGTGTACGAGTGTGGTAAGAGTCCGCAGAGGCATTTTTTCTACATCGGCAACAGTGAGGAACAACGAAAAACTACATCCACCTGTTCGTCCTATAATGACACCATCTCATGTAACCTAGAAGAGCTCCACGGGATTCATTTGTTGTAGCGGGTAAATATAAGTTCCTGTTTCAAGTTATGTAATCTTGAAGTTGTATATCGTAAGCAGTAAACATACACTAGGAGGAACAAACCATGGCAAGGCAAACAGAGGAACCGAGCAGAGACTGCCATTTGTGATATGCAGAAAAGACTACGAGCGTACTCTAATCACCCCCCCCCCCTCCCACTTCCACCCTCACTTTTCTTTTATAGCGATTATTAACCCAGGAAGGCCCATTAGGCACACAGGTGTGAGTGCTTTGTTTCGAGCTGCATATTTTGGAGTAACTGCAATTCAAACAGCTGTAAGTCCCTTGACTGAACGGGAACATTCCCATTCAATTGGAATATCTTCACAGCAGAAGACTTTGTTCCATCAGAAATCAGTGAGAGAACCGAATTTCGAATAACTCAAGAAGGCAAATGAGTTTTACAGGAGCCCACGGGCTAATGCTGCTCCTCAGTGACATATGATTTGTCTTTGCAATCACGAGTAAAAAAAACAAGAACTTTACGCAAATGACGTTCAGAGGAATGATGTACGAACAAGCGTTGGCCTGTCCAGTATTTATCCACTGCCAAAATATGATCGACCCACAAAAAAGAAGATAAAGTCAACAAAGAAGATAAAGTCAAAAAAATACGAGAAAAATGCAGTCTTAGACGAACAAGCTAAACCAGACAAAACCAAGAAGAGACAAAATATAAGTACCATCAACGCAGTACCTCTAGGACTAATTTGGACTTAATCGCGCCATCATGTTCAGGAACCACCAGGTCCAAATCCGAGGAGAGATCTAGCATTTTGAACTGCCCACGGTGTGGTGAAATCTACAAGGAGCCTGTCACGGCAGAATGGATTAAGTGTGATAACTGCTCCCAATGGCGGCATAAAGAATGCACAGGCTACGAAGGACATAGTAAATTTTCTCGTGATTTTTGTTAGTGCGTACTCAATGACTACATGTCGGGTACTCTTAACAGACGAGATCACAGGGTGTATCGCTTTATGTTGTTTCCCTTTGTCGTTGGTACGTCAGCACCATTCCTCACCTAACCTCATTCGCATCGAAGTCAAAGAGTACGCTCTAACAAAAATCACGAGAAAATGTACTGTGTCCTTCGTTTTAATATGTTACATATGTCTACATTAAGGTTTATGTTCAAAGTTATGCAGCTGTAACTGATGTATGTTGTTCCGAATGAACCAACAATAAGTTGTTACAAGAAAAACCTTCTTATCTAGTAGATCCCAACGGTTAAATACTAAGTGCGTACCCTCTTACGACTTTCCCCGTTGTTGGGTTGTCTGCGGAAGGAGACCAGACAGCGAGGTCGTCGGTCTCATAGGTTTAGGGACGGATGGGGAAGGAAGTCGGCCGTGCCCTTTCAAAGGAACCATCCCGGCATTTGCCTGGAGCGATTTAGGGAAATCACTGAAAACCTAAATCACGATGGCCGGACGCGGCATAAAACCGTCGTCCTCCCACGACTTTCCCCTATTTCGTTTTGTTGATATTGTAGTCTACTGTCTTGCTGCATAATTTCATAAACGACTGGGTTGTTTTGTCGCTGTGTAAAAAGATTTTTCAAAATCATCACTGCATCTCCGGAGTCGATTAAGATAACGAATTTGCCCTCGACGCAGTTTCCTGCGTACTTAAGTGTTTCTAAATTAGTACAAGGTCTGCCGCCATAACAGACATTCCCTTAGGTAATCTAGAACATCCCCAAGCTTATGTTGTCTGGTCTATGAATGCAAATCCGGTAGCATTTACATTTTTGGCATCATCTGTATGTAGTAGTTTGGTATCCGCTATTTTTGCTAGTCTTATGTGGCCATCACAGGCTCTGATGGATTATCATAGGTATTTTTCAAACTGTTCTCTTCGATTTGAACAATGGATATACAATAACAGTTATCTTAAATGTGCAGCTGTAGCGCGCATCACTTTGTGCTGGGGTTGTTGTTCTACAATATATATGGGCGCTTGTTTGTTCATCCAATTGCGTCCGGTAAAATAATCGATAGCCACGGTCCGGAGACCGTGCATAACCAAAGATCTGGTAACCTGATTCAGTTTTAGCATAAACGTCGATGCGGGATGCAGTTGTGCTTCTAATGTCTCACATAAAAGTGCATTGGCTGGCTTCGATTTCATCGCACAGACACATCTGCGGGTCGCTTTATACCGTGTTTTAAATAGTGTGGACTTGTTTGTAGATGCATGCATAGTCCAGATAGTAACGAATAAGTACTCTGTAAATGCTTAGAGTGACACTGGGGTCTGCCCTTGAGATAATACCAGTAACTGCTCGTAGGACATTTAATGCTCTTTCGCATTATTGCGTTACTCTGCTAACACATGAGCTGCATGGGAGTTTCTGATCTATTCCAAAGATTAAATATTTAACAGTTTTTGGACTATAAGTGTATACTAGTCTATTTTTGTTTCATTCAAGCCTGTACATCTGCTTTTAGTGAATGCACAGACGGCGGTTGTCAGATGAGGTTGTTACAATAAATAGTTTAAAAATTTATAGAACTGTGGCATCGTTCGTGACAGTATATACTCCATTACTAATAAACCTAATTATTTACCTATTGATAAACCTCGTTCGTTAAACACTACCTCTTGCTTGCGTGCCTCCACGCTCCGCTACGCGGCCGCTCGGTGCGGAGTACGTGTAGGCCCGGCAATGAGTAACAACCGCCAGGGAAAGTGGGCTGAGTCGGCTCCCACGTCCACACGTATTTCTGCCATTTCTATAGGTCGTTTCCCTCTAACGCTAATTACACTTGCCGTTAAGGGTTGCTTCCCGCGAGAACTTTCAGAATTTCGCTTTCTAACAAGTGTTGGGAAACAAATGCTATCCGAAGAAATCACTCAGCGTTTTCGCTTCCCGCGCACGGAGTCCCGCGTTCGATTCCCGGCGGGCAAGGATTTCCTCTGCCTCGTGATGACTGGGTGTTGTGTCCTCTTCATCATCATTTCATCATCATTGACTCGCACGTCGCCGAAGTGGCGTCAACTAAAAAGGACTTCCAATACGGCGGCCGAACTTCCCCGCATGGGGCCTCCCGGCCAACAATGCCATACGATCATTTCATTTCACTCCCTCCTGGAACCAGCGGTGTAAGTCTCACCACAGCCCGTTTAGAAGAACTAGACAAACAATGACCTCGTTTTCAGATTGTAGATAGCCCCCTTCCCTTATACCCGAAACCGGCTGTTGCATTTACTAATTTATTTATTTTCTTTCTTTCTTCAGACCTACTCTATTATCGCTTTTTAATATAATAATAATAATAATAATAATAGTTAAGGTGTGTGTGTGTGTGTGTGTGTGTGTGTGTGTGTGTGAACTTATTATGTATCAGGACCAGTGTTAGTCGAAGAACTAATATGAGGTGATCAGAAGCAGAGGGATGCAAGTGACAAAATGAGATAAGTGCATCTAGAGCCTGCTAAGGCAAGTAAAACTATTGTGGCCAAGGGTTACAATGAAATCCCACTCAGTACTGCTCCATGGTGAACGAAAAGAAAACTAGTTACAAGGTTTAAAGGAAAAGTTGGGTTCATGCAGGATTATAGTGATTTATTATGTTGTTTATTACCTTTTTAGGATACACGTTCCGAGGGAACAGACCTAGCTGTTGCGACGTATTTTCAATAACGGGAAATGTATTACATTACTGGCCATTAAAATTGGTACACCACGAAGAAGACGTGTTACAGACGCGAAAATTAACCGTCGGGAAGAAGATGCTGTGTTATGCAAATGATTAGCTTTTCAGAGCATTCACACAAGGTTGGCACCGGTGGCGACCCCTGAAACGTGCTGACATGAGGGAAGTTTCCAACCGATTTCTCATACACAAACAGCAGTTGACCGGCGTTGCCTGGTAAAACGTTGTTGTGATGCCTCGTTTAAGGAGGAGAAATGCGTACAATCACGTTTCCGACTTTGATAAAGGTCGGATTGTAGACTATCGCGATTGCGGTTTATTGTATCGCGGCATAGCTGCTGGCGTTGGTCGAGATGCAATGACTGTTAGCAATATATGGAATCGGTGGGTTCAGGAGGGTAATACGGAACGCCGTGCTGGATCCCAACGGCCTCGTATCACTAGCAGTCGAGATGACAGGCATCTTATCCGCAAGGCTGTAACGGGTCGTGCAGCCACGACTCGGTCCCTGAGTCAACAGATGGGGACGTTTGCAAGACAACGACCATCTGTACGAACAGTTGGACGACGTTTGCAGCAGCGTGGACTATCAGCTCGGAGGCCATGGCTGTGGTTACCCTTGACGCTGCATTACAGACAGGAGCGCCTGCGATGGTGTACTCAACGACGAACCTAGGTGCACGAATGGAAAAACGTCATTTTTTCGGATGAATCCAGGTTCTGTTTACAGCATCATGATGGTCGCATCCGTGTTTGGCGACATCGCGGTGAACGCAAATTGGAAGCGTGTATTGGTCATCACCATAGTGACGTATCACCCGGCGTGAGGGTATGGGGTGCCATTGGTTACACGTCTCGGTCACCTGTTGTTCGCACTGACGGCTATTTGAACAGTGGACGTTACATTTCCTATGTGTTACGACCCGTGGCCGGTCGTAGGTGCCTTGTCGGTCCGCGCGGCTCCCCCGTCGGATGTTCGAGTCCTTCCTCGGGCATGTGTGTGTGTTTGTTGTCCATAGCGTAATTTAATTTAAGTTAGATTAAGTAGTGTGTAGGCATAGTGACCGATGACCGCAGCAGTGTGCTCCGATAAGACTTAACACAAATTTCCAATTTCTGAAACCTGGTGAACTATAACATTACTTTCCTCCAAACGACAACAAGTGTTTATGCACCCTCTAACAACCCTACCACAACAAAGGTCATCATTTAATAACGAAAGTGGTGTTGCTCACGCTGCTAAATACTGCATTTTCGGGCAACAACTAACTTATTATGTGGCAGGTGTTCCTAGAGCACAGTTAATAAAGTCATTCCATGTGATAATCAAAAACTAGGCACTCATCTTTTTGTGTTTCCCACGCTGGTCTCGTCGTGAAATCATGGCTCAATTATTGAAAATCTAGGTGGTTATGACTCCAAGCTCCGATGCAAAGAGGCCTAGGTTTCATTCTGCTACATTCAAAAGTGTTGTACATGCACTTCACAAATCATTCTTGAAGATTACACTTTTGCAGGACAATGGTGATGTAAAAAAAAAAAAAAACAATCAGCACTCCGAATTTAAGTTACACTTCTTTTTAATTGCAATATCACGTAAACACAAAACATCACTTCACAATACAAAACATACTTGAAAACATCTTCCTCACAGTCACTGTTAAAGTTCACATTTTATAAGCGGACTACAATACGCGTCTTTCCAACATGAGGTCCAAGACTTGACCTTCTCAAGGTCCGACTCTCTAACAACTCAACAACTAACTAACTATCGGTTACGCGCCCAAAAATCTGATTTACAAGTACGTCAAATATCATAGTGACAAAAGAAAGAATACACATAAGAATAATATCATTGCAATATAAACATATCGATGTATCACAAATGAAATCAAATCTTAATGTTGTCTCAGAAATATGTTAAGTAGTTAACAGAAACACAGTAGAATATTACTGGTATCGAGAGGTTCAGGTAACGTAATTCAAGTACCATTACAACCCCTAAGCATTTTTATCGCCTAAAGCAGTAGAATGAAAGTTGAATAAGGCGAACGCTTACTGGACAGACGATATTTAATAATAATAGCAATGGTTGCAGCAATGGCCGCAAGGACGAGGCGTAGCCACGACACTGTATGCTAAAAGCTTGGTGCGGCAGGGACTAGAATGTTCAGCCACTGACGACATTGCCGCGCTGACATGGAAGTAGTGACGCCAACTTGGGCGTATGGGTGATCGGCGTCGAGCGTGGCGTGTCACATGCTGCAGCGATTGATGATGACCGATGGTGGCTGCGGAGGGCTATTCTGGTGTGAGCGTTGGCTGGGCTTGCGCTAGTCTGGGTGATGGCGGGAGTGGGGGGGGGGGGGAGGGGCGAGGAGTGTGTGTGTGGGAGGGGGGGGAGGGGGGGGGGCACCTAACGACCTCGTCCGGCCTGAGGTGGCGCGGCTGGCTGCGAGTGGCCTGCGACAAGAATGAGCTATTCGCGGCTGTAACGATTACCGCACACTTAGCACGCAATAGAAGCATTGGGAGACAATTTGGAAGACAGGGGGGATCCAAGACTAAAGTCATAATTTGACAAATATTTTGAAGATCTGCGACCACATGAGGTGAGTTCTTTCGGAATTATAAACACAAACAACTGTGCAAGCTGATGTGTTGAATCGGCGAGAATGCAGATACGCCATCAGACTTTCGAGAAAACATCATTCATTGACTCATGGAGAGGTAAGTGAACCAGAGAGGCAGTTTTTATGTTGCGATTGTTAATGGAATCGAGACTTAAGAAAAACCAAGATTCGACCAGGGAAAAGCGCCAGAAAATGTAAAATGGTACAATATCCTCGAAAGTCTGAGAAAAATAAGACTAAGCTACAATGAAAGAGTGATAATACACAATTTGCAGAAGCGCGAAGTCGGAACATTAAGAATACAAGAGCAAGAACGAAACGTTCGGATCAAAAAGGGTGTAAGATGGTGATGCAGTCTTTCACCCCTATTGTTCAATCGATGCATCGAAGAAATAATGATGGGAATTGCTATCCTCAGTGAAAGTGAAGAAGAATTACAAGACGTGCTGAATGGAATGTAGTCCAGTGAGTACAGAAAATAAACTGAGAGTAAACTGAAGAAAAAAACGACTGTAACAGAAATGAGATTAGTGATAAAGTTAACATCAGAACTGGGGACCAATAAGTAAACGCGGTTAAGAAGTTTTGCCGTCTGCCGGCCGAAGTGACCGTGCAGTTCTAGGCGCTACAGTTTGTAACCGAGCTACCGCTACGGTCGCAGGTTCGAATCCTGCCTCGGGCATGGATGTGTGTGATGTCCTTCGGTTAGTTAGGTTTGATTAGTTCTAAGTTCTAGGCGACTGATGACCTCAGAAGTTAAGTCGCATAGTGCTCAGAGCCATTTGAACGATATCTCTGCCGTCTTGGAAGCAAAATAACACACAGCGAACGAAGCAAGAAAGAGATGACAACCACATTAGCACACGCAAAGAGGGAATTCCTAACCAAGACAAGGCTGCAGGTATCAAACATTGTCCTTGATCTGAGGAAGAAATTTCTGAGAAAGGATGTTTGGAGCACAGCCTTGTCTCGTAGTGAAACAGGGGCTGCGAGACAACTTAAAAAGAACGGAGTCGAAATGTCTCACAAGTGGTGCTACGGTAAAGGATGAAAATTAGGTGGAATCGGCGAAGAAAGGAACATATAAAAAATATAGACAAGAAAAAAGTACAGCACATCGGGTAACCTACTTGCTGACAAGATTAATATATTGCAGAATGTGCTAGAAAATCGAAGACGTGTTAGCTGACTATCAGCTTAGCTGATTCTGACGTTGCACTTGATACTAAAAGCAACAGATAAGAAACATCGGCAAAATTTCACAGGACTTGTTGGATTAGAAGTAGTGTTTGACAAAGGAAAACGGTGAAAGAAGTTTGACATCTTGAGGAAGTTAAGGATAAATTAAAGGAAAAAAAGGGTCACACACAGTATCCACCAGAATCAAGAGGAAATAATGAGAGTGAAAGACTCAGATAGATGTGCTCGGATTAAATAGGGCCTAACACGTCCCATACTGTTCAGTCAATGTATCGAAGATGCGAAGACGGAAATAAAAAAAAGCTTCAGAAGTAGAATTAAAATACATAGCGAAAGGTTGTCAATAATAAGATTTGCCGATGACATTCCAATCCTCAGTGAAATACAGGAAGAATTACAGAAATTGTTGAGCGCAAAGGGCAGTCTGATGAGCAGAGTATATATTGATTGACAGACGAAAGTAAAGGCAAGTAGCAATAATGATATTAGCAAGAAACTAAACATTAAAATTGGGCCGTGCGGGATTAGCCGAGCGGTCTCGGGCGCTGCAGTCATGGACTGTGCGGCTGGTCCCGGCGGAGGTTCGAGTCCTCCTTCGGGCATGGGTGTGTGTGTTTTTCCTTAGGATAATTTAGGTTAAGTAGTGTGTAAGCTTAGGGACTGATGACCTTAGCAGTTAAGTCCCATAAGATTTCATACACATTTGAACATTTGAATTAAAATTGGAAACCACGAAGTAGACGAAGTAAAGAATGCTTCTAGCTTGGAAGAAAAAGTGCACACGATGGACGAAGGAAGAAGGCTGTAAGAAGCCACAATTCTTGATGTCAAACATAGTCCTTAACATGAGGAATGAACTTTTTGAGAATGTAGGATTCGTGCTCATCATTTTATTAAAGAACTTCATGAAAAGTAGGGAAACCAGAAGGGCAGATAATGGAAATATTTGAGATGTGGCGACAGAGAGGAATGGTGATTAGCTGGACAGATTGAGATAAGAAATGAGGAGGTTCTCTGCAATATAGGTGAAGAACGGATTATGTGGAGAACGCTTACAAGGACAGAATGGTAGGACGTGTGTTAAGACATGAAGAAAACGAACTACCGCTAGAAACAGCAGTTTATCGGTAGATTGTGCCATTAGTCTTGTTTACTCTAACAATGAGCTGCTATAGTGTGGCACAGTGATTTCATTGTGTACCAGGATTGTTGCCGACACGTACCAGTAAACAGTCAAAAAGCTACTAACATAATTTTACCTTCCTCAGGTGACATCGTCATACAGATAAGAAATCCTTATCAAAATCGATAATACTTCTCCGTAAAATATTTGCTTTGCATCTCTTGCCTATTTGTTTCATTATTTTGTCGGAACTGTCTTATTTTTCAGTATAATTTTTTCCACAACTTTGCAACTTTGCTGTCTCTGTCTCTTTCCTGCCGGCCGAAGTGGCCGTGCGGTTAAAGGCGCTGCAGTCTGGAACCGCAAGACCGCTACGGTCGCAGGTTCGGATCCTGCCTCGGGCATGGATGTTTGTGATGTCCTTAGGTTAGTTCGGTTTAACTAGTTCTAAATTCTAGGGGACTAATGACCTCAGCAGTTGAGTCCCATAGTGCTCAGAGCCATTTGAACCATTTGTCTCTTTCCTCTCCCTCTCTCTTACACATACACTCACTCACTCACACACACACACACACACACACACACACACACACACACACGAAAGGGGACTCCAGGCTGTAACACTCCGCAATCACATTTTTCCACTGAAGACCTAGCTTTATGCGTTTTAGACCACTTATAAGGCATTTCATGTTTTCTTTAACTTTTTGCACTATGATACATTTATAAGAGGAAATGAGCCAATATCAGGACGTACTACTATGCACATGTGAGAAGAAAAGGTCTTTAAAGTGAAATAACTCTGTAAAAGAGGACGGCAAACGAGTTTCCTAGCGAGGAGAGCACATCTAAATCTTTTCTTCCATTATCACCCATGCTAAGATGACAACATGGCCAACACATCCCTTAGCTATTCAGAGTGTCCACATTTTGAGAGATGGTGGTCGGGACCAAAAAAGGATAAACGCCCAGTGAACATGGGTTCTAAAATGCGCACCTTAAGTGCTATAACCTCTTGTTCAGTAGAAGACACGCGTTTTAGAGTAGTAAAATTGAGCAAGTGCTAATAGCTCTTAAGGTATGCAATTTTGCTGGACATTTTTGTCTCATTGTGGTCCATACTCTCACTTGCCAGAATATGGAATACTTCTTTTTAAGATCTAGTTAGCGTGTGCTTTTCGTGCTAAGCAGGTTCGCCTCCGTAGCTAAGGGTTCCGTGTGGAAGAGTTTCCTCGCTCGGGGACTTGGTGTTGCGTCGCCCTCATCTTTATTTCATCTTCATCGACACGCAAGTCGCCCAGGTGGCCTCAAATATAAAAAGACTTGCACCAGGCGGGCTGTAACATGCCATAAGCATATTTTTTGCGTTGGAGACCCAGACATATGCGTTCTAGGCCACTTAAAAAGTACTTCATATTTTCGTTAACTCTCTGCGCTACGGTACAAACAATTCATAATTTTGGTTCCAAAGTTCCAGTTTTCGCGCCCTTTTCTGTAATATCGGATGTAAGTGAACAGTTTTTTTAACTTCCCTGTAGTATATTGTTGCCTGCAACAGTTCTTCTGAACGAAGGTCTTGCGGAGAAGGCGCAGTTGGTAACATGACAGCGTGGGAACGCTTAAGTCATTACGCGCTGAGTCACTTAACTTGGTCCTTCAAAGTACTCAAGTCGTTGACAAGGAGAAAAAAGAGGACGCACTCTAAACGTTATTACTAGGGTTTCTATTGCTGTTTCTAGGCCCATACTCCTCTCATGACGTACACTTAAGCAAACAGTGACGTAAAAGCCATCCATAGACGGATGCGTATATTTTATGTTGTGAGCTATTCAATCGACACCGCTCCTTGTATGTTATTTCAGTCTATGCGAGAGCTCCGCTATCGCAAAGTACTTCTACAGAGAGTGTGTTAGCTTGTAATAACATTAAACTCATTCTTTGTATTATTTTGTGTTCTAACATAAATACAAGCATATACTGCATTGACCCATAGTTATCTCGGAAGGTTGTAGTAACTGTGTACTTTAAGAATTATATTTTTAGTGGTGAAAGTACTTGGTATAGTTTATCAGTATTATGTTCCGCATACAACAGTTTGTAAGCGTAAGTAGACTAAGCGCAAGAACAATTGGGTTGTGTGTCTATTGACTGACTTTTGGCTGCGCTAGAGAGCAAATGAGCTATCTGATTGCTTTTGGAAGGTGATGAAGAATGACAGTGCATTGTACAGAGTACGCTGTTGTAACGAGTCATGGAGTTGTTACTCAAATTATAGGTACTCCGATGTCGTGTGCCTTGTACGGTTGCGTGAACCGTGAAAGTGGAACTCCTTCGAACTGTGTTACAATGCAATGAGGAAGACAGTTTGCTTACAAAGTATAGAGAACTTTTTAAATTATTAGAAACAGTACATTTTCATTAATGTGTGAAATATTAGAAATGTTATGCTGCATATGTGTTTCCCTGTTTGCCATATATGACTATCCCGTAGCCACATCTAAGTCGTTATCCGCTTTGCTAATAATATGATAAGACCCAACAACTTCAATTAGCGCTAAAATTTATTGGTCGTTCGGTCACGTGTACTGGGGCTATGATTAACAAAACTTCCGCACCAGAACAATGTTCGTCTTTGCAAGGTTATTTACATGGAAGTGTGACTTGGAAATGAAGATAATGTGATCTGTCTTTAAAAAAATAGCTCTGCAAACTGTTCGGACATTGAGTAAATCCCTCTTGTTTTCTTTAATATGAATTCTTACAGAGGGTAAATTATGCTAAATTCAGGCCGGAACCAAGTAACTTTAATTTGTATTCTTAATGTGCTAACTGGATTGAACATGGTCAGACCACAGTTTGGAAATTTGTGGTGAGGTCTCATGGGAATAAACTGCTGTGGTCATCGGTCCCTAAGCTTACACACTAGTTAATCTAACTTAAACTAACTTAAGCTAAGGACGACTCACGCCCATGCCCGAGGGAGGACTCGAACCTCCGATGGGGGGAGTCGCGAGAACTGTGGCAAGGCGCCCTAGACCACTCGGCTACCCCACGCGGCAGACCACAGTTTCATTTAACTACAGCTTACTGAACGTTCACTGAAAGTGGCTGCCACTGTTACCACCGGATGTAGCTTTATAAGAAACCACAGACGAAAAATCTCTAATTAATCCATACCACAAAGCCATCAATTTGTTACGGTGTTTATTAACTTTTTGTTACTGCGTGTGGTTCCTCATGTTCTTCCATATGTACGTACCAAGCTGAATGTTGAGGCGTTAGAACTTACAACCGTCAGATAGATGCAAAAGCAGTGCAGGGGAAGGACAGGTAATACTGAACACGTCATATTTTTCGAAGTTATTACATTTTCTGAAAGCTGAATTGGAACATCAGTCACACTAAGCAATACCATTATACATTACTTAATACAGTTATAAACTGTCCAGGCAAATTCTAAGTAGGCTGTATAGGTTTTTATGGTGGTAACGCCACGTAGCGTTCTGTATGAAAATCATCGACTGTGCTGAGTGCAGTCTGTGGCTGGTTTGCATTTTTGGAATATTTGCTATTGTAGTGTTGGGCAGTTGGGTGTGAACAGCGCGTAGCGTTGCACTGTAGTGGTGGATGTGGGGAGAGGGATGGCAGAGTTTTGAGAGCGGACGATCTGGACGTGTGTCCGCCAGAAAAAGGAAATTTGTAAGACTGTATATATAATGAGTTTTGAACACTATTAAGGTAAATACATTGTTTGTTCTCCATCAAAATCTTTCACTTGCTAACTATGCCTATCCGTAGTTAGTGCCTTCAGTAGTTAGAATCTTTCATTTGGTTGGCAGTATTGGCGCTCTTTCTATTGCAGTAGTTCGAGTAACGAAGATTTTTGTGAGGTAAGTGATTCATGGAAGGTATAGGTTATTGTTAGTCAGGGCCATTCTTTTGTTCGGATTATTGAAAGTCAGATTGCGTTGCTCGAAAAATATGGTGTGTCAGCTTAGTGTTGATCAGAATAAGTAAAGAGAGAATGTGTGAGTACGTCCAGTTTTGCTCAGCTGTTTGAAAATCAAATAACGTAGAGGTTTTCCAGCACTGTCATTTATAAATTTTTTCTAAGGGGATGTTTCATAATATGAATTTCTAAGGGGATGTTTCATAATATAAATACGTAAAGCTTTTCCAGCGCTGTCATTTATAATTTTTTTCTAAAGGGATGTTTCATAATATGAATTCCTAAGGGGATGTTTCATGATATGAACTTTTTAGATGTCCTCCGTCAGTCCTATCTGGTAAGGATCCTATAACGCGCAGCAGTACTCCAGAGGAGTGCGGAAAAGCGTGGTGTAGCACTCTCTGTAGTATACCGTTTCATCGCGTAAGTGTTCTGCCAGTGAATCACATCTTTGGTTTATGTTTCCCGCAACATTATCTACGTCACCGCTCCAATCTAGGTTACTTGTAACTATAATCCATAGATATTTGGATCAGTTCACAGCGTTTATATTTATTTGGTTTATTGTGTATCCGAAATTTAACAGGTTCCTTGTAGTACTCCTATGGATGAAGGTCACACTTTTCATTACTTAGGGTGAATTGCCACGTTTAGCACCATACAGATATCTGCTCCGGATGATTTTGTGATGGTTTTGATCTTCCGATATTTATTAGGCTATAAATGACAGCACCATCTGCAATTTAAGAGAGCTGCTCCGATTGTTTCCTAATTCCTTTATATACACAAGTAACAGCAGAGGGCCTATTACAGTTCGTTGGGAAACGCCAGATACCACATCTGTCCTACTCGACGGCTTTTCGTGAACAACTGTTACCTTTCTGAGAGGAAATCACGAATACAGTCTATAACTGAGATGCGCCATTTGATTACCAGTGCTTCTGAAGAGCGGTATCAAAACACAAGTCAATAAATATAAAATCAATTTGAGGTCCCCTCCCAATAGCGCTAATTACTTCGTGTGGACAAAGAGCTACTTATGTTTCACAAAAACGATTTTTTCTGAATAAATGCCGATTACGTGTCAATAGATTGTTACATTCGAGGTTACTTGTAAAGTTTGAAAACTGTGTATGTCCCAGAATCCTAAAGCAAATCGACGCAGTGGTGTGGGTCTCTAATTCAGCGGTTTACTCTTACTACCTTTATTGAATATCGGTGTGACCTGTGCAGCCTTCTAGTCCTTAGGAATGGACCTTTTGTCGAGCGAGTGATTGTATGATTGTGACTGCTAGGTAGAGAGCTATTATTTCATCGTACTCCGAAAGAAAACTGATTGGTGTAAAATCTGAACCAGAAGATTTGCCTGTAAGTCAGTTAAGCTGTTTAACTATACCGGAGATACCCACTTATAATTTATCCATGTTGGTAACTATTCTTGATCCGAATTCAGAAGTATTTACATCTTCTCTGGGGAAAGAATTTCTGAAAATCTTGTTCAGTAACTCCGCTTTAGCGGCACTGCCATTAGTAACGTTACTATTGATATTGCGTGGTGAAGATACTGATCGCGTGTTGACGCTGGCGTGCTTTGCTTACGACCATAATCTCTCTGAATTATCTGTGGGATTTCGGGACAGACATTCCTTGTGGAAAGTATTAAAAGGATCACGCATTGAAGTTGTATCAAACATACGCAAAAAATTTTCGAAACAGTAGAGAGAGCTGGATATTGCTTCAGAAAGCGCCAGTGAATCACCGTAAGATGTTAATAATCTTATTTTATGAAATAATTAATTTGAAAGGTCGTAAAGGTATGAACTCTGTCGTGTAGGAGCAATACTTGAGTTCCCTTGAGTTAATGCGGGATGAGTTTGGTATGCTACGATCTGTTTCTCTCTGTCCGCTCTCTGGCAATAATCTGCCGTATCACGTGTTCTACAAGGGAGCAGTGGGAAAGAACGGAACTAACGCGAGATTCTAAGAGATGAAACTTTTCATCTTTCTCCGTGCGAAGGGTTTCAGCCACAGAGATATCGCAAGGTTCCCGGACAGATACAGAATTATAGCTGGATATGTTATAAGACGATTTAACGAGAAGGGTCGCGAACAATCTGTTTCTCAAAAGGGGCAGCCACGGTAGCTAAAGGAAAGAGAAATGCGACTAATACAATAATGGTTCAAATGGCTCTGAGCACTATGCGACTTAACTTCAGATGTCATCAGTCGCCTAGAACTTAGAACTAATTAAACCTAACTAACCTAACGACATCACACACATCCACGCTCCAGGCAGGATTCGAACCTGCGCCCGGAACGGTGATGCGGTTCCAGACTGAAGCGCCTAGAACCGCACGGCCACACCGGCCGGCAATACAATAATAAAAAAACTAAGACTAAACCTGCGTTAAGTGCACCTAAAACTGCAATCTGACCGTTTCAAAATTGTGGTCAGAAGTAAGTAAACCAACTGCCCGGAGGCTTGTCAGAAAAGAAATATAAGAGGGAAAAGTGATATGAGAAGGAAATGTTCCAACACGGAAGACTCCTGTTCTCATGGGACCACATCAACGAAGTGGAGAAAGCTATGATGAGCAGAAGGTAAAACGGTTGCAACCTACGGTAAAACATGGTTGGAGGAAGGTAGGTGGGACGTGAGTGTGTTGTAATGGGAATATATTGTACCATCCGGTTTAGCTGAGTTAACATTCGCTGAAGTCACATTAAAAACCTGAAAAAATTTTGCACGAATGTGCAGGAAAGTTTGGCGTTAACATCTGCATTGCAACTCTTCCTTGATAAAGAATGACTTCTGGGCTACTTTATGACTCTCAGAAAGTTATTTAGATTCTACCTCAGTGGCCAGACAATAACCGCATAGGGAATTTAGGACGCAGTTGTTAGAAGGGTCAGGAAATCATCACTCACCCTGAAAGACCTTCTGAAAAAGAATCTCATAGAAGGATATTTGAAATAATAACTCTACTCCGGGTATTTAATGCATCTTTAAGATCTTATCATGTTACAATCGACATGGTTGTGGGACTGCAAAATGAAAGCCCTTATGAAAGAAGAATCGTAACTTATTGGCTGAGTACAAAGCAGAAATGATTGGTGAATTACAAGTGTGCCTGGAAGCGGTTGTAAGGCGGAAAGGATATCCTAAGTAGTATTGCCTCCTATACTGAAGAACAACTTTGTTAAGGTGGTATATTAAAAACACTATTGTGTTAACGGATGAAACGTTGTGTAAGAAAACACTGACTTAGTGTGTTATTTACAAAATTATATGCCACAAATTACACTTATTAAGAAAATGCGTTATTCATTCATTGAAATTATATTTGTTTGTTAAATGAATATGCGATAAAATGGTTCAAATGGCTCTGAGCACTATGGGACTGAACTTCTGAGGTTAGTCCCCTAGAACTTAGAACTCGTTAAACCTAACTAACCTAAGGACATCACACACATCCATGCCCGAGGCAGGATTCGAACCTGCGACAGTAGCGGTCCCGCGGTTCCAGACTGCAGCGCCTAGAAACGCACGGCCACTTCGGCCGGCGAATATGCGAAAATAGAACGTATACTTACTATTGGAAATAGTGAAGTGATGGTACATTCGTGATAGTCTCTGCTTACACGTAATAAAATATACTTGACAGTATTACCAACTGTATTCCTCCCGGATACAATGATACAAACCTCGAAACACTGTCAGCCGAATCAGAATTGGCGCAGCTATATCTCAAGGTTCCTTGATACATTGTAGCAATGTTGTCTTATATTACCAGCTGTGCCGAGGAGAGACAAGAAGGATTGTAAAAGCTACACTCGCCGTCACACATGTCTTTAAAACAGGAAATTACCAATTGCACTTTCCGACAGTGATAAACCAGCCTTATCATATCAGCAAAAGAACATGAACAATAGTAAAGTGACAAGCATATCAGCAGGCTATGCACGCTGCAATTAAAAATCACTGTTTATCCCTCCCATACTGTGTTGATGATTACAATGAAATTTTAATCTCCTCTTTTATGGCGCAATATTAAATATGTGTTTTAATTATGTTTCATCTTTAATGATCTCCCTCTATTTGCTCGATTAAGTTATTCACATTGACAGTTTTACAAATACCGACAGTTAAATCTTTTCCATTACCCTTGCCGACAAAAGTTGGTAATTAGTTCAGGCCACTCTGTAGTTGGCAATGCCACAAATCAATAATCTCCACTTTTACTATCTTTAACTTTAGAATAATTAGAGCTCCACAACATTTGATGTTGACCACGACAAGTGACTATGAAGTACAGTCATATTTAAGAGTCTTCCTGCATTAACAGACAACAATTCGTCATTCGTACCTCTAAGTCAAATTCTGCTCCTTCTATCATGCAAAATTTCAAGTTTGAGAGTACACTGCTAGTAATTAAAACTAGATGGCAGGTAACAAATGTCAAATGGAAATAAAGTTTACCTCATGCTGGGATATGGAAAGGATTATAATTTCAGCGTAAGGCTCACAAAGTAGATGCTACTAATTCTGTTTACATTACGAGTATAGGGAAAGATTTTTGAAATGGTTTTCTAAATTAGAAATCGCGTTTGAGTGTTGGTCATTTGTAAGACCGAGTAAGAAAGGTAACATGTACCAGCAGGTGTAGGAACCCGATAGCGACAGCATTGTCGCCCATCTAGAAAGCTGTTTATCTTTACGCAACTGTCGGGCGAATATAGAATCGATAGCATCAGGAGCACAGTAGTTAACGCGACTCAGGATCTCGGCGTCCGCTGGCGCCTGGCACACGAGAAGGCTGACATAATGTTCGTTCTGCGTGGCAGGATCGTACTAATACGTCACGTGCCTCGGGTTATGAAATGGACTTCTTTGCAGCCTGCAGTTTCCGTACTTACAGTGCGGCGACTTCAGCAGCATCAGGTGATAATTGTGGCAGTTTCCCCTGGCGAGAGAGAGGCCGATCATGCCTACTTTGGAGGAAACATTACGTCATTTTGTAATAATACCATTCGTTTTAGCCCGTTTGACCTGATACAATTATGTGACAGTTATACAAATAGGACACTTAGCTCGCTTAATTACAAAGTATGGACCGTATAATGTTTTACATAAAATTGATATACATTCACATACCCTCACAGTTTCTTACCTTTAGGAAATTAAGATGCTGGAACCGGAATAAATTTTTAAAAAAATGAGATTTTGTGACTTTTAGAGGGGATATCAGGTAACAGTTGACTGCAGTGGCGCAAAGGAATAGAACAGAAGACGAATAGGCAGTTATCAGAGATGACGGAGAGATAACAACACAGAATCAGATAGATAAAAAGACAAGGGCTAACAGAAATCCTTGTTATTGTATTTACTTGGCGAAAGGAGAAATTATGGAAATGCAGCAAGTGAAGCAGGCAAATGAGATTGACAGAGAGTGGAAAACGTCTAAGCAGGATTGTATAGAGGGCAAATGCAACGCTGTAGAAACATATATGAATAGAGGCAAGAACGTAATTAATCAGCTGGACTATAAGGAAAAGAAGCTGCAACTGATAATATGTATACAACTGACCGAAAGGAACCTTCACTTAACCTGATGTAATGATATACGTGAACTGAAGATGTCTGCTTGACCGAAACTAGTTTTCCACAAGAACAACAGTTTTTGATGGTTTGATGTCGTTCTTTAAAACATCTCAAGTAAGTGTTTCTGGTACAATGGGCTTGGGCTGAAAGCAGTAAATAATATTAAAAATCTTGCTGAGTATCCAGCGTTGCATGGGAACGTTTCAGACCATCTCCTCCTTACACCTCTCTCTGTCGATCTCTCCAACACCCCCCCCCCCTCTCTCTCTGTCCATATCCTCCTGCCCCTCTGTCAATCTGTGCTGCACCATCTATCTGCCCATCTGTTATAGTCTCTCTCTGTCCGTCTGCACTTACTTCCTTTCCGCTTCCCCATCTCCTGCTCCCTCTCTCTGTCTGTCCATCTCCTTCTCATCCCTTCCCTGTCCAACCCATCCCTACAGGAGTTTCCTGGTTTATACCCCAACAGTAAACAGTATTTCTTTCCAAGTAGTAAGGAATATGTAATACATAATTCACTGATATGGAGCCAGGAGGTGGTTAAGACCTGTGGGTTTTCCCCCGTACGCATAAGTCCCATATGCTTCATATATATTTAACGTATTTCACATGTATATGTATACATATTTCACCTGTATCTCTATCGAATTTCGCCCTGTAGTTTCGTTTTTACACAACTAAATGTTTATGACGTCGTATCTTCTGAACCATGTGTCGTGCAATGGTGTAATTGTGCAAGTACATTCAGTGGTTTATTTGAATACTCTCTACAAAATCTGTTACATACAAAGTTAGTAGTAAAGAAGTAATAAATTAAATGGTCATGGCTGATGCAGCACTTTTGCTGCATGAAAAGAGAAAATGTACTAAGCGATAGAGTTTTCTTCCTTTCATCATTTAGTGAGCGGTGTCAGCAAGAAAACAATTCTCGTAAGAGTTTGAAATTTTTACGTAAAGTTAGTTGCAAGTCACTAAGTGCTTTCTTTCGCAAGTACTGAATGAAGATAGTCTGGCTGTTTGCTCGTCGTGAGCTACGCTTCTTTTGCACCCCAACCACGTTGAGAGGTGTTAGCCCATTGCGGTTCTTTGCAGACGGTACAAATGGGTATCAAGTTTTACAGAAACAGATCCAGCGGTTTAAATGGCTCTAAGTAATATGGGTCATCAGTCCCTAGACTTAGAACTGCTTAAACCTAACTAATCTAAGAACATCGCACACATCCATGTCCGAGGCAGGATTCGAACCTCCGACCGTAACAGCAGCGCGGTTCCGGACTGTAGCGCGGTTTAAGAGGAGATGTTGAATATACCTAATGATCAATAAGTCAGGATAACTTTGAAAACTGAATAAATCACGGAATAATGTAGATAGAGAGGTACAAATTGACACAGATGCTTGGAATGACATGTGGTTTTATTAGAACAAAAAAAAAACAATGTTCACAAAATATCCGACCTATGGCACTGGACAGCAAAACATCAGTGACTGCGCATGATAATCGTGTATAAAAGGAGCTGTAATGAGAGAGAGAATCAGATGCGCCAGCAGTCGCAGCATGTTGACGTTACCTAAAAAGGCGCTTTTAGTGAAGCTGTATTATCAGAATGGGGAATGTGCTAGTTCAGCGTTGCGATCCTATCGACATAGGAAGGGGATTCGAGCGGGTAAGGATCCGTTGACAAATGCAGCTGTGGCGAGGATGATTTCGAAGTTCTAAGCCACGGGTTGTTTAGACGATAGATCCCGTAGTGGCCGACCGAGCACAAGGCGTAATGCTGCTGAGACATGTCAGGAAGAAATGGAGACTGTAGTGGGTTCGTCTATGCACGGAGAAGTCAGCGCTCATGCAGTCGCACGTCGCACCGGCATTCCACACACTACTGTTTGGTTGGCACTGAGGCGTATCCTTCGATGCTAGCCGTACAAAATCCATCGGCATCATGAACTGTTAGCTGGCGATTTAGTGAGGCAGAGGGCATTTGCGGTGCGGTCGTTGCAAAAGATGGCGGGAGACAACGATTGGTTGAGTAACGTGTTGTGGACCGACGAAGCTCATTTCACGCTCCGAGGGTCTGTCAATGGCCACAACTGCAGAATTCGGGCTACCGAAAATCCTAGAACTGTCGTGGAAACTCCATTGCACGACGAGAAAGTCACGGTATGGGTTGGATTTGCCACATCTACCGTTATCGGGCCTTTTTTCTTCGAGGAAATGCGTGATTCTGGTTTTGTGACTGCTACCGTGACGGGTGAGAGGTACGCCGATGTGTTACAGAATCGCATCATCCCCAGCCTGGCTGATAAACACCTGCTGGAACGTACGATGCTTATGCAGGATGGCGCACCATCCGATATTGGTAGACGCGTGAAAGATCTCTTGCGCGCGTCTTTTGGTTATGATCGTGTGCTCAGCCGCCACTTTCGTCATGCTTGGCCTCCCAGGTCCCCAGAACTCAGTCCGTGCGATTAATGGCTTTGGGGTTTCCTGAAGTCGCAAGTGTATCTTGATCTACCGACATCTCTAGTGATGCTGAAAGACATCCGACGCCAATGCCTCACCATAACTCCGGACATGCTTTACAGTGCTATTCACAACATTATTCCTCGACTACAGCTATTGTTGAGGTATGATGGTGGACATATTGAGCATTTCCTGTAAAGAACATCATCTTTGCTTTGTCTTACTTTGTTATAGTAATTATTGCTATTCTGATCACATGAAGCGCCGTCTGTGGGATATTTTTTGAACTTTTGTATTTTTTTGGTTCTCTTAAAACCCCATGTCATTCCAAGCAAGTGTGTCAATATGTACCTCTCTACGTACATTATTCCGTGATTTATTCAGTTTTCGAATGTTTTCTGACTTTTTTGATCACCTGGTCATCCATTTATATATGTATGGATTCGGTACTGGTTCCAACAAGCTGGGCGCTATCAGTGTCCTTCCCCAGCTTCATCTATATGAATTAGTGACTGGAGGGCTCATTGTCGACATGACATTAGTCTCCCTTTTTTCAAGATTAAGGCTTGCGCTTGATAGATCGGAGCTTGAAAGACCGATCAGCTTCTCAGCGACGGTCATGTTGTTGTTGTTGTGGTCTTCAGTCCTAAGACTGGTTTGATACAGCTCTCCATGCTACTCTATCCTGTGCAAGCTTCTTCATCTCCCAGTACCTACTGCAACCTACATCCATCTGAATCTGCTTGGTGTATTCATCTCTTGGTCTCCCTCTACGATTTTTACCCTCTACGCTGCCCTCCAATACTAAATTGGTGATCCTTTGATGCCTCAGAACATGTCCTACCAACCGATCCCTTCTTCTGGTCAAGTTGTGCCACAAACTTCTCTTCTCCCCAATCCTATTCAATACTTCCTCATTAGTTATGTGATCTACCCATCTAATCTTCAGCATTCTTCTGTAGCACCACATTTCAAAAGCTTCTGTGCTCTTCTTGTCCAAACTATTTATCGTCCATGTTTCACTTCCGTACATGGCTACACTCCATACAAATACTTTCAGAAATGACTTCCTGACGCTTAAATCTATACCCGATGTAAACAAATTTCTCTTCTTCAGAAACGCTTTCCTTGCCATTGCCAGTCGTGTTAGTATTTTGCAGCTGTGGCTTATTAAACTGATTGTTCGGTAATTTTCACATCTGTCAACACCTGCTTTCTTTGGGATTGGAATTATTATATTCTTCTTGAAGTGTGAGGGTATTTCGCCGGTTTCATACATCTTCCTTACCAGATGGTAGAGTTTTGTCAGGACTGGCTCTCCCAAGGCCGTCAGTAGTTCCAATGGAATGTTGTCTACTCCGGGGCGTTGTTTCGACTCAGCTCTTTCAGTGCTCTGTCAAACTCATCACTCGGTGATGTTAGGGAGAAAAAAAAAAGTACCTCCGTTGGGTAGACTCTGGAGACACACTGGTAATGCTGGCGGCTGTCTAGTCACAGTGTGTACGACACGTGATTACCTGCTCCTTCCCAGCGCTGCAGCAAGGCGGATATTCCCAATCTCGCTGTCTTAAGGCGTGCGTAAAGCTCAGTGATAAGCGCATTTGAGAGCTGGCAGCGTGAGATAGGCACGGCTTAACGGGCTGCAAAGCGGGAGCGAGAGTTAGGCCGGGATATGCGTGCCTTTCGGGCAACGCCCTTCTCCATCCCCCCTCCCCTCCCCACTCCTCCAAATCAACTAGTGCATCCTACAATTCCGCCGGCTGGTCGTGTGAGCGTCTTTGTTTCGCTGTCAGTACGCGCCACCTGTAACAAACAGTCTCCGGAAGCCGACCAGACCCGGCCGCAGTATTGGCGGGTTGGGACAGAGCTGTTTGCCGGTCGACTTCTGGGAACGGTGGGAGGCATACAAAGGTAACTGGGCCAAGGACTTACGGCAGGGAGTGCGGTGCACCGGAACGGGTTGCGTGTCACGCCGCGCCGCACTTGCCTTGTTGTTAAGCTGTCAGAGAGTGTGCGACCTCTGCGTTATCGTCACGGTCGCGACTTTGCACAGGCCAGGTGCTTCGCTGCTGAGATACGCGGCGCGAAATTACCCGCCTGCCATTCCACAGTATTAGGCCCAGAGGTTCTCGTGCAGCCGATTACGCGACTACGTGAACCTGCCAATCTAGTTAAAATTGTTTTTTTTTTTTTTTTTTTTTTTTTCAGACGACTGGTCTTACAGGTCACTCTTACGAATTACTGTGCAAAATAATATACCGGTACTGAACAACTATGCTATGAATACAGAATCTGATAAAAAGTAACGGGACACCTGCTCTTGGAATAACATTTGAAGAGACTGAATGAAAACTGAAAGAGGCTTTGTATACCTTTTGGAACTATTTGTACAGAAACCAGATGGCAGTTATAAGAGTCAAGGGACATGAAAGGAAAGCAGTGGTTGGGAAGGGAGTAAGACAGGGTTGTAGCCTCTCCCCGATGTTATTCAGTCTGTATATTGAGCAAGCAGTAAAGGAAACAAAAGAAAAATTCGGAGTAGGTATTAAAATCCATGGAGAACAAATAAGAACTTTGAGGTTCATCGCTGACATTGTAATTCTGTCAGAGGCAGAAAAGGACTTGGAAGAGCAGTTGAACGGAATGGACAGTGGCTTCAAAGGAGGATATAAGGTGAACATCAACAAAAGCAAAACGAGGGTAATGGAATGTAGTCGAATTAAGTCGGGTGATGCTAAGGGAATTAGATTAGGAAATGAGACACTTAAAGTAGCAAAGGAGTTTTGCTATTTGGGGAGCAAAATAACTGATGATGGTCGAAGCAGAGAGGATATGAAATGTAGACCGGCAATGGAAAGGAAAGCGTTACTGAAGAAGAGAAATTTGTTAACATCGAGTATAGATTTAAGTGTCAGGAAGTCGTTTCTGAAAGTATTTGTATGGAGCGTAGCCATGTATGGAAGTGAAACATGAACAATAAATAGTTTGGAAGTGAAGAGAATAGAAGCTTTCGAAATGTGGTGCTACAGAAAAATGTTGAAGATTAGGTGGGTAGATCACATAACTAATGAGGAGGTATTGAATAGGATTGGGGAGAAGAAAAGTTTGTGGCACAACTTGACTAGAAGAAGTGATCGGTTGGTAAGACATGTTCTGAGGCATCAAGGGATCACAAATTTAGCATTGGAGGGCAGCGTGGAGGGTAAAAATCGTAGAGGGAGACCAAGAGAAGAATACACTAAGCAGATTCAGAAGGATGTAGGTTGCAGTAGGTACTTGGAGATGAAGGAGCGTGTACAGGATAGAGTAGCATGGAGAGCTACTCAAACCAGTCTCAGGAAGACCACAACAACAACAATGAAGAAAATCACGTGCGACCTAATCAACAATAATCGCTAGCGTGCGCCTTCCATCTGCATAATTGAGAAGCCTCAAGACAATTGGAAATAGTCATACATGGTTGCGTGACAATTCACATAGTGAACAGTTTGTAAAATACAAACGTTGAGACTGAATGAAATGTCCAATGGTCTGTTGTAAAAAAAAAAAAAAAAAAAAAAAAAATGGCTCTGAGCACTATGGGACTTAACTTCTAAGGTCATCAGTCCCCTAGAACTTAGAACCACTTAAACCTGAAACTTCCTGGCAGATTAAAACCGTGTGCCCGACCGAGACTCGAACTCGGGACCCTTGCCTTTCACGGGCAAGTGCTCTACCAACTGAGCTACCGAAGTACGACTCACGCCCGGTACTCACAGCTTTACATCTGCCAGTACCTTGTCTCCTACCTTCCAAACTTTACAGAAGCTCTAACTAACCTAAGGACATCACACACATCCATGCCCGAGGCAGGATTCGAACCTGCGACCGTAGCGGTCGCGCGGTTCCTGACTGTATCGCCTAGAACCGCTCGGCCACAGCGACCGGCGGTCCGTTGTAGCTGCATTTGTTCAAGTCACTTACAAACCCACACAACCGAGATCGTAACTTTTATGTGGCATCTTCTGGTGCAAATGTCTGTTTAAAATAGTCTTTAAATTAGTGCTGAAAATTAATTCAACTGTAGATTTCAGTGCATTAAGTTTACTAGTTTTTATCACTAATTTTATTTGATTCTTGGGCCACTACAGTGCCCAGTACTTCCCTGAACAACTTCTATGAGGAGCACTTTGTTGCTTCACATGGGCCGCCGACAAAAGAGTATTTTAATCGGACATTGTACACTCCGCGACTTAACACAGCTCAGTCACGGTTTTGGCAGTTGATCCACGTCACATGGGGATGATTCCCATCTGTTTTTCCTTTTACGTTACCGTTTTACTATTTTTTAAAGTAAGGATCAATTATGAGTCCTAATTCTATTCTTTCGTTGCAGACAGGACATTCATCATTGAGGATGGTATTTTTATGAACTGACGACGGATTTTTATCGATTGAAGAGGGCTAAAAACTTTACCTAGCAACGCCAATAATTACTTTTCGGCATTCTGCAACATACGACACAGTATTTGTAATTTTATTTTAGTATGAACTTGCAAATTGTATTTATTAAGCACGTATAATGCCGTTCTTGTGGGGCGTATGCGATACACACCAGTTTCCTAACTTGATCCGTAAAATCTTCTTCCATGTTTAAGTCTAGTCATTCAGTGTTTTAAGAGATCTCAGGTAACTGCAATTCCTTATTATCAAAGCATTTATTTGAAAAACTATATTGTACAGACCTTTTTACGAGAAGATGCAACTTACACGTTTCGAAACCGATTGTGTGTCTTGAGCCACAGTTAAAACTTTCCTGGTTACTGTGAAAACCGACTGCGAGGAAGAAGAAATAACAAGACCTTGTGGTGTATATAGTTTTTATGTAAAATTAAGTATAAGGAGAAAGGATGTGAAACGGAGAAGCAATTTTTCTAGTGGTTTAAACGTCCTACTATCGTAGTTAAAACCAACTGTAATAGAGAACATAAAACCGCACGTTTTCATAGCAAAACATAGCACTTTCCTTCTCGCATTAATTTCAAAACGAAGCTTCGTCACTGTTGACATCTTCACTGTTGCTTGATAAAAATGTGACCTACGTCCGTTTGAATGCTTATCGTGTAAAAATCTGAAGTAAATCTGTCAAGATATTAGGCAACACTGTTAAGCAACGAATTGTCATTGTATAACAAATGTGCGGGCTGACATGGTGTGTGTGTCCGAACAATTGTTAGCGTATCGTGTAAAAATTGGACTAACGGCTGCACATCACCAGAGGATCGAACAGTTGAAATCCAAGCAGAAGCTACAGAGTTTCACCACAAAACGTCGGGAAGACATTACTGGAAGCTGGGTTTAGAGATATCGAGTTACCGTTCGCCGTTTACTGTTGACTCCAACCCACAGACAAAAAAGAATTACATGCTGCAGTGTCGGAGTCAGCTGGGCCACTTAGTGGCTTTCAGTGCCGTTCAGCGATGCGTCTCCTCTCACATTTACGCTGACGCGTCTTTCGACGACGTGGTGAAAGGTCACAAGAAGCAGCCATTGATCACACCCATAAGTTTCCAACTCTTTGACTCAAAGTTTAGGAGCTAGTATGTATAGTAGCAAGACTGATTCGGTAACTGTTGAGGGGAAATTTGGATGCTCGCCAGTGCGTGTCAAGAATGATAAAGCCTGTTGTCATACTTTTGATAAGCAGAATACCAAATGGCATATCCCGTTAGGACAACGCAAGAAGTCACAGTTTAGTTTACACCACAAACACCTTGAATGGCTTTGAGCACTATGGGACTTAACAACTGAGGTCATCAGTCCCCTATACTTAGAACTAATTAAACCTAAATAACCTAAGGACATCACACACATCCATGCCTGAGGCAGGATTCGAACATGCGATCGTAGCAGCAGCGCGGTTCCGGACTGAAGCGCCTAGAACCGCTCGGCCACAGCGGACGGCTACGGGAAGACGCTTAATTTTATACCTGTCTATAGCCGGTGGTCCTCATAAAATATCAGAGCACTTGTCTTAGGTATAACAAGATATTCCTGGTGATGAGATTCCGACTCGGTTGGCGTCTATCCCACAAAGTGGCCGAGCGGTTCTAGGCGCTTCAGTCTGGAACCGCGCGACCGCTACGGTCGGAGGTTAGGATCCTGCCTCGGGCCTGGATGTGTGTGATGTCCTTAGGTTAGTTAGGTTTAAGTAGTTCTAAGTTCTAGGGGACTGATGACCTCAGATGTTAAGTCCCATAGTGCTCACAGCCATTTGAACCATTATCCCACAAAGAATACAAGGGTGTATTTGTTCCTATGTGCGCGGTCACGTCTCACATTGATGTTCAGATGGATATGTTGCGGATGAAATGAAAATATAATTCTTTTCAATCATTTAGTAATAGTCTTGTGATGAATATATCCACAAAGTTCGGTAAACAGAGGAGTTCATTAGTGTTGTTCGAGGTTAGTGTTGTGAGCAGGCTTGGTAGGCCGTATAAGGTGTTTGAACGTCTTCCGAAATTAAGTGATCACTGTGAAGGACGCGGACATGCCTCGTACTTATGTGAAAGAGTGTTATCAGTGTTATCAGCACCTGAGAGAATTTGACGGGGGCCTCATTATAGGCTTTCAGTTGGTCGACTGATCGAATCGGGCAAGATATAGATTTGTGTAGCGTTCGAATGTAAGACTGGCCCAACGCTGGACTGCAGGGGATTGTGAGAACAGACTTCCTAGTCGTCAAGATTGTAGTCGATCTCGTCTGACCACCACATGCCAAGATCGCCCTACAGTGCACCATCCACATCGTAGCTCCTTGACAACTGCACCCTCCATCTTCGAACAAGTGACGGTCTCCCTGAAACATTCTGTGTCATCCCGCACCGTTGGTCAGAGACTGGCAGCAGCTGTTCGAGGGAGTTACCATCCCGGCCATAGGCTGCCGTTAACACAACACAAATGGCAGCATCTGGAGTGCTGCCGTGACCGGGAAACATTGACGGCTAATGAATCACGAATCTGTCCCACGACGGACTATCATCGCAGGAAGTATGGTGGTCGCCGGAGCTGGTCCTGACCTTCCAATAATCTGCAGAGGCACAGTTGTGTTACTCACGGCATCACAGTACACCGAACTATCGTCTATCGCTTCAATTAACGCTTGATACTGATTCAGGGAATTCTGACCCCACAACGGTATATCAGGCACATCCTGCGTCCTCATGTGGTACCTCTCATGAGACAGTACTGTGGTGCCATTTTTCAATAGAACATTGCTTGACCACACACGGCACGTCTCTGTATGAACTGTCTGTTTGATATTGAGATACTCCCATGGACAGCAAGATCCCCAGATCTGTCCCCAATGGAACATGTGTGGTATCAGCTCGGACATCAACTCCATCCCACTGCCCCAATAACCGGGAAATCAAGTTAGGAAAATTTGCCTCAGTCAAGGGTGCAACGGCTTTATGACCTTCGTCCCAGCTGAACCATTGCATGTACCCAGGCTACGGTGAATACAGTGTCATACTGTAAGCTACCTCATACTGCCAAGTTCTTTATAAATGCAATTCGATGTAATATTCACTGAAATCATATACCATCTCAGCCTGTGAAGATTAATTTTTTTTCTTCTTTAAAAGTCTTACAGGTGCTTCATCTTTTTTGCCAGGCAGTAATTATACATCATGAAAGACATTGACTAATTATCTCACATTATCGTCCTCTTATTTTTGGTTTCGTACTATACATTGAGTATTAAGTCCTTATCTGTGTAACTTGTCAAATGGACTTTGCCTAGCCAATAACAGCAATTAAAAAATATACGAATACGTACTGGAGGGAGACTTGTTTCACGAAGAGAAAAAAAACTTTCCAGGTAAGTAATTCCGACATCTCGCTTACTAATGGACGGAAGATTGAAGCAAAATATGGAAACTTCACTACTTTACTAGTACTGGAGGACCTGTGGGATGTTTTTGACAGTGTAACGTATAATGAGGTGTTACAGTCCTCAGAATACTGGGTTAATGAGCTGTAAGACTCTGCAAGACTTTAGATGTGGAGTAAATGTGGAAATCAAGAAAAACAAGCTCATCTTAAGAATGGTTGTATCATCTGGCCACCACTTTGGTTAAACTTGCACTCTAAACAAGCAATGAAGCAAGTGAAAGAAAATTTCGTAAGAAGAGTGAAAGTGCAAGAGGATGAAGTTCGCCGATTACATAGTAAATGTCTCAAAGTTAAATGGGCGAAAGACGGAGTAATAGAAGTGAGAAAGTTCTCCTATCTGGCATGTAAGTTTACATAGCGGCTGAACCAGGAAATAAATGAGTACAAACGAAGAAAGCTTTCTTCAATAAATGGCTGTTGTTGGCAGATACTGATATGGAAATGAGGAAGAAGTTCCAGGAAAAATATTTTGGGACGCTTTTAATTCTAGATGTTATCGACTAATCTTACAAAGTAATTGGACAGATAAAGTAAGAATTGAAGAAGTACTAAACAGAATACGCGGCAGGAGACGTGTGCGGAAGAAACTTGATTTGAGATTAGTGGGATTTAGGCTACTGTACCGCTGTAGCGTAGATCGCTTGGAGAGGGATTATGTAGCTTCCTTATTCCCTTTCCTGTTGCACTTGGAGATGTATGGAAGGATGGAAGCAAGATTAGGGTTTATCGTCCATTCGATGATGAGGACATTAGAGACGAAGGACAAGCTCGGAATGGGAAAAGCGAAGGAGTGGCTTTTAAAAGGGACTATCTCTCCTTTTACCATAAATGAATTAGGGAAAGCACGGTAAACCAAATTCAGAATGGACGGAGAGAGATTTGAATTGCCGTCTCCTCCACCTCTGTGCATGCTCGTTCGATCACTTGGAAATGGAGCATGCCTCTATACGAGCCCCAGCATCTTGTCTCTATAGGCCTTACGTGAATAGCAGGTTGGAGTTAGTAGAATTGCTCTGCAAACTCTCACTAACGCCGATCATGTAAATTTCGAGAAAATAACTTCTTCTCTGCCTCGAGCTATACTCTCTCCACAATGTATTTGATCCGTGACTATCGACTCCTCGATTAATCGCCTCCGCCACAGCGTGCTGTCGTGTGTTATCTATGGTTTCCTTGACTGCGCCTGCCACCACACTCGCGAAGACGCAATGTTGGCGAGTGCGACAAGGAAGTCGGCGATGGCCGAGCGTGCGGCGACAGCTCAGTGTACAGTAGCCATGAAGACGACCATAGTACGAGGAAAACAGCTGTGAAATGTACAAGAAATATCACCGGAGTCAACAAGCACCGAGCTATCCACAGCGTACGTGCCGTGGTTTGTTTCTGTAGCCGGGCTGGCTGTAGACGTCACTGTACGGCGATACGGTGCTCTCTACATCCGTCGATGTTGTGTGGCTGTATAGTATCGCCGTGCGTAATACGTGTGACTTGTCTAGCATTTCATATTTTCTTGATTAGCTGAATCGTCTAGACCTTCACAGTTTTTTGATTATAGCTGAACTGGTTCCAATGGCCTAGACTCAGTGGTGACACCGGTTCCCGTTAGTTCGCCGCAGCTGAGCGCTGTCGGCTCTGCCTAGCATTTGGATGGGTGACTATCCCAGTCTGGCAAGCGGGATCCTGTCACCCCTTGTATGGACAACTGAGGAACTAATTGGTAGGGGTTGGGAAGAGGGATGGGGAGAACTTACAGTCAATTGTGCCTTACACACACTATTTTTTTTTTTTTTGGACTTTGGAGGGGTGTTGTTCGAATCAGTTTGTAATCATAGTCTGGTTACTTTGAGGGATGATGTTCGCATCATTTTGTAAGCATAATATGGTGACTTTTAGACTATGTCGTCATTAGCAATGGGACAGACTCTGTGGTAATTCCCGCCTGTAATGACCTCGTTGTCGACGGAACGTTAAATCCTATTCTCCTTCCCTCCCTTTCTTCCTTCCTTCCTTGTAGGATAATTCTATTTTTGTAAGCAATGTAAAGGCAGTTAAATTAATTCTCTTTTATGCTACAGCGTTTCTGCCACAGGGCGTAAGTTTTCAAAAGTATAATCAGGAAGTTCTTAATGCTTAAAAGGCAGGAAGATAGAATGCTGAATTTCTCATGAAACTTCCGGGTTGATAGGCCGTGATCGATGTATACAGCTTTCTCCTAAAGTTTCACCTCAGTCTGCGGGAGATATCCTCAAAGATAAAGCGGCGAAATGCAACCAGAACTAGAGGGAACGCCTAATATACAGGGTGTAAATTTTTAGTTGACGAACCAGAATAACCCGAAAAATAAGCTTTACACGAAAAAATGTGTAGAATCCAAAGTTGATTATTTTCGAGGGGGACATCTGCTGGTGCTAAAATTAGCCCTCCGCTCCAGCCCCCTGGGGGTGGGGCGGGAGGCAGCTTTAAAATTTCAAATGGGAACCCCCATTTTTTTCTTGCAGAATCAGATTCTACGTGAAAAACTACATACATTTAGTCTTAAACATCTGTTTTGATTCTTGGAATTTGGCGCTTTATTTCAAGAAAATCCATGTTCTCTCTTTTGCGAGGATAATGGTTACGGATAAATAAAAAGTACTTATTTACTTCGTAAATTTTGATTCGCTAAAACTAAAACTCTCCCTCTCTACCCATAGGGTGGGGTTTGAGAGAGAGGAATTAGAGTTTTACAAATGTTGACCCAAATATTAATATTTTCCGCAGATTCGGATAAGTTTTGTTAGTTTCGTGGCCATGGGGCAATACAACGTTTAATTATCAAACAAATCATCTGACTACCTAACTAACTAACCAAACATCCTACTTACTAACGAGTGAACTCATTAACTAACAGAGTAAACAAAGTAAATGACTAACTGAGTAAAAGAGTAGCCCACATATGTGGCCTGTCTGAACGAAGGAAGAACCACATAGAATGGAATGTACAGCAAACTTCAGGATAAACAAAGGTATGAAGATGAAACAGTACACAGTGAGATATATCGCAACACTGAAATTGACTTTAAGTATAATGTATATGGGAATTTAGGAACAAGATATTAATAATCTGTGTCTAGAACAATCAGTTACATTAAAGTCAGACCGGAATCATTGCAGAATCGTGGAAGGAAAGGGAAGCATTTGAAATTAAGTGCTATAGAAAATCGATAAAAATGTGATAGACAGATAATTTAAAGTATGGAGTGCTACTAGACTGACTGAATGAAGTTTTTGAGAAGCCCTTACCACAAGAAAGAAGTGTTCGAGATGAAAGAAGGTCAGGATGTCAGCTGATAAAAATGTCCTAGATTAAAAATTATTTGAACTTCTTTTCATTTTCTTTCCCCAGATAGCTACATTTATTAGTGTCAAATAATATTCCAACGATTTCAGAGCCAAATAGCATAAAATGCAGGAATGAATCAAAAACCGAAATCTACATCATCTGACACAATGTGAAATACCGTTTTTCATTCACCACACTCAAATTACTTGTAGCTTCAAGAACAGTTTTCCGCGCTATCTGTCAAGAGGCGAAAAAGACTCCGGATTTTGACTCATGGCTTATTTTATAAAGTTCTTGGGAAACACAGGAGATAGGGTCTGAAATTGGTTGCTTGTAAATATGAAAATTTTACCTCGAGAATTTACTGCAGTATGAAGAAATAATTAACATCTCATTAGAAAGGGCTACGGAGGGCAAAAACTGCGGTAGGTAAAACACTTTCATCATAATTAATTTATGACAGAGAGGATCTCAAACGTGGGAAAGGCTGCGACTGAATGCCACTGAAGCAAAAAATAATCAGCCAATATGCCATTTGCATCAAAGAGAAAAATCTTGGACAAGAAAAATGGTTTAGTTACTGGGGACGCTTTGTAACAGTACATGAAATTCGTGAACAATATTGTAGTAAGGTGCAAAGTTTTGGTTATTCCCAGCAAAGAGAATTGCGACAACACATACGAATAGATTACCAAATAATTTATTCCTATAGCTTGATACTGTGTGCCAGAGAAAGTCCAAAAAGAGAGAAGAAAAATGTAGTTCTGAAATGTAGTTGAGACGAAAAGCGTTTAATATTGAATAGACTAATAGAATTAAGAGCGGAGAAGAAGTTCGAAATATCGGAGTAAGAAACCAGTGGTAAAGGAAAGATGTAAACATCTTACCAGTTACATATATTGTGCAGACATTGCCTGCAACCAACAGTGGTCTAAGGGAATATTACAGGATAGAAAGAGACATTGGAAGAAGAAGACTTAGAATGCTGGATAATATCAGATATGTATAAAGGTACTATCAGATTAAGAATATGGCAGGGGAAAGTGGAGAGCATCATTACAAATGATCAAGCCAGACAATGCTTGAAATGTGTAAAACTTACTATCGAGAACATTTGGTTTTTTTTTTTTTCAGTCATCAGTGATCAATTGGTTTGCTGCTGCCCGCAACGAATCTCTCTCCTGTGTAAAACTGTTAATCTCAGAGTATCACTTGCAATCCGTGTCCTTAGTTATTTGCTGGATGTATTCCAATCTCTGCCTTCCTCTACAGTTTTTACCCTCTACAGCTCCCTGTAGTAACATGGAAGATATTTCGTGATGTCTTAACAGATGTCCTACCATCCTGTCCCATCTCTTTGTCAGTGTTTTCTATATATTCTTTCCGTCACCGATTTTACGGAGAACCTCCTCATTGCATACCTTATCGGTCCAGCTAATTTTCAATATTATTCTATACCGCCTCATCTCAAATGCTTCCATTCTCTTCTGTTCCGATTTTCCCACCCTCTGTGTTTCACCACCATACAGTGCTGTGACTCAGACGTACATTCTCAGTTTCTTTCTCAAGTTACGGCCTACTTTGATACTAGTAGACATTTTTGGCACGGAATACCCTTTTGGTAATGCTAGTCTGCTTTTCATATCCTCCTTGCTCCGTCAGACATTCGTTATTTTGCTACCGAGGTAGCAAAATTCCTTAAATTCGTCTACTTCGACATCACTAATCCTAATGTCAAGTGTTTCGCTGTTCTAATTTCTGTTATTTATCGTTACTGTCGTCTTTCTTCGACCTATCCTCAAGTTATCAATGTTTTCAGCGAATCTTTTCACCTTCAATTTTAATTCCAGTCTTGAATCTTTCTTTTATTTCCGTAGTGTGAAGATTGAATAGAAGAGGCGAAAGACTACATCCATGTCTATCGCTCTTTTTAATCCGAACGATTCGTCCTTGACCTTCCACTCTTATTGTCCTCTCTTGGTTATTGTACATATCGTATATTACCCGTCTTTCCCTATAGCTTACCACTATTTTTCTCAGAATTCCGAACATCATGTACCATTTTACGTTGTCAATCGCTTTTTCGACGGCGAAAAGTCCTATGAACGTGTACTGACTTTGTTTATAACCATTCTCAACCGTAACTCTGGTGCCTTTACCTTTCCTAAAGCCAAACCGATCGTCATCTGACACGTTCTCAATTTATTTTGCCGTTCTTATTCATATTATTCTTGTCAGTAACAGCTGTTCGCGGATTCTGCGATAATTCTCGCAAATGTCAACTCTTGTATCTTCGGAATTGCGTGGATGATGTTTTTCCGAATGTCTGATGGTATATCGTCAGGCTCATATTTTTTACACACCAGCGTGAATAGTCTTTTTGTTGCCACTTTCCCCAATTATTTTATAAATTCTGATGGATTGATTTCTATCCCTTCATACTTATTTGATCTTAAAGATTCCAAAGCTGTTTTAAGTTATGATTCTAATACTGGATACCCTCTCTCTTCTATAACGACTCGTGTTTCTTCTTCTATCACGCCAACACACAAGTCTTCCCCGTCATAGAAACATTCACTCCTTAGTACTTCCACCTCCCACTTCCTTGCACATTGATTCTTCCTGACTAGTCTCTTAAACTTCAGCGTACTCTTCATCACAACTAAACTGTGATTTGAATCTCTATCTGCTCCTGCGTAGACCTTGCAATCCAGTATCTGATTTCGGAATTTCTGCCTGACCATAATGTAATATAACTGAAATCTTCCCGTATCTCCAAGCGTTTTCCAAATATCCCTTCTCCTGTTTTGGTACTTGAACAGAGCATTCGCTGTTACTAGATGAAATTTATTGCAGAATTCAATTAGTCATTCTCCTCTCTCATTTCTAATACCAAGCCCCTATTGTCCTGTAACCCTTTCTTCTGCTCCTTTCCCTACAACCGCATTCCAGTCTCCCATGACTGTTAGCTTTTCGTCTCCCTTTACATATATAATAACCCGTTAAATATTCTCATATACTTTCTCTGCCTCTTCATCTTCCGCTTGCGGTTTCGGCATGTGTACCTGAACTATCGTTTTCGGTGTTGGTTCGCTGTCGATTCTGATGAGAACAATCCAATCACTGAACTGTTCACAACAACTCTCTGCCCTATCTTCCTATTCGTAACGAATCCTGCTCCAGTTCCACCATTTTGTGATGCTGTTGATATTACCCTATATTCATCCGATTGTAAATCCTTGTCTTCTTTCCATTTCACTTCACTGATCCTGATTATGTATGGATGGAGCCTTAGATTTCCCTTTTCATATTTCCTAGTATCCTTCCCACGTTCAAACTTCTTGCATTCCACGCTCCGACTCGTAGAACAACGCTGTCCTTTCTTTGTTTATTTAGTCTTTTTCTCATGTTCACCCTCCCCTTGGCAGTCCCGTCCTGAAGATCCGAATGAGGGATCATTCCGGAATCTCTTACCGATGGAGAAATCACCACGACACTTTTTCATTTATAGGCCACATGTCCTCTTTATACACAGCATATATCTTCAATGCAGTGTTTTCCTTTGCCTTCTGCTTGCTCATGCCGTTGGTCTTGCTGATTCTTTCGCCTTTAGGGGCAGTTTCCCACCCAAGGGCAAGAGAATGCCCTCAACCTATGTCCGCTCCTGCGTCCTCTTTGATAGGGATGTTGACAAAACGAGGGTGACTTATCATGCCGGAAATCTTCATCCGTCATTACTGGTGATTTTAATTCAAAATATAAGCAGTGGCGATGTACCCGGTACTGAGGACTTTTCGACTACTCCTCTAAGACGTTACCCCTAGACCGTGGATAGAATAGGATAGGTACGTAAAAGGGAAAAGGTCAGCTGCACAGCGAAAGAGAATAGCACACCGGCAAACCAATCGAAGAAAATACAGCCCTTACACCTCTCGTGTAAATTGTGGTAAATTTACATGTCTCTAGGCATGGATGAACTATTTCTACATCTACATGGATACTCTGTAAATCACATTTAAGTCCCTGGCAGAGGGTTCATCGAACCACCTTCACAATTCCCTATTATTCCAATCTCGTACAGCGCGCGGAAGGAATGAACACGTATATCTTTCCGTACGAGCTCCCTTATTTTATCGTGGTGATCGTTTCTCCCTATGTAGGTCGGTGTCAACAAAATATTTTCGCATTCGGAGGAGAAAGTTGGTGATTGGAATTTCGAGAGAAGATTCCGTCGCAACGAAAAACGCCTTTCTTTTAATGTTGTCCATCCCAAATCCTGTATCATTTCTGTGAGACTCTCTCCCATATTTAACAATAATACAGAACGTCGTACCTTTCTTTAAACTTTTCCAGTATACTCAATGAGTCCTATCTGGTAAGGATCCCACACCGCGCAGTTGTATTCTAAAAGAGGACGGATAACCGTAGTTTAGGCGGTCTCCTTAGTAGGTCTGTTACATTTTCTAAGTGTCCTGCCAGTAAAACGCAGTCTTTGGTTCGCCTTCCCCACAACATTTTCTATGTGTTCGTTCGAATTTAAATTGTTCGTAATTGTAATACCGAGGTATTTAGTTGAATTTCGGCTTTTAGATTAGACTGATTTATCGTGTAACCGAAGTTTAACGCGTTCCTTTTAGCACTTAAGTGGATGACCTCACACTTTTCGTTATTTAAGATCAACTGCCATTTTTCGCACCATTCCAATATTTATTCTAAATCGTTTCGCAGTTTGTTTTGATCTTCTTATGACTTTATTAGTCGCTAAACGACAGCGTCATCTGCGAACAACCGAAGACGGTTCCTCAGATTGTTTCCCAAATCGTTTATATAGATAAGGAACAGCAAAGGGCCTATAACACTACCTTGGGGAACGCCTGAAATCACTTCTGTTTTACTCGATGACTTTCCGTCAATTACTACGAACTGTGACCTCTCTGACTCTCTGTGCTGTTTCTAAAGGTACGAATACATCGAGAGGAATTTGCCTGATTCTCAATAGCAGAACGACTACGTCATAGTAGATGGTGAGAGCATGCTTCCGTAAATCAAGGAAATAAGTATTTTCCCTAATTTATCGAAAACATATAAAAGAAGACGTGTGAACATCTGTTGTAAAAATACAGCACGTAAGACGTGATTACACTGTGGCTAATCTATCTGTGTGAAGACTGTTTCGACAGACTAAAACTCTGGATTGGATAGAGATTACAGTTTTATTCGCACAATCAGTTTATTTATTATATGCTGTTTCCAATGACGTTAAAATGCTCAAATTATGAATTACTGGAAGGATAACACACCACCGACATTATGTATTAAATACGTCTCACTCAATACATCTATTCTCTTCTACCTTTCCTTTCTTATGTTATTATTGGGGTGCAGTCAGAATGATGGTGTTTAACAAGTGGTTAAAGATAAATGGAAATTAATGTTTTATACTATTAGAATGAACTGCCGAGGATACGTCTTCTTCAATTGCAAATGCGAAATTTTTGATGTGAAGAACGGAAAAATAGCTATGGTGTAACGCGTAAAATAATATGGCAACTAAACAACATTAAAGCACTTACCCTATGGACCCGTAAAAAGCAGAAAAAACCCGGGAGTGCCCTGTTACAAGATTTTGTAATGTCCCCACAGAAAATATCCTCTACCACGCACCAATTAATCATTGTCAATCAAACCATCTACATTCATTCACTTTGGAAAAGTATCTGATCTGATTTTCTCGTAACATATGCGGCGACAGCTCGACGACGCCAAAGTATTTTCTAGTGCGTTTATTCTTTGAAATAACAGAAATGCATATATGCATTCTCCATGGTTGTTAGAGAGGGGTAACTAGGACAGCTTCTGGAGTATCGATTGAGGGATTGACGTGTTTCTGAGAGATCCATATTCTGCTTTTCTTCTCGCTAAAGCGAGCCAATTAACATTTGTGCCGCTAGCGGTTTGTTTGAATAGAAAGAGACTGTAAACGGAAAAAAATTAAGACGTGGAATCACCGGAGATCTGGACATGTAATGGAGATGGATTTAATACACAATTTCCTTCATAAATAAGGTTTGTGACTTTTTTTGTTCCGGAGTGAATGAACGAATGATTTTTTTCTGAATCATTTGATGATCACATTGGCCCTGTAATTAGTGGGGAAGTTTCAGCTGTGTCGAAGAGAGCCTGCAATCACTGAGTCTGTGTTAAATCGTCCAAAAAGGCTTCGTACACGTCTGGAATTCGCAATCTTTCGTAAAAGGAACAAATTGTCCACACGATTGATTCTCCCGACTGAATGCAGTGTTTTACGAGACTGTAACAGCTGTAGTGCGGAGGGTGAAAGGAAAACCGATTTGCAGGGAGAGTTCTAGGAAAGTGCGCTACGTCTAAAGCGGTTGCGTGGATGGAACCACATCGTAGTTGGCAAGTAGCATGTTTCATTCTGACTTGTTATTTAATACAGGACGTACTTTCTAAAAGCACTTCTAGGTCATCTTCCATTTTCCTGCTCCCTTGTAGGCCAAAAAACAGGAAGAATAGAACGATTGCGAAAACGGCACCATTAAATTTACTAACTGCTCTTGTTTGAGAACAGTGCTTCAAAACTTTGATAACGACGCACTTCGCTTTAACCGCTCTTCTTGAAAAACCATTAAAGCGGTTGTTCGATAAAACAGCTGTAGTTATGTACCCTAACGTCCTGTGGGGATTTTTTTCTGGGTAATGATTGCGACTTTTACAAACTTAAAATGAGGAAAATATACTAACTCTTAGGTAACAATAACACTTGTGAAACTGGTTATTTAAATAACAGACAACAGAACTGAGTTGATACTATCGATATCTCTAAGGTATCTAATGAACTGCCAAATGAAATCGAAATATTTTCTTTCTATTGAGATAAATAACAATCATTAAGCGAATACACTTCAGCGTGTTATGTAATTAACTATTTTATTTGAGGCTCATATGTATTTCAGCACCTTTTGTGCCATTACCAGTAGCCATTAAAAAGAACAGTTGTTTTCGTAATAAGCGGAACTGAACTCCGATACTTAAATCTCTTAATACAGCAGCTGCTAGAGTTCAGAAACCAAACGATAATATAATGAAGAATTTTTCTGGCGATCTATTCTATTCCCGAGTCGGGGCAGAGCTTAGATGAATATAGTAAACAAATGTTTACGGCACTTGTTTCGAAATTCTCTTCAAGTCATTAATGAAGAATACAATATGACATTATAATAGCAGATGCCTTCTGACACCTTTTCTTCTACCTTTCCTTACTTATTGCTGATATTGTGTTGCACTGAGAACGATAGTCACTAAAAATTCGTTAAAGAAATATTCTAATTGATATTCTTAATACTATTACAGTGCGCTGCCGAACATAAGCATTCTTCATTTGCAGTTGCGAATTTTTTGATGGGAAGAACGGACAAATAACTTTGATGTGATGTGACAACTATACGGCAACAAAACAACAGTACGCGTGATGTGACTGTGGGAAAAATGTGAAAATCAAAGCTTAAAAAAGGAAACAAAATTAAGAAAATATGACAATGGTACTACGTCGCAACTAGGAAAGAAGAAACCTGTACATCAGGGTATGAAGTGCGTGGCGCGAAAGTGTACCGCTAAAGGAAAGAGGGGAAAAGGTAGAAGTATTTCTACAATTGCGCTAAAGGAGAGTTGACGAGAGATCTACATATCTGAGACCAAAAGCTTCATTTACAAATGTCAGTAGTGGTATCAAAATATACGAGACTAGGGAAGGAACGTAATAATCAACTTTCAGAATATGCCAAAAGGAAACAGCTGGAAACTACGAGATGAGTGTACAGTATGAACTCCACGCAATTTTAGGCCCTATGGTCATTGGTACACAATCCGTGGTTGTAGGATTTGTGTTATACTCCGCAGTTAATATTACAAAATTTGTTTCATAGTTTCAGTAAAAGGCTAGTTTTGAGGAATGAAGTATGTCTGCAGCTTGGTGGATCGGAGATAAATGGTTAGAAGCTATCAGTAGATAAAAATTATCAGAGCAGTCAGACTTTACTTAATCCTAGATTAAACTCGTGGATGACAGCTGTCCCACCGTGATATTTCTGTCGCTGGACGTTTATTTTTGGTGTTTCTTGTGGCGGCAAGAACATACTTCTGCTTCCTGTCCACAGCTTGTACGAAAGAAATATCCTCTGCAGAAGCATCTTTGGGTGACAGCTGTCAATCGAGCAGCTACAAACATAACAAGTAAAATGTCAAAACGCCAGAAGACGGAGATGACATGACGTGGATGTTGTTCTGCAGTGGCTTGAGGAGGAAGAGGAGGCGTCGGACGTTTGTAATGTGTTCCGATGAAAATAATGATGAAATTGATCACCTGACACCAAGTGACCACGACACTGAATTGGTACCAGAAATGAGTGGTGAAGATAATAGTAAGTGTGCATCCAGTCTGAATTTCTTTATGGAAAGGATATTGATAAAAGACGTGGCAGACAATTTTCTCGAACAAAATGTGCATACTCCAGTAAGTAACGCAGTTATTCATCTTCTTGGAAGCAAAGGTGGGGCTCATTCTGTCAGTACTCCAACAGAAGCAGTGAATTTATATGCTGATGACAACATGCAAATTACTGTTTCTTGTACTGACATATACACTCAAAACCATCGTTCAAGATTTACCAGAGAAAGAGATGCAAGATTGACAGAGAGTACTGAAATACGATCTTCCTTCGGCATCGTTTATGTCAGTGGTACAATACCTTGTTGACGAAATAAACTGAAGCAATTGTGGGGTAACTGTTAAATTCTGAAGGCGACTTATCGAAGTATTGGTTTCTTACTATGAATGAGAAGAGATATAATTTTCCCGACGCTTGCATTTCTGTAGTGTAAATACGCGTAATTCTTGGGAGATGGAAGATAAACATGGTTCTTTCAGAGAATTATTTGAACTTCTGACTACTATTTTCAGCCGGCTGCTGTGGCCAAGCGGTTCTCGGCGCTTCAGTCCGGAACCGCGCTGCTGCTACGGTCGCAGGTTCGAATCCTGCCTCGGGCACGGATGTGTGTGATATTCTTAAGTTAGTTAGGCTTAAGTAGTTCTAATTCTACGGGACTGATGACCTCAGATGTTAAGTCCCATATTGCTTAGAGTCATTTGAACCATTTGAACTAGTATGTTTAGAAATCTTTTATCTCCAAGTGAGGACGTAACTATCGACGAGCAGTTTCTGTCTTTAAGGGGAAATGATCCATTTGGCAGTACATACACGATAAATTAGCAAAATATGGATTAAATATATGCGCTGCGCTCTTGTTGATGCTAAGAATGGCTATACCACTGATATGTAACCATTTGTCGGACAACAGTGTAAATGTGACAGCTCGTTCAGCAGCGTGATATTGGGCCAGACATTAGAAGAGCCAGAAGAGAAACTCCCAGAGAAATACTTCCAAGTAAGAACAGTGGAGGGTACTCCTCGGTCTCTGACTTCAGTAACAAATGAACTGTGTCATACTGCCCAGATAAAAATAAAAACTGTATTCGATATATGAACCATGCATTATGATGACGCCATTGATAAAGGTAGTGGTGATGAGCAGAAACCTGAAATTTTCACATTTTATAAGGTGTCACCTTGGAAATGACTAAACCTGAGATGCGGCGCCAATGATCTTCTCCCCAAGCCCCCGTTGAAATAAGGAAGAGGGGCCAACTGTTACTCGTTAACGAAGAGGGAACGGTTCACCTTGAGAAGGCATCAGATTTCAGAGGACGTTGTCATATCTATGGAATACAAAGAGACAAAACAGCAAGGAATGATGCTTGGAGAACAGCTCCAACACATTTATGTGACATGCACAGAGTCAGCCTTGAAGTCTATTACAATTAGTAGAACGATGTGTACAATCAAAAGTGCATCCAGCAATTTTTTGTCAAATAAACAAACGAATCATAATTTAAAAATGATTTCCTTAATTTAGATGCAGGTGGGTGAAATCCGTTATCCACGCGCCTAAAAGCGCCTAAGCGTACGCGCGTTACGTAGAATTAATGAACGTGCAAAAATTTTTCTTCTTGAAAACTGAAAGGATATCTCATTTATATCATTCGTGGGAAGCGTTTCAGGAAAGCAATATATGTAGCACTTGCTCGTAAAAGGCAGAGGTCCTGGATTCGGGCCTCCGTACTGCACACAGTTTTAATCGGCGGGAAGGTTCAAAGAGACGGTAGAGTTTCACAAGAACGATATTTATTGAATCCGTCCTGGTTGTGTGTCAATATATCGGTTTGTTCTATGTTCTTCATATTGTTCGAACACACTATACGCTCTAAAACCCTACTGAAAATCGATATCAATGATTTGGCTCTTTATCCCAGCGGATTACTGTCCCCAAGTCCCAAAAACCAGTATCAAGTCAGGAAACAAGAAAGATAGTACAGCCCTCTTTGTAACACAAAAAATCGAAGATTAAACTAATTACAGCGCTATCTGAAGCATGCAATCAGTCATAATTCTAGCGCTACAATCGAGTAGAAAGCGAGTATCCCCTGTTATGTGGTACAGCAGAAAGTCAAGTTTCACATGCACTTTTCAGATGCAGTTAAATGAATTTCGGATAAAAGTAACCACGTACAAAACGTTGAAATAAATATTAGAACGAAATGACGAAGTCCACTAAGAATGATACTGTGAGTCGATACCTGAAAAGCAGTTGCTCGAACAGAAGGAATGCTGTGTTTACAACATAATGATGGACACAAGTATGCCATACATGTCACTTACCTATTCAGACACAGTGTTCACTGCTCATGTTTCATGGTGGCGACATTTTTCACACACCGTCAGTGTTATCGTCAGCTTGTTGGGTTGTGAGAAATAAACATACATAATAAGAAAAAGATTCATTTAATTTATTCATTGGCAACTTGGCAAAGAAACGACTCCGTTGATTTACCTCTGTGAGAGCTAGCGATCCGAAATATTTAAAAGATAGGTGAATCCTGGTATGTCAACAGTTTGCCTACTCATATATTTCCATTACTGAAGGCCAGAAATTCTTGCCAGTAAAAGTTGGGTATTTCGCAGTCTCGATTGTCAGTTTCGGCGTTCAATGGAAACTTCTCGAGGAAGGAAAGCATGTACAGAATTCTTTCATCTCCATGCCTTTGAATACACTGCCACGCACCTTATGGTACACGCACCTTGGAAAATATCGTCTAGATGACGATTTCGGTTAGTTCCGGTTGATACGTGGCTGTTGATAATCGCTTGCTGTTGTTCAGCAGCGTTATTTCTTCTACCGGTATTGGTTTAGAAAAACGGATAACGATTGTTTCTAGATTTATTGTTCCGGTCCCCGTTGCGGTATCTGTAAGCAAGCCCGCACACACAAAATTACGCTTGCCGACGCTTCAGTCACATAGTTAACAGATCGATATCAGATGAAGCTTATAAATTGCACCGAAAACTTACGGCTATGAATCGTCATAAATGTAAAGAATGTAACAGGTACATTGTTGTCGTTGTGATCTTCATTCCAGAGCCTGGTTTCGATGCATCTCTCGAAGATAATCTATCTTGTGCAAGCCGCTTAATCTTCGAATATCTACTGCCACCTACATCAGTCTGAATCTGCTTCCTATATTGAGCCCTTGGTCTTCTTCATCAACGGTGCCCACCAATATCCCTAACTTCGGTTTGCTGCAGAATCATTAAACATATTCTCAGTTAAAATATCATAAACTTTCTTCAGACCGAGAACCTTACGTCCATGAATCAGGATGGCTCTGAGCACTATGGGACTTAACATCTATGGTCATCAGTCCCCTAGAACTTAGAACTACTTAAACCTAACTAACCTAAGGACATCACACAACACCCAGCCATCACGAGGCAGAGAAAATCCCTGACCCCGCCGGGAAAGAATCAGGATGGTTTTAGAAAGCATCGCTCATGCGAAATATACTGTCAACTGTGAATGAAGGGCAACAGACTGATCCTATATTTCTTGAATTCCGGAAAGCATTTGAAACGGTGCCCCATTACGAACGAAGGTACCAGCTTATGGAGTAAGTTCATAGATATGTGAGTGGCTCGAAGACTTCTTAAGTAATAGAACGTAGTATGTTGTGCTCGACGGCGAGAGTACACCAGAGACAAGGGTATACAGGAGAGCCCCAGGGAAGTGTGATATCCCCGCTGTTGTTCTTTATATGTATACATAAATGATTTGGTAGACAGAGTGGGCAGCAGACTGCAGTTGTTTGCTGATGACGCCGTGGTGTACCGTAAGGTGTCGAAGTTTAGTGACCGTAGGAAGATACAAGACGACTCAGACAAAAATTTTAATTGGTGTGATCAATGGCAGCTAGCTCTAAATGTGGAAAAAAGTAAGTTAATGCGGATGGGTGGAAGAACAAACTGTAATGTTCGGAAACGGTATGAGTGTTCTCCTGCTTGACATAGTCAAGTCGTTGAAATATCTGGGCGTTTGTTATTCAAGGAGCATGTGAGAACTGTGGTAGAGAGGGCGAATCGTCGACGTCAGCTTATTGGAGAATTTTGGGAAAGGATGATTCAGATATAAAGGAGCCCGCATATAGGACTCTGGTGAGACATATTCTTGAGTACTGCTCAAGTGTTTGGGATCCGTACCACGTTGCATTGAAGGAAGACATCGACGCACTTCAGAGGCGGGCTGCTCGATTTGTTAGCGTTAGGTTCGAACAACACGTAAGTGCTACGGAGATGCTTCGGAAACTCAAATGGGAAACCCTCGAGGGAGGGCGACGTTGTTTTCGAGGAACACTTCTGAGAAAATTTAGAAATGTGGCATAAAATTGGAGAAATTAGGGCTAACGGAGTGGAACAGGGTAGGAAATGACTGGTAGTGGTACATGGTACCCTCCGCTACGCGCCGTACGGTGATTTGTGGAGTATCTATGTAGATGTAGACGCAAAACCGCTTCCTTGCTTTAGATAAGTTGAACCACAAATTTCTTTTTACCTCAATTATATTCAGTAACTCCTTATTTGTTATTCGATCTACCCATTTAAGTTTCAGCATTTTTCTATTGCATCATTTAAAAGACTACAGGAAATTACATGAGCAGATCGAATAATAAATGAGGAGGTACTTAGTACGTATGTGGTTGATGTAAGCTAGGAGAAAAACCTCCAAGGAACAGTACTAACATATACTTTTTATGTTGCATGAAAACGAAGCACAACGCAAATCATAATGGACGAAGAGCGATTTGAAAACCTTCTAACTAGTGAGGTTGCACTGAGACTGAATAAATAAACAAAACTCTCCCACAAAGTACACTCTACCATATTATGGAGTGTGGGTTCGGAGAGTAAAGAACTCCTCGTTTTATTTGGCATTTGTGGCACGTACCTCAAATATTGCGGTGTGACTTCAAACAACGTAGGGTTCGCTTCTGCAAATCGAGACCACCGCTTGCTATTAACCTAATTACGTTGTGTTCTGTTAAAGTTGCGGGGCCTTCAATTAACTTCTGGTGGCATGTACTAAAGGTACGTGCGCTAATTAACACGTTCACATCCCACTCATATGGGACTTATATTCCGTTCGCAATGCACACTGTGTGATGCTGCACGGCTCAGGTATTTCAGATGTTTCGTTAATGTAGGAAAAGCTCCAATACATAATGCAGCAAGAGGTTTGACTTTTTACACATATTCCGTTGTTATCTACGCTTTCGTAACAGACCAGTGTCCCACTAGAAATGTGTGGTGTTATCAGTTCAGACGTGAAAATAAACATAAAGAAAGTATTGTTTCTTTCTGCGCATTTTACGGGCAAAATCGTCTAGTAGTCGATTAGAAGTCTTCAGGATACATAAAACACTTTGCCACTAGCAGTGTACTCCTGTAAAAATACTATTATCTCCGAAGTTGTACAGTATAAATGAAACTACGAATGCGTAACTCCGCCAGGCATGACAACTGACGGTGTAGGTATGCAAGATTGGATTCTGACTGTGTTTCTGCATAAAGCGGCTAGTCACTGGATGGCCAAAGGACTGTTCTTTGTCTTTGCTTTTCTTAATACATATGTAAATTATGAACCACCGAACGTGGACAGCGTGATAAAAAACTTTTCCGATTGCAGATGATGTAAGTGTCATTGTGAGAGACAAGGAATATAAACAATTTAGAAAATAGGGAGCTGTATAACATTGTGACTTACTGAAATCAGATTGGCAGTACACTTCAACAAAATGAAAAGGCTCAATCCAAATGTAAAGTCCGTCAGTGATGTGAAATGGAAAGGAGATAAGGATATCTGTCAGAGAATATTGGGCAATATCAACAGCAGCATAGAAAATGTTATAATGGAAGCGGGATTCGTTATGAATAGCAAAATACGGTAAAGAAGTGAGCAACTGTAAACAGTTCTCATAAGATTCGACAGCAAACCAATGCCGAAAACGATGGTTCAAGTATACGCAACACTGCAAGCAGAAGATGGAAAGGTAGAGAAAGTATATGAGGATGTCGAACGGGTAATTCAGTATGCAATGGGTAATGAAAAACTAATAATCGTGGGATACTGGAACACGGGTGTGGCGAGGGATATAAGAAAAGGTTACAAGGGAATATGGGCTAGGCAGAGAAAAGACCAACTCAGGTCTGCAATAAATTTCAGACGGTAATAGCGAATACTCTGTTCAAGAATCGTAAGAGGAGGAGGTATACTTGAAGAAGACCTGGAGACACCGGAAGATTCCATCTGAATTACATCATGGTCAGGCAGAGATTCCGAAATCGGATACGGGACTATAAGGTGTACCCAGGAACAGGTGTAGACAAAGCCCACAATTCAGTAATGATGAAGAGTAGACAGAAGGTTAAGAGAATCATCAGGAATAATCATTAAGGAAGAAAGTTGGATACTGAAGTACTTACGAATTATGAGGCGCGTTTGAAGCGGATACTGCGATAAGGAATACAGCAGTAGCCAAATCTGTTGAAAGGGAGTAGACATCTCAAGCCATCAAACGTCTTGTACAGACAAACAAATGTACAAGAAACGTCATTGCGAAGAAATATAGGTAACAGAAGAAACAAAATATCAAGAAAGAGAGAGGAATATAGCAATTTAAATCTCTAAGGAATGAAATAAATGGGAAGTGCAAGACAGTCAACGAGAAATGGCTGCAGGAAACATGCGAAGAAATCGAGAACGAAATGGTCGCTGGGAGGACTGACTCAGCATATAGAAAAGCAAAAACAAACTTCGATGAAATTAAAAGCAAAGATGTTAACGTTAGGTGTCCCAGAAATTTCAGTAATAGAGCTAGATGTTCAAATCCAAGCTGCAGTGGTAATTCCACTGCTAAACGCAGAGGAGGAAGTGGATAGGTGAACAGAGCATAACGTCCTCTATGAGGGAGAGGAACTGTCTGATGACGTGACAGAAGAAGGAACTGGAGGCGATATGGAAGACATATTGGAGTCCGAATTGAAAAGAGGTCTTACAGACTTCAGATCAAATTAGGCGGGATGGATACCGTCCCATCAGAACTGTAGGGGAAGGGAGAGACTGGAATACATCCAGCCAACACACAACTGAGGACGTAGGGTGCAACTGCTACTCTGAGATGAAAAGGGTAGAGCAGGGGAGGAAGGCGTGGCGTCCACATCAAATCAGTCAGAAGACTAATGATGAGAAGAAAATGAATAAAAGAAGACTTCTGGAGTAAAAACAAAGCTGTTATCTTTACTGTCGGAATACAGCCCTGTTTACGACTTACAGACAGGAAACCATATTTACTGTGTATACTTTATTTCATCCTATAGCAACGCATTTTGGGGAAAACGGAGTTTTCACAAATAATACTTTTAGCCTAGAAATCGGCAGTTGTGTCAGTTCGCGAATGCCGTGGATGTCTTTTTTCGATTGTGTGGAAATCTGATGCCATCCCTATGAATATACTCCCTCATGGGGAGTATTGTTAATAATGTGGAATAATTAAAAAGGACCTGCTAAATTAATTCAGTGAACAACAGAAGCGAAAACGTTATGTACTTGGATAGCGGTTCTTTTACCTTTGTGTATTATGAGGGGCACTATTTTGCAGGTTTCGTTAGCGAAAGTGTTCCAGAAATTTCAGTAATAGAGCTAGTTCTAATCTGAGTTGAGAGGTATAGTTGTCGCACACGACCCTTATTCTGTTCAGCAGATCACCGCGGAAGAAGGTTTGAACCAGCTCTAATGACAGTCTGTTTCAAGAGACTGATTTGCAGTTCTGCAATTAGTTCAGTACACTGATCCTTTATTTCCAATTTTTTCTTGTGATATACGACATTCTGTTCTATGAGACTGTGTTACACATGTGCGTATACTAGATCTGCAGATGAAACAGCAGAATCGTCTCTAATAGCTAGCCAGTTTATTTCCATACACTGTTCCTTTATTTCTAATTTTATTGCTATTATACGACACTTTGTTCCAAGAAACTGACTTGCATTTCTACGAATACTATATTTGCAGATAAAACAACAAAATCGTCTGCAATAGGCAGCCAGTTTACTTCAATACACTGATCCTTTGTATACACTTTTATTGGTGATATACAACATCCTGTTCCGAGAGAACGATTTGCATTTTTGCATCTAATACATTGTGAGATAAAATAACTAAATTTTCTGTCATTATAGCAGACTATTTAAACACATCATTTCTTTGTTTTCAATTTGATGCTCTTACAATTTTAATGCCATATTCCTAATCTTTTTTCAAACACATCATTGAATAGAAATGTAGATAAGCCATCGCCTATACTTAACACCTGGATTTTATTTAAAAGACTTAGAAGAAATTGTTACTATAAGGTAATATTTTTTATTTTTGACAGAATTAGTTTTTACTGATCATAACCGGTGTTGGCCTAGAATGGCCATATTCAGGTGCTATGGGCGGAATTTGGTGGACAAGTGTTCAACGTATGAACATTTGTGCACCGAATTCTTCCCGTAGCACGTGATATGGCCACTGTAGGCCGAAACCAGTTACGATTATAAGATAAGAAAGTGATTGTGTCAAAAATAATAAATAATAACTTATAACAAGTTAGCCCCTGTCTCAGCTAACGGAATGTCACTATTTTTTTTTTAAATAAAAGTGTTATTTATTGTATACATCATTGTAATTTTCTACATTTTCTATTTTATAGTGTTTATTTTGGTTTGTAAATTTACTTATTAGCTGCTCATCAGGTATGTAATGACTAGTTTGATGACGAAGTAGCTTTGGTTTACATGGTCCTAGAGAACTTAATGAACTAATAAAGTATTAGTTTTCCTTAAAAGCAATACACCGACATTAAGTTCGTTGTTCTTTTGCAATCGATAGTTATAATCTCTCTGGTTTACTGTGAATTGTTAATTCATCAGCTGTCGTGCGAAATTAGTTACACGTAACAAAAAGCACAATGCAGTCCGTAAACTGTCATTTTTTGCGTTTATATAGACCTAGATGTTAATCAGAGTGCAAGATATATCTTCAGGGCTTATTAATGTAATTGAAGTTTCAAAAAATGGTTCAAATGGCTCGGAACACTATGGGACTTAACATCTATGGTCAGCACTCCCCTAGAACTTAGAACTACTTAAACCTATCTAACCTAAGGACATCACACAACACCCAGCCATCACGAGGCAGAGAAATTGAAGTTTACCCTAAGGGGTCTATACTGACAAGCGGAGAAGGCTTCCGTAGGACATTTAACAATTCCTATTACAGGCTTCTAGGGGCTACAGACGGGACTTAGTAGATAGTTCTGATAACCAGCCCATGTGTGGAAACTTGAAAGTCGGATCACTTTCAAATCTCGCGCTACGCAAAACGCACATCAACTCGGAAGTGGGCGCCGTCGTCAGTTCCGGTTGTCATATGACATCACACACCGTTTTCGTCTGACTCCAGCAATCACTGCGAGAAACTAGTATATTCTCAGTTATTATGCATGTAGGAGGGTTTACTATGGTGCCCCACGGTCGCGCTGAACTCTCGACTTTTCATAAGAGATCCTCCGCCACGTAGAACGGAACACGGCGGCGAATATTCGAAACATTGCACTGGCCATGGGCTGTGTTAGGCAACACGCATCCCAGTGTGTGCGTGTCGTAAGGCCCGAGATCTGAAAGACATCCGATCTCCATACTTGTTTTACGTGTATAAGGTCACTATCCGGACATGGATTCCTTATCGGTATTTTATACATTAAGTCCCCTCTACTAAGTCCCCCTAGAAGCGTATAATAATAACTGTGAACCACCATAACCCCAACTCAAATTTTAGTAAAATACAGCTATTTGATAGAGCAATAGCTTATTTTATATTGAGGTTATCTGTCTTCTTATTAATTTATCTGAAAGACCTAACTGAGATGCAATACTATCAGCACATCAAGACAGACGTTCTCAGTTACTTTTCTGAACCCTGAAAATTTTCGCTCTTAAACTAATTAAGTAAAAGTCTTACTGCTACCAATTAGCTACACACAATAGCATAAAAAGTTATTAGAGAGAGAAAAATAATCGCACCAAATATTATTTAAATTGTTAATTCCATTTTTCATATTCACGTCCACGACTCTGATGAACCAATGTACACTCCTGGAAATTGAAATAAGAACACCGTGAATTCATTGTCCCAGGAAGGGGAAACTTTATTGACACATTCCTGGGGTCAGATACATCACATGATCACACTGACAGAACCACAGGCACATAGACACAGGCAACAGAGCATGCACAATGTCGGCATTAGTACAGTGTATATCCACCTTTCGCAGCAATGCAGGCTGCTATTCTCCCATGGAGACGATCGTAGAGATGCTGGATGTAGTCCTGTGGAACGGCTTGCCATGCAATTTCCACCTGGCGCCTCAGTTGGACCAGCGTTCGTGCTGGACGTGCAGACCGCGTGAGACGACGCTTCATCCAGTCCCAAACATGCTCAATGGGGGACAGATCCGGAGATCTTGCTGGACAGGGTAGTTGACTTACACCTTCTAGAGCACGTTGGGTGGCACGGGATACATGCAGACGTGCATTGTCCTGTTGGAACAGCAAGTTCCCTTGCCGGTCTAGGAATGGTAGAACGATGGGTTCGATGACGCTTTGGATGTACCGAGCACTATTCAGTGTCCCCTCGACGATCACCAGTGGTGTACGGCCAGTGTAGGAGATCGCTCCCCACACCATGATGCCGGGTGTTGGCCCTGTGTGCCTCGGTCGTATGCAGTCCTGATTGTGGCGCTCACCTGCACGGCGCCAAACACGCATACGACCATCATTGGCACGAAGGCAGAAGCGACTCTCATCGCTGAAGACGACACGTCTCCATTCGTCCCTCCATTCACGCCTGTCGCGACACCACTGGAGGCGGGCTGCACGATGTTGGGGCGTGAGCGGAAGACGGCCTAACGGTGTGCGGGACCGTAGCCCAGCTTCATGGAGACGGTTGCGAATGGTCCTCGCCGATACCCCTGGAGCAACAGTGTCCCTAATTTGCTGGGAAGTGGCGGTGCGTTCCCCTACGGCACTGCGTAGGATCCTACGGTCTTGGCGTGCATCCGTGCGTCGCTGCGGTCCGGTCCCAGGTCGACGGGCACGTGCACCTTCCGCCGACCACTGGCGACAACATCGATGTACTGTGGAGACCTCACGCCCCACGTGTTGAGCAATTCGGCGGTACGTCCACCCGGCCTCCCGCATGCCCACTATACGCCCTCGCTCAAAGTCCGTCAACTGCACATACGGTTCACGTCCACGCTGTCGCGGCATGCTACCAGTGTTAAAGACTGCGATGGAGCTCCGTATGCCACGGCAAACTGGCTGACACTGACGGCGGCGGTGCACAAATGCTGCGCAGCTAGCGCCATTCGACGGCCAACACCGCGGTTCCTGGTGTGTCCGCTGTGCCGTGCGTGTGATCATTGCTTGTACAGCCCTCTCGCAGTGTCCGGAGCAAGTATGGTGGATCTGACACACCGGTGTCAATGTGTTCTTTTTTCCATTTCCAGGAGTGTATTATGAACTCTGGACAAACTTTAGAACTCAATGCAAGAGCGATTATGCGTAGCATAGATTCGACATGTCCTCGGTAAGGTTTCCGCACAAGTCACTCAATTCCCATAAATTGACGACCTGTGAGTTCTTGTTGCTGAGCTGGCGTCCGATATCGACCCATATGTATCCATCGTGTTAAGACCAGCCGAATTTGGCGACCAAGACATCAACGTGAGTTCAGTATAATACTCCTGAAACCACTGGAGGAAAACTCTGGTCTTGTGAGTCTGACAGTTACCCGCTGGAAGGCGCCATCGCTATCAGGAAAGACATCACCTATGAAGGAATGTAGGTGGTCCGGAATAATGTTCACGTAGTCCAAAGCTGTCACTGTGCCGTAGATCATTACCACAGCTCCCATATAAGTTCATGCCAATGCCCTCCGTAGCATAACACTGCTCCCAGCAGTCTGCGTCTGAGACTAGTTACGTGTTCCGAGCAGCCACTAGCCTGGATGACGGCGAATTCAGGCACCACCATCGACCTGGTATATCTGGGAAAGTGGTTCAGCGAACTACGCAACATGTTTTCATTGATTCACGGTGTAACCTCCATGATCGTGCCCCTTTCCATGGTAAAACACGTTGTCGTTGGTAAGCATGGGAACACGTAGCGGTCGTACGCTGCAGAGCGCCGTGTTCAACAATGGTGTGCTCCGAAGTCTTGCACATGCACCAGCATTGTTACTGTTATCAGACCTGCAACAAATCGCCGCCTGTCTTTATTTAGACAACGGGATACTCTTGACCTCCATGTTTTGTGATGAGGTGTGTTCGCCTTGTCGTCTATTCACGTTTTCTCCGTCCTCCAGCCACTTTACATAGATGCCCACGGCAGTAGTACGCGAATAGGCGACGACCTCCGTCGTTTCCGACACGCTCATTTCAAGGCACCATCAGTTACGATCTGTTGTTTCTCAGAGTTGCATATGTCAATGGGTGACCCCACTTGCAGCCTCTATCATCGCCGGAATGATTCTCCAATCGTTCCTGTTCTGCTGGAATACTTTTGTTACCACGTGACGTTCCTGCAACACCATCAGACTGTACTCAATCTCGCGGTGGACAGTGGTCATAATTGTTTGGATTTTCAGTATATTTAAGTAATCAGCAATTTTCTATCGCAGTCGACTTCAGAGAAATACGCATGGAATGGCACGTAAATGTTAGTTTAGGGCTCTAGCGCATTTCGGTGTGTTTCTGTCCTAATATACAGAGTGCCGTGCAAGAATATACATCGTCGGATGCTGACGCTGCATTTATCAACGGATTGTCCGGGATGAAACACTTCTCACATCATAATCTTAATCCCGACCACGTGGGTCCTTGGCGTCTTAATTCTCTGGTTCTCATGAGCGCCCGGTGTGAAAATTCCCACGATGTTCTTGCCGGCTCTTACATGTTTAGTCATAGTGAAGAGCCAGACGTTAAAATGTAGCCCTGAAAGAAAAATGAAATGATAAAATGTCCTCAGCTTCCCAGCCTACCTCACTGCCTTGATAGTACCAATGCATTACTGACTGACAGTAATTATAGAGAACTTTGCCGCAGATACAGTTCATTCCCGCACCTTGTTTTCATTTGGAATTGTAATTTTTCCGTGATTGTATATTACAACATCAAGAAATTGTGTTTCCGCTGAGTGTTCCAGATAAACTCGTATCTCTGACTTTCTAGTGATGTTAATGAACGCTCCACCGTCAAACTCAAAATTTCACATTCCAGTACTTCTCTATGGAGATGAGGCAGAGCGCGGTTGTTATCCTAAGCTCAGTATTCGAATGCACGGGCAGAAAATCGCTAATGTGACACAAAGCACTCGACGCTACGGTCTATGCAGAGCAAAGGAGATGCACCAAAATATGAAAATACTGCGAGAAATGTATGCTTGAAGGTAAATGCAGATGCCAGCTGAGGCGACAAGTGGTGCTCTTGTATTTGATCACGGACGAGACGTCTCTGCACCGTCGTCAATATGTTGCAAGTGTCAGCGGTGGGCAGAACAGTGTTCTATGTAGTTCTGAGAGCATCATGTTTGAGCTAGGTGAGTTCGAACGGGGACAAATTGTTGGTGCTCCTGTGATGAGTGCTGCCGCCGTGTTTGGTGTTCCAAGAGGCAACGTATCGACGATTTATAATGCACAATATGCGAACGAAACAGTGATTGTGAAAAATGTCATTGAAGAGGATTGTGATGTAAAATTAGTTACTGGAGACTGAATGTTGAACTTGCATACCCTATCAGCACGAAAACAACGCGAAGGAAGCTCCGCAAGCAGGCAATTGCAGGGCGGGGCGGAATTCCAAAACAACTTATCAGTGATGCAGGTACCCGTAACTGGAGAACTTGGTGCCGAAGCTACAACACTTCGACTATGGAGCAATGGAAGAGAGTCGTTTGGTCGGGTGAGTCTTGTTTCATTGTTTCACACTGTTTACAACTTCTGGCCAATTTTACGTCTGAAGTAAAAATCATGGCAGAGGTTCGGTGCTGTTTTGAGCATCCTGGTCATCGTATTCCATTGGCCCCATGGGAACTCTGCAAGATCACAACACTGTCAAGGGTTCAAAAAATGTTCATATATGTGTGAATTCTTATGGGACTTAGCTGCTAAGATCATCAGTCCCCAAGCTTACACACTACTTAAGCTAAATTATCCTAAGGACAAACACACACACCCATGCCCGAGGGAGGACTAATACCTCCGCCGCACCTGCCAAGGATTACGTCACCATTTTGGCTGATAAGGTCGAACCTTTGTTAGTGATGAAACTGTGCTTCTTGACGACTGGACCCCTGCTCAAAAAGCTGGTATCGTCCAGGACTTGTTTTGTGTGCGCCGCTCCTGACAGACAAAGTCAGCAGATATCACTGTTTTGGGCATTTTTTGTCTACTTTGGAGAGAAGGGTGCGTGGTCGCTATCCGGGTCCATCACCGTAACCCAGCGCTACCCAACCTTTTCAGCTGGTGGACCCCTTCTTCAGTATAAAATCCATGGCGGACCCCTAGTCAGTCAAGAGCACAGTAACTTTAAATTTCAGAGCGAAACCCATGGGAACTGAAAGCTTCTTAATGCAAGTTTCATGTTCCCAATGACCCCCCTCCCCCCTCCCTCCAAAGTATCAATAGTCTTTGGTTTAGAGATGAGTAAAAACAACTTGAAGGTCAAAAATCGACTTACGAAATAGGTAGTGCACTGACAAAGCAAGTTTAACATTTAATGTTTTCCGGGGTCGCATACGTGCCAGCGAGCACTGTGGTTGGTCGACAAAGCTCGCTCTGCGCATGCGTAAAAGGTTTCAGCGCAACTACCGCTGTGAGCCGGCGCACAAACGACCCCCGTATTGTCTCGAAACAATCAGAGAAACCGCATTCTCCGGCACTAAACTGTGTATGCGTTCTCACTTAGGAACCGCAAAGGCTGCTTGGGAATACGACCTGAAGTAAAAGTAAACAGGTTTTCCACACGAAAAAAAGTGATGAATTTGATTTTCACATTTTTATTCAATAATTTTACTCATTATTTTACACGATTTGGTGAAGGGTGGCCGCGGACCCCCTATAAAGAGCCGGCGGACCCCTGAGGAGTCCGCGGACTACACGTTGCGTAGCCCTGCCGTAACCTAAACCTGCCACTATTTTGTGGGAAGATGGTGTAGGAGTCCCACGAAAACCTTAGAGGACTTTCATCTATCCATTACGAGATGACAGGAAGCCTTTTAATGCCAACGGTTTCCCTACACCGCATCGGGCATGGTAATGTGTTCTGTTTCTGGGGTTTCGTTATATCTGCCCGCTCCCTGTACACTCGCGGCTGCACGCTGACGAGATTTATGCAATGGCGGCTGTGGTTCAAGTACGAGCAGCTCATTGGCCTGCCTAATTATAAAAAAGATTCAGCGTTTATTCAAATGGTTCAAATGGCTCTGAGCACTATGGGACCTAACATCTATGGTCATTAGTCTCCTAGAACTTACAACTACTTAAACCTAACTAACCGAAGGGCAGCACACAACACCCAGTCATCACGAGGCCGAGAAAATCCCTGACCCCGCCGGGAATCGAACCCGGGAACCTGGGCGTGGGAAGCGAGAACGCTACCGCACGACCACGAGCTGCGGACCCGCATTTATTCAAGAGATTTGAATTACTTTCTTGAACGAGCGCGGGTAAAATCATACACGAATGGCTGAGAGATGTAATACTTCGCTCTGTAATACATTTCATGTTTCGACTCAATGCTAGATGATCGCGCACCAACACTTACTTGTGCTACTTTTGACGTGAAAACGTTTATTCGCTCGTCGCCGAACTTCCTTGAGCGACGAAATGCCTCGACATTGAATTGATAATAACTGCGAGATGGATAATGCGTTAACAAAGGCTGAGACAGCAATAGATTAGGGTGACCAAACGTCCCGGAAAACCGGGATTGCCCCGGTTTTCATCCCTGTGTTCCAGTGTCCCGAAAATTTGTTTCGGGACGCTCAAAAGTCCTGGAATTCAGTTTTTAAATATATTTAGTGAAACTTTCTCAAATCTTTTTGGGATTTCGCTATATTAAAAGAAATACAACACAAGTATTTAATATATTTTAGATTATTTGTCTGAAACCTCCATTTTCCCATACTAGTAATCACAGTATCAGTATTGATACACTCAGGCAATAATATACTTTGAGCGGTACTTTCGCCAACAAGTAGTAGGTTGTATAATTGTAACAGAGCTGTGAAACAGTCCGACTGACGCGCCACTTACTCACACACTCATTGTCAGAACAGTGTAGTAGTTGAAGTTTTGTCAGACAAACTCCAATAGTTTTTTCTCATATTAGTGGTATTATTGCTGCAGTACTGTGACACGCAATGCCGAAACGTGCCTGCAAGTTCAGTGACTGTTATTCCAAGGAATGGAGTTTCATTAAGAATCGTCGTTTTGATTACGAAGCAGAGTGTTCCGTATGTAACTGTTTTATTAGTATAAGTCATGGTGGACGTTCCGACATAGTTGATCACATCAGGTCAAAGAAACATATTAACAGATACAGTGCACCGAGTTGCAGTAAAACTCTACAAAATCATTTTGTGAAACATCAGTCAAGTGAAGAGACGAAAGTTCGAGCAGCCCAGCTTACACTAGCCTACCACACGGTAAAACATCACCAAACTTATAGATCTAGTGACTGTACTAATAAGCTTAACAGCATTATGGTTCATGATTCTTCCATTGCAAAAAAGTTTAGTTCAGCAAGAACTAAAGTGTCAGCCTTAGTGAAAGGATTTATCGCTCCCCAGAGTGTAAAGGAAAGCCTTGAATACATCAAAAAGTCTTCTTTCCACGGGATATCCACTGATGCCAGCAATCATAAGGCCACTAAAATATTTCCGTTTGTTGTTCAGTTTTTCGATATTAATCAGGCAATTCAGATCAAACTTTTGAAGGTAAGTTCCCTACCTAATGAAACATCTGACGAAATTTCAAGATTTTTTATGAATACTATCGAAATGTTTGATCTTGAGAAAAATAAATGTGTGGCATTTTGTGGAGACAACACCTACACAAACTTTGGTGGTTTAAAAAGACAAGGCCAATGCAACGTATTTACCAAATTAAAGGCAACATTGCATGAATACATTGAAGGCATAGGGTGCCCAGCACATGTTTTACACAATAGCGTGCAGACACCTGCTGACAGTTTAAGCTGTGATGTTGAAACTATCGTCATGAAGGTATACTCACACTTTTACATATATACTGTTACAACAGAGAGGCTTAAAGAGTTCTGCGATTATGTGGGATCTGAATATATGAATTTAATATGTCACTCGAAAACTCGCTGGTTACCACTGTTTCCAGCAGTTGAAAGAGTAATCCTCCTGTTTGAACCGTTAAAAGATTTTTTTCCTAAATGAAGACAAAGCCCCCAAAATATTAGTTCAGTATTTCAGTAACACTTTAAGTGAAGCCTACTTACGGTTCATTCACAGTCAGCTTAGCACTTTACAGCATGGGATAAAGGAAATTGAGGGAAGCAGGAAAACTATAATAGAGGTAAATGATGTTTCGAAAAATACTCTGGAAACTGTTACTAAGAGGAGAGAACAGCATTTCATTTCTTTTAGTGTTAAATCTGTCCTTAAAAGAGCAGAAGTATCAGAAGCAGCGGAAAGGAGTTTTAGAGAAGAAGTTAACAAGTTTTATGAGACTTGTGTAGAATATCTCAGCAAGTGGAGCGCCTCATATTTACCCTCATCGACGGTGTTTGATTGGATGTTACTGAAGAGAGTGCCAAAATGGGAAAGTGTTGAAGAGACAGTTTCTTATTTGAAGAGTAAAGAGATTTAAACGATGATTCCATTCTCTTTGATCAGTTCGGCATACTGACAAATTTCGTTGAAGAAAGTCTTCACAAGTGGAATGATGAAAAAAAAAAACACCATTGAATTTCAGGAGAAGTGGGTGAGTTTTTTTAAAAGCTGTGACTGTCTTCAGCATTACTCTGAGTGGGTAATAATTGCAAGGTATTTATTTGCAATCCCAGCCCATAATGTGAAAAAAATATTTTCGTTCATGAATATCCAGTGGACTGATGAAAGAAACAGAATGGAGGTGGACTCTCTTGAAGCAATCCTGCAGATCCTGTACAACTACGAAATGGATTGTGCCGAGTTTTATCACTGTGTCTCAAAGAACAAAGACATGATCAAGAAGGCTGGAGGCAGTGAAAAATACCCTTTTCTCCAAGGACAGTCAATTCCATCTACAAGTGCTCAGTAATATTAAAGTTCATGTTAATATTAATTGATTAAAAGTTAAAGGGCTGTAAAATTTTGTAAAACCGTAATACATTTCTTTATTACTGTATATGTCTATTAAATATCATTAATAACACAGATAATCTAGATTATATCAATCTTTTGTATCCTCGTATTAGTTACAATAATCGGGTTAACAAAATGTATCAACAAAACATTAATATTTAAAATCAAGAAACCTGGGTACATGTGGAATGAGGTGTCCATTGGCACCCGGGTGAATGTGTCCCGGTTTTCACCGAAAATAATTTGGTCACCCTACAATAGATAGATCGTGCCTGCACGTAATTGTCGCAGAGTATTTGTTCCGCCTGTGACGTCATCGTATCACCGCAGGTGCATGTGCGTGGTTGTTACCAATTTGCGTTGTGTAACTTCATGAACTGGTGAAACGTGGAAACGCGCTTAGCTAGGACATTGATTTTAGAGCCATTTCGAAGAGCGCGTGAAGCAACCTACTACTAGAACCCCAAAGTGAGACAATAAAATAATCTGCCGGAAAATAAATGAAAACTGGTATTAAGTTGAAAATCACAAAGTAATGAAAGATGTCAACTGATATAACTCGTAAATATGATCAGTATTATAAAAGAGGAAAGCTGGCTTCCAAAGGAATCTAAAAAGCCTAATAATTTCAGTGCTGAAAGAATGAAAGAGCTACAGCAGTGTCGAAAGGGAGATGAAGAAACGACGCAAAGCGATTACGTAGCCGACCTCATCGGCGATGATACTACGCACAACATTTAACATTCCTCAGAAAGCTTGTTAGACTTCACGAGCCCACTGACCCATTCTAAGTGCGATAACTTTGTGATTTATCTGTTTTCTAGACGTTATACTTCTCTGCGTAACCACTGTATATAAGAGTCTTATAATTAAGTTACATATTAATACGAAACACTAGTTATGATTTCATTGCGAAGTTTTCACTAAAAATCTATGGCGCGGGCCCGAATCGTGCTCACGGAAATCCCTTTTAGAGGCGAAAGCGACTGAGTTAAGAAGAATAGTTGGGCTGGTGCACATACGGGAACAAAGAACTGTGCATGTTCGTCTCCTGCGGCTGCCCCCGTCGGACGTTCGAGTCCTCCCTCGGGCATGGGTGTGTGTGTCGTCCTTAGCGTAAGTTATTTTAAGTTAGATTAAATTGTGAGTAAGCTTAGGGACCGATGACCTCAGCAGTTTGATCCCATAAGACCTCCAACTTTCCAAATTTCCATCTCCTGCTGTGCTGTGCTTTCTAATAGAGCCAAACGAGTAATGGTAGATGAACGATTCATTTGACAACAGCAGACTTGTAAAATGTACGGAAATCCTGCGCACTTACGGGCGTCTATTCATGTACTTGATAACTCTACAATTCGTAATTAAGAGCTTGGCGGAGGATTCATGCAACCACTTTCAGATTATTTCTCTTCCGCTCCTCTCTGAATATAACGTAGGACAAATGAACAACTGAATGTATCCGTTCTCTTATTTTATCACGATCGCCATTTCTCCCTATGTAAGGCCCGTGTTACACTGTCATATTTCTTTGTCAAAGCTGATATGTCAAATATTTATGTCAAAGAAATTTAATGGTGTAATAGGGAACTTCGTCAGATTTCACCTGTCGTCAAATAAATATGATCAAATCTAGGGCCTCGCCGTAGCTTTGATAATAAAAGTCGTTCGTCTTCTGAACACTGCAATGTGAAATATAAACCGCTTTGAGCGCTGGCACCGCTACAGCTACTTGTTCAAAATGTTTAAATGTGTGCATTATAAGGGACCAAAACGCTAAGGTCGTCGATCCTCAGACTTCTACGCTTCTTAAACTCACTTATGCTAAGAATAAAACACACACATACACACAGAATGGTTCAAATGGCTCTGAGCACCATGAGCCTTAGGTTAGTTAGGTTTAAGTAGTTCTAAGTTCTAAAGGACTGATGACCACAGATATTAAGTCCCATAGTGCTCAGAGCCATTTGAATTTGAACACTCTCATCCATTCGTAAGTAATTTATACACTCCTGGAAATTGAAATAAGAACACCGTGAATTCATTGACCCAGGAAGGGGAAACTTTATTGACACATTCCTGAGGTCAGATATATCACATGATCACACTGACAGAACCACAGGCACATAGACGCAGGCAACAGAGCATGCACAATGTCGGCACTAGTACAGTGTATATCCACCTTTCGCAGCAATGCAGGCTGCTATTCTCCCATGGAGACGATCGTAGAGATGCTGGATGTAGTCCTGTGGAACGGCTTGCCATGCCATTTCCACCTGGCGCCTCAGTTGGACCAGCGTTCGTGCTGGACGTGCAGGCCGCGTGAGACGACGCTTCATCCAGTCCCAAACATGCTCAATGGGGGACAGATCCGGAGATCTTGCTGGCCAGGGTAGTTGACTTACACCTTCTAGAGCACGTTGGGTGGCACGGGATACATGCGGACGTGCATTGTCCTGTTGGAACAGCAAGTTCCCTTGCCGGTCTAGGAATGGTAGAACGATGGGTTCGATGACGGTTTGGATGTACCGTGCACTATTCAGTGTCCCCTCGACGATCACCAGTGGTGTACGGCCAGTGTAGGAGATCGCTCCCCACACCATGATGCCGGTTGTTGGCCCTGTGTGCCTCGGTCGTATGCAGTCCTGATTGTGGCGCTCACCTGCACGGCGCCAAACACGCATACGACCATCATTGGCACCAAGGCAGAAGCGACTCTCATCGCTGAAGACGACACGTCTCCATTCGTCCCTCCATTCACGCCTGTCGCGACACCACTGGAGGCGGGCTGCACGATGTTGGGGCGTGAGCGGAAGACGGCCTAACGGTGTGCGGGACCGTAGCCCAGCTTCATGGAGACGGTTGCGAATGGTCCTCGCCGATACCCCAGGAGCAACAGTGTCCCTAATTTGCTGGGAAGTGGCGGTGCGGTCCCCTAAGGCACTGCGTAGGATCCTACGGTCTTGGCGTGCATCCGTGCGTCGCTGCGGTCCGGTCCCAGGTCGACGGGCACGTGCACCTTCCGCCGACCACTGGCGACAACATCGATGTACTTTGGAGACCTCACGCCCCACGTGTTGAGCAATTCGGCGGTACGTCCACCCGGCCTCCCACATGCCCACTATACGCCCTCGCTCAAAGTCCGTCAACTGCACATACGGTTCACGTCCACGCTGTCGCGGCATGCTACCAGTGTTAAAGACTGCGATGGAGCTCCGTATGCCACGGCAAACTGGCTGACACTGACGGCGGCGGTGCACAAATGCTGCGCAGCTAGCGCCATTCGACGGCCAACACCGCGGTTCCTGGTGTGTCCGCTGTGCCGTGCGTGTGATCATTGCTTGTACAGCCCTCTCGCAGTGTCCGGAGCAAGTATGGTGGGTCTGACACACCGGTGTCAATGTGTTCTTTTTTCCATTTCCAGGAATGTAGATTAAGACTTTACTTCCTCCTCTTGCAGCTCTCTTAGCAAATATTGCTGAATGCTGTTATCATCTCGACTATATACCTAGGGCTTCATCCAAGTATATTTCCTTTTTCCGAACGCTTTTCTTCAAAATACACGCACACACACACACACACACACACACACACACACACACACACACAAACAGTGCAACTGTGGTACTACCAACTGCAGCGCATAAGATGTCGTCCGCCATCTTGAAATATGACGAAAAATATGACGAAAGTGTAATACTCTTTTTTAGCGCCACTCAAAGATCTTTGCCAAAGAAATTTTACGAATATTTGGTCATATTTCTAGGTCAAAGAAATATGATAGTGTAATATCGGCCTAAGTAATAATCAGTAGAATATAAAAATGCTAGTGAGAGTAGTTTCGTGAACAGATTGGCACTCCAGCTCGCTTATCACCTAGGACTCTCTCCCCTTTTTTTGATATTACGAAATGAGCTACACTTCTCAGACCACTCCTATCTGGTAAATATTCCATACCTTGTACCGTAACTCCAGAAGATGTCAGATAAGCGTAGAGTAGGCACACTATTTAATAGATTTGTTGATTATTTTCAGTGTTCGACGAGTAAAACACAGTCTCTGGTTCGCCTTCCCCACAGTACGTTGTAAACGATGGTTGCAGTTTAAGTCGTACATAATTGTAATACCTATGTAGTTATTTGAATGTACATCGTTTTAATTTGTGTTATTTATTGTGTAATAGAATTTAACGACATTTTTTATTACCGATATGTCAACTCTCACACTTTTTAATGTCTAGCCTCAACTGTCACTTTACCCATCATGCTGATATGGTATACAGTATATATAATGTTGCGATTCGTTTTGATCTTCTGATGTTTTACTGAACTGGCTGCTACAACCGCTGCTAATTATCAGTTGAGGTGGAAGGGCTGCCCTGAGATGAAGAGGTTTCCGAAAGAGAGGAATTCGTGACAAGCCGCATCACACGAACCAGAAGACTGAAGACCAGGAAGTAGAAGAACTACTCAAGGTTTGCTCCCATTTTTGGGCTTGTAAGGTGTCAGGCAAATCCAACACCTTCCATGAAAACCCTGATTGATAAGCAAATCCAGTAGTATGTCACATAGCTCCGAATAAATCGTGACATTAAATTAACCAAAGTAATACGAGTAACGAGTGAGCAAATGGAATAACACAGACTAACACAAGAATGCCTAAATGCATGTCATACCTTCCCACCGTAAGACAGACGCAGTTACGAGGGGAGAAACGAGAACAGAAGCCGAGAGCAGAACCGTGTTAAGCTGGAAGGCCCTACGATAAGGGACGGACACCCACGTCGCCAGCTAACCGCTAGGACCACCCACCAGCCCATGTTAAAAGCTAGAGCCCCCCAGAAGAACAGTATAGATCTTACAATAACACTAAAAGGGCCACCCCAACCGCAAGTTTTAGCGTGAGACTTTTTCGCGTCTCTGTTACGTTGCTGACTTTAAAAACATTGCCCCACCACGAAAAGTATATCGTTTCTCATTGGATAGACAGAATTTTTGTAGGCAAAGCTTAAGGTTAACATTGAGACCCTGGTTGGTCAGATGAAAACACAGCCAGATAGTTTTTTTAAACCAACTTCGGTAAAATGTAGTAGGGAGAAGTTAGGATAGAGTTGCTTCCGAGACGGTGAGGTGAGCAGAGCTGTGCTGTCTGCCGCCCCCTGACGAACACCGAAAAGGTAATGAACGCACGTGATGCCACATAACAGCACATAAAGCTTCACTCAGAACTGCAGAAGTCCCATCTGTTACAGCCCTTTTTTGCGTAATACTAGTGTCGATCGTCAATTAAAGCTCATGGTGTTCACATTTGCCACTTGAAGTAAAAATCTGAAACGCGATCATTTTTCTGTTATATACACTCCTGGAAATTGAAATAAGAACACCGTGAATTCATTGTCCCAGGAAGGGGAAACTTTATTGACACATTCCTGGAGTCAGATACATCACATGATCACACTGACAGAACCACAGGCACATAGACACAGGCAACAGAGCATGCACAATGTCGGCACTAGTACAGTGTATATCCACCTTTCGCAGCAATGCACGCTGCTATTCTCCCATGGAGACGATCGTAGAGATGCTGGATGTAGTCCTGTGGAACGGCTTGCCATGCCATTTCCACCTGGCGCCTCAGTTGGACCAGCGTTCGTGCTGGACGTGCAGACCGCGTGAGACGACGCTTCATCCAGTCCCAAACATGCTCAATGGGGGACAGATCCGGAGATCTTGCTGGCCAGGGTAGTTGACTTACACCTTCTAGAGCACGTTGGGTGGCACGGGATACATGCGGACGTGCATTGTCCTGTTGGAACAGCAAGTTCCCTTGCCGGTCTAGGAATGGTAGAACGATGGGTTCGATGACGGTTTGGATGTACTATGCACTATTCAGTGTCCCCTCGACGATCAACAGTGGTGTACGGCCAGTGTAGGAGATCGCTCCCCACACCATGATGCCGGGTGTTGGCCCTGTGTGCCTCGGTCGTATGCAGTCCTGATTGTGGCGCTCACCTGCACGGCGCCAAACACGCATACGACCATCATTGGCACCAAGGCAGAAGCGACTCTCATCGCTGAAGACGACACGTCTCCATTCGTCCCTCCATTCACGCCTGTCGCGACACCACTGGAGGCGGGCTGCACGATGTTGGGGCGTGAGCGGAAGACGGCCTAACGGTGTGCGGGACCGTAGCCCAGCTTCATGGAGACGGTTGCGAATGGTCCTCGCCGATACCCCAGGAGCAACAGTGTCCCTAATTTGCTGGGAAGTGGCGGTGCGGTCCCCTGAGGCACTGCGTAGGATCCTACGGTCTTGGCGTGCATCCGTGCGTCGCTGCGGTCCGGTCCCAGGTCGACGGGCACGTGCACCTTCCGCCGACCACTGGCGACAACATCGATGTACTGTGGAGACCTCAGGCACAACGTGTTGAGCAATTCGGCGGTACGTCCACCCGGCCTCCCGCATGCCCACTATACGCCCTCGCTCAAAGTCCGTCAACTGCACATACGGTTCACGTCCACGCTGTCGCGGCATGCTACCAGTGTTAAAGACTGCGATGGAGCTCCGTATGCCACGGCAAACTGGCTGACACTGACGGCGGCGGTGCACAAATGCTGCGCAGCTAGCGCCATTCGACGGCCAACACCGCGGTTCCTGGTGTGTCCGCTGTGCCGTGCGTGTGATCATTGCTTGTACAGCCCTCTCGCAGTGTCCGGAGCAAGTATGGTGGGTCTGACACACCGGTGTAAATGTGTTCTTTTTTCCATTTCCAGGAGTGTAGTTATTGAGAAGCCACACCAGCCACTGTAATTTACGACAAGTTAGATAAGTAATTAAAGATAATTTAGGGTCACTGTAGACCATTTTGATAGTTTTCTCTCTTGTTAAACTTAATTTAAACCTAGATTATAGATATGATATGGCATAGTTCATCCTTCGATCCCTTGTATAACTTGGAAACCCACTCAGGGAATATTCGTTCACATTTTCGTTTAACGCAGTTGGTTTTTATCATCCTCTATTAAAACATTTCCTTTTACCAATAGTGCAATTTATAAACAATGTTTTGTGAGTAGAATAAAATTTCCAATGGTAAACTTAGCTGCTTTCTCGACGTTATTTTACCAGCTAACTAAAAATAGGAAAGCCTTGAACCCCTTCCACTAAATTTAGTTAGTATTAAGATTCTTTTACAGGGAGTGCAGTGGAGCTGACGCTGAAATCATTAAGTATTTTGGTTATATCATCGCTAGTCTCACTGAACTCTTCTGAACTCTATATCTCATGTGTGGTGTGGCGTCTCCTTACCAGCAACAGGTCCCAGGTTCAAACTAGTCAATTCCCTAAAACAAACAGACACCACGCAGAATGTTAGAGGCTCATCTACGTCTTTTACAGATTTCGTTAAGTTAAAACTCCATGGGAAAGAGGTCTTTGATAATGGACGCTTCTCAAGTTTTAATCCATTAACAACAGTTCTCGTATAACTTCGTGTTCTATGCGTCATTCGAACAAGATTTTACTTCAGGTCAAACTTCGATGGAAACGATTTCTGGGCACCAGGGTTTGCAAGCAACAAACATTTCTTGTAATTGAATGCGGAGGGGGAAAGGAAAGGAAAGTGAAGGAATTTATGACATCAGCTGCATCAAGACTTTGTGCAGAATCAGCGGCGAAGAGTGAAAAAGTGTGCCAAACTGGGACTTGAACACAGGATCTGCTGCTTATTACGCGTTAACCACTGTGCCATCCGGACGCAGCGCGTCCACTATTTCGACACGGTCCCCGGCCGATCCACAATCCCACCCAGCGCCATCTACCTGCAGTTCCAGTCAATGTTCTCCTTGCTCGCTACTTTGAGATTCCTGCTGGAGGTAGAGCGAAGTGTGCATCTGCACTGAATGTTGTACATTAATTGCTCATCGAGGAGAATCAATTACGTGAATGTGTGCTGTCTGTTCCTCTGGCCATGTCCCAAACAACAGACAATACACATTCATATAATTCATACAAATATATCTAGCATGGTTTCAGCTTTACGAACACCACAATCAAACACATCAATATTTCAACATTATCTAGAGGGTTTGGATTCCCTCCTTCGAAGGCACGAGATTCCAGAGGCTCATGGTGTGATCTTCGAAGCGCTAGTTGCTGTTGCTGTTACGTTTGCTGCCTGCCACCGCCGCCTGCTGCTGCTGTTGCCATCTGTCCATCCGCCTGCTTGCCTGCCTGCCTGCCTGCTCGCCATCTTTCGGGGCTCGCCGCCGACTGCTAGCCGTTCGTCCATCGTCGTCGCCAGTGCCTGCTGTCCCTACATCACCGTGCGTTCGCCACCATTCATTGCTGTCGCCGCCTGCTGTCTGTCCGTCGCCGTTCGTCCACCATGAGCAATCCTACCTCCACTGTCATCTACACCAACCTCTCCCCCTCTTCCACAGTCACTTCCTGGAGTGCCGCCCCAAGCCTCCCTTCTTACACCTCACCTCCCCTTCCCCCATTCACCCATTCCTCTATCTTCTCCCCTGCTCTGTACCCCCACCTCTACACCCGTCCTGCAGTCTCCACACCCAAAACAGCTCCCACTACTGCCCCTGCCCTCAGATACACCTCTGTTGCCACCACTGCTGCCACCCCTCAGGTCGCCAGCTTCCCCTCTCTCACCCTTCCCCTCATCACTTCATCATCTGCATCCCCCCACATGCATCACGTCACGCCAAGCCAGCATCGCCACCAAAGAACCAGCTGCTTCTCCCAGCACCTCCATTACGTCACTGGGATCTGCCACCCACCATCTCCCTCTCCTCCCCATCCCTCTCCCCTCCTCCCAGCCCACACTCTCCAAAAAACCCCAAAAGCGTGTCATTACCGACTCTGCTCCTGCCACTTCCCATAAAATGTCACCACTTCCTCCCCCTCCTCCCATTGTCTCCATGGACACCACCCCTCCTCCAGCCACCCATACCCCAGCCCCCACCCTCCACACCTTTGTCCTGTCAAATCCCAATCCTAAGTTCCTTGAAGCCCATATCCTCACCATGGAGATACAAAAGTATTTACCTGGTGCTCCCATCTCCCAACTCATTCCCCGCAGGGACTCAGTCCTTATCAAGTGCCCATCAACCTCCTTTCACATGGACCTCCTCCGTAAACTACCATATGTTATGTTTGGCCCCCATGCATCTCTGACACCCTTCCTCTCCTCTTCTTCTCCTCGTCAGCCCCAGCCTCCCTGTCGCCCCTCCTCCCCAACCTACACACCCTACCAAGCTCAGCCTAGTGATTACAGAGGATGAGGTGTCAGAACTAAACTCCCACCCAGACCTGGAAATCCGCTCTGCCCACCATATCCACAATGCCTCGGGTCCCTCCTACCTCATGCGGGTCTTCTCAGAGTCCGCCCCCTCCATTGACCATCTGCTGACCCAGGGTACCTTGTTTTACCAGTCGCCATCTTGTTGAATCCTCCAAATACCCTCCCCAATCCTACTGCTGCCAGTGAAGCCTCACCTACAACGATCACCTGACCCCCAACTGCAAAAACCCACCCACCTGTCCCCATTGCAGGGCCTCCCAATTTCTTAAAAACTGCCCCAACCTCGCTGTTCCTCCTTCCTGTAACACCTGCAAGGGCCCCCATCCCATCTACACCCACAACTGTAAAGCCAAATCCCCTCCTGCCACCCCTGAGCTTACAGTCCCTATCCGTCCCGTTGATACCCCTGTCCACCCCAACAATTCCCTCCATCCACCCCCCACAGCAGCGGACATCATCCTGTTGCATACCATTATCCTCCAAAACATTCACCCTTTTCAGTGCACCCACACCTTCCAACAATTCTCCCCTGCCACCCACTCCATACTCCACCTGAACACCTTTCCCACTTACCCCCACAACCAAGCCCACTTCACCCACCTCGACACCCTAGTTTAAGCCTCTACCTTCCCTCTCTTTCCCCCCTCTCTTCCCATCTTGGCATAGTATGAGTGTTGCATCCTCTTCCAGAACATTCGCTTCTTCCCCACTAACAACTACCTACTCATGCACACCCTCTCCCACCACCAGGTCGACACCTTCCTCTTGAATGAAACCTTTCTCCAGCCCCACCATTCTATCTGCACCTCTCCCTGTATATTCCACCTCACTTATGCTCCTGGTCCTCATGTGCAGGGTGGAGTCATGATTGGCCACCTTGAGCATATCCCCGTCTGGCCGCATCCTCTCGTCAGTGACCCCACAGAACACCTTATCCTCAGTGTCTTCTTCCCCTCCCTCAACATTACCTGTGGCACCATCTATGTATGCTCCACTGATCCTCTTCCTAATGTCTTCATCTCCCACAATGACTGCACCCTCTCCACCTATGTGATTGCTGCCGACCTCAACATCAATAGCCACTCCCCTGCCACCCTTCGGTGGTGGTATCAGTTCATCTCCATGATCCCAGGTGACCTTGTTCCCCTCCCCCAGCACACCTGTCCTGAAAGTGACACCCCTGATGTTGTCATTGCCTCCGCCAACCTACTTTGGGCATATTGCCGTCACCATCCTTGACCCCACAAGTAGCGATCACCTCCCTGTCCTGCTCACCATCACGTCTGCTCACCACCCCCCTCCAGCTCCCCACCCTGCACCCCTTCTCAAGGTCATCCATGACTACCACATTGCCATCTGGGATGCCTACTGTGAATCCATTTCCACCCAGGTCAGAAGCCACCCTCTTACCTATCACCATCCTCATGACATCATCCACACCTCGTCCTTCCTTCAGAAGGTAATTACTGATGCTGTGGACGCCCATGTCCCTGCTAAAACCATCAACCCCCACCGTCCCACTCTCCCTCCCCCAGCTGTCCTCCTTCCTCTGCACTCTTGACAGGGATACACTCCAATGGCACCGCAAATACAGTGACACATATGGAACCTTACTGCAGCAAAGAAACGCTAGGACTGACGGCACACCTGCACATGACTCAACGCCACCCTCCCTATCAACTCCTCCAACTACTGGTCCACCTTCCATTGCCTTACAGGTTCCCATTCCACTCCCCACTACACACTCCTCCACAATGACTGCCCCCTTCCTGACAACCTTAGTAAGGCCAACCACTTTGCTTCTCACTTTTCCGAGGTCTTCTCCATCCCAGATGATACCTACTTTGATTATTCTCTTTTTCCACACCATCATGGAACGTGCCGATACCTCAGTCGTTCCACTTGCTCCTAGTCTCCAGTACTTGGGGCAGTTTCGCCCTCTCTGACATCAACACTCCAATCACAGCACAAGACATTAAACTTATCCTCCGGTCCAAACGCAACATGGCCCCTGTTCACGACTGTGTCACCTACTGCCAGCTTAGAGAAAGCCCCTTTTCCTTCTTGACTGTCCTTGCCCATCTCTATAACATTATCCTCTCTACCAGCTTCTATCCTGACTTGTGGAAGACTTCCCACATCCTCTTATTCCTCAAACCCAACAAACCCCCTTTTGTCGCCTCCTCCTATCATCCCATCTGCTTCACCTCTTGAGTAAGGTCTCCAAATCCATCCTCTCCCACCATATCCATCAGTTCCTTAATCAACACCACCTACTCCCGCCTACCCAGTGTGGCTTCCGACCCTCCCCCTCCACTGAAGACCAAATCCTTAACCTCCTTCACTCTCTCTCCCTCCAGCTTCCGTCGCTCCACCATCTTTGTTTTCCTCGACCTCCAAAATGCCTATGACTGTGTATGGCATCCCGGTCTCCTCTTTAAACTCCAAACGTACGCCCTGCGTATCAATTTTGTCCACTTGGTCACTTCTGTTGTGTCTAGGCAAGACAGCCTAGACACAATGAGAGGAAGCCGAAAGGCACGCGCTTAAACTCACGCAGGCTGGCGTGTGGTCTTAAACAGGATACGTAATGAATGCCATAAAGAAAAGTACGTAGCTTCTGGAATACTTAACTTTAATCCATAATTGTAGAACATCGCTCTTGATGATACATGCTTCATAATATTAATTAGCAATTGAATACGGCGCCTTGCTAGGTCGTAGCAAATGTAGCTGAAGGCTAGGCTAACTACCGTCTCGGCAATTGAGAGCGTAATTGTCAGTGATCCCCTTCTGGCAAAGTCGTCTGTACAACTGGGGCGAGTGCTAGTACGTCTCTCTAGACCTGCCATGTGGTGGCGCTCGGTCTGCGATCACTGACAGTCGCGACACGCGGATCCGACGTATACTACCGGACCGCGGCTGATTTAAAAGCTACCACCTAGCAAGTGTGGTGTCTGGTGGTGACACCGCAACTTCCTTCCTCTCGCACCCTCCTTCCTATGCCATCCTCCACAACACCAACTCCTGTATCTTTTATCCCACTGCTATCGTCCCCCAGGGCTTTGTCCTCTCCCCTCTATCTCTTGTATATGGCTGATATGCCCAAGCCACCCCCACCGGTCCATCTTTTCCAGTATGCTGATGACACCGCCTTCCTGGCTCTCTATCCTACTCTTCAACATTCCCAACACACCCTCCAAACCCACCTTGACTAGTTCACCACTTGGTGTAACCAGTGGTTCCTTCCCCTCCAAAAACCAGGCAATCATAGGTCGCACCATCCGCTCCTTCCATCTCCACGATTTCTACCTCACCCTTTATTGGCTTCCAATGCAGCTCACCCCCACCCTGAGATACCTTGGCCTCACCCTCGACCATCACCCTACCTCGATCCCTTATCTCCTGACCATCCAGCAGAGAACCCATTGCCGCCTCCACCTCCTGAAACTCTGTCTGGCCAGACATGGGGATTGCATCCTTCCACCAACCTCCAGACCTACAAATCCTTCATCCGTCCTATCCCCTGTTATGCCAGTGTTGCCTGAATCTCTGCACCCACTCACTTTTACAAGGCCCTCCAAATCCTCGAATGCCATGTGCTCTGCCTTGCCTTCCACATCCACTTTCCTTCCCCCACATGGCTCCTGTATGAACTGATCCCCTTTCTCCACCTCCTCCTTTTCCTCCAACGTCTCTGCATCTTTTACACTGTGCGCAGGATTGATCCCCCCCACCCCCTGGTTTCCTCCTTCCTGTCCACCCTTCGTCTGTTGCCGCACCTCTATCGCTGTATCCCTCCCTCTCTCCACCTCGACACCCTCCATCTCCTTCAACAGGGCAATTTCCAGCGCCTCCCCCTCTCTGATGATGAACTTCGCCATGACATGTACCCTTCCTTCCCACTATAAATTGGCCTTGTTCCCCACCCCTCCACAGGGACCCCTTTTTCCTCACCCTCCTTCTCCCAGAGCAGATTTTCCTACTTCCTCCCTGAGTCCCTGCACCCCCTCCTAGGCGGTTTTCCTCTCCAGTCCCTTCCCTTCCCAGCCCTCCTACAGCGCGCCCCCCACCTCATCCACCTTTCCTTCCCCTACCTCCTCGCCTCCTTCCCCTTCTTCCCTTGTCCGCCCCCCCCCCCCCTCCCATGCAGATCCTCATACGTTTTTATTCGGTATCAGTGTTGTGTTTCGGTGCCGTTCTATAGTGTCATCTAGTGATGTGGGTTTTAATTGTGTGCTCGACTTGTTTATTGTCCATAACAGTTCCTTGCTACACCACCCGTCATGTGGCTGTTTTACTCGTTCTACGGACTTTTATGCTCTGGCTGTACCTTGCCTGGTGCCTTTTAATGTAGTGTGAGTGTGTTTTTTTTATTTGTGTAACATACTTTTTTAGATTTTTATCTCCAGTTTACTGTCACCGCTTTGTACGTCTTATCTGCTTCTGTTCCGCCTTTTTTTCTATATTCCGCCATGTTATCTCTTTTATATTGCTTATAAATGGCTTCCTGTCTCTTTACGTCTCTTGGCTGAAGAGCAGCGCTTTCGCTGCTGCCAGCCCGCCCCTGATGAGGAATGGAAATGAAAATAAAGTAAAAAAGAATTAACAACATATGAACCTTTCCCCTAAATAAAGCCATTATCAACAGTCAGATATCGGCAGTTACATAACGCAGACAATTTGCACTACAGAGTACAGATCGGCGCAACACGGTGACGTTTGATCTGATTTTCTTTCTCCTACAGTACGAACTGATGAATGTGAGCGCTCTTTTAAGTACTTGCTAAACTGTCTCATTTTTCACTGTGTGACACTCGAGAAGTAATGCACCGTTAGATGTGTAAGTAAAGACTTTTATCTCTGCCCTTATTCATGTCTCAGTATCTGGGAACATGCACAGGTATATATTTGCTATTGGTGAAGAAGTATGATATTTATGAATACGATTTCATCCAGAAATTGAAGAGACAAAATAAACATCCATTGTAAGCTGCACATATCAGTAACTACAGCATGACAGCGTAAGTGCAGTGAACATTCTGAAGGTGCTGCTATTCGTACATGAGAAAATGGAATCTTTGGACTCTTCGTTTTTATATATTTTCTTTGTTTATCTAAACGCATTTGACTTAAACTTGTATGAATTGTATGTCAGTGAGCGATGACAGCAGATTTGCAGGAACACAAGACTTAATTGCCGTACCAAAATATTGTGAACTACCTGTTGATTGTTGTAAACATAAAAAGTAAATTGCGCTTTAGAATTTGCTAATAAATTACGGAAACAAGTAGCAGTTGTTCTGCAGTGGTACATATTACAATCTGTGACACGCTGGAAGACGAACCAAGGTTTTTGTATTTGTTAAAAGTCTTGGTGAAACCTTGCTGTCGTTTATTTCGCACAATTCGCTACTGGTTTTGGTTAATGATAATAGTCATTGACCGAAACTAGCAGCGATTTGTGCAAAATAAATGACAGCTGAAGGCTTCACTATGATTTTAACAATTATTTGGTGGCTGAATATCCCCACTTGCAAACATATGTAATTGTATTCAACGGAAATTACTGCGTCAGCTAAGCACCCAGTCACATTTAATGAACTGAGACATATGTCCACTGTAGCAGTATGTCAGTTCAGCATTACAAATATACTCACTCAAACACATACACACACGCACACACACACACACACACACACACACACACACACACACACACACACACTCGCGCGCGCACGCGCGCGCGCGCGCGCCACACGCGTAACGCCAGAACACATATGTACGTTTCATTATTCACCAAGGACGCGTGCAAACACGTGCCTCAAGTAGCCAGTGGAAATACATATACCAGGCTCTTAACGGCTCCTCGGGGATCGAGAAATTTGTCCGCATATTTGCAGAGGCTACCCGCAACGAGTGCTCGCGCTATCTCGAGAAAGTCCATGTTTAATAGACAGGCCCTGAAGTAGGAACGGAGGACGAAGACCAGTATACGAATGCCGTAACACTGTCCCACTTCAGCACACTATTTCAAAGCGGCCGTCTCGTGCGCCTAAATAAATATAGGCTTCAACCTGCATCATTTCTTTGGACCGAAGGATGTACTGGCAAATGCTACGGTCGCAGGTTCGAATCCTGCCTCGGGCATGGATGTGTGTGATGTCCTTAGGTTAGTTAGGTTTAATTAGTTCTAAGTTCTAGGGGACTGATGCCCACAGATGTTTAGTCCCATAGTGCTCAGAGCCATTTGAACCATGTACTGGCAAAACACGGAGATGGAGTCTGGCATTTGCGTATGAAGAAATATGGTGCCTCTGGGAGATTAATTCTCTGTGGAAGATTCGTTCCTCGTAAACAGCTGACCTTCTCTGGGATACTTCAGACTAAAGCAATACGTGTCTCTTACTTCTCTGCAGTATCTTCATCTTGGATGTGTGGCGGGAAATGTGATGTTAGGTGAGATGTGTAGAATTCTGTCAGCTGGCGGGCTCCATACTTTTAAGATTGTTTTATGTGAACTTCATAGGGCAAGAACAACTGATCACACAAAAAATGTCTTCTGCATTAATAAAAAAATTCTGATGTGAGAAGTACTTCGTTGAAAGTAGTTTGGCATAGTGATGCGATTCTTTCATAGTCTCGTACATAAAATACTGAGAAAATTGATGCAAGTAGTCCTACATAAAGCCTAAATGATTTTCTGCTCAACTGACAAATAGCATCTGTTTATGCTGAGTGATGTGATGAATAAACGCAAACTGGAATAGTACAACCGGAACCATGAGAAAAATATCGCGTTAAGGAACTGTTCAGAGCAGTATGGTAGTTTGCAAGACATAGTGATCAAATTGCGTACAAAACAAAGAATGAAAAAAAAAGAATCGGAAAAAATTTTGCAGGACTGGATTATATGCGGAAGCGTGACAGATACCAATGCTATGAACGACGGACGATATTCCCGTTACGACTGAAAGCAAGCTAGAAGCCTGGCTGATCGCAGTGCACAGCAAGCTCATCCGATGAGAAAACTAAGGTCGAAGGCGAAAGTGGGCAGTATTCTATGGCGGACATAGTGACCTTTCTCACCAAACGGATACAGTGAAATAAGAGGAAAATTGAACTATGAAATCCATTTATTCCCTTAAAATACAATTTTATAAATCATTGATATTTCTAACGTTTACTTTTTATTTGGAACTTAAACCGACTACATTAACTGTGATGGAAATGTTACGGAAGTATATATCTGTAGTAGGTACCAGAGGATTTCCTAAATGGCGTGACAATATGTAAGGTAGTCTTAAAATTATTTTGTACTTTTGAATATTGGTGTTACTTTGTCTCTGACTTCTTCATTTGGTTTGTACCTCATATCATTTACAATGTATGCGTGTCCTTTGGTGTCAAGAATTTTTAAAGATACTACTTTAAAGATCACCCCAATACAAATTATTAAAGAATACACAGAGATTATATTCTAGGAGTCACGTAACACAAGTGAAGCAATTTTGAACACCCTTTTTCCATTTGGCAAAGGTAAAATTATCTAACACTGCTCTTGTGATAAAATGTAGTCCTTTATTCAGTTGCTTAACTTTCTCGAAAATGTATCGCAAAAGGAATGCCGTTCTTCTAACCAAGATTTATATGTACGATTACTGGATAGAAACGAAAAAATGCAATGCCAGTACCAGACAGAGGAAAATGGATACAAATTACACAACGATTTGAGCAGCAAGCAATGTTTCCTTTTTGCAACGACGTAGATGTCGGTAAGCACATCAGAATACTGAAACCATAACATTCAGATTCCTTGTACTATAGCTACAAGCACTTTTCTCTCTACTAGAGAAGACTGATACATCTTGGAACACATTTCATACATCCGTTCCTATAATAGAAGCTTCATCCACTTTCATATCCCTTTTTTAACAATACTATTCACTTTTCATGTGCTGTAGAATTTTTCTGAATTTACAAGAATTTCTCCGGAAAATTAAAGTTTTTCCAAATGTGAAAATATTTTCCAAGGTACAACATTGTCATATACCAAGGAGTAAATACTCTACAGAAACGTATTCTGTTTAAATTTAAAAGCCTTGCAGTCGAGAAAATCTTGCCAGTAATGTATTTAATTGTTTGTCTGGTACATTATTACCTTACTACGCACCAATAATCAGCAAGTGAAATCAAATTAAGCATAAGATTTACCAAAAACTGGTCACAAGTTAAATATATTTCGAAAGCAAAACTATTGGAAATTAACACATATTTCCATCTGGAAGACAGGTAAAAATGTTGAGACATTAAGGAAGCTCAGTTATCTCCAAATATCACATGTTCCATGGTAAAACAGCTTGCGTTTCGGGGTACACAATGTGATGGACCGACGAAGTTGATCCTAACTGTCCGCACGTAATACAACTTGTTACAAAAATATATAGTAATATCTACTTGCCACGAAATTTTGTAACTGATGAAATAACAATATATTCCAGACAACTATAATATATTATGCAGCGCTTAAAAATGTTGGAATCGAAATATTTACAAATTCTGCACACAGCAACAACGTCATACCTAACAATAATAAAAACCATAGGTATGGGAGGAAACTGCTTACGGCGAATCCTGGGCACATTTCTTCATGTGGCTTTAAAATCAGTTAGTGAGTAAACTGAAATACGTACTTAAGCCATCATGTGTTCCTAGGTACACTACACTTTACTTACAACACTATCTCCTACTATTGACTCTATTTTTCTCTTTATTTGTGTGGATTTTGGCTCTTACGAAAACCACTGTAATTTCGGAAGTTTTAAAAATTCTGCACAATAAAAAAATTCACTGAAAAGACTTTATGTATACCAGATCCGAAACCCTTAAGATGATCATAGGCGAGGAACCGTTGGAACTGATGGAAAATGTAATGAGATCCTGTCAAGGCACAATTATGGCTAGCGAAAGAAAGCTTTTCTATAATTAAAGACAAATTTCCACACGCATGTATGTTGAATGCCCTTTTCTTGTAGCATGTGACATGTGGAGAATACTAAATCGTCTGCTAGATGTGAATGTGAATTTCGCCGAAACTGTTATTAATACTTTTACAGTACTTCACTGCTACGTGAGGTTGAGAGACTGATATAATCAATAAGACACGTTAAAACAAAATCTAAGAAGTATACAATACATCTACAATGAACGAACCACATCACCTCCGATGGTGTTCGCTCATAGTTTACTGACTCTTTTTTGGACGAAAGTGTGTTCAACTGGCATTATTTGAACATGAAAAAATCCACTCACTGAATCAGAGATTTTAAAAATATTCGAAAAAACAACGAAAGTATTGCAGTGGCAATACGAATGTATTTGAGCACGTCAGAGATATGTGTGGAATGGCAAAATGATGCCGATCTTCACTTCATAACAAAAAAATTACTTACCAATATAATTCACTTTCAATGGAATAATTTCCTCCATAAAATATCTCAACTAAGCCTTGAAATCTTATTTTTGTGTACCTCCGCGCGACCACGTGCCTTAGCACACGCTAACGTCAACGGGTCAGAGATATGTGTGGAATGGCAAAATGATGCCGATCTTCACTTCATAACAAAAAAATTACTTACCAATATAATTCACTTTCAATGGAATAATTTCCTCCATAAAATATCTCAACTAAGCCTTGAAATCTTATTTTTGTGTACCTCCGCGCGACCACGTGCCTTAGCACACGCTAACGTCAATGGTCACAACACAACATTGGTATATCTGAGCCTGCGTTTGCAAACGCGCGTCATTGTCGCCAAGTGAACCTGACCTGAAGTACAAATAAGTTCCACCAAGGGCGTTTCCATTTTTGGAGTTATTAGTTTCATATGAGTTCAAGATGAAGTGGAATTGCAGACTCAATTTCTGATGATGATTTCGGGCATTTCAGGAAGTCACTTAAAGTATGGAACACGATCAAATCTCCCGCACCGGTGACGCTACCGCGAAATGCGTAGGGATGGGGCCACAGTGCATTTGATTACAAATTCCATCGGAACAAAAGAGAACAACCGGCACGTAGCTAATGAGTAGTAACTTCATGCGTGACTGCTCATTTGATGCTAATGAGAAAGTTTTGAACATGCCTCACGTCCTTGTTTCAAATTTTATGTTTAACTAGCTTAGCGCCAGCTGCTTCGCTCGCGTATAGCTTTCTTTAATCGAATTTTTATGTTGTCGACAAATCGTAATAGCTTCTGAACTTTTTACGGTACTTAAGGACATACAAGCACGATTTTTTCCGAATGTACTTCAGCTGAAAAAGCGATTTTAGTATCTAGAGTTGGAGGTTTTTGTTAATCTTTCCTTTTGAGCTCTTCTGGTGATATTTCCATATAATCTTCATCCCCTAAGCTATGTTTTTTTTTATTTCTAACCCAGAAGTGAAATACCATTCTTCACAGAACTACCTTCAAAAATGTTTTAATGTAACGAAAGATTTTCTTAAAATTTCTTATCCTCTATTTCGTACTTTTAGGGTTTGAATTCCGAGAAACACTGAAACAAGTCTTCTTAGTTTTTTTTAAATTATAACCTAGAAGATAAATACAAATGTTTCTAGCTTTAGATATAAAAATGCTTTCATAATGGCATATTTTGAAAAAATTTTCATCACCTGTATTACCATCTTAGGGACTGAATTTCCAAAAACATGAACCACGTATTTTTTACTAGCAGAAAAGCCAAATATAGCTTTTTATAGATTTAGCTTCGAAAATGCTTTCATAATGAAATATTTCCATTAAACGTTTCGTCCACAATTTCACTTCCTTAGGGTCTGAATAACGAAGAACTGTGAAACAAGTGTTTTTCCTATTTCTTACAGAGAAGCTGAAATACAAATTTTCAGAGATTTAGCTGCAAAATGGCTTCCTAATAAAACATTTTCAACGTCTTTTCCACCCATCCAGAGGACGAAATTCCGAAAACGTTGAAACACGTATTTTTTTAAATTTCTGACAGAGAAGACAATTACAAATTTTCTTAGGTTTACGTTTAAAAATGCTTTCATAATCACGTTTTCCTAAAAAACTTGTCGCTCTCCTGTTTGCCCCCTTAGGAAATGAATTTCTAAAAACGCTGATACATATTTTTGTTATTTCTGTCCGAGGAACCAATTACCAATTTTTGTAGGTGTAGCTTCAAAACTGCCTTAATAGCGACATATTTCCAAAAAGACCTTCGCCCCCTACTTCATCCCCTTTTTGGTGGAATTTCGAACAATTCCTTATTAAACGATACCTACGGCATAAGATGAACACTCTCTCCAAATTTTAAGTTTCTGTCCTTAGTGGTTTGGGCTGGGCGATGATAAGTCATTCATAGTCTACTTCACCCACTTAGGGGTTGAATTTTTAGTAACAGTGAAACACGCAGTTCTTTACTTCCAACCGAGAAGCCAAATACAAATTTTCATCTATTTGGCTTCAAAAATGTTTTCATAATGAAACAATTTCCTCCTGCTACACGTTGATTTTTCCAAAAACTGTGTAACACTTTTTCTATTTATAACCGAGAAGTCAAATACCAACTTTCAAAGACGTAGTTGTAAAAATGTTTCAGTGGTTCTTTAATAACTATATATTTAAAAAAAAACATTCACCCACTATTTTCCCCCTATAGGTATTAAATTTCCTTAAATGCTGAAAGACGTATTTATTTATTTCTGACCCCGAAACCAAATACCAACTATCGTCGTGATAGCTTCAAAATTGCCTTAGTAGCGTATTATTTTCAGAAAACTTTTCATCCTCTATTTCACTCCCTAAGGGGCGAAATTTTTAAAACTTCCTTCTTAAACGATGCCTGCACACTAAGATCAGCACCCTCCCATTAGCACTTTGGACAGGTTGACGATGATTTAGGGATCTAGTCAGTCAGGACATTTCTTTTTATATGCAGAGATAGATAAATACGTTAAAACATGATTAGTGCACTTCATGACGAGTGGATGGATCACGCTTCCGCACAGCACCGAAATGAAAGCAAGAGAACTTTATAAGCGCTGGGAGCCTCGAAGGAGACAGCAGGGATGGAAAGTTAAATTCGAGAGCGCTAATAGCTATTGATCGAAGAACTTTCTAAGTTCCAAGTTCATGGACAATGAGTAATGAGGTTTCTTCCCGAATATCAGATGATCGCTTTATGAACACTTCTACTGGCGGAATGAGGACTATAAAATAACGTGAAATTAAAACCCTATACCGCTACTACAATTCAGGTATTATATCCAAATTTTACTGTGCCAATTATGGGTCACTGATCACTTTATCACTTCTTGGCAGGATCAGTTCAGTTTTCTGCACGAAGACAGTGCACAATACCAAGTTATTGATAGTTCTGGTTAGGTAGTTCATTAGAATCGGACATCTTTTCGGGTTGGCGCCTTGTCTTACGTCGGTAAATGTTTAAAGTCCACTAACGCTTACGTTTTGCAAGGAGAACACTGGCGAAGGTAGCTCGTAGGAATGTAGTGGTATATAATAAAATTGCACGTACCAAAGGATCCTTACATAATATTTGGAAGCCAATAAATGCTGCACCTATGTAAGGTTTTATTCAATTTATTTACGTTCGTTCTGTGGTATAAATATCATTTGTAAGAAAGTTATATTTTGTGTGAGAGATTTGTTTACACCATTTTAGCTACAAGAGGCCAATTTGAGTACAACAGGAAGCTATACGTGGAGAAGAGTAACGTCAAAGAAAATTGTAGATGTAGAAGTTCAAGAGTTGGGTCACCGATATCTTTGCTTTTTGACGAAAATCTTCCTGGAAACTCACTTACAACTGAGACGAGCTGGATAACTTTACTCAACGGATATACATAAGCTAGAAATCTTCACTGTTCACATGAAGATGACTTTCAGTTTAACAACATATCGTACAAAATAGCTGCTATTTGCTGTTTTTCGAATCCTACTGATTTTATTTCTAGGCAAGCCACCTCGAAGTAAATTAATAAAAAAGACGCTGAAGAAAGTAATTATTACATAAAATTTACTTGAAAGGTGTCTAGCAAACGTTACCACAATTATTAAGTTTTATCTTACAACTGGAAAAACATTTATGCTGTTTGAGAACATGGCGAAATCCAATGAGTAAGTGAATTACTGTTTTAGTCACTAGTTACTGTCTGAGTAACTAATATGCACTGCCTTCGTTACTAATTGTCCAGATACAAACTTTCTGTTATTTTTCAGAGGAGACGCAATTCGATTTTCGTAAGTCAGTAACGGCTCTATGTAGGAAAGAAACGTAAGAACATTGCTATGGGAAGGAAAGAGCAAGTGAATGAAGGCTGGGTATTATAGCGATAGAAGATTAGACGTATCATTGAAAAACCTAAGTTGAAACAAGGCACCTGGCGTAAACGACATTGCTTCATAATCATTGACACTTTTCAGTGCAACCAACTATCACCAAGCTGTTCTAGTTTGTATGTGGGATACTCTGTCTGCTCAAAAGAACACTGAGGTGACAAGTCGTGCGATACATCCTAATATCGTGTCGGTCCTCCCTTTCCCCGGCATAGTGCAGCAGCTCTACGTGACATGGACTCAACAAGTCGTTGGTAGGTCCCTGCAGAAATATTGGGCCATGCTGCCTCCAAGGCTGTCCATAATTGCGAAAGTGTTGCCAAATCATTCGCTCGAAATGTCCAGGTTGTTCTCCAAAGCAAACACGAACAATTGTAGCCCGGTGACATGAAGCACTGTCATACATTAAAATGCCACCGTTGTTTGGGAACATGAAGTCCATGAATGGCTGCAAATGGTCTCCAAGTAGCAAAACATAATCATTCCCAGTCAACGATCGGTCCACTCCACTTAAACACGGCCCACACCATTAAGGAGCCCCCACTATCATTCACAGCACCTTGTTGACAACCTGGGTCAATGACTTCGTGGGATGTGCACCACTCTCGAGCGCTACTATCAGCTTTTACCAACTGAAATCGGGACACATCTCCCTAGGCCACGGTTTTCCGGTCGTCTAGGGTCGAACCGGTATGGTCACGAGCTCAGGGGAGTCATTGAAGGCGATGTCCCGCTGTTAGGGAAGGTACTCGCGTCGGTCGTCTGCTGCCACATCCCATTAACATCAGATATCGTCGCACAGTTCTGACGGATACGTTAGTCGTACGTCTTAGTCTGATTTCTACGGTTATTTCACCCGATGTTGCTTGTCTGTCAGCACTTACAACTCCAAGCAAATGCCGCTCTGCTCTCGGTCGTTAAGTGAAGACCGTGGGCCACTTCGTTATCCGTGGTGAGTCGCAGAGCCTGAAATGTAGTATTCTCGGCATACTCTTGACAATGTGGACCTCTGAATATTGAATTCCCCAGCGATTTCCGGGATGGGATGTCCCATGCGCCTAGGTCCAACTATCATTACCCATTCGAAATTTGTTAATTCCCGTCGTGTGGCCAGATTCATGTCGGAAACTTCTTCATATGCATCACGTGACTATAAATGACAGCTCCACCAATACACTATCCTCTCATACCCTGTGTAGACGTTACCACCACCCTCTCCATATGCGCATATTATTATCCCATGATTTCTGTCACCTCATTGTATGTTGACACCGGTGTGTAATGCGGAATTTCCTGTAGACGCCACCAGAGACGGTCCCGCCAGAATAAAAGGACGCGAAAAGGATTATATCAGTAGCGAATCGGTAACAGAAGAATGTACCAGTTGGAAGAGCTAAGTGACTTCGAACTTGGACTAGTCAGTTGGTGTCACCTGAGTAACAAATCCATAAGAGACTTTCAACCTGTTAAAACTGCCGTGTGTGACTGTTGGCGATATGACTGTGATATGAAAACCAGAAGGAACGGCTGCAGGTGTGACTAAGTAGACCTCATGTACTGACTGATGGGAACCATCAAGTATTCTGTAGGGTGGCTGTAAAAAATCGCTTGCAGTCATCGGAAGGAATCACCCGTGAGCTCCAAAGCGCTACCAGCAATGAAGCCACCACAATTTGTACTCGCAGCGACTTACAACTAACGTCGAGTAGTAAGGAGTACAGAAATCAGTCGCAGATAATGTTCATTGCACGTCAAGATTTCTGTTTCTGTGTCGCCATCCTAAACGCTGTAAATGTAAGTTAAAACGTCAAGACCACTTATACACGCATATAGTGCCAACTTGATTACTCATATAGCGGAATAACACGAACAGTCCATTTCGGACTGCGTGCGTATGTAAATGCCTTCACTCTTTTAAGTTATTGCATTGAAGATTGCCACACAGTAACGGAAACGTGGATGTGTTGTAAACATTACATGCGACTTATTGTGGTACCCTTTATTATGTGAAACAAATGCTGTCACTGGGCGCAATTACTTCCCCATGAAATCAAACCTGACAAAAATAATGTGGCGCAATGGTGGAGCAGGTACTGATAAACCAAACAGGTTTGTAGTCAATGCTCAATGCTAACCGAAATAACGGCGTCGTTGAACAGTGGGTAACCGGGAACGACTGATTCGGTGCGGTAAATGACACTATACGCTGTGGCAATACGATGGAACTGTTCGGGTTTGGCGAGTGCCTGAAGCTTATTACCCGCCACCACGTACATTGCTGACAACGATATGTGGTGTCACGGTATGGGGATGTTTTTGGTGGTTAGTGTGTGTACAAAATAAATAAATAAATAAATAATTCCTGAAATGAAATTTTCTGCCCAGTCCCAATATGAACCCGATGGTACAGTTTAGTGTGAGTTAGAACGTCAGCTTCTACCCAGATCCCGGCGTTCAACGTCCCTAACTTCTCTACTTACGCCGCATGAGGAAGAATGGTTGGTCATTCATCCACAGACATCCCGATATCTCATAGAAAGTGTCCCCACCAGAGTTCAAAACGACATAATGGAGATGGCTGGACATGTAACTCATCTGTGTCCACCAATAGGTGTTCAGATAGTGCATATCAGACAGGCTAAAGACCCTCATATACTAAATAAGAATGTAATGCTCCCAATACAATGGAAATGCCGCGTGGCTAGGGCCTCCCGTTGGGTAGACCGTTCGTCTGGTGCAAGTCCTTCGAGTTGAGGCCACTCTGGAGACTGAGCGGAGAAAATCTCCCACCCAGCCGGGAATCGAACCCGGGCCATTAGGTATTTCATTCCGTCGCGCTGACCACTCAGCTACTAGGGGCGGGCTTCCCAATACAATAGAGTGCCGAAATACGAGGCAGAAAGTGTCATCACTTCTGTCTCTATGCTGTTCATTTTTGGAACACAGCCTACAACCAGCTTAGAGACAAAGGTGATGACACTTCATGTAGGACTTGACCATCATTTTGCTGGACAATGCTCAAGCACTTACAGTGCAAGCTGTTACTGATTTGTTTGACTGATGGGGCTCCTAAGTGCTATACCACCTACTTCTCTTCCCTCACTTAAGTCGACGTGAGTTCAACTCGATTTCTAAACTGAAGAAAACACTTCACGACATTCGCTTCAGAACTGCAGAACTGCTACAAATTCGTCGGCCAATAGACCGCGCTGCTCGAACTGTCAACGTAACTGGCACTGCTAAGAGTATCCCACGACTTCCACATCGCTTGCAACGGATACACAATGCTGACCACTACTTTGAAGGTCAGTAAAACTTTGAAACACGTATCTGTTTTGTACGAACTGTAAAAAAATAGTTTCCAGTTCCAACCCTCGTGTCGGTTTAGTAATTCACTGTTGAAAAATGCTGACACGAATAATTCACGGAAGCCATCGTCATGAAAGATCTATTCGAGAAACAGTAAAATGTATTAGCACAAAATGTCGTACTGACCACACGATTTACCTTGTAGACAAAGTCAGAGAAAAGTTTTCTCAATATTGACTGTAGTACGCTCTGTAATATTCTGAAGTTATCAGAGATAAAGTGTAATTGACGTCATTTTCTCTACAACTTGAACAGAAACGAGACCCCAGTTATAAAAGTCCAAGAATGCTGAAGGCTGTTAAGAAGAGAATGAGACAAAATCGCGGCATATTCCCGGCGCTACGCAATCTGCGTAGGAAAGCGAAGGAAACCAAAGGAAAAAAATGGGAAAAGGACTTGAAGTTCAGGTACGAGTTGTATATCGCCAATGACAGTGAGATTAGAAGTTTTCAAAATTTGGCGTTGTAGAGGAATGTTAAATATTGGATGGGTAGACAGAATGACTAATGAAGATTCACCTCATCGAATTAGGGATGAAAGGGTCAAATGGTTCAAATGGCTCTGGGCACTATGGGACTTAACTTCAATGGTCATCAGTCCCCTAGAACGTAGAACTACTTAAACCTAACTAACCTAAGGACATCACACACATCCATGCCCGAAGCAGGATTCGAACCTGCGACCGTAGCGGTCACGCGGTTCCAGACTGAAGCGTCTTTAACCGCACGGCCACACCGGCCGGCGATGAAAGAGTCCTACAGCCCAAGTTTTACAAAATAAAGGATACGTTGGTAAGGTAGGGAAGATTGGAGAGTATGAAATAGAGGGAGAACAAGACGGAGGGAGAGGAAAAGCAGGACTATAGTTAGCTTCAGGTGGATATAGGAAGCAGTAGTTACGCATAGATGAAGAGACTTCCAAAAGATAGACAGTTGTAGAGAGATGCATCAAACCAGCCATCGGACCGAAGACCACAACACCAACGCCAACAATAAAAGCAACAATATGAGAAGTTTGACGTGATGGCCCGCCGCAGTTTCGAATGCGAATACCTTCTCTTCACGTAGAGTGCGGAATGAGTACTGCCACGCAAGAACAAAACTTTAATTTCCCTCAGAATTATCGCACTTTCTTTCAGATTTCTCAAGTTCACCCACTATTATGTGGAACAAATACCTTGTTGAGCATTGCCATAGGAGAGTTTTGGCGTTTCCACAGTGACGCTGTTAGTGAGATCGAAATCTAAACCTGCTTCAACTCTCATTTAAACTAGTATCGTTAATCAAGTACTATAAATTCTTCGGCATCGTGGACGAACGGAAAAAGAAAATGTCTTCCAAAGTCGCACCACTGTGTCTGTTACCTATTTGCTGCAGTACAGTACAATTACCTTTCACATTTAATTTACAACTTAGTGGAATACGTCAAACAGCACAGCCGCAAGTGAAGAAGTATTCCATATTCCTCCACAGATCGTTTGGATGTTGGTGTCATTTTTTTAGCTACCGTTGTCAAGACATGCTGCTTTTTAAAACTGAAGACATGACGCCTTAGGAAAACCGTGACCTTCCTAGTAAATGAAAGGAAGGTCGTCTGTATCAGACATTGGTTTCAATCTGATTGATACAATATCTTCAAATCCAGAATTAGGGCTTCAAAGTACAGTTTTCCTGAAAGGCTAAAGGTGCAGCAGTAGTTTCAAGATGATTTTATCGGCAGCTCGATAGTGGTACGTACTGAAAACAATACACATAAAAGTGAGCTTTTCCTGTGATGTGCTTGGGGTACGCTTGCACTTTATGTTTGTTCGGCTCCATTCCTGGGCATACAGGTCGTACAATGTAAATTTTGTATGTCCTTTTTTATGAGTTTGACAAGCCAGTGTGGTGCAGTTTTCTATGAGTGGAAACTCATCTAGTTCTACTGGTGGCATATATGCATGTTCATAAGAATTTTCTGAAGGACCGATGATGAGAGCAAGTTTTTGTCGAAAGAGACCGTAGTGAAATAAAATAAAAATACTCAGCAATCCAGGTTGCAGGTGTTGCATTAGAGGGAAAATTCTGTAACGTGTACAGATAAAATGGCTAACTATAGACAAGTTCTAGGAAACGGGCAGTTCTTAATGCTTCACACCACAAATGATATTAAGTGGTCGCTTTATTGATATTCCTTAAAAGCCCGAATTACGTATTTGCAATGTACGTAAGCAGCATACCTCGTAAACGAGCGGAAGTTCGAAAGTAGGTGCCCTAAACTGTAATATCTCCGTCAGACTTTCTTAAAATTTAGAGAATCAGCAATATGCGATATTTTTCAAAGTGTCAATTTATTTTTATAATAATTTTGGAGAGTGTGTGATAGATTTACTGTAGATAAGTTAAAATTAGTAATATTTTGTGAAACTGACGTGATTATCTATTACCTAGATACAGTACGGAAGTATGCCGGTTTCGTGTTAACAGGTTTCGCAGGTGATTATCTGAAAGACTGTAAAGTAAAAGGGACAGTATTTGGTGTTTAGAAGACTTAAAGGTAAGCTCTTAACTTACCGACACAATCAATTATTTTTAAAGTCGGAAAAGCAATAAAGAAGACTAGACAATGAGTCTGAGCAGGAAGATCATTTTGTGCACAAAACATACCAATGCCTTGCTGACTGTATTTTCCCAAGAAAGAGAGCAATTCTTGGAATTTTTGTATGCAGTGGAGTGTCTAATTAAAGCAGCGTAAGTTCCAAAATATAAATAAAGGGAAGAAGTCGAAAGAAAATGAATGTTTGCTAATCAACAAAATTTGGAATGTCAGAGTCGTAGAGATACATAACATTAAGGAGGCATGATTGTAGGCCGGCTCAAACAAAGGAAATATCTCATACTGAATAGTGAGAGAAAAGACACTTCCCTCAATAGAAATCTGCTAACGAAAAAAATGTTTCTGAAACACAGCAGTTGGGGAACGATATTATTTCGATCTGAATCGTGAAATTGTGATAAAACCATAAATTAACGTAATGCATTGTAAATGCGTTACTTATAAGGAATATGAAAATTAAGAGAACTGATAAAGTTTGAACTGATGAATAGTTAAAGAAGCTGTCCGGTGAAATACGACTATGAAAACGTCTCACAATAGATGAGACGGTTAGTGGAACATACGACAACGGATTCAGGGTTTGTTAACTCGGTAATGGGAGATGCATCAGAAGGGGAATGTGCATTGTAGTCAAGTATTATCACAGGTAAGAAAGAGCATCCACAATGTTGTATGTAGTACGCAGAAGGGAAAATATATGTACACAGAAGGAAATCAGAAGACTAAAAACTTCAAGAGAGGCGTGTTCTACGAAATTTGAGTTTTTATGCTACTATTATATCGTACCAACAAGCAATTACGATAACGCCATGAGTAACGTATAAAAATACTTCACCTACTAACTAAGTTATTGAGACTTCGCACAAAGAGAAACGCATTATCACTCACAAAGGAGTTATTTCCGTTACTGTCATCGATTTCCAACCAGTGAATTCATCGTGAGGAACGAAATGCCCTTCCTGTGAGGACACAGAACCACTGGCAACACACCACTTTGCGTGTTGCCTAACTCAGCTGTCATTTCGTGACTATGGGAATTCTAAAGCTGGTGTTTTTGCCGGTGCACTTGCTGCTCTCACAAGAGGACCCTGGCACGATAGTTCGCGGGCTGCACAGCTGCTCGCTGCTGGCCTAATGCGCCGCCATCTCAGACAAAGCAACCAGAAACTGTGTAAGGAATATGAGGAACAAATCGTAGTTGCATATTATGCTCATAACATTTTTCCGTTCAGTAGTTCAAAACACTTCAGCTACTATGTTGACGGTAACTTACAGTAGAAAACGTTCAGCACAAAAAATTCGTTGATACAGAATATCACTGCAGCCCACAGTAATTACTAATTAATCTCGCACTTCTTTTGTTGAAGAAACAAAACTCGTTTAACATGGAGGAAAAGTGCACTTCGCATACGAACAGCCGCGACACCATCCAGCTGTATTGGCTTTCTTTTTTCGTTGTATCGATCACTGTAAACACTACTCGGGACTGTTTCCATGTTACCTCTTTTGTTTGGATACTGCCACTGTCACTTTAGTAAGTTTTCGAGTCTGGAGATAGGTGTCTCGAAGTCGGCGAACTATGTATCGTAAAAGATGTTCACATATGCGCCCGTACGTTAAAGTGATGGTGTAGATTTTATTTTTAACTGAAGGCACTGTAACTTTATTTACCTACCCTCGATAGCAGAGAAAGCGGGAATATGTGCTGAAAAGAGCACCGTTTAAAACCATCACATACTTTTTTTCTAAAGTAACAATAATACAGTGCAGTAAACTTTCCGTGTACAATATGTACTTACAAGAGTAAACATCGTACTACAAACTGAGTTGCTTTACACAAGTAAAATTTTACTAAATCGAGAAAACCCTTTTGAAACATTTTTCTCGCATGCATTGTTTAACAGAAATACCTTTAAATAGTCCGCCTCCGCAGCGTAGCGGTAGCGTTTCCGCCTGCCACGCTGGAGACCCGGGATTAATTCTCGGCAGGGGACTGGGCGTTGCGTCTCCCTCAATCATCATTTTCATCGCCGCCGAAGTGGCGTGTGAGGTCCTGTGAGGACTCCCGGTCAACAATGCCAAACGATCATTTCCATGTTACCTTTAAACACAGAAAGTAATATTTCGGACTATTCAGTTTCGAGTTAAATATGGTTCACTGTACGTTCGGACAAATTTTGTTATGCATAACGAGGCGTCTTTTACTAAATCTGATAATTGGTTTTCGTAAGTATCTTTTGTGAATAAAAGTGTGGACCGAGCAGTTATACTCTTCAAGTATTTTCGAGTTATGCAAAATCAGAAACGACAAAGAAAAGTACTTAATACCGACAACATTGACATCCGACATGGGAACAACACACGTGGTTATGACCTGGGAGATCTGTCTTTCGTACTCTCTCATTGGCTCTGAGCACTATGGGACTCAACTTCTGAGGTCATTAGCCCCCTAGAACTTAGAACTACTTAAACCTAACTAACCTAAAGACATCATACACATCCATGCCAGAGACAGGATTCGAACCTGCGTTCGTAGCGGTCTCGCGGCTCCAGACTGCAGCGCCTAGAACCGCACGAACACGTACTTTTTCATTGTTCACTTAATGTAGACCTACTAAAACGACTGCCACTACACGTAAACATAAGTTTCAAGGAGCCGGACTCACAGCAAGTGACAAACACAAAATTAATTTTTCAGTTGTTCTAGGTTAAGTGAGCTAAATCCACACAAAGCTGCTGCTTGTTACTTGGATGGTTCAAATGGCTCTGAGCACTATGGGACTCAACATCTATGGTCATCAGTCCCCTAGAACTTAGAACTACTTAAACCCAACTGACCTAAGGACAGCACACAACACCCAGTCATCACGAGGCAGAGAAAATCCCTGACCCCGCCGGAAATCGAACCCGGGAACCCGGGCGTGAGAAGCGAGAACGCTACCGCACGACCACGAGCTGCGGACTGTTGCTTGGAGGTAAACTGCCTTCAAAAGAGTGATCATTCTCTGATCTAGAGTTATAAGAGGTCCACCACCGCGTTGAACTTTGGGTGCATTGGGAAATATTTTATAAGCATCTCATAACGAATTTTCAAATAACTTTAGCTTATTTGAAATAACGATGTTGATGTGTCAAGACATAATGGGAATGAATTCACACTGAGGTAAATGGCTCGAAGTAGGAATATAATGAAACCATAAAGTCCTCAAAAAATCAAGGACCATTCTTCATAAGTTTTCCTGGGAAATTTAAGGGAAGCTATGATACGTTATGCTGCATTTTTGCTCAGGGGGAAACAATCAGATGAAATGACACAATTTCAAAGACTTTACTGGTCTTATATAGATATGATTTGATGTATATAGACTGAAGCGGCGAGTGAACATTTGTACCAAGGCCGGGAATCGCACCCAGTCTCTTTCTTACGAGGCAGGTGCACCAGCCACTAAGCCACCTTTGCACAGTGGTTCGCACAACTCCACGGATTACCCTGGTATGCCTCCCTCCTCGATCCCAATTCTCACTGCTGTCTCAGTCTGTTCGTGTGTAAGGTGGAGCCGGCCGGTGTGGCCCAGCGGTTCTAGGCCCTTCCGTCTGGAACCGCGCGACCGCATCGGTCGCAGGTTCGAATCCTGCCTCGGGCATGGATGTGTGTGCTGTCCTTAGGTTAGTTAGGTTTAAGTAGTTCTAAGTTCTAGGGGACTGATGACCTATGAAGTTCCATAGTGCTCAGAGCCATTTGAACCATTTTGTAAGGTGGAATTTAGACTGGGACGGCAGTGAGAATCTAGATTGAGGAGGGAATCAGTGGAGTTGTGTGGACCACTGTGCAAAGGTGGCTTAGTGGCCAGCGTACCTTCCTAGTAAGCAGGAGACCCGGGTTCGACTCCTGGCCTTGGTACAAATTTTCACTCGCCACTTCAGTCTATGTACATGGAATCAATCAGTATCTCCAAACACTAATTTCTCCTAATGAGCCAACATAATCAACTTTACCCTCTGCAAACATTGACCAGCATGCTACTGTTCAAGATCTGTGATAACGAATTACTTGTTTCTGAGTATTGCATTTGACAGCAGGTGCAGGGGTTATTCGCTTTGGCCAAAGGAATTCATGGGAACCTTGCAGTATGTTTCCCCCGAAGACGGGGAACGGCTGAGGGCACAACACTGGGAATAACGGGGCAGTCCGCTCGCCACTCAGAGCATAAAGTCCTTGGCTTACGAGGGTGGTGGAGACACCCGAGTAAGTCTTGTGGGACCCTCGTGTCACTCAAAGAAGGGCAGTAATTTTTGTGTTCTGTCATACAATACTTTTCGGTGCCCGGCTAGCGCATTTGAGCCCCCACCTGGTACTATCTGGAGAAAACTCACTGTTCTTGAAGAGGCCAGGCCTGTTGCTGTGGGATCAGGACTTGGTGGAGTTCCCGCCTCGTTCGCTTGGCGTGTTGGAAATTCCAACTTGCATAAACAATACTCTGATTCGCAAAATCACTCTTGGTATCAGACGGGAATTTCTGCAACAAACTATGAGAGGAGAGTGTCCTGATTGCCCCTTTACTTGATATATTCAGAGCTGTCAAATTATTTATCATTGCATTTAACACTGAAGTCTTATGCCTCTGGACAGAAGTAAGTACCATTTAACGTTATTGGCGTTTGCTGCCGTGCCGGGGCAAACTGGGAAGTCTGGTGATTAAACACTCTTGAATCGGTCGTCTCAAAGGCGATAGCTGTGGAGCGATCAATCTGCTGTTCTGTACCGGACCATCGCACCGACAACATAGCGCGATCCGCAGATTCTGGGCTGGTGCAGATCTCGTGCTGACCAACATCTTCACGTTCGCCAAAAGACAAGACATTGCCGACCACCGACGCCGCAGTGCCGTTTGATTCTTTCATTTTAGTTCGAACAACCAGCCACCACATAGTAAAAGTATTCGCATCATTGAGGGAATGTGCAGTATGAATCCGTTATCCCACCCTGGACATCATACTTCTGCTGATTAAGTCTCTCTCATGTTAGAATCGTAGTGTCAATCTGTTGGTTTTCTTGTGTATGAGGACGAACTTCTGCAATAAATCATTAGCTTATTTTTAAAGAATTAGTCCCTTCATCGCATTTTCGTTATCAGTTGCTTTAAAACTACAGCAACTAATTAATTTTATAGCTGTTCCTCACTTTAGGATCTCAGGTTAGGTCGAAATTTCAGACAGCGTGTCTTCATTGTGTTAGGTGTCAGCATTAGGTCTTAAGGGGTGAACTGGAGTCTAGATGGCCTCTGATTCCTTTGACTCCTTTAACCATTTCTGAGTTCAAAAATGGGGAGGGAGAGGGTGTATTGCAAAGCACCAGTCCAGGATGGGTCAAACAGTGGCCGTAGTTTCGGAAGTGTATCCCGCTGTAGAGCAAGAACTTTCTTTTACACCTAGTAATGAGAAGGAGAGGCGAAAAGACACCATATTTTATTCCAAAGAAATTTTTAAAAATTTACCTTGACTCTGCACACAACTTTCTTTATTCCGTAGACATTTAAAGCACTCTGGAAGATTTCTGAAGTGTAATGTGAATGCACTAAGAGATGTACATATATTCAAACACAGCGTTCCCCTGCCTTACTTCGACCATAAGGAGTATTGTACATTGCTTTAACCACTACATAACTAAGAAAATAATGCAATAATTTCCGTTTACTTGAATTTCTCATAACGTACCGTTTCTACAAAAGAAGGAAAGATGTTTGACAAAGAGCGACCATCCTCAAGAATTAGGTCTTTTATTATGTGTGCACGCTGTACTGAATCAATGAAGATACAGTAAGAAGGCAGAGTTTAATTTCTAAACAAGAGACCTAGCAACGAACACCTCCAAAGTGACAGTGTCGTAAGTATACATCGTATAGTAAGCGTAAATCCTCATCGCATTTTACCGAATAATGGCACTGAATAGACTGTGATTATTATCCCATTACCCTCTTGAATATATATATATTAACATGAACAAGATGTTGTAAGTGCACAACAAATTACATTTACACTCTTCTCTAATGCGTGTTCTACGATCTTTCTTTCTAGCCTAAATTCATAAATGGAACAATCTTGTGTTTATGACTTGGGAACATGAAAGGATAGAAGTATTATTTTTCGGTCATTTGCAAGTGCGAATTATGAAAGGTGTTTCTAAAAATCAAGCAACAAACGAGAACCTCTTCTGGCAGTCGAAATAGATCTCATTGACACTGCTTCGTAACAGCTTAAGTTTCATCGAGAAAGCTTAAGAGGAATTACATCAAGACAGTTATGATACGTGAACACATATCACTGAAGATTAAAGGATTTTCGTCGTCTTAACTTATTATCTCCGGCGAGTAGATTTTTGAAGGTATTAGCAGAGCGTTTAATTAATTCGTAATCACAAATTACCGCACTCTGCGCCGAAATTTTTTTTCTTCGTTTCTTTTAATGTGTGATAGGGCGCTGATAGGTTTGCTGTTTCAGAGTGACAATTATTGAACTATATCAAAAAAGAACGTAAATTAGTTACAAACTACGACGTGCACACACATCATTCAGTATGTAAACGACACTACAGGTATTCCGATTTAAGTTATGACACGTTCGGTATGCCTGCAATCATTTATGTGGCGCAGACGAACAGCAAAATTGTGGATGAGCCGCTGAACTTGCGGAACCTCGGTGCTGTCGATGTCTTCCTGAATGATTGTTTTCAGCTCAGCAGTGGTTTTGGCGTTCTTGCTGTACACCTTGTCTTTAATATAACTCCTCAAAAACGAGTCTCATGTGTTCAGATGCGAAACATGGCGGTCAATCGAGGCCCATGCCACTGGCCTCTTACGCCATAGCCAGAAAGCAGTCCTGCTTCGATGGGGTCGAGCTCCATCTTGCATGAACCACATCTTATCGAAATCAAGGTCACTTTGGACAATGCAGATGAAATCATCTTCCAAAACCTTCGAGAACCGTTCCCTAAATTGCTCCAGGCAAATGCCGGGATGGTTCCTTTGAAAGGGCACGGCCGACTTCCTTCCCCGTACTTCCCTAATCCGATGAGACCGATGACCTCGTTGTCTGGTCTTCTGCCCCAAAACAACCAATCGTTCGGTAGTCACTGTGCCATCGAGGAATATCGCATGCCATACAGCCACCCGTTGAGGGTTAAGAGTCTTCTCGATAGCGAAATGCGGATTCTCAGTCCCCCATATACTTCAGTTTTGCTCATTGACGAACCCATCCAAATGACAGTGGGCTTCGTCGCTAAATCAAACAATACGTGCGCATACGAATTCCCATCATATACCACGGCCAACCGTGCAGTTTGAACGACCCAACGCGAACCGTTCAGAAGTTATAACGATTTTATTTCGTGTAGTTCAATAATTGCATCCAGCATGTGGTTGCGTATACTGAATACTTCCTATTGTATCTCAGAAAAAAGATGTGCTGTTTTAAACACTCTGCTACATTGATTTCAGTAATATCTGTAAGTCTCACAACTACACACAAAGACAGAATGTCATTGCTTCAGAATGTCCGCCCCAGTAGCTGAGTGGTCAGCGTGACGGATTGCCGTCCTCTGGGCCCGGGTTCGATTCCCGGCTGGGTCGGAGATTTTCTCCGCTCAGGGACTGGGTGGGGTGTTGTGTTGTGTTCATCATCATTTCATCCCCATCCGGCGTGCAGGTCGCCCAATGTGGCGCCGAATGTAATAAGACCTGCGATATGGCGGCCGGACCTGCCCCGCGAGGGGCCTCCCGGCCAATGACGCCAAACGCTCCTTTCCATTTTCCATTGCTTCAGAATTTCTTTAGCGACGGTAGGTGTAATAAATTCAGAGTCTCGGTACTCTTTTTATTTCCGTTAGTGCCTCGTACAAGCAATAACAGACGGAGGACGTTGACATATACGATGAACGGATTACAGAGCGTGTCAAGATCACTTACGCATAATCGAAAAGTTACTTTGGTTATTTGGTGAAAGAATGGTGAGCCATTCCATATTTTCAGTAGCAGGTAAGAAAGCGACGTACAATAATACCGATGCTGTACCGTAAATTTCCTAACAATATATGTGTCTCATGCGACGTCGCCTTGTATTTCTGCTGATTTAAATATTCACATGGAGCAATAGTTTCCTTGTTTTTAAATAAGTGCCATACACAGAATTTAATAGAAATGATGAGTGATCGTTTGTTTGTTCAATCTTCCGCTATAAATCCGCAGTAGTGTTATGTGAAATCAGATGAGCGGCGCTGTTATTCGGCTTCTTAGCGTGTAACTCTGTAACACCGATACATGACTCCACTATCATTTACCAACTCTTGGAAAGGAAATATTAGATTCACACTAGTTCGTGTGTGTTATTGTGTTGCGAAAAATGTTACAGTGACAGATTAGTTACACCGCACTCTTAAACCCAGTGAACAGCTGTTCTGCCGTCGGTTTGTCAAAATATGCGATATGTTATTGTGTTGTGTATGCGGATCAATTTCTCATTTCCCGAGAATGGAGTATCAGCTTCACGCTTAAAGCGTTGTTGTCGAGTGAGCTGCCTGCGTTAGATACACAATGTTCCGAGCTTCTCAACGAGCAATATTCTCCTTCGGTCGTTATACGTAACCGTGAAATCATGACCTTTGGTGTGAAATGTGTAAATTAGCTTCAGTACCTATGAAAGTAAAACTTCAGCCATTTTGGATTATTAAAAGTCATACACGTGCTTGGAAAAAAATATGATTATCGCCGTTATGTTTCTAGAAGCTCAGTGATATAGTTATCTCAACATATTTGATTACAGTGAAATTTTATTTGCTCGTCTTTACATTCGTGGTTGAGTGTATCTGCTGTGTAATAAACGCAGGACGATGTTATTGTTGTAACTGACAATGTTCCGAAACTTATGAGACGGATGTTAGGCTTCATTTTGTTTTTCACATTGTTTTTGACTATTGTTCGTTTGAAGACACGTTTTTCAGGCAGCTGCAAAGCAGATGAGGTACGTCTGTGCTGGTTACATTCCAACGTATCACAGGAACACGTATGTGTCTGGGACAAATATCAAAATATATATCGCTCTTTTATAATTCGTGTGGTGATCGAATTCTTCATTTCTTGCAATGGAAATAATAGCCTTATGTGTATAGAAAATCATGTTGAGGTCAGTGCACGATACTGCAAGGTAGACGAGAAGCAAGGCGGTTGTTTAGACTTTGTATTTCGCAACATTATGCCACGCTAATTTAAGGGGAAAGTGTACTGTGGATACGGCTTTTCAAATCAACTGCCCTCACGTAGCAAAACACATACGATGTTGTTTTCGTATTCAGAGTATTTCAGTTGCCCCTACCGATGTTGTTTATGCAATCAGCAAAGTTAAATCTGGCCTTCAAAAACAGCGCACAAGATTTTAATATTCTCTTGCTCGCTACGCGGAAGCTGTTAGTCCCACATGAAACATGAACGCGACAAATTTTGTAGGAAATTTAACGTAGTTTTCATATCTTACTGGGATATCTTTTCGTTGGAGGTCACGGTTTTCGATTTGTTCAAGAGAAACGAACCAAAGTAACCTTCAATGCACCTCTACCTCCACATTCATCCCTTTCCAGTCAAGATTTCTAGTATGTTCATCATGCTATATGTTAAAAAGCAATTACATTTTTATGTAGAATTTTAGCGACTTAGATTTGAGCAATTTTTTTTCTTAGTATGAACCTGAGACAGAATTTTCACCATCGAGACAATAAGTTAGGCCTATGCATATGCGCAAACATGAAGTATTGTGGCATGTTGTGGTGTTATAGGTAGAAGCTGGTAGTGCACTAAATACATCCACTTAATACGAAACGCTGGAAATGTTGACTGTGGCAATCTGACAGAATCAATTTATAGGACGTGTGTTAAAGATCTTCTCGGCTTTTGTATCTATCATAAACTTCTAAATATCTATCGCGTAATTTACCTGTCTGAAAAATTCACTGTGTTGTGTAAGAAGGAAATTATACCAGCAGTACAGTAAAAGTTGGTGCAGTTGTTTCAGAAACGTCTGTTGACGAGTATTAACAATTGTATTAGTGCTAAATGTAGAGGTACATTTACAGTGCAGCGAAGTGGACGTTTTATGTTCGGAAACATAATTTTGTGAAACTTGGGACTCCATGCGTCAAGAGGGAAGTGTACTTTACTATCTATAAGGGGAATGTTTCGAATGTGCACATATTTACTGTCGGAGGTTTAGCAATACTGATTTATTAGTTACATAATAAAGGCGCTTTCGTTATTGAAGCCAAAAATAGCTACTGCTTATCGGAAAAATGTGAACAATGCATTCTTGATAACATTAGAGATTACTGAAGTTAAATTCGTAAAATATTTCGGTGACCAAACTGGTTTCGACTTCTGCCCCGATAAAGAACTGCTATGTTGCCAAGTGGCCGCTTAAATAAGTATTGGTACTTTATTAATCACTACTGCCCAGTTTCAAGCTCGAAACAATGTGGTAGAAACGATGCTGCAATCTAAATGATTTCATTTTCAATAGCACATAGATAATTGGTGGCATAAGGCTGCGTCAAAAGATGTTGTCTTTATTTGTGTGTGGATCCCACCTATTGACTACCGGCTACTGATAAGAAGAAATCGATTCAGGCAATACAACACCTTACGCAAATATTTTACTGAAATCAACGTTATTATTAAACGAAATATGTTCGTTGCTCAGGAGCGTAGCAAGCGTCTGAGCTAGCAGGGAGCAACTCATGTTAATTTTGTGGTGAATCGCGACATAATTTGAGATTTCACGACAGACGTTTATGGGTAAAGTTGCTAGTGATTTAAAACTATATACCACTACGTATCGGAACAGAATACGAGCTCGGTTCGGGAAGATGATTTTGCTAAGGGTGTAACTGCTGCCTCCCCTCGCTCACCACAGTCTCCTCTCCCACACTTGACCCACACTGGATACGTCCCTATGGCTGATACTTGCTACACGTAACAAGGCAAACATGGACGAAAGCATCATTAGCTGTTGTGAGCCACCATACAATCTGTACGGAATGGCACCGTAAAGGACTGTGTCAAGAAAACAAATCATTACTTCGCACTGCTACATAAAATAGCACGCAAGTATTGCTAACCTGTCTTTTGTACTGACTACTGTAGTCAACTGCCCTCACGTAGCAAAACACATACGATGTTGTTTTCGTATTCAGAGTATTTCAGCTGCCCCTACCGATGTTGTTTATGCAATCAGCAAAGTTAAATCTGGCCTTCAAAAACAGCGCGCAAGATTTTAATATTCTCTTGCTCGCTACGCGGAAGCTGTTAGTCCTACAGGAAACATGAACGCGACAAATTTTGTAGGAAATTTAACGTAGTTTTCATATCTTACTGGGATATGTTTTCGTTGGAGGTCACGGTTTTCGATTTGTTTAAGAGAAACGAACCAAAGTAACCTTCAATGCACCTCTACCTCCACATTCATCCCTTCCCAGTCACGATTTCTAGTATGTTTCTCGTGGCATTCCTTCCTATCACTGTACAAAAATTGCTGAGTACACGAACTATCCCCGATGTTCGACCTTTTTTAGTCTGTATTAATTGGGCTGTTAAGCAAACAACATAGTCGGCTATTTTGTTAACGTTATTAATTTAAACGTGCTTTTGAAGGTAATCAAAGATAAACGACTTTTTAGACACTACGCTAAAACTAATTACGTTGACAGTTCTATCCAAACTTAACCCTTACAAGAACAGTAATTTAGGGGTCCGAAGGCCTTACGAGGACAACAATGTAATTCCTTATTTTATGCCGTTAAAATTGACAAAACGTTTATGTAAAATCTACACGAACATTAGTTTTCCAGTTTGTAAGTGCTCGACTAAGCTGATAGCGTAATAAGGTTAGTCGACGAAAAGAAGGTCGAACGTGGAAAACAACTCGAACGTGGAAAACAACTGGTGAATTCGTAAATTTTTGTACGGTGGTAGGAAGGTGTGCTATGAAAAATATACTAGAAACCTGACGTCTGGGGTCTGAGTGTGGGAGTGGAGGTGCATTTGAAGGTGACTTGTATGTTTTTGTCGGATACTCGAAAACTACGGTCTTTAGCAGAAACGTATCAAAAATGGTTCAAATGGCTCTGAGGACTATGGGACTTAACATCAGAGGTCATCAGTCCCCTAGAACTTAGAACTACGTAAACCTAACTAACCTAAGGACATCACACACATCAATGCCCGAGGCAGGATTCGAACCTGCGACCGTAGCGGTCGCGCGGTTACAGATTAAAGCGCCTAGAATCGCTTGTCAGTGCGGCCGGCGGAAACGTATCCCAGCACGGAATTTAACTACATTAAGTTTCTTAGAAAAACGTCGTGTTCATTTTTGTAAGTAGGACTAATATAGACTGTGAGTAGCCAGCGAGATAATATGAAAATGTCGCTCATGGTATTTGAAGGCAAGGTATCACCTTGCTGGCGCAGAAAATGACATCAGTAGGGACAGATGAATTACTCTATATACGGAACAACGTTGATGACTATTGAATTCAGTATGCGGTACAAAAGACAGATTTATATTAGTGTATGTTTGTGTTGTGGTGTGAATGAATGATTTTTGATTTCTTGCTTTATAGGAGTTGATAATACGATCATGTAGTCCCGAAACAGTTTGTGGTAAGTTAATACGATTCTTCTGGTGAGCAAAGTGTGTTCAATCACAGTCAATAAAACTCTTCTGAGACGGTGACCGCATTGTCAATATGTAAAACTTCCGACGTTTCAGCCACTACTGTAAGTGGGCAAGTAAAGTTAGGCTCTTATACACTGGTGGCAGAGGCTGTTGACGAATTCTGACAGACTATTGAGGATGAGGAGGAGGGGTGTTAGACTTCCACATCCCGAGGAAGGTCGCTTGCAATAGTGGCCGAAACGCCGGAAATTTTACAAACTGACAATGCGGTCACAGGCCCAGAAGAGTTTTGTTGACTGCGAATGAACACACTTTGTAGATCGCGATCACAATGTAGAACCTTTTTTCTTAAAGGACATCATAGTCGCCGTTGACTGTATAAAATATTTATTATTACGATTGCAATTTTGGCCTTATGGCCATTTTCAAGTAACAGTGCATAAGTTACCTTTTGCAATGTTACTTGAAAATGGCCATAAGGCCGAAATTAATAATAATAAATATTTTATACAATCAACGGCGAGTATGATGTCCTTTAAGGGGGGTAGCACGTCAAGCGGCCCGACTTGGAGCAAGACAGGCACCACAGGACATTAATTCCCACTGTCTATACTTTTACAAATAAATTCGTATAACGTTGTCAGAATGACCAGGAAGGATTCAGGATTCACACTCATATGAGTGGAAGTTCAAACACGTAACAGAATAATTTTTTTTTGCTTTTGAAATTTCAGCATTTTTTCACATACTATTGGCTGCATTTGTTGCTATAGGTACACTTTTCTTCATGAGTAAGAGAGATTGTTCGATGAATTTTGCACAGCGCACAAACCATACTTACAGGTATAGGAAACTATAGAATTTATTTAAATTATGAAAAAATGAATGAGCTGTTGCATTTTAAGCTTCATGTTTAGAAAAAAAACTCAACTCTTATAGCTAATTGCCTCAATTTTTACCACAGTTTTTAATAGATTTGGAAAATTCTAGAGTTTCATACACCTGTAAGTATGGTTTGTATGCTGTGCAAAATTCATCGATCAATCTCTCTTACTCATGAAGAAAAGTGTACCTATAGCAACAAATGCAGCCAATAGTAAGTGCAAAAATACTGAAATTTCAAAAGCAAAAAAAAATTATTCTGTTACGTGTTTGAACTTCCACTGTTATGAGTGTGAATCCCGAATCCTTCCTGGTCGTTCTGACAACGTTATACGAATTTATTTGTAAAAGTATAGACAGTGGGAATTAAAATGTCCTGTGGTGCCTGTCTTGCTCCAAGTCGGGCCGCTTCACGTCCTACCCCCCTTAAGAAATATTATATGACTGTGAATCCCAACCATGAGAAGTAGACATTTTTGTTGTTCCAAGATGGCCGCTTTCAACAAGCTTATACTGCCACAGAGTCAGAATTTTGTTGACTATGAATGAATACACTTTGTGCACCGCGGTCGCAATGTAGACATTTTTGTTGTTACGAAATAAATCTCTGGAGAACAGCCTTGTATGAGTGTGCATAGGACACAATATTTCGGCAATCAAGTGTTCAAATGCGTGTGAAATCTTATGGGACTTAAGTGCTAAGGTCATCAGTCACTAAGCTTACACACTAATTAACGTAAATTAACCTAAGAAGGGAGGACTAGAACCTCCGCCGCGATCAGCCGCACAGTCCAAGAGTGCAGCGCCTTAGACCGGTCGTTTCGGCAATCGACCACGTTGCCATCATCAGGTGCACTGATGTACTGACCAGCGGTGGGCCCACCGCCCACCAGGTGCACTGATTTTGGCAACGTGGTCGATTGCCGAAATATTGTGTCCTATGCACACTCATACGGGGCTGTACACCCCAGATTTATTTCGTCATAAAATACGCCTCGAGAAATTGAAGAGTCACATTTTTGTTGTTCCAAGATGGCCGCTTTACTGCCACCATATAAACTTATGGAAACTCATATAAGGTTTGCCATGTTTATTGACTGTGACTATTGCCATGGAGGGTGGTGTTAAATAAATTACACATTTTAGACGACTAGTGCATAATGAACCCTGTGATGGGGGTATCAATGTTGTTTCAAAAGGTGCGGTGTAGCTGTGGACAGACTGGGCGCGGGCAGGTGTCTGGGGACCACCTGTTGGTACTCACGGTGGTGTTGGTGCTAGTGGTGCTGGGCCGGTGCTGCTGCTGCTGGTGCTGCGCCCTCACCGCGGGCGACGACGACGACTGCTCGTCGGCCGCGGGGGTGGCGCCGTTGCCGTTGGCGGCGCCGTCCACCGCCGTGTCCGCCTCCGCTGTCGCGGCCGAGGCGGCGAGCCGCGTCTCCGGCGGGCCGCCGCCGTTGCCGACGCTGATCTCGAGGTAGGAGTGCGCCCGCAGGTGCGACTGGGCGCGCCGCTCCTCCAGCACGATCTTGCGCGCCGCGCGGAAGATCTTGTAGTAGACGACGATCATGACGCTGAGCGGGATGTAGAAGGAGCCGAGCGTGGCGTAGATCTGGTAGGCGAAGTTCTGGCACACCTGGCACTGCGGCAGGCCGTGCGGGTCCTCGTGCTCGTTGCCGAGGATGAGCAGCGGCGGCAGGCTGATGCAGGCTGCGCCCAGCCACACCAGCGCCACGCTTGCCACCATGCGGCGCGGCGTCCGCCGCACGCCGTACTCGAGCGGCTTCGTGATGGCGTAGTAGCGGTCCACGCTGATCATGCACAGGTTGAGGATGGACGCGGTGCACGAGAGCACGTCGAACGAGACCCACAGGTCGCAGGCGACGGGGCCGAAGCTCCACACGCCGAAGATCTCCGACAGCAGCGCCATCGGCATCACGAGCAGCGCGACGCACAGGTCAGAGACGGCCAGCGAGACGAGCAGGTAGTTGCAGGGGCGGCGCAGCTTGCGCACCAGGCACACGGCCACGCAGACGAGCACGTTGCCCACGACGGTGCCGACGATGACGCAGAGCAGCACGAGCGCGATGAGCACCGCCTCGGCCGGCGTGTAGGGCGAGCGCGGGCCCGGGAACCACCACTCGTCGGGCGGCGGGCCGCCGCCGACGCCGCCGCCGCCGCCGCTGCCCGCGCTGCTCGCGTTGGCGCTCGAGTTGCTGGAGGCGGCGCCGGCGCCGGAGGCGGCTGCTGCTGCTGCTGCGGCGGCGGCGGCGGCGGCGGCGGCTGCTGTAGCGGCGGCCACGCCGGCGGGCGCCTCCATGCGACCGCGCTCACTCGCGCCGCCGGGCCTCCCTCACCATGCCCCCGACACCCGCTCCCCTCGTCTACGGTCACAGGTGAGTCGTCAGACACTGCTAGGTTCCGACAGCCTTCCACTGCTTATCACTCCTACACTGCTCTCATACGCGCTCCCCTCGTCTACGGTCGCAGGTGAAACGTCAAACACTGCTAGGTTCCGACCGCCTTCCACTGCTTTTCACACCTTCACTGCTCTCGTACGCGAAATCGACGATTATCCAACAGCTATCTCTCAATCACCACTATGTTCCAGGCCTCACACTTTGTATCACTACCCGAAACTTCTCGTAAGCTAAATCGCCGTGCAGTTATCCTCCACAAGTGTCTTTGGGCACCAAATGGTTCCAGTAGTCTTACACTATGGATCACTCGGGAAATCACCGATTCTCTGTTAACTACCACGTGGAAGCATCTTCAGCGACCTAATGACCACAATAGCCTCACAGTCCGTATCTTTTTCGGCACGTTTTATGTGATATATCGCCGTTTGTACCACCACTGCCGCTCAAAACAAATCACACCCACTTAATAGTTGCAATATTGCCATATCAATCTTATCCGGCACCAGTGATAAGCAAAATTACTGATTGGTTTCGACAGCTTTCCACTGCTTATCACTCCTACACTGCTCTCGTACGCGAAATCGACGATTCTCTAACAGCTATCTCTCAATCCTCAATCACCACTAAGTTCCGGTCCTCACACTTTGTATCACTACCCGAAACTTCTCGCAAGCTATATCGCCCTGCAGCTATCCTCCACAAGTATCTTTGGACACAAAATGGTTCCAGTAGTCTTACACTAGGGATCACTTGCGAAATCGCCGATTGTCTGTTAACTACCTTATAGACGCATCTTCAGTGACCAAATGACCACAATAGCCTCACAGTCCGTATCTTTTCCGGCACGTTTTATGTGATATATCGCCGTTTGTACCACCACTGCGGCTCAAAAGAAACCACACCCACTTAACGGTTGCAATATTGCCGTATGTATCTCTCTTATCCGGCACTAGTGATAAGCAAAATTACTGATTGTCTCACTGCTATCCAGTGGAACCTTCAGTCACTACACTGTGCAACGGTGTTATTTAAATGTTAATCTTCATTGTTTTTACTGTGCGGACGTCGTTCACTCGATCCTGAATTCATACTCAAGTTATTTCGGTCCTGTTTACAGCAATGTACGTGTATATTGTGATCGATGAATCGTCTCCTATTGTTCTACACAATTTTGTACACTAAACGTCGGCCAACAGTTGTCTCCAATAGTCTCACACAGTGTAGCAAACTTATTGTCCACTATTTATTGTCAAAACTACACAGCTTTGATAAGGAGGACGTCTTTCGGTTCTTAAATGTCTTTCCGCTACAACAGTGGATTTCTTCTGTGGGACTGAACTGGTTAGAACTCTAATCAATGCTCCTAACAGCATCCATCATTTCTCTCATCTCTCCAATAGACTCAAAAATAACCGTTACCAACTGTTTAAAAAACTGGTGTGTACTGCTTATCTACCAATGTCTCACCTTTCGGGCTGAATAGCTGCTTCCTCATATTTGAGAACTCATCTGCTTCCTTTTTCTGCTTATGTGGAAACGAAAGTGTTTTCTTTAATACGGCAGAAACTACCAGTCTACCTTACTAATGTGTTCCCTATAGCACCTGTTTCACTATATAAGACGCACAGTAATTGCACCAACACTGTCGCTCAACGTAGCAGCTGCATATTTATCACATACGTCATGTTCACTCCCAATGTGAACGATATCAGTCTTACCTATTTGCCACAGACTCGTCAAGAGAAGAGATTTTACCGCTTGATGTTTATTATACACAAGCACAACCGAATTCGTAGTGAACTGTGTTATTTACAGGTTCCTAACGATTTTAAACCTAAATTTATTCAGTGACAACTCTATAGTCGAATTTGTTTTCACAGTATCTTACACAGAGAAGAATATTTCAAAATATCCAAACTATGTTACGGATAACTGAACTGGCATCTCATAAGGCGCCAGCACGACGTGATTTAAGTGTGGTGTACTATTTCATTCCTCAAGATTATTCCTCAGCACCATTTCACATACGTCTCTTGATATTTCATAACATATCACACTCTTAGGTCTTTCTGTTGATATTTAACAGTTGTATAAGACAATTAATATTAGTATGTATGTGTATCTTCAGTATCATACTAGTATACGCTTGGTGTGTGTTTCATGTATACACAAACCTCTTTTTCAGAGCACAATGGAGGCCGCTAACGGATTCGTTCATTAATCAGTGAAGCTTCGCGTCTGAGTCGGTACACCCCACTGAGTTTTTTGAACGATGTAGTTGTCTAAGATGCTAAACAGATTTAGAAATGTTACGCTTTGGAAGGCTATCAGACGTGTTCGGCAGAAACGAACAAGCATGACAGAATTACTATAAATCTCTATTAGTAATTGAAAAAATATTTGGCCCAGTAAGCGTAAATTTGTATCAATGTACTTGCTTTTGATAATAAAATATTTTAGTCTACAATATTATTTACACACGCAGTAAGGATTCAGTGGGAATCTTGACAGCACTGCCAAAAAGTCACCTCTCTATCGTTTCCGCAAATGAGTTATCTATACTGTAACTCCTGACTTCTCCACTGTAGTAGTATTTGTATGGTGTTGCCTTATCGCAACGACGTATAGGTAGATGCCTGTTTGGACGTCTGTAGCTCTCAAGATAACGGTTTTGGATCGTGACTTGTCACGACTGCTGTCGCAGTATTGTCTACGTTGTGGCACTTTAGCTGGGCGTGGGTACGGCACCAGCGGCGGCAATCAGTACATTCCGGGACATCGCTATCTGCTTGCCTGCGCAAGCGTGCCTACAGGATGGGCGGGTCGCAAAAAATGCCAAGAGCTCGCCTGTCTCGATGATGACGTCGCGGCTGAGATATGCCTCGTCACGGCCGTTTATTGCTGAGCTCGACTCCGACCTTTCTTGTCTGTTTTTTCTTTGTCTCTGTCGCTGCACGTCAAGGAATGACCCTTAGGCGAGTCCTAGGTACGCACTCTGTCCTTCGGTGGAAACTGAAGTGTCTCGTGCCTGTCGCTTCACACGCCACGGTATTCTCTTTGCTCGAGTCTCACTGGCCCGGGAAGAACTTCTAGTAGCGTACGACCATCGAAGGAGACTACATGCCAAGCATTATAGTCATTGAGTTTGTAAAGCGATTATCGAACTGAAAGTATCCCTTTTATTTTGCTTCTCGTCGATAAATCAGTCTCTCGCTGTAATTAATGTTTACAGGAGTCGAGTATCAACCTACAGGGCTTCCGAAAGGTTTAGACAGTTGCTGAAGAGCATTGAGTAGCTCCAGAAAGGCGCTCCTGGAAAGAAAAGTGTTTTATAGTGTTTTGGAGAGGCTTTTTTTAATCTTTCTAACACTCGAATTGACAGGCTGTAGAACTACAACACCGATCTTGACTGGAACTTAATTAACACAGATTTCCTTTGTGAACTGATTATTGGGTAAGTTTCTCGTGACAGGATTTGTAGGCAATAATACTGGGTAATTTTAAGCGGCCGAGCTCGAAGCTGTTGTGGGTGGATGTAGCGTTTACCAAATTAGCCATCACAATACTGTGACTTTGTTTTCACAAAATCTTGGCACAGTGTATATTGATATTGTTATCATCCAAACGTCATAACTTGCTACTTGGTAGACGTCAATGCGATTGCGGCAACACATTCACAATACGTGGGGCAGGCGAAATAACTCTAGAGACACTGCAAGAGATTACCTGATACCGACAATATATTATAGTCATATTTCGGCCTTGTATAACCGTCCTCTTTGGTAGTCTCGGGCAATTCTTAGGATCTTCGAGCGTCGAGGAAAAGAAAGGGTGGTATCCGTAACAGGGCGAGTTGTCAGACGGCCGGCAGTGGAAGAAATTGACGTCACTGACTGATTTAAATCGGCTGTCACCAGCGTCACACGAGAGAGAGAGAGAGAGAGAGAAAAAAAGAATAACGAAGCACGCGCGCGAGTCCGGTGGCGGACGCCTGTAGTGGAACCAGCTAGCCGTCCGGCAAGCCGGTGGACGCGCCGTCGGCGGCCCGGCCGTCGCGCTGCGCTGCCCGGCAGGTACGCGCTCGCGCCCTCACTCGCTCACGTTCGTGCTGTCGGGTCGCGTCGCGGTGCTGTGTGACGCGGACGCGGCGGCTGCCCGGCGCACACTGGCCGCCCCGGAGGCCGGCGCCGCGGCCGCGCCGTCTGCGCATGCGTGCTGCCGCTGCCACCCGCCGCTCCGGCCCAGCTCCGGCGACCGCGTGCCACAGCCGGGCCGCGTCACCACGGCACACTGTGTCATCACTGAGAAGGCGGCGACCCTAGGTAGCAAATATGCTTTGTACACGGTCTATCACACAACAAAAGTTACGAACCGATCTATGTAAATAAAAATATAAATATTCTTTTGTTCATTCAAAATCATGTACCGGAACCTCCGACATATATATATATATATATATATATATATATATATATATATATATATATATATATATATGGTGAGTCACCTAACGTTACCGCTGGATATATTTCGTAAACCACATCAAATACTGACGTACAGATTCCACAGACCGAACGTGAGGAGAGGGGCTAGTGTAATTGTTTAATACAAACCATACAAAAATGCACGGAAGTATGATTTTTAACACGAACCTATGTTTTTTTTAAATGGAACCACGTTAGTTTTGTTAGCACATATGAACATATACACAAATACGAAATCAGTGCCATTTGTTGCAATGTAAAATGTTAATTACATCCAGAGATATTGTAACCTAAAGTTGACGCTTGAAACCTCCGACGTTCAGTTGCGTGTTGTAACAAACACGGGCCACGGTCGGCGAGTAGCATCTGCAGGGACATGTTTACGACGACGACCGTGTTTACGAGTGTGGCTGTAGTGCACTGTTGTGGTTTGGTCTAGCTGTCGCAGTGTCCGCATGTAGCGCTTGCTGCTATTGTTATTCTGCATTCGTCTCCGCACGCAGACCAACTGTAGTACACCGTGTTACCAGACGTCTGTGATAGTGTAGTGTTGTAGGAACTCTGACCATGGTGTATTCGAACTCTGAAAAGGCGGAGATGATACTCATCTATGACGAGTGTCGAGGAATGCAGCTGAAGCCTGCAGGGTATATGCAGAACGGTACCCGGACAGAGAGCATCCAACGTGCCGCACATTGCAAAACATCAACCGCCAACTGTATGCAACAGGTATGGTATTAGCACGCAAACGGATCCGTAACAGGCCAGTCACAGGAGAAGCGGGTCCAGTTGGTGTGTTAGCTGCTGTTGCCATGAACCCACACATGAGTACACGGGTCATTGCGAGATCCGGTGGACTGAGTCAAAGTAGTGTCATGCGCATACTGCATCGTCACCGCTCTCACCCGTTTCATGTGTCGCTACATCAGCAATTACATGGTGATGACTTTAATCATCGAGTGCAATTCTGTCAATGGGCATTAACAGAGAATGCGTTGCAGTTCTACCTGTGTACCGATGAAGCGGTGGTGGTGGTGGTGGTTTTTGGGGGAAGGAGACCAGACAGCGAGGTCATCGGTCTCATCGGATTAGGGAAGGATGGGGAAGGAAGTCGGCCGTGCCCTTTGAAAGGAACCATCCCGGCATTTGCCTGGAGCGATTTAGGGAAATCACGGAAAACCTAAATCAGGATGGCCGGACGCGGGATTGAACCGTCGTCCTCCCGAATGCGAGTCCAGTGTCTAACCACTGCGCCACCTCGCTCGGTTCGATGAAGCGGGTTTCACAAACCACGGGGCAGTGAATCTACGGAACATGCATTACTGGTCCGTCGACAACCCTCTCTCACTCAGATAGGTAGAGCGACAGCGACCGTGGACTGTAAATGTATGGTACGGAATCATTGGCGACGACCTCATTGGTCCTCACTTCATTGCAGGGGCCCAAACAGCTGCCACATACATCTCGTTTCTACAGAATGATCTGCCAACGTTGCTCAAAAATGTCCCACTGGAAATGCGTCGACGTATGTGGTATCAGCATGATGGTGCACCTGCACATTCCGCAATTAACACTAGGCTGAGCCTTGACAGGATGTTCGACGGGCGTTTCATAGGACGTGGAGGACGCATAAATTGGTCAGCCCGTTCTCCTGATCTTACACATCTGGACTTCTTTCTGTGGGGTACGTTAAAGGAGAATGTGTACCGTGATGTGCCTACAACACCAGAGGATATGAAACAACGTATTGTGGCAGCCTGCGGCGACATTACACCAGATGTACTGCGGCGTGTACGACATTCATTACGCCAGAGATTGCAATTGTGTGCAGCAAATGATGGCCACCACATTGAACATCTATTGGCCTGACATGTCGGGACACACTCTATTCCACTCCGTAATTGAAAACGGAAACCACGTGTGTACGTGTACCTCACCCCTCATGGTAATGTACATGTGCGTCAGTGAAAAAGACCAATAAAAAGGTGTTAGCATGTGGACGTAATGTGCTGTTCCAGTCTCTTCTGTACCTAAGGTCCATCACCGTTCCCTTTGGGTCCCTACGTAATTCGGTGCTCTCCGATACACACGATCGAACAGCGGAGGAGTGGTACTCAAGCGTCAACTTTAGGTTACAATATCTCTGGATGTAATTAACATTTTACAATGCAGAAAACGGCACTGATTACGTATTTGTTTATATGTTCAGATGTGCTAACAAAACTAACGGGGATCCATTTAAAAAAAAACGTAGGTTTGTGTTAAAAAACATACTTTTGTGCATTTTTGTATGGTTTGTATTATCCAATTACACTAGTCCCTCTCCTCACGTTCGGTCTGTGGAATCGATTCGTCAGCATTTGATGTGGTTTACGAAATATATCCAGCGGTAATGTTAGGTGACTCACCATGTATATATACAGGGTGCTACAAAAAGGTACTGCCAAAATTTCAGGAAACATTCCTCACACACAAATAAAGAAAAGATGTTATGTGGACATGTGTCCGGAAACGCTTGATTTCCATTTTAGAGCTCATTTTAGTTTCGTCAGTATGTACTGTACTTCTTCGATTCACCGCCAGTTGGCCCAATTGAAGGAAGGTAATGTTGACTTCGGTGCTTGTGTTGACATGCGACTCATTGCTCTCCAGTACTAGCATCAAGCACATCAGTACGTAGCATCAACATGTTAGTGTTCGTCACGAATGTGGTTTTGCAGTCAGTGCAATGTTTACAAATTCGGAGTTGGCAGATGCCCATTTGATGTACGGATTAGTACGGGGCAATAGCCGTGGTGCGGTGCGTTTGTCTCGAGACAGATTTCCAGAACGAAGGTGTCCCGGCAGGAAGACGTTCGAAGCAATTGATCGGCATCTTAGGGAGCACGGAACATTCCAGCCTATGATTCGCGACTGGGGAAGACCTAGAACGACGAGGACACCTGCAATCGACGAGGCAATTCTTCGTGCAGTGACGATAACCCTAATGTCAGCGTCAGAGAAGTTGCTGCTGTACAAGGTAACGTTGACCACGTTAGTGTATGGAAAGTGCTACGGAAGAACCAGTTGTTTCCGTACCATGTACAGCGCGTGCAGGCACTATCAGCAGCTGATTGGCCTCCACGGGTACTCTTCTGCGAATGGTTCATCCAACACTGTGTCAATCCTCATTTCAGTGCAGATGTTCTCTATACAGATGAGGCTTCATTCCAACATGATCAGATTGTAAATTTTCACAATCAACATGTATGGGCTGACGAGAATCCGCACGCAATTGTGTAATCACGTGATCAACACAGATTTTTTGTGAACGTTTGTGCAGGCATTATTGGTGATGTCTTGATTGTGCCCCATGTTCTTCCACCTACGCCCAATGGAGCATGTTATCATGATTTCATACGGGATACTCTACCTATGCTGCTAGAACATGTGCCTTTACAAGTACGACACAACATGTGGTTCCTGCACGATGGAGCACCTGCACATTTCAGTCGAAGTGTTCGTATGCTTCTCAACAACAGATTCGGTGACCGATGGATTGGTAGAGGCGGACCAATTCCATGGCCTCCACGCTCTCCTAACCTCAACCATCTTGACTTTCATTTATGAAGACTATTGTCTACGCAAGCCCGGTACCAAATGTAGAGACTGTTCGTCCTCGTATTGTGGACGGCTGTGATACAATACGCCATTCTCCAGGGCTGCATCAGCGCATCAGGGTTTACGTGCGACGGAGGGTGGATGCATGTATCTTCGCTAACGGAGGACATTTTGAACATTTCCTGTAACAAAGTGTTTGAAGTCACGCTGGTACGTTCTGTTGCTGTGTGTTTCCATTCCATGATTAATGTGATTTGAAGAGAAGTAATAAAATGAGCTCTAACATGGAAAGTAAGCGTTTCCGGACACATGTACACGTAACATATTTTCTTTCTTTGTGTGTGAGGAATTTTTCCTGAAAGTTGGGCCGTATATATATATATATATATATATATATATATATATATATATATATATATATATATGATCAAAAAGTCAGTATAATTTTGAAAACTGGATAAATCACGGAATAATGTAGATAGAGATGTATAAATTGACACAAATGCTTGGAAAGACATGGGGTTTTATTAGAACCAAAAAACACAAAGTTTAATAAACGTCCGACAGATGGCGCGTCATCTGATCAGAACAGCAATAATTGGCATAAGAAAGTAAGACAAAGCAAAGATGATGTTCTCTACAGGAAATGCTCAATATGTCCACCATCATTCCTCAACAATAGCTGTAGTCGAGGAATAATGTTGTGAACAGCACTGTAAAGCACGTCCGGAGTTATGGTTAGGCACTGGCGTCGGATGCTGTCTTTCAGCATCCCTAGAGATTGCGGTCGATCACGATACACTTACGACATCAGGTAACCCCAAGCCAATAATCGCACGGGCCAAGATCTGGGGGACCTGGGAGGCCAAGCACGACGAAAGTGGCGCCTGAGCACACGATCATCACCAAACGACGCTCGCAAGAGAGCTTTCACGCGTCTAGCAATATGAGGTAGAGTGCCATCCTGCATAAACATCGTACGTTCCAGCAGGTGTTTATCAGCCAGACTGGGGATGATGCGAATCTGTAACACATCGGCGTACCTCTCACCCGTCACGGTAGCAGTTACAAAACCAGAATCACGCATTTCCTCGAAGAAAAAAGGCCCGATAACGGTAGATGTGGTAAATCCAACCCATGCCGTGAGTTTCTCGTCGTGTAATGGAGTTTCCACGACAGTTCTAGGGTTTTCGGTAGCCCAAATTCTGCAGTTGTGGGCGTTGACAGACCCTCAGAGCGTGAAATGAGCTTCGTCGGTCCATAACACGTTACTCAATCAATCGTCATCTTCCGCCATCTTTTGAAACGCCCACACCGCAAATGCCCTCCGCTTCACAAAATCACCAGGTAACAGTTCAAGATGCCGATGGATTTGGCACGGATAGCATCGGAGGATACGCCTCAGTGCCAACCAAACAGTAGTGTGTGAAATGCCGGTGCGACGTGCAGTCCCAACCAAACAGTAGTGTGTGGAATGCCGGTGCGACGTGCGACTGCACGAGCGCTGACTTCCAAGTGCATAGATGAACCCGCTACAGTCTCCATTTCATCCTGCCATGTCTCAGCAGCATTACGCCTTGTGCTCGGTCGGCCAGTACGGGGTCTATCATCTAAACATCCCGTGGCGTCTAACTTCGAAATCATTCTCGCCACAGCTGCATTTGCCAACTGACCTTTACCCGTTCGAATCCCTTTCCTATGGCGACAGGATCGTAACGCTGAACTAGCACATTTCCCATTCTGATAATACAGCTTCACTAAAAGCACCTTTTCAGGCAACGTCAACATGCTGCGACTCCTGGCGCATCTGATTCTCTCTCTCTTTTTCTTCTTTATTGTGATGTCATTCCCCTGCCCATATGGGCAATTAATGTTACATTCAATAAAATGTTACATTCATAAGGCGTTAAAAAAGGGGAACATAAAACATGAGAGAAAAAGGAGGTAAAATACACTGACATGGAGATGTTCATGGGGGACAGTTAAAAGAGTCACTGGAGAAGCAAAAAAAACACAGTTGGCGATTCTTAAAACACAGAGAAGACACTTAATGCACATGCACAGGTTAAAAGTCGGCCACAGTATTGAAAACACTCCAGAACAACACACTTAAAACCCACTTGGAGCACACACGACGAAGAATAAAACTGCCAGGTGGGACCTGCCGAGGGAAAGGTCAGAGAGGATGGAAAAGGAGGGGAGAGCAACGGGCAACAGGGAAGTGGAGGGATGAAGAGAGTAGGGGTGTCAGCGGGGACACTAATAGGCAGGAGACACGTGGGGTGGGAGATGAAGAGGGAAGACAAGGCAGGAGGGAGAGCAGAGACAATGAAAGGGGGCACAAGAGAGGGAGGGGGAATAGGAGGGGGAAGCCTCTCAGGAGGAAGGAGGGGAGGAGAGGGAGCCCTGAGGAGGATGCAGGAAGATGGGGTTAGAGTTGGTAGGAAGGGTAGATGTCAGGGAAAAGCTAATCATCCGGGAGGGATAGATGGTGGAAGTTGCATTGGGAAAGGAGATGGAGGGTGTGGAGATGGAAAGAGGGTGGGACACAACGGTAAAGGTGCGGCAACTGGTTGGGGATGGAGAGGAAGGGAGACACCAGGGGGTGAGGGGGATCAAGGCAGTGGACAATATATAGTGTGCAGATGTGTTCAAGGAAAAGGAGAAGGTGGGGGAAGGGGATGAGGTCGTAGAGGATGCACATGGGGGATGGAAGGCAGGTGCGGAAGGCGAGGCAGAGTGCATGGCATTCGAGGATTTGGAGAGCTTTATAGAACCGGGGAAGGGCGGAAATCCAAGCTACACTGGCATAACAGAGGATAGGGCGGATCAAGGATTTGTGGGTGTGAAGGATGGTGTAAGGATGTAGACCACACGTCCGGCGGGACAGGAGTTTCAGGAGGCGGAGGTGGTTGTGTGCTTTGTTTTGGAAGGTAAGGAGATGGGGAGTCCAGGCTAGGTGGCGGTCGAGTGTGAGTCCAAGGTATTTGAGGGTAGGAATGAGGTGATGGGACGGCCATAAATGGTGAGGTAAAAATCATGGAGGTGGAAGGAGTGGGTGGTGCAGCCTATGACGATCGCCTGGGTCTTGGAGGGATTGATACGGAGGAACCACTGGTTGCACAAAGCTGTGAATTGGTCAAGGTGGGTTTGTAGGGTACGTTGGGACTGTGGAAGGGGAGGATAAAGGGCTAGGAAGGCGGTGTCATCAGCAAACTGGAGAAGATGAACAGGTGGGGGAGGTTTGGGCATATCAGCAGTGTACAGGAGTTAGAGGAGAGGGGAAAGAACAGAACCTTGGGGTAGGCCAGCAGAGGGATAGAATGTACGGGAGTTGGAATTGTGGATAGTCACATAGGAGGGACGATGGGAAAGGAAGGATGCAACGTGACGGATGAAGTTGATGGGAGAGCATAGGTCTGGAGTTTGAAGAGGAGCCCGGGATGCCCGACATGGTCATAGGCATTCTGGAGATCAAGGGAAACAAGGATAACGGAGCGACGGGAGTGAAGTAGGAGGGAAAGAAGATTTGTAAGGTTAAGGAGCTGGTCGGCGGCAGAGAAGGAAGGTCACAAGCCACATTGGGTAAGGGGAAGGAAGTGGTGCTGGTTAAGGTGGCAGTGAATACGGTGAGAGAGGATGGCCTCGAAGACCTTACTGGTGAGGCAGATGGGACGATAGGAACAGGTATCAGAGGGGGTTTATTAGGTTTAGGGAACAGCAGGACACGGGAAGTCTTCCACAGGTCAGAGTAAAATCCGATGGAGAGGAGGACATTGTACAGGGTAGCAAGGACAGACTGGAAGGATGGGGGGGGGGGGGGGGATTCCTTGAGGTGGCGGTAGGTGATGCCATCATGACCAGGGGTGGTGTGTGGAGTGGAGTGTAATCTCTTGTGTGGTGATGGGAGTGTTGATGTCTGAGAGGGATAACCAATCGAAGTACTGGAAGCTAAGGGCGAGTGGGATGACAGAGGTGTCAGTGCAGTCACGAATGGTGGGGAAGAGGGAGTAATCAAAATGGGGATCGTCAGGAATGGAGAAGAACTCAGATAGGTGGGAAGCAAAATGGTTAGCCTTACTGAGGTTGTCAGGAAAGGGTCAATCATCATGGAGGATGGGGTAATGTGGGGTGGGATGGCTACCAGTAAGGTGGTGGAAGGCTGACCAGTACTTGGAGAAGTTGACAGGGAGGGTGGAGTTGAGGTGCGTGCATGTCTGGTGCCGTCCCGCCATTTCTTTGCTGTATGGAGGTTCTGGATGTGTCGCCGTAGTTGCTGGTGGCGGATGAGAGTATCTCGGGTGTGGAGGAAGGAGCGGTAGAGCCTGTGGGATTCATTCAGAAGACGGACGGCCTGTGGAGGAAGTGTAGGTTGGTGAGGGTGGATGAGTTTGGTAGGGACATGAGCCTCCACAGCGTCAGTGATGGTCTTCTGAAGGAAGGAAGAGGCATGGGTGATTTCAGCAGAGTGGTGAAAGGTGACGGGGTGGCTTTCGACCTGTAAGGCAATGGATTCCCAGTAGGCATCCCAATTGACACAATGGTAGTCATGGACAGACTTTGGAGGGGCAGCTGGGCCGGTGGCTGCAGGGGCGGGTCAGGTAGACGAGATGGTGAGAAGGACAGGGAGATGGTCACTACCAAAGGGATCAAGGACATCAATGGTGATGTGACCAAGGAGGTTGGGGGAAGCAGTGAAAGGTGACGGGGTGGCTTTCGACCTGTAAGGCAATGGATTCCCAGTAGGCATCCCAATTGACACAATGGTAGTCATGGACAGACTTTGGAGGGGCAGCTGGGCCGGTGGCTGCAGGGGCGGGTCAGGTAGACGAGATGGTGAGAAGGACAGGGAGATGGTCACTACCAAAGGGATCAAGGACATCAATGGTGATGTGACCAAGGAGGTTGGGGGAAGCGATAACATTGGGGGTGGAGATACTTTCAAGATGGGTGTGCTGTGGGAGAGGAACAAGATCACCATGGAGGATGGCAAGGAACTGATGCCACCGCCGAAGGGTGGCAGGGTCATGGCAGTGGATGTTGAGGTCAGTGGCGATCACATAGGTGGAGAAGGTATGGTGAACATGGGAAATGAAGTCAAAGGGGAGAGGAGCGACGGGGCAGATATAGATAGTGGCACAGGTGGTGGTGAGGGAGGGAAAAAATAGGCTGAGGAGAAAGTGTTCAGTCGGGTCATTGAGGAGGGGTTGTGGGCAGACACGGAGATGCTAGAGGTGGCCTATAGCGACCCTACCTCGGGCTAGGGGAAGCAGATTGTCAGTGTGGTGAAGGAGAGAGGGGGAGGTGCGGACAACATGGTGGGGTTGGAGGAAGGTTTCATTAAGCTTGAAGGAGTCAACCTGGTGAAGGGTATGCATGAAGAGGTATTTGTTTGCAGGGAGGGAGCAAATGTTGAGGTAGAGGAGACAATACTGGTGGGGCGCCAGGAGGATGGAGGTGGGAAGGGTGGAGGAAGAGGAGAGAGGGGCTTAAATGAGGATGTCGAGGTGGGTGAAGGTAAGGTGGGCCTGGTTGTGGGAGTAGGTGGTGATGGTGGAAAACACAGTGGGCGGCAAGGGAAATCTACTGGAGTGTGTGGGGGCGCTGGAAGGGGTGGATGTTCTGCAGGACGATGGCAAGGAACAGGTTGATGTCTTCTACTTTAGGGGGAGGGCAGAGGGCATTGTTAGGGTGGATGGGTGGGTCAATGGGGTGAATGGGGGAGTGATTTCAGGGTTGGTGGGAGGCGGTTTGGCTTTGCATTAGGAGGAATAGGTGGGGTGAGGTTCATTGCAGGTGTTGCATGAAGGGGGGAAGCAAGGTTGGGACACTGTTTATGGAAGTGCGAGGCTTTACAATGGGGGCAGTTTTGGGTGAGGTAGTCATTGTACAGGAGACAGCACTGGCAGCAGTAGGATTGAGAAGGGGAACAGGACGGGTCAACAGGGTGGCGGCAGTTGAAAAGGAGGCGGACTCTGTAAATATACACATGAGGAAAGTAGGGCCAGAGGAGTTGTAAATACAGCGGGCCGATCGGACTTCCAGGGTGGGGTGGGCGTTCAGTTCCACCAGCACGTCAGCCTCTGTGACCACAGGGCTGAGTTTTGTGATGACGATGGTGAGGGTCGTTGGATGACGAGGGGCTTGGGGCTGAGGAGGAGAGGAGGATGTAAGGAATGGGGTGAGGAATGCATTTGGCCCAAAGGTGATGCGGGGAAGGAGCTAGAGGAGGAAAGAGGGGGAGGGAGACTTGATGAGAACAGAGTCTCTGCGAGGGATAAGTTGGGTGATAGGTGCACTGGAGATGTATTTCCAGATTTCAAGGGTGAGGGTGCGGGCATCCAGGAATTTCGGATCAGGGTTGGCTAGGACGAAGGTATAGAGGGAGGGGGCTGGAGATGAGGGAAGTGGGGTGGTATCTATGGCAGGGTCGGAGGGAGGTTGGGCGGGCAGTGTTATTTGGAGAAGGGAGTAGTGGAGAGGTCGCCACTGGGCTATTTGGAAGATTTTTTTGCGGGTGTTGCCTGGGTGGAGGGATGAGGGACTGGATGGATGTGGAGGTGGTGGGAGGCAGGGCTCTCCTGTGAGGCAGTAGAACTGGGTGAGAGGGTAGGGCGCTCTGTGGCGGCGACTGTGGCGCGGCAGGCGGTGACTCCGGCAGGGGAAGCAGCGGTAGTTGTAGGGGGAGGGGGGGATAGGAGCAGGAGGGAGTTGGGAGCAGGGGCAGGGGCAGGAACAGGAGTGACATACAGGTGGGGATACAGTGATGGGGAGGAGATAGATGGGGAGGAGACTGTGAGGAGGGGAGGTGGATGAGACGGAAGCACTCCATGACGTTACAGTGGGGGTAGGTAAAGGGGAGGTGTTGATGATTGTGGTAGTTGCGGTGTACATGATTGCAGGCAGTGCCCACGGGCAACAGGAGTCACCGAAGTACAAAAGGTACTAAACCAGAGGCGGCGACCGGCTCTCGGCGGCGGCTAGCACAGGGAGACTGCGGCAGCGGCGGCGTCAGCAGTAGCAGCGAGCACCGAGAGACAGCGACCAGGCGGCGAGCACCGGAGGGCGGCGGCGGTGGCGGCGTCTGATTCTCTCTCTCGTTACAGTTCCATTTATACACGATTGTCATGCGGACTCACTGACGTTTTGCTGTCCAGCGCCATCTGTCGGACATTTTGTGAACTTTGTTTTTGTTTTGTTCTTATAAAATCCAATGTCATTCCAAGCATGTGTGTCAATTTTTACCCCTCTGTCTACATTATTCCGTGGTTTATTAAGTTTTCAATTTTATACTGACTTTTTAATCACCCGGTATATACTATTGGCCATTAAAATTGCTACACCACGAAGATGACGCTACAGACGAGAAAATAACCGACAGGAAGAAGATGCTGTAATATGCAAATGATTAGCTTTTCGGAGCATTCACACAAGGTTGGTGCCGGTGGCGACACCTACAACGTGCTGACATGAAGAAAGTTTCAAACCGATTTCTCATACACAAACAGCAGTTGACCTGCGTTGCCTGGTGAAACGTTGTTGTGATGCCTCTCGTAAGGAGGAGAAATGCGTACCATCACGTTTCCGACTTTCATAAAGGTCGGATTGCAGCCTATCGCGATTGCCGTTTATCGTATCGCGACATTCCTGCTCGCGTTGGTCAAGATCCAATGACTGTTAGCAGAATATTGAATCGGTGGGTTCAGGAGGGTTATACGGAACGTCGTTCTGGATCCCAACGGCCTGGTATCACTAGCAATCGAGATGGCAGGCATCTTATCCGCATGGCTGTAACGGATCATGCAGCCACGTCTCGATCCCTGAGTCAACAGATGGGGACGTTTGCAAGACAACAACCTTCTGCAAGAACAGTTCGACGACGCTTGTAGCAGCATGGACTATCAGCTCGGAGACCATGGCCGCGGTTACCATTGACGCTGCATCACAGACAGGGACGCCTGCGATGGTGTACTCAACGACGAAACTGGGTGCACGAATGGCAAAACGTCATTTTTTCGGATGAATCCAGGTTCTGTTTACAGAATCATGATGGTCGCATACGTGTTTGACGACACATTGGAAGCGTGTATTCATCATCGCCATACAGGCGTATCACCCGGCGTGATGGTATGGGGTGCTATTGTTTACACGTCTCCGTCACCTCTTGTTCGCATTGACGCCATCCAAGCTCTGTTTCACTCAGTGCCCAGGTGTATCAAGGCCGTTATTACGGCCAGAGGTGGTTGTTCTGGGTACTGATTTCTCAGGATCTATGCACCCAAATTGCATAAAAATGCAATCAGTCAGTTCTAGTATTATATATTTGTCCAATGAATACCCGTTTATCATCTGCATTTCGGTGTACCAATTTTTATAGTCAGTAGTATATATATATAGAGACAGAGAGAGAGAGAACGGGGGGTGAGAATTTTTCTAACAACATTGTTCTATTGTTAAAATTGTATATCTTTATTTATTACATATATTTAAAAATAGATAAATAAATTCACGATTGTATACTGATGGCACGTTGAACGATGATTTCAAAGGAATCAGGCAAAAACTTTCGGAGATATGGGATTCGGGACAGCTACATCTCTATATACAGGGTGGTCCATTGAGCGTGACCAGACCAAAAAAAAAACCACAAAGAAAGCAACTCGTCTAGCTTGAAGGGGGAAACCAGATGAAGCTATGGTTGGCCCGCTAGATGGCGCTGCCATAGGTCAAACGGATATCAACTGCGTTTTTTTTTTTTTTTTAAATGGGAACCTCCATTTCTTATTATGTATTCGTGTAGTATGTACACAATGGAATGTAGTCGAGTTAACTCGGGTAATGCTGAGGGAATTAGATTAGGAAATGAGACACTTAAAGTAGTAGAGGAGTTTTGCTATTTGGGGAGCAAAATAACTGATGATGGTCGAAGTACAGAGGAAATAAAATGTAGACTGGCAATGGCACGGAAGGCGTTTCTGAAGAAGAGAAATTTGTTAACATCGTATATATATTTTAGTGCCAGGAAGTCGTTTCCAAAAGTATTTGTATGGAGTGTAGCCATGTATGGAAGTGAAACATGGGCGATAAATAGTTTTGACGAGTAGAGAATAGAAGCTTTCGAAATGTGGCGCTAGAGAAGAATGCTGAAGATTAGATGGGTAGATCACAAAACTAATGAGGAGGTACTGAATAGGATTGGAGAGAAGAGAAGTTTGTGGCACAACTTGACTAGAAGAAGGGATTGGTTGGTAGGACATGTCCTGAGGCATCAAGGGATCACAAATTTAGTATTGGAGGGCAGCGTGGAGGGTAAAAATCGTAGAGGGAGACCAAGAGATGAATACACTAAGCAGATTCAAAATAATGTAGGTTGCAGTAGGCACTGAGAGATGAAGAAGCTTGCTCAGGATAGAGTAGCATGGAGAGCTGCATCAATCCAATCTCAGGACTGAAGACCACAACGAAAACAACATCGTACACAAATTTGAATGTTTTAGTTGGACCACTTTTCTTCGCTTTGTGATAGATGGCCCTGTAATAGTCACAAACGCATAAGTACGTGGTATTACCTAACATTCCGCCAGTGCGGACGGTATTTGCTTCGTGATACATTACCTGTGTTAAAATGAACCGTTTCCCAACTGCGGAAAAGGTCGGTATCATGTTGCTGTACGGCTATTGTGATCAAAGTGCGCAAAGGCGTGTGCTATGTATGCTGCTCGGTATCCTGGACGACATCATCCAAGTGTCCGGACGGTTCGCCGGATAGTTACGTTATTTAACAAAACAGGAAGTGTTCAGCCACATGTGAAACGTCAACCACGACCTGCAACAAATGATGATGTCGAAGTAGGTGTTTTAACTGCTGTCGCGGCTAATCCGCACATCTGTAGCAGACAAATTGCGCGAGAATCGTGGATCTCAAAAACGTCGCTGTTGAGAATGCTACATCAACATCGATTGCACCCGTGCCCAGGAATTGCATGGCGACGACTCTGAACGTCGTGTACATTTCTGTCACTGGGCAAAAGAGAAATTACGGGACGCGTTATATTTAGCGACGAAGCGTCACTCACCAACAGCGGTAACGTAAAGCGGCATAATATGTACTATTGGGCAACGGAAAATCCACGATGACTGCGACAAGTGAAACATCAGCGACTTTATCGGATTAATGTATGGTGCGGCATTATGGGAGAAAAGAGAATTGGCCCCCATTTTATCGATGGCAATATAAATGGTGAAATGTATGCTGATTTCCTACGTACTGTTCTACCGATGTTCCTACAAGATGTTTCACTGAATGACAGAATGGCGATGTACTTCCAACATGATGGATGTCCGTACATAGTTCGCGTGCGGTTGAAGCGGTATTGAATAGCGTATTTCATGACAGGTGGGCTGGTCGTCGAAGCACCAGACCATGGCCAGCACGTTCACCGGATCTGACGTCCCCGGATTTGTTTCTGTGGGAAAAGTTGAAGGATGATTGCTACCGTGATCCACCGACAACGCCTGTCAACATGCGTCAGCGCATTGTCAATGCATATGCGAACATTACGGAAGGCGAACTACTCGCTGTTGAGAGGGATGTCGTTACACGTATTGCCAAATGCATCGAGGTTGAGGGACATCATTTTGAGTATTTATTGCATTAATGTGGTATATACATGTATTCACGCTGTAACAGAATGCGTTCTGAGAAATGATAAGTTCTCAAAGGTACATGTATCACATTGGAACAACCGAAATAAAATGTTCAAACGTACCGACGTTCTGTATTTTAATTTAAAAACCTACCTGTTACCAACTGTTCGTCTAAAATTGTGAGCCATATGTTTGTGACTATTACAGCGCCATCCATCACAAAGCGAAAAAAGTGGTCCAACTAACACTTTCATATTTCTTTACGTACTACACGAATATGTAATAAAAATGGGGTTCCTATTTTTAAAAAAAATTGTTGATATTCGTTTGACCTATGGCAGCGCCATCTAGCGGGCCAACCATAGTGTCATCTGGTTCCCCTTCGAGCTAGACAAGTTTCGTTCTTTGTAGTTTTTTCGTTTGACGCTTATTTCGTGAGATATTTGGCGCGGTCACGATCAGTGGACCATCCTATCGTGCGCCGCATGGACGCTATGATCTTTGTTACCAGTGTCTAGACAGCCAACGTCTCGCCACAAACTAGCCGGTGATCGTCCTTACCGAGCATGACGCACTGCTGACACATGTGCGAATCCACCAAATGTATTGCGTAATTTTTGTCATTCGTTGGGTATTTCCGGTGCATACAATGTACCATGTTGACCTGAACTGTTGTAGGTAGGTCGGGGTGGCGTAGCGTGCGCCACACCATTTGCCCATTAACGGCTGGATGTTTACGTTCCAGCTTGTTCCGGGCGATCTGTCGAACAAGCAGATGGTACACGTCCTTTGATGTCGTCTGTCGGGAAGTCGGTAAATGTACCTGAACGTAACTGTATTCGACAATGAAAGTACCCATGTAAGTTAACGGGTGCGATATATGGTCTCCACTGACAGGGGGAAGATGCGATTTGGGCACTAGTACTTCGGTGATCGTCCCCGTAAAGAAGTGATACCTGTTGCGTCCCGTTTTAGCATAGTTTTAATATATGGCACGCACGTGTGCGTTCATTAAACTAACCCGCCCTTCTCGCGTTAGGAGGGTAAGCGTGTTGTACTGTACCTTAATGAGCTGCCCACCACTAATCTATGTGGACACAGTTCTCACTGCAACTTCACAAGCTACTCTAGGACGCCTCCCATCAGACCCAAATATTCAGCTTACCCAAACGCCACTAATTTAGTGCCCCTTGCCCATAATCCTCATTACTCGCGGCATTTCGCCGATTCCTGTAGGAGTTCTACCCTGGTGTGCATTTGCATTGAGGAGATCATTGGCCGTCTGGCCTTAATTATTGACGTATGTGATCTCTGCTCTCCAGGACATGTCGGTAAGAACAGACACCTCATGTATATGTCACTGAAATTTGCTAACGAAAGATACAGGTCAAGCTAGGAGCTACTAGAAACGCTAGGAAATGTGACGCCCTCAGAACACCGTGATGCTTATGTTTTCGAGAGAGGTTGTTACCATAGTAATCCATAATCTTCCGTTTGAGACTGTGGATCATTATCGCAACAATCCTTCCCGAAAAAAAAAAAAAAAAGAATCGCTGCCCGATGAAGGCGCTATCTTCGCTAGAGTTCCTAGTAGCTCCTAGTTTTACCTGTATCATTCGTTTACGAACTTCAGTGATGTTCACTTGTGACCGGACATTATGTATCGACTTTATTTACTGTTACAGAAATTTTGGACTTACATTTGACGTTGCAAGCATTGTATGTATCGTCTTCGACATGCAATCCATTTATGATTCGCACTCGTACTTAATGTAAACATATGTTTTGATATATTGTAATATTGACTTTTCGTACATAGGTTGGTACGAAAACAGATATTAACTCGAAATCGATTACCTACTGCGTAAACATTTATAATATTCGCAACTCTGCTGTATTTTTGCATTACAGTTGTTGTCCCGTAACATCCATCATGCTGGAAGTGAGAACAAATATTTTTGCAAATTTCTCTAAAATAAATGATTTTCGTGTCCCTAAGTAATTTAAAGTTTGAATGGACCCTCCACTAGGATACGGAACCTCTATGCTGCAATATCTACGTCTACATGCGTATTCATCATACCACTGTGTAGTGCTATGCGAAGGGTACGTCGTACTATTATAAACGATCTCCCATGCTAATCCATTATCGCTCTGGGCGAGGGGAGAATGACTGTGTATATGTTTGCAAGCGCCGTCGTCTCTGTTATCTTACTCTCGTGATCTCTACAGTGCGAGCAGCAGACCGTTATCACAGCCTTTCTCGAATAGAAGTTCTCTAAATTTACCGAACATGGTGTCGCGAGAACTGCATTATCTTTCTTACAACGATATGTATTTACGTTTCTCAAGCTCTCTGCTGAATTTTCATAAGGGCTATTCCGAGCTGTTACGACTCTAGTAGCGTGTGTCAGAATACGTTCGATGTCTGTTATCGTGCTTACATCAGAAGGACGCAAACTACTGGAACAATACGCTATAACTGTTCGCACTAGCGTCTTGTATGCAGTTGCCTGTACAGGTACAATAGACGTTCAGAGAACACTTCCAGCCAATGTAAGTCTTCATTCATCTTCCGTAATACTGATTTTACGTGTGCGTTGCATTACAGATCGCTTTCCTTTAACACATTAAATACTTGTACGAAGCGGCGCTCTCAAGGTGTGCTTTCATCTTGTTTTAGGACTTACGTCACATTTATGCGCATTAAAAAACAAGTGCCGTTCTTTGCACCAGTTGGAATATTTGTCCAGTCCCTCATTGCATTCTCGTACGGCACTTTTGTAAGTATACACAGCAGCGTCGACTGCTAATACTCTGACAGTATAGGGAATGCTCTGAGATGAATCGTTTCTGTCTAATGATAATATTAGAGGTCCTATTACGCTTACATGACAGACTCCCGATTTGGCTTTCGTTTCTGTCCGATATTTTCTGTCTAGTGTAACATACTGAGTTACGTCAGTCGAAAATCCATCGAGATAATCACAGATCTGCTTAGATATTTCTTATGATGGTATTTTGGCTAGTACTCGACGATACAGTGCAGTGTCGAACGGCTTTTGGAAATATGAGGAGACGGTTTCTATCTGTTCGCCATCTACTGTTGCTACGAGTAAAGCACTTTACACACAATATTGTTTTCCCGCTAGCACCGAGATGACATCACGAGAACAGATCTGGCCTCACACTGTTCTTCTCCTAGTTATTTGCTTAAGGAAACTTAACATCCCCGTCAGATTGGAATGTTAGCCACTCAGTTTCAAACTCGTTGCTCGCGGAGTCCGTGCTGCGCCCCAGAGATCGAAGTTTGAGGCACTGTCCACTGGGGTCTGGTAAGTTTCGCATATATTAGCCTCGATTTGTTCATATGCCATGGACAAAGAATTGTGTTCAATCGTGTCGGTTTGGTTTTGTAACTAATTTGGAACAGATAATCATTTCAATGAGACACTACCTTCTTTACTTTCGATTAGTCTACATTACTGTTCTGATAAATTCACCTGTTTTGTGGGGCTTCTTGGGGCTTTCACCGCTCTAGAAAACGACATTTAAATTCGTGTTGTTGTAATAGTACCTGCAGTGTAAAAATGGGCCACATTACGTACATAGAGCTACGATATAGTTTCTCTTCCTGAAGTGTGTGTTATCTGTGTGTTTTCACCAGATACTAGAGGTGCTTCCTTTGCATTAACAGTTTGATGCTGTAGCCATCACTCAGCACGTATTCTCCAGTTGCAAGCAAGCTCCCTGTTTCTGTGTTCAGCGAACAACCCTCCGATTCAAATGAATACTTGCACGTTTGTCTGTTTTCTGAGTTATGTTATTTTCGTGTTGAATTTTATGTAACTGGTTTATTTCGTGGCCATGAGCACGTTTAATGTTCTGGGTACATGTGCTACCGGAATCGTGTTCGAAAGGTGCTTTGAACCCATTGAGATAAATAAGGTCACCTACATTTGTGGGAAGTTCCAGCCAGTCAATGAGTTTTATGTGTTCTCCCTGTGTGGGGGTGATTAATTTGTGCGTGCCACCGAAGCACACTTCCTTGGTACCCCCCGAGCGCTCTCTAGGTCCTGCCAAACGCTTAGTTTTCTGGATTCCAGTAGATGGATAGACGCATGTTTCATAGCTCAATCTGCCGCACCTGTGACTGACTCTAATGCCAGAGCATTGTAAATGGGCCGAATCTGTTTCAGTATCAAGCCTTCAAATGTCATTGTTTTATCATGGATCCTATAAATTAGTGGATGAGTTCCCTAAAGAATTTTAGATCTGTATTGTACTCTGTACCATGTAACGAAGCAATATCAGGAGGTTCTGTGTCAGTAACGTTATGTAATAAATGAACCTTACAACTAATTAACGTTGAAATGAACAATCGTCCCCGCCATTTCACTACAACCTCCCTCCCCTAGTCACTTTTGTAATCAAGCAAAGAGAACAATACCAATGTGAGCTCTAAAAGCATCAAAGAAATTGTAGCCTACTGAGTTCAGACTGATAACTGCACTGCTCATGACGTCTTCCTCCCCTTATACATCTACGCCGATCGTGTGTTAGTCTGAGACACAATGTCGTTATACGTTCCGCTACGGACTTATATCCATTTTATTAACTGATTCAGTTAGGCCATTTATGGAGTTTGTGTGGTGTCACCGCCAGACACCACACTTGCTAGGTGGTAGCTTAAATCGGCCGCGGTCCATTTAGTACATGTCGGACCCGCGTGTCGCCACTGTGTGATCGCAGACCGAGCGCCACCACAAGGCAGGTCTCGAGATACGGACTAGTACTCGCCCCAGTTGTACGACGACTTTGCTAGCGACTACACTGACGAAGCCTTTCTCTCATTTGCCGAGAGACAGTTAGAATAGCCTTCAGCTAAGTCCATGGCTACGACCTAGCAAGGCGCCATTAACCGTATCTGAAGATAGTCTTATTTGTATTATCAAGAGCGATGTACCACAAGGATCGAATAAAGTTAAGTATTCGAGGAGCTGCATACTTTTCTTATTAGAATTCACTACTTATCCTGTTCCAGAATTCACGCCCGTCTGCGTTAGATTTCGGCCTCCTCTATCTACAAGGTGTTGGCACATTTGCAAACACATCAGTTTGCATTCCTTAAAGGCTACTGACTGGCAAACAAAATTACGGAACATCACTCGCCTCAGTGAGACCGAAGTTTATTTACCCATGGGAAGAGAGCTCACAGTCGCCCCCCCCCCCCTCCCTCATTTCTCCGAGTGGGATCATTTCAACATTCATTCAAAAAAAGAAACAATCAGTTAATGCATTTACGAAGAATACATGAACATAAAATCTAAAGTACCACGCACATGCAATGGTCCACAATCTAGCACTATTAATCATCAGAAATCCTTCGAAAATTTGGTTTTCCATGATTGCTGAGACAATGGAGATGTCAACTGGTAAAAATATCAAGCACGAGAAATAGTTAAACTGGCGGAAAAAGTCACAACGCCAAAAAAATAATTAATGTAGAGTTATGAAATTTCAGGACTCCATTTGTCTATTTAACGTAAGTAAGTGATTAACATTGCAAGATCATAGGTTAATGTAAGTGCTAGATACGCCGTTACAAATGTGAAATGCTGGTACAGAACGTTGAATTCATGCATGCAGACATGCATGCATTGTGATGTACAGGGGCCGAAACTCAGTTTGTGGGACGGAGTTTCATGCCTGTTGCGCCTGTCGGTCAATTCAGGGACCGTTAATGCCGTCTCCAGATGACGCTGGAGTTGTCGTCCGATGATGTCCCATATGTGCTCGGTTGCAGACAGATCTGTTGGTCGAGCAGACCGTGACAACATGTCGCCACTCTATTGTGCATTTTGGGTTACAATAGCTGTATGGGGGCGAGCGTTATCCTGTTGTAAAACACCCCCTTGAATTCTGAATATTAAAACACGATGTCGAATCACCAGAATGACGTACAGTTCTGGTAGCTAGGGTGCGTGGGATAACCATGTAAGTACACCTCCTCTCATACGAAATCGCCCCGCCAGGTGCAGGTGCAGGTGCAGTGCGTGAAGCACACAGACAGGTTGGTTGCAGGTCCTCGACTGGCCTCGTCCTGATCAACACACGGCTATCACTGGCACCGAAACAGTACCAGATTTCACCAGATAACACGAGACACCTTCACCCTGCCCTCCAATCAGATCACGCTTGTCACCACTGAAGTTGCAAATGGCAGTAGTTTGGGTCAGTGGAACGCACGATTCAGAGTGACTGACTCGGAATTGCCCTTGAAATAACCGATTTGTAACAGTTCATTGTGTCACTGTGGTGCTACTGTTGCTCAAATTGCTATTGCAGATGCAGTACGATGTGCCAGATCCATACGCCGATCACGACAGTCTTTCCACTCGGTAGTGCCACATGGCCGTCTGGATCCAGCTCTTCTTGCGACTGTACATTCTTGTGATAACTGCTGCCAGAAGTCATGTACAGTGGCTGCATTCCTGCCAAGCTTTTCTGCAATATCGCAGAAGGAACATCCAGCTTCTCGTAGCCTTACTACAAGATGTTGTGCAAACTCACAGTCAGTGTTCCGTTGACAACGGCGTGTCTGTCGCCTTACAGGCATTCTTGACTAGCATCAGTTCACCGCGTCCACTCTCAAAGGTAACTAATGTTCACGACCGTTGCAGCGTGTATTTGAAGCAAACCTGATTTGCATCCTGATTGTGGCGCTACTAGTGCCACTCTCACGCGACTAGCACGAAATCTGAATAGACATAATCTTTTAGATGCAGAAAAGCGCCCGCCAACTTTCGTTTATGCCGCACAAATCCTTCTTGGTGTTACGGTTTTTACCATCTGTGCGTATTTTTATCCTCCTCTATATCCAGTACTCTTTCATCTAAGCTATATTAACTGAACCCAGATCACAAGCTATCGATATCAGAGAGCCTCACTAGTATGCTATTGTCAATATAAATCTACTACATATGTAAGAACTGTTCGACACAACCGTACAAAAACCAATGATCAAAAGCTGTTTAACGGACACTCTGTTACGCTATGACATGGAATAGATTCCTTTAGATTGACTTCCGCATGCTTGTAAGGTGCCTGAAGGCTAGCCATTTTGATCTAACATCGAGTATCATATAAATATATGTGCATGGAAATAGAAAAGGGAATGGTGTGTGTTAGTAGTATTTATTTTTCCTCCGCGAAGTTCCAGAAGTACATAATTTTCATTTTGGCTGGAGCCTACGTCAATTTTTAAAATGATGCTGCCGCCATTTGACTATAAAAATTTTTATTTTATTGTTATAGGGTTCAGATTTCGGCCTTACGCCATTTTAAAATACAAAAACCTATTTGTATTTCAAAAGACATCTGACTGCTATGAAATTCAAGTTCTTGTCGAAAACGCATATCTGGTCATTTAGGCTAGATCTGCTATTAGTAAGAGTGAGAAAATCTCTAAAAAGCCTAAATATATTGCAGACTTTGATTTCTTGAGCCTATAGTACAGCTCTTATTTGAAAATGCTAACCAGTAAACGGGTATGACCCACTTTATTGGGTCTGAACAATAGGGGATTGCGCATACTTGTTTATTGGTTAGAAGTACATATAAGAGCTGTGCTATAGGCTCCATAAATAAAAGTCTCCATTATACTTAGGCATTTTAGCGATGTAGTCACTTTTACTAATTGGAGATATCCTTTGTCTACAAGGACTTTTATTCCATAGCAGTCTCCGTCTTTTGATATGCAAATACGTTTTGTGCTTGAAAATGGCCTAAGGCCGCAGTACAGACCGTGTAACAATGAAAGGAAAATTATTACGAACCTCCAGCATGCTGGAGTAACTTGGCTCAGTAAATTGTTCATCAATAGAACGAAAAACCAATCCAAGTTGAAAACATCTCACTTTTCGTTCGATGACTAGTTTCGGGCCTAGATCTATTTTCAAATCAACGTAACAAAGTCGAAAATGGAATTTATGAAGATGTCAAAAATATTTACAGTGCATACAGATAATCTGTATTTCTTTAAAGTTGTTTTGATCCTTTTAAACCTTTTTTCTCGCTTGCTACATTATATATGCTGTTTGCCTAACTACTTTCCTTGAATATCAGCTCTTATCTTTATTGTGTCCGCAATCATTGTTTTCTAGGATATTTAACGTGTTGGTTAATTTAATTTAGTACATCTTCAGATAAAGCCTATCGTTATTCTATGTGCAAACATCGTATTCTGGGATGCTTAACGTGTTGCTTAATTTAATTTAGAACACCTTTAGATAAAGACTAATAATATGATTTCCTGGATGACAGTTTTGATTATTTCGATAGTACGAGAATCTTCTTGTCATTTCCTGCATTATACATGCTGTTTCCCTAGGCACTTCTCTTAAATAACAGCAACTATTGTTTATCTGTGCGAAACATTAGTTTACTAAGATGGTTAAAGAGTTACTTAATTTAATTCAGTAGATCTTCTGATTCTTAGATAAAGCCATGTAGTACGTTTTCCTGAATGATTTTTTGTTTGCTTTTAGACATTTTTCTGTTGGTAATGCGCATTTTACTAATCTGCAGTCCTTCAAAATTCTGGTGGGTTTAACGACCTTCACATTCTCCATAAATGAACATGATCATTTTGTAATGTGATACCGTTAACGGCGTGTCTGTTTCACTGTGGAGCCCAATTCTTTTCGATTATTCTTCTGTATCCAGTGACCAACCGCTTCCACAACACTCCGTTTATTATCTAACTCCACGTAAATAATTTAATAAGTGACCAGAGTCTTTACCTTATTGCAGTTTATTTCGCACTGAAATAATTTCAACATTATATTTGAGAAAAACAATGCCCTTAACATCAGCAGGATAAAGCATCCTGTCAGTCAGGAAAAAATCTATTTTATGAAGGGATATTCTACTTACTACTAACGAAACCCTTGTCAAGCGTCACTAAACGCAAGAAAGCTGATGGGTTGATTTTATGTAGGTCACCGTTACAAATTACGGTTTGGTGCGTCACTTGGTGTTATTGACTACGATCCTACCAACAATTTACTTAATCCGTTGTACTGTTACAGTGAGCTGAACGTTGCAGACCTTTACCTATCTCTTGTTTGTTTGGTTGATAATAATAAAAAGATTATGAAATGTGATATTAAAAACATGTCATAGTTACGTAATGTACATGAAGACAAAGTGCTAAGACCATGTCTATAATATTGACGTTTCGTTGTAGGCAAATTTCTCTTCGTCCTCAGCTGTTGACGTCGGTTTTACACATTTCGTTATATTAATACTGCAACTGATTCTAGGAATATACTGGTTCCATGAACTTCGTGTGTAGTCCGTCGGTCTCAGAGACACAGCTTGTTTGATTAATCCGAGACCGACGTGAACATTCCGTCTCGGATTTGCTTATGCAACATCAGAGACTCCTGCGGGCACTCAGTGAACTGAAGTGGGAGTACAAGAAAGACTTCGGGCACTGCAGAGAGCATTATAGACTACCAAGAGCTCACGTTCGAAAATCAGTCTACATTATGTACTTCACATAATGCCAATATTAGAGGAATTTGGACTCATGTAGCAAGTTTCCGACTATTAACCCACTTTTAATTACTAGCTGAAACCCATTATCTCATGTCTATAAAACAGGCCGTACAACAAATGAAATACGGCGAGTATTGTTCTCGTAATGGTGCTTCTATTTAAATTCTTAGGTCTATTAATGCGATGCTCAGTATAGTTAGGGATAAACTGAAATGTTTTGCAGGAAACAGATATCAGACAGCCTGATTGGCACCACCTTCGTACCCCTAAAAAAGGACACAAGATAAGCCATCCATTTCTTTGTGCATACTGAAGGAACCACTGTATGAAATTGGGTTCCGTAGATACCTTCACAATAGATGTAGACTAACGAAGTATCCATGTCTGTTGAGAAGATATCTACGGAAACCAGTTTGATACAGTGGTTTCATTAGAATGCACAAACGTATGGATGTCTTATCTCATACCCTGTATAGGGGTCTGCAGATGGTGGAAACACCGAACCTGGTGTCGTAATAAAACTATTCCATAGATTTACGGCTTTTGGATGTCTGTTGTCTACAAGTCATCGAGTAGCCGCAACCTCAATCTTCTGTTTGCAGATGATGGAATTAGAGAAAATTATAATACTGTCGTGGTCTTCAATCTGAAGACGAGTTTAATGCAGCTCCCCACGTCAGTCTGTCCTGTGTAAGCCTTTCCATCTCTGAGAAGCCTACATCCGTTTGAGCCTGCTAACTGCAGATAAACCTCCGTCCCCCTCTACAATTGTAGCCCCTCTCACTTCCTATTTTTACCAAATTGACGGTCCTTTGACGCCTCAGAATGTGTCCCAATCTATCCGTTCTATTAGTCACGTTGTACCGTAATTTTCTTACCTCCCAGTTCGGCTCAGTAGCTTTTCAGTAGCTATCTGAACTACCAAAACAATATTCAGTAATCTTCATAAACGTCACATTTTAATAGCTTCGATTCCTTTTTGTCTGAACTGCTCATTGTCTACGTTTCAGTGCCTTAGAAGGCTACATTCAGACCTTCAAAGAAATTTCCAGACAATTATATTTATATTTGACGTTAAGAAATTTATCTTTTACAGAATGCTTCTTCTGATCTTGTTTCCTGGGCTTTTCTCGGCTTATTGAATATTCCATCATCTTTATGGATGACAACTGTATCCCGTTCTCAAGATTAGTCGCTTGCAAGATTTTAAAATCACATACTACAGAGTAAACGAGGATACGTCACAGATAACACTGATTCATGCCCGTTTACACCACATATTGTGTAAAGTGATTTTAAATACTTGCAAGAGACTCATCTTGAAGACAGCGGTAAGAATGTCAGCCAAAATATCGGGAACAGAGTTAATAACAACCCGGATACACGTGGAAAGATGATAATAGCCTCCCTGCATTTTATACTCACGTTACTTCGGCCGTCGTCATTTATTTTGCTGCACAAATAGCAAAGCTCTCCTGCTGCTTCAAGAGTCTCATTTCCGAATGAAATTCCCCCAGACTCCTCTGTCTTAGCTCGACTATATTTTATTACCAGCGTTTTACTTCTGTGCACGTTCATCTTCTAACCTCTTTTCAAGACTCTACCCATTCCATTTAACTGATATTGCTGATAATTTACCATCTCTGACACAACTATAACAAGGCCATCAGAATTTTTATCTCCTTGAGTTGCAGTTCCAAATATCTCCATGGTTTTATGAACGGTTTTCCCAGTGTATACGCGGAGTAATTTCGGAGACATACAGTCCTTCGCGCTTTCTTCTCAACTACTGCTTTCCTTTTATGGCGCCTAGACTATTATAACTGCTGTTTTATTTTTGTAGAAGTAGTGGATAACCTTACACTCTCTATGTCTTATCACTGCTAGCTTCAGACTTTAAAAACGTAATACGAAGAGTAGGAACTCATAGTCTGTCTGTCCTCAGTTCAGTAATACAAGCGGAAAATGAGTGCTACTCTGGAGCACATAGGCCGTGCGGTTCTAGGTGCTGCAGTCTGGAACCGCGAGACCGCTACGGTCGCAGGTTCGAATCCTGCCTCGGGCACGGATGTGTGTGAAGTCCTTAGCTTAGTTAGGTTTAAGTAGTTCTAAGCTCACATGAAAATGAAAATTAAATACCAATTTCTTTAGGTACAGAACTCTGAAATTCAATTAAAACGAATAATTATCAACGCATTATTTCTTTGCATTACTCTAGAAATACCGTTTACTCCATAAAACTTAAGTACAAAATAATAGAAAATGACAACTTCAGCCGGCAGGGGTGGCCAAGAGGTTCTAGGCGCTTCAGTCTGGAACCTCGCGACTGCTACGAACGCAGGTTCGAATCCTGCCTCGGGCATGGATGTGTGTGATGTCCTTAGGTTAGTTAGGTTTAAGTAGTTCTAAGTTCTAGAGGACTGATGACCTCAGATGTTAAGTACCATAGTGGTCAGAGCCATTTTAACTATATTACTTCAGCAATAAAGATCAAATGATATCATCAAAAAGACAGAAATAATAAACACGAAGTTAATTAAGTAGGCTACTAAAATATTTAGTGAAATCAAGGTACTTAGTTACGTGGTTGACGTGCACAAGAAATAATGGTACATATTGGTTAATTAATTACAAGTGGTAAATTAAACATGTAAGAATTAACCTAAAACATGTAGCGGCGTCACAGCATAAGTTAGTTTTACTGTGCATTTGCGGCTGTGGATAGCAGCAATACCAGTAAGACTGGCGGGTGCTTGTTGATAAAAACTTTGTGCACCGTGAAGTAGCGAACTATGTTTGGTTTACATGGGCGCAGGAGTTCCCGAAAAGACGTGCTCACTGGGATTGCGAATAACTCTTGCCGAAAACCACCATCGAAACCAGCGCACTGGCGCTAACCTAATACATACACTACTGGCCATTAAAATTGCTACACCAAGAAGAAATGCAGATGATAAACGGGTATTCATTGGACAAATATATTATACTAGAACTGACATGTGATTACATTTTCACGCAATTTGGGTGCATAGATACTGAAAAATCAGTACCCAATAGAACCTCTTCTCGCCATAATAAAGGCCTTGATACGCCTGGGCATTGAGTCAAATAGAGCTTGGATGGTGTGTACAGGTACAGCTGCCCATGCAGGTTCAACACAATACCACAGTTCATCAAGAGTAGTGACTGGCGTGTTGTGGCGAGACGTTTTCAATTGGTGAGAGATCTGGAGAATGTGCTGGCCAGGGCAGCAGTCGAACAGTTTCTGTATCCAGAAAGGCCCGTACAGGAACTACAACACGCGGTTGTGCATTATCCTGCTGAAATGTAGAATTTCGCAGGGATCGAATGAATGATGGTTCAAATGGCTCTGAGCACTATGGGACTCAACAGCTATGTTCATCAGTCCCCTAGAACTTAGAACTACTTAAACCTAACTAACCTAAGGACGTCACACAACACCCAGTCATCACGAGGCAGAGAAAATCCCTGACCCCGTCGGGAATCGAACGCGGGAACCAGGGCGTGGGAAGCGAGAACGGAATGAAGGAGGGAGGAGCCACGGGTCGTAATACATCTGAAATGTAACGTCCACTGTTCAAAGTGCCGTCAATGCGAACAAGAGGTGACCGAGACGTGTAACCAATGGCACCCCATACCATCACGCCGTGTGATACGCCAGTATGGCCATGACGAATACACGCTTCCAATGTGCGTTCACCGCGATGTCGCCAAACACGGATGCAACCATCATGATGCTGTAAATAGAACCTGGATTCATCCGAAAAAATGACGTTTTGCCATTCGTGCACCCAGTTTCGTCGTTGAGTAAACCATCGCAGGCGCTCCTGTCTGTGATGCAGCGTCAAGGGTAACCGCAGCCATGGTCTCCGAGCTGATAGTCCATGCTGCTGCAGACGTCGTCGAACTGTTCGTGCAGATGATTGTTGTCTTGCAAACGTCCCCATCTGTTGACTCAGGGACCGAGTCGTGGCTGCACGATCCGTTACAGCCATGCGGATAAGTAGCCTGTCATCTCGACTGCTAGTGATACGAGGCCGTTGGGATCCAGCACGGCGTTCCGTATTACTCTCCTGAACACACCGATTCCATCAGCTGCTAACAGTCATTGGATCTCGACCAACGCGAGCAGCAATGTTGCGATAGGCTACAATCCGACCTTTATGAAAGTCGGAAACGTGATGGTACGCATTTCTCCTCCTTACACGAGGCATCACAACAACGTTTCACCAGGCAACGCCGGTCAACTGCTGTTTGTGTATGAGGAATCGGTTGGAAACTTACCTCATGTCAGCACATTGTAGGTGTCGTTACCGGTGCCAACCTTGTGTGAATGCTCTGAAAACCTAATCATTTGAATTTTACAGCATCTTCTTCCTGTCGGTAAAACGTCGCGCTTTTAGCACGTCATCTTCGTGGTGTAGCAAGTTTAATAGGCAGTAGTGTATGTGTAAGTATGTGACCTGAAGAAGAGTTTCTGCAGAACATAAGCCCGCTGCTGAGTATAAAAAGAGGGCGGTCAAATAACAGTAGTGTCTTTAGTGTCACTGCGCTCTTGGACCTACCTATTCCCATAAACTCCGGATCGCGTCAGGTTTTTACACGCTGCCAGTCCCCGACTCTGCCAGTCCGCTGCTTTCACCCTTCAATATCCCACTTCTGACACCAGATGGAGTCGCAAGCCGTACGTGTGTGCTGTACTGTAGGCTGCGGAGTGAGGCGCCGGACAGAAGCTGCGGCAATCTGCAAACGTTTTATTTTCCTATGCCTCAGGCGGTACAGGTGTCCGTCGTTCCGCTCATTTGGATCTCCGCTCATTTTGCGGTTTGGTCGCTCTGCTTTGCTGAGGACGCAGTCCATTGCCCGTGGGTGTGCTACACGAGCGGCCAAATGAAGCTCCTGAAGGAGGACCACAGTTCCAGTCTGTGATGGGGCCACAGTTCGTCCCTTTGAGTTCACAAGGGACGCGGAGCCAGCCAGCAGTAGGGCAGAAGCCAGACCAGACCTTCCAGCAGCAGGGTTGTCTCCTGCCTGGAGACCAGGGGTTCGCATCCCGGCTGTTGCAGAGGACATCCACCCACCAACATGCACCTTCAATCGTCGCGGGGAGTGGGTCGGTGTGGCACGACTGCCACTTGTCTCCGGAGACCGGCGCGTTGCCATCATCTAAGAATTCGCTGCTGATGTAGCGTGCCTCGTCGTGGATGTCGCAATTGAGCCAAATTCAACGGTGCTGCGTCCCCAGCAAAGCACAATGACTATACCGCAAAGTGAGTAGAATTCCAATTGAGCGGGACGACGGACACTTCTACCGCCTGAGGCATAGAAAAGCAAAATGTTTGCAGATTTGGCGCAGCCTCTGTCTGCAGCAGTGAGCTGCCCCGCCCCACAACCTCCACTATAGCATCCGTGTACAGCTGGCGATTTCATCTGGTGTCAGAAGTGGGATATTGAAGGGAGAAAGCAGCAGAGTGGCAGAGTCAGGGACGCATGGCGTGTCAGAACCCGAGGCGATGCGGAGTTTATTGGAACAGGTAGCTCAGTTAACAGCCGATAATACCCATTTAAGTAATCTGTTACCAGCCAGGAGATGGATCCGGCTGCCGCCTACTTTATTGACTCCATATTTGGGTAGAGCATCTGAAGGTGTGCGTTCTTTTTTAGAGGATCCAAAGATGTCAGCTGTGATGAATGGCTGGCCAGATAATCAGTTGTTCCTCGTGATTAAGTTGCGGTTAGCAGGAGAAGCTAAAACGTAGTTGATGTTTTCTGAGGGGTTGACAAAGGCGACGGAGATTGTACAGTGGAAGGAAGAGTTGTTGACGATATATAAGGAACAGAAGAGCGCATGGTATTTTTGGGAGATATTGAGTAGGAAGTAGAAACTCGGAGATAGGCTAACAGAGGTGAACGAGCACACTTATGAAATGGGACAGAGCGATGAGGCAAATAAGGTTCTGGCACAAGGGCAGAGCAGAAGGCACTCCCCCGAAGTCTCTTTGAGGAGGTTGCTTGCGAATATGTTTAGAAAGATGATTGAAGGACGCCGAGGAATTTGTATTCTGGTATACAGTTGGCGATTCAGTATGAGGACATAGACATAGCAACAGGGATACATGATAAGCGGACAGTGTTTTCGTCTAAAAAAATGGTTCAAATGGCTCTGAGCACTATGGGTCTTAACATCTGAGGTCATCAGTCCCCTAGAACTTTGAACTACTTAAACCTAACTAACCTAAGGACATCACACACATACATGCCCGAGGCAGGATTCGAGCCTGCGACCGTAGTAGCAGCGCGGTTTCGCACTGATGTGCCTAGAACCGCTCGGCCACAGCGGCCGGCTTTTTCGTATAGCATAAGGTGTTATAAATGTGGTAGTACAGGAAATATGGAGATTCAGTGTTACCAGCTACCAGGGAATAGGTGTAGAAGTGGTAAACAGTAACACACAGGATGGAGGGGTGGACGTGGTAATGTTAAGCGGTCGTTAAACGGCAAAGAGGGACCAAGGTCCTCCTAAAGCAGGTGCCATCTAATTTCAATGTTAAAAGTACCCAAGCAGAGGTGGATTGTTCAGTGGTAAGATTTATAGGAACCATGAAATTTAAGTCTTTGCTGGCACGTGTCTGTTGGTAGTAAGAGCCTAATAAATCAAACTAATCCATCACGTTATAGGTCGCATGGAGTGAGGGATGGGGATGTCACATCGTTGGGGTTAGTGTACATGGATTTTTCAATAGGGAAGGTTCAGTATGACGAAAGGGATTTTCATAACAAATTTAGATGAGGATGATTGGTGCACGAGTGACGCCCACAGCAAACAACCATGAGCCCTTGTTAGAACTGCATTATGTAAGAAAATACAGCATTTGGGAGTAATAGAAAAGAAGGAGATGGTAGAATTGTTTTAAGAATTTGAAGATCTGTTTTCTCTGTAATGATAGTTCAGCACAGAATACCAACGGGGAACAAACCACCAATATACCACAAACATTACCATACACCGAGGTATTTACAAAAATACAGGTTCTGCTGTCATTATCGTTATCTTAATAGCAAGATAATAGTAGATGTGTACCTCATTCCAAATACATCTGAGACTTTGAATCACTTGGGACAGTGCCAGTAATTTTCGAACGTGGATCTGACGAGGTGTTATCATCAGCTAGAAGTGGCCCTGGGGATCGTACGAAAACTGCATTTTCCGTTCACAGAGGCCACTACGAGTATGCCACTTGGTATCAGAAATGCTCCCGGAAAGTTTCAGGGATTGTTGAGCAGTGTGTTGAGTGGTTTGACACCACAGCAGTATCTCGTGTACCTGGACAACATCACAGTTTTTCAAGTAGCATGCAGCAGCACAGGAAGCGTCTAGGGGAAGTGTTGAAGAGGTTGAGAGTGGCACGTTTGATATTGTGCCTGGGAAGATGTCATTTTGTATTGGAGGAGTTTAAATATTTGGGCCACATTATTAGTAAGGATGGAGTGCAGAGAGATCCGAGGGCAGTACAGGCAGTGTGGGATTTTACAGAACCAAAAACAATTAGTGAAGTTCAGTCCTTCCTCAGGATCTCGAATTTCGATAGAAAATTCGAGAAAGGATTTGCCAACATATCATGGCCGTTGACAATGTTGTTTTGAAAAGGAATGAAGTTTGCGTGGCTGGAGGAGAGTGAGGAACCATTGAACAAATTGAAGGAAGGATTGACATCGAGTCTGGTTCTTATTTGTCCAGATTTTGATAAGGAGTTTATCCTGGCACGCTATGTATCTGTTCAGGTACTGGTGTATGTTCCTAGCCAGGAAGTTGATGGGAAGGAGCATACTGTGGCTTATGCATCAAGACAACTGAATCCAGCAGAAAGGGATTACTCGACGACTGACAAAGATACGCTTAATGTAGTTTATGGGGTTACATATTTTAATCGTTATTTGCACGGGAAAAGTTTCTTGTGTTAACAGACGACGCTGCTTTGAAATTGTTATTGAGACCATAAAGATCCATCTAATAGACTTACAATTTGGGCTTTAATGCTTTGTGAGTTCGACCATGCAGTCCACGAGGGGGTGCCAGCCAAGTTGAAGGAGGAAATATTAAGGGAAGCACATGATCATATATTATTCGGTCATGGTGGATGTAGGTCAACGAATAGGAGAGTGACGGAGAGGTACTGGTGGAAGGGAAGGAGGAGTGACATAGACATGTACGTTAGGGGTTTTACACAGCGTGCACGAAGGGCCGATTTGAGTCGGAAGCAGATACAATTAAAGAGATATCCAGAAGCGTAAACCCATTTTCTTTGTTAGGGACTGGCGTCATGGAACTGTTCACTGGAACACCAGCAGGGAACAGATTCGTTCTGATGACGAAAGACTATATTTGGAGGTACGCAAAAGTGTCAGCCAAGCCGAATCAGCAAGCGACGATGACGCAGGTATTGGTGAGCAACTGGGTTTTGAAGTTTGGTGTACCTGAAATGATAATTACGGACCAGGACACCAATTTTATGTCAGATGTTCTGGAAGAGCTTTGTCGGTTTCTGAACATAAAGAAGCTGAAGATAAGCGCGCTGCGCCCGTAGGCAAATGAGAGGCACAGAACGATTGGTAAGATGCTGGGTTACTTTGTAAACTTTCATCTTCAGGACTGGGACGAACATCTGGAAAATGTCATCTGCGCCTATAGCTCAAAAGGGCACACACATAACAGGTTGTCTCCATATGAGGTAGCATACGGACGGAAAATGCTATTTCCATTTGTGGTAATAAAGGTAGGAAAGGAAAGAAATGGGTAATCAGTTCTAGAGTTCGCGAGAATGGCTCGGGACATATGGATACGAGTGGAAAACGCAAATGTAGGGGCTTTGGAAAAACTGGAAGAGGCAGTGACAGGAACGTCTAGCTTGTCACGGTATAGAGTGGGGTACTGGCTGATGCTGTCCAGTCCACATATGCCGAAAGAGAAGCTCAAGAAATTCATCACAAAGTATCAAGGGCCATGTCAAATAGTAGCAGCCGTTAAACTTGTCAACACTGAACTTCATTTGCCTATGGCAACGATAATTGTGCACATTGGTCGTCTGCTACGATTTAAAGTTGGTCCAGATGTAATTTCAGCTATGTTACAAGGGAAGAAGGAAGAGATCGAGCGAAGGGAGGAACAGAAAGATGTGTTTTGGCCAGAGTATTCGATGCCATATATGTTGCAATCTGTGAAGTAGTTGGAAATATCTGTAATTATTTCTATTAGTTAGCAGCGAATGACTGTTCCATTTTATTGTAATTTAGTTATGTTGTTTGATTTTATGTGTATTACAGAACCTGCTAGGGGCAGCAGTCTTTTGAAAAGGGAGGAAAGGTAAGGGTAGTCCGCTGTCCTGGTTATCGAAAATGATAGTACTGACGGTGATGCATCTCGTCGTCCTCGTCAGGGTGGACGCCTTGCAGTTGAGGCACTTGGACGAAGGAGTACTGTGCTCGAGGCAGGAGGAATTGGTGGCGACGAGTCACCAGTGAACCTTTAGGTTAGTATCAGATGCATGAGAGGGTCGGAATAAAATGAGGAGATTGGAGGAGATATTTGATGAGCTTAAACGTGGTGCAGAAAACAACGGAGTGCTTGGGCAAGTAGCAGGGAATATGAGAAATTGCATCACACACATGGCATGCTACAAGAACGGGACAAATGGTGGAGGCTATATGACATGTAAGGCGAAAGAGGGGTTGGCTGAACGCCGGTGGAAAAATTTTGAAGAGAGTGTTTGAAATGATAGACGAAAGCAGGGTTAGAGAACTGAACAGCACGGTGGAAACCGTAAAGAAATTAGCTGAGGAGAATAAAGTAACGGAGGCGTGGCACATAACATAGAGGGTGTGGAAGGGAAAGTCTTGGAAAACGCGCAGTTACTTCATAAGTTGACGCAAAAGGCGGTGGAGTATGCTATCACATCGGAAGATGTCGTGAACAAAGATATACACTCCTGGAAATTGAAATAAGAACACCGTGAATTCGTTGTCCCAGGAAGGGGTAACTTTATTGACACATTCCTGGGGTCAGATACATCACATGATCACACTGACAGAACCACAGGCACATAGACACAGGCAACAGAGCATGCACAATGTCGGCACTAGTACAGTGTATATCCACCTTTCGCAGCAATGCAGGCTGCTATTCTCCCATGGAGACGATCGTAGAGATGCTGGATGTAGTCCTGTGGAACGGCTTGCCATGCCATTTCCACCTGGCGCCTCAGTTGGACCAGCGTTCGTGCTGGACGTGCAGACTGCGTGAGACGACGCTTCATCCAGTCCCAAACATGCTCAATGGGGGACAGATCCGGAGATCTTGCTGGCCAGGGTAGTTGACTTACACCTTCTAGAGCACGTTGGGTGGCACGGGATACATGCGGACGTGCATTGTTCTGTTGGAACAGCAAGTTCCCTTGCCGGTCTAGGAATGGTAGAACGATGGGTTAGATGACGGTTTGGATGTACCGTGCACTATTCAGTGTCCCCTCGACGATCACCAGTGGTGTACGGCCAGTGTAGGTGATCGCTCCCCACACCATGATGCCGGGTGTTGGCCCTGTGTGCCTCGGTCGTATGCAGTCCTGATTGTGGCGCCCACCTGCACGGCGCCAAACACGCATACGACCATCATTGGCACCAAGGCAGAAGCGACTCTCATCGCTGAAGACGACACGTCTCCATTCGTCCCTCCATTCACGCCTGTCGCGACACCACTGGAGGCGGGCTGCACGATGTTGGGGCGTGAGCGGAAGACGGCCTAACGGTGTGCGGGACCGTAGCCCAGCTTCATGGAGACGGTTGCGAATGGTCCTCGCCGATACCCCAGGAGCAACAGTGTCCCTAATTTGCTGGGAAGTGGCGGTGCGGTCCCCTACGGCACTGCGTAGGATCCTACGGTCTTGGCGTGCATCCGTGCGTCGCTGCGGTCCGGTCCCAGGTCGACGGGCACGTGCACCTTCCGCCGACCACTGGCGACAACATCGATGTACTGTGGAGACCTCACGCCCCACGTGTTGAGCAATTCGGCGGTACGTCCACCCGGCCTCCCGCATGCCCACTATACGCCCTCGCTCAAAGTCCTTCAACTGCACATACATAGATATGACGCCACTTCGGCGACTTGCGTGGCGATGGGGATGAAATGATGACGATTAGGACAACACAACACTCAGTGCCTGAGCGGAGAAAATCTCTGACCCAGCTGGGAATCGAACACGGGCCCTTAGGATTAACATTCTGTCACGCTGACCACTCAGCTACTGGGGCCGGACAGTCTGTTGGATGTGCAGGGATTAATGACGGGCCTGTAGGAAGCTTTGGATCACGTCTTACACGAGCGGCTGAGTACTAAATCACTACCGTCGGGCCGGTGAGTGTTGGGATTGCGTAAATTGCAGAAATAACTGCCACCAGGTGAAGTTTGGTAATACGACCTAGCAAGCAATGCCTACTATTTTACTCTTCTGTTGCATTAGTGGAAGTAAAGATCGACCAAAGACGTGTATACATTCTTTCGATTTCCAGTAATGGATAAGCATGCGAGATTCCACTGCTACACCGTCCATCCATACCCAGTAAAGTGGGGGCCTCTTAGGAAGTTCTTGGAAGTGAGGATTGAGAGGATGCTGCTAATCTCGACAGACAGAGGCAGGTACGCCGAAATTTCAAGGGAAGAATTGCCATAGTGAAGGGTGATACACATCAATCAGAAGGCAAGTGCGGTGCAATTGTTTCTAGCCAGACAGAAGGAGATTGATTGCCCAAGGGCTGTAGTGAAACCCAAGCTGAGTCTACAGCGAGTTTTGTTGCACTGAGTTTACTCCACCTACGAAAGTCTGGTAGTAGTACCAAGCATCTATGAAGGGGGCAGATTCAAGGAAGCTAAATGCATAGAACTGCATAGAAATGGAGTACTGATTAATGCGACTGCATGCAAGATAATAGGACCAACTTTTCATCTACAATTGTCAAATTAAGGGGTCACACAACTGACCGTCACCCAGTCAAAGCTGTACCGGCTGGAGACAACAGTGGGATTTTCTCCTGAACGAAATATAAACTTTCTGAATCAGACGTTGGAGGCGGACCTGATGCAGTATGTGAGTCAATTCATCGCCGAGAAATAGGGATGTATCTAAGCCGAGCAGCTGATGGAGTATGTCACATGCTACAGAGAAGGGCAGCAGCGTTTACCAATCCTTCTGAGCACCACCGTACAGAGCGCCATAGTGGCCCTGTTATGTGTTGCTTTCACTCTTGTAAGGAGGAACGCGGGCAGGCTAAAGGAACCATCACTGGTACAAATCCCAGTGGACTGGATACCAAGAGCATGAGAGTAGAAGGGAATTCCAGAATAATATTCTTGGTGCCTATTGCTTACGTAACAGAGTACGATTAGGATTCATGCGCATGTGGATGAAGTGGATGAAGCAAAACGCCTGGAGTACCACAAAATAATATATGTTATTATGAACACTTGAGAAAAAGACATTAAATTGTGCTTTAGAGAAACCCATATAACTGAGGAGTATGTGACGGCAGTTAGAGGTCGACCTGATGACCGGGTCTTCCCACGGCGGAAAATAATGTAGCGACGTCACCGCAAAAAACTAGTTTTAGTGTGGATTGCAGCCGCACACGTAAGTGAGGCGCGCGCTTCTTAATAATAGCTTTGTGCAGCATGACGTAGCAAAGTATGTCGGTCTGAAATGGGCGCAAGGAGCGCCGAAATAGCGTGCTCAGTGGGACTGTGAGTAACTCTTACCGCTAACCACGGTCGAAACCAAGGAACTGGCGCTAGCCTAATGAGCGTTAGTGCGTGATCTGAAGAGGCGCATTCGAAAAATATATGCTCCAACCCAGCATCCCCGTACCTCTGGTGACGACAGACTTTTAAAAACTATGAAACATGAATGCTGTACTGTCCACAGTGAACCTCAGTACGCAGTAAAGTAACAAACTTTAAGTTATTGCATGTCTTATGAAAGAATGATATAAGGACTAAAATCATATCCCTGATGGTGCTGACGAGAGTCTGCCCCCACAGGGGGCATTGTTAATTACCAAAAACTGGACGTCAGCCGCTGAGATATAAGATAACAAAAAAATGGCTCTCAGCACTGTGGGACTTAACTTCTGAGGTCATCAGTCCCCTAGAATTTAGAACTACTTAAACGTAACTAACCAAAGGATATCACACACATCCATGTCCGAGGCAGGATTGGAACCTGCGACCGTAGCGGTCGCGCCGTTCCAGACTGTAGCGCCTAGAACCGCTCGGCCACTAAGGCCGGCTATAAGATAACAACACACACTACGACTCACCTGTTTGTCGCATACACTTGGTTTATCACATTTCACTTTATCTTTAGAAGACAATGATATACACTTCGTGGTCACTGGAGGCGGGATAAATTCACTTTCATTGCCTAATAGATGATGTGGACTTTGAGACGATCTTTATGAGACACAGCTCAGCTCATAATTTCTCTACTCTGCCCAACCGGAGACCACTATTTAATCAATGAGTACTTGTTCTTCACTGTTTAGGCTGCCACAACACTATAACAATGTGAAGGGGACTAGACCAGTAATTATTTGTCCACAATCTTCACTCATTTCTAGAATCGTTCGTCTCTAACATGTCCTAAGAATGTGTATACATGCCAACAGGTCAAGCAGAACAGTGTGTCCTTTAGCTTGCTAGAGAAGTACACCTCCGTTATTAATTCAAATGGTTCAAATGGCTCTGAGCACTATGGGACTCAACTGCTGAGGTCATTAGTCCCCTAGATCTTAGAACTAGTTAAACCTAACTAACCTAAGGACATCACAAACATCAATGCCCGAGGCAGGATTCGAACCTGCGACCGTAGCGGTCTTGCGGTTCCAGACGGCCACTTTGGCCGGCGTTATTAATTCATAATGAGGTGTCTGACGTAGTTTATAGGAAATCTCCTCTTATGTGATTGACCTGAGTAGCATAGTTTCAAAACGCCACCTTATACATATTCAGAGCTGCCTGCTCATTAGTTAAAAATAGTGTGGTAAGCACCCTCTCATTGTACATGAAGTGTATTAATTGAGTCCTGGATTATGTATAATGAAGGAATATACATTCCATTTATTGTGTCATATGGACTCAAAAATGTCAGTAGTCCTGATAAAACCCCACGTACACATCATAGTAACGACAACAAGGTCTGTCTGAACTTGTTTCGCATCTTTTTGTTAGTTTCAGCTTAGCAGAACAGATGAACGGGCAGCTCCTTCCTGTGTGTTACCGCGGTGTTTGGCCTTGGCTGGTGAGTCCCAGGGGTAGCCGTGCGGTCTGTGGCGTCTAGTCATGGTTCGCGCAGCTCCCTCCGTCGGAGCTTCGAGTCCTCCTTCGGTCATGGGTGTGTGTTTTGTCTTTAGCGTAAGTTAGATTAAGTTCGATTAAGTATCGTGTGTAAGCTTAGGGGCCGATGACCTCCGCAGTTTGGTCCCATAAGACCTTATCACAAATTTCCCATTTTACTAGCATGCTCACAGGTAGAGACGTCTCCATTGGGCAGTCCAAGTTGGAGTGCATGCCACATGACATGGAATGGTTGGCTGAGTGTCTTTAGTAGCCCTGGTGGAACATCAAAGGGCTGCTTGGATTCTCTAGTACAGTGAAAATGAACGGACCCTTCCACATCGACAGCTGGTCCTCAGCAGTGACACACCGATACGACAGTTTTCAGTCGTCTTCATGTGCGGTCTCATATTGCCTCTAACAGTGTGATAACAGAAGTTTAAAATATTCACATACACCTGTAGCAGAATATGATGGTACGTCACATGAATATTGACATTTTTATCGGTTGTAAAGCGCAGTTAAAAGATGTAGTTAATGTTCTTGAAACAACTGATATGCAGCGATCATTTAAGAGTAGCAGCTTTATTTAATGTCTATGAAAATAAAAAAGGATCGAAAGAGACGCGATTGTACGGCCGAGGAGGAAGGACGTATTTTATGACACACTCACTGTTTTGTTTCGCGATACGAAAGGCAGCCATTGAGCGGCTACACATATTTTATGTAAGTTATTTGGTATTGTACTAAAATAAACTAATTATTATTATCACAAAATGAATTTTTTTGTAATAATTGTCACCTCAAATGCTCGCAGTGGCCAATTATTTTTAATAAGCATTTTTTCAGTAATTTGCGCTGCGGGAAGCTCATTTTCTGATGCAGCCTCTGGTCGGCCATTACGCGCCGAAGTATTAATTTAATTTTCAGTGTTAGCAGTAACTGTAAATGCGAGAGATATCGTTGTAAGAACCTTTTTAAATTGCAACAGATAATTAATTAACGTTAAAGTTCATTTTTTAACTTATACAGATTTCATGAGTTCAGTAAGTTTTATCTTGGCCGCTCCACGGAAACAATCGAAATTCTCTCCAGCCTTGCTTTGCAATCAATAAATAGAAATTAACAAAATTACATTCAATTCAGTTTACGGCAACTATATTTTAGTCATCACGTTCAAAATCTAAAGATGGTAGATGAATAACAGCGCCCTTCAAGAACCCGTTTCATATTTACTTATGCACGTAAGTAAAGGTGATAAGAAAAGATAATTTCCATGAGAGAAGGAATCATGCTGATAAATTAAAAATAAAAATATATAAAACATACATATATATATTTTTGTATATAACGTAACAAATGCCACCGACATCATAGGTAGTAAAAGTTTCCCTAAAAAATTTTTGCGTGCTCTTGCCTTATGCTGTGGTGCAAGTCTATGCGGATCTGCGACAACTGTACACCCTGCATCCTATTACCGCCAGCTTAAGAGATAAAGAAAATTACAAATACATGGAAAAACAAATTAGGGCCTCAACATTGAAAAAATTACACAAACGTAAGTATTTTATAATTAGTAACTGACCTTTATGTATTGCAGTATTATAGACTAAAACTAGTTGACTGGCGAGTCACTGCAGCGAACTCTGTATATTGACTTAACTGGTGAAGACAGTGAAACACGACTCAAAATACCGTAACGCAGCAACGGAAATCAATAGAAAAGAGCCCTTCTCAAATGACGAAACTTTATCACAAATATAAATGGGGAAAGTAGAAAGAATAGAGGTTAGTTGCTCAAAATTACATCTTAACGGTACTTTTAGCAAAATGGTAATGTGGATAGATCTTCTGACTAGCTAATAGTACTGGCTAACCTTCCAGAGCATTTATAAATTGGCTTTGATAGTTTTTTATACAAGCCTTTATTTTCGAAGCAATCTTCATCGTTTGTTTCCTGAAATCTCTAAGTTTAGAGGAGATACTTGTAAACAAAACTCCATCGTGTTCATGGCTGAAAGAATGAACCAATTTAAATATGTAGAGGTGAACCGAACTTCTAATTTTCTGTGGACTATTGAAACTGCGAATTCTCCTGGTCTTATAACAGAACTGTCTTCTGCATCACCGTCGTCCTCAAAAAAATTCATGTCCAGGTCAGAGTTAGTGTAACGCAAAGACATCTTTGTCTCCGATTCCGACAAAGACAACGAAAAGGTTGGTTGGTTCCCTTGAAGAAACCATCAACAATCTTTGTAACTTCTATAGCAATTCATTTTTCGTTAGTGTGCTCTGACACCTTAACCACAGTTTTGCTATGCAAGAGGCAGCGGGACCATCCCACTTCTTCTTATTTTCTTTTTGACCACCACAAGCAACAGACTTCTCACTTTAACACATTATGTGTTACTACATTATACATTAAAGCAGAATTTAATCAACGTAAATAACTGCCGGCACTGAGGGCCAACACAAAGAATCGGCCTTCCCATGTCAGGATCGCGAGGTCAAAGCCACCTCACAAACATGTTATCCTTCCACAATGCCAAGAGTCAACTACCAACCACTCCAATAATATCGTGACACTATTGGTGTATAAAATTCGCTAATAGATGTGCAACAAAGCACGAAGTCGAAGGATAGTCCTTCGATTCTTCTTATGGTATTACGTTAGGCGGCGAGGAAAGCAGGGGGCACACACCTTTGAGTCCTCCAAATAGTGGACGAGTGTGTCAGCACTACCAACAGGGACGTCCAGTTGTGAAACGAGGTTTTGGATTGTGATCCGTCTGTCATCTCGAATAAGAGTGTCTGCACGTTCCAACTCTGCAGGAGCCACAGTTGTGTGCGCCCAGCCAGCACGCTCGATGTAAGACAACTTTGTTTACTTTGTTGCGATGTTGACAGACGTCTCGCCCAACGACTCACCGTGATTTTGTTCACTGCCAGATCTCCATAGGCATTCTGCAAGCGCCTACGAATATATGCGATGATCTTGTTTTCCGCCACAAAACGCTCAATGTTAGTTCACTGCATGGAACGCACCTCAGTTACAGACGCCATTCTGAAGGCTACTTACAGCGCCATCACCTACAGGAACATCATCAAAACATACGGGGTGACGCGGGAATATTCCATGACGTCTGACTACAAAATCCGCATTTTTTTCTAAATCGCCCAAAAAAAGTGTTGCATTACTTATTGAGTGCCCCACACTTTTCTGTGAACTCAGTCTTTGACCCACGTCATGCGAAACATCTAAAACCGGCAGGAAGACACCTGGATGTCGCCAGCCCTGATAGTCGCTGTGTTGGCGTTCCGCGTCTACCTCGAGTGGTCGCTGCTGTTTTGCGTTATCGTCTGAAAAGGTAGACCTACAGTTCCCAGGAAGGTAAACCCGTCAGCATTGGTTCATCACACAATCATCTGTGCTACAGGAAAAACTACATGCATAACTACTGGTAAAAGAAGGAATTGATATCGTGGTAGATGGTTTCTTCTTGCAGACATTGACAGTATTCATTACAGTCGCTAAGGGTTTTATGAAGTGATGGAAATTAAATTCAAATAGTAATGACAGTAAATCAAAGAATGATTGGTACTTGAGACGCGCCAGTGTTGCAGTAGACTGCCACATATGGAGTATCCCCGTCACATCGCGTGGCATGAGTTGGGAAACAAGCTTCTTTGCACCAAGACCAGTATCCATATCGACTGGGTAAGGACAATTGTAGCACGACTGTCAGCATGGCGACCATTGATACCGTTTCCTACACACACAGCGCCGGACACATGTACTGACATAATCATCCTGTACCTTTATTCCAGCATGAAAAAAGAGAAATGAAAAAACTGAATAAACATCGTTCTCTGGTATTAAAATTGCCTGAAAAATATAGTACCAACGATGTTCAAAGATAAGTATGTATGTATCCAGACGCACACTGTCTCAGGCCTCAAACACCAGCTGTCGGAATTGAGCGCAGCGCATGCTGCAGTGCTAGATCAGTCCGAACAGGACACATTCATGACAGCTCCCCCGCAGACTTCCATAATGTAACGAATACCAAAAAGGCAGCTGAAATTAATTAGTGAGATGCAGATAAAATTCCTCCATACACGATCTCGTATTCTTGTAATTGATTATTGAGATGAATAGAAAATTACTCCATACACAGTCTCGTATTTCTGAGTTCGTGTGATAGTGTTAATAACACCAGTGCCCGAATGAAACTAATGTAGGTACAAATGCTTTGCTTACCCACTTGAACCAAGCTCGTTGATACGCAGAGAGCTTGATGTGAATATACATTAACTATCGATCAACGTTTACATCATATTGCATTCTTCGGCAATCTCCTTTTGTAATAACAAGCTTATACAATTTTATTAAACATCCCCCCTTCCATTCCCCCCCCCCCCCCCTTTCAGTGTTTACGTAGCATATTTGTCTATGGGAAGTTCTACTCCGTTTCACTCGGTCAACAGCTTAAGTTCATTGAGTGGCGGGATACAATTCAAGTATTATTCGCAACAAAGCATAGCCTTCATAATGTTCAACTGACATTACGCACAAATATTGCCTCACCAGGGATCCATATATTTCCATCCATAGCAATCGCAGGAAATGTTTTAGTTCATACGGGAATAAAAGCACAGCATACAGTTTACTCAGTAGTAAACACTGTCTTTTTGCAGTTCTCGCTGATACGGTGCACATATTATTTAAAATGAATTGTCCATGTCCTCATACATCAAAGTCCAGCCACCACTCACACTGTGAAGACAACCGTCCGCCTCCCTCACCGCTCACCATAGCTCTCGATTGTTTAGTTTCGATACCTAAAAGAGACACTTTTATGACCAGCATCATAAACATACACTGAAACATTCAAGGTCAGAAAAATATATTTGTACTTTTTGAATGGATTAAAATTTAAAACATTTTCTTACGTGTCTAGACTGAATAAAATTTTTTAAATGTACGGTTTTTGTTCGACAAGAACCATTTCATATCTGACTGTATCTGATGCAATGGTAACCCATTCAGCTATCAGCAAATTTTATTAAGTGACGTAGAAGTTATGTTGATAGTTTTATGGGTTACTCTTGCAACCGATACAGTCAGATAAGGGAAAGGTTCATGTTGAAATAAAACTGCTCAGTAAAGCAACATTGCTGCAGTCAAAACCGAAAATAAATCAGTTTTAAACCAGTGAATTCAGATTTTATCTCCAAGGAAATTTTCAAATATGTTACTAAATATAAGGAAAATAAAAGAGGATGAAAGGAGAAAGATATTTATATAAGTTTCCTAGAACTGTCTTTGCACTCAGGAGAAAAATGATGTAGTTCTCACGAAATACTCTTGGCCAATTTTTTTTTTTCTCTCCAACCCGGCGCAGGTAGAACACAGTTTATGATCACTTACACTGTCAGAGACCGGTGAAACAAGCAGGCATTTCTATAATCGGTGACGGTTGCGTTTAACGAATTCACAAAAGTGAATGGATTGCTGGAAGTTAAGTGTAGAAGACAGCAAAAGTCATCGTAAACATGCGCAAACAATACAGGGCTCGATTCACGTTGAAAAATGGAAATAGACATTTTCAACTACCCTGCTATCAATGGCGTTTTGCCAAAGACATCAGAGAACAGAAAGAACCGCCGGATGAGTGCAGAGCCATGGTGTTTACGGACATTGAAGTGCCAGAGGATGGGCACATGGGACATCACAGAACCGCAGCGGAGCCCTCCGTGGGAGTTTAGCAGCGGATGTGGTATGAAGATCGAGTATCTGTGACCTTTCCTCCATTCGAATTCCCCAGGGAGTCCGAACAGCTATCGGGTATTAAAAGTATTGCTGTCACCATTGTGTATCTCATGTAGAGACCATGAGAAAAAAGTAAGGTGCTTACAGAGAAGCACAATAATGTTTCCTCGCTCAATATGTGAACTGATTAGGTCAGAAAATCACAAGTTCTTATTATTAATTCTCATGTTCTCTACAGTGATTTGCGAGGTATATATGTAGATGTCAACGCTTTTACAGCAGAGTCTTTGATATATTTCTGTGTAATGATTACTGCATTGGGCTAAGGGGGACCTTACCATACAGTGTTAAGAGCCCGATTACGGAGGTGTGTATTGTATCTCAAATGCCAGTTATCATCCTATACACTTTTCCACATACATCGTAGAGTAAAGACTGTTATTTATTTTGCAGATAGACACTGTAATAACAAACCAAGGCTTGTTTAGGAACCATCTAAAGTACAGTCCTTATTCTCTGAAGACAACGCGAAAACTCGGAGACACTCTGAAGAGGAAAAATACCTAATTATTCCACAGAACCTGAATCTGAACCCTGAAGGATTGTTTTTTTTTTTTTTTTTCAAAAGATGTTTTTCCAGCGTTGGTTGTAAAATTTAATCGTATTCAAATTGTCGCCATTTGGCCTGTCATTAAACACAGTTGATGGTAATAACGTAGCAACCAAAAGTTCGATATTGTTCAACGCCAACTGGAAATGCGTTGTTCGTCATCAATGTTCGATGTAAAGCTATTTCGTGAGAGTAATGGCTGTTTTACACTTCACATACTTCGTTTATTGCTCTGTTAATCAGAATATGGTATCTAGCGATTTGACAGACCGTATCGTGAATTACTGCTATGAAAATAACGGGTTACAGCTGGTCGATATCTGTATACAGCCGAGCTCTGCTTAACAGAATTATCGAGCACCAGTGATAACAAAGATATTGTATTAGAGTACTAACCGACAAATCCAGCGTTGCCCGCGTAGTCGATTCGGCGGAACGAAAGAAAAGGATTTGTGTGTCTAGTGAAGGATCGAGAAAATTCTGTTTTTACGTATTCGTGGAACGTCCTTTGAAATTATGAAACAGTCGTAAAGAGAAAAATGCATAATGTGCAAAAGTGTAACTACAAAATGTGGATTAAGAAGGATGATCCGAGACAGTTTCCGTAAGGTTGAAACACATGCTTGTCGTGTCTACAACGCCATTTTGTAAACGTCTAGCTGACTGGTGTGGCCGAGCGGTTCTAGGCGCTTCAGTCTGGAACCGCGCGACCGCTACGGTGGCAGGTTCGAATCCTGCCTCGGGCATGGATGTGTGTGTTGTCCTTAGGTTAATTTGGTTTAAGTAGTTCTAAGTTCTAGGGGACTGATGACCTCGGATGTTAAATCCCATAGTGCTCGGAGACATTTTTTTTGTAAACGTCTCTATGGCAACGCATCTTCATATCGTTGCCATACGCCTCTTCATAGCGCTATAAATGGCTAGTGTTTTCGCCTACAACCACTTGCGCTTCGTAGTCGAAATCTGTGAAAAGCGCTGCCAGATTTGAGGTACATCCTTAAGCTGACGTGACTGGGCGACCGTCTTAATGGTACAGAAAAGTATTAAGACTTCATGCATCGTGAGGAATTTTTTCACGTATCTCAGTGCTTCTGACGTCATATCTCGTGAACAATGTGTCGTGCAGTGATGTATTTGTGCACGTACATTCAGCGGCATATGTGGATACAGTCAGCGATCAGAGTTATTAGCTTTCCAACACAAAATTGCACTTGTAGTATTTTCATAGTTCTGACCACTTTCTGCAAGCGGAATGAATGTGACACACATGTCGTAAATGAGAGTATTGCTGACCAAACAGCCAGCAACAAACATTCAGTCAGTTTTTTTTCGCCCATCGATTGTCACTTTGTATAGTAAACGCTCTCTCTTTAATATTATGATTAATTCCGTATCTCTAAGGTACAGCAAACCGTTACAGTAATGACCTATTGAAGAGTGAGGGACTATTTAGTTAAATATCAGGGGAGCCGGTTGTGGGACGGAGGGAATCCGAATTAGAAACATTTGGCAGGGAATTTCCAGTTTTGGCATATGCTCTACAAAAAAGGAATACCTCCCGCAAATCTTGCTGATAACCAGGGGTATGGGAACTATTTTTAATTTTGGTTTTGTCCGTAATGGATATGAGGTCGTGATTGTAACATTCAATTTTAAAATGTCGGCTCAACCAGGCATGTACAGTGTATAAATCACTATAATTTATGCGATCTGAAGCTCAAGATTTCATTATCATAATTACTGTATAGGAACCTCTATAATCGACCAATATGAAAAGTAAATAAGGACAATGAAAATGAAACAACGTTGCCACTTCCCTTCAGAATTTGTGTACAGGAACCTCTATAACCGAACAATATAAAGAGTAAACAAGGGCAATAAAAATGAAACAACGTTTCTACATCCCTTGAGAATTGCTGTTCAGTAACGTCTGTAATCGACTAATATAAAAAGTATACAAGGACAATAAAAATCAAACACCTTTGCTACTTCCACTGCATCCGGATCTTCTCCGTCCACATCACCGCAGCTGATAAAATAAGTATTGAGACGTTAACAACCACATGCGTGCATGACAGGTGTATTTTCTTGCAAGCCACATCCACAAACACAGCATTAATACGAGTGTGTATTTCGTGAATGTAACTGGGAGATCAAAGAGATGCCGAAGAAACGAAGTTGATGCATAACAATGCTGGGTAGCCAGGGAATTCAAATCCTGTCATGAACAGAAAGCTAAAGGTATACCGTAATTACAATCACTAAACAACTGAAGATATTAAAACCGGTATAAAGAACACCGGACGCTTCTAGGCTTAACGATTTCGAGGAATCACCTGTAGCCATATCCATGAAACTGGCCAGCCCCTGTCATGAACTGATGAGGATCTTGCAAATTATCGTATGCAAGACGAAAGCACGAAACTGGACATACCGGGGCACTGGGAGATTATGTAGCATGGTAAAGCATAATGCGTTAAATGAACAGCTTATTGGTGACACAAACAACTTCTTCAGAAACAATGCTGACCATTTTTAACCTCTGTACTTATTTATCGACTTAAATTACAGTATTATTTAGCTTTCTGTTCATGGCAAGGTATGAATTTCTGGGATGCTCGGCATCGTTATGCATCATCTATCTTCGATATCTCTCTATCTCAATTTTATATTCACGGCGTGCTCCCTTGCGTTTCTTCTGTGACTGTCTGCGGTATATGGCTCCACGAGGGTGAAAGTCATATAGGGACTCCCGATAATATGACGTTGTTTAGCTGGCAGGCCGCTTGCAGCACTGCAAGTTTATCAGTCCATCATCTCGCTTTCTTATTGGCTTGTTGTTTAATGTTCCTAGATTATTTTCGTTTCGTAATTGATAGACGCTGGTTTCACCACATTGTGCGTCTGACTGCGGCTTCTCGTGTGTCCTACACTCCTTTAGTTGCATTGTAGATGAGTTGCTCGTATTCTGATTGAGTTATACTTGCATCCGTCATACATTATGTGGAATAAATGATGTGGTTTCGTCACAAGATGTTCTGTGGACTTTTGTGTATTTGCTACTGCTTACGAATCTGTGTGTGTACTCCTCAATTTAAATGCATATTAAGTGCATTGCTTTTATTCTACTTTATTTCTGTTTGCATCTGTTTTCCGTAGTTTCTCGTATTTAACGGAGAACACCGTGTTAGCAGGTTTTGGCAGTATCGGTATTCAGTTTTATTACATTCTGTCATGGAGTACCACATATAATTCTGATTTGGATGGTGTTCCTTCTAACCACTGACGGCCATGTATTTCACAGTGGCTTCGAGCGACAGTAGTTTTGCTATTGCTTTGACACATTATTAACAGGAACTGCAAGCAGTAAATTTTACCAGAAGTCAATGAAAATTTGGGTGATCTCTACTAAATGCGAGAGTATGAAAAACAGATAATAACAAAACTAACGAGCAATATACTTACGATGAACGTAAATCGAGAAATTCACACACGAATTCATAAGCAATAACACATGGACGTGAATCGACAGACTGCCGTGCTACTAAACCAATTTCTGTTTCACAGGAACAAATGTTGGTTCATTTACCCCACCTAACATTGTGGATGAGAGCAAAAATGAAGCAGAATGCGAGCAACGTATTTGCAATGTAATCCAAAGAGTGCGATACATGCAAGAAGGTCGTAATCAGGAACATAATTTCACTTGATACAAGCCACACTATCGAAATTTCAGTATTGGGATTTTACAAATAAATACACTTCACTATCAGAGTAACACGCCCATTCATAAAGCATAAATGAAAAATGTATCATCTAATACCCGGCCGGCCAGAGTGGCCGAGCGGTTCTAGACGCTACAGTCTGGAACCGCGCGACCGCTACGTCTCAGGTTCGAATCCTATTTCGGGCATGGATGTGTGTGTTGTCCTTAGGTTAATTAGGTTTAAGTAGTTCTAAGTTCTAGGGGACTGACGACCTCAGCAGTTTAAGTCCCATAGTGCTCAGAGCCATTCCCGAATTCAAAGATCACTGTCACGCCACACGGAGCGCAGCTGTCAGTGTCTGTTTCCGTAACGTAATATAGGCCGTCTACTTCTGATGTTTCGGTGTGCTGTTTGCGGCTTCCAGGAAACTACACGGGACATGCACGCATGTGGTTGTATTGAGACGCTGCCAATATCCGAGAAAACATATTTCAGACGCTTCTAGTCAATCTCATGAGTTGCCGATGACGTGGATGTACATCTTAAGAAGACGCGTATGGAGGCGAAGTAGTCACGCTATTTTATTTTTATTGTTCTTATTTATGTTTCATATTGGTCGCATTTAGAGGCTCTTGTACTTCAGTTTTAATGATGAAAGCTGGCCCATCGAACTCCATGAATTTTAGTGTTTTTCACAATGTAAATAGGTGGTTGAGCCTACATTTTAACATTTAGTTTTAATTTAATTCAGGGACTATACGTTCAAACAAAAAAATATGAAGCCTAAGATAAGTGACAATTACATATTTGTTCACGTGTATTCTGCGTAAAATAAACACATTACGGAATCACTAAATGAATGTAACAAATTTTGAATTGATGCCTGTGAGAATTCTTCGAAAAATATGGAAGACGTGTCTTCAAGATTTATATTGGCTGTATGTGTAAATTAAAGTTCCACTTTACATGGACTCATGATTCAGTTTATTTTTGGTTCAATTCTATTGTCAATATTTTTCGATGCCAAAAAGTTCAAAAATGGTTCAAATGGCTCCGAGCACAATGGGACTTAACATCTGAGGTCATCAGTCCCCTAGAACTTAGAACTACGTAAACCTAACTAACCTAAGGACAACACACACATCCATGCCCGAGGCAGGATTCGAACCTGCGACCGTAGCGGTCGCGCGGTTCCAGACTGAAGCGCCTAGAACCGCTCGCGCTCACAAAACTATTTCAGGTGCACTAAATTATTGAAGTATTTACTAACACACTTGCTCACTCACACAGCCTCCTCGACAAAGGCACACTTACCAGCACCAACAAAGAAGAAAGCCCTTAAGATAGACAGCAACGTAAATAATGATTACCATTCAAATTTAGAGCTGATTACACACGTGTATTATACTAGAAGAGACAGAACGACATTGCAGTTATTTTTCTATCAATCATTAAAATAACAACACAGCGTGGACAAAGTTCACAAAACAACAGACTGACAATACTTAAAAAAATTTATAAATACATACTAAACAATAAATTGTGCTTACTTTTCATTCAGAAAATTAGGAAAGGATCTGGAATTTCATGCTGCCTTCATATTAAGTGTAACTCTCGTTGATTTATGTTGCTTGCACGTCTGCATATCACATTGTTTGTAATTCTGTGGATACATGCATGAACTGAACGGTACTTTGTTGTGGTACTGATATCGGTAACTCTTTGTCAAAATGATTCAAATGGCTCTGAGCACTATGGGACTTAACTTCTGAGGTCATCAGTCCCCTAGAACTTAGACCTACTTAAACGTAACTAACCTAAGGACATCACACACATCCATGCCAGAGGCAAATTTCGAACCTGCGACTGTAGCGGTCCTGCGGTTCCAGACTGTAGCGCATAGAACCGCACGGCCTCCCCGGCCGGCAACTCTTTGTCAGACGCATCGTATGATAACGTTGCCCCAGTAGGTTAGTTTTTAGTTTTATAATCTATCACAATGAAGACAACAGTTTTTTTTCCGTTATTGAGTTCTGATTCCCCCCGAAGGGGGCAGGCTGGCAGCAGCTTAGTACACCACTCTTCAGCCCACACAATTTTTAAAACATAGGAGGAAGATAATAAACAATAAAAGCAGCCGATGAAAACGGTGACTTAAATTGTAAAATGGCGGAAAATTGTGGAAGTTGAAAATAAAACAAAGGGTTGACGATGCTAATAAAATACACAGGAAGCAGACAGGTAAAATAGTAGACATACAATGAAAAAAAACACGGCGGCTGTCTGATTTCTGTAAGCAACACTTCGGAAAAGACGCACAACACTTAACACTCACTTAAACACTGCACTAAAAAGTTGGCACGAAGATGACGCACCACAGCCAAGGGCAGATGGGGGGGGGGGGGGGGACATGGACAGATGAGGTGAAAAAAGTGGGGAGGAGAGGAAAAATTAAGTGGGGGGAGTAGCTGACGAAGGGAGAGGACTCATAAGATTTGGGGGGGGGGGGGCAGGGCAGACGCGAGAGGGAGTGGGTAAAGGCAGAGGAGGGTAATGCAAGAGGACTTTGGGGAGAAAGGGAGTCAAAGAGAGTGTAGGTGGGGAAGAGGGAAAAAATAGGAGGGGAAGGGGGAGGGGGGAAGAGGCAGCTTGGGAAAAGGACAGAGGATGGGAGGGGGAGGAGAGGATCAGAGTTGATAGGATTGATAAATTGAGGGTGAGATGGCATCATCCAGGAGGGGGTGTCGATGGATGCTATCTTGGGAAAGGAGATGATGTGTGTAGAGGTGGAGGGTAGGGGGGACACAATGGTGAACTCGCAGCAAACAAACAGTAACGTTCATAATATTAACCCTAAAATGATGCTTGAAATTGTAATGAGCTCGTCCCATAGCCACGATTTTCCTGGTTTACTTGGTTTTCTTGTATGAGGTTTTTAGAGTCTGTGACGTAATTTCGTTGAAAGTACACGAGAGGTGTTCACAAGTAAAGCAACAAATATCTTTCTACACCTATTTTTTTTGAAAAAATGTGGAATTTGTTTTGAGACATCGTGGACTATTCCTGTTTCAGTTCCTATAGTTTCGTGACGTTCCCATAGGTGGCGGTGCTATATGTAGCCTTCAAAATGGCGTCTGCAACTTAGGCACTTTCCACATACAGAAATGACAGTGACCTTCATGCCTGAAAACCAGAGCATCGCAACTATTGAGGCGCCTGTAGAATGTCTACAGCGAGCTGGAAGTAATGAAAAGCTCGGTGAGTCTTTTGGCGAAGCGTCTGTCATCATCGCAACAACGTCGCTCAAACCTGTCCGATCCCCTTCGTGCTGACCGACCCCACTCAGCTGTGATTCCTGCAATGTTACAATGTGCGGACACTTCAGTCGAGGTGATGGAGGGATCTCAACCATATTCCTCGCTGCCAAAATGGACATCTCAGTTGGTACTGCTGAAACATTCTTTCACCAGTGTGGGTACGCGATAATGTGTGCCCGCTAGGTTCATCACCGTCTAACCGAAGTCCAAAAAGAGCAACAGACCATCTCTGCGCAATTCTTTAAGCGTTACGAGGCTGTTCGTGACAATCTTTTGTCCAACCTCATCCACAGGTGATGAAACATGCATTCATCACTTCGATACGGAAACGAAACTGCAATCCATGGGTGGCTGGAATGGCCGAGCGTTTCTAGGCGCTACAGTCTGGAGCCGCGCGTCCGCTACGGACGCAGGTTCGAATCCTGCCTCGGGCATGGATGTGTGTGATGTCCTTAGGTTAGTTAGGTTTAAGTAGTTCTAAGTTCTAGGGGACTGCTGACCTTAGCAGTTAAATCCCATAGTGCTCAGAGCCATTTTTTTGCAATCCATGCTGTGATGCCACACAACCTCTCCTCCGAAAAAAAGTTGAATGCCGCACGCTCAGCTGGTGATGGCGATGGACTTTTGGGACTCTAAACTAACTATTATCTTTGATGTTCTCCCTCATAGTGCAACAAACAACGCTGACGTGTATTGTGTTACCCTCAGGAAATTGAAGATACGACTTCAGCGTGTTCGTCACCCTACGAATGCAAACGCAATTCTCCGTCTCCATGACAACGCAAGGCCTCACACAAGTCTGCCACCCGGCCGAAGCTCACAAAACTTCATTGGACTGTTCTTCCCCATCCACCCTATAAAGCGGATCTCGTTCCTTCCGAGGTACTTCTGCTTGACCCAGTGAAAGAAGCACTCCTAGGGAAGCAATACGTGGATGATGGAGAGGTTACTTACACAGCACGCCGTTGGCTCCACATCGGCCAGTAGAGTAACTCCATGTGGGCATACAGGCCCTTTCCGTAAGGTGGAGTAAGGCCGTTGCATTGAACAGAGAGTATATTGAAAACTCGGGGTTTGTAGCCAAAAGAATGGGGAATAATAGAGTGTATTGGAATGCTGAATAAAACCAAACTGCTTCCAGAATAAAATATGTTGCAATACTTTTTGAGCCCCTCTAGCAAAATATTCACGATCAACTTAGTTCATTTTAGCTGTCATTCTGTCAACTTCACCCCTACAGACAACAACACCGACTATGGCCTAAGGAAGTCCTTCATACCGCTACCAAGACGTCAATTTTACCTGCAGCCAACAGATGCGCTGCTGACACTGATAAGTGCCACAAGCCGCCAAAAGACTCATCACAGATAATATTAATTATGTTGTTATTTTTCTGGTCTTCAGTCCTGAGACTGGTTTGATGCAGCTCTTCATGCTACTCTATCCTGTGTAAGCCTCTTTATCTCCTAGTACCTACTGCAGCCTACATCCTTCTGAATCTGCTTAGTGTATTCATGTATTCATCTCTTGGTCTCCCTCTTCGATTTTTACCCCCCCACGCTGCCCTCCAATTCCAAATTGGTGATACCTCGATGTCTCAGAACATGTCGTACCAACCGATCAAGTTGTGCCACAAGCTCCTCTTCTCCCCAATTATATTCAATACCTCCTCATTAGTTATGTGATCTACCGATCTAATCTTCAGCATCCTTATGTAGCACCACATTTCGAAAGCTTCTATTCTCTTCTTGTGTAAACTATTTATCGTCCACGTTTCATTTCCATACATGGCTACACTCCATAAAAATCTTTCAGAAACGACTTCCTGACATTTAAATCTATACTCGATGTTAACAAATTTTTCTTCTTCAGAAACGCTTTCCTTGCCATTGCCAGTCTACATATTATATACTCTCTACTTCGCCCATCATTAATTATTTTGCTCCCCAAATAGCAAAACCCCTTTACTACTTTAAGTGTCTCATTTCCTAATCTAATTCCCACAGCATCACCCAAATTAATTCGACTACATTCCATTATCCCCGTTTTGCTTTTGTTGATGTACATCTTATACCCTCCTTTCAAGATACTGTCCATTCCGTTCAACTGCTCTTCCAAGTCCTGTCATCGGCGAACTTCAAAGTTTTTATTTCTTCTCCATGGATTTTAATACCTACTCCGAACTTTTCTTTTGTTTCCTTTATTGCTTACTTAAAATACAAATTGAATAACATCGAGGATAGACTACAACCCTGTCTCACTCCCTTCCCAACCGCTGCTTCTCTTTCATGTCCCTCGACTCTCATAACTGCCATCTGCTTTCTGTCCAAATTGTAAATAGCCTTTCGCTCCCTGTATTTTACCCCTGCCACCTTCGGAATTTGAAAAATAGTATTCCAATCAACATTGTCAAAAGTCTTGTCTAAGTCTACAAATGCTAGAAACGTAGGTTTGCCTTTCCTTAACCTTTCTTCTAAGATAAGTCGTAGGGTCAGTATTGCCTCACGTGTTCCAACATTTCTACGGAATCCAAACCGATTTTCCCCGAGGTCGGTTCTATCAGTTTTTCCATTCGTCTGTAAAGAATTTGCGTTAGTATTTTGCAGCTGTGACTTATTAAACTGATAGTTCGGTAATCTTCACATCTGTCAACACCTGCTTTCTTTGGGACTGGAATTATTATATTCTTCTTGAAGTCTGAGGGTATTTTGCCTGTCTCATACATCTTGCTCACCAGATGGCAGAGTTTTGTTAGGCCTGGCTCTCCCAAGGCTGTCAATAGTTCTAATGCAATGTTGTCTACTCCGGGGCCTAGTTTCGACTCAGGTCTATCAGTGCTCTGTCAAACTCTTCACACAGTATCATATCTCCCATATCATCTTCATCTACATCCTGCTCCATTTCCATAATATTGTCCTCAAGTACATTGCCCATGTAGAAGAAAAGAAAAATAAATAAATAAACACACTATAAAAATTCACTTACTTTCTCCCGGCTATTCAGTTTCAATACTGAAACACCAATTTATGCATCAGTTAATTGATGCAACGAGTGCTCATACTCTTCAATCACCCTCAAGGTTTAATTTCGTCAACTAGAAGACCACTGATTTTATCCTTGCAATACCAAGGGAGGATGGGCTGTGTTGTGCCCAACTTTCGAAATTACTGTATTCTAGTCATGTATTTGAGATTTTAAAATTTTTAAAAATTATTTATTGTTTTAGATGATTTACTATACTAGATCCAATAATTGTTTGAAATTTTTCAGTTAACGTTAACACAAAATTTTAAGTATTGGTAGTGAATGTGACATTTGCATCAAATGTCATATTCATATTTTCATGTTCAGGACCCTTCTTACACTTCTGTATACCTTTAAATAGTACGTTATGAGATAAAATTTAAAAAAATGTTGTGGTGGTCATAAAGTGCCTCTCCGCACGACGTACACGTTATGGAAATGCGTTGTTATTCCTAAAATTGTGTTAAAGGATAATTTTACGTTCTGGGCACTAATTACATATCAGTGCCTGTTTAAAAGAGATGTTGTTAATAATATTTTGTGGTGGGCATATAAAGTGAAACACCCTCTCCTCTCCCTTGGTCGTATGCATTATGGAAAATACGCATTTTTGCTAGTTGAGTCAGGACCCGTCTTGAGTAGCCTTTATGTTAAGAAGCTGTTGAGTCACAGTTTTCCCACTCTCTGTGCTATTCCGCCTTACCACACACAAAAGAAGGAAAAGCTCCCAAGTATCACCTTGTGGATAGTAATGTTCCTCAGATTACTTCATTCAGTCATTTAATGAAATTCAGTACTACATTTTCTTTACTTAATCAGTGGTCATACAGAACGTGTTCTACGGACATATGGTGCTTGCCTGAAATTTCATTACGTCAGTACGTCGTTTAACTGCCATACAGTATCATAACAGTGCTTGAAGGTAATCACAGATATGTCGGATGTCTTCTTGGAGAGAGTGTTGAACGACATGTGTAACATGTTACAGCTCGAAAACCAGCCAGTCATCGTAGAATGACAGGCAGAAGGCCGGACGCATACATCAAGAAGTTAAGCTGTGAGAGCGTGCCGAGCCAGCTGTCAGGAGTAGCCACTGGCGATTTGTGATGGACGCTAACTACCTGCGAACTACCTGCGATCAAAGGGGCCACGGCATCGAAGCATGGCAGTGATTTGCAGTATAATTCTGTTCCTGAGTAATTGCTTCCGGGTCCCAACATACAGGATCACATACTTCCATTTAGTATTACAAAGCTACAACTTATCTGAGAAAGTGTAGCTTCACAATGCCAGAATAATGCCAACAGAACAATAGATAATACATCAAAGTGTTGCCCACCGAGAAGCGACTCCCGTTAAATTTTTTGCCATCATTTTGTGAAATGGGACAGGACCTCTAATTTAGATTTACTAAAGACGATCTCTGCAGTTACAAGAATCTTGCGAAAGTTATATGTTCTGAATACTGTGAAGTTCCTCGTAGAGTCTATAGAGCGACTCTCTACCGAGGATATTCGTAACGCTGTTTCACTATAATTCTACTTTATATCTATCCTGTTACAATTTTTCCTGCGAAGGCATATTACAAGCTAACATTACCCTTAATTTGTACAGACGGGATGAGTTAGAAGTCCACCGCGAGACTTCCAAGAGGTCGTTTACGAATGCCTTCTGAGCATGTTTGTGTGAGGGACTAGCGATATCCTGTCGCTAGTTGCACAGAAATTGCACTTCGTATGTTTCTCGCCCAAAGTTGCCTTTTACATGTGTGGCGCTCAAAATGGTGCACAACGGTGCGAAAGTCGACGGGTTACGCCGTGTGTCGTATTTTGAAACAAACTTGTTCCATCCGCTCACGGTGCTTGCTGTTGACAATAATAATACCCACTCTGATCTTCAGTCTCAATAATACTTTAATCACTGCATTGTTCCGTCTCGAGTCTGTCTTTCAGGCATTGTTAGCGGTACGTTAACTGTGATACACAACACATCGAGTAGGGTTACTGACGAAGAGCCCACCGACATGCGCTCCTTGTATGGCTTCACTGAGTCTAGTGAAGCAGCGACGCAACGGCGGCTGTGCTGTGATGTTCCCGCAGTGACGACAACATCGCAGTCCTTTTTCGTCTGTACATAGGCTTCTACGAGAAGTTGTATGTGTTTTACGTTTTGTTAATTGCATATTAGTCTTTTTTTATTGTTGTGACGCTAATCGAACAGAAGCCGGCCGGTGTGGCCGAGCGGTTCTAGGCGCTTCAGTCTGGAACCGCGTGACCGCTACGGTCGCAGGTTCGAATCCTGCCTCCGGCATGGATGTGTGTGACGTCCTTAGCTTAGTTAGGTTTAAGTAGTCCTAAGTTCTAGGCGACTGATGACTTCAGAAGTTAAGTCGCATAGTGCTCAGAGTCATTTTATTTTTATTTATTTATTTATTTATTGTTCCGTGGGACCACATTTAGGAGAAGTCTCCATGGTCATGGAACGAGTCAATACATGACATTATAACACGATTGTAGAAACAGATAAAATGAAACAAGTCGTTAGTTTAAATAAAGAAAATCAAGAATGTAACACTGGAATTTGCTTAATTTTTTATCTCTTCCAGGAGCTCCTCGACAGAATAGAAGGAGTGAGCCATGAGGAAACTCTTCAGTTTAGACTTAAAAGTGTTTGGGCTACTGCTAAGATTTTTGAGTTCTTGTGGTAGCTTATTGAAAATGGATGCAGTAGAATACTGCACTCCTTTCTGCACAAGAGTCAAGGAAGTGCATTCCACATGCAGATTTGATTTCTGCCTAGTATTAACTGAGTGAAAGCTGCTAACTCTTGGGAATAAGCTAATATTGCTAACAACAAACGACATTAAAGAAAATACATACTGTGAGGGCAATGTCAAAATTCCCAGACTATTGAATAGGGGTCGACAAGAGGTTTTCGAACTTACACCATACATAGCTCGAACAGCCCGTTTTTGAGCCAAAAATACCCTTTTTGAATCAGAAGAACTACCCCAAAAAATAATACCATATGACATAAGCGTATGAAAATATGCGAAGTATACTACTTTTCGTGTTGAAATGTCACTTATTTCAGATACTGTTCTAATGGTAAATAAAGCGGCATTTAGTTTCTGAACAAGATCCTGAACATGGGCTTTCCACAACAGCTTACTATCTATCCGTACGCCTAGGAACTTGAACTGTTCCGTCTCGCTTATAACATGCCCATTCTGTCTGATTAAAATGTCAGTTCTTGTTGAATTGTGGGTTAGAAACTGTAAAAACTGAGTCTTACTGTGATTTAGCATCAAATTATTTTCCACAAGCCATGAACTTACTTCATGAACTACATTATTTGATAATGTTTCAATATTACACACAAGATCCTTCACTACCAAGGTGGTGTCATCAGCAAACAGAAATATTTTTGAATCACCTGTAATACTAGAAGGCATATCATTTACATAAATAAGGAACAGCAGTGGCCCCAGCACCGACCCTTGGGGAACGCCCCATTTAACAGTGCCCCATTGGGACTGAACATCATTACCACTCTCAATATTGCGGAGGATTACCTTCTGCTTTCTGTTCTTAAAGTAGGAGGCGAACCAATTGTAAGCTACTCCCCTTACTCCATAATGGTCCAACTTCTGCAGTAATATTTTGTGGTCAACACAGTCAAAAGCCTTCGTTAAATCAAAGAAAACACCTAACGTTCTCAACCTTTTATTTAATCCGTCCAAAACCTCACAGAGAAAAGAGAATATGGCATTTTCAGTTGTTAAGCCATTTCTAAAACCAAACTGTACATTTGACAGCAAATTATGTGAATTTAAATGCTGCAGTAACCTTGTATATACAAGCCTCTCAATAACCTTAGCAAACACCGATGGCATAGAAATAGGTCTATAATTGTCAACATTATCCCTGTCTCCCTTTTTATAAAGTGGCTTCACTACCGAGTACTTTAATCGGTCAGGAAACCGACCACTGCTAAAGGAAAAGTTACAGATATGGCTAAGTACTGAGCTAATATACGTGGAACAATACTTCAGTATTCTGCTAGATACCCCGTCATATCCATGAGAGTTCTTGGTCTTTAGTGATTTAATTATTAACTCAATCTCCCTCTTGTCAGTATCATGGAGGAGCATTTCAGGTAACAGTCTCGGAACACTTTTTTCTAAGAGCGCTATATGATTCCCTGTTGGGACTAGGTTTCTATTTAGTTCACCTGCTATATTCAGAAAGTGATTATTAAGTACTGTACATATATGCGACTTATCAGCAACACGGACATCCCCACTACGCACTGATTCTATATCCTCGACCTGTCTCTGCAGACCAGCCACTTCCTTTACGAGTGACCATATGGTTTTAATTTTATCCTGAGACTTAGCTATTCTATCTGCATACCACATACTTTTTGCCTTCCTAATAACTTTTTTAAGCACCTTACAATACTGTTTGTAATGGGCTGCTGCATTTAGATTTTGACTGTTTCTAACGTTTTGATATAATTGCCACTTTGTTCTACAAGATATTCTTATCCCTTTAGTCAGCCACCCAGGCTGCCTGTTTGTGCTAGTACCCTGTTTTAAACGTTCTAACGGAAAGCAACTTTCAAAGAGCACGAGAAAAGTCTTGAGGAAAGCATTATATTTATCGTCTACTGTATCAGCACTATAAACATCTTGCCAATCTTGTTCCTTGATAAGGTTTACAAAAGTCTGTACAGCAACTGGATCAGCTTTCCTAAAAAGTTGGTAACTATATTTAACATGTGTTGAAGCACAAAAATCTTTTAGACTTAAAATTTGTGCATCATGATCTGAAAGGCCATTCACCTTTTTGCTAACAGAATGCCCTTCTAATAATGACGAATGAACAAAAATATTGTCTATTGTTGTTCTACTGTTCCCTTGCACTCTCGTTGGAAAGAATACGGTTTGCATAAGATTATATGAATTAAGGAGGTCTACCAGCATCCTTTTCCTTGCACAATCACTTATACAATTAATATTGAAGTCACCACATATAACTAACTTTTTGTATTTCCTATAAAGTGAACCAAGAACCTCCTCTAGCTTTAGCAAAAATGTTGTGAAATCGGAGTCTGGGGATCTATAAATAACAACAGTAAGAAGTTTAGCTCCACTAAATTTAACCACACCTGCACAACATTCAAACACCTTTTCAGTGCAGTACTTTGAAACATCAATTGACTCAAATGGGATACCGTTTTTCACATACATGGCTACTCCCCCACACCGCAAAGAGCTCCTAGAAAAGCTGCCAGCCAACCTGTATCCTGGTAAAGGAAGCCTCTGAATTATCTCCTTATTTAAGAAGTGTTCAGATATACCAATAATTTCAGAGTCAACATCTATAAGCAGTTCACTAACTTTATCTCGAATACCTTGTATATTTTGATGAAATATACTAATTCCCTCATTAATCGGATACCCAAGCTTTGTAGAAAGTGGTCTCTTTGTTAGAGAGACTTCCCTTAAGCAGGAATACCTATCAGCTGACTTCAATCTAAAAAAGGTACAGCTCTAACACCCACAACTACCGGAATTTTCCCATGAGTGATCCCACCACCCCCACCTATGCTGTCACCTATAAGTTTTGCCAACCTCCCCTTCCCATACCTGTTGAGGTGCAGGCCATGTCTAGTGAAACCCGTCCTACTGATAGACTCCACCGACACCACTGAAATGTGACTCATGCCTTCTGTCACCAGCGCACCCCCAAGTCTCATGTTATTACGCCTGACGGCTATATTAAGATGAGGCCGATCGTGACGCTGAAACAGTTCCACGAAATGCACATTCGTGTTGCCAGTCTGAGTGGCTATCTTTTCCAGGTCACCATCTATGTCATACTTCCCATCCCTATCAATACTATTACCAGCCCCACCCACAATCACTACCTGATCCTCTTTAGTAAAATCCCTACATAACCCCCCTATGTTAAAAGTCACCTGAGCCAATCCTGCATTAGGCTTCACAATGCTGGTGACCTGGTACTCACTCCCCAAAACTTCCTGCAACTGCTGGCCTACACCTCTACCATGAGAACTACCTAACAGCAGAACCTTCTTCTTTCTCTTAGACTTTGCAACTGTCCTAGCCACCGTAACTGCTGAGGTCTGCTGCATACTTCCTACATCTACAGCTACTAGAGATTCCTCTCCACTAGACTCTGACAGTTGGTCATATCTATTACAAACACCAATAGTAAAACTATCTGAAAATCTCCTTCTCCTAGCAGATCTCTTGCCAACAGCCAGCTCCCATTCCCCAACCCCCTTCTCCCTCCTCATCCTATCTAGCTCCTCCTGTGCGTTTTTCAACTGCACCTGAAGGGCACAGATCTTACGCTCCTGCTCCTCTATCAACTTACTCTTGCTACATAACCGGCAGTTCCAGGAGAGGATCTCACCAGAATGCCCACTGGCTTCCCCACTGCATTCCCCCCAGTGAAAATACTTCGAACAAGTCTCACACCGCAATCCACTACTCACGAACCTACGGCAAAGCCCACACTTCTCACTCATGGTAAAATTTTACAATTATTGAAACAAGAAAACAACTTTATCTAAGTTCCGCTACTACAATAAGAAGATGTTAAAAACTGACTACAATTATCACAAACTTGCTCTACAAGGGAAGTAACTACTATTATTGACAGTATTAATCAACAACAAATGAGAATATAACAAAATACTAACACAGAAAGAAAATCAAGCGTCTAATGACAGTAACGAAACCGAAAGCAGTTCGCAAAAATTTCTTCTGAAGTTATTTCACCGGAAAACACCAAGAACACCGGTTGAAGACTACTAAAGTTCCTAAATAAACTACTATACACAAACAATTAATTAGTACTTAGCTTTCGATGCGCCGCTACAGCTGCAACTGGTCAGCGCGGAATGTAAACACGGGTAAGAGGTTAAGTTGCTCGATACGAAACACTCACAAATATCAGGCCACAACACACGAAATGCAGAGGTGAATGAAGAAACCACTAATAAGTCACTTATATAGTAAATATTATCACAAAAACAGTTAAAATATATATCTGAAAACTAAAAATAGATGAAAACTTAGAGAGCGATCTCACACGCAGTCACGCGCTTATGACGTCACCATTTGAACCACTGATGACCTCAGATGTTAAGTCCCATAGTGCTCAGAGCCATTTGAACCATTTTTTTAATCGCACATAAACGTGGGTAACTGGGGTAACAAACTAAATTAAGATTACGTTATTACTCAGTAGCGAGCCACTGAAGACTGTGGCTACCTGATACCAAAATTGCGCAGAAGGCATCCGTGAACGACCATTGACGGTTTGTCGGTGGAGTAATAGGGTGTAGGAAAACTAAGTGTACAAAATATTAGGAAGCTTATATGAGATAAAAAGAAACACTGTTTTAAGTACAAAAATTTCACAGGTCCTCCGTTTCCGCGATAGCGGTCTATGAAGATTTTAAGGCTAGTGACGTTCTGAGATGTTGTCAAGATGCCGTCTGGTGAATAGTGTTTAACAAGCTGTCAGGGGGCAACATTTCAGTCGACGTGTTGAGGGCTTGTGGTGAATTGTGGTCCGTTTATATTCAAAAATGGCGTCATCATGATTGTCTAACATACTCGAAAGGAGCTGTGGTTCTCGTTTTTATTACTGTCAGACCTAAGATCAGTTTTGACTCTACAGAAATTTAGGAGCACACGAGGCAATACTGATCCTACGACCTCTCTTAGACTATTGGTTAAGGAAAGGCAAACATACGTTTGTAGCCTTCCTAGACTTAGAGAAAGCTTTTGACGGTATTGGCTGGATACTCTTTTTGAAATTGTTAAGGTAGCAGGAGTAAAATACATGGAACGAAAGGCTATTTACAACCTGTACAGAAACCAGACAGCGGTTGTAAAGAGTGGAGGACTGCGGTTGAGAAGCGACTGTCATAGGATTGTAGCCCATCCCCGATGTTATTGAATCTGCACGTCGAGCAAGAAGTAAGTGAAAGCAGAGAAAAATTTTGAGTAGGGATTAAAGTTCAGTGAGACGAAATAAAAACTTTGAGGTCGGTCGATGACATTGTAATTCTGTCAGGGAGAGAAAAGGACTTGGAAGAGCAGTTGAACGGAATGGACAGCGTCTTGAAAGGGGGACAGAAGTTGAACATTAACAGAAGTAAAGCAAGGGGAGTGGAATGTACTCGGAATAAATCACGGCATACTGCAGAAATAGGATTACGAAACGAGACGCTAAAAGCGGTAGACCTTTGCTATTTGGGCAGCAAAATATGTGATGATGGCTGCAATAGAAACTATATAAGATATAGACAGCGTTTCTGAAGAAGAAATATTTGTTAACATCGAATATTGATTTAAGTCTTAGGAATCTATTCTAAAGGTTTTTATCTGGTGTGTAGCCACGTGTGGAAGTGAATTATGGATGATAAACAGTTTAGACAGGAAAGGAATAGAGGTTTTGAAATGCGGTGATACGGAGGAATGCCAAAGATTATATGGGAAGGTCGGGAAACTAGTGAGGAGGTACTGAACATCATTGGGGAGAAAACAATCTGTGATACAACTTGATTAAAGGAAGATATCACTTCATAGGACACTTTCTGAGACGTCAAGGGATCGCCATTTTAATACTGGAGGGAAGTGTGTGTGTGTGTGTGTGTGTGTGTGTGTGTGTGTGTGTGTGTGTGTGTGACCGGAGGGGGGGGGGGAAATCTTAGAGGGAGACCAAGGGATGAATATAATTAGTAGATTCAGAAGGAATATTCGGTTCGTTTCCAATTCGAGGCCTAAGACTACAATATGTGCACTCTGTTTAGTGTGAATGGAATTCCAAAGCTTAAAAAATATATTTGATAGATAGTACAAGATGGCCTGCTTCCATTCTTGCAGTGAACAATAGGCCGTTTTAGCCGTTTGATGAATAATACGCGAGTGTATTTCGCAACCCGTGAAATTATTGCTTGCGGATGAAATGAGACAAGTTGTCCAAGATACAAAGATACCGTGTGTAATCGCCCCAAAACGAACGAGTATGAATCCGCACGTAGACTAGTATACAGACTAAGTAAAATGAACCTAATGTTAATGTCTATTGCAAACAAGCAAGCCGTCTGCCGGTATTTTGTTCCATTTTATTTAGTGCTTGATTTATGAATTACTTTCGACAGATTTTTCGATCCCTTTGAGTTCATCATTCATCGGTGCCAATTACTTTGTCTGCGGATACGGCCGATGATGGATTTTGTGTGCAAACACGTTGTTATCTCAGTTCTGCGAGTGCTACGCTTTGTCGTAAGCGAATCTTGCAGTGTTCCATGAATATCGCTTGAGTGGAAGGAGGAGAGAGGTAACTTACCTGACTTGCTGCAGTGACGCTGCGGTAAATATCCTGGTGGGCGGCAAGCCAATCACAGCGCACGACTATGGACTGTAATAGCTGAATGTGTGAGTCCGCTACACAGTCTCACACTCCGGCTGCCCAGTCCGTTCGTCCGTCGGAGCAATAACTTGCAAATCATGACGACGGGTTCTTAAGCAGATGTTGACGTAGGTTTGAGCAGTGCGTTTAATGCTACCGAGTACCTCTCCAGTTGCTGCACGTTCTGACGCCTCATGGATAAAGTGTTCAACGTGACACTGAAGTATGGTTCAGTTCTGCTCCATCGCAGTGAGTTTGCAAGAACATGGGCCGAGCTGTGGATTGTCAGCATTCTTCCGGCAACCGATGATGATGGATCAGTTTCAGTCTGCGCTGAATTCCAGGCACTTCAGCAATCAGATGGTTGTCCAATGAGTCAACGAACTGTACGTTCAAACTCAAAGGACCTCTGTGTTGTCTGTATTCAGTGCGAGATGAGATGCCCTGCTTAACCCGCAGGACAGGACATATAGAATAAATTGTGGAAGGGGGCCAAAATAAGGGGCTGTCGGTAACACTCGAACATGTAACTTTATCTTTTGATCAAACATTACAAGAGCCCAAAAAAAAGATTTAACACACAGCTTTAACCTTTGGGACTTAATTACCGGCTGAAAGCCACTTTAATTTAAAAACAGCTGAAGTCCAATAACTTAAAACGCAAGCACTATTAGAAACTTAAAAGGCAAGCCTTATCTTAAAATAGTTCTTTAGTTAGCCTGAGGGAAACAAGTTAATTTCAATTTGGCTAAAGGTCGAACACTTAAAACTTCAAAACATTAATTTTTTTTTTAAATACCAAAGTCCTTACGTGAAATAGTTCTTTAATTGAGGCTGAAGGCCTTAAGAACAAACAACTGAAACACAAAGCGGCTGAAGGCCGAAGACTTAAAAATTCAATAGGTTGAAGTAAACAAGTTAAATTCAAATCGGCTGGAGGTCGAAGACTTAAAAATTAAACAAAAGAAATTTAAAATGCAAATGTCTTAGGTGAAGCAGTACTTTAAACTAGGCTGAAAGCCTTAAGAGTAAAACAACTCAAATTTAAAACACAAAACCGGCTAGACGCCATAAAAGTACCAACAACAAAAACAAATTTAGATAAATAAGGCAGTACAAGCAAGGGCGCCCAGATGTTCGAGGGTCGGCCAGTAATTCAAACACTAACGCTCGCTTAGGTGAGACAGGAAGTCGGGCCGACCATTCACGATCCGACGACAACCCAACCGACCGACAGTCAGCAGACCTACCTACAAGATAACTTCCACTTCACCCGACCAGGGCACAACAAGGAGTTCAACGGAACAACGTAGAAGATATTGGCGCCCACAACCAAACATACACGGAGCTGTCAAACTACACACCGTGCTGGACAGCCACAACACGATGAGGAAATACACTGCCTGAATTTACGTCAACGGCCGGGGCAGGTAACCGGAACGTTAACGGCCACAAGGCAGAAGATTCCGCTGGTGCACTTCAATTCTAATAACCAAACACAGTGAAACTCCACGGGAGGGTGGCTAGAATTTTCCAATTTGAAATCTACGTTGCTGCTCGCGGGAATATCCCAACAGCCGACTACGAACTCCAAACGACACAATGTGAACTGTCTTAATTTGCTGGTAGAATAAATCAGAACTGGACTTTCGTGTGCTGGGTTCTGTGAGCCACGGACCTCGTAGGAATGGGAACAGCGCCACACACTCCGACACCGCGTAGAGACTGCCAGCAGGCCCCGGCCAAACTACGCCCCGCCGAGAATTCCTCTCAGCTACACGCCAAACGACCGAATCCTCAGAGCCAGTACGCCGACAACATTTAAAATAACTTGTCAGTCAAAATCACACAAACTACACACACTTTCACGAGCACTTGCGCGAAGATCTAGACAATGCTAACGGCAGTCACTGTACAATAACAGGGACGAATCACGAGTCAGCACACACAGCCAACCCATAAGCCATCGCCGGCCAAATACACGTCGTCCGGCAAGACGACCGACCGACGACCAACCAGAGTCGTCTACACTCCAATCATGTGTGTCGGCAACTGTCGGGCATGTCATGGCGGTCCGGACCTCAGTCCTGCCGCGCCCCGAATGAACTTTAGCCGCGTGCCAACTCAAACACTGCCAGGTCCGAACTAACTAGTGGCACGTTCCAATTCACTGGCAGATCCCAACTAACCACAAACACTCGACAACCGGGAAGTAATAGCAGTCAGCAAAGATAATACGCCAGGGCTTATATAGATAAGCGCCGCTGCTGCCGCTCATGGGCAGGCAAGGCGGCAACTCAGTGACACCGGCAACTGAAATTAAGATAACGAGGTGGTAGTACAGCATAAAAGAGGATGTCAAATGAGATATGACACTAACATGAGCCACGCACGGCTCACGTGGTTTCATGCTGTCAGTTATGTGAAGAGGATCAGTCCCAGCATTGATGAGGTAGTCGCGCATTTGGAACTTTTTCACTCTGATGTGTCCAGAGGCAACGGACTTGTTGAACTGGAGGAACCTGATTACAAAAGACGCCATCATGCCAAACCCTGTCGAAAGCATGGGAGACGTCTACGAGGACGACACAGGAGAGTTCCCAACTTCCCTTTGTGCCTATCGTCTCCTCTACCAGCCAGATTGCCTGATGAAGACACAGAATCGAATTTCCTGCCTGGTGTAAGGCGTTCTGTTTGCACACGTCAGCGCAGTCCATGCAGGACCTGTAACTGTTAATACAATTCCCAAGTTTGCCGCCGGATAACATTGTGAAATACCGCAGTATTTCGTCGAAACAACAGTTTGACATAATCTGGTGGTGATAGTTTATGTCGTCGCTGCTGTCAATCGCAACTGATGATACTGGCGCGGTGGCATCGAGATTTATCGGGGCCGCGAGCGTAATGTAATGTGGGCAGAGAAGCACAAACAGCTAAATGAAATTAGCGTTCATAGTTCCCCATCCTAGGGCCCGAAGAGAGAAGCAGGATGCTTATGGAGAGGGCAGTAAAGGATCTGCCGTAAGCTGCTGTGATTAGAAACTGCACTAACTCTTTAGAATAGACTGCCTCTAGTCAGTAACGTAGGTTAATGTGTCTCTCGTTGTAATTTAAAGACAACCAGTGCTAGATTCCTGGTAGTGTTCAGCTGAAATACCATATCTCTGTTGACATGACTGTCTACAGTACTCTCATGTATGGCTCCCTTGAGAACACGATCCCAGAAAGACGATGCAAAGCATAAAACGTTACTATTCCCACAAGATAAGTGATGCAGGGTGTTCAGATAGGGCCCTGCTACCACTGATTTATCATGTTGACACAGGAGTGTATGTCGATGGTGTACGACACAACTTTCTCGTACTTTGCGACGTGTGTGCCCAATCAAAGATGTCTCACGACAGCGTCAAATTTCATATGCAAAGCATTCTATAAGGCCAAGATAGTATTTTAACGAACATAACAAGTAATTCAATTTTGGTGGTGGACGGGAAAAGCACTTTCTGTCGTGCCGATTGAGGATGATTTCAATTCTTAAACACATACGTCAGAATAGGGCAAATAGGCCGTTGCAGCTTGTACCTATGCATCTTCTCTTACATCCCTACACCGAACTCTATCTGATTGCAACACATTACGAATCTGTTATCTGTCTCCGTAGCCGAGATCTCTAACGGACGCCTGAGCGTGGTGCTCAACTCGGAACTAAGGCGGTTCGAATCCTGGTGGTGGATGAAATTTTCACAGCCAATATTCGCCAACAAGATGAGGAGAGGTGGTGTCATAAATATCCTGAACAAATGTCCTGGGTTACAATCCAAAGCTCTCCACAGTGTGTCGTGAAGTAATGGCACGTGACGCTGTTTACAGACATTCGCCCATCGCAAGGGGATGTTAAGCTAGGCTGCCACTTGGTGCTTTCCGAGAGGACCAGGCTATGTGCGGCTTCGGGTTTCAAATGGTTCAAATGCTTCAAATGGCTCTAAGCATTGTGGGACTTAACATCTGAGGTCATCAGTCCCCTAGACATAGAACTACTTATACCTAACTAACCTAAGGACATCACACACATCCATGCCCGAGGCAGGATTCGAACCTGCGACCGTAGCAACAGCGCGGTTTCGGACTGAAGCGCCTAGAACCGCTAGTCCACAGCGGCCGGCCCTTCGGGTTTCAGTCTCGCCTTTCTCCCATCATCTCCAGCGCCAACATGACACTACACTACACACGCCCCTAACAGATACACTTACGTACACAGTTCTCATACTGCGCAATGGAAACGTGCCTGACAGCGAGAAAGATAGGGAAAATCTTTCCAATTAGATCGCTGAACCTACCCTTCGGGCTGTTCCAGCCACTGACGACATACGACTTAACTTTCCTATTAGGTGCCTTCAATAAGAATACAAGCTGAAGTGATGAATTAAAATTTGTGTCACGGCCAAGACTAGACGCCACATCTCCTATTCAGTTGGTAGATGTTTCATCCACTACATTACCCTGCCATTGTGTGTAATACATCTGTATGCCCTCCGTAAAACATACTTCAATTCACACCTCACCCCAGGTTCTATGTCTTCATGAAAATTTAGCTCCATCGTATCAATATTACTTACCAGTTTATTCGAAAACCGATCTATCGAACACTTCTCCGGTGTTACAGCTCACATGGCGAGCTGCTTCATGTATAGGAGAGCGTAAGACACTGCCGCATTGCACAAGCTGTTGACAGCTTTTGGCCTGCGCTACGCACTATGTCCCAGCTTTCCTGTCCGCTTTTCTTCTAACCATGACATCCACGCATGGTAAGCTGTGAGATAAATCCGTCAGATCCTTCTCATATTGAACCGTGGCGGCTTTAATTTTGGCGAGCATGGCACTCCGCTGTCGCCACTAACTACTTGGGCTGCCGACATCGATCTTCGCCATATGCCAGAGTTATGGTCATTGGTCGAAGCGTGTTTTGTTGGTTATGGTGGGTCCTGTTACTACCAGTTAGCTGGAGGGCACTGTTCCCTTCTGAAGTATGCTAGTAGTTTCGTTCTGGCAGAGGACGACACGTTCCTGATTGCTGGACCAGGAACAGAGACGTGTTTTCTTTCCGCTGTGGCGACACTTCCATCAGTACACAACGTCTTGGTTGGCGTGCAATCTGGTACCTCTACCAGCCGCCTCGTTAAGTAAATTTGATCGTTTGATACATGCCATGGCGGAGTGTCGCCAATTAATTCCAGAACTCTTGATCTATTCGACATTGTGAATTCAACAAGCGCATAAACTTCGAAGAGTGTTCTGCAAGTCTGATGTTCCTTCTCACTATTCTTTCTCTTTAACTACTTGATTAAACGTTGCACCCTTACTGCTTATTCTGGAGCGTGTTAAGTCTTAAAGCCCTTTACTTATGAGTATAGACTGTATAATTTTCCCTTTTTATCCACAGTCGTCATCTATCACGAGTCATTGTGAAACTTGTCTGCTTCTTGGGCGTGATATTCATCTGCTGTATTTTGCTATCTTTTCTTGTATTTTGGGGAACCGCATATTTATTTAAGGCTTATTGTTAATGTTTCTGCTGGTGTGTTCCAGTTGCGAGCCACATTTAAACTGCATGCCATCACAGCTTATCTTGTATTTTGGGGGTTCGTACATTCATTTAAGGGACATCGTCAATGTTTCTGCTGGTGCGTACCAGCTGGTATGTGTGTATGTACGTATGTATGTATTTATGCTTTGCTTGTGTTTTAGGTGACTGTGTTTCTTATTGCTCACGGGATTTTTTTAAGGTTTACAAATTGCTAAGGGCTTACCAACAGCCACAATCAGTGGTGTGACTTATTTCCCTTTCCGTATTTTGGACAGGTGTTGTATATTTGTTTAGATTTGTATCCATGCTTGGGAATTGTTAGTACCTTTAGTGGCAGTCATTTGTGATTCATTTTACAAGTAAAACTCAGTTTGGGGATCATTTTGCAGTTCCATCTTTTTGGTGTGGCTTCTTCTTTCTATTTTGGACTTAAGGTATATTTCTCTTGTTTAAGCCACATAATTAGTGGTAAAATTGTTAAAGTTTCTTATCAGTGAATTGATCCTCTTTAAATTATTGTGAGCGTTATTATTAATTTGTAAGAGACTATTCAATTTGTGCCGACCGTAGTGGCCGAGCGGTTCTAGGCGCTACAGTCTGGAACCGTACGACCGCTGCGGTCACAGGTTCGAATCCTGCCTCGGGCATGGATGTGTGTGATGTCCATAGGTTAGTTAGTTAGGTTTAAGTAGTTCTAAGTTCTAGGGGACTGATGACATCAGACGTTAAGTCCCATAGTGCTCAGAGCCATTTGAACCACTTATTCAATTTGTAATCATAACAACTCATTTTAAACAATAAAGTGTGTCCTACGAAAGTGACAAACAACGGAATATGTGGCTCCACTTCCATGCGTTTTTCCTTAAAATTACCCCAACTGTTATTTTGAGGTGTCGCATATACACAAATAAAAAACCTTTGGCATCACCCTGGTTCCCAGCACTCCTGAAGATAGACGTTGACTGTGGATATTATATCACATACACAGTCCCTTTGACTGTTCAGAGATGTCACTAAACCCAAAAATGTAAACAACTATGCATGCGCAGTGCCTCCTAGACAGAAGGGGTCCGAAAGTCTATCAGTTCCAGTCATTCCGCGAGGAAGGAGGTAAACGGCTCATGTTGTCTGTAGTTCAACCATGCCTATACGGTCAATACCGCGGTTTGATCGCGTCCGCATTGTTACTTTGTGCTAGGAACGGTTCTTAACAAGAGAAGTGTCCAGGCGTTTCGCAGTGAACCAAAGCGATGTTGTTCGGACATGCAGGAGATACAGAGAGATAGGAACTGTCGATGACATGCCTCGCTCAGACCGCCCAAGCGCTGCTATTGCAGTGGATGACCGCTACCTACGGATGATGGCTCGGGGGAAACCTAACAGCATCGCAACCGTGTTGAATAATTCTTTTCGTGCAGCCACAGGACGTCGTGTTAGACTCAAACTGTGCGCAACAGGCTGAATGGTGCGCAACTTAACTCCCGATGAGTCATGGCGAGGTCCATCTTGGCAACCACGACACCATGCAGCGCGGTACAGATGGGACCAACAACTTGCCGAATGGACCGCCCAGGATAGGCATCACGTTCTCTTCACCGATGAGTGTCGCATATGCCTTCAACCAGGCAATCGCCGCAGACATGTTCGGTGGTAACCCGGCCAGGCTGAACGCCTTAGACACATGGTTCGGCGAGTGCAGCACGGTGAAGATTCCCTGCTGTTTCGGGGTGGCATTATCTGAGGGCCACGTACGTCGCTGGTGGTCATGGTAGGCGCCGTGACGGCTGTACGATACGTGAATGCCTTCCTCTGACAGATAGTGGGACCATATCAGCGGCATACTGGCGAGGCACTCGTCTTCATGGACGATAGTTCGCACCCCCATCGTGCACATCTTGTGAATGACTTCCTTCAGGATAACGACACCGCTCGACTAGAGTGGCCAGCATGTTCTCCAGACATCAAACCTATCGAACACGCCTGGGATAGATTGAAAAGGGCTGTTTATAGACGACGTGACCCTTCAACGACTCTGAGGGAGCTACGCCGAATCGCCGTTGAGGAGTGGGACAATCTGGACCAAAAGTGCTTTGATGAACTTGTGGATACTTTGCTACGACAAATACAGGCATCCAGCAATGCCAGAGGACGTGCTACTGCGTATTCGAGGTACCGGTGTGTACATCAATCTTGACCACCACCTCTGAAGGTATCGATGTATTGTGGTACAACATGCAATGTGTGCTTTTCATGAGCAATAAAAAGTGCGGAAATGATGTGTATGTTGATCTTTGTTCCAATTTTCGGTACAGATTCCGGAACCCTCGGAACCGAAGTGATGCAAAACTTTTTTTGATGTGTGTATAAAGATAGATCTTTTTCCCTTTATTCTTGCATGTGTAGTTTTGTGCCAATAGGTTTTCGGAAGGAAGAGTGTCTTTTACATGAATGTCTTTTCATTTCTTTGTTATATTAGCAATATGTGGGCACCTGAATCGTTCTCAGATCCATGGTACATCTTTTAAACTGTTGAATATGACTGAAACGAGTGAATGTGAAAGTAGCAGGTAGCTGTCTGTCTGCTGCTGCAGTTCCGTCTGCCGACCCAGTTTTGCCAACAGCTGTGGGGGAAATGCAGAGAGGTCTACCTAATTCTTCAGAGCTGGTATAATTGCACACAAAAGGGTTGGGATAGCAGGTAAAGAGATCTGCGTCTTTGGTGGGTACCCGACGACAGAAGTAGCGTGCGGCGTTTCGGCCCATTGCAGACGGAAGGCCGCTATTCAACCGTGCCATGTTGAGTACAGATTGATCTGTGGTAGCCCACTGAGGGTGGAATTCGAAATGCTCAAGGTGTGAATTTTCAGTCACGTCATTGCAGTTTCTGAAGGTGATCAGAGATTATTATATTTTTTAGGGGATTAATTTCCTGTGAAGTTTTGATATCGTTCTGGAGATTTTGTTAACAATACTTTGCTTGTGAATGAGCTGTGCTCACGTTTGAGGTAGACCAAAGGAGACATGGTTTTCCAGACCGCTATGGTAGCGGACTCACTATAAACGTAGTAAGTATATTTTTACACAGAACTGCGAAAGTCACGAACTCGAATAACAATTCGAGGCCGAGCGGTTCTAGGCGATTCAGTCCGGGACCACGCTGATGATATGGTCGCAGGTTCGAATCCTGCGTCGGGTATAGATGTGTTTAAAGTCCTTAAGTTAGTTAGGTTTAAGTAGTTCTATGTCTAAGGGACTGATGACCTCAGATGTCAAGTCCCATAGTGCTTAGAGCCATTTGAACATAAAGTGTGTATGAGTGGCCTAGGCCCCAAGTTTGCGTGGATGAAAGAGCTCTGGGTTCTCATGTTGTATGACAGTGGTTTCACTGTAAATACATACAGTAAATAGATTTAAGGGAGCTGCAAGAGACGAGGGTTTGCCAGATTGGCGACTTGCAACTAGATGGCTTTGTACTATCACACTGCCACGTGGTTGATGGTCAAATTAATACCCATTTTCTGGTAACTTGTAGTAAATCTATGCACCTTCAGTGTGTGTGTGTGTGTGTGTTATATCAAGCACGTTTTTATATCTTATTGAATTTCTCATTGTTAATACCTACGTTCTCGTTGTTGGGTTCAATGTTTGTCAACCACGTGCCAACAAAGTAAAGTATACTGCATTATTCAATCAGTCCGTAATTTGGAATACATGCACTATGAGATCAAAAGTATCCGAACACACCCTAAAACATACGTTTTTCATATTAGGTTTCTTTTGCTGCAACCTGCTGTAAGGTACTCCATATCAGCGACCTCAGTATCCATTAGACATCGCGAGAGAACAGAATGGGCCGCTCCGTGAGAGTCTCGGACTTCGAACGTGGTCAGGTGATTGGCTGTCCCTTGTGTCATTCGTCTGTGCGCGACATTTCCACACTCCTAAACATCACTAGGTCCACTAAAACGTACAGGCCGACCTCGTCTGTTGACTGACAGAGACCGCCGACAGTTGAAGAGGGTCGGAATGTGTAATACGCAGACATCTATCCACACTATATAATAGGAATTCCAGACTGCATCAGCATCCACTGCAAGTACAATGACAGTTTGGCGGGAGGTGAGAAAACTTGGATTTCATAGTCCAGCGGCTGCTCGTAAGCCACACATCATGCCGGTAAATGCCAAACGACACCTCGGTTGGTGTAAGGGGCGTATATATTGGACGATTGAACACTGGATATTCGTTGTGTGGAGTGAAGAATCATGGTGCACAATGTGGCGATCCCATAGCAGGGTGTGGGTATGGCGAATGCCCGGTGAACGTTATCTGCCAGCGTGTGTAGTGCCGACAGTAATATTCGGAGGCGGTGCTGGTATGGCGTGGTCGTGTTTTCCGTGGAGGGGGCTTGCACCCCTTGTTGTTTTGCGTGACGCTATCACTGCACATGCCTATATTGATGTTTTAAGCACCTTCTTGCTTCCCACTGTTGATGAGCAATTCGGAGATAGCGATTGCATATTTCAGCACGATTGAGCACCTGTTCATTATGCACGGACTGTGGCGGAGTGGTTACGCGACAGTACATCCCTGTAATAGACTGACCTGCACAGAGTCCTGACCTGAATCCTACAGAACTCCTATGGGGTGCTTTGGAACGCCCAGTTCGTGCCAGGTTTCACCGACCGACATTGATACCTCTACTCAGTGCAATCCTCTTTGAAGAATTGTAAGTCATTTTCAGCCAGTTGTCCGGATACTTTTGTTCACATAGTGCCTTTTCTTAGCTAAATTGCTTGATGGTTTGACAACCGAGTGATACTCGACCACTTTTAGATGATCCTCTCATGAGTTTTCCGGCAAATTGCCTCGCTGTCAGCGTTCGTGGATTTATGCTTATCATATTTCTGCAATTTTGTCGAGATATAACGGGAGTTTCAGTTGAACTCATTATGCTTGAAGCGACCTCGTATTGTTCAGTTCATTTTCTATCTCTTACATTTAGCCACCATTCTTTATGCTGAATTGTCATTGAATTTTTGGTAGACCTAGTAGTAGTAGTAGTAGTAGTAGTAGTAGTAGCAGTACGTTATTTCTTAGGGCTGTTGTTGAAGGAGTAAGTGTAAGGGTTTTCCGCATTCTTGTTTTCTTTGGCCATCCTAACCGCCAACGATAATATATAGATTGATGCATTAAGGCAATTCGATGAATTTCATTTAATATAGAGGATGGCACTACTTTATTAATATTTGAATATTAGTGTCCTGACTAGACTTAGTCCACAGTCTAAATCTTCATTAATCTAAGTGGATCGGTTATCCAAATATTCCATAGTTTCACAATTGCAATCCCATTCCATACGCTTAATATATTTGTCTAAGAGTAAGTTGAATTGACTGATGAAATTATATGTACAATTCTGTCCCCTTAATTAATGTGCTAAATAGTTATGCGTTACTCATTGTTTAAATAAGTGGGCTATCTGATCCAGTTAGTGATTAGGTCCTAAAAAAAGGTAAATTAAAAGACAGTTTGAGGCGTTACTTTCGTTTTGCCTCAGGTTACAGTAGGAAGTAATTATGTTCTCTATATCTAGATATAAGTTTTTCTTTGATTGCTAGCAGCTTCAATAGTTCGCTGGGTGAAAGAAATATTTGACGCATTTGTTTATTTCTTTTCATCATTTCACAAAGAGGTCACACGCCGTTTATATGTACACTCCTTGTTCCATCCTGTATGAGTGTGCATGGGTATGGATGGAAGTCAAATGTAGCGGGAGCATGGACCAAAGGGAACAGTTTAAGGGAACAGCAGACTTTGCCAACATTACAAGAAGGCAGGTAGACCAGAGCAGCAGGCAAAGATGAAAACAGGCACGACGGTAGGTTACAAAGTTGGTGCGGGGATGAGGTCGGTCTCCCCACCACCGCGTTTGAATAGGAACGGTTGGTTGGATTTTGGTACGTGGAGAGCACTGTGGGGCCAGCTATGAGACGGACCGGACGCGGGAGCAGAGCAGCTCGCAGATTCGGTGAGATAGAAATGAGGTAATATGGCTAAAAATTCAGGACAGGGTATGCTCATAGCACGCATTCAACATACCTTCATCGGTACAGGTTACGGTTTTAATTTATTTGCAATAGTTTTCTCTGAAACATGTTTGTGAAGTTTTCCTTTGCGGTAGTGAGAATGAAACAGGAACCATCAGTTCATGTAGCTATTTCCCGAGTTATAAGCTTCACTTTCAGCTCAATGAGTGCAGATCGCTTATCGGATGGTAGATCGAGAAATTTCTGTAGCGAAATTTAATTATTTTTGGTACTTTCGTTGTGAGTTCAGTTCCCACTTCATTTTGGCGCCAATAGTACATCATTTTTGCCTAGAATCTTTTCTTTGATAGAGGTTTTCTACATTCAGCAGTGGCCTACCTTAAATTTCTAGTGGTGTACATCATGCATGATGATACGTGAGTCTTAAGAAATGAATGACGACTATCCTGCTAAAGACGGTGTGGTCCACTTATGTATTTTTTTTGTGTTAAGAGACCATAATGAAATTATTCGTGTAGTGTATTCGTTTTGTCATTGCTCTACCCATGAGAGGTTTAACGCTCATTCAGACATAACTTTTGTAACTGACGAAAGATTCTAACGTGTCGTCTTCTAAAATATTTTCATCAGAGTAAAAAATAAATGTGTTAAATGAGAGTCAGCATTTCATTTAAGAAATATTCACCCAGTCACCTGATACATGAAATGGATAGGATGTTTCTTATTCAGTTCAATTAAACCTGGCAAGACTTTTCAGTTCGATACTCTAAATTTAATAAAAAATAGAAATAATCTGCAATTTGAATTTAGATAGGCTACCAGTTGCTATAGTGACGGCTTTGAATTCAAACACCCCAGAACGTGTTATCTTAGAGAAACTCGCACCAGTTTCCGTAGCGCACATTTCTAAAATAATTAATTTGTTTACCAAGTTAATCAAATAAGGGCCAATATATATACCATTTCTTATGGGCCTAGTATATTAGAAGCCAGGACGCAAAGTTGAGTATAATTCTCTAAGGTAACGCGAGGAGATGGTCACACAGGTTCAGTATAAATTAAAAATATATAAAGAACCAGCATACAGCCAACCAGCAGTCATATAGCAAGTTCAGGAAAAGTAAAGTTAAAGCTCACTCGAAGGAAGACGGAACGAAGTGTATGCTAATCTTCATTGCACGAGTAAAACGTTAGCTTCCATCCCACCGCAAAAGAAATGTTTCTGGTGCCAGAATCTTCCATTTTAAAGGTAAAATGAATATTCGAGCGTACTGCGACATCAAATTTTTGTAGCTCTGACGGTCACGTTGACCTTATTGCCTAGGGACGATAACTAAACTCAGATTTATGACGCTTTAGTTAATGAAAGTAATGATATTGTTCCTGATGTCATCGCAAAATTTAAAAGGTAACAGATTGAATGTAGGTGCTGCGATGTAAATAATGTTCCCTAACTATAAATTATTAAATTTCAATATAACATTTATTGTTATCACACATACTGAATGAGGACTGGTGATTAAATTCCACCACGTAGTTAAACGAATCGATTTTAGCTCGAGCCCCCAATTTAGTGGTTAGCAAACACACTACTTAACTAAAAAGAAGCACATTTTCACTGCTTAAATTGTTCAATGTGCAATCAACACCACACAGTGAAATACAAGGCTGACAAACATCTGTTGCAGCGAATCTAGTTTTTCACCAGCACTGAAATCAACCGAGCCCAGTAGCTAATTTAGATAAAGTTAGTGCAAATATTTCCAAGTCCTATCCTGGTTAGACCGTGGAAGTCAAGATCCCCTAAACTACTCCCACAACAAAAACAGAGTCTGATTACAGCGGAGTTTTCGAAGTATTGCAGACTATTTCTATTTATTGAGCCCATCGTCTCGGAGAAACTTCCAAATCACAAAAGTCAATAGCTCTACTTCCGGCCAAATCGACATACGCCGTGTCTCTACAGCTCTGTCCAGAATAGCGCAAAAGAGACAAGATGCTCACTGTAATACAAAGGTTGTCACCCCCGTTCCTCGGATATTCTAAGCATCTGCTACATCTACATCTGAATCTACATGGATACTCTGCAAATCACATTTAAGTGCCTGGTAGAGGGTTCATCGAACCACCTTCACAATTCTCTATTATTTTAATCTCGTACAGCGCGCGGAAAGAATGAACACCTATATCTTTCCGTACGAGCTCTGATTTCAATTATTTTATCGTGGTGATCGTTCCTCCCTATGCAGGTTGGTGTCAACAAAATATTTTCGCATTTGGAGGAGAAAATTGGTGACTGGAATTTCGTGAGAAGATTCCGTCGCAACGAAAAACACCTTTCTTTTAACGATTTCCAGCCCAAATCCTGCATCATTTCTGTGACACTGTCTCCCATATTCTGCGATAATACAAAACGTGCTGCCTTTCTTTGAACTTTTCCGATGTACTCCGTCAGTCCTATCTGGTAAGGATCCCACACTGCGCAGCAGAATTCTAAAAGAGGACGGAGAAGCGTAGTGTAGGCAGTCTCCTTAGTAGGTCTGTTACATTTTCTAAGTGTCCTGCCAATGAAACTTAATCTTAGGTTATCCTTCCCCACAACATTTTCTGTGTGTTCCTTCCATTTTAAGTTGTTCGTAATTGTAATAACAAGGTATTTAGTGGAATTTTCGGCTTTTAGATTAGACTGATTTATCGTGTAACCAAAGTTTAACGAGTCGCTTTTAGCACTCATGTGGATGACCTCACACTTTTCGTTATTCAGGGTCAACTGCAACTTTTCGCATCATTCAGATATTTTTTGCAGTTTGTTTTGATCTTCTGATGACTTTATTAGTCGATAAACGGCAACGTCATTTGCAAACAACCGAAGACGGTTGCTCAGATTGTCTCCCATATCATTTACATAGATAAGGAACAGCAAAGGGCCTATAACACTATCTTGGGGAACGCCAGAAATCTCTTCTGTTTTACTCGATTACTTTCCGTCAGTTACTACGAACTAGGACCTCTCTGACAGGAAATTGCAAATCCAGTCACATAAAGGGGACGATATTCCATAAGCACCCAATTTCGCTACAAGCCGCTTGTGTGGTACAGTGTCAAAAGCCTTCCGGAAATCCAGAAATACGGAATCGATCTGAAATCCCTTGTCAATAGCACTCGACACTTCATGTGAATAAAGAGCTAGTTGTGTTTCACAGGAACGATGTTTTCTAAACCCATCTTGACTGTGTGTCAATAGACCGTTTCCTTCGAGGTAATTCATAATGTTCCAAAATTCTGCTACCTATCGACGATAACGATATAGGCCTGTATTTTAGTGGATTACTCCTACAACCTTCCTTGAATATTGTGTGACCTGCGCAACTTTCCAGTCTTTGGGGACGGATCTTTGGTCGAGCGAACGGTTGTATATGACTGATAAGTATGGAGCTAATGCATCAGCATACTCCTAAAGGAACCTAATTGGTATACTGTCTGGACCAGACGAGGATATTTACTTCTACGTTACTCATGTTGGCAGCTGTTCTTGATTCGAATTCTGGAATATTTACTTCGTCTTCTTTTGTGAAGGCATTTCGGAATGTGTTCAGTAACTCTGCTTTGACAGCACTGTCTTCGATAGTATCTCCATTGCTATCGCGCAGAGAAGGTATTGATTGTTTCTTGCCGCTAACATACTTCACATACGACCATAATCTCTTTGGATTTTCTGCCAGGTTTCTAGACAACGTTTCGTTGTGGAAACTGTTAAAGGCATCTCGCATTGAAGTCCGTGCTAAATTTCGAGCTTGTATAAAAGATCGCCAATCTTGGGGATTTTACGTCTGTTTAAATTTGGCATGTTTGTTTCTTTGTTCCTGCAACAGTGTTCTAACCTGTTTTGTGTACCAAGTAGGATCAGCTCCATCGTTTGTTAATTTATTTGGTATAAATCTCTCAATTCCTGCGAATACCATTTCTTTGAAATTAAGCTACATCTGGTCTACACTGATATTATTAATTTGGAATGAGTGGAGATTGTCTCTCAGGAAGGCGTCAAGTGAATTTCTATCTGATTTTTTGAATAGGTATATTTTCGCTTATTTTTCGAGGATTTGGGGATTACAATATTCAGTCTCGCTACGACAACCCTGTGTTCAGTAATCCCTGAATCGGTTTTGATGCTCGTTATTAACTTAGGATTATTTGTTGCTAAGAGGTCAAGTGTGTTTTGACAACCGTTTACTATTCGCGTGCGCTCATGAACTAATTGCTCGAAATAATTTTCAGAGAATGCGTTTAGGACAATTTCGGATGATATTTTATGCGTACCTCCTGAATTAAACATGTATTTCCGCCAACATATCGATGGTAAATTAAAGTCACTACCAACTATTATCGTATGAGTCAGTTGCGTGTTTGAAATCAAACTCAAGTTTCCTTTGAACTTTTCAGCAAATGTATGCTCTGATTTGTGAGGTCGGTAAAAGGATCCAATTATTATTTTATTCCGGTTGCCAACAACGACCTCTTCCCATACTAACATACAGGAAGTATCTACTTCAATTTCGCGACAAGTTAAACTACTTCTGACAGCATCAAACATGCCACCGCCAACAGTGTTTAGCCTATGCTTTCGGAACACCGTTAGGTTCTTCGCAAAAATTTCGGCAGAGCTTATATCCGGCTTTAGCCAGCTATCGGTGCCTATAACGATTTGAGTAAGAGTGCTTTCTATTAGCGCTTGGAGCCCTGGTGCTATCCCAATACAGCTACGACAATTTACAACTGTTATACCAATGATTCCTGTATTTACTCGGCTGGTCCCGGCGGAGGTTCGAGTCCTCCCTCGGGCATGGGTGTGTGTGTTTGTCCTTAGGATAATTTAGGTTAAGTAGTGTGTAAGCTCAGGGACTGATGACCTTAGCAGTTAAGTCCCATAAGATTTCACACACATTTGAACTTTTTTTTAATTTACTATCATCCTATGTTCAGCCTGCTCCCTTTGTGACTGAAGCCCTTCTTGTGTTTTCCCAAGACCCTCTAACCTAAAAAATCGCCTAGTCCAAGCCACACAGCCCCTGCTACCCGTGAAGCCGCCTCCTGCGTATAGTGGACACCTGACCTCTTCAGCGGAACCCGAACCGCAACCACCCTTTGGCGCAAGTCGAGGAATCTGCAGCCTTCACGGTCGTAGAACCGTCTGAGCCTCTGATTCAGACCCTCCACTCGGCTCTGTACCAAAGGTCCGCAATAGGTCCTGTCGACTATGCTGCATATGGTCAGATCTGCTTTCATCTTGCAAGCAGGACTGGCAGTCTTTACCACTTCTGTTAGCCGCTCGAAACCTGAAAGAATCTCTTCTGATCCAAAGTGACACACATCATTGGTACCGACGTGAGCAATCACCTGTAGTTGGCTGCACCCTGTGCTCTTCATGGCATCCGGGAGGACCCTTTCCACATCTGTAATGATTCCACCCGATATACACGCGGACTGCACATTGGTTTTCTTACCCTTCTTGTGAGCCAAGGGGCCCCATAACGCGCCTAACGTTGGAGCTCCCAACTAACAATAATCTCACCCTCTGCGATTGTCCGGATCTTGCAGGCTGAGTGTTTTCCTCTGAAACAGGACAGGCTACAGCATCTGGCTCAGCGACAGAGTCAGCCACAGACAGCACCTGAAACCTGTTTGTCAGACAAACCGGGGAGGCATTAGGTGCGGCCGCCTGGGAAGTCTTTCGCCGCCTGCTTCGCCCCGGGGCGACCTCCCACTCGACCACAGGTGAGGGGTCAGCCGCAATACGAGCAGTAACTGGGTTGGCTACCGCTGGAGGCCGATCGGAGGACTCTGACGTGCTGGACGTCCGTTGGATCCCCAAGTCCGGCCCACAACGGTGGTGCCCTTCGTTGGAGCAATCACCAGCCTTATTTTATACTTCCATGCACGACAGTGCAATTTTCAGTCTGGATACTCCATTAGATGCGTCCTAAATATCTGAACAAAAAGACAGATTTAAAGACTTGATAGCATGAAATATTTGCTAAAATGGTAATTATGATCGTCTTCAGACGGATCTCTGAAATAAAGATAGTGTTACAATTAATAGGGACACAGAAACAATGAAAGTAGAAAACTGTGGCCAATAAAGTAAATATACGTAGTTGAAAAATTTATAGCCTAAGGTGGTTAGTGGGACAGTAGGCGTATCGCGAATCGTATCGTTCACAGAAGAACATGAAAATGACAGAAAAATGATTTGTCTTGATCTTACTATTTATAACCATGATGGCAAATATTTGTTTGGCGTTTATGCAGAATCACATGCAATAGATGTTATGATAACTGCTGCTTCTCGTCACCCAAAAAAAAAAAAAGGTTCTAATGGCTCTGAGCACTTTGGGACTTAACTTCTGAGGTCATCAGTCCCCTAGAACTTAGAACTACTTAAACCTAACTAACCTAAGGACATCACAAACATCCATACCCGAGGCAGGATTCGAACCTGAGACCGTAGCGGTCGCGCGATTACAAACAGCAGTGCCTAGAACCCCTCAGACACCCCGGCCGGCTCCCGTCACCCACCCAAATACAATAAAGTATTATCTTATTCAACGGTTTACAAAATATTAAAATCGCTGATGAAAGCAATAGCCAACATTTTCAGTACTGAAGAAATTTGTGTTTTGTTGGACAATTGATGGAAATCAATAGATTCTCTAGACACAATTAATTTAAAATTTATATATGTATTCATTAAAAGACACCTCCATAGGATCAAAAGTAAGTAGGTGGCTGAATGGAGAGACTTGATTCCAAATCGCAGACAGCATTTCCTACAGAAAACGTAACACCATAGATCTGAAAAGCCTATGCATTTAGTCGTAGGATCTTGTAAATTTGTTACGACCTCAATCTAGTGCTGCATTTTTTTAGTTGTTCCACAATTAGCACACCATTTATTGTATGTGATCAGTAGTTAGCCATCATCCTTCCTCGCCTAAAACTCCGTGGATGTATCACAGGACCTCTGTTACACTGTCTACATGGTATCAACATAGAATGCGTTACAAATACTGTTTGTTAGCGTGGGAAATATCTAGCAGCAGCGAGAGGAAGTGGCAAATATCGGTTTAATACCACGTTCCTTAGCCGAATCACTTTCGAAATTCGCTGATAAGTGTGATTTTATGACGAGCTTACGCCACTGGCGTCGTGCACCGGCTCTTTCGGTCTGTTAATACACACCCCGTGATCACTGTCTGTATGCAATGTGTCAGTAGTTGTGTGGAAGCCTACTTCATTCGAAAGCAATACCATACCTGGGTTTATAAGGCATATATAGTTTTTTAACATGGATATAGTTGACTATACCTGTGTGTGCCTGTAGAGCCCAGACCGGCTTTTATGCAGAGTGACAGTGACATGGTGTTTGCCATCTGTTTTAACATCTGGTCGCTTATAAGACGATTACGTCTCTGTTTCTAAGGTTCACTGATACCACTCGCAAGAGAAACAAATGAGGCATGTCCATCTCTCGCAGATTTTCGCTCAGTGTTGTTTGGTGACACCAGCATTCAATTATTGGCGAAGTATTATGTTCACATGTGTGTGAAATCTTACGGGACTTAACTGCTAAGGTCATCAGTCCCTAAGCTTACACACAACTTAACCTAAATTGTCCTAAGGAAAAATACACACACCCGTGCCCGAGGGAGGACTCGAACCTCCGCCGGGACCAGCCGCACAGTCCATGACTGTAGCGTGTTGGCGAAGCATTATACGTAGCAGGGGATATGTGATAGATTCGTTATGATCGGTAGGCTTCTAATGTTTGTGTTGGGATGTAAAGTTATTGTGTTCAGTGCTCCGACAGGTGTAAAGAAAATGACTGTCTAGTCGTAAGGGAGGTACGGATTTCACGTAGGGAACTGCAGTTTCAACAGACCGATAGCTGTAAGATGGATGAAGGATTTTACTTGGAAAATAACAGAGGTATAGATTTTGATATTTCCAGAGCCACAGCCAACAGAAGGAGGTATTTTCTATAATTCACTCATTGTCAAATGTCATGAGATTGGTGCTGCAATTCTAACGTTTAATTGTAATTACACAGACAAATATGTGGTTGCTTTCCTAAGATGACACTGTTTGGCGTGCGGCGCGGATGGCGGCGGTAGCCTGTGGCCGGAACAAAGAAATAGCTCTGAGCGCTATGGGACTTAACTTCTGACGTCATCAGTCCCCTAGAACTTAGAACTACTTAAACCTAACTATCCTAAGGATATCACACACATCTATGTCTGAGGCAGGATTCGAACCTGCGACCGCAGCGATCGTGCGGTTCCAGACTGTAGCGTCTAGAACGGCTAGGCCACCTCGGCCGGCCTGGCCGGAACAAATGGGCATTTCCTGCTCAAGGCTCTCGTGAGCAGCGAGTGCGAATAAAGGTTCTTGGCCGGCCGGAGTGGCCGCGCGGTTCTGGGCGCTACAGTCTGGAGCCGAGTAGAGAGCCTGTATAGGGAGAGAGTGGCCATAGGTTAAGTTGCCCGTGATTGGTTGATTAGCTTTGGCGCCATTTTTCTGCCCAACGTCTCTCGCACTTCCTATGCTCGCCGTGCCTTTGAGTTGAATTGAAGTTCAGAGGAATTTTGGAAACAATTAAAAGGTATTTGAATTATTGAGAGACTTGTTATACGTTGTGCATGCATGTTCGATTTAGTTGTATATCGTTTTTAGTACGTAATTAGAGTTTGCGTGCATACAGGTAGCATCACAAGCTTTTATGAAGCCAATATCTGACAGTCCTTGCTGGAAACGTAAAGTTCCTGTAAGTGTTGTGCCATGCTCATTCGACTTTATAGCGTCAAACTTTATTTCGTTCCGAATCAGAACATTAGGCACTATTTTGGTTTTAGTATTATTGCCTGACTGTTGACGCAGGCAAGTTGTAGGCACGTTTTCCGCAGTTGTCGTGGTTGCTGAAACATTATTCGTAGTAACTAATTGTACGTACTTTTGAAGACAGTTTTTAAGAGGCCTACTTACTGTGGGGTAGAAGGGATACGGTGGTTTTCTTCTTATATTTGGTCGTTATTACAGTAGTCCACATTTAACATTTCCTGATTTTTGTAACCTTTTTCGTTTGATATCTACGAGAGGTATTCAACTGCTTACTTCTTTTATTCATCTGACGTAATACAGGTACGTTAAATATTTAACTTTATGCGCTTCTGATACAAAACAAATGCTATACACTATATTTTTTTTATTTACGTTACTTTCATAGCAATAGCCGGCCGGAGTGGCCGAGCGGCTCTAGGCGCTTCAGTCTGGAACCGCGACCGCTACGGTCGCAGGTTCGAATCCTGCCTCGGGCATGGATGTGTGTGATGTCCTTATGTTAGTTAGGTTTAAATAGTTCTAAGTTCTAGGGGACTGATGACCTCAGAAGTTAAGTCGCATAATGCTCAGTGCCATTTTGAAATGTTCTGGCCAGCCGACTAGTCGATTCTTACCTGCAGCTGTAGGGGCGAGTTCAAATGGCTCTGAGCACAATGGGACTCAACATCTTAGGTCATAAGTCCCCTAGAACTTAGAACTACTTAAACCTAACTAACCTAAGGACATCACACTCACCCATGCCCGAGGCAGGATTCGAACCTGCGACCGTAGCAGTCCCGCGGTTCCGGACTGCAGCGCCAGAACCGCACGGCCACCGCTGCCAGCTGTAGGGGTGAGTCCAGTGACCTCTACACTATCTAGACGTAGAAGGCCTGGTCTCTGAGTATAGAACTGCGGCGTGGCTGCAGATCCATCTGCTTTGCGTCATCCGCCATTTTGTAATTTGGCAGAAAAATTTCCATCGGTCTGTATGTGACAAAGAACTGCAACCTGATTTATTGTTCTGAACTTCATGTCAACATGTAATGTAATAGGCTGATGTGGGAGCGGAATCTAAATGTATTTTCTTTCCTTGTTGTAGTAACTTTTCTAGCAGCCATGTTGTAGTTTGGCAAGAAACGAAATATGAGAATCTATGGCTGGCACGATCACAGAGCTGAAGTTCAACATCCAGGCAGTCTAGAGATCACTGGGTAAGCGCCGGCGGCGGCGCCCTCTGGATAGGTGATTATCGAACTAATAGTGTACATTGGGCTGTTCCTGTGCTCGTGCATGTTGCAAGACGGAGTCCATTGCCATGTACTGAGAAGCACTAAACATGACACAGTTTAACAGAGATCCAGGCCATAGCAATAGTTGTCCGGGTTAGACATCTGAGTTCGCTGAAACACTTTCACATTCTGCACGCTCATGTCCTGATGTCCACATGCAGTCAGCCAGTACCCTCAAACACCGCCAGCGCCAACGTGCAGAGTTCCGAGAAAACTGCGGCCGCAGACTCAGCTACAGTTGTGGTCGTGCGTGTATACCAGAGTGCACCAATTGGAGCCATGCAGTGGTAACAATTCGGATGTTATCAATGTGTCCAGCGCCAACACTTGACACAGAAAATTGAGCGATTCATATCCATCACTGCAAGTGTTGGTGCTGCACGCATTGATAACACCCGAATTCCAACCACTCCAATCACCTCTGGACGCCCTCCATGGCCCATATTGGTGCACTCTGGTATAAACGTGCATCCACAACTGTTGCTGCGACTGTGGAGGCTGTTTTCTTGGATCTCTGCAAATTGGCACTGGCGGTGTGTGAGGGGACTGGTGCACTGTGTCTCGACTTCAGGACATGAGTGTGCAGAACGTGCAAGTGCTTCAGCGAGCTCAGATACCTACTCATGACAGCTACTGTTATGGGATGGATCATTGATTAAGTGTGTCATGTTTAGTGCTTCTCATTACATCGCAGTGGACTCTGCTTGCAGAGGAATTTGTTGCTGTTGTTTTTATCATATCATGCAATAGGCTCTTCCTCCTCCTTTCGAATGTAGCAGATGGAACCAATTTAGGAATTCTATAGTGCTTTAGGAACCCAGTCGAATAATCGAATTCCTAATTGAGCAAATTATTGTTTCTGACAGTTGTACTGTGTGCATGCATCTGTCCAGCCGCTCCTGGTAATTGTTTATGGACACAGCATGCAAGTGAGCTGATATTTTAAATTTTCAGCTACCTCCAATGTAGCGGACTTCCAACCAAATAACCTAACTATGACAGTTTAAACGGTTCAAATGGCTCTGAGCACTATGAGACTTAACATCGGAGGTCATCAGCCCCCTAGAACTTAGAACTACTTAAACCTAACTAACCTAAGGACATCACGCACATCCATGCCCGAGGCACGATTCGAACCTGCGACCAGAGCGGTCGCGCGGTTCCAGACTGAGGCGCCTAGAACCGCTAATTGTGAAGTATCCACAAACAGGAGGCAAGGGGAAAAAAATCCAGTAGGGTTTGGAAACCGTCAGTTGCTGTCGCTTACTGCAAATTATACTGGTTGTAGTATCCACCAATAGTATGCAAGGTAAAAACTGGCTGCAAACAAATGATATCGATTTAATTCATTAGACAATCAATCTGATAGGGTGAGGGAATATTTCCACGGCTTCCACAGCTGGTGGCTTACCATGTATCCACTACTTTGCTCAGGACGAAGATGGGGCTAGTGTGGCACAAGGCAGACTCTACCTACTTCATCTCAAATGTCCTGTTCTCTACAGGTTTCCATAGCAGTGGAAGTGTGAGAACAAGGGGGTGTACCGACTACTAACACCAGGTCTGCAGGAACGTCGAGTTGCACAGGGGAAAGGAATGGAATGGAGGAGGGCTGGGTGGACATATTGGTTTGTGCTGTTTACTTACTATGGTTCACACAAACAGTACACATCCACTAGAGAGAGAGAGAGAGAGAGAGAGAGAGAGAGAGAGAGAGAGAGAGGGAGGGAGGGAGGGAGAGAGAGATAGAGTATCTGTTTAGACAGGAATTTGTTGGGTGTCAATATCAACGGGTTTCCACCACCTGACGATTTGTTCAAGGATTATAACGACGTCCAATCTGTGTGGTGCACGAAGTGGCTGGTGTGTGGTGAACCTGTCAGTGGTCACAGGATCTGTGCTTGCGGAAACACGCAAGGCAGGTATCGTCTGGTGCAGCCTGGAAGACGGGAGGATGGTGCATGCTTCACAATCGAAAGATTTTTAGTGGTGTAGTTGTATGTGGTGAGTTAGGCTGATGGTATTCCTTGTGTGGGGTATAAAAACGTAGCAATTGTTTAAATATTCCATACTGCCATGTCACCCTCAAGTATTTAAACAAACAGTACTCCACAAACAGCAGTCAATTTCCCAATAAATTCTTTATATAAATAAATAAACCAATTTTGAAATGCTGCCTTGTATCCCCTAAATTGCTTGGGTAAACAATATTCCACACACTGGCTTCTCTATAGAAATTGTTCAAACAATATTCCATACACTGCAATCGATTTCCCGCGAAATAGCCAATCTAGTGAATCTTTTTCCTGCCAGTTTCCAGGAGGTGGAGTGAAGGAGGGATGTGGGTGGTAGGGGAGGTGTTAATTAATCAATTTAAATAATTAGTCAATCAAATTGATAGATCAGAAGGGTACTATTGGAATAACTGAGGTTTTACAGTGATCTTGTATTGGTTAGGGGAAGGGAGAAGGGTTGGTGGTTTCCGGAGGGGTGGGGGAGGAGGAGGAGAAGGAGTGGGAGGAGGTTTCCGCAGAGGAACAGATTATCCCCAAAAGGTCATAACCCACTTATCAGAATAATAGCCTAAGAGGAAGGGGTCACAAATCATTCACGCGTGCCCCTGAATATATGCAGTCCGCAATAACAAAATGCGGTGACATCCACCTCCCACACCCTCTTGCGTTACTACTAAGGAGAGTCAGTGGTGAGAAGCTCGAGGGACGACTCGGTGGTCAGCCAAGGCTCGTGTTGGTGGCTAGAGGCCAAGGCGGAGAGTCTGTGGCGATGACAGAATCTCGTAGAATTCATTACCAAGCGCACCCAGATTTGCAGCTCATCCTAATGCTGAGCTCTAAGTCCATACAATGCCTAAGGTCTGTGGTAAATATACTCACATCTCGCGTATTTAGAGAATTCGGCAGACTTTCTATTAACACCCACTGTAGTGTGTTTCCTATACAGGGTGTTACAAAAAGGTACGGCCAAACTTTCAGGAAACATTCCTCACACACAAATAAAGAAAAGATATTATGTGGACATGTGTCCAAAAACGCTTAATTTCCATGTTAGAGCTACTTTTAGTTTCGTCAGTATGTACTGTACTTCGTCGATTCACCGCCAGTTGGCCCAATTGAAGGAAGGTAATGTTGACTTCGGTGCTTGTGTTGACATGCGTCTCATTGCTCTACAGTACTAGCATCAAGCACATCAGTACGTAGCATCAACAGGTTAGTGTTCATCACGAACGTGGTTTTGCAGTCAGTGCAATGTTTATAAATGCGGAGTTGGCATATGCCCATTTGATGTATGGATTAGCACGGGGCAATAGCCGTGCCGCGGTACGTTTGTATCAGATTTCCAGAACGAAGGTGTCCCGACAGGAAGACGTTCGAAACAATCGATCGGCGTCTTAGGGAGCACGGAACATTCCAGCCTATGACTCGCGACTGGGGAAGATCTAGAACGACGAGGACACCTGCTATCGACGAGGCAATTCTTCGTGCAGTTGACGATAACCCTAATGTCAGCGTCAGAGAAGTTTCTGCTGTACAAGGTAACGTTGACCACGTCACTGTATGGAGAGTGCTGCGGGAGAACTAGTTGTTTCCGTACCATGTACAGCGTGTGCAGGCACTATCAGCAGCTGATTGGCCTCCACGGGTACACTTCAGCGAATGGTTCATCCAACAACGTGTCAATCCTCCTTTCGGTGCAAATGTTCTCTTTACGGAGGAGGCTTCATTCCAACGTGATCAAATTGTAAATTTTCACAATCAACATGTGTTGGCTGACGAGAATCCGCACGCAATTGTGCAATCACGTCATCAACACAGATTTTCTGTGAAGGTTTGGGCAGGCATTGTTTGTGGTGTCTTGATTGGGCCCCATGTTCTTCCACCTACGCTCAAGGGAGCACGTTATCATGATTTCATACGAGATACTCTACCTGTGCTGCTACAACATGTGCCTTTACAAGTACGACACAACAAGTGATTCATGCACGATGGAGCTCCTGCACATTTCAGTCGAAGTGCTCAACAATAGATTCAGTGACCGATGGATTGGTAGAGGCGGACCAATTCCATGGCCTCAACGCTCTCCTGACCTCAGCCCTCTTGACTTTCCTTTATGGGGGCATTTGAAAGCTCTTGTCTACACAACCCCGGTAACAAATGCAGAGGCTCTTCGTGCTCGTATTGTGGACGGCTGTGATACAATACGCCATTCTCCAGAGCTGCATCAGCGCATCACGGAGTCCATGCGACGAAGGGTGGATGCATGTATCCTCGCTAACGGAGGACATTTTGAACATTTCCTGTGAAAAAGTGTTTGAAGTAACGCTGGTGCGTTCTGTTGCTGTGTGTTTCCATTCCATGATTAATGTGATTTGAAGAGAAGTAATAAAATGAGCTGTAACATGGAAAGTAAGCGTTTCCGGACACAAGTCCACATAACATATTTTCTTTCTTTGGGTGTGAGGAATATTTGCTGAAAGTTTAGCCGTACCTTTTTGTAACACCCTGTATAGCGGCAGCAACCGATCAGTTGTTCTACGTATTGCAGCCGATAACTTTTGCATTCCACAATTACGGTATCGCGGAGTAAAATCAGCCCGTAGCGTAACCAAAAAGTACTCGCAGTAGGTGGCATAGTAGTATATTCTAACAGAAGCGCTTGTCATATCAGGATTGCCAACTGAACGCTTCAGATCCCGTAAATGTGATTCACTGAACTGAACTAACTTTGTTTTATTTTGCTTATGATAAAACACCATTTTTGACATTAAAATCTATTTTTTATATTGGGAGTTCCATCATTTTAACGTTAATAACGCCTTAAATAACTTAATTTTGCAATCCTAATTTCATTTGTGAAATATTTCACATGATATGTACTTATTTATGTCGAACTGCCAACCTAAGATCCACTAAAGGGCCAAAATTTATTTAATTAGCTATGTGGGAGTCCGTCTCTTTCAGATTAAAATGGTAGTTCTGAGCAAGTGTCTGTATCAGGGGTAAACTCTGGTCCAGAATTAAATGTTTGATAGATACCACGTTCCAACAGCCACCGGCGTTTCACAAACTTAGTTACCAAAACCAATCCACGAAGTAAAAATTTTGAGTATTACGTCCCTGTTTCGTCCAGATAGGAGGCCCACTGCCCATCAAGCCATTTGAGGTGTCATTCATTGAAAATAGGCGGTTTTTGTTGAGACGAGATTTTTACGTAATTTCAATCATCAACGGTCCTGTCCATTTCGCCGAGTCCCATCATAGAGATGTAGAGATCTCAGGGAAAGTCTTCGATATTTGTTTTTTTCCCACGTGCCATTCTAGAGCCGAACGGTCGGGAAATAGCCTGAAAGGGATTGTTTGAATCCTCTCCCAGACCCTGCATAGCAGTCACTTAACTGTAGCAAGTCCAAAAATGGCGATACGTTGGATCTGAAGGTCCTGTCCGCTTACCGCTTTGGAATCCACTGGAAACAGTCCGGTAACGTTACGCACATCCAGCAGCCAACATGTAATAAAGCCATTCTTCATCTGTAGGATTCAAATGTTTCCTCATTGGAAATGGGGCGAATAAGCCTAGAGAAAGGTGGAATTAAAAATTTTTCGATGTTTTTGAGCCACAGTCATTTTTTGAATGAATAAACTGCCGTTTGACAGTTTATTAGTGTATATATCTTTGCATTGTCTTAACAGATATGACTTGTTAATGCTGTAAGAACTTTTAGCATTGTACCTGATAATGGCATAAAAGCCTGAATCTAGTTAGTACAGAAGATAAATACAGTAATACACAGTCATTGGCGGTTTATTCATTTAAAAAAAGGGGTTGAGTTATAATCAACGTAACGCAGAAGCATGAAAATATTGGAGTACCAGTCTCGCACCGTCCGATCAAGTGCTGGACAGAGCACTTAGAGATTGCGATATCGCATTTTCCTATACGCCCAACAATTTTCGTACTGCTTTCTAAAATGGAAGATTAGCTTTGTCTGAAAGAAAAGTGTGTTCGCGCTGGGATAAAACTCTTGGGCGTCTGTGACAATGAATACACCGAAAGTGTACGGACAAAGACGGAAAGAGCTTGTCGTGAATCGTAGTCTCTGAAATTTCATCTTATTCAGTGGGTTCCGTTTTAAATAAATATGGTGTATCTCGAAAGAATGTCTCGTCTTTGTTCCGTCAGACGTCGACAGAAACCTTAGCGCGGAGCTTTAGTGGGCTTACCCGCGTTTGAAGTGCGAGAGAGGCGGTACGATACCGGGTAAGAGGTAGAGGCGGGGGGGGGGGGGGGGGGGGGAGCAGGGGCCTAGGGAGCATCGGGAAGGGGGGGAGGGGCACAGGGGGGGCGGAGATCTGCTTTGTAAAGACGCGCTGAGCGCGGCATTACGGCGCGAGTACCGTGAGATGAGATTGCTGCAGCAAGAGGAGGGCGGCATTCTGTGCAAAACGACTCGAAAAGGCGGACTGCGGCTGTGCCCAGTAGAGGAAGCAACCGCCGAGCGCACACATATTGCGCCGGAGAAGGCCTTTTACGTGGTACGGGAAACGTCTGGAACTCGTATCCAGTGAATCACATGCGTCGAGATTGCAGTAAAGGAAATAAATATTTCTTACTGTTTCTTTTACACGACTGAACCGTGGGTCAGCTTGGGATTTCTCGTCAACAACGGATCCACGTTGCACCTTAAGTTGCAGTATATCTCGCTTGATGCCTCCCATCCATTACAATGAATGAAAGATTTAATATCCGAAATAGACGTAAGTTCTGCACAGGCGGCCTTTCGATAGACTGGGTGTGGATTTTAAAAGTTGCCTGACCTCAGACGCTTATTGTTGTTGTTGTTGTGGTCTTCAGTCCTGAGACTGGTTTGATGCAGCTCTCCATGCTACTCTACCCTGTGCAAGCTTCTTCATCTCCCAGTACCTACTGTAGCCTACATCCTTCTGGATCTGCTTATTGTATTCATATCATTGTTTCCCTCTACGATATTTTATCCTCCACCCTGCCCTCCAGTATTAAATTGGTGATCCCTTGATGCCTCAGAACACGTCCTACCAACCGATCCCTTCGTCTAGTCAAGTTGTGCCACAAACTTCTCTTCTCCCCAATCCCATTCAATACCTCCTCATTAGTTATGTGATCTCCCCATCTAATCTTAAGCATTATTCTGTAGCACCGTATTTCGAAAGCTTCTATTCTCTTCTTGTCTAAACTATTTATTGTCGACGTTTCACTTCCATACATGGCTACACTCCATACAAATACTTTCAGAAACGACTTCCTGACACTTAAGTCGATACTTGATGTTAACAAACCTCTCTTCTTCAGAAACGCTTTCCTTGCCATTGCCAGTCTACATTTTATATCCTCTCTACTTCGACCATCATCAGTTATTTTGCCCCCCCCCCCCCCCCCCCCCCCAATACAAAAACTCCTTTACTAATTTAACTGTCTCATTTCCTAATCTAATTCCCTCAGCATCACCCGACTTAATTTGACTACATTCCATTATCGTCGTTTTGCTATTTTTGATATTCGTCTTATACCCAACTTTCAAGACACTGTCCATTCCGTTCAACTGCTCTTCCAAGTCCTTTGCTGTCTCTGACAGAATTGCAATGTCATCGGCGAACCTCAAAGTTTTTATATCTTCTCCATGGATTTTAATACCTACTCCGAACTTTTCTTTTGTTTCTTTTACTGGTTCCTCAATATACAGATTGAATAGCATTGGGGAGAGGCTACAACACTGTCTCACTCCCTTCTCAACCACTGCTTCCCTTTCATGTCCTTCGACTCTTATAACTGCCATCTGCTTTCTGTACAAATTGTAAATAGCGTTTCGCTCCCTGTATTTTGCCTCTGCCACCTTCAGAATTTGAAAGAGAGTATTCCAGTCAACATTGTCAAAAGCTATCTCTAAGTCTACGAATGCTAGAAACGTAGGATTGCCATTCCTCAGACGCTTACCGTTCTATAATATTCTTAGAATTAAACCCAGGAAATCAGAGCCATTGCGCTGGCAAATACTTAAGAATGGTAACATTTGTAGGATAGGTCGCTGGAGAGTGTTCTTGGTAACATTCTGAAGAATGACTGCAGGAACCAACGTGAACTGTCTGCTTGACCGAAAACTGGTTAGCATACTCCCCATCTCCCCCACCCCGCGCCGCCAGAAACAGTAGTTACATTTTGGTAATCGTATGCATACCTTGATTCAAGATGTGGCTCATTCATGTGTCAGTCCCAGGATACTACTTTTTGAGTCATGTAAAGTGCAGAATTTTACATTTACAATCTGTGCACCACTCTGCAACTTCATCAAGAGCTCACTGATCATACTTTGTGCAGCCGTTCTTTGCTGGCAGAACTTTATTAAAGATAACTGCATCACCTCCGAAATGTCTGACGTCACTATTAACTTTGTCTGCCAAGTCACATTCACACACAATGAAAAGCAGAAATCTTTCGCAGGGCACATTTGATACGGAGATGATTCTTCGTCGAAGAAATGCGCTACAATATGTGATCAAAAGTATCCGGACACCCCGCAAAACATACAGTTTTCATATTAGTGGGATTGTGCTACCACCTACTCACAGATACTCCATATCAGCGACCTCAGTAGTCATTAGACATCGTGAGACAGCAGAATGGGCCGCTCCGCGGATCTCAGGGACTTCGAACGTGACCAGGTGAAATGGTTCAAATGACTCTGAGCACTATGGGACTCAATTTCTGAGGTCATCAGTACCCTAGAACTTTGAACTACTTAAACCTAACTAACCTAAGGACATCACACACATCCATGCCCGAGGCAGGACTCGAACCTGCGACCGTAGCGGTCGCGCGGTTCCAGACCGTAGCGCCTAGAACGGCTCGGTCACTCCGGCCGGCTCGTGGTCAGGTGATTGAGTGTCATTTGTGTCATACGTCTATGTGCGAGATTTCCAAATTCCTAAACATTCCTTGGTCGACTGCTTCCGATGTGATAGTGAAGTGGAAACGTGAAGGGACACGTACAGCACAAAATCGTACAGGCCGACCTCTTCTGTTGACTGACAGAGACTGCCGACAGTTGAAAAGGTTGAAAGGTCTCTGTTGGATTCCTTTCATGTTTAATTTCTTAAATCTGTTGTCATTTACGGCATAAATTCCTCTTCTAAATTTACTGTGGCGTTTCTGACTATCTGGGAGGAGACTGAGTAGTGGAACGTGTTACTTTTACACATAAACAAGAACGATCTGTCACACTACTACACTTTAAAACACAGTTTATATGTAATTCATGTCACACAGTCTCATACGGAACCTACATCCGCTTTCTTTTATAAACTGTATATGATAAGATACTGTCATCCCCCTTCCCTTCTGTGTGAGAGGATGAATGAGCAAATGTATTTCTAGTTGCATGCTTGAGGGTAGCAGACAAGGCTGTCTGCTAGAGAACAGTAGGACCAACGTCGGAACAGGTAGCTACGCTTTCTAAAAGCAAAGAGGTTTCTATTCTTAGTATGGTCCTGGCCGTCCGTTGTCATGTTGGTATAGGAAGCTGCCCCTCTGGCCACTTCCGTTTGTATTTGGGAAGCACGCTCGGAAGGAGCGCAGGTCAGTCTGTCCGTGGCGAGCGTCTGAAGTGGTAAGATCTCCGGCTAAGCGCGTGTCTGCTAAGTCCATAGGACAATGGATTTCTTAAGTTCAGCCTAACTGAAAATTTAATCACCTTTATTTCAGGTTTAGCTCTAAAATATCTAATGTTATCTTAAATTGCAGCGCAGTGTAATTCTCGTGTGAAGTTCATATTATTTTCCGGTTGTTGCTTTGTCACTACTTTGTGAGTAAAGTGGAACCACGTGCTGATCAGTAACTCTAACTAAGATCAATTTTAAATGCGAATGCTTGTGTGATTATAACGTCTCGTCTTGACAATATTTTTCAATATAGCATCTTTTCTTTATGTTCAACCCACGTGGGGTGTACTTTGCGAGACCAGTACCACGTGATAATATAACTGTTTGACCCATCAGGTTAATAGTAAGACGTTAGTAACCAGTTCGAGGTTTTTCTTTTGTAAATTGCTTTTCGATCTAATTTATTTTAATTATCAAAATTATTGTGGAGTTATACGCTTTGTGTAAACCAAGTTGACCACGTGAAGCATGTGGTGTAATCATCAAAGTAGCCCTCAGCTATTCTTTTTGGGAAGATTTCACAGAGAGTTAGTATGAATTTAGTATACCAGTGTGTGGTAATTACATGACGGACAGGATTGTGCTACGAATGTAATTTCTTTGGGTGAAAACTGAATCGGTTGGTTGTGGTTAATTTCCTCTTGCTTATCATTCAACGTTCTTCGTGTGTTATTTTATGAATGCAGTGTTGTATGCAGTCTCCGAATCTTGGCTCCATATTTTATGTGTTCCGTAAGATTACAATCTCACATTTTCACAATCCTAAATAAGGCACCAGCTCACGTTTAATATGCTGAAATTTCAATGATCAATCTTAAAATAAATTTCCAAATATAAACTGATTTCTTTCTTTTTATTTAAATTCTCCTTATATATATATATATATATATATATATATATATATATATATATATATATATATATATATATATATATTACCGGTTGTTGTATGACTATTAAATAATTATAATTAATGTTAGTCTGTTTGGGAATTTGGTAAACCTAGACTAGTTACCTGGTGAAACAGTTGCGCAGTAATGCAAGGTTAACTTCCCCAGACAGCTCACAGCTTTTAACCCGCTTTTATTGTCTATCAGTACCGCTTTCATCATAGCAAAATAAAGTAACAACATTACACATGGCGACCCTGTTCTGTGATTCCGCTAGACTCAGGAATCTCTGAAATGTGTGATTGCGAGCGTGTTATAATCTTAATTTTTTTTTCCCTACAGCGCTCAAACAACTTCTGCGTTGTTTCCGAGCAGACTATCAAAAGATTTACGGCGTTGTTGATCGGCGTTGTGTTGTTTGTCTTGTTTTGTTTTCTATATTTGTGTGTTTTATATGTGTGTGTGTGTGTTTTTTTCTCACTTGTAAATTCCACTGTTTCGATCAAAGATAAAAATTTGTTTTGCGTGTGAAAAAGTGCGTACTAGGTTGGGTATCTTTCGTGTGACTGTCGTAATTTTTGGGGGACACATTTATTTTGATTAGTGTGTCGCGTACCAGGTATAAATTGCACTAATACAGACACGTAACCAAGCTAAAAGTAAGTGGTCCGACAACTTAAGCAACATGGACAAAGAGGATAATTTGATTTCGAATGTTAATGCGTTGGACAGTTCAGAAAATACAATGGGAAATACTTCAGACTAAATGCAAAACAGGACAAACGGGCTCACAGCAGAGCCAGAAATAAATTTGTCTCCTACTAACCAAATTGATTAGGCAGAACTCATGAAAGCCTTATTGCAACAAAATAAAGAAAACGCAGAGAAATCTGAAAAATCGATCCGTGAGCTAGGCGAACAAATGACGCAGAAATCTGAAAAATCAATCCGCGAGCTAGGCGAACAAATGATGCATAAACCAAAAAAATCGATCCGAAAGCTAGGCGAACAAATAAACGAAAAACTTATCCAGCAGACAAATAAAGTCGACAACTCGATGCAGAGAGTGTCCGATGATATCTCACAAAGAATAAACAATCTGGCAAGTGAAATAAAAAGTGATACTATGAAAGAATTAGGCCGTACATTTGAACAAATCGATGATCGTCTGCAAGCCATAGAACAGGGCAAGCGGAGTGGCGATGCCGAATCTAAAGAGAGCGAAGAACAGCTACTTAGGAATTTCCAAGCGCTGAGAGAATAATGCCAAAGGGAACACCAGCAGGTACTCTCGAGGGTCCAAGAGACGGAAACGCGTTGTCCCACATCCGTTAGCAACACAATAGCAGACAACAGTCTAGCGATTCACGCGCTGGAACTACAAGTAGAACAATTGAAGAAGACTGGGGCGGAAGACAAGAGACAAATACATGATAAGATTGCGGCATTAGCGGACATTGTAGGTACGATGAAGCTGACGGAAAGTGAGAACAATACTACACCGGTGGAGGCCGCAGAGACCGAAGAAGTGCGTTCGCTTCTTAGATTTCAGAAGGGACAGTTCGAAGTGAACAGGCGGCACAAAGCTGTAACAGGCGAATTACAAGAACGCATGGCGCATCTGGAAAACCGCATGGCGTGTGATTCCGAACTCGCCAATAGCACTAAAAATAGCCGTACGAACAGTGCAGAGAGGGACTCTGGCCACGAGGGAGATTTTGACGACAGGGAAGAATGTAATTTGAGGGGCAGACATTAGAAAAATAGAAACATTCAAGGGCCTCGCCAGGAGGAAATACGGGGATTTCATTTCAAACATTTCCTTACGGTGAGAAAGTTTGAGATATTTCGAAATTCGCAAAAAGGAGTACATCCACGTGCATGGCTCGAGCAATTTGAGTTTTGTCTTCCCCCCGATTGGGCAAGTTCACATAAGATAGAATATATGTGTGGCTATTTGGAAGGCGAACCGGCGATTCGCATGAGGTCAGCAGCGCGTCACTGCAACTCCACTCGGAAGTTTCGACAAGCCTTTCTGTCCGCCTATTGGTCGGAAGCGGCACAAGATAGGGTCAAACATGGCATAATTATGCTGCCAAATTTGAACCAGTCTGGTTTCGGCAGCCCTGCACGCCTATTCGACCACATGCTGCAGGCAAATCAATTTTTATACGACCCATACGGGCCTACAGAACTAATTAGGATATGCATCATCAAGTTGCCGATGCACTTGCGGCACGTCATTCTTGTGGGACGATGCAAAGAGGACGTGGAAACGTTTAAAAAACTCTTCCGAGAGTTGGAAAATAATGCAGCAGAATGCCCGCCTAATCAGGCACAAAGTTATTACGGGGCACAGCAGCGCGATCGCAGTCGTGGCCGTAGTACTAATCAACGGCGTGACTGGTCGTCGCGACGCGAACGGAACAATAATCGGGACCGGCCGTATAGAAACTGGGTAACAGTCGCGAACACAGGTGGAACAACGGAAATGATCGAGGACTTGGACAAGATCGTGTACGCTACAGGTACGGCAACCAGAATCGATACTACGATGAATACGGTGGGAATAGGACTGTAGGCGGAGCACCTCATGATGTTGAAATTCGGCCGGCTAACCCTAGACATAATCCAGCAAATGGAAATGAACAAAACCGGCAATGACAAACGATCAGCGCAGAAGGCGCCTAATCGGAACAAATGAGCGACATGGCAAATGAGTAGAAAGGACAGTGAGAAGTAGAGAGGACGGTGAAGAGAAAGAATTGATTAGTTTAAATTTGTGACATATGCATTTTGAATAATATGTTGGTAAAAATAATGATAAAGATGTTTCTATATGATTGATTGAAGTGATGTTCTTAAATTTTTTTCTTTCCTTGTGCAATTAGGATTTAGGTTGGTTCAAATGTGAAGATAAATGGTTTCTTTGTGAATGAGTGAAATGCTGTTTATGGTTTTTTTGTGTAAATTGAAAAGAGTCGCGCCTCAGTGAAGCAAGATCTGTGTTGAATTAAAACTCAGGGGAATATCCGGTCTGTGGGTATAATGGGTCTGGCAAACCCAGGTCCCCAGCTGTTAGTAGCTTTGTTTCCGATTTTCTGCTTTCAGTGCTACTATCTATCTATTACTAATCTATATCTGTCAGTATAAATGAGGATCTCTTACTATAGTATGCGTGCTGTATGAATATTTTAAGATAGGAGAACTCTGAGAAAGGAATGAGGAAGTTTACAATCTTGAAAACAGGATGCGATAATACGATTGTTTAACCATTGGCTTCCCAATATGCGATGATATGTTAATATTGATGATATGTGTCTTTTTTGTTCTTTATAGCTGAGTATGTAAAGAGCTGTCTGTGGATTTCGTCAGTATATTGCTTCCCTTCCAGGTGAAAGAAGAATTGTGGTTTGTGTAATTTACGTGGCCCTGAAATATTATTGTGGTAGTCAAATACGAGCAGTTTTTCAGCAAATGGAGAATGGAACAGAAATATGGATCCTTTCTGTAGTCTTGATTTATGTTGAGCCAGAGCCTGAAAAATTATTCTGCGTTAATACTTGTCCTACAAAAGCGACGTTTATGTGTTTTGCTGATGCTGTGAGCATTACAGCTTACTGTTTTTGCTGGTGCCGGTTGCACTGCAGCCTATATGATTTGTACTGAGGAAATTTCCCTCTTGAATGTAGAGGAAGAGTAAATAATTTTGATTATGGGACCGAAGGAAAGCTTGGTTTAAAGTAATACGGATGAAGCAAAACATTTGTCATTTAAACTACAGGAGGATTCGGATCTTTTGTGTCTGTTGTAGGTTCAATACGTTAAGATGAAACTGTTTTACAGAATAGAGGTGACCACAATTTTGCCATTCATGAGAAATGAGACCAGAATAAACTACAGGCGAAATAACTGATTTGGAAGCGAAAGGTAACTTAAAGGAGGAACGAAATCGCAGCAAAATGGGTAAGAAAATGTAGTATAACCTGTATAATGCAGATATTTTTACCGTTCTCAGAGTCATCTGCGTGATTAATTCTTGTGATAACGTAATTTTAGACGAAATTTTCTTACTGTTTCATGTGTGAAAGTATGAGTATGATAAATGTATTATTGCGAGTCTCTTTTCAGGTGTGTGAACTGGTATAAATGTTTTGGTGTGTAAATAACCATTGTTCTTTTTACTGTGTATGTTTAAGGAAAGTTTCTCCATATTTATCATGTGACAAGACGTATGCCGCGAGCGTCAAGAAGAGGACGAATTAGAACAATGTTGTAGTGGTATATACACGGTGTTGAAATAGCATTGAAGTAGCTTGTTGGCTTAAGTAGTAGTGGAGTGAAGTAGAATTTTGAGTAATGCATGTTTATGGGTAGTTAGTTTGTAGAATACACAACAGGTGTGCATGTGTGTGTGTAAATAACATGTGAACCCTATGCTGTCCTGACCTATACTTGCACAAGGCATAATCCTATTCATTTTAGTGAATTAATAAGTAGCATTTGATTTATTAAAACGTAAGTGAACCACATTAGTGATGTGGATTTAAATATTATACTGTCAGTTCATTTAATTTTTTTTTTTACATTGTCAAGTCATTTCACTTTAAGTTTTTTACATTGTCAAGTCATTTAACTTTTATTTTATATTGTCGATTCATCTAATTTTTTTATTTAAAAAAAAGAATAAGACTCACTTTTGTTCTTAAAAATTGTGAAGGACAATACTAAGTGGTATTATGTATGACATTGTGTAATCATATAACTACAAAAAAAAAAATTTTCTGTGAATGCAGTTGAGAACGTGAAAGCGAACCGGCTAAACTCTTACGAGACAGCGGGAGCAGCCGGACTAGTTGTAAACTGGCGGGTTTCCCAGCAGGACACGCTGTCAACCGGGCCACTTCGGGAGCGCGGCCGACAACAAAAGAAGGGTACGCGGCAAACACTTTCCCTTGCACCTGGAGCTATTGGGCGGCCGCCCCGTGCGACCCTTCCTGGAGGTGATGACCTGAGATGGGCGAGCGGTCCACCGCGCGGAAATCCATCTGCTGGCAACGCACCACACGCACGCGACCGTGACGAGACGGCCGTGGTGAAACAACACGAGGGGCGTGGAGCCTTTTGACAGGTACTGTCCAGAGAAACTTGCAGACGTCAACGACGCCTATCGACATTTCCTGACGGATGCCTACTGTCAAGCGACAGTAAATCATGGTTCGATGTTCTCTGGTCGCTAAGGGTGGCACAAAACAAGAGCTATTAAGTGTCATCCTTGCCCAGGAATATCAAACCGGCGAGCCAATTGGGGATAATCCAAGAATGTAACAACACAAAGGGCGTGGAGCCTTTTGACATGCACTGTCCAGAGAAATTGACAGACTTCAACGACGCCTATCAACATTTCCTGATGGATGCCCACTGTCAAGCGACAGTAAATCATATACGTGTGTTTCTGTCACAGAAACTTTGACTCGTGTGTTTTGCAGGGGTTCGATTTACTGGTGTCTATTAGACTGACTCTTGTATTTTGCAGGTGTTCTATTTATTGGTGTTTTTTCTTAGATGTTGACTATTGTACTGTTTTATTGATCAATGATTGTTCTTGTGTGATGTATTAGATTTGTGATATTTTGTTTCGTAAATTCATTCAAGTGGCATTGCTTCGTTTATCAGTCAGATTGCTATTCATTCTCATTGGACTGTGATCGAATAGCCTTTGCATGGGGTATATTTATTGTGAGGAACCCCTTAAGGGTAACAATCACATAATTATTGTAGTTTCAGTATAATGACACAGTGCTCATTGTTTGCTAACTAATTGAAATATAGTAGAGTGATTAAATTAGTGCCACATAGTTATTTTAATTATACAAATTATTAGTTTTATAAGATATAATTTTTTTTGCGATAACCACTTTGTAAAACATGTTTTTTTTTCTTATCAATGTTTTGCTTTTGCGGATTGTGCATTGTAATGTTCTGCTTTATAATACTGATGTTATTTCATGGTGTTTTTTAATTGCTGTGGCACCTTTGCTATTTTCATAAATTTTGCTTGTTAATAAACAGTCATAAGTTTTCCTGTGATCAGTTGGCTCTTGCAATGAGCAAATACTGGTGAACTCCATAAGGGTAACAACCAGAAATTGTTTTCATATTAATGACACAGGAACCATTGTTATTACTTGCTGACCGAATTAGATCTACAATATCTTTTAAATAGGTGTCACAGATTTTTTTTTTCTGTTTGACATTAGTAGATTTTAAAGATTTGTTGAAATTATTGTGTTTTAGCAAGTGGCTGGTGACCTTTTGCCTATTCTTTACACTTTTGGTTTAAGTAGGGTGTGAGAAGCCTGCTTGGGAATGTCCTAGAATGGCCAGAAAATTCCCTGCACAGTCTTTTCCCGGAGCGTTGGGGTTATGAAAGGTCTCTGTTGGATTCCTTTCATGTTTAATTTCTTAAATCTGTTGTCATTTACGGCATAAATTCCTCTTCTAAATTTACTGTGGCGTTTCTGACTATCTGGGAGGAGACTGAGTAGTGGAACGTGTTACTTTTACACATAAACAAGAACTATCTGTCACACTACTACACTTTAAAATAGAGTTTATATGTAATTCATGCCACACAGTCTCATACGGAACCTACATCCGCTTTCTTTTATATACTGTATATGATAAGATACTGTCATCCCCCTTCCCTTCTGAGAGGATGAATGAGCAAATGGGCTGTCTGCTAGAGAACAGTAGGACGAACGTCGGAACAGGTAGCTACGCTTTCTAAAAGCAAAGAGGTTTCAATTCTTAGTATGGTCCTGGCCGTCCGTTATCATGTTGTTATAGGAAGCTGCCCCTCTGGCCACTTCCGTTTGTATTTGGGAAGCATGCTCGGTAGGAGCGCAGGTCAGTCTGTCCACGGCGAGCGTCTGAAGTGGTAAGATCTCCGGCTAAGCGCGTGTCTGCTAAGTCCGTAGGACAATGGATTTCTTAAGTTCAGCCTAACTGAAAATTTAATCACCTTTATTTCAGGTTTAGCTCTAAAATATCTAATGTTATCTTCAACTGCAGCGCAGTGTAATTCTCTTGTGAAGTTCAGATTATTTACCGGTAGTTGCTTTGTCACTACTTTGTGAGTAAAGTGGAACCACGTGTTGATCAGTAACTCTAACTAAGATCATTCTTAAATGCGAATGCTTGTGTGATTATAACGTCTCGTCTTGACAATATTTTTCAATATATTAACTTTTCTTTATGTTCAACCCACGTGGGGTGTACTTTGCGAGATCAGAACCACGTGCTTATATAACTGTTTGACCCATCAGGTTAATAGTAAGACGTTAGTAACCAGTTCGAGGTTTTTCTTTTGTAAATTGCTTTTCGATCTATTTTATTTTAATTATCAAAATTATTGTGGAGTTATACGCTTTGTGTAAACCAAGTTGACCACGTGAAGCATGTGGTGTAATCATCAAAGTAGCCCTCAGCTATTCTTTTTGGGAAGATTTCACAGAGAGTTAGTATGAATTTAGTATACCAGTGTGTGGTAATTACATGAAGGACAGCATTGTGCTACGAACGTAATTTCTTTGGGTGAAAACTGAATCGGTTGGTTGTGGTTAATTTCCTCTTGCTTATCTTTCAACGTTCTTCGTGTGTTATTTTATGAATGCAGTGTTGTATGCAGTCTCCGAATCTTGGCTCCATATTTTATGTGTTCCGTAAGATTACAATCTCACATTTTCACAATCCTAAATAAGGCACCAGCTCAGTTATAACTCACGTTTAATATGCTGAAATTTCAATGATCAATCTTAAAATAAATTTCCAAATATACACTGATTTCTTTCTTTTTATTTAAATTCTCCTATATATATCTATATATATTACCGGTTGTTGTATGACTATTAAATAATTATAATTAATGTTAGTCTGTTTGGGAATTTGGTAAACCTAGACTAGTTACCTGGTGAAACAGTTGCGCAATAATGCAAGGTTAACTTCCCCAGACAGCTCACACCTTTTAACCCGCTTTTATTGTCTATCAGTACCGCTTTCATCATAGCAAAATAAAGTAACAACATTACAAGGTTCGTAATGTGTAACAGGCAGACATCTATGTAGACTATCACTCATGAATTCCAAACTGCATCAGGAACCACTGCAAATACTACGACAGGCGGGAGGTGAGAAAACTTGGATATCATGGTCGAGTGGCTGCTCATAAGCCACACATCACGCCGGTAAATGCCAAACTACGCCTCGCTTTATGTAAGGAGCGTAAACACTGGACGATTGAACAGTGGAGAAAGGTTGTGTGGAGTGACGAATCACAGTACTCAATGTAGCGATCCGATGACAGGGTGTGGGTATGGCGAATGCCCGGTGAACGTCATCCGCCAGCGTATGTAGTGCCGACAGTAAAATTCGGAGGCGGAGGGAGCTTGCATCCCTTGTTGTCTTGCGTGGCCTGTCACAGCACAGGCCTGCATTGATGTTTTAAGCACCTTCTTGCTTCCCACTGTTTAAGAGCAATTCGGGGATGGCGATTGCATCTTTCAACACGATCAAGTACTTTTACATAATGCACGGCTTGTGGCGGAGAGTGTATACGACACTAACATTCCTGTAATGGACTGGCCTGCACAGAGTCCTGACCTGAATCCTACAGAACGCCTTTGGGATGTTTTGGGATGCCGACCTCGTGGCAGGCCTCATTGAACGACATCGATACCTCTCCTCAGTGCAGCACTCTTTGAAGAATGGGCTGCTATTCCACACGAAACTTCTAGCAACTGACTGAACGTATGCCTGCGAGAGTGGATGTCGGCTTCGAGGCTAAGGGTGGACCAACACCATGCAGAATTCCATTACCGATGGTGGGCGCCACGAACTTGTAAGTCATTTTCAGCCAGGTGTCCGGATACTTTTCATCACATAGTGTATGTCATCTATCTAGTTACAAATTTCGTTTGGTAACCATATGACTGTTCTTTCGCTGGTAAAAATTGGTATGGTGCCCAGTTAAATAATTTTCAGAAGTCAATGGATACCGCCTCTACCCGACTTCTTTCATCCATGATTGTCGTCTCGTCACGTGAGAAAATCGAAAGCTGAGCTTCACATGTCAATTTTTCTCAGAATCCATACTTTCTGGCTTGGAAGAGGCCAGTCTGATCGAAGTACCTCAGTACATTTAACCTCAAAATATGTTTTAAATGGTCTACAGCAAATGGATGCCAATCCACTGAAGATAGTTTCGTAGTCAGCCACTACTCTTCTTGTAGACGATTGCAACCTGTGTTTGTATTAGCTACTGTGCACTTTATGTTTTTCGAAGCATCTACTGTGTATTATGGATAAACCAGGGGGTAACTCAGTCAAAATACTGTATTGAATTGAAAGGTCTCTGTTGGATTCCTTTCATGTTTGATTTCCTAAATCTGTTGTCATTTATGGAATAAATTCCTCTTCTAAATTTACTGTGGCGTTTCTGACTATCTGGGAGGAGACTGAGTAGTGGAACGTGTTACTTTTACACGTAAACAAGAACGATCTGTCACACTACTACACTTTAAAACACAGTTTATATGTAATTCATGTCACACAGTCTCATACGGAACCTACATCCGCTTTCTTTTATATACTGTATATGATAAGATACTGTCATCCCCCTTCCCTTCTGTGTGAGAGTATGAATGAGCAAATGTATTTGTAGTTGCATGCTTGAGGGTAGCAGACAAGCCTGTCTGCTAGAGAACAGTAGGACCAACGTCGGAACAGGTAGCTATGCTTCCTAAAAGCAGAAAGGTTTCTATCCTTAGTACGGTTCTGTCGGTCCGTTGTCATGTTGGTATAGGAAGCTGCCCCTCTGGCCACTTCCATTTGTCTTTGTGAGCCACCCTCAGGAAGCACGCTCGGCAGTAGGCAGTTGCAGTCTGGCGGTGGCGAGCGTCTGAAGTGGTAAGATCTCCGGCTAAGCGCGTGTCTGCTAAGTCCATAGGACAATGGATTTGTTAAGTTCAGCCTAACTGAAAATTTAATCATCTTTATTTCGGGTTTAGCTCTAAAATATCTAAGGTTATCTTAAATTGCAGCGTAGTGCAATTCTCGTGTGAAGTTCATATTATTTTCCGGTTGTTGCTTTGTTACTACTTTGTGAGTAAAGTGGAACCACGTGTTGATCAGTAACTCTAACTAAGTTCATCAATCTTAAATGTGAATGCTTGTGTGATTATAACGTCTCGTCTTGACAATATTTTACAATATAGCAACTTTTCTTTATGCTTTTCTTTATGTTCAACCCACGTGGAGTGTACTTTGCGAGACCAGTACCACGTGCTTATATAACTGTTTGACCCATCAGGTTAATAGTAAGACGTTAGTAACCAGTTCAAGGTTTTTCTTTTGTCAATTGCTTTTCCATCGAATTTATTTTAATTATCAAAATTATTGTGGAGTTATACGCTTTGTGTAAACCAAGTTGACCACGTGAAGCATGTGGTGTAATCATCAAAGTAGCCCTCAGCTATTCTTTTCGGGAAGATTTCACAAAGAGTTAATATGAATTTAGTATACCAGTTGTGGTAATTACATGACGGACAGGATTGTGCTACGAACGTAATTTCTTTGGGTGAAAATTTGAATCTGTTGGTAGTGGTTAATTTTCTCTTGGATATGTTTCAATGTTCTTTGTGTGTTGTTTTATGAATGCTGTGTTGTATGCAGACTCCCAATCTTGGCTCCATATTTGATGTGTTCCGTAAGATTTTCACAATCCTAAATAAGGCACCAGCTTGTTACGAGTAGAATTTAATATGCTGAAATTACAGTGACCAATCTTAAAAATAAATTTCCAAATATAAACTGATTTCTTTCTTGTTATTTAAATTCTCCTTTTTATATATATATTACCGGTTGTGGTATGACTATTAAAAGATTATCATTAATGTTAGTCTGTTTGGGAATTTGGTAAACTTAGACTAGATACCTGATGAAACAGTTGCTTAGTAATACAAGATTAACCTCCCCAGACAGCTCACAGCTTTTAACCCGCTTTTATTCTACTATTAGCTCCCGATTTCAGCATAGCATAAATGAGTAGCAATATTACACATGGCGATCCTGTTCTGTGATTCCGCTAGACTCTGGAATCTCTGAGACGTTAGATTGCAAGCGTTGTATAATCTTAATTTTTTTCCCTATAGCGCTCAAACAACTTCTGCGTTGTTTCTGAGGAGACTTTCTAAAGATTCACTGCGTTGTTGAGCGGCGTTGTGTTGTTTGTCTTGTTGTTTTGTTTTCTATATTTGTGTGTTTTATATGTGTGTGTGGTTTTTTTTCTCGCTTGTAAATTCCACTGTTTCGATCAAAGATAAAAATTTGTTTTGCGTGTGAAAAAGTGAGTACTAGGTTGGGTACCTTTCGTGTAACTGTCGAAATTTTTGGGGGATACATTTACTGTGATTAGTGTGTTGCGTACTGGGTATAAATTGAACTAATGCAGACACGTAACCAAACTAAAAGTAAGCGGTCCGACAACTTAAGCAACATTGACCAAGGGGATAATTTGATTTCGAATGTTAACGCGTCGGGCGGTTCCGAAAATGCAATGGGAAATACTTCAGACGAAATGCAGAACAGCACGAACGGGCTCACATCAGAGCCACAAATTAATTTGCCTCCTACTAACCAAAATGATTTGGCAGAACTCATGAAAGCCTTATTGCAACAAAATAAAGAAAACGCACAGAAATCTGAAAAATCGTTCCGAGAACGAAAAGAATCATCCGAAAAATCGATCCGCGAGCTAGGCGAACAAATAGACGAAAAACTTATCCAGCAGACAAATAAAGTCGACAACTCGATGCAGAGAGTGTCCGATGATATCTCACAAAGAATAAACAATCTGGCAAGTGAAATAAAAAGTGATATTATGAAAGAATTAGGACGTACATTTGAACAAATCGATGATCGTCTGCAAGCCTTAGAACAGAGCAAGCGGAGTCGCGATGCCGAATCAAAAGAAAGCGAAAATCGGCTACTTAGGAATTTCCAAGAGCTGAGGGAAGAATGCGAAAGGGAACATCAGCAGGTACTCTCGAGGGTCCAAGAGGCAGAAACGCATTGTCCCACGTCCGTTAGCAACACAATAGCGGACAACAGTTTAGCGATCCACGCGTTGGAACAGCAAGTAGAACAATTGAAGCAGACTGGGGCAGAGGACAAGAGACAAATAGATGATAAGATTGCGGCATTAGCGGACATTGTAGATACGATGCAGCTGACGGAAAGCGAGAACAATACTACACCGGTAGCGGCCGCAGAGACCGAAGAAGTGCGTTCGCTTCTGAGAATTCAGAAGGGACAATTGGAAGTGAACAGGCAACACAAGGCTGTAACAGGCGAATTACAAGAACGCGTGGCGCATCTGGAAAACCGCGTGGCGTGTGATTCCGAACTCGCCAATAGCACTAAAAATAGCCGTACGAACAGTGCAGAGAGGGACTCCGGCCACGAGGGAGATTTTGACGACAGGGAAGAATGTAATTTGAGGGGCAGACATGAGAAAAATAGAAACATTCAAGGGCCTCGACAGGAGGAAATGCGGGGATTAGATTTCAAACATTTAATTACGGTAAGAAAGTTTGAGATATTCCGAAATTCGCAAAAAGGAATACATCCACGAGCATGGCTCGAGCAATTTGAGTTCTGTCTTCCTCCCGACTGGGCAAGTTCACATAAGATAGAATATATGTGTGGCTATTTGGAAGGCGAACCGGCGATTCGCATGAGGTCGGCAGCGCGTCACTGCAACTCCACTCGGGAGTTCCGACAAGCCTTTCTGTCCGCCTATTGGTCGGAAGCGGCACAAGATAGGGTCAAACATGGCATAATTATGCTGCCAAATTTGAACCAGTCTGGTTTCGGCAGCCCTGCACGCCTATTCGACCACATGCTGCAGGCAAATCAATTTTTATACGATCCATACGGGCCTGCGGAACTAATTAGGATATGCATCACCAAATTTCCGATGCACTTGCGGCACGTCATTCTTGTGGGAAGATGCAAAGAGGACGTGGAAACGTTTAAAACACTTCTCCAGGAGTTGGAATATAATACAGCAGAATGCCCGCCTAATCAGGCACAAAGTTATTACGGGGCACAGCAGCGCGACCGCAGTCGTGGCCGTATTACTAATCAACGGCGTGACTGGTCGTCGCGACGCGAACGAAACAATAATCGGGACCGGCCGTATAGAAACTGGGGTAACAGTCGCGAACACAGGTGGAACAACGGAAATGATCGAGGACGTGGACAGGATCGTGAACGCTACAGGTACGGCAACCAGAATCGATACTACGATGAATACGGTGGGAATAGGACTGTAGGCGGAGCACCTCATGATGTTGAAATTCGGCCAGCTAATCCTAGACATAATCCAGCAAATGGAAATGAACAAAACCGGCAATGACAAATGATCAGCGCAGAAGGCGCCCAATCAGAACAAATGAGCGACATGGCAAATGAGTAGAAAGGACAGTGAGAAGTAGAGAGGACGGTGAAGAGAATGAATTGATTAGTTTAAATTTGTGACATGCATTTTGAATAATATGTTGGTAAAAATTAATGATAAAGATGTTTTTATGTGATTGATTGAAGTGATGTTGTTAATTTGTTTTCTTTCCTTGTGCAATTAGGATTTAGTTTGATTCAAACGTAAAGATAAAAGGGTTCCTTGTGAACGAGTGAAATGCTGTTTTTTTTTTGTGTGTGAAAATTGAAAAGAGCCGCTCCTGAGAGAAGCAAGATCTGTGTTGAATTAATGCAAAACTCAGGGGAATATCCGATCTGTGGGTATTATGGGTCTGGTAAACCCAGGTCCCCAGCTGTTAGTAGCCTTGTTTCCGATTTTCTGCTTTCAGTGCTACTATCTATCTATTACTATTCTATATCTGTCAGTATAAATGATGATCTCTTACCATAGTATTCGTGCTGTATGAATATTTTAAGACAGGAGAACTCTGAGAAAGGAATCAGTAAATCTGGAATCTTGAAAACAGGACGCGATAATACGATTGTTTAACCATTGGCTTCCCAATGTGCGATGATATGTTAATATTGATGATATATGTCTTTTTTGTTCTTTATAGCTGAGTACGGAAAGTGCTGTCTGTGGATTTCGTAAGTAGATTGATTCCCTTCAAGGTGAAAGAAGAATCGTGGTTTGTGTAATTTACGTCGCCCTGAAATATTATTGTGGCAGTCAAATACAAGCAGTTTTCCAGCAAATGGAGAATGGAACGGAAATGTGGATCCTTTTTGTAGTCTTCACTGATGTTGAGCCAGAGCCTAAAAAATTATTCTGCGTTAATATTTGTCCTAGAAAAGCGACGTTTATGTATTTTTGCGGATGCTGTGAGCATTACAGCTTACCGTATTCGCTGGTGCGGGATGCACTGCAGCCTATATGATTTGTACTGAGGAAATTTCCCTCTTGAAGGTAGAGGATGATTAAATAATTTGGATTATGGGAACGAAGGAAAGCTTGGTTTACGGTAATAAGGATGAAGCAAAACATTTGTCATTTAAGCTGCAGGAGGATTCGGATCTTTTGTGTCTGTTGTAAGTTCAATATGTTAAGATGAAACTGTTTTACAGAATAGAGGTGACCACAATTTTGCCATTCATGAGAAATGAGTCCAGAATAACCACCACAGGCGAAATAACTGATTTGGAAGCGAGAGGTAACTTAAAGAAGGAACGAAATCGCAGCAAAATGGGTAAGAAAATGTAGTATAACCTGTATAATTAAAATATTTGTACCCTTCTCAGAGCCATCTGTGTGATTAATTCTTGTGATAACGTAATTTTAGATGAAATTTTCTTACTGTTTTATGTGTGAATATATGAGTATGATAAATGTATAATTGCGAGTTTCTTTTCAGGTGTGCGAACTGGTATAAATATTTTGGTGTGTAAATAACCATTGTTCTTTTTACTGTGTATGTTTAAGGAAAGTTTCTCCATATTTATCATGTGACAAGACGTATGCCGCGAGCGTCAAGAAGAGGACGAATTAGAACAATGTTGTAGTGGGATATACACGGTGTTGAAATAGCATTGAAGTAGCTTGTGGGCTTAACTAGTAGTGGAGTGAAGTAGAATTTTGAGTAATGCATGTTTATGGGTAGTTAGTTTGTAGAATAGACAATAGGTGTGCATGTGTATGTGTAAATAACATGTGAACCCTATGCTCTCCTGACCTATACTTGTGCAAGGCATAATCCTATTCATTTTAGTGAATTAATAAGTAGCATTGGATTTATTAAAACGTAAGTGAACCACATTAGTGATGTGGATTTAAATATTATATTGTCAGTTCATTTAATTCTTATTTTTTTTACATTGTAAAGTCATTTCACTTTTATTTTTTTACATTGTCAAGTCATTTAAATTTTATTTTATATTGTCGATTCATCTAATTATTTTTATAAAAAAAAATTAAGTCTCACGTTTGTTCTTATAAATTGTGAAAGACAATACGAAGTGGTATTATGTATGACATTGTGTAATCGCATAACTACGATAAAAAAAATTTTCTGTGAATGCAGTTGAGAACGTGAAAGTGAACCGGCTAAACTCTTACGAGACAGCGGGAGCAGTCGGACTAGTTGTAAACTGGCGGGTTTCCCAGCAGGACACGCTGTCAACCGGGCCACTTCGGGAGCGCGGTCGACCACAAAAGAAGGGCATGCGGCAAACACTTTCCCTTGTACCTGGAGCTAATGGGCGGCCGCCCCGGGCGACCCTTCCTCGAGGCGATGACATGAGATGGACGAGAGGTCCACCGCGCGGAAATCCATCTGCTGGCAACGCACCACACACCGCGACCGCGACGAGACGGCCGCGGAGAAACAACACAAGGGGCATGGAGCCTTTTGACAGGTACTGTCCAGAGAAACTGGCAGACTTCAACGACGCCTATCAACATTTCCTGATGGATGCCTACTGTCAAGCGACAGTAAATCATGGTTCGATGTTGTCTAGTCGCTAAGGGTGGCACAAAAGAAGAGCCACTAAGTGCCATCCTTGCCCAGGAATATCAACCTGGCGTGTCAATCGAGGATACCGCACGAATTTGACAACACAAACATGGAACCAAATCGAGATGTACGTGACACAGACCACCAAGAGAAACTTCATGAGAGGGCAGAGACGGCGGGATTGCACGCAACAGATGGACAAAAATCCCTACTGACAGCTGCGGCGACGAACCCCCTTCCTCTCCCCTTATATTGTGCCTCGGAACAGTGGAACTAGTGAGTGTATCAGTGAACAGTGATTATACGGTTCTTAGTTCAATGCATATACGTGTGTTTCTGTCACAGAAACTTTGACTCGTGTGTTTTGCAGGGATTCGATTTATTGGTGTTTACTAGACTGACTCTTGTATTTTGCAGGTGTTCTATTTATTAATTTTTTTTAGACTTTGACTCTCGTATTTTGCAGGTGTTCTATTTATTAATTTTTTTTAGACTTTGACTCTCGTATTTGGCAGGTGTTCTATTTATTGTTTATTTTAGACTTTGACTCTTGTATTTTGCAGGTGTTTTATTTATTGGTGTTTTTTATTAGATATTGTCTATTGTACTGTTTTATTGATCAATGTTTGTTCTTGTGTGATGTATTAGATTTGTGTTATTTTGTTTCGTAAATTCATTCATGTGGCATTGCTTCGTTTATCAGTCAGATTGCTATTCATTCTCATTGGACTGTGATCGATTAGCCTTTGCATGGGGCATATTTATAGTGAGGAACCCCTTAAGGGTAACAATCACATAATTAATGGTATTTTCAGTATAATGACACAGTGCTCCTTGTTTGCTAACTAACTGAAATATAGTAAAGTGATTAAATTAATGCCACATAGTTATGTTAATTCTACAAATTATTAGTTTTATAAGATATAGAATTTTTTTTGCGATAACCACTTTGTAAAAATGTTTTTTTTCTTATCAATTTTTGCTTTTGCGGATTGTGCATTGTAATGTTCTGCTTTATAATACTGATGTTATTTCATGTTCTTTTTTAATTGCTGTAGGACCTTTACTATTTTCATAAATTTTACTTGTTAATAAACAGTCATAAATTTTCCTGTGATCAGTTGGCTCTTGCAATGAGCAAATACTGGTGAACTCCATAAGGGTAACAACCAGAAATTGTTTTCATATTAATGACACAGGAACCATTGTTTTTACTTGCTGACCGAATTAGGTGTACAATATCTTTTCAATAGGTGTCACAGATTGTTTTTTTGTTTACTCCTTGAAATTGGTAGATTCTAAAGATGTGTTGAAATTATTGTGTTTTAGCAAGTAGCTGGTGACCTTTTGCCTTTTCTTTACACTTTTGGTTTAAGTAGGGTGTGAGAAGCCTGCTTGGGAATGTCCTAGCATGGCCAGAAAATTCCCTGCACTGTCTTTTCCCGGAACGTTGGGGTTATGAAAGGTCTCTGTTGGATTCCTTTCATGTTTGATTTCTTAAATCTGTTGTCATTTATGGAATAAATTCCTCTTCTAAATTTACTGTGGCGTTTCTGACTATCTGGGAGGAGACTGAGTAGTGGAACGTGTTACTTTTACACGTAAACAAGAACGATCTGTCACACTACTACACTTTAAAACACAGTTTATATGTAATTCATGTCACACAGTCTCATACGGAACCTACATCCGGTTTCTTTTATATACTGTATATGATAAGATACTGTCATCCCCCTTCCCTTCTGTGTGAGAGTATGAATGAGCAAATGTATTTGTAGTTGCATGCTTGAGGGTAGCAGACAAGCCTGTCTGCTAGAGAACAGTAGGACCAACGTCGGAACAGGTAGCTACGCTTCCTAAAAGCAGAGAGGTTTCTATCCTTAGTATGGTTCTGTCCATCCGTTGTCATGTTGGTATAGTAAGCTGCCCCTCTGGCCACTTCCGTTTGTCTTTGTGAGCCACCCTCAGGAAGCACGCTCGGCAGTAGGCAGTTGCAGTCTGGCGGTGGCGAGCATCTGAAGTGGTAAGATCTCCGGCTAAGTGCGTGTCTGCTAAGTCCATAGGACAATGGATTTGTTAAGTTCAGCCTAACTGAAAATTTAATCATCTTTATTTCGGGTTTAGCTCTAAAATATCTAAGGTTATCTTAAATTGCAGCGTAGTGTAATTCTCGTGTGAAGTTCATATTATTTTCCGGTTGTTGCTTTGTTACTACTTTGTGAGTAAAGTGGAACCACGTGTTGATCAGTAACTCTAACTAAGTTCATCAATCTTAAATGTGAATGCTTGTGTGATTATAACGTCTCGTCTTGACAATATTTTACAATATAGCAACTTTTCTTTATGTTTTTCTTTATGTTCAACCCACGTGGAGTGTACTTTGCGAGACCAGTACCACGTGCTTATATAACTGTTTGACCCATCAGGTTAATAGTAAGACATTAGTAACCAGTTCAAGGTTTTTCTTTTGTCAATTGCTTTTCCATCGAATTTATTTTAATTATCAAAATTATTGTGGAGTTATACGCTTTGTGTAAACCAAGTTGACCACGTGAAGCATGTGGTGTAATCATCAAAGTAGCCCTCAGCTATTCTTTTCGGGAAGATTTCACAAAGAGTTAGTATGAATTTAGTATACCAGTGTGTGGTAATTACATGACGGACAGGATTGTGCTACGAACGTAATTTCTTTGGGTGAAAATTTGAATCTGTTGGTAGTGGTTAATTTTCTCTTGGATATGTTTCAATGTTCTTTGTGTGTTGTTTTATGAATGCAGTGTTGTATGCAGACTCCCAATCTTGGCTCCATATTTGATGTGTTCCGTAAGATTTTCACAATCCTAAATAAGGCACCAGTTTGTTACGAGTAGAATTTAATATGCTGAAATTTCAGTGACCAATCTTAAAAATAAATTTCCAAATATAAACTGATTTCTTTCTTGTTATTTAAATTCTCCTTTTTATATATATATTACCGGTTGTGGTATGACTATTAAAAGATTATCATTAATGTTAGTCTGTTTGGGAATTTGGTAAACTTAGACTAGATACCTGATGAAACAGTTGCTTAGTAATACAAGATTAACCTCCCCAGACAGCTCACAGCTTTTAACCCACTTTTATTCTACTATTAGCTCCCGATTTCAGCATAGCATAAATGAGTAGCAATATTACAGAATCTAATAGGGATTTCATCAGACTCAGGGCTCTTGCTCAGTTTAGCTTTCTCTTAGCACAAATGACACTTACAATTGCATATCGTTTCAATGATGCCAGAATTAAACTAGTGCAGTACTCATGTATTTTTCATTGCAAATAAAGACTGGGAAACACTTCTGCCATGCTTCGCCAACCTAAATTTCAGTTACTGTGTTATTGTTAGTGAATGTCTGGACACTTACATCGGCGTCCCTGACAGTCTTAGCATACGATCAAAATACCTATATGTTTTACGAGAAAGGTAAAGGAGGTGTAGCATCCGTACCTTGTTCCTCTGATAGCTATCAGTCAAATACGTTTCATTTAGTATCTCTCTGTCTACATCCATATGATTAATTTAGGAACTGCCCTTGTCATCGTTACCGGCTTCAGTATGGCTTACCTCAAACCAATCAAATCCGTTTGTAGCCATTAGTTCCACCGTGCGTGGGTTTCCTACAACTATTTTAAGTAGTTATCAGAGAAATCATTTAGCATTGTGTCGCAGGATGTTTTATTATACCCACCACTAACAAAACTATAATTTCCCCAATAATGGCGGTATGGTTCAGAAATGTATTTATCAGCGAACTGAGCTTTTCCTTTAAAGTCTTTTATTACATCCGGAGGTAAGTCTTGTTGTTGGTATTATTTCTATCCTCGATACTGACCCTTACCCAAACAATTTGCTATGCATCTTCAGTATCCATCTCGATCGATCTGAGTATTTCTCTACTGCAGCGAATAAACCTTCATTTACCGGATGCTGTGGCCATGCGGTTCTAGGCGCTTCAGTCGTGAACCACGCGAGCACTACGGTCGAGGCAGGTCGTGCCTCGGGCATGGATGTGTGTGATGTCCTTAGGTTAGTTAGGTTTAAGTAGTTCCTTGTTCTAGGGGGCTGATGACCTCAGATGTTAAGTCCCATGGTGCTCAGAGCCATTTGAACCATTTGAGACTTTCATTTCCCATCAGCACATCCTTTCGATAGACACTGATCAGCCAGAACATTATAACAACCGACCTAGTATCAATATAAACCTGTCTAGGTGATAGCAGTGTCCCCTGGCGACGAATGCCGTCTAGTCAGACACGCTGACGGTGGCTGTAGTTTCAGTGAGCGTGCTGTCCGTGTGTAGAAAGGGGAAGGAGCGCGTTCTACCTGAGTTTGTCAGAGGGCAGAATGTGATGGCCTGGAGGCTTGACACGATCGTTTCGGAAACTGCACGTTTTGGGTGTTTGAGGAGTACTGTGGTTAGTGCCTTCAACGCGCGGCGAAACCAACCTGAAACCACGTCTGGACGTCGTTCGGTTGGGCGGCCACCACTCATTACTGATGTCGGACGTCATAGGCTGGGCGCATTGGTGAAACAGCGTAGGCAGGGAACCATGGTGAAACTACCGTCAGACTTCAATGGCGGGCAGGGTACAAGTGTATCTGAACACACAGTACACCAAACACTCCTAACGATCGGCCTTTGCAACGGGGTCCCTTGCGATGTGTCAGTGTTAACAAGATGACATCGACAACTACAACTAAAATGGTCCGTGGCCATTGGCACTGGACGTAGGCGCAGTCGCAGAGCGTTGCATGTTCCGATGAATCCCAATGCCTTCTTCATCATGCCGATGGAGGGCGCGAATTCGAGGCCTACCAGGGAACAGCTGCTTGGCACCCAGATTGAGACAAGCTGACGACAGCACCATTATGCTCTGTGGAACATTCACGTAGCTCACCATCGGCCCAGTGGGGCTCGTGCAAGTTACTTGGACGGCCAAGTAGTATCGTACCCTGGTTGCTGGCCTCTTCGTGACGATCATGTTTCCCGACAGCAGTGGTACTTCTCAACAAAATAATGCACATTATTACAAGGCCAGGAGTGTTATGGAGTGGTTCGAGGAACAACTGATGTGCCGACCCCCCAAACGGCCATATCTGAAGCCGATCGAGCACGTCTTGGGTATTACTGAGCTCATCGCCCGTCTCCCCTGAATTTGCGGGAATTAGGTGACTTTTAATTAAGGTGATTGTTATGTGCAGATGTGGTGCCAACTCCCTCCTGGAAACTAACAAATCGTCATTGCTTCCATTCCACGCCAATGGTGGACATGTTGGCCACTAGGCAGGTGGTCATTATGTTCTAGTCAGTGTGTGTGAGATTTATTGCAAAAACAATACTGTTGTGTGCCAGCATGATGTACGATCATTATCTGAGTTCCAATTCCTTTTAGCAATGTGCAAAATTCCAGAGCCTCATTGAGAATATTCTAATCTAGAATGTTGGCTGCTATGTGGTCTGGAGTACGGCGCAAGCCTACAGGATGCCACAACTGGCATGGAGTTAGCAGAGGCACACGACAGCGTGATTTGTGGGCCGTTCCATCACCTCTTTGGCCATCTGTATCGGAGACTCTTGCCGAAAGTACGTTTGAAGCTGGTAAGCTGTGGCCGAGATAGAAGTCAGGAACTCAAGCAGCGCTGGCTGTCGCGTGCCTCTGCGGCGAGTCTCCCTGGGAAAGAGGAATGAAACACAAGGGTGCTAAACGAAAAGAAAAGAAAAAAAAAGGTCCGCTGCGGTGCCTTGCGTAGGACCTGATTACCTGTTTATTGGAGTTGTGGCCGCGATCACCATGCACTGTGGTCAGCCCTGATTTGTGTGCATGTACTGCAGGCTGTTTGGTTGTCTGCCACTTCTCGGCATCGTACACGGAGAACGGGAGCTATATAGACGCTGTGGAGCAAGAGACTTCAGGAACAGGCCGTCAGCCTGCAGTTACCTCGATGACGTGCCACACACGCGGACGCTGTGGGTTATTAGTATGGTGTTCAGGTGAGACTGCTTCAGGGCGATTATCTGTGTGATCTACATTGCTCTATCATTATGGCTCGTGCGGCGTTCCCTTTCTTGGAGTTTCAGCTGTCTTCTATGTGATGTTCGTGTGTTCATTGTATTGATGCTGCCTACTGCACTTGAGTTCCTGTCTTGTTAAACTATGTCAATTTGTTGGTCTCTCGTATAAGTGACAGGAGCTGTTGTGGCGTGTCAAGTTTCAGTTTCCTGTATTTATGTTTGTAAGAATGTACTTAAGTGATGCAAAGGACTCTCACCCTCTATTGAGACCTGAAGATTTCCGAGATCTCAAGTTATCTGGCGTACACGCCACTTAAGTTCTTGAGTAGGCTTTCTGTGGATATATTGAGTTTAATAATGCTCCAGTTGTGCCAAGTATCAAAGCATTTCGATGTGACTTCAGTCAAATGATATAAAATATGTAAGTTATTGTGTTCAAAAAAGGTTCAAATGGCTCTAAACACTATAGGACTAAGTTCTGAGGTCATCAGTCTGCTAGACTTAGAACTACTTAAACCCAACTAACCTAAGGACATCACACACATCCATTCCCGTGGCAGGATTCAAACTTGGGACCGTAGCCGCAGCGTGGTTACGGATTTAAGTTATTGTGTAAAGTTTATTCCAAATATGTAACTACACATTAACTACGAATATAATTCTTTCTTTCGTTGTTTTTTTTTTAAGTTATCAGGAAGAGATCAGAGTACTTGAGAGCTAGAAGGGGTACAGCGTGCTTATTGCTGCAAGATAAGGTGCAGATCTGAGATGTTCCAGATTTTTAATCCACTGATTAATTGTTCTCCAGTCTGTTCGCAATACTGCGTTCAGTTTTTATGTTCATTTCAAATACTATCAACTCAGCTATTAGAATTTAATCTAGTTAGGAATAATTAAAATGTGTATTGTTTTTGTTCATGGCTGCTCTTAATGTTGTCAGTTGTAGGCACCAGATCAAATCAAAAGTTAACGGTGTATGCTATGTACTGGACGTACTTATTGGATGAGAGAGTCAGATTCAAATTCATCAGCGTGCTAATTTATAAAAGGAGAAGGATCCAGGCTAATCTCATGTTCTATAAAATAAAATATATTTATGAGTGAATTGTGCTGTTTTGAGAGTTAACATGGACACAGTTCCCCATTAATAATATCATTTTAAGTAGTTTTCTGAAATCTTTGATCTAATTTTTTGAATTTTAATATTGCTCGTTAGCAATCAGTTATTTTTAACGGATCAATGAACTTTGATAATATATGTATAACTGAGTCTGTTATTCGTTGTCTCAATGTAATGTGCATGAGATATTACAGCCACACATTTTGATGCAAGTTATAAGATTAAATATTTGTTGTCTTACAGCCAAATGTACCAAACATATTTCGATATCTAGGGTGACAATGCTGTATAGTAAGTGCTACCTGATTTTGTGGGCCTTAGGGAAGACATAGCGAAGTGAGGAAGGAACTTGGAGAAGTTGATTACGACAAAAAATGGAGCACAATGTGAAGACTGATCTTGTGGTTCAGGGGTCTGGTATTAGAGACAATCAGAGCATTGGAAGACTTGCAGACAAGTATGGCGGAATGGATAGATCACATTTCCATCACTGGAGGAAGTGGTGACCAAATGACTGTTGAATTTGATAGATTGAATCTGTCAGACTAGAGACATACTCTCAAGCTTCCAGAAAAATGTCAAAACACTTTGTCGAAGACAGCAAAGGAAGATAACTGAGAGAACTATCGCACAATCTGTTCCATAGCTCATGTATCCAAGTTGCTGACCAGAATAAGAGTAAGGATGGAAAACGAAACTTAGAATATGTTGGAACACAGTCAATGCCTTTCAGAAAGGTGAAGGCAAAGGAGAGGTAGAGTTGATGTTGCAGTTAAGAAAAATGAGGAAATGTTCGTAGTATTTGTAGACCTAGAGATAGCATTCGACAACGTAAAGTGGTGTATGACATTGAAATTCTCAGAAAAATTGGTTTACAACGATTTTTTAATGTACCATGTTTTTAAAAATGGGCCAAAAAGTATAAAACAATTTCTCTCATCCGACAAAGATGACTAATCTTCTCATACAGAATGTCCTTAAATTTGGTGACGGCGAATTTTTAAAATCTTTGAAAATAGAAATGAAAAATGTTAGGAGAAACAAAACTAGCATTCTACGGATCGGAGCGTGGTATGTTAGATCTTTCAGTTGGGCAGGTAGGTTAGAAAATTTAAAAGTGGGAGCTGATAGGTCGAAGTTAGATATAGTAGGAATTAATGAAGTTCGGTGGAAGGAGGAACAAAAGTTCTGCTTAGATAAATAAAGGTCTGTAAATACGACGTCAAATAAGGGTGTGTAGAAGTGGGTTTCATAATGAATGAGAAAATAGGAATGCGGGTAAGCTGCAATGAACAGCATTGTGAAGGCGTTATCGTAGCTAAGATAGACACCTACCACAACAGTACAAGTTTATCCGCCTGTTAGCTCCACAGATAGACTCAAGGGGCGTAGAATAAGATAAAGGTAATTTTTGAGATAGTTAAGGAAGACGAAAATTTATTTGTAATAGTTGTCTGCAATTCGACAGTAAAAATGAAAGAGAATAAAAAACTGTAAGTAAATATGGACTTGGGGGAAGGAATGAAAGAGGAAGCGCCCTTTAGAAATTTGCACATTGCATAATGTAATCATCGCCAACACTTGGTTTAAGAATCAGGAAAGAAAGTTTTATACGTTGAAGAGACTTGGAGACTCCGGAAGGAATCATTTTCACTGTATAATGATAAAGATTCCGGAAGATTGTAAGACATTTCCAGCAGTGGACTCTGACCATAGTATATTGGTTATGAACTGTAGATTAAAACTGAAGAAACCGCAAAATGGCACGATATTAGAAAGGTGGGTCCTCGGTAAGTTAACAAACCAGACAATATCAGAGGAAGCATTAAGAAACAGTTGTGTGGAACACAGGAAAGAAATACAGTAGAAGACTATTTGGTAACTTTAAAAGCTGAAATACTGATAGCAGCAGAGGACCAAAAACAAGGTCTGATAGAAATCCTTGGATAATGCAAGAGATATAGAAATTAACTGATGAAAGGAGAAAATATTAAAATGCAGTATATAAAGCAAGCGAAAGGAAATACGAACATCTAAAACATCTAAAAACTCAAATTGATACAAAGTGCAAAATGGCTAAGCAGAAATGGCTAGAGGACAAATGTAAGGATTTAGAAGCTTACTACACTATTGGAAAGATAGGTACCGCCTAAAGGAAAATTAAAGAGGCACTTGGAGAATAGAGAAGCAGCTGTATAAATACAGGATGTTACAAAAAGGTACGGCCAAACTTTCAGGAAACATTCCTCACACACAAAGAAAGAAATTATGTTATGTGGACATGTGTCCGGAAACGCTTACTTTCCATGTTAGAGCTCATTTTATTACTTCTCTTCAAATCACATTAATCATGGAATGCAAACACACCGCAACAGAACGTACCAGCGTGACTTCAAACACTTTGTTACAGGAAATGTTCAAAATGTCCTCCGTTAGCGACGATACATGCATCCACCCTCCATCGCATGGAATCCCTGATGCGCTGGTGCAGCCCTGGAGAATGGCGTATTGTATCACAGCCGTCCACAATACGAGCACGAAGAGTCTCTACATTTGGTACCAGGGTTGCGTAGACAAGAGCTTTCAAATGCCACCCTAAATGTAAGTCAAGAGGGTTGAGGTCAGGAGTGCGTGGAGGCCATGGAATTGGTCAGCCTCCACCAATCCATCGGTCACCGAATCTGTTGTTGAGAAGCGTACGAACACTTCGACTGAAATGTGCAGGAGCTCCATCGTGCATGAACCACATGTTGTGTCGTACTTGAAAAGGCACATGTTCTAGCAGTACAGAGTATCCCGTATGAAATCATGATAACGTGCTCCCTTGAGCGTAGATGGAAGAACATGGTGCTCAAACTAAAATGAGCTCTGACATGGAAATTAAGCGTTTCCTGACACATGTCCTCATAACATCTTTTCTTTATTTGTGTGTGACGAATGTTTCCTGAAAGTTTGGTCGTGCCTTTTTATAACACCCTGTATAAAGAGATCAGATAGAAAACCAGTTCTACTGAAAGAAGGGAAAAATGAAAGGTGAAAGGAGTATGTAGAGGGTCTAAAGAAGGAAGATCATCTTGAAGGCAATATTATAGAAATGGAGTAAGTCATAGATGAACATAAGGTAGGAGATACAATACTGCAAAAAGAATTTGACTCAGGACTGAAAGACCTAGTCGAAAAAAGGCCCTGAAGATAGACAGTATTCCATCATAGCCACTAACAGCCTTGAGAAAGCAAACCATGACAAACCCTTTTTTATAGGACTTCATATTTGCGTTTTACTGTAGAAATTATTTACTTGACTATTGCCGTTTCTGCCTCTGGGCCATTTTCAAGTCATGCTGCAAAAGATTTTGCTTCAGCACATGTCAGGCTTTAAAATTCTCCAACACGTATACATGTCATCTTCAAAAGTAGGTCTTTTCATTGTGGAACTACAGTAACATGAGACTATGTGAAGCTTTATACGTAATGAAGTGGTAAAACAAATAATTGCTACAGTCAATAGCAAATATGATGTCCTTTTAAGAATATCCAGAATGACTGTGAACCACGGCCATGAGAAGTTAATCATGGCAAAACTTTTCCATCTCCTGTCCAAGATGTATGAGACAGGCGAAACTCCCCCAGACATCGAGAAGAATGTAATAATTCTAATTCTAAAGAAATCCGTTGCCGATAGGCTCGAAAATTACCTACCAAGTTTATACGTCATGCTTGCAAAATACTTACACGAATTCCCTACCGAATAATGGAAAACCTAGTAGAAACTGACCTTGGGGAAAATGAGTTTGGAGTCTGGAGAAATGCAGGATTACACAAAGCAATACTGACCCCAAGACTTCTCTTAGAGGATAGGTTAGGGAAAGGCCAACCTATGCTTACAGAATTTTTTGTATTAGAGAATTTTTATAACAGTATTGACTGGCATACACTCTTTGAAAGTTTGAAGGTAGCAGGACTAAAACACAGGGAGCCAAAGGCTGGTTACGACTTATACAGAAACCACACAGCTATTACAAGGTTTGAGCAGCATGAAAGGGAAGCAGTGGTTGGAAAGGGAGGGTGACAGGGTTGTAGCTTATTCCCCCAATGTTACTCAACCTGTACACTGAGCAAGCAGTAAAAGAAACCAAGATTTGGAGAAAAAATTGAAGCTCAGTGAAAAGAAATAAAAACTTTGAAGTTTTCCGGTGACCCTGTAGTTCTGTCACAGACAGCAAAGGATTAGGAAGAGCAGTTGAACAGAATGGACAGTAAAGGAGTATGTCAGATCAACATCAACAAAAGAAAAAAAAGGATGAACGAATGTAATCGAATTAAATGAGGTGATATCTTAGGCATTATATCAAGAAAAGAGACATTTAAAGTAGTAGATGAGTTTTGCGTTTAGACAGAAAAGAAACTCATGCCGGCCGAAACAGAGAGGATATAGTATGTAGACTTGCAATACCAAGAAAGCATCTTTGAAGAAGAGAAATTTGTTAACACTGTATATAGACTTACGTGTTATGAAGTATTTCCTGAAAGTATTTGTATGGAGTGTAGGCATGTATGGAAGTGAAACATGGACAATAAAAAGTTTAGACAAGAAGAGAATAGCCGGCCGAAGTGGTCGTGCGGTTCTAGGCGCCTCAGTCTGGAACTGCGAGACTGCTACGGTCGCAGGTTCGAATCGTGCCTCGGGCATGGATATGCGTGATGTCCTTAGGTTAGTTAGGTTTAAATAGTTCTAAGTTCTAGGGGACTAATGACCTCAGAAGTTGAGTCCCATAGTGCTCAGAGCCATTTGAACCAAGAAGATAATATAGGATTTTGAAAAATGGTGCTACAGAAAAATGCTGAAAATTAGGTGGTATCATGTAAATAACGAGGAAGTTCTAAATATAAATGGGGATAAAAGAAATTTGTGTTACAACTTGACTAAAAGAAAGATCGATTGTGAGACATCGAGGGATCAGCAGTTTCGTAATGGAGGGAAGTGTTGGGGAAAAATCGCAAAGGGAAACCAAGAGATGAATACAGTAAGCTGATTCAGAAAGTTCTAAGTTGCATTAGCTATTCAGAGATGAAGATGCTTGCCCATTGTAGCGTAGCATGGAGAGCAGCATCAAAAAACTCCAGACTGGAGGCCCCAACAACGGCATGAAAATATCCTGTAAGATTTAAAACGAAAAACTTGAGGTGCACGTGGCAGATAGAAGTAAGAAAGTGGACTATTTATACATGAAGTAATAAGTGGTGTAATACAAAGGGTTGACCTATTCATGCATCAGTTATATTGTATATAGCAGGCGCTACAGGATTTCTAGTTTTATGTCTTACAAGTAATTTGACTCGCCAGGGTAGCCGAAAGTTCTAATGCACTGCTTGCTGGACTCTGGTAGGTGCGCTGGCCCCGGATCGAATCCACCTGGTGGATTACCAATGAGGGCCGGTATACTGGCCGGCATGCATGGGGTTTTTAGGCTGTTTTCCACTCACCTCTAGGTGAATACTGGACTGGTCCCCATGTTCCGCCTCAGTTACATGACTCTCAGACATTTGAAAAACGTTCGCACTATTTAATGGCTTACACTGGACGCAGACACCATCCCCGGCAGTTCGGGGTGGCGACAGGGATGGCATCCGGCCACCCCCTGATATTAACATTGCCAAATTCGTAATGACAAGGCCGTCACCGTGTCGAAGCGGGACAAAGGCCCAAAGAACATGATGATGATGATGATGATGATGATGATATATAACAAGTATCTTCAAAGGTATTAAACACAATCACAAATGATCAGGTCTATCTGTTTGGGGCTAGGAATCTGGATGGGAACTCGCAGCTCAAATTAAACGCATATCACTTTAAACTATTAATCATTTTTATTTAAATAATTCTAGTTTGCTTTTCAGTCTTTTATGTGCGAAATTTATCAACTGATTTTAAACATTTTCTTGAGATAACGATAGAGTCATTTAGTAAATTTCAGGTTTATTTAATTTTCTCTTCACTTGACTCAACCAGTATATTGCTTCCTCCTATGAATATCGTGCGAAAAGACCACGAAAGTAAAAATTAGAGAGAGATGTGTTCACATGGAGGCTTACCAGCAAATGTTCTTCCTGCAGACTATTCGTAAATGGAACAAGAAAATGGGGAAATGGCTGTTGCACACAAAATACTCTTCACCACACAGTCGAGGAGCAACTGAGTTAATATTGCATCCAGTTTTGAATTATCTTTAAAGTTTCAAAATTCCAGCTGGTCAGAAAATGACAGTGGTAAGCAATGTTCGCCCCACCACGCACCAGATAAGAAAGTGAGTCAGTATGGCATTGTCGTCCAGTACTGAGCTAGGTTTAAAATTTGAAGTCTCTACTTATCCGTGAAGTTATTGAAAATCAACTGCCAAATGTTTACATAATAGACAGACAAGTATGTGATATACTTCTCTTCCACCCACTCTGTGCTCAACCCTGCCTGCCCATTCGCATAGTGCCAGGAAGGCGTTTCAAAACTAACAGCGCAACACGACAATTCTGTAGGATATACGAGAGTCAAGCGTTACCAGCCTTTTACAGCCTCATGGTTACCCCTACAGAAAACACCGACAAGAAAGTAAGTTAAAATTACGTTTCTAGAATGAAACTTTCACTCTACCGCAGAGTGTGCACTGATATGAAACTTCCTGGCAGATTAAAACTGTGTGCCGGCACACAGTTTTAATCTGCCAGGAAGTTTAAAATTACTTTGTCTCCCAGCTCAGAATTATGTTAGAAATTTATAGTCTGTAGCTCTTTGGGAGTTTATCTTGAAATCGATTACAAAATTTGTACGAAAGAGACAGACAGGCAAGAATGCTGTTGTTTCACACGACAGTGGAGGCGCAATGGCAACACTGCCCAGGCCAACAATGCAGAACAAGTTTATTGAAAAACATGTAAACAAACAGTTCCTACTTGGAGTGAGTTTTTACAAGAACCGTTCATGGCAAAGGTTTAACTATCACTTCGTGACACATGTTTGTAATTGGGCACATGGCCCCAATAAATGACAAAGTTTAATCTGGAGTTGAAAAGTTACAGCACCGCATAATGGCTAAGGTCCATACCAACGTCCACAGCAGTCTATGGATAGAGGCCACTTCCTGGTGAGACCTGAAACAGTTACTGGTGGCTCCATGTTATGGCGGTAACTGGTTTTAGAACGGTGTCAGAAATTCTAATGAATTCCTTAGTGGGTGCTCTGACTGATGGACCACTTCTCTAGTCAGCACCTAGGACAGAGCTCTCCACAGAATGGACTGCCCTGGGACAGCCTGGCATGGGCTTAAATATCCTGGTGATCTCAGGATAGAACAGAATCTATTTGTGGCCACGAGACCCCTAAGAAACGAGCAGGTCCACAGGGCCAGCAACCTCCCACAGTGCTCACACTGCTGCCTGTTGGGCCAGTGGCATGTGAGAACTCCAGGCTGCCATCTGCAGATATGGCCTCAGTGGCTTTACCATGTTGACCTCTCAGATGACACTTTCGTGGGACGTATTGCTGGTAGGAACAGAAAACGACCCATTACCAGTATCCCTCCCCCTCAGATGGACAATAGTGTGTGTCACATGAGTGCTAGAGGAGATTTTCTCCCTGCCAATAGCTTAAGGAACTTGTAAACCTGGAGGGTTGTTGGTGATGTCTATAGCATTGGGTACCTGTGTTGGAGGAAGGCAGATCTCGCTGCAATATGGATGCTGCGCGTCCTGATGTGATTGTGGATAGATAGCGTTGTCAGTTTTCCTGAGATGAAGGGTGCGACGAAAGACTGTAAAAGACTACAGGTTGAAGGACATGGTGTCATACAGGGTTTCATATGGTTGATATGTTCCAATGTGGAGATGTCTTCAAGTCGCACTTCTAAGGATTGGTTTGTTTGCGGGAAGAGACAAAACAGCGAGGTCTCCTTGGTTTAGAGAAGGACGGGGAAGGAAGTTGGCTGTGCCCTTCCAAAGGAACCATCCTGATATTTGCCTGGAGCGATTTAGGGAAATCACGGAAAACCTAAATCAGGATGGTCGGCCGCGGGATTGAACCATCGTCCTCCCGAATGCGAGTCCAGTGTGCTAACCACTGCGTCAACTCCATCAGTGCTCTTCTAACATGGTCTGATCATGCAGATGAGAGACCATAGGTGACATTGGTGGTTGGCAGCCCTTGGGGAAGATCGGCGTCCAGACCTCAGCCTATATTATCGATGGTGGCATAACGACTGTGAAGGGTTAGAGAGTTGTGAACAATGTGACCTATAAGTGTAGTTTTTCATCTGGGCTTAACAGCTCATGTTGCTGACAACAGTAACATGCTGAAGTGTGGAAAAGATAATGAAGGATGTGTTAGATCACGATCAGTTCGGCTTTAGGGAAGGTAGACACACAAGAGAGGCAGTTCTGACTTTGCAGTTGATAATGAAAGCAATACTAAAGAAAAAGTCATGACACATTCACAAGATTTATCGACCTGGAAAAAGCTATGGACAATGTCAGATGGTCTTGTATGAGAGTTATAATGAGATCTGCATAATCCCTGTTTCAGGATTGTGGAATGTGTCTCATTCAAATCAAATGCGTCAATACCCAAATGACGTCCAAAAGACGAATATAACAAAATTTGATCTTGGTTTTGCACAACAAAATCATCAAATATGCGCACTGTATTTGGCTTTACTATTTCTGGTGAAGGCATTTGACTGCTATGAATTAATTTCATGTATGTTACACCACCAACACTCTGCGGTATCTTTTGCAGAAGCTGGTTCTTCGATTGAAACAGACTCCATCCAGATGTGTTAGTAGTGATATCAGAAGATTGGTATTGCTAGAGCTGGATTGACCTACAATTATCGTTCATATAAGTTCCTCTTTTCTCCTACTTCTTCCTGTCTTCTTCGACATGTGACTACTTACAACAAAGTCCTGTTGCTTCACCCATCTGCCCATCTTTGTGACTAAGTCAGATTTTGGTGAGTAATTGGTTTTCACAGAAAAATTAACGTTTCTAATAATAATATATGTCGCCACTATAGAACCATCATCTTACCAACTGAAGTACAAGGGCTACACCTTACGTTATATAATAACAGGGTTGTTAACTAAGAAAAAGCAACAAAGACTAGTGATTATTTGTATATTACCTACATTTGAACAATGATACATGGGCTGCATTACACCAACAACAAAAGCAATTGATTCATTTTTTAGAGTAGTACCTGAGCAACTGTTACTTATATGCAGGCAATTATGCATATATTTCTCTCAAGCTGATGGGTGTTTCTATATTTTTTTTTGTTTTTGACGCTTTATTGATACACAGTTCTGAATTGTCTGCATGCACGCTATACACATGGAGACAATTCGCAATGTCTTTATACACAGCTTGATCACACAGCAGCCCAAGGTTCTGTCTTTGCAGAAAGAGGAACAGCACCATCCACGGGCTGAACAAGTTTGTGATAGTAGAGTGTTGTAGATAAACGGATCAACCAGATCTCACCATGAGTGTCACGTTGTTATACAATGATGTTATAGGTAACGGCAGGCCAGCAAAGTAAACGTCTAGAGATGGAGAATACTTAGAGGTCATGTGGTGTTCTGCATGGTACAGTTCATTCCATTCCAACTACATAAACTGCACTGTAACACTTCTGGATGCATTTTCGATCTCCAAAGAGGTCATGTAGTGCTATGCATGGTACAGTTCATTCCATTCCAACTACATAAACTGCACTGTAACACTTCTGGATGCATTTTTGATCTCCTACACAATATGCCAGTCACTGTCCACTGATGCTTCTATAACAATATTTAAGAGCTTTGAACCAAGATCTGTTAAGTTATAAGTTGAAGTGAAAGGCAGTAGAGCACTTTGAGGAACTGGCAGCTTCTTACCCATCAGACCAACGTTATCTCCTTGTAGTAACACCTGAAGGTGTTAGGATTGTGCATATATTGGAGACCACTTCTCATCTTCACTGTGTGATGTAGCGCCCCCACAAACAACGAAATGGAGTTGAAAATGGAACTTGACAAAGAAGAGGATGAACCGCTACATGCAGTAACAGTAGCAATGACATGGAGTGAGTACTTATTTTTACGCTTCTTCAGAGAAGGAGAGGCAGATGTAAAACTCGGCTGCTGTTGACACTTGATAGTTCTTCTTCTTCAAGAGACTGACTGCAGCTGAGAGAAGTGAACTACCATGTCCACCTTATATCCTCTAGATCATGATCACGTGTCTGGAAATTAAAGAGTCAGTCAAGTTATTGACTTCATCAGTATTTCTGGAATCATTCCAAGTCAGCCATTGCGCTTCGAAGGAGTTGTCATATGAGCTGGTATCCAACTGGGGATGGCTTGGGGGTTTCCCAGATAAATGCTGCTTTCTGGAGTGATTCCTAGTCAGGCATTTTCCTTGGAAGGAGTTCTCATGTGAGCTGGTATCTAGCAGGGGAAGGCTTGGGTGTTTCCAAGGTAAATGCTGCTTTGTTTGTGATTTGGTCTGGCTGTGACCGATGGAATGTGTGCATCTAGCAGTGGCACGCAATAGCAAGTGGCCACTTGAGAGAGAGGGAGAGGGAAGGAGAGTGGGTGAGGGAGGCGGAGGGAGAGAGGGAGGGAGAGAGAGAGAGAGAGGGGGGGTCAAGTGTCTTGACAGGAGTTTCTCATGTATCAGTATCAAAGAGTTCCACAGTTCTCCTCTGTATGTCTCTCTCCCGATCTACACAAATGGTAATATACAAGATGGCTGGCACAAAGGCGAGCAATCTCGTGGCTGGCATGTCTCACGGCATATCAGGCCTGCCGTTGGTGTGAAGATGCAACTGAACATTTTTAACAATGTAATTACGAGTAGTGAGTTATGTTGACATGGTTTGCGTGACAGTATTCCTTTCAGAATCAGTAAAAATGCGATCTATTTAATAAATTCTTTTCAGTGTATTTTACAAGACCTGTCTCTTCCCACTCTGAAGAAAATGACGAGGTTTTCCCACAAAATAAAAGAGAGATCCAACCTCTGCAAACTGAATTTTATAAATAAACAGTACATCCTTTGCTATGTAATTTACATCGCTTTGACTGAGTCCTTTTTCCGCCATTTTCCAGATGGGAGTGAGAGGGGAGGAGTGTGGGATGGGAGGAGTAGGGAATTTCTCAGAGGGGAAAGGGTTATTAACTTATCAGTTTATTTAATTACTTAATTAATTTGATATCAAAGGTGTACTTGTATCGGCGAGAGGAAGGGGGGATGGTTTGAGGCTTCCAAATGGGTGGGGGAGGTAGAGGTGAGAGATGTGAGGGGCTTCCTCAGAAGGGTGGTTTATTCCCAGCGTGTTATAAATCAATTAACAGAACGATAGGTTAAAGGGAGGGGTGTAAATCAGTCAAGTTCCCCAGACCATATGCAAACCTCACTAACAAAACGCTCCAGAATGTACAGAACCCTACTACTTCTGTCGTCTTCCATGGAAACGGTATCTTGACACCTGTACTACGGGACCGAGACAAGCTGGCAGCGTCTTCATTACGTTCTGGGGAACATTCATTTGGGCATCCTTGGGTACAGTTGAGCACGTGCAAGACACCATAACAAGCAAGGAGTATTATAATTGTACACTGGTTGCCCACCATGTACACCGCTTCATGACGATCATGATTCCTGATGGCAATGTCGTTTCTCAGAAAGGTAATGCGCAATGTCGACAGTCCAGAGGAGTGTGGTGGAGTCTGAACCCTATCGAACACATCAGTGATTTGACTGAATATTTGATTGAATGTGGCGTCAGGGCTCATCGCCACTCTCCATAGAATTTACGCGGATTAGGTGGCTTATATAGACAGATGTGGTGTTAACTTCCTCCAGCGACCTACCATGGCCTCAGCACTTAATTCCATGAAGCATTTCAACTTTTACCCATGCAGACAGTGGACACACTGCCTATTTTGTAGGTGATTATAATTTTCCGGCTGATCAGTGTATGTATGCTTTGTGTCCTGTTTTGCCAATGGGTAGGTCTGTTTACATTGCTAATTCATGTATTACATTGAATTTATCATGCTTTTGTTTCTCGTAAATTCATTATCTTGCACCTATCCCTTGTTTATAAATTCCAGCACGTGTGAACGTTTAAGATTTTATTCATACAGACGTGCTCCATTCACTTATGTTGCAATTCGCTTATGAGTTACGTTACGTTAGCGGCGTCTCCTCGCATCTTCTGTTGGAAATTCTCAGCCGTACAAGTAAGGCATCGCAAATCCAATACTTGGAGATATATGGCGACAGAAACGCCGCCATCGTTAAGTACTGCTTGCTCCACACAAACATTCCGCTTTCCGGTTATTTAGTTCTACGAGTCGGGTGGGTTGAGGAATGTCAGAAGCTTGAAAGTGGTATGGAAGCTAGAAAACCTGAAAAGGAAACGCCAAGGCTCGATCTCGATACAGTAGGCGTCAGTGAAATGAAATGATAAGAAGACAAGCATTTCTTGTCAGATGAGTATAGGGTAATATCAACAGCAGCAAAAAGTGGTATAACAGAAGCAGGATTCATTACGAATAGGAAGATAGGGCAGAGGGTGCGTTACTGCGAACAGTTCAGTGGTAGGGTTGTTATTATCTGAATCGACCACAGACCGACACCGACAACGAGAGTTCAGATATACATGCTGATGTCGCAGCTGAAGACGAAGATGTAGAGAAAATATTTAGGATGTTAGAGGGTAATACAGTAAATAGAGGGAGGTGAAAATCTAATAGTTATGGATTGCAGGGGAAGGAGTAAAAGAAACGGTAACAGGGGAAAAGGGGCTTGTAACGAGGAATGAGAGAAGAGAAAGACTAATAAAGGTTTGCAATGCATTTCAATTAGTAATAGCGAGTACTCTGTTCAAGAATCATAATTGAAGGAGGTATACTTAGAAATGGCCGCGTGATACGGGAAGATTTCAGTTGGAATACATCATGGTCAGACAGAGATTCCGAAATCAGATAGTGGATTGTAAGCCACATCTGGAAGCAGATATGAATGCAGTTCACAATGTACCAGTGATGAAGAATAGGCTGAAGTGTAAGAGATTAGTCAGGAAGAATCAATATGCAAAGAAGTGGGATGCAGGAATACTAATGGGTGACGAGATATACTTCTAGATCTCTAAGGCTATACATATAGCGCCGGCCGTTGTGGCCGAGCGGTTCTAGGCGCTTCAGTTCGGAACCGCGCGACTGCTGCGGTCGCTGGTTAGAATCCTGCCTCGGGCATGGATGTGTGTGATGTCCTTAGGTGAGTTAGGTTTAAGTAGTTCTAAGTTCTAAGGGACTGATGACCTCAGATGTTAAGTTCCATAGTGCTCAGAGCCATTTGAACCATTTATGTGATAAAAAGTATCCGGACACCTGGCTGAAAATGACTAACAAGTTCGTGGCGCCCTCCATCGGTAATCGAATTCAGTATGGTGTTGGTCCTCCCTTAGCCTCGATGACAAATTCGACTCTCGCTGGCATATGTTCAATCAGTTGCTGAAAGTTTGTTGGGGAATGGCTGCCCATTCTTCAAAGAGTGCTGAACTGAGGAGAGGTATCGGTGTTGATCGGTGAGGCCTGGCCTCGAAGTCGGCGTTCCAAAACATCCCAAAAGTGTTTTACAGGATTCAGGTCAGGACTCTGTGCAGGCCACTCCATTACAGGGATGTTATTGTCATGTAACCTCTCCGCCACAGACCGTGCATTATGAACAGGTGCTCGAAGAAGCAGTGATCGAAATAAAAGAAAGTTTCAGGAGTGGAATTAAAGTTGAAGGTGGAAGGATATCAGTGATAAGATTCGGGGATGACATTGCTATCCTGGGTGAAAGTGAAGAAGAATTACGTGACTTGCAGAATGGTTCAAATGGTTCAAATGGCTGTGAGCACTATGGGACTTAACATCTATGATCATCAGTCCCCTATAACTTAGAACTACTTAAACCTAACTAACCTAAGGACATCACACAACACCCAGTCATCACGAGGGAGAGAAAATTGCTGAATGGAATGAACAGTCTAATGAGTACAGAATGTTACTGAGAGTAAATCGAAGAAAGACGAAAGTAATTAGAAGTAGCAGAAACGAGAACACTAAGAAACGTAACATTAGAATTGATGTCACGACGCAGTTAAAGCTAAGGAATTCTGTACCTAGACAGAAAACTAGCCAATGACAGATGGAGTTAGGAGGACATCGAAAGCAGACTAGCACTGGCAAAAACTTTATTCCTGACCAAGAGATGTCTACTAGTATTAAATACAGGCCTTAATTTGAGAAAAAAGTTCTGAGAATGTATGTTTTGAGCACAACAATGTATGTTAGTGAAACATGGACTGTGGGATAACCGTAACAGAAGAGAATCGAAGTATTTGAGATGTGATGCTATACACAAATGTTGAAAACTCGGTGGACTGATGAGGAGATTCTGCGACGAATCGGAGAGGATACGAATATGTGAAAAACACTGACAAGGAAAAGGGACAAGTTAGCAGAAGAACTGTTAAGTCATTAGGGAATGACTTTCATGGTACTAGGAGGAGCTGTAGAGGACAAAGCTGTAGAGGATGACAGAGGCTGGTATACATCCAAGTACTACTCTGAGATGAAGAGGTTGGCACAGTAGAGGAATTCATAGCGGGCCGCATCAAACCAGTCAGAAGACTGACGACTCAACTCAAAAACAAAGCAGTGTAGTGCACAAATGACAAATACATTTGTCTGCACAAATTGTACCTATAAGACACAATTTTAATACACGTTGAGCGATTACTCGTACAGTATTATCAGTATTATATTTGCAATCAGTATGCTAACTCAAATCTCTTTTGTCTTACTTCCGAAGATGCCCCAATCAGTTTCGTGGTACCGCGTTTCCTAAGTTTTTCTATATCCGAAACTTAAAATGTTAATAGCAGAATGCGGGCTTTCACGGCAGGTATTTGCGTAATTTCTGGTATTTGTATTAAGATCATGGCCCAAGATATAACTCTGTGCCTGACGTTTCGTCTTCCAAGTCTGGAGACATCGTCAGAATCTGTAATGACTGAGATAGCAGTTGCAGATCCAAACAAGATCATCTAGCAAAACTGTTTATGTATGTGTCTGTGCAATGGTCAGTTCGTAACGTCGTCAGACTGCAGTCTCAGATAGCGGAATCGCGCTGACGTACATTTATACTATGGAGCTTGTCGTGGTGAAGATATGGCGCTGCTTTTTTTTCTTTAAGCGCTAAAGCTCACAACTTGTCTAATTTGAGTTCTTCTTTTCTCCTGGACTTGTTTTTGTGCTTTTGTATTTCCATGGACTCTCTGTACATGCTAGCATAGTAATTACTAGATGTTGATTAAACCACAGTGTCATCACAAGAAGAAAACAGGACCGATCAAAACAATGGGGGGCCGAGTTAAAGGAATTGGTGACCCACAGTACTTGGAAGATGAGTTCGATCATTTAAAAACGACCTTCAGAAGAACTGTCTGCTCTGAAGAGGATAGAAATACGGCACTACATCCTAAGAGGTCTAGAGTTGATATTGAAAAAGAGCCAACTGGAGGGAAAGTTTTCCTTCCACTTGTAAAACCTGCTACGGATCGCAACAGCAATGCAAGCGGTATTGTTACAATGTTTAAACTAGCAAGAAAGCTGCGCGACGTTTTGAACTCCATAAAGGACCTACAGCTGCCTCTTGCACCAGCAGCAGTGTATAAAATCTCTTGTACTTGCTGCCAAGGCTACAAAGTAACTGCATAAAGAAGCGTTAATGTCCGCCTTAAGGAACATAAGAGCAATTGTCACCTGGGCAAGCGGGGTAAGTCACCATAGTAGATCATGTAATAGGACCTGGAATCCACCAAATTCGTTTCTCTCATGCTGTGCTTTTACAACGATCTAATAATTACTAGGCAGCTCAGGAAAACACTGAGGTATTTCAGTCCTCACATATTTGGCAGTATGCAAATAACGAAAACTTTTTTTTCGGAAGTTTTATCTGTAATGAGCAGAAGACGTACGGGGTGTCCGAAAAGACTTTCCCTGATTACATAAATTGATAACTCAGGCTAAAAGTAAGATACAAATATGACACTTGTGTCGAATTATTTACAACTATCAAAGTTTTTTTTCCGTTTTAGTTTCGCAGTATGTAAGTAGTGGATGAGGTGCAGTGCCCAAGAAGCTATGTTAACCAATCAGGAGAAGGTACAGTGTGTCCTGTTGTACCATAAGACACGATCACCAATCATAGTGCAGAGACACTTCCAGACAACATTTGGAAGGAATCCACTTGATGTCAAGAGCATTAAAGCCTAGTATGAGAAGTTCAAGAACACAGGATAGGTTGCTGACCTTCCGAGGTCTGATCGACCAAGAACCTCATCAGACAGGGTGGAAGCTGTAAGGCAGTCTTTTCTTGAAGTCCGAAGAAATCGGTGCACAAGGCCTCACGTGAATTAAAGATGCCAAAAAGCTCTCTCCATGACATTTTACACAAAAGTTTATTGTTTCGTGCATACAAAGTGCAAATCGTTCAGGCCTTGTTGCCCAATGACAGGACACTTCGATATGACTTTGCGGTCGAAATGCTATCACGTATTGAGGACGATGATGGTTATCTCAGACGAATTACCTTTTCCGACGAAGCGACCCTTTTGGTCAGTGGATTTGTGAATTGCCATAATGTACGCATTTGGGGTTCACAACCCCCTGGCGAGGTCATGGAGTGCACCAGTGGCAGTCCAAAAGTGAATGTTTGGTGCGCGCTATTGCACGATCGAATTATCGGGCCATTCTTCTTCGCTGAGGCTACCATCACATATGCAGTGTATCTGGACATGTTGCAACTGTATGCTGTTCCTCAGCTGCTTCAGTATCACCCCGATGACTTGTTTCAGCAAGACGGTGCACCGCCTCATTCGGGTTTGGACGTCCATGCCTATCTCGATATGACCTATCCTGGGCGATGGACTGATCGTGATGGGCCAACGGTTTGGCCTCCACGCTCTCTTGACATAACTCCATTACTCTTCTTTTTATGGGGTTATGTCAATGACGAGGTCTACCGAACACGTGTACCAGATCTTGAAACCCTGCGGCAACGGATAACCACAGTCGTTGATTCGATCCCTCCAGTGATGTTGGCTAATGTGTGGACGGAAATTGAATATCGCCTAGATGTGCTACGTGCTACCAAGGGTACTCATGTGGAAGTTTATTAATGTGTGAAAAAAACTTTGATAGTTTGTAAACAATTAGACACCAGTTTCATATTTGTTTCTTACTTCTAGCCTGAGTTATCAATTTATGTAATCAGGGAAAGAGTTTTCGGACACCCTGTACATCGCTATAAAGACGCCTCCCCACCGTAAACATCCACCGAAGGATTCCTCCTCCGCCGAGACTCGCGTGCCGCTGAGCGCTCGGTTTGTAAACACGGCGTTCTTTTGTTCGTCCCCACCCCTGCCTGCTGGGCCTCTCCCGCAACTCGCCACTCGCCGGCGCTGCAGGCAGGCAGGCAGGCAGACACGCGCTCGCATACGCCCTACCGAGAGCGCCGCCCTGAATAATGCAGCACCGGCAAACTCTGGCTGGACCTTCCCCACAGCACCCAGCCTACACTTCAGGGTCCGGCGCCCCTGTCTTCAACCACCGGCTGATAGCTTCCGACAGCTGACATCGGCCCTCCAGTTTGTCACATTGCGCGGAGGGCCAACTCGATTCAAATGCAGAACATTATCGAAAAATAGACATAAAATCCCACGAAGCTGTGCTCTTTGGGCGGCCGATTAGGAATCTGTCGTCGGAACTAAAAAATTCGAAAGGACGGATAATTTGGCCGATCAAAAATTATAAATTTTAGCGGATTCGACTAAAATTTCGCTATAAAATATTTAGAAGTCGCTGATAACGCATTACAAATTGAAATTTCCGTGATGAAATGTTTGATTCGATATTTTACATTTATCTGTGGAAGTCATAGTCACATTCGTCGCTTATGTCATTATCGCTTTCACCAAGGTCGCTGACCGGTTGCAACACCGACTCAAAGCAAGGCCTCGGCGCTTGTTGGTGACGTCACGTCAGCTAGGCACGGCGAACGCCAGGTCTGTTGCAGGCAGAAACGCCTAGGTGTGCTTATCACTATAAATCTCTTATTTTCGGGCAAAATGTTTGGTATTGTTTTGGATTCTGCAGTTTTATTTAGATGGAAGACTTTCTTACTATCGTAAAGCTACAAATGAAGATCATAGTTCTGTATTACTGAATCCTGTCCAGAAAAACGTAGATCAATACGAGAAGATGCTTTGCCCCATTACAAGCTTCGGAAATTTTACATTTTGTTATCGAAACTTACCCCAACCCGCTTACAATTAACTCGTTCCTTTTTTTATTTATTTAGTTTCGTTTGACATCGTCACTGGATATGTGAACTAATTTACATGTGTAAATGTCCAACTGTTGTCAGTCATTAGATTACAGTCGTTTTCAACGAAAGGAATTCTAAACAGGAAACAAAATAGCTTCATACATCGAAAATACTGCTGAGCTTAAACTTTTTTAAAGATGCACATTAGAAAAGATAAATATTCCCCTCTAGCAACTCAAAGGAGAAACTTCGTAAGATAAAAGAAATTATTTGATAAAACAAGTATCTCTCTTTTGCCTCTTCTTCTGTTCCCCACCCCATCCCCAAACGTGTACAATCGCAAGATATTTCATTAACATTCAGTGCTCCTCACACCATAGTCAACCAAGATACCTAAAGAAGAGCACTAATATGTTCACAGTTTCTCGTAAAAGCAACCCAGTACAAACATAACTTCCTCAGATTTACAAATAAGGTAAAGAAGCACGAATTCTGTTGCTGCTTGACCATGAAGTTGTTTTTGTATGTCAATCCTTAAACAGGTGGAAATTTAAGTTCAGGAGTACACTATTTGTTAAGAAGTGTAATGAATTGCCCAAGTAATTGATTGCAGAAATCTCTCAGAACACTTTCCTTTGTCACAGAGGGAGACACCACTATTATGAGTATGCCAGCAACAGACCTGGCGTTCGCCGTGCCTAGCAGACGTGACGTCACGGACAAGCGCCGAGGCCTTCCTTTGAGTCGGTGTTGCCGGTTGTCCACTGGGAGATGGCTCGAAAAGCAGATCTTTAACATCAAAAAAATGGCACTATGGGACTTAACATCTGAGGTCATCAGACTCCTAGACTTAGAACTATTTAAACCTAACTAACCTAAGGACATCACACACATCCATGCCCGAGGTAGGATTCGAACGTGCGACGGTAGCAGCAGCGCGGCTCCGGACTGAAGCGGCTGGTACCGCTCGGCCACAGCGGCCGGCCTTTAACCTCAAGTAGCACCTGTTTATCATCTTCCGTTGTTATTTACTGGAATCTCGATTTGAATGGATCCAAGGGTTCCATATGCCGATAGGCTCCATCGTTTTATCACGGCAATATTTGCATGTAATATATCTTTTCAGTAAAGGCGGATATCCTTATTCTGAGCTTCCTGCACAACTTCAGACAGGCAACCAGTCGGCAGCCGAGCAATTTTGGTTCCAGTATGTCCGATGTCGTCATCGGCTATTATTGGAGAATACTGTGAGTCCAGGTGAAGATGGGACCCGACTTTCGGGAAATATATGTTTTTTTTCACAATTCTTGATAGATACGCTTCAATTGTGGGCTCTTGTGTACAAAATTTGAATAGTTCTACAGAATTTCGCGAAAAAGACAATGGTGTTGGAGAACATTTTAGTTTTGTGAAAAAATTATTTGCCAATTTGTGAAAAAAATTACGATCAAAATTATGAATAGCTCCCCCAAGAGCTCTGCAGAATACCCTTTTGGCATTTTGTGCAGATAATAGTTTATAACGTTACTTCAGTTATAGGGAACCACTTTCACTACGTAACATACAGGAAATCGCCCTACATTCATTCATCGCTTCAAGTCTGGCGGCATACATTTCTTTCAGAATTCTTGGTGGTTATGCTTTAGTTCTAAAGTTCTCAGCAAAAAATTTTAATATTTCTGCAGAATTTCTGGAAGAAAACAATAGTACTCCGGGAAATTTTAATCCTGTAACAGTATTATTTTCCAGTTGAAAAATAAACTATCAAAATGCAAACTAACTCCCTAAGATGTTGGCAGAAAAACCTAATGGCATTTTTTTGTGCAGTTAATAGTTTATGGAACAAGTACAATAATGATTGAATCACTTTTACAGTGTAGCACTGCCGCACGGTAGGAAAATCTCCGTCCCCTAAAAAAGCTTAAATATGTTCACTTACGTACGTTTCGGCTCCTTACTTACACTGTCAAGGTAGTATTAGAGCCGTTTAGAAAAGTGGATCCATGCAGAGGAAATTCTGTAGCCAATGATTTCGGTTAATATCGGTAGCAAATGAAAGTCGTTATACGTCATTACACCGGTAAAAATGTTTTAAATATAGCTACTGGAGTGATAGCCATCTCATGTTTTCCTCACAACTGTGCAGGATCGCTGTTATATGTTAATCAAGCCACACGGAAAGAATGCAAAAAGTGTGTTGTTGCCCGATTCGGTGTTTACTAGCAACTTTCACGGTACGTATTACATCAACTTCAGACTGGAGTGCCACCGTAGCACTGGAAAAGCAGAGTCCAGTGCAATCTACACTAGATTCCATGGTACTTAAGTCGGAACGCGCACCTTATTTCTTTTTTTTTTATTCTCTGTTGGTTTTGAAGCGGGTTGTCCCAATGTGCGGTGCCGCAACAATTCCGTTTATCAACGTATTATGAATTTTGCGCACAACTCTGTGAGAACCCTGCATTGCTTCCGGGAAAGGAAACATGTTACATGTATCCAATCTGCGTACCTAATATGCTTTTAGTGGACATATTTTTGAAAACATTGTAGGGACTCGTAGTTTAGTCCTGTGAACTGCAGGGTAGCGGATCGGATCATCGTTGGATCATTTGTTTCTCTGACTGCTTTTTAACTTACAAGGGAACCTCCGCATCGCACCCACCTCAGATTTAGTTATAAGTTGGCACAGTGGATAGGCCTTGAAAAACTGAACACAGATCATTCGAGAAAACAGGAAGAAGTTGTGTGGAACTGTGAAAGAAATAAGCAAAATATACAAATGAGTAGTTCATGTGCAAGATAGGCCACATCAAGGATGATCTGAGGTCAGGAGCTCCGTGGTCACGTGGTCAGCGTGAGCAGCTGTGGAACGACAGGTCACTGGTTCAAGTCTTCCCTCAAGCAAAAACTTTTAATTTTTTTTATTTTCAGACAATTATCAAAGTTCAGGCACTCTCACATAATCAACTTCACTCTCCAAAATTCCAGGACATGTTCAGATTTGCTTGGACATATGCAGGATTTGACGGTCTACACATCGAAAAATTTGAAAAAGTTAAAAACATATGTTTTGACAGAGCACAGGGAAAACTGTGCGACTGTGAAACTGTTGCATTCATTTGTTGCAGTTTACGTGACTAACTCTTATGTTTTCATCACTTTTTGGGAGTGGTTATCACATCCACAAGAAAACCTAATCGGGCATGGTAGAAGAATCTATTTCCCCTTTCGCCAAGTGTACAAGTTAGGTGGGTCGACAACATATTCCGGTCATGTGACGCACATGCCGTCACCAGTGTCGTATAGAACATATCAGACGTGTTTTCCTGTGGAGGAATCGGTTGGCCTATGACCTTGCGATCAAATGTTTTCGGTTCCCATTCGGGAGGCACGTCCTTTCGTCTACTAATCGCACGGTTTTGCGGTTCGGTCACAAAACACAGACACTAAACTTATTTCAGTGAACAGAGACGTCAATGAACGAACGGACAGATCATAACTTTGCGAAAATAAAGAAAAACTCATCAGTTGAGGGATGGCTTGAACCAGGGACCTTTCGTTCTGCAGCTACTCACGCTAACCACGGGACGACGGCGGTCCTGAGCTCACGGCATACTGGATGTTGCCTATCTTCGCATGGACTACTCAGTTTGTATATTTTGCTTATTTTTTCATAGTTCCACACAACGTCTTCCGGTTTTCTCGATTGATCTGTGTTCAGTTTTTCAAGGCCTATCCACTGTGCCAACTTACAGGGTTACTACAAATGATTGAAGCGATTTCACAGCTCTACAATAACTTTGTTATTTGAGATATTTTCACAATGCTTTGCACACACATACATAACTCAAAAAGTTTTTTTAGGCATTCACAAATGTTCGATATGTGCCCCTTTAGTGATTCGGCAGACATCAAGCCGATAATCAAGTTCCTCCCACACTCGGCGCAGCATGTCCCCATCAATGAGTTCGAAAGCATCGTTGATGCGAGCTCGCAGTTCTGGCACGTTTCTTGGTAGAGGAGGTTTAAACACTGAATCTTTCACATAACCCCACAGAAAGAAATCGCATGGGGTTAAGTCGGAAGAGCGTCGAGGCCATGATATGAATTGTTGATCATGATCTCCACCACGACCGATCCATCGGTTTTCCAATCTCCTGTTTAAGAAATGCTTCTGCTTTAGCCTTTTCCGTAAGATTTTACAAACCGTCGGCTGTGGTACGTTTAGCTCCCTGCTTGCTTTATTCGTCGACTTCCGCGGCTATGCGTGAAACTTGCCCGCACGCGTTCAACCGTTTCTTCGCTCGCTGCAGGCCGATCCGTTGATTTCCCGTTACAGAGGCATCCAGAAGCTTTAAACTGCGCATACCATCGCCGAATGAGGTTAGCAGTTGGTGGATCTTTGTTGAACTTCGTCCTGAAGTGTCGTTGCACTGTTATGACTGACTGACGTGAGTGCATTTCAAGCACGACATACGCTTTCTCGGCTCCTGTCACCATTTTGTCTCGCTGCGCTCTCGAGCGCTCTGGCGGCAGAAACCTGAAGTGCGGCTTCAGCCGAACAAAACTTTATGCGTTTTTCTACGTATCTGTAGTGTGTCGTGAGCATATGTCAATGAATGGAGCAACAGTGAATTTATGAAATCGCTTCAATCATTTGTAATAGTCCTGCATAACTAAATCTGAGGGGGGTGCGACGCGGTGGTTCCCATGTTAGTACTCACCTTTCAATGATAAGGAGATTTGCAAGAAACAAGACGTGGTTTACATTCCACGTTGAAATGTACGCTCCCATCCATGGTTGGATAAATGAGTTACCTTAGGCCCATGCAAGTCACCAAAGTGGCATGCAGTTGAATAAGTTGCAGGTATTGAACCATACTAAGCTATTATTATTAACAGGTATATTCAAGAACATATCGAAAGATAGTATGTTTGCAGACTGATGGGTATACAGCACATGTCAAGCATGACATCGAATTTACTCTCTCATGCACTAGTCAAAAACGCTTATATATAGGGTAAAAATACGTAACGTTGTGATATTAAGGATTGTAAATGAGAAATCAAAATAGTTCCATCTTCTAAAATTGTATATTTTACGCGTAAGAACTCATTACATTGCTGTACTAGCCTATGATGAAGAAAAATCAAGAAATACAAAACTGTTGAATATATGAAACGTGCTTAATTGAAGGAGAACTTTCCTTTTAATTGGTACTCTTCAGTTAACACGATTTCCACTCATTTCCATAATCAACGTCACTGAAACTAGGTGCACAAATACTCCACCTAAATTCAGTAGCATCAGGTGAAATAAACGTGACAACTATCATGGAACCATCGCAGACACAAACAACACAGGATCAGAGCACTTTTAGTCGTATTACAGCTGTAGCTGTCGATGCAAATGGCGCAGATGGCACCATTTCCCTCCTTCTTTTACCTCCGTTTTTCTCTTCTCTGTTCACCACCAGCTGAGGGCGTTATATTCTCAGGTAAATTTAAGACTGCTGTCTATCAAAGGCTGTCATCAGATGGTGTGAGTATTTTACCTGAAATGGACGGCTCATGCCGATCATCAGGAGACCTACATGCTTCTTCCACAGACGAGTTGGAGGTGTTGTGACAGATTCATCGGGAACTTCTTCAGCAATAAGAAAAAATGCTGTTTTGTTGAATGAAGATATGACGTTCCTGTACGAAACTGCCTTCAGGAAAGCAGTATTGAATAGTGCATGGCCGGCCTCTGTAGCCGAGTGGTTCTAGGCGCTTCAGTCCGGAACCGCGCTGCAGCTACGGCCTCAGGTTCGAATCCTACCTCCGGCATGGGTGTGTGTGATGTCCTTAGGTTAGCTAGGTTTAAGTAGTTCTAAGTTCTAGGGGACTGATGACCTCAGATGTTACGTCCCATAGTGCTTAGAGCCATTTGAATCATTGAAATAGTGCATGACAATCATGAAAACCAGGTATGAGGAAAGGTCTACCTTCTTGAAAGCCTGTGCCTATTTCTGGGACTGAAACAATGGACGATATCACATGGTATTGTGACAATGACAATTTCTTACTTGGATGCAATTTCCAATGTGTCTGGTGTCACCAGGCTTACATGTAAATCCATCACAATCGTTGATCTCTATATACGAAGGCCTCAGAAAAATTCAGTGAAAAAAATTAAGGAAAACTTCAGTGTCAGTCGATCCGCTCCATGACAGGGCCATTGAGACCTTAGGAAGGGTACCATGAGCAGAAAATCCATTTTTTCCTGTGCACACGCTTAGAGCTGGAGCCATTGTTCCCGGAATGGATACAAAATCTGAGAGTAGTTGAGGTTTTCTTAAGCGTTCATTTCAGTAAAATTGTATTTAAATGCTGCTATAATGATTAAGAGTATAGGTATGTTCCATAGTTTACCCAACTGCATAGAAGTATGTGATTAATTAGTTGAACTACGTGCCTTAACAAACTTATATAAAGAGGTTATCCCAGCAAACAGCGTGCAGACATCCATGCAATTTCTTGAGGATGGTTGGAACTAAGTGTAGAACGCCCATCTTACATTAGAGCAACGAAAATTCCGCGGAATTATGTATATATATCCTACAATAGGCTTTTGTATTTTTGTCAAGGACATAATTTCCCGGAATCACAATAAAACCACTTCACATCCGCCATCTCTGATCAAGGGTTCCCGAGAGTTTTCCTTGTTTGTATGGTAAATGTTGCAAATTGTATTCCAAGTGAAACTTCCAGGCAGATTAAAACTGTGTGCCGGACCGAGACTCGAACTTGGGACCTTTTCCTTTCGAGGGCAAGTGCTCTACCAACTGAGCTACCCAAGCACGACTCACGCCCCGTCCTCACAGCTTTACTTCTGCCAGCACCTCGTCTCCGTCCGGCACACAGTTTTAATCTGCCAGGAAGTTTCATATCAGCGCATACTCCGCGGCGGAGTGAAAATCTCATTCTGTATTCCAAGTATTCCCAAGTGCGGTTCCCTTGTTCCCACTACCAGCTTTCCTGCTATTTGGTTGAAAAGAAACAGCCTATTGTAGATCAGATCTCTCATAGCCAACTGTACCTGAGATCCCCATCTGGCCATAGCTTCTCTGTGATTTCTCTAAATCGCTTAGCGCAAATACCAGGATAGTTCCTTTGACATGGGAACGGCAGATTTTCTTCCCCATATTTCTATAATCCCTCCCCCCATGAAAACATAGTCGTCAACAGGACGTTAAACAATAAGGACCGTAACCACCTCCTCCAACTCTACGTTCAGGGATAGAGACTAAAAAGTATCAAAGTAAGGAATATTTCAGTAATATTTTTGGACAAACCACGCATAATTTCCATCCCCACCACTTGTGCTTCATCATTTACAACCAACTTATAGTTTAGCTAACACACTAAATACCTCATAATGCCAGAAGCTGGATGTGCTGTGAATACGACATCTTGCTCATCATGTGCTCTGTGAATTTGTTTTCACACGAGACAGATGCTGCATCGTTCACCCCAGATCATATAAAATGATATATTATCCCCTTGAGGCTAACGGGCTACTTGACAATTCAAACACCGTACACATCGGAAAACGTTATTTCTTAAGTTCCTGAACTCATCAATGGCCTCGCCTATTGCTTACAGTTGGAAGACCAGGGCATTTCTGTTGGATAGTTTACTTTACCTGTTGCTGAATGACAGTTAAATGTCGACAATCAAACAATGTGTTAAGTTACTCGGGACACATAAACACCGAGGTTACGACTGAGATGGTCCCCAGACATAAAAAGAACACAAATTACTTTTTTAGTCATGATTGCATAACTATACAATTATACAATAAAAAAATATGAACCTGAAAAGAGCACACAACAGATCAATGAATAAAGGAAGACTCAGAACGAAACATCGTCAGGTGTGTGAGCTCCAATGAAGTAACTCGATACTGAAACAACACACGAGTGGTTATGGAAAGCAAGAAAAAGATCGCAGAAACTGGCTTTCAAGTGTGTGAAACAAGTAGATCAAATTACTAAGACTAGGAATGCAAAGGGAGAATGAACTCATCTTCACCCACTACATCGCTATTTATGCACCACGAGTCCACATACGAAATGTGGTGTTAGTGTGACTGTAGCTGGGCTGAGCCAATGTGTGGTAACCGCGAATCGCGGATCTCATCATCCTCCTGATTACTCGTCGCGGATGCAGAATTAAACTTTCTAACCTTGGCAGGACGCTAAGTCAATGAAAACACGTACGAGTGTAGAGTCACACAACAAAACCACCAAATGGAAGCTCGAATAAGATTATGGAATGCCAGACTCAACTTTCATAGCCTTCCTTCAGACCTCAGGTCGGCAGCGAGCACAATCTTTTGTAGCCAGTCCCAGAAATGGCCTAGTGCTCTTGCTATAAAGGATCTGCAAGTCCATTCACTAGCATGCGCTATCACGCTAAAATGTATCCGCCAATGAGATACGTGTATATGGAAATGACAGACGAATGTTGCTCTTTTCACACATCCAGACTTGTTTGTCGGAAATTTTACAAATTTTGTTGGGCTGCGTAAAGCTTTTCCGCGAGAAGGGCAAAGTTAGGAAATTTGCAGATACAAAGGCTATACATTTTACTCAAGGAAACCTCTCTGCAACCCACACAGAGCTGGATAGCGGGCAATGGACAGTTGAAGACTCCACCAAAAGTTTACTAATAAGCAGTGTTATCTCCCCTTTCCAACAGTGGTTTCCTGTTCTACTATTGTGTACACCAGACTTCCTTTCCGCCGCTCACTGTCCATGGGAGCTGAGCCAGGAGGATAATAACTGAAAAGCTCGCTCGACCGTCCGTGTGTTCCCCTACAGTCAGATCTGCAGTCTGAATGACAAGCAACTCTCGCAGAGCATGAGAGAGTTTCACCTGATTTCACGCTAGCGAAAAGGATTTCCCCTAAGCGAGGACAGATGCATTTGGGAGAAACTACTACAGGAATGAAGTGTTAGAATACGAGGTGCGACAATAAAGCGATGAGACTGATTCTCTTTGCAAGATGTGGCAACCCTGCAGGTTTGCGTAAGCACAAAATCTTTGACCTTGGTCTATAAGCTGCTCCTTGTCCAAGCGGCACATCGATGCAACTGCTCAGTTGTGAGTCGTGCTGTAATAAGTTAACACGTGTTTATGTCTCTCGTCACGGAAATGGAACCGCATAATATTGTGCAACGGTATACCATTTCTTTTTGCGTTAAATTTGGTGGAAACACGACGACGACTTACGGTAAGCTTCAGAAGGCTTTTGGAGAGAAGGTTATGTCAAGAGCTCATGCTTTTCTTTGGTATAAAATGTTTAGTGAAGGCATGTCAAAGTCATAAGTGAAATGCATGCTTATGTGCTTCTTTGATTCCAAGGGAATTGTTCATAAAGAGTGGGTGCCTCCTGGAAGAAAGAATTTTTGAAACACTTCGTAAAAGAGTTCTTTGTGTCCATGCCAACATTGCTGATAATTGGATTCTGCATCACTATAATGCGCCATCTCATACTGCTCTGCCAGTACAGCAGTTTTTAACCTCAAAACAAATTTCAGTACTATCACAGCCACCTTATTCACCAGATATCTGTCACGACAGAGCATCGAGTGACATTATACTGAGTGCACTATCCGAAAATTACCTCGAGCAATTAAACAGAGAACCGACTCGTGGAGATAACATCTTGGACCTACTGACAACAAACAGACCCGAACTTTTCGACTCTGCATGTACAGAACAGGGAATCAGTGATCATAAGGTCGTTGCAGCATCCCTGAATATGGAAGTTAATAGGAATATAAAAAAAGGGAGGAAGGTTTATCTGTTTAGCAAGAGTAATAGAAGGCAGATTTTAGACTACCTAACAGATCAAAACGAAAATTTCTGTTCCGAAACTGACAATGTTGAGTGTTTATGGAACAAGTTCAAGGCAATCGTAAAATGCGTTTTAGACAGGTACGTGCCAAGTAAAACTGTGAGGGACGGGAAAAACCCACCGTGGTACAACAACAAAGTTAGGAAACTACTGCGAAAGCAAAGAGAGCTCCACTCCAAGTTTAAACGCAGCCAAAACCTCTCAGACAAACAGAAGCTAAACGATGTCAAAGTTAGCGTAAGGAGGGCTATGCGTGAAGCGTTCATTGAATTCGAAAGTAAAATTCTATGTACCGACTTGACAGAAAATCCTAGGAAGTTCTGGTCTTACGGTAAATCAGTAAGTGGCTCGAAACAGCATATCCAGACACTCCGGGATGATGATGTCATTGAAACAGAGGATGACACGCGTAAAGCTGAAATACTAAACACCTTTTTCCAAAGCTGTTTCACAGAGGAAGACCGCACTGCAGTTCCTTCTCTAAATCCTCGCACAAACGAAAAAATGGCTGACATCGAAATAAGTGTCCAAGGAATAGAAAAGCAACTGGAATCACTCAATAGAGGAAAGTCCACTGGAGCTGATGGGATACCAATTCGATTCTACACAGAGTACGCGAAAGAACTTGCCCCCCTTCTAACAGCCGTGTACCGCAAGTCTCTAGAGGAACGGAGGGTTCCAAATGATTGGAAAAGAGCACAGGTAGTCCCAGTCTTCAAGATGAGTCGTCGAGCAGATGCGCAAAACTATAGACCTATATCTCTGACGTCGATCTCTTGTAGAATTTTAGAACATGTTTTTTGCTCGCGTATCATGTCATTTCTGGAAACCCAGAATCTACTATGTAGGAATCAACATGGATTCCGGAAACAGCGATCGTGTGGGACCCAACTCACCTTATTTGTTCATGAGACCCAGAAAATATTAGATACAGGCTCCCAGGTAGATGCTATTTTTCTTGACTTCCGGAAGGCGTTCGATACAGTTCCGCACTGTCGCCTGATAAACAAAGTAAGAACCTACGGAATATCAGACCAGCTGTGTGGCTGGATTGATGAGTTTTTAGCAAACAGAACACAGCATGTTGTTATCAATGGAGAGACGTCTACAGACGTTAAAGTAACCTCTGGCGTGCCACAGGGGAGTGTTATGGGACCATTGCTTTTCACAGTATATATAAATGACCTAGTAGATAGTGTAGGAAGTTCCATGCGGCTTTTCGCGGATGATGCTGTAGTATACAGAGAAGTTGCAGCATTAGAAAATTGTAGCGAAATGCAGGAAGATCTGCAGCGGATAGGCACTTGGTGCAGGGAGTGGCAACTGACCCTTAACATAGACAAATGTAATGTATTGCGAATACATAGAAAGAAGGATCCTTTATTGTATGATTATATGATAGCGGAACAAACACTGGTAGCAGTTACTTCTGTAAAATATCTGGGAGTATGCGTGCGGAACGATTTGAAGTGGAATGATCATATAAAATTAATTGTTGGTAAGGCGGGTACCAGGTTGAGATTCATTGGGAGAGTGCTTAGAAAATGTAGTCCATCAACAAAGGAGGTGGCTTACAAAACACTCGTTCGACCTATACTTGAGTATTGCTCATCAGTGTGGGATCCGTACCAGATCGGTCTGACAGAGGAGATAGAGAAGATCCAAAGAAGAGCGGCGCGTTTCGTCACAGGGTTATTTGGTAACCGTGATAGCGTTACGGAGATGTTTAATAAACTCAAGTGGCAGACTCTGCAAGAGAGGCGGTCTGCATCGCGGTGTAGCTTGCTCGCCAGGTTTCGAGAGGGTGCGTTTCTGGATGAGGTATCGAATATATTGCTTCCCCCTACTTATACCTCCCGAGGAGATCACGAATGTAAAATTAGAGAGATTAGAGCGCGCACGGAGGCTTTCAGACAGTCGTTCTTCCCGCGAACCATACGCGACTGGAACAGGAAAGGGAGGTAATGACAGTGGCACGTAAAGTGCCTTCCGCCACACACCGATGGGTGGCTTGCGGAGTATCAATGTAGATGTAGATGTAGATATCGCTCTGTGCGACTTTTTTCTATTTCCAAGAGTCAAAATGGCGGTCACAGGACACCATTTTCAACAACACAAGGTATCCAGAAAGCTGTGACGAGGGTCTTGAAGGATATTACAGAAGATGAGTTCCAGAAATGTTACCATCAATGCAGAAGCGCTGGAAGAAGTGTGTGCAATCAGAATGGAACTGCTTTGAAGAAGACAACACTAAACTTGACTAAAACGGTACGAAACATTTTTTTTTAACATCAGTCGCATTACTTTATTGTCGCACCTTGTAGCTACAGAGAAGTGGATAACCCACGTTGCTGCATGCTATCACATAACTACTCAAGTAATGAAGGGGTAATACGGGTGAAAAAGTGACAGGTAAAAACGAATCGGAAAGTAAATGAGGCAAGAGAGCCTATTACGCAAATATGATGCAGTGTGAGGAAAAAAGCCTGAAAAGGCCGCCGCCTCACAACACCAACTTTCGACCGTCAGCTGATGTGGAAATGTCTTCTTTTTTATCCTTGCCTTACGCCGTATGATCACAGAGTCGGAATGTTAATCCGGATTTGGCACTGTAAATGGTACCAGGCGGCTAGACTGCTGACCTGAAGAGCAAACATTCTGCTGGAAGGCCGCGGGACACCACTCGCTGACCAAAATAATATCGTCTCAGGAATACTTCGGGGAAAATGGACTCAAGAGTCTTCCTGTTTCCAAAAATCTTGCGAGAATGGCGAACGATTGCCATAGCGTGGGAATCGGTCCAGCTAGCAGCGCTTTCCTGCAGAATTTGCTGATCGGTCGGTCCACAGTTACCATTCTGCTGAGACGTATGTTTCGAGCTGCCCTGCGAATGGCCGTGATGGAGGGACTTCAGCAAAAATATGGTTCAAATGGCTCTGAGCACTATGGGACTTAACTTCTGAGGTCATCAGTCCCCTGGAACTTAGAACTGCTTAAGCCTAACTAACCTGAGGACATCGCAGACATCCATGCCCGAGGCAGGATTCAAACCTGCGACCGTAGCAGCAGCGCTGTTCCAGACTGTAGCGCCTACAACCGCTCGGCAATCCCTGCCGGCCGGACGTCAGCACTGCTTCAGGTTTAGATGGGAAGCGAGAGGCTCGAGGAGTGGCAGACTTATGCCGGGACGGCAAGAGATTTGGCCATTCGGGTTTTGAGTCTTATAGGTTGTCTTTCTTAACGGCACCTGCTGCGATGGAGCACAGAGTCTACAAGCACCGCCACTGTACGGGCAATCCTGCCCGCGCCTAATGCGAGAAAGCAGCTTAGCTTAGCGTTGCACCGCCGGCTGCCATGCACGGAATTCGACTGTGGTAAGACGGCATTGCAATACGAGAGATTTGAGCAGAATCGTGGAACAGTCTGGAGAGGGATCTTTTCATTGGACAGATTGAAGTCACGGGAATTGCTAGTATTTATGCAGTCTCCACGTTCAGAGGCGCAGCAAGAGCATTCTTATTCCCTTTCTCTTAATGTGATGGTAACACTCGTGTTATTAGTTAATTAAGGTTGGGTGTAGCCGTAAAGCTATTGACTCTAAATCTTAGTTTCATTCCTTTCTCCAACAATATAATTGTAGGTTTTTTCATGTGTTTTCCTTTTGTACCTGTCAGTTTATAAACTTTAATGTACTTCCCTTTGTTTAGTGACCGACATTTCAGTTGTCCAACGAGTTCCACTAGTGGCGATCCGGTGTTATTCTGTATTAATTCATTTTTGTTAGACTGTCAGTTCATTAATTTCACTTATTGTCTTATTGAATAAATTATTTCTTGCCATACCTACGCGTTTAATTTGTAAGTTGGTAGAGGGACCTTTTTATATTCATTGCAACAAGTTCCTTCATCATTAGCTAGTGATTACTGCCATGATCAAGTCTAGTAGGATAGCAGGTTCTCTTTATGCCCACAGCTAGTACACCAAGGTGACTGTAAGTTTCATGGGGGCTCACTGCGACACTCGATCTGGCGTGTCAGGCAAAAGCACAAGTTGTCAGCCCGGGAAGAACTCGTAGAAACGGTAGTTATTTCGCAGACACGGACTTCTTGCATACTTTTAAAATATAATTTACTTCAGAGGGGCACATGCACCAAAAGTTCTCAGTTTTTATTGGGTATATTCCAGTCTCTCAACCCTTCTACAGCTGCGGAGAATGTCCTCATTCCTTATCACTCCACATAATTTTGAACATCCTTCTAAAGTACCAAATCTAGAACGCTTCCATTCTCTTCTCCCCGGTTTTCTCAAAATCCATGATCCACTGCCATTCAGAGCTGTACTTCAAACGTACATTTTCAAAAAATTATTCCCCAAATTAAGGTTAACTTTTGTTACTAGTAGAGCTATACTAGAGCTCCTGTATGCTGATGATGCTTCAATTGTTGCGAACTCCGCAGAAGAGCTGCAAGAGCTAGTATCAAGATTTAGTCACGCATGCCACCTATTATCGATGAGTGTAAACAGCAGTAAGACCGTAATTATGGTTCAGGGTACTAACACAAAGCCGAATATCACACTAGACGGCACTACTCTGCAAGTCGTAGATAACTTCTGTTATCTTGGATCTACTATAGAATCAAACATGTCTGTTGACAAGGAAATTGATGCTCGCATTGGAAGAGCTGCGACAACTTTTGGCAAATTCTCTACACGAGGCCAGCCGGAGTGGCCGTGCGGTTAAAGGCGCTTCAGTCTGGAACCGCACGACCACTACGGTCGCAGGTTCGAATCCTGCCTCGGGCATGGATGTGTGTGATGTCCTTAGGTTAGTTAGGTTTAAGTAGTTCTAAGTTCTAGGGTACTTATGACCACCGCAGTTGAGTCCCATAGTGCTCAGAGCCATTCAAACCATTTTTTTCTCTACACGTGTTTGGAAAAACAGCAAACTCTCTTTGTCCACCAAAATTCTTGTATATCAAACTTGCGTCCTCAGCATCCTTTTGTATGCATCGGAAACATGGACTACCTATGCCAAATAAGATCGTAGCCTTAATGCTTTCCACATGTGGTGCCTGAGATTCATCCTCGGAGTAACGTGCAAGGACCGAGTGACCAACGAAGCAGTGCTACCTAAAACTATCTGAACAGTATTTCAGCTATCTTGAAGCAGAGACGACTCCGCTGGCTCGGACCTGTCCACCGTATGGATCCTTACAGATCACCACGTGAGGTCATGCTTGGAGAGCTCTCTATAGCCAAAAGACCTGTAGGATGTCCTGTATTGAGGTTCAAGGACTCCTGTAAACCAGACATGGAGAGCTTTGGAATCGACACAAACAGATGGGAGGCAAGGGCTAGCATGAGATCAGAGTGGCGCTATATCATCTGGAATGAAGAAGCATGATGAAGGCTTGTTGACAGAGTGAGGCAGAAAAAGCTTGGCAATGCTACCACTGCTCCTGCCTCAGCAGCCAGATACACTTGTGACAATTGCGGCAAGAGATGGCGTGCTGCCATTGGCTTGACAAGTCATATGAAAAAATGCAACCCATAAACACACAGACACTACAACAATCAAGATGTCGTGGCCAATATAATAAGAGCTCTTTTGGTGGAGAATTCTCGCACACCTGTGAAGACTTAATTTGACCTATCTTTTCTTACGACAAGTCAGCTGGATTTTCGCTCCAAAAAATTTCTATTGTCCCTTCATATCTGCTAACGCCATGCACTACTCGCCTTCTGCATTCGTCATCCCTGCGCCAACTTATTAACTTCATTCCTCTCATGCCAACACATAGCAGCTTTGGATATCGTACTCTTCCCACAAAAATGACGACACCAAGCACAGAACTGCATCCTCCCTGGTTACCAAACCTCGCACTCTGGCACACGTACATTACCACAATAAATCCCTACATCTTCCTTCTGAAATACCAACACATTCCCTACATCCCATTCCAGCCAAACTTCAATCACCTTTTGCTGTATGCGCACAAAACCCGTGATTGATATACTTCCATATTGAAATCAATCCTCCTGTTCTTCCGTAGCGGAACGGCAGCGTTCAATCAATTGTAATTAGTATAAAACTATCAGCTAAATATACACTACTAGCCATTAAAATTGTTACACCAAGAAGAAATGCAGATGATAGACGGGTATTCATTTGACAAATATATTATACTAGAACTGACATGCGATTACATTTTCACGCAATTTGGGTGCAAAGATCCTGAGATATCAGTACCCAGAACAACCACCTCTGGCCGTAATGACGGCCTTGATATGCCTGGGCATTGAGTCAAACAGGGCTTGGATAGCGTGTACAGGTACAGCTGCCCATGCAGCTTCAACACTATACCACAGTTCATCAAGAGTAGTGACTGGCGTATTGCGACGAGCCAGTTACTCGGCCACAATTGACCAGACGTTTTCAATTGGTGAGAGATCTGTAGAATGTGCTGGTCAGGGCAGCAGTCGAACATTTTCTGTATCCAGAAACGCCCGTACAGGACCTGCAACATGCACTCGTGCATTATCCTGCTGAAATGTAGGGTTTCGCAGGGATCCAATGAAGGGTGAAGCCACGGCTCGTAACACATCTGAAATGTAACGTCCAATGTTCAAAGTGCCGTCAATGCGAAGAAGAGGTCACCGAAACATGTAACCAATGGCACCACATACCATCACGCTGGGTCTGACGAATACACGCTTCCAATGTGCGTTCACCGCGATGTCGCCAAACACGGATGCGACCATCATGATGCTGTAAACAGAACGTGGATTCATCCGAAAAAATGACATTTCGCCATTCGTGCACCCAGATTCGTCGTTCAGTACACCATCGCAGGCGCTCCTGTCTGTGATGCAGCGTCAAGGGTAACCGCAGTCATGGTCTCCGAGCTGATAGTCCATGCTGCTGCAAACGTCGTCGAAATGTTCGTGCAGATGATTGTTGTCTTGCAAACGTCCCCTTCTGTTGACTCAGGGATCGAGACGTGGCTGCACGATCCGTTACAGCCATACGGATAAGATGCCTGTCATCTCGACTGCTAGTGATACGAGGCCGTGGGGATCCAGCACGGCGTTCCGTATTACCCTCCTGAACACACCGATTCCATATTCTGCTAACAGTCATTGGATCTCCACCAACGCGAGCAGCAATGTCGGGATACGATAAGCCGCAATCGCGATAGGCTACAATCCGATCTTTATCAAAGTCGGAAACGTGATGGTACGCATTTCTCCTCCTTACACGATGCATCACAACAACTTCTCACCTGGCAACGCCGGTCAACTGCTGTTTGTGTATGAGAAATCGGTTGGAAACTTTCGTCATGTCAGCACGTTGTAGGTGTCGCCACCGGCGCCATCCTTGTGTAATGCTCTGAAAAGCTAATCATTTGCATATCACAGCATCTTCTTCCTGACGGTTAAATTTCGCGTCTGTAGCTCGTCATCTTCGTGGTGTAGCAATTTTAAGGGCCGTTAGTGTAGCTTCAGATCATAATACGAAATCCGTAACTTTCGTTCACAGCACATTGAGTTCGGAGTGCAAGGCGACGTCAGCGGTACAGGCGTGTTTACAACTAAATTCTCCGTGCAAGAAATAACTATGAAGTAAATTTCACCCATAAGTAAGTTTATGATTTAGCTGAAACGGCAGTTGGACTGATTACGGCGGAAACTGACTGACCTGCTGTCTTAAGGACGTTACGTAATCGAACGCGACGTGAAAAAAAAAAAGAACAATTATCCTCCGAAAAACGTGTTGATTAATTTAAAAAACAAAAGAAACATAATTTAAAATGAAACGTAATATTCACAACTAATAAAGCATACAGTGTGTAATACGACGCTGAATTAGTAACTACTGCTAAACCACATCACATAGAAAGCAGGCGAACGGAAAAAGAAACATAAATACTATGTCTCACTTAAACTTGTGGATTCATACTGCGGTCAGACACATACTCATAAGCTTAATGGTAGCACAGGGTCACAGTAATCACCGAAAACACGTGATAATTCACCTAAGATTAGGCAAGTGACAAGTGGCAGTTTTATGGAAGGTAGTATAAATAAGCTGCTCTGTACAATGCACCTTGACATAATATTTAAATAATATGATTTTAATACGAAGAAAGCGCTGATAAGAAATTTCAGTGAGTTGTCAATTGCCGTAATCTATACATATTACTAAATTAATGTCACCCGCAACGTTTTTCTCTCTGTTCGTGAAGGCTACTCTCAGGAACTACTGTAGTAATTTTGGTACAGTTTTCACAAAGAGATAGACTAGTGAACGAGGAAAGTTTGACTATGTAAAATACGGTATTACCACTACGTCAGACAAGTCATCCGTCAGCAGATACTTAATGCTACCTAAGAGGTGCCAGGGGAGAAGGACTGCCGGTTATTACTAAATTACGCAGCACACAGGACTGATTTCAGTGAATATGGATAAAGTAACAAGTTCCAACACATAGCTCTAACTGAGTATCAAGTGAATTATCAGAAACACTGGTTGTAACCGAACGACCGAATGATTCAGGTTCACAACCGGGCTCAGTCGTATCTGAAGTTGCAGAAGCCATACTGTCGTTTCCATTGCAGACGTGTAGCAGCAGCTACAGTCGTCGTCTTCAGTTCAGTTATTATGAACAAGGCTACCCTCGTTTAAACGTCTCTCGAGTGCTTCAGTACAGGCTCGAACGTCTTTAACAGGCCAACGTCCATCACAGTATTCGACCTAGCGAACAAGCGCACGTCTCTTCTTGTTGCCTGGTGGCACAGCTGTCTCCTGCATCTCGCCTCGCATCGTCACCACCAAAAATCACAATTCGAATACGACGACGCCTACCTGACCATTCGTTTCATGCAAACACTTTTAATAGCGTTTATAAGGGTACAGCAAACGTTTCAATTAATAGTTTGATATCCTTGACAGTTTGATTTTATAAATAGTTACCAATTTATACTCTTATATTACATATTTACTCAAACTATAAAAGTGGTTAATAGATGTCTCTACTGAGTAAGTTTACTCATAAGACTGTACTATTTATGTTACAGAATAAATAAATAATAATAGATGAACAGAGCCATGATGTAAAACTTCTCCATTCCCACTCTTTTCTATCTGTTTCGAACAGCTTACTTCTGTATACTCAACATCACCTTTCCCATCCCACGTCGTCTCCCAAACCCCCGTAAAAGCTCTTGTACTTATAGCTGAATCACAATGGCTGTAAATTACTAATCGATCCTCAATCTGTTACATATACGATATTGCCAACCACCATCACCGCATCAAATACATTCAACGTTGAAAGACATCAGTTTCTGTGGTGTGCGTACTGTAAGACCTTCAGTACACACACCATCAGATTATTTGACCTATCGCTCTAACGAAGTAGGCGAGTGTCAGCAATATGTCTCCTGGTCTTATTGTGGCGTGTTTATCTTCCGCCATTAGGTCAGACGATAGAAATGCCACTTGCACGCTTTCAGTAGCAGATTGACGGTGACCAACTTTAAACAGAACTTGATTAATTTTCACACACATTTATTAAAATAATAACAAGCATAAGAATTACTTAACTTGGTTCAGGATGCTGTTTGCAATTGACAATCTGAAGCTCCTTTGGTATTGGTACATTAATCTTTTTCTCACATATATCTCTGATACTTGACAAAAGTGTCTACACATTTATCTTCATGGCTATGTACAGGAATATGGTAATCTTATTAGGCGCAGACTGAAACTTGACTATAGACTGGTACAGAAAAATGTAGAAGTCGTACAGACTGGTACAGACTAATGCCAACTGGTTAATAGGAGGTCTGTACACTCTTTATAATACATCGTGCGTTCATGTATCACTGCGCGAGTATGATCCGCAAGGAGAAAAGGTTCTCCATTAGCAGCAATTTCATTGGCTGCGTTACATATTAATACGCGCATCGGCGGAAGCAGAATTTGGTCCGTCTCTATGGCAGCGCCATCTCGTAGCGCGGAGACAGACGAGCGCTGTGTCTGCGCTGTTGTGCTTAGCGGGGCGCGCTTTAGTGGGAAAGTTGTGTACGCTCTGACTACGCAGAACTACGTACACAACAGTTTCATTTGTCTCGTCATAAAAAATCGATTTCTATTTTTTATAGAAACTGAAGAACGTCATAGATATTTCAACTTAGAATTAACACTTTAAGTGCTTTAAATCATTGTTGTTTGTTTCATAGATCTCTGAAAATCTAACTCATCGCTCTTCTGGAGCATGTAATATTATAATAATAAGAATAATAAACAGTATGTTATTTACAGAAGAGTGTGGAAGAACAATAGACTGATGGCGTAAGGAACGGATAAGTACTTTAACGAGTCACCGAGAAAAAGTATCAAATAAAGAAACCTATGCATTGAATGGTAAGGCAAGTATTACAACATGAGTCGTACCAGGATTGTAAATGATTATATCACACTGTTGACAATGTCCAGTTCCAAAGCTATACTGAATTGAAGAGGATGATTGGCAAGTGAAACTATTATTGAATAGTAACATATCATAGAATGATAATCGAAAATAGATAGGATAATTAATGGACAATTTACATGATAAATACGAAGGCATGTACGTTAATGATTTCCCTTGACGCTCATCTTAGAAACCGAAAACGACAAAACTTTACACCGTCGTTAGTCATTGTCTACGTAACTCTCACATAGGAACACTCACGTATTACTCTATATGCAACATTCAACACCTCCCTTAGGAAAGTCGGCAGCCTATCAAAAAAGCCACTTTGTGACTTACAGCCTCATCACTGAAAATAACAACGCAAATGTAGTTAAAGGAGGCAACGAAAATACTGTAACAGAGTGGCAGTCTGGTACTGCTAACATTAATGAATACCAGCGTGATGTGGTAACAGTTCACTACCGTTGCCGTGAATAAGCGGTTCAGAAGTGGGGTGAAAGTGTATACGTAGACAATGTAATCAAAAGGTCGTCAGTTGGTCGAACATTTCGTACTACGGATGTGATTCGTAAAGAATCATCGTGATACTCAAATTCTGAGCCAGGGGTCTCTAGCCTTAGAAAAAAAGTATTTGAAATAACCCAAGGAAGAAAACATTAATGTCGCATTGAAAGAAGATTATGTTGAAAAATAGGGTTTTGTAGCCAACGCGAATAAAACCAACTTACTTTGAGAAGATTGTTGGAGAACGAGCTCGTGAGGGGACGCCATAGATATCCTGGCAACAAACAGACCTGAACTTACCAGATCAGTTAATACAGAGGAAGGAATCAGTGATCATACGGGTTGTGATAGTATCTATGACAACGGATCTGATAAACAATGTTAAGAAAGGTTGGAAGATATTCTTGTGTAGTGAGATTGACAGACACAAATTTTAGAGTCAGCATCAAATATTCGGTGGTGCCGACGAAGATGTGCAAAGTAAATGGAAAAAATTCAAAGGAATCGTGCTATATGGCCTAGACTAGTTCGTTCCGAGTAAGGTCTTAAGGGATGGACCCACCATGGTTTAATAGCCGTGTTAGAAAACTGTTACGTGGACAAAGGGAAATTCATCTCAGATTCAAGAGAAATGAAATATAGCAGATTAACAAAAGATGAACGAAGAGAAAATGACCGTGAGGACAACAAAAGAGAGAAGCGTTCAATGACTTTGAAAGCAAAAGTTTTTCAGCTGATCTGAGCAAAAACCCTAAGAGAATTTGGTCGTACGTGAAATTAGTAAGTGGCTCAAAATCGTCTACTCATTCACTCAGTGACCATTCTGACACCAGAACGGAAGATAACATAGAGAAGGCCGAAATACTGAATTCAGCTTTCCAAAATTGTTTCACCGCGGAAGTTCGTAACACGGTCCGTCCTTTCACCCGTCGTTCGAACGCCGAAAGGCAGATATTGAGATAATCGATCAGGGAATAGGAGAACAGCTATAATCGCTTAGCAGTGGAGAGGCGTAAAGGCCAGATGAGACATCTATATGATTGTACGAAGGTTATGTGAAAGAACATGCTTCGCTTGTAGCAGTAATTTATCGTAAATCGCTTCAGCAACGACGGGTACCTAGCTACTGAAAAGCGCAGGTCATTCGCGTTTCTAAGAGGAGCCGTAGGACAGATGCGCACAATTATAGACTTATATCGTTAACTTCAATCTGTTTTAGAATTATGGAACATGTTTTATGCTCAAGAATTATGAGGTTCTAGGAAAAGGAAAATCTCCTCTATAAAAATCAATACAGATTACACAGTCAGAGATCCTGTGAAGTTCTGCACCCTCTGTTCCTCCATGAGATTCGCAGAGCCGTATGTAATGGTGCTCAGGTCGATGCCTTGTTCTTTGACTTCAGGAAGGCATTTGACACCGACCTGCACTGACTGGGTTCAAGACTTTCTTGCAGACAGAACTCAAAACGTCTCTCTTAACGAGACAAAATCGACAGATGTGAAGGTAATTTCCGGAGTACGCCAAGGAAATGTGTTAGGGCCGTTACTGTTTACATATATACAAACGATCTGGTATAAAGGCCATTCACAGAGGAGCCGGTTGTCTATAACAATGTAGAAACGCTACAAAATAGTAACGATGTAATGACCTCCAGAGAACTGATGAATGGTGCAGGCTCTGGAAGTTGACCTGAACGCAAATAAATATAACACGTTGCGTATACACAGGACAAGAAATCCACTGCTGTATAGTTACACTATTAATTACAAACGGCTGGAAACAGTATCCGACGTAAAATATGTATGAGTAACTATCCAGACCGACCCTAAGTGGATGAGCACATAAAACAAATAGTGAGAGAAGCAGATATCAGGATTAGGTTCATAGGACGAATCTTAAGGAAAATATAACTCATCCTCGAAGGAAGTGACTTATAAAGCCCTTGTTCAACCGGTTCATGAATATTGTTCATCCATCTGGGATTTCCACCACGTAGGACTAATAGAAGCGAGAGAGAACATCCAACGGAGAGCGGCATGGTTCGTCACGGCGGCGCCCAACAAACTCCATTAGCAGACGTTATAAGAAAGGTGTTGTGCATCACGGAGAGATTTGTTGTTGAAATTTCGAGGGAGCACTTTCCGGAACAACATATTACTTCCCCCCACATACGTCTTGCGTAATGACCATGAGGAGAAGATTGGAGAAACTGGAGCAAATACTGAGGCTTACCGACAACCATTCTTTCCACGTGCTGTTCGCGACCGGAAAAGAGTTGGAGGGCTGTGTTAATGCCACAAAAAGAATTCTCCGCCACACACCATAAGGCGCCTTGCGAAGTATGATGTAGGTGGTTTCAGAAAAAACCGTGTTGCATTAGTTATTGAACGCTCCCTAGTTGTTACTCCTACGCACATGACACATTTGGGCAGAAGATCTAATTATGTGCATATATGAGCTTTATGTCATTTCTGCCTTTCTGGAGTTGTAATTTTTGTAGCTAGCAGTGTATGTTAGCTAGAAGATGCGTTGCAAATGCATAAACTGTGAAAGAAGAAATTAAGGATGTTTATCAATAAACGTGAACTTCGATACGATCATCTACATCTACAATATTACTCTGCAATTTACAGTTACTTGCCTGGCAGAAGGTTCTTCAAACCACCTTCAGACTATTTGTCTATCGTTCCACCCATTGACAGTGAATGTAAAAAACGAACACATAAATATCTCTGTACGAGCTCTGATTTCTCTTACTTTATTATGATGGTTATATCTCACTATGTACTCGCATTAACAAAATATTGTCACATTCGGAAGAGAGAGTTGGAAATTGAAATTTCTTTACTACATTTCCCCGCAACGAAATACGCCTATGTTTTAATGATTGCCATTGCAACTCGCATAGCATAACCGTGACACTCTCTTTGCTACTTCGGGATAATAAAAAACGATTTGCCTTTCTTTGAGCTTTTTCTAGGTCCTCCACCAATCCTATCTGGTAAGGATCCCATACAACGATACTACGGCAGAGGAAGGATAAGCGAAGTGTAGGCAGTCTCTTTCGTAGATTTGCTGCTTCTTCTAAGTGTTCTGCCAACCAAACGCAGTCATCAGTTCGTGTTTTCCACAAAATTATGATTGTAATTGTTCCAATTTAAGTTGATCGTAATGGCTTCCCCAGGTATGTAGCTGAATTGACACCCTTTAAATTTCTATGATTGATCGTGTAATCGAAATTTGACGGATTTCTCTTTGTACTCAAGTGGATGACGTATCACTTTTCGTTATTCAGAGACAATTGCCCCATTACTTACAATACAGATATTTTGACCATCAGGTGACTTTACTAGACGGTAAGCCGGCCGAAGTGGCCGCGCGGTTCTGAAGCTGCAGTCTGGAACCGCGAGACCACTACGGTCGCAGGTTCGAATCCTGCCTCGGGTATGGATGTGTGTGATGTCCTTAGGTTAGTTAGGTTTAACTAGTTCTAAGTTCTAGGGGGCTAATGACCTCAGCAGTTGAGTCCCATAGTGCTCAGAGCCATTTGAACCATTTTTCTAGACGGTAAACAAATGCATCACATGCAAATATCCTAAGAGAGTCGCTCAGAGTGTTCTTCTAAATCGTTTTCATACATTAGGAACAGCAGAGAATATATTACACTTCCTTGGGGAACGCCAGATATCACGTCTGTTTTACTTGGCTTTCTGTCGTTTACTTTGAGACAGGAATCCCGAATACAGTCGCACAACTGAAGCGATACACCATACACACGGAGTATAGAAGTCTCTTGTGACGAACTGCGTCAAAAGCCCTCTGGAAATCTAAAAGTATGGATCCAATCTGAGATCCTCTTCCGTTAGCGCCGGCCGGAGTGGCCGTGCGGTTCTAGGCGCTACAGTATGGAACCGAGCGACCGCTACGGTCGCAGGTTCGAATACAGCCTAGGGCATGAATGTGTGTGATGTCCTTAGGTTAGTTAGGTTTAATTAGTTCCAAGTTCTAGGCGACTGATGATCTCAGGAGTTAAGTCGCATAGTGCTCAGAGCCATTTTTCTTCCGTTAGCACACATTAATTCGTGCAAATAAAGAGCTAGTTGTCAATAGACCATTACCTTCGAAGTAATTCGTAATGTTCGGCACAGTATATATGTCTAGAATCCTACTGCAAATCGACGTTACCGATAAGGGTCTGTATTTCCTTTCTGGAGCACTGATCTGTGTAACTTTCCAGCCTTCTTGTACGGATCTCTTGTCGAGCGAGTGGCTGTATATGATCCCTCTTTCCTCTATCCAAAAGAAAATTATTGGTGACAGGGGTGTCACCAGTATCCAGCCGAAAGAGATGCTGAAGTTACAAATACAATGAGAAATGCTATCAAGACATGTGTAATATTTAAAGCTGCCTAACTAAACTGTAAAGGGCCTTCTGCCTCATGACACAATGCTATTCCAGTTTTATATCGATATTCATCTACTCGTGTAAGCTCCTAATCATCCTTAAAATCTCCAACTGTATGCGATGGGTGCAGGCAAGGAATTTCCCACGTGACTTTCTCGGTATCATGAAACCGCCTTCGACATTCGCACCGTCATGCTGAGATAGCGTTTCTCAGCGTCACCGCAAGTCGAGCGGCAATGAAGAATAACAACTTTTTTATCACACTCCTGTTTTTTGAGTCTTGTGACTTAATGGATTTTAAATGTCGCCTCACGGCCTTTCGCATTAAGGACGCGTATATCAATGACGTCTCCAGTTTGTTGAGACGCTCTCACATATCCTGAAGCAGAAAATAATTGTTTTGATCCTGTATCTCGTCAGTGCCATTCCTAATGCTATAACCAAGATGGAAATAGCTCAGAATGTTCTGTTTTAGATTCACTGAAATGGAAGAAACACTGTTTTTTTAAAGACCCAAGTATCTCATACTCTTATAGTAGATATTACTGGTCAAAAGTACAAAAAAACCCATAGACATTCCTTGAAACAAATATTTGTTGGTATAAAACTTCTTAGTTGTGTCAAGGACGACCAGTACTCAGAGGTGCAGCCTGTTTCTCTACGTCCATAGCTCATACACTAATGAGCCGGTACATTACGGCCTGCTACTCAATGGTGCGTTCGTCCTACTTTGGAAATTAATACAGCAGCGAATGTCGACGACGTAGAGTCGATAAGTCCTACGTAGCGTTTCGCCAGTGTGTGACTCTAGCTCTATACACGCAGGTCACATAAATCTCGCAAATTACGGGCCCGTGATTTGTGGTCGCAGAATTTATACCCTATTGCGTCCGAGACGTTTTCTATCGAGTTCAGAGAACAAGAGTTTATTTATTTATTTAATTAACAGTACAGAGGTAACCCACCTTCTTGAAATGGAAGGTGGGTCGGATGCTCCTGAATCTAATAGCAAAGACTTCTCACTGTTACAATCTCATTGGTATACAGCTGTTATTGATTTTTTATAATATAAAGAACATAATATATAAAGATTTCTCTGAGGTTACAGTGAACTTGAAATGTCCCCTTGGAAAAATTGTACATGACTGTGCTTAAACTGACACACAATATTTTTTAGCGCAACGCAATCTGCTTAAACTGACACACAATATTTTTTAGTGCAACGCAATCTGACTTTCAATAATCCCTACAAGATAATGGCCCTGACTAAATTAACCTATACAAACAATGTATTTACCTCATAGTGTTCAAAAGTGGTAATATATATATATATAAATCAGTCGATGATATTCAATATTACAAATTTACTCTTTCTGATGGACACACGTCCATTGTCCACTCTCAAAATTCCGCCATCCATCTTCCCACATCCACCACTGCTGGCGGCTCACCTCCAACTGTGCAACGCTACGCGGTGTTAACATCCAGCTACCCAACACTACAATAGCCAACAACAATGCAAACCAGCCACAGACTGCACACAGCACAGCCAGTGATTTTCATACGGAGCGCTACGTGGCGTTACCAATAAGAAAACCTAAACAGCCTACTTACATAGCCTCCATGCTCCCCACAAAAAATTTTACAAATTGTTTTGGGCACTGGCCAATACATATTTACTAAAATTTTTTCACAATTACAATAACAAAGAAATCAAATATACACACTTACTGATACAATATTGGTCAAAAGATAAAATTTTCTCACAGTCCATAAAGACAGTCCTATTCGTTCATCACAGTAAAATTGCAGTGTTTTCCTCAAAGTCTGAGCAGTAAAAGAAAATGCACACAGAAGTAGTGGATTTCCATGCAGTCTTGAAGAAGTAGTGTTGTCCTTCCAACGGAAAGACAGTGCTGACTCTTGACATGCTGACAGGTAATGGGCCACAACAGAGCAAACCCACAGCAGAGTCAGTCGAAGTTTTGAAGAATATTGGTAGGTAGGTCATCACAAAGCAGACCCACTATAGTCCTGGTAGAGATTATGGTATTGGTGGGCCATCAGTGGTGCAGACCCACTGCAGACCTTGTAGAAATAATAGTACTGGTGGGCCATCAAAGATTCAGACCCACTATAGTCCTTGTAGAGACGGCCAGCAGCCATCTGTTGCGACTGTGCAGGTGCACAATCACCATCGAAGAGTCTTGCGGACAATATAGCAAGTCCATAAACCTCCACTTGAGCACTCATAAAGTTTTTGGAATTGTCCTTAGAACCAGCAATGCTGTTAATCAGTCCCTTCCTGAATTATTAACACAAGTGCAAACACTAACAGCCCCAACTTCTCATCTATTGTGCATGTACTATGACCAACAGAAACAGTGTGCAGTGAAATGTAACTTAATTCGATTAACTGGTGTCTATACAATTATAAATTTACAACATAAGAATACAATTACAAAGGTACAAAATACATCATTAATTAACATAATAGCACAGATAACATTTGAAGTAATACATGCTTTACAAAAGAATCGAAATAACATATATGTCAGTGTCACAGGAATTATGACATAAGTAAATACATAAAAGATAAGAATAGCTTTCGAAACATCAACTTCACACGTGAGCATTAAAACAAAACAGAATAAATAATGTCTAAACATCTTTACAAAGTAAATAACATATTATTAATGCAAATTATATTTGAGGATAACAGTATTCCTCATCATAGTGAATGTAGCTTAGTATTAGAATGGAAAAGAATTCTATGAAACAGTACACAGAGACAGGAAGAAAACAAATACACAAGGGTACACAAACACATAGTGGGATAACACAAAAGGAAAGGACAAGGTTTGTTTTCAGTGTAACATTTGGTACTGCAGTCCAACCCAAAACTTCATTCCATAGATCGTCCTTCTTATTTCAACATTTGCTCCAGCCAAAAAAATCCTATCCAAGCTCGCTTTCTGTATTCTCTTAATATCCTCTTTGAAAATCGTTATTCTCCACTGTACACTACTTTTTTGGCCATACCATTTTCTTGTAGCTTCTCAATGTATTCTTTCCGTATTCTTCATAGTTAGTTTCTTATATAGTCTACCTCTCTTAAGCTAACTTAAATCTACTGATCTCAGATATATATACTAAGGGACGAGGCGATGCAGCAGCGCACAACAAATTAACACAAACAGCAATGACAAAAAAATGCAAATTGGCAAAGCAAGCAGCAATATATTTAAATTAGCAGAGTAAATGCAACATTACAACTAATACGAGCCAATGTGCAGCAACAAGAAAAATAAATCAGTAGTAAAACTGGCTTAACGGAGTAATACAAAGTGAAATTCAGTAGCAGTATGCCTGGCTCACAGCACCAGCAAATGCAATAACTTATACCCAAACGTGACAAAGCTCAAGCAGAAAAAATACACTCCTGGAAATGGAAAAAAGAACACATTGACACCGGTGTGTCAGACCCACCATACTTGCTCCGGACACTGCGAGAGGGCTGTACAAGCAATGATCACACGCACGGCACAGCGGACACACCAGGAACCGCGGTGTTGGCCGTCGAATGGCGCTAGCTGCGCAGCATTTGTGCACCGCCGCCGTCAGTGTCAGCCAGTTTGCCGTGGCATACGGAGCTCCATCGCAGTCTTTAAACTGGTAGCATGCCACGACAGCGTGGACGTGAACCGTATGTGCAGTTGACGGACTTTGAGCGAGGGCGTATAGTGGGCATGCGGGAGGCCGGGTGGACGTACCGCCGAATTGCTCAACACGTGGGGCGTGAGGTCTCCACAGTACATCGATGTTGTCGCCAGTGGTCGGGGGGAGGTTCACGTGCCCGTCGACCTGGGACCGGACCGCAGCGACGCACGGATGCACGCCAAGACCGTAGGATCCTACGCAGTGCCGTAGGGGACCGCACCACCACTTCCCAGCAAATTAGGGACACTGTTGCTCCTGGGGTATCGGCGAGGACCATTCACAACCGTCTCCATGAAGCTGGGCTACGGTCCCGCACACCGTTAGGCCGTCTTCCGCTCACGCCCCAACATCGTGCAGCCCGCCTCCAGTGGTGTCGCGACAGGCGTGAATGGAGGGACGAATGGAGACGTGTCGTCTTCAGCGATGAGAGTCGCTTCTGCCTTGGTGCCAATGATGGTCGTATGCGTGTTTGGCGCCGTGCAGGTGAGCGCTACAATCAGGACTGCATACGACCGAGGCACACAGGGCCAACACCCAGCATCATGGTGTGGGGAGCGATCTCCTACACTGGCTGTTCACCACTGGTGATCGACGAGGGGACACTGAATAGTGCACGGTACATCCAAACCGTCATCGAACCCATCGTTCTACCATTCCTAGACCTGCAAGGGAACTTGCTGTTCCAACAGGACAATGCACGTCCGTATGTATCCCGTGCCACCCAGCGTGCTCTAGAAGGTGTAATTCAACTACCCTGGCCAGCAAGATCTCCGGATCTGTCCCCCATTGAGCATGTTTGGGACTGGATGAAGCGTTGTCTCACGCGGTCTGCACGTCCAGCACGAACGCTGGTCCAACTGAGGCGCCAGGTGGAAATGGCATGGCAAGCCGTTCCACAGGACTACATCCAGCATCTCTACGATCGTCTCCATGGGAGAATAGCAGCCCGCATTGCTGCGAAAGGTGGATATACACTGTACTAGTGCCGACATTGTGCATGCTCTGTTGCCTGTGTCTATGTGGCTGTGGTTCTGTCAGTGTGATCATGTGATGTATCTGACCCCAGGAATGTGTCAATAAAGTTTCCCCTTCCTGGGACAATGAATTCACGGTGTTCTTATTTCAATTTCCAGGAGTGTATTACAGTAAAGATAGGAAATGTCTAATAACTATGTCACATCTTAACACTAGAGTGATGCATCACAACAACTTATTGTAAAAAAAGTACTTGAAAATAAATTTATGTATGCAATTCCTGTGAAGGGAAATGTCTTTCTGTGCTCCCTCGTTTTTTTGGAAGTAGATCATAAAATTAGTATTTACTGGATCTGTAGGCATAAAATATCTATATTAGTACATCTACTAAACTTTATTTAAACCAATGCTGCAGTGCAGCCAGAAACTGAATATTAAACAAAATGAGTAATCTCTCAACTAGAAAGACAATAGATGTAAAATGTTTCTCATCATTTCATTAGGCATTTTAGTAAATATCATAAATTAAGAGCTCCACAGTGTAATCATATGTTTTCAAGTTCGAGCATGGTCGTATTTGCGATGCTTTCTACAAAGGAATGTCAATAGCGAGGTTTTTCTCCACCTAATGGCTTTTTCTCCAGGCGACTCGCACAGCTGGTCGCCCATAACGCATTACGTTAAGGTCACTTAGCTTTCTTACAGAAATATTTATGACACCAGTTTGCACTACAGTGACAGTCTCATAAAAAAAATTTCACAGGTCGAGAATTTGTGTTGCAAATGTGTAGAAACAAAATCCTATGAATATAACAGTGTCCAAAAAATTTTCGCCGGCATTGCGATACATTCACCCATTTATACACCTTTCATAACTCTTAAAGTACGATTCTTGGTTTCCAACATCCTGTTTCACAAATCAGAGTCCCTAACCACCACTCATTATACCTTACCTTATTACACATATACATATTCGTCGACACTTCTTCAATATTTCATCATAACAGATACATAGTATAGCGAAATTCCTCATATAGTATCAGCTTATTGATCATAAACATACCTCAGCAGCATAATACACATCGTAATAATAACATCATAACACCTCAGTCAAGTCTCAAAATCGTTGTAGTTTCCTCCAATAATTTCAAAACGTAAAAAAAATCTCTGCTCATTTCAATAGTGTCATCTACCTCAAACGTACTTTAAAAATCATTATCCCATACCAAATACATCATTCAAAGCTCTCATAGTATCACAATGGTTCCGAAAAAATATGAACTGTTCACAAAGTACAGACAAAACACAATTTCTTAAGTGTGAAGTTATCCAACAGTGTAATTACATAAACATCTGTCACTGATGTAGTAAAATAAATGTTTGTCTCTCTCAATTAAATGATCAGATAGCTCTGCAATTTATTTGTTAGAGAAATATGGTACCGATGTGTAAAGTTGTATAAGCAAATACCATATTAGCTAGGGCTCCTTGTGCTTGCCAAACACATGGTACACAGAGTAAGCTTGTACCCCCTGAGGATTAATGTAATTATACCATTAAGTGTTACAAATTACAGCAATGGAATGAAATGTATCACGGAAAACCTTTGTATCTTTGTAATTGAAAAATCTTTAAAAATAAATATTTTAAGTACAAAATTAATCACTCAAGTACGTGCCCTGTAGCGCTAAATTGTGCGTCTTTTTGTAAGATAATCTCAGTCATTACTTGAGGGTAAAAAATGTGCCAAGTGTCGTAATTATCATCGTCCGTAAGCAAAGCTCTGTGGAAGTCAATGTACTTACCTCGTAATAAACAAAAGCGAAATGCTATGCATATAGATATCGTAGTTATTACGTACAGTACCGTGATCAAGAAAGTACTGCACTGTAACGTATTGTTGTCATACGAAAAAGGCTGTCTCACTGTAGCTATACCACAAAAGTTATTACTAAAACATGATTTACTTTTCAGAAGAGTTCAGAAAAACTGTGCAGATATAAAACAGATTCAGCACAAAAGCAACAATGTAAATTGTGTCACAGCGTCGTGATATAATCGTGTAGCTGTCAAAGAAACCAAATGCTGAGTCATCTTTAATCTCACAGAAAGTACTTTTAAATCTAGAATGTATTCTCAAGTAAACCAAAATGTTGCATTAAAATCTCGTTAGCTGTACTGGTATATGTTCTAAGTATGTGAGCCTTATAGTTGTTACATAATCGCACAACTAACAAGCAAGAATGTACACACACAATAAGACTGTGTCGTCTGTTCACTATAACAATGCATTCGTAATTACTGTCTAAATATGTTCCGTAGGTTCTAGACTAGATAGTTAATTTTAAAATATAGTTGCATGTTAACAGTCTTACGAAGCGTACTAGTAATGTAAAGTGAAAAATTTTATAGCAAAGACTAAGTAAAAAAAAACAGATTATCTCTCAATAAACGGTTTTACATGTGAAATGTGGTGCAATCCTTTACTCTTCCTAGTACGCACAGTTTCAACTTCAACGCAATTATCATGTGGTATACGTCGGATTCTGTAAGTTCCCTTGTAAATCAGAAAGATTTTGTGACTCAAGTGTTTCTTCTTATGTGACAATGAATGAGCTTTAATGAGAACTTTCTGACCAATGTATAATTTCTTTGCATTTGCTTTACCGTGTAGTGTTCTCCTTTTGTCTGCTGCAGATTTTATATTTTTAATAGCCAAATCAATTATGTCTTTGTGGCGAAGTTAACGTGTATTCGGGAAAGGTATAAGCTCTCTGATTCTGTTCGGTGGTTCTTCATTCTTCAGTACAAGAATAGGTGGTAAAGCAGTGGAGTCATGAGGCATTTCATTCAGCACGTTTTGAAATAGGTGTAAATGTCTGTCCCAATGCTGATGCTTTCTGTGACAATAAAATCTGCAAAGCTTGTTGATTTCTTTCATAATCCGTTCAGACGGGTTACAATGTGGTGAGTACAATGAAATGAAAACAGGTTTGATTTTATGATTCCGAAGCATGCATGACCTAACAGCAGACCTGAATTGTGGTCCGTTATCTGAAATGACTTTACTAACGTGTCCAACTTCACGTAAGAAATTTTTAACAAAGGCGTTGGATACAGACCGTACAGTGGCTTTACTTAACGGAGTGAAAGAAACAAATTTTGAAGTAAGTTCAACAGCGACTAGAACGTACGAAAATCCATTCGATGTTCTGACAAGGGGTCCCAAGAGATCAACAGCAGCAAATTCTATAAATTTAGAAGGAATGATAGGAAACAACGGAGCACGATATGAGATAATAGATGGTTTCGCCTTTTCACAAAGTTTACAAATAGACAAGAATCTTAGAATTCTCTTTTCCATATTGTTAAAATAACAAGTCGGTCGAAGAATATGATAACATTTTCGTGGACCAAATGTGCGTAGCTGAAATGAATGTACCAAATGAGCTTATTAACAAAATCGTCTGGAATGCAAAGTATCCATAGCTTGTCATCAACAGTGCAGCGTTTGAAGAGTATGTTGTATCTAACCAGATAATAATGCCGAACCTGTGTGTGTGTGTTTTCAAGCCATTTACTTTTGATGTCTTTCCAAATCGGATCTTTTTTATCTTGTTCATGAGCAATATCCTTTAAAGATGTGGTGATGAAGTTTTCAAAGGCGACTTTCTCAATGTAAAGAATACTGGAATTTTTCTCGAGGTTGCCTTCTGTGTTACTTTCCTCAAGCCCAGCTGGTCCGCGTGACAGTACGTACGCAACAATGTTCTCCTTGCCGGGAATGTAGACTACTGTGAAGTGGAATTCTTGCAGAAACAATGCCCAACGTTTTAACCTGTCATGATTTAATTTTGAAGACATAAGAAATTGTAATGCACGATGATCACTGTATACTTTTACGTGCTTACCAGAAAGAAACAAACCGAATTTGTTAAATGCCCAAACGATAGCTAAAGCTTCTAATTCAGTAACGGAATAATTTATTTCAGATTTTGTTAGCACTCGGCTAGCAAAAGCAATGGTTTTCTGAACAGTAATGTCATTTTCTGTGGCTTCTTGAAATAAATGGGCACCAAGACCGACTTTAAAAGAATCCGTGCTAAGGCAGAATTCTTGTGACAGATCTGGTTGAGCTAGTATTGGCGCGTTATGTAGCGATTCTTTCAAAGAATTGAATTCCAACTGTGCTTGTTCGTCCCAGTTCCAAATAGTATTTTTTCCAGTGAAAGAACAAAGTTTTGGTGTCACTAGAATTTGCATATTCAGAAAACGACGGTAAAAATTTACGAGACGTAGAAAACTGCGGACTTGTTTTTTTGTGGATGGAACTGGAATGGCTCTGATTGCTTCTAACTTTTCAAGATCCGGCTGAATGCCTTCAGAAGAAATAATATGTCCCAAAAGCCTCACCTTTGACCTACCGAATTCAGACTTTTTCCAAGTTAACTCTAATTCCAGATTATGCAAACATACGTAGCAAACTGTTGAGGATGTGATTTGTTGTTCCCATGAGGCTTCTGCTATTAGAATATGATCCACATATAAGGTGCTGAGGCGTTTTAAGCTATCAGGTAATATGGAATTTAGCCCGCGAATGAACACTGCCGAAGGAAAGTTCAAACCAAAAGGAAGTTTCCGAAATTGATAACAAACGCCGAAACAAAGGAAAGCTGTGTATTTTCTACTTTCTGGATGAAGTTCGATCTGATAAAACGTGGATCTGAGATCAATAGAAGACAACACTTTTACAGCATTAAAATTTTGAAGAAGTTTTTCCATCGTTTGTGGCCTGTCTGTTTCAGGAACGATGATATTATTGACTTGTCTCGAATCTAAGACAAGTCTGATCGATCTATTTGTCTTCTCAACAACATGTAATGGATTGTTGTATGACCTTACTGCAGGCTCAATAATGCCCTCGTCAAGCATAGATTGTATTTCTGTTCTAACATGGACCGTATAATGTGCCGGAATTATGTATGGTCTATCACAAAATTTAGTATGCTCACTAACACGAAATTGAAATACCTTGATTGTTCCTGTTTTGTGAGTAAAAACTGTAGAATGTTCTTGTAAAATCTCAAAAAGGTCCTGCCTGTCAGTGTCATTACAATTCTTAATTGTCTGAATTTTATTCTGAATTAACTCATTAGTATCAAATACGCCGTCGATATCATCCCTGTCAGTACTTGCAGAGTGATTGCTAGTGTCAAGTTCCGTCGAAAATTCCGAACTGTTGTCTAACAGGAGGTAAAGCCGATTAATTTCCTCGTCATGGTTTGAGAGCCAATCTTCAAATTTCAAAGCTATTGACTTACCTTCTTTCTCTAAACTTATTTCAGCATCGCGAAAGTTTAAGATTGCTTTGTATTCATTCAAAAAGTCTACTCATAATATAATTTCTGTCGACAATAATGAAACAATAAGAAAGTTCATAGAGAAGCTGTGGCTTTGACAAAAGAATTCTAAGTTGGTTTGTTGGCGTTCATCTACACTTTTTCCAACGATTGCACCTTGTAATTTTATCTTACGTAACGGAAGTGTGGGGCAATCGTTCGATTGTTGCATTTGATAAAGGCTGTTTCAGTAATTACTGAAATGGGACTGCCAGAGTCAAGTACTGCCGTAAATTTTATGTCATTTACTGTAATGTGAATCACAAGATATGCAATGTTGTTATGTTTTACGTCGTTTTCGTGGAGTAAGATGTCCCTAATGTCTTCATTTTTACGTAATTACTAGCTATGGCAGCTGCTTCGTCAGTTTCAGAAGTACGTTTCGTGGCTGCCAGCGGTATGAGTCATTGCCTATTGTCTCATTGTTGGCGCCCGTCGTTATTGGGATTTGGAGACCTAACTTCTACAAATTCACCTTGTCGAGAGGGCCCTGACCTGTTTGAAACCCGCCAGTTCTGATACAATTCAGGTCTGTCGTTACGATCATATCGTCTGTCGTCATGTCGGTAGGTTCCATAGTTTCTTTCTTGTCGGTCACGTGGTGGAGAATTTCTCCCTGAATCATAACTGCGAGCCGGACCATTGCGTCTGAAGTTATTCTGTCTCCCTAGATAATAATTATTTTGGTTCCCATATTGTCAGTTTCTCTGATTGTCTCTGTGATAGTCATTACCGCAGAGAGGTGATCTTTCCCTGTGATTATTACTACTCTGCCAACGGTTATCATACTGGTGGTGTCTGTTTTGGTCACGATTTACGTTGTAAGAATGGCCTTGTCGTGTATTATTTCTGTCATCGCGGAATTGTGACAGATGTGACCTGTAATTGTTGTGCTCCTGTTTTCGGGTTCCGTGATTGTCAGTGTCAATTTCCAGTTCTTGCAACAGTCCCTGAAAAGCTTCAATGTCGTCTTTGTAGCGACCTGCTAAAATAATATGTCGTTCATGTTCAGGCAATTCGATTAAGCAAATGCAGATGAGTTCTGAGGGGCTGTAAGGGTTTGACAGGTACTGAGTCTTGTGCAACATGTTTTCAAAATATTTCACAAGACTGCAAAATTCAGATTGTTCGAAATTTTTCATCATTATGTTGCTATGTTTTACTCGGTCTTGTGTGGCTTGAGACCAATATGCTGAGAGGAAGGCATGGTAAAATTCTCCTTCACTGTGGCAATCGTGAATGGCCGATCGCATTTTTACAGCTAGTTCATTCTCTAAGTAGCCACACATAAATTCTAACCTGTGCTCTAATGACCAGTTGGGAGGAAAACAATGAGAGAGTTGATGAAGCCACGCTTGTGGATGAATGTCGTTGCCGGAATTCTTAAATGTTTTGAATTTATGTGTAGTAATAAACAGTTTATAGACAAATGTATCATGTCGGCGAGTCGCATGTCGGTCACTGTTACGTCGTTTCGGCGGTTCCATCTCAAAATTCGGTGTACCTTGCCAATTTCTTTCATAATTTCCGAAGTGCCCTGTGTTATTATTTAGTGCCTGTTCCGTATTTCAATGTCCCTCTTCCCGTATTGGAGCGCGAGTGTCCTCTGAAATATGTAATTCTTGTATTACCTGTGTCAACTGATCTTGTACGTACCGGATTTCTCTTTGGTGTTTCGTATTAATTTAATTCTGATTTTGTTTGAATTTCCTAATTTGTTCATACTCTTCTCTGTCAGTGAAGGCTACAGGTCTTGTGTCATTGAGATCATCATCCACATTTGTAGATAAGTTAGTGAACAGATCCGAAACTTCGGCTACTTTCTCCAATAGTGAACCTATTTCCTCAGTGTGTTTTTCTGAACCAAGTTTCAGTGTGTCCATTTGTGTTGAAATCGTATCTACTGTGTCCTTTAAGTTTTCCTGAGTTTTTGCAAGTTGCGTAATCGAATCGGTAGATGCAACAGAGTCAATCTCAGCTTGCAAGGTCTCAGTATTTTCAAGATCAATAGTTTCAGTTCTTTTATGGCTGCTTCGTGATTCTGTAACGTATTTTCATGCCACGAAAAAATAGGTTGGAAATGCTCACAAATTGTGTTTTTACGTCATTACAGACTTTTTGACATTTCGATTCGATTTTATGTAACTCAGTAGTTAAATCTTCACATGTTTGTTCAAGCGTGGTGTCTAACTTTTGAAGATTTTGTTCCATTGTGTCTAGCTCCTGAAGATTTTGTTCCATTTTGTCTAACTTTCGAAGATTTTGTTCCATTGTGTCTAACTTTTGAAGCTTTTGCTGTGTTTGGCCCATTTGTTGTATTAATTGTAATAACAATGCACTGGTGTCTGAAACATGTTCCTCAGTGCTTTTCGGCAGTTAATTTGCACCGGCAACATTCACATTTTGATAAGCAGAAAATGTGTCTTGACTTATTTGAGAAAATGGTGAGGACCCAAAACCTGAATGTACAGTATCTGCGAGATTGTGTTGTGTCATTTCAGATTCCTGAGGCGAGCTGTTGCCGACCGATCGATCGATAATGCTTCCCTGTTCACTAATTGTTTCACTGTCTACGCCATTATTGGCCGCCCGCTCCATTTCCCTATGCACAATTACCTAATTACTACTTTGAATGTCTGTTAATTCATTACACAGTGGTGCTGATAAGCTACGCTCGTCGTCACTATTATTTCTCAATTTACTTTGGAGCCTAGTGTTACGTTTTTCACACGCCACTATTGTCACAATATTTCACATGATAACACAGAAAAGCACAATTTGAAGAGCAAAATAAGAAAACACAGTAACATAGCACTGAAAATAGTATCTAGTTAATTGCAAGCGCAGCTGCGAAATACTTGGCGCAAATCTACATATATGCCACAACTGTTTTACTGTACAACAATGAAAAACTACAACTACAAAGGAAATTCTCTCTATGATTACGCGCTAGCAATAAACAATAGCTACACTAATTACACAAACTACAACAAAAAAAGTCAGAAGATTCCAGTGAGGTATCCTCGGCTAAGGATCGACATATGAAACGTCTCCTTAGAAAAATTATACATGACTGAGCTTAAACTGACACAACATTTTTTAGCGCAACGCAATCTGACTTTCAATAATCCCTAGAAGAGAATGGCCCTGACTAAATTAACCTATACGTTTCACAAATCACTTACCTCACAAAAATCTTAGTTAGTCGAACTACTGCAATACATGGAGCGCCACTACTGCCAGCTAAATAAAAGATTCAAACTACTGAAGGCACTAACTACTGATAGGAATAGTTAGCAAATGAAAGATTTTGATAGAGAACAAACAATGTATTTACCTCAATAGTGTTCAAAAGTGATTATATATATATATATATATATATATATATATATATATATATATATATATATATATATATATATATATATATATACACACTCCTGGAACTTGAAATAAGAACACCGTGAATTCATTGTCCCAGGAAGGGACAGTGTATATCCACCTTTCACAGCAATGCAGGCGGCTATTCTCCCATGGAGACGATCGTAGAGATGCTGGATGTAGTCCTGTGGAACGGCTTGCCATGCCATTTCCACCTGGCGCCTCAGTTGCACCAGCGTTCGTGCTGGACATGCAGACCGCGTGAGACGCCGCTTCATCCAGTCCCAAACATGCTCAATGGGGGACAGATCCGGAGATCTTGCTGGCCAGGGTAGTTGACTTACACCTTCTAGAGCACGTTGGGTGGCACAGGATACATGCGGACGTGCATTGTCCTGTTGGAACAGCAAGTTCCCTTGCCGGTCTAGGAATGGTAGAACGATGGGTTCGATGACGGTTTGGATGTACCATGCACTATTCAGTGTCCCCTCGACGATCACCAGTGGTGTACGGCCAGTGTAGGAGATCGCTCCCCACACCATGATGCCGGGTGTTGGCCCTGTGTGCCTCGGTCGTATGCAGTCCTGATTGTGGCGCTCACCTGCACGGCGCCAAACACGCATACGACCATCATTGGCACCAAGGCAGAAGCGACTCTCATCGCTGAAGACGACACGTCTCCATTCGTCCCTCCATTCACGCCTGTCGCGACACCACTTGAGGCGGGCTGCACGATGTTGGGGCGTGAGCGGAAGACGGCATAATGGTGTGCGGGACCGTAGCCCAGCTTCATGGAGACGGTTGCGAATGGTCCTCGCCGATACCCCAGGAGCAACAGTGTCCCTAATTTGCTGGGAAGTGGCGGTGCGGTCCCCTACGGCACTGCGTAGGATCCTACGGTCTTGGCGTGCATCCGTGCGTCGCTGCGGTCCGGTCCCAGGTCGACGGGCACGTGCACCTTCCGCCGACCACTGGCGACAACATCGATGTACTGTGGAGACCTCACGCCCCACGTGTTGAGCAATTCGGCGGTACGTCCACCCGGCCTCCCGCATGCCCACTATACGCCCTCGCTCAAAGTCCGTCAACTGCACATACGGTTCACGTCCACGCTGTCGCGGCATGCTACCAGTGTTAAAGACTGCGATGGAGCTCCGTATGCCACGGCAAACTGGCTGACACTGACGGCGGCGGTGCACAAATGCTGCGCAGCTAGCGCCATTCGACGGCCAACACCGCGGTTCCTGGTGTGTCCGCTGTGCCGTGCGTGTGATCATTGCTTGTACAGCCCTCTCGCAGTGTCCGGAGCAAGTATGGTGGGTCTGACACACCGGGGTCAATGTGTTCTTTTTTCCATTTCCAGGAGTATATATATATATATATATATATATATATATATCAGTCCATGATATCCAATATTACAAATTTACTCTTTCTGATGGACACATGTCCAGATCGTCCGCTCTCAAAATTCCGCCATCTCTCTCCCCACATCCACCACTGCTGGCGGCTCACCTCCAACTGCGCAACGCTACGCGCTGTTAACACCCAGCTGCCCAACACTACAATAGCCAACAACAGTGCAAACCAGCCACAGACTGCACACAGCACAGCCAGTGATTTTCATACAGAGCGCTATGTGGCGTTACCAATAAGAAAACCTAAACAGCCTACTTACAAACTGAATGCTTAACAGTTGTGAAAAAGGTTTGATATAAATTGTTACTACCTAGTTGAAGAGAATTAATTTGTATAATGCGAATGCCAAAGAAAAATAGAAAAAGAAAATGTAGCACAATGAGCGTGGTGAAAATAATTTGTAGTATGTAGAGGGAAGTGATATGCTGTATCTGGATGTGTAATACACTCTAAATAACACGTTGGTTAATATTAGCCTATTTCTACCTACTTCAGATGAGAAGGTCTCGGTACAACCTCGAGGTATTGTCATCTGAAATGATTTGTGCTAATGTATGTTTGCTCAGATTTAATGCTGATTGAGCACTTCATACATGGAATACATGAATTTTAGCTTTACATGAGAAATACAGTTACGTTTGTAACTTGTTAGTAGAAATAGAATATAATTCATTGCTACTTGAATGCATTATTCCTTTAATAACTTAATACATTCCTGATATATAAAATTCATTGTAGTTTTGAACAGAGAAGAGAACATACTTCTGTCTGCACACGGTAAGACGAGCAATACATTACTGTTTGTGTACAATATACTTTAAACACCATCCAGGATGTCATTTGGGTGGAGGAGCCTCGGAATAAAAGTTTTTCGAGCATTCTCCTCACCAGCGACATTACCTTATTACTACAGTCTTAGTATGTGGTGCCCGTGTTTATTTCTTTTATTATTGTTGTGTTGTTTGTGACCTTGTTGTGGCATGCAGTGTTGGTTTTGATCCCTTACATGTTGATCCCTTCTGAGTCATGTTCACTTAGTGTTCCTTCCTCGGTTTGGGAATCTGTGGTCGTGTCTGTGTCCTCCCATGTGGTTTGTTGTGTTTTTGTGCTTCTCTACACCTGCTTCCATATGGGTTTTGGCGCTTGTATTCTCCGTGCAGGGTGTTCGATACCTTATCAGCTACGCTATTTATTGTGTTCCAGTCATCGGGATTACTTATTATTCTCGCGATGTCACTGTCGTTCTGTATAGGTCTCTCTTGTGCAATAGTGTTGCACAGCAGTGTGACATGTTCTGGTGTCCCAGTTTCTCCGCATACGCATACTTCATCGTTAGTTAGTCCCACACGGTTTAAATGTACCGGATACGGCCCGTGGCCTGTCAGGAAATGGACCATCCCCCGGCTTGGGTCGACATGTTTCACTTGTAGTTTTTCGTGTACATCAGGAAAGAAAGAGTGTACCCGGTGACCCTTGTTGGATGCATCCCACTCTCTCTTCCATGTGTGAATCCGCTATTGTTTCATTTGTGTTTTGCTCATAATGTTGGTTCCCGTAATTTCGGTGACTTTATCGACCATATGTGTATAGGGCAGGTCCCCATCACAGCGCAAAGTGCCTCTAGTGACGCGGTGTTGAAGGCTCCACTCATTCTCAGGAGTACACTACGTTGACCTCGTCTTACAATCTTCTTGTTAGTCTCTATGTTCAGTCTGTGAGCTCAAGAATTACTTACCATATGCAGAGTTGATGACCCACCATGACATTACATAGCCGGCCGGTGTGGCCGAGCGGTTCTAGGCGCTTCAGTCTGCAACCGCGTGACCGCTACGGTCGCAGGTTCGAGTCCTGCCTCGGGCATGGATGTGTGTGATGTCCTTAGGTAGATTTAAGTAGTTGTAAGTTCTAGGGGACTGATGACCTCAGATGTTAAGTCCCATAATGCTCAGAATCATTTGAAGCATTTGAATCATGACATGATATAGCCAACCCACCCCGACTCCGCTCCAAAAAAAGCGTCCTTGGCCCGGTGCATGTTTCGAGGAGCCGTTCACCTGTATTGCAAGAATCCGAAAACAATGATCGACCTGGTGTAGCAAGCAATATGATTCACACGTAGAGGCGACAAGTTTCCTTTGATCCACGGTCCAGTCTCGATAATCCCGTCCGAATACGACGGTAATTGGCGACGCCGTTCTGACTACCTTGTGACGAGTAGGTATCATGTGCCGCAGAGCGACACATTTCGCAATGTGCGCTGAAGTTTGCGGTTCGAAACGCTTGTCCCCAGCTCTGTACTGCCACATACCGCCGCCTATCATTTCTTACATTTCGACCTCACCGTTCTGTGATGTGGAGTAGACATCGAGCACCTTGTCGCTTACTTGTGGTTTCATCGCCATACAGCCACTTTCCACATATGCTCAAAACACTTTAGTGTAAACAGCAACCAGCTTCGGCATTTCCGAGATGCTCCGGACCATAATAGTCTGTCTCTCGTCAACGTCGCTTTTGAGATAGCTTTCCCCAGTTGCTCACTATGCTGTCGCTAGAACGACTCACCATTAGTCTTTCTACGGTGGTCTAGGGTGCCGGCACGGAAGCTCAGTATGGGGTTAGCTGCCCTCTGTAATAAAAAAAATCTGAGTGAATGCATTAACTATGAACTTCAACTAGTGTCATGGAACGTCAGATCAGAACAAATGCATGGAGCAATAATGAACAAATTGAGATGCAAAAATAAATAAACAAAGGGGCTTAGTGTCTTTGATTATTAAAGGAAACGTGCTCTGTCCCGGTCTCGAATCCCACCATTGCTTAAATATTCATAAATAATCAGCTATGGCGGGCGAAGACTTCTGGCGTAATAAGTCACCCCTCATTCTGCCAATGGCCTTGTCAAAGAGGGCAAGGAGCGGACAGAGGTTCAGGGCAATCTCTTGTCCTAGGGGTGGGAAACTGCACCTAAAGGCGGGAGAATCTGCAGTGATCAACGACATGAGGATTCAGAAGGCAATAGAAAACACTGCATTAAAGGCACGTAACGTATATCCACACATGTTGCCTGTAATTCTAAAAATGTCATGATCTCTCCATTCTGAAATAGTCTCCCATTCGGATCTATGGGAGGGGACACCCAATGAGAGGTGACCATCAGAAAAAAATCGCATAACCGAAGAAAGTATAACATTCTACGAGTCGGGGCGTGGAATGTCAGAAGCTTGAACGTGTTAGGGAAACTAGAAAATCAGAAAAGGGGAATCCAAAGGCTCAATCAAGATGAAGCAGGGGTCAGTGAATTGAAATGAAAAGAAGACAAGGAATTCTGGTCAGATGAGCATAAGGCAATATCAACAACAGCAGCAGAAAATGGTATAACAGGTGTAGGATTCGTTATGAATAGGAAGGTAGGGCAGACGGTGTGTTACAGTGGACAGTTCAGCTATAGGGTTGTTCTTGTCAGAATCGACAGCAAACCAACACCGACAACGATAGTTCAGATTTACATGCCGACCTCGCAAGCTGAAGATGAAGAGCTAGAAAGTGCATGAAGCTACTGAAAGGGTAATGAAGTACATACATGGAAATGAAAATCCAATATTCATGGGCGACTGGAACGCAATTGTACGTGAAGGAATAGAAGGAAATGCTACCGGAGAGTATGGGCTTGGGACAAGGAATGAGAGAGGGAAAAGACTGATTGAGTTCTGTAATAAATTTCAGCCTGTAATGGCGAATACACCCAGCGGAAAATGGTATAACGGGAGTAGGATTCATAATGTGTAGGAAGGTAGTCCAGAGAGTGTGTTACTGTGAACAATTTAGTCAGAGTGTTGTTTTTATGAGAATCGACAGCAAACCGATACCGACAACGATAATTCAGGTATATATGCCGACGTCGTAAGCTGAAGATGAACATATTGAGAAAGTATATGAGTACACCGAAAGGGTAATACAACACGAAATGGCAGATGAAAATCTAATAGTCATGGGGGACTGGAATGCAGTTACAGGGGAAGGAGCAGAACGAAAGTTTACTGGAGAATATGGGCTTGGGACAAGGAATGAGAGAGAAGAGAGGCTAATTGAGTTGTGTAATAAATTTCAGCAAGTAATAGTGAATAATCTGTTCAAGAAGCAATAGAGGAGGAGGTATACTTGGAAAAGGCCGGGTGATACGGGAATATTTCGTCATGGTCAGACAGAGATTCCAAAATCAGATACTGGGTTGTAAGGCCTACCCAGGAGAAGACGTAGACTCAGACCACAATATAGTAGTGATGAGAAGTAGGCTGAAGTTTAAGACACTAGTCAGGAAGAATCAATACGCAAAGACGTGGCATACCGAAGTACTGAGGAATGTCAGGATAAGCTTGAAGTTCTCTGTCTGACTATGATGTAATCTAACTGAAATCTTCCAGTATCACTCGGCCTCTTCCAAGTATACGTCCACCTCTTGTGATTGTTGAACAAAGTATTTGCTGTTACCAGCTGACATACATGACAGAACTGAAATAGTCTCTCTCCTCCCTCATTCATTGTCCCAAGCCCATATTCTCATGTAACATTTTCTTCTTCTCTTTTCCCTACAACTGTATTCCAGTCCCCCATCACTATTAGATTTTCATCTCCCTGTACGTACTGGATTACCCTATCAATATCCTCATATACTTTCTGTATTTGTTCATCTTCAGCTTGCGACGTCGACATGTGTACCTGAATCGTCGTTGACGGTGTTGATTTGCTGTCGATTCTGATAAGAATAACACTGTCACTGAACAGTTCACAGTAACACGCTCTCTGCCCCTCACTTCACTGATCCTACTATATCTTGATTCAGCATTTGGATTTCCCCTTTCGGATTTTATAGCTTCTCTTCCACTTCAAGCTTCTGACATTCCACTCCCTGACTCGTTGGTCACTCAGGTTGTTTCTCATGGTAAACCCGCCCCCCTCCCACCCTCCCCTCCTTATGGCTGTCCCCTCTAGGAGGTCTGAAGGGGGGAACTATTCAGGATCAACATGACATGACATTGTTGAATTACAGGCCACAAGACCTGTGAATACACATTGTGTGTGTTTAATTCAGTGGCTTACATTGCCTTATGTATCCTCATATCCTCATGCTGTTGATTATTGCTAATTCTTCCACCTTTACAGGCAAAAATGGTACAAATGGCCCTGAGCACTATGGGACTTAACTTCTCAGGTCCCCTATAACTTAGAACTAATTAAACCTAACTAACCTAAGGACGTCACACACATCCATGCCCGAGGCAGGATTCGAACCTGCGACCGTAGCGGTCGCGCGGTTCCAGACTGTAGCGCCTTTACAGGCAGTTTCCCACCCCCAAGGAAAAGAGAGTGCACTGAACCTTTGCCGCTCCTCCGCCCTCTTTGACAAGGCCGTTGGTAGAATGAGTATGACTCCTTATACCGGAATTATTTATAAATATTTAAGCGGTGGCGGGCTACGAAGGGGTTGGGACACTTGTGAGGAGCGACAGTTGTGAGGAGCGACATTTGTGAGGAGACCCGGCCGAACAGGTAGCGGGCGGTCTACAGGGACACCAAACAGGTAGCGCACCGCAGTTCAGTACTGGATGGAATTCACAAGAAACAACTTAGTTTTAGGCGAAGGCAGCCATACATGCATTCCGGACGTCGCGGCTAATGTAGTGCGGAAACACGTGGCAAACGCCAAAAGACGTGCAAAAGAAACGGACACTGCAATTTCTTCTGTTCACGCCGAAGAAGTAGGGCCGCTGTTCAATCAAGGATACAACATCGTCACATCACTGCCGTGACACAGGAGTGCAAAACGATCGCTGCAACGCATCGGGCAAAAAAGCATGGGATCTGCACAAGATCCGACTGATACTGCAGAAATATTTCTGCAAGAACATCATTTGCTAATGAATGATGGGAGCAAATTTTTACTTGCAGATGACGACAGAGGACCAAAGGATAGGATATTGGTGTTCGCGAGCGTTAGGGGAAAATCCTGTTTAACAGACTGCATTTCGTTCTTTGTCGATGGAACGTTCAAAAGCTCCAGCAAGCAGCTTGGACAGTTATTTATTGTTCATGCTGATATTTCTAGTTCCGAGAAGGAAACAAACACAGTTATAACCGCGTACGCCTTGCTACCCATTAAAAAGCGAGAAACGTACCATCGCTTTTTCACAGCTGTTGAGAGCAACGGACCTTGATGGAATCCTATAGCTATCATGACGGATTTTGAATCTGCAATCATCCAATCAGTAACACATTTGTTTCCTGATGCGAAGATTAATGGCTGCAACGATCATTTCAGTCAGTGCTTGTGGAGGCAAGTGCAAAATTGCGACCTTGTTGCTGCCTACAAGGAAAACGAAGAAATTGGTTTTCACGTATGATTGTATTCCGCTTTGGCTCACATTCCCCTGGACATGTCAGATGATGGGCGGCTATGCATTCAGGCGAGCACGCCAGGTAATGAAAAACTGCAGGATATTTACGACTATTTTGCTAAACAGTGGCTGCTGGATAATGAAGACATGCCAAGGGATATGTGGAACTGCGCAGGAAGGCGTCACCGCACCAACAATGTTTCAGAAGGATGCAATCGGAGGATAAATACATTAATTTCGAAGGTTCATCCAAATTTTTGCTCCTCAGTAAAAATTCTCAGAGAGGACGCAGAATATCATAACCACCAATATCACCGACTAGTTTTAAATCTAGGAGGGAAAAGAAGAAAGAAGTCCGCAATTAAGACAGATGAGATAGTTTCTAAGGCCTTACAAGACTCCAAGTTGACGGCAATACAAAATAATTTCTTACTTGGGTGGCCTATGCATAGAAATTACAATGAAAAGAAAATGGCTGAAGCTACAGCAACACCTGTAAATATTGAAAAACGGTTCAGTTGACGCCGATCTCCTTATTGTAAAAATTGTAAATAAATAATCATCCTGTAAATATTGTTAATAAATATAATGGGGGACGAAGAGAGACTAGCTCCTCGTGGTGTTACCTGGAAACGACACAACGTCGGCTAAATGTCTCTTAAAAATTGTAAAAGATTCACTAATGAACCCTGAAAATTCTTAGCTTTTCTAATAATCAAAATCAGAATTTTTGTGTAGAGAATTTTAGAAACAATGTCTGTTTGAGTGGACGACGAATACATCTTGTTTCATCATATAAATTGCATTCCTTAACGCTAATTGTTAGCAGGACCAACATTAGACCTCAGTATACTTCCCTGCGTGGTACTGAAAAATTGAGGTTTATTTCGAAATAATTAAAGAAAAAAGGTTCTACTGAGAACCAAATTCTTTAGTTGGCTCCTCTTAATATATGGTAAAAGCTTGCCATCATATAAAATTTTGGGTGAGGGTTGAAAGGTGGAAAATATTTACGGTTTCTATAGTTTCTGTAAAATACATCGTTAAGTATGAGGTTCAGCGAAAATTATGTCCTATGTAAGATTAATTAGAACAAAAATTCCAATGGAAAAGGTCTTACGTATAACTGTGGTGCATCTAATGGTTGACATGATATCGTGGGGGCTAAATCAGCTCCGATTTCTAATTTGAGGAAGGCCACTCTTCCTTGTCCAAAAAAATTCTGAAATAATGTAACCTGGCTGCACTGGAGGAGTGTGAATGTCCCTCGGCAGCTGTTCGGGCCGGCACAAGCCGAGCGTTCAGTCACACCAAGCGGCAGCAGGTTGTGGCCGAACAGGTAGTGGCGCAGCATTTGCGACACGTCCTGTGCCGGTCCCTCAGTATCCTGGATTTCTCACAAGTATCGCCACATTCCAATTTCTCACAAGTGTCGCTTCTCACAAGTGTCCACAACTCGGTTACGAACGCGGGACCGGGCAAATTTTGATTATTATTCACAGACACTAAAACTAAACCATTTTTTTGTGTTTCTTTTATAGAAACATTTATTAAAGAAACAATGTTACACATTCCAAATACATACTAAGTACATATACTAACCATGTACACATGAAATGATTAAGATTGTGTTACTGACTAAATTACCAGAAAGAATTAAGTCAAACATCAAGAAAAAAATTTTTAAGACATTCAAATCTGCATTTTGAATTACATATGCTCCAATCTTTACAGGAGCATGCATAGCTCTTTATGAAGGATATCAGCAAGTTGGTGGAATAATTTTTATATTAATGTAGACAAGGAAATCGTCTCTGTGAGAGACAGGTTAAGGGTAGAAACTGATATTTAACCTTCTCAGCTTAGTCAGAATAGCTATGAGCATTTCACACATGTATATGGAAGTCACCAAATACGGAATATCGAAGATTTATGCCCATCGTACATAAAAATAATTTAATAATCATACTAGACAATTTCTGAATACTTTAAAATGCCGGAAATTAGATATTATAAAGTTAACTAGCCTTCCAACTACACTCTCTGGACATTAATTGAATGTTAATCTTATGGTTTTAACCAGTCGATAAGGACATTTCATAAAAACTGTCAATTTCCAGATTTCTAATATAAACCAATAATGCAACTTTAATGTTTTGTGTTTTGACGCTATTAGATACACAATCTGACTGTCACATAAGTTCTGTACTTAGCTTATAAAATTTCAAAAGCTACTCTCTGAAGTAGGTAAAGCACACATCAAAAATATACAGTAAAGTTTTAAATAATATCCTGAAGGAACTACAATACGTCACTGGCAACACAGTCTTCCTTTTTATATTAACCAATGCCCATGCTTTCAAATATAATTTTTAACATGTTACTGAACTTTTTCTGGTGATTCGAATACCTTCTAATCTTGTGGTATTCACACAGCATGTGTACCTTGAACTCTATGGTGCTTTCAGATTCTAGTTTGTTAATGACGTAATTAACAAAATTTCCCAGCAACCAGTGCACAACGTTATTTTTTGCCTCTGGGAAGTAGCGTGCTTCATGCATGTGTATCAAAAACAGCGGTATATACTCAGGGGATGACCTTGTAATCAGAGCTGTTTGCTTCCGGATCCATTTACAATTATTCATGTGACCACTGCAAGTAAATCTACGAATTATTGTATCAACTAGATGACATATATTGGTTTCGCAGAGTCTGTCATTGGTGCTAATTATGTTGTTAACTGTCTTGTACCATGACTTTTTATATTAGACTTGAACACATTAGAACTAATATTTTTCCAAATCTTAGTCCACCCAATGCTTGGAAACTGTCGATTTATTTTGTTCCTTCCTTCGCTTTTCTTTCGTTCCCGCATTATGGCTCTTGATGTTAAGTGTCGTGACTATCTGAGATCGACACTTACATAATTAAACTCAACACAGATAATCCTCACATGCTGTAAACGATTGTTGATATTCTGCACGTCAATCGGGGGAAGCAGTTTTCGAGGTTTGACGATCTCGAAACGTTGGCTGGTTATACTTTCTCTTGAGCCTGTGGTGAGCATACTGTAAGACCTTCGGTACACACACCATCAGTTTATTTTACTTGTCACTCTAACGAAGTAGGGAGTGTCAGCAATATGTCTCGTGGTCTTATCGTGGCGTGTTTACCTTCTGCCGTTAGGTCAGACGATCGAAATGCCACTTGCACGCTTAGAGAAGCAGATTGACGGTGACCAACTTTAAACAGAACTTGATTAATTTTCTCACACATTTATTAAAATAATAAAAAGCATAGACATTACGTAACTTTATTCTGGATGCTATTTACAGTTGACAATCTGAAGTTCCTTTGGTCTTGGTACGTTAATCTTATTCTCACATATCTCTGATACTTGACAAAGTGTCTATATATTTATCTTCATGGCAATGTACAGGAATATGATAATCTTCTTAGGTGCAGACTGAAACTTGACTACAGACTGGTACAGACTAAAGTAGACTTGTACAGACAGGTGCAGATAAATGCAGACTCGTGCAGACTAATGCGGACTGACTAATCGGAGGTCTGTACACTCGTTATAATATTCAGGTATCACTGCGCGAGTGTGATCCGCGGGGAGAAAAGGATCTACATTAGCAGCAATCTCATTGGCTGCGTTACATATTAATACGCGGATCGGCAGAAGCAGAATTTGGTCCGACTCTAAGGCAACGCCATCTCCTTGTACGGAGACGGACGAGCACTGCACCTGCGCTGTTCTGCTTAGCGGGGCGCGCCCTAGTGGGAAAGTTGTGTACGCGCTGACTACACGGAACTATGTACACAACAGAGTCTCGTATTAAATTAACTTGTATTCTGATACAAAATGCAGAGGCTTTATCCAATATATCAGTTAGTCCTAGGATCTAAAGTGGCTACTTTAGCAGGTACTCTGAACACTTCACCTCTTCAGAAAAACTTGGTGAATTGGGGCATTATTCTCCTCGCTATAATTCTCGGTATTGGAAACATTTGGGCAATATAATAAGCTTTAGCAAGGATACATGAGTTGATATACTTCGTTCTTTGAACTTGGTTCATATATCGAGTTGAATTCTCTATAATGGCCCCTTGCACTTTATCTAGTGCAACCTTCCAATTTAAAGCTGTCATTTTCATGGGGCATGCTGTCAGGGTGATCCCAAGTGTTTTATGTTGTCGGACTAATTTTGCCCACAAGACGCTGATATTATTAAAACCTCTGAGATTTAACATTCCACTTTTTTCGTTTGCATTGGCTCCAGATGTTCTACAGTACGATCAATCACTAATAATAGCGTGGTTACCTCGCCATTATTCCTTAAGATGACCCCTATATCGTCAGCATAGGTTCTTATAACTGTGATGTGTCCTGATAATGTTAAACCTGTTAATCTAGCATGGACATGTCGCAGGAAAGGTTCCAGCGAAATGGCGAAGAGTGACATGGACAGAGGACTTCCCTGAGGATCACTTCGTTGTATTTGCATCGGCCTGGATTGTTAACAATTCACCGCTATTTTAGCATTTATTCCAGTTGCTATGTTCTTAATCAACTGTACGACCCTGTCGTTGAAACCTATTTTCTTCAATGTCTGTAAAAGATATTCATGATTTACTGCATCGAACGCTTTATAAAAATCTAAAGAAAATAAAGCACACTTTAGGTTTGTTACAGAAGTTATTGCAATGATATCCCTGAATTCTCCTAGATTTTGAAAACTGGTTCTGCCATGCACGCAGTTCTGATACTGACTAATAATTTCATATGTAAGGCATGAAATTCTCTTGTTTACTATTCTAGCCATTAATTTATAATCACAATTCAGCAGTGAAATTGGACGAAAATTATTTAAATCTTTGTTTCCATTACTTTTTGCACCAGAACAATTTTACTCTCCTTAAACTCAGCCGGAATCATTTTACCCTGAATAACCTCATTTACAATGTCCGTGATTTTTGCATCTACTATTGGCCAGTAACAGATGTAAAACTCTGCTTGCAGACCATCCGGTTCTGAGGATTTTTTTTTGTGGTGAGGCTCAGAGTCTCATACACATCCTCTTCACTCTCGACCTAGAGAAAATTTTCGTTGTCATTTTCTGTCAGCTGTGGGGTTAGGATGTCAAGGAATTCTTCCCTGGAAGCATCACTACTTTGATGTACAGAATATAGCTCGCAATAATAGCGATAAATCTCGTCCATGATACCCTGCGGGTTCTGAGAATGGTATCGTGTTTTGTTCGAATTTCATCAATAAAAGTCCTTCTCCCGTCATTCGTATGCTTCACTAAATGATACAGGGAAGTAGTTTCATCTTCTGACACCGAATTTGCCTTCGATTTTATTTTCAACCCTTCCATTTGACTTGTCTTGATATTAAGTAACTTGACTTTGACTTTTTTTTATGTCTGCTATCCGACGTCAGGAACCTGCTGAGACTTCATCATATAGATCCCTCAAAACGGAATAGTTATATTCTATAGTGCATTTCATTTCTCTTGCGCTCCGCGCACTGTATTGAATAACAACCTTCCTCAACTTTGGCTTAGCCATTTTAACACACGAGTCGATAGCAGTGGCATGCCTACTACGAGCACGCAGGCATATTCTCCATGTTTCTTTAATCAGGTCTTCTAAATCATGGTTTACTAACAAGGAAGTGTTCAAATTTCACTGATTCTTGAATCGGCGAATTGGCTGTCTTGTTAGATTTATGTAAGCTAAGACACGTGCATGGTCTGAAAAGTACGTAGGAATGGTCTCTACTTTTGTCATGGAAGTTTCAAGATTTTTAGAAATATATAATCTATCAATCCTGCTACGTGATATTGCCGTGACGTAAGTGAACTCAAGAATGGAGGGGTATTTGCTTTCCGATATATACAGTCGAGGACAAAACGAGCGAGACCCCTCGCCTTTTCGTTATGCTGACCCGCACAGCTCTAAAGTTTGCTACACAGCATAACAGGCAAGGCGACGAATTGCTACCAACATACTATGCACAGGCGTGAAATTGAAAAACTATCCCAACTTTACAATGAAATGAATACCGTTAGCTGCATACAGGCGGACAGTTGAAAATGTGTGCTCCGACCGGGTCTCGAACCTGGGTTCTCCTCCTTGCATGGCCTACGCTCTATCCATCTTTTTCTTCACTTTGTTCGATATAGTTCGTTGCGTTTGGTCTGGGCGGACGTCACAAGACATTCGTTCAAGTTTATTGTTGATTGCTTGACTCAGTTTTTTTATTACAGAGAGCACGCAGCCCTCTGACCGAACACGCTGGGTTACCGTGCCGGCAAATAATGAATGAGACATGACCGAAGGAACAGACACCATCTTCATATACACTCCTGGAAATTGAAATAAGAACACCGTGAATTCATTGTCCCAGGAAGGGGAAACTTTATTGACACATTCCTGGGGTCAGATACATCACATGGACACACTGACAGAACCACAGGCACATAGACACAGGCAACAGAGCATGCACAATGTCGGCACTAGTACAGTGTATATCCACCTTTCGCAGCAATGCAGGCTGCTATTCTCCCATGGAGACGATCGTAGAGATGCTGGATGTAGTCCTGTGGAACGGCTTGCCATGCCATTTCCACCTGGCGCCTCAGTTGGACCAGCGTTCGTGCTGGACGTGCAGACCGCGTGAGACGACGCTTCATCCAGTCCCAAACATGCTCAATGGGGGACAGATCCGGAGATCTTGCTGGCCAGGGTAGTTGACTTACACCTTCTAGAGCACGTTGGGTGGCACGGGATACATGCGGACGTGCATTGTCCTGTTGGAACAGCAAGTTCCCTTGCCGGTCTAGGAATGGTAGAACGATGGGTTCGATGACGGTTTGGATGTACCGTGCACTATTCAGTGTCCCCTCGACGATCACCAGTGGTGTACGGCCAGTGTAGGAGATCGCTCCCCACACCATGATGCCGGGTGTTGGCCCTGTGTGCCTCGGTCGTATGCAGTCCTGATTGTGGCGCTCACCTGCACGGCGCCAAACACGCATACGACCATCATTGGCACCAAGGCAGAAGCGACTCTCATCGCTGAAGACGACACGTCTCCATTCGTCCCTCCATTCACGCCTGTCGCGACACCACTGGAGGTGGGCTGCACGATGTTGGGGCGTGAGCGGAAGACGGCCTAACGGTGTGCGGGACCGTAGCCCAGCATCATGGAGACGGTTGCGAATGGTCCTCGCCGATACCCCAGGAGCAACAGTGTCCCTAATTTGCTGGGAAGTGGCGGTGCGGTCCCCTACGGCACTGCGTAGGATCCTACGGTCTTGGCGTGCATCCGTGCGTCGCTGCGGTACGGTCCCAGGTCGACGGGCACGAGCACCTTCCGCCGACCACTGGGGACAACATCGATGTACTGTGGAGACCTCACGCCCCACGTGTTGAGCAATTCGGCGGTACGTCCACCCGGCCTCCCGCATGCCCACTATACGTCCTCGCTCAAAGTCCATCAACTGCACATACGGTTCACGTCCACGCTGTCGCGGTATGCTACCAGTGTTAAAGACTGCGATGGAACTCCGTATGCCACGGCAAACTGGCTGACACTGACGGCGGCGGTGCACAAATGCTGCGCAGCTAGCGCCATTCGACGGCCAACACCGCGGTTCCTGGTGTGTCCGCTGTGCCGTGCGTGTGATCATTGCTTGTACAGCCCTCTCGCAGTGTCCGGAGCAAGTATGGTGGGTCTGACACACCGGTGTCAATGTGTTCTTTTTTCCATTTCCAGGAGTGTATGTATAGTTAAGGCTCACCAGCCATTTCACCATCTTCTTCTGTGCAGATGCACAAACAGTGCCCGAACTCTTACGGGAATCGACAGTAAAGCAGCGAGTAATAAGTATAATGGGCAAGGACACTATGAATATAGTGCGGGGCAATAAGTTCTGAATGTGGGTCTCACGGGTGGCGTGCCAGAGATAAGTCCCTGCAGTCGCACTATCCTCTGTGTCCTCTGTGGCTCAGATGGATAGAGCGTCTGCCAAGTAAGCAGGAGATCCCGGGATCGCGACACACATTTATTATTTATTATCGAAAGAACAAAATACTGTTATTAGCGAGTAAATTTAGTAGCTTGCCTGCGTGGGTTAGCCGTGCGTTCAACAGCGTCATATCGCGGACGGCGCGGCTGCTTGCGCTGTCAGTTCGAATACCTCTCCGGGCATGGATGTGTGTTAGGTTACGTAGGTTTAAGTAGTTCTACGTCCAGGAGACTGATGACCTAAGCATTTTGGTCGCATAGTTCTTAGAGCCATTTTTTGACCTTTCGCGTAAATTTTCTTTACGTAAACGGTCGTACATTAAGACTGCGTTGACATAGAAGCTCACTTTCTTACACCACCAAGGGGCCGTTTACCGCAGGAAGTGCGATACATTTCCGCTTATTATGTCTACCCGTACTCGAGGTAAACGCGTTTTAAGGGTTGGGTAGACAGATAGATGGTCAAGAAAGTGAGACTAGTAGGGTTCCATTTTTGCCGATTTAGGTGACGAAATCCTAACAACGAAAATAGCTACGACAGTTACTAAAGATGAGGGCCGAGGAAGTAATTCTCCCTACTCTTTATTTGAAATGTTATAGTTGCAACCGATATATCAGCTTATTACTCGTAGCTACACTTTCGATCCAAATCACGTTTACAGGAATGCAAATAAAATCCATTTGCCTATACACATGGTAATTCAGATCCCAGTATTAATGTCACTGCGTTTTAGAAGTGCGAGAATTCCCATTGCTAGCTAGTTTAAGAAACACTTCGGCTAATGAACGTTTTCTGGCTGTGGCGAGTCTAACGGAGAATTCGAAACATTGTAGAATACCTTTGGCAGCTATGTAGCCGTTTATTTCCAAGGGCAGTGCAGAATCATCCTACTAAATTTACTCGCTAATAAATTTTGTAATTTCGATAAACATCCCGAATGATTGTCACATAAGCGGTGACATGCAGGTAGAAAATTCATGTTTTGAGTCCAGAAATCTCTGTGCAACGGAAACCGCAGATCATTTTTCCATTTTCCTTGCGAAACTGCCGGCTTATTCATGTTGCTGTTGTCGTTGTGGTGTTCAGTCCTGAGACTGGTTTGATGCAGCTCTCCATGCCACTCTATCCTGTGCAAGCTTCTTCATCTCCCAGTACCTACTGCAACCCACACCCTTCTGAATCTGCTTAGTGCATTCATCTCTTGGTCTCCCTCTACGATTTTTCCCTCCACGCTGCCCTCCAATACTAAATTGGTGATCCCTTGATGCCTCAGAACATGTCCTACCAACCGATCCCTTCTTCTGATCAAGTTGTGCCACAAACTTCTCTTCTCCCCAATCCTATTCAATACTTCCTCATTAGTTATGTGATCTACCCATCTAATCTTCAGCATTCTTCTGTAGCACCACATTTCGAAAGCTTCTATTCTCTTCTTGTCTGAACTATTTATCGTCCATGTTTCACTTCCATACATGGCTACACTCCATACAAATACTTTCAGAAAAGACTTCCTGACACTTAAATCTATACTCGATGTTAACAAATTTCTCTTCTTCTGAAACGCTTTCCTTGCCATTGCCAGTCTACATTTTATATCCTCTCTACTTCGACCATCATCAGTTATTTTGCTCCCCAAATAGCAAAACTCCTTTACTACTTTAAGTGTCTCATTTCCTAATCTAATTCCCTCAGCATCACCCGACTTAATTCGACTACATTCCATTATCGTCGTTTTGCTTTTGTTGATGTTCATCTTATACCCTCCTCTCAAGACACTGTCCATTCCGTTCAACTGCTCTTCCAAGTCCTTTGCTGTCTCTTACAGAATAACAATGTCATCGGCGAATCTCAAAGTTTTTATTTCTTCTCCATGGATTTTAATACCTACTCCGAATTTTTCTTTTGTTTCCTTTACTGCTTGCTCAATATACAGACTCAATAACATCGAGGAGAGGCTACAACACTATCTTATTCCCTTCCCAACCACTGCTTCCCTTTCATGTCCCTCGACTCTTATAACTGCCATCTGGTTTCTGTACAAATTGTAAATAGCCTTTCGCTCCCTGTATTTTACCCCTGCCACCTTTAGAATTTAAAAGAGAGTATTCCAGTCAACATTGTCAAAAGCTTTCACTAAGTCTACAAATGCTAGAAACGTAGGTTTGCCTTTCCTTAATCTTTCTTCTAAGATAAGTCGTACGGTCAGTATTGGCTTATTCATGTCTGGGATAGTAATAGAGGGCTGTTTGCCTGGTTTGTCTGCTAGCGTAGTGAAAGGTGTTTGCTACTGCAAGGGAGGTCTGGTTTATTTTCGGTTCTAATCTTAATGGAGGCAGATAGACTATCAGTAAAGCGATTTTAGGAAATTCTCTCGTCCCCAATACGTGTCATTGCTACCTTTATTCTGTACCGGCGCCCTGTGGATGTAACTATGAAAATCTTGTAGAATTTCGTACTTGTTACTGCCTAATTTTTCCGCTTTTTCCGCTTCTGTCAATAACTGAACTGACTTAAGTGTGGCACTGAATGATTTTTAACGGAATTCCGTTATGAATCTTCACGCATTGCTAAATTTGCACACTTGCATGGTAGGTCAGTAACGGTAATCCAGTATGACTCGTCTGAACGTTGACACAGGCCGTTTCGCGGCCGAATGCGCACAATATTTTGCTAATTCGTAACGATTTTGTCTTACTAAAATAGTTATGATATCTGGATAAATTGAAATTTATTTTTATTAGTACAGTTCATACTAATTAGCGCTTCTTCTTTCACTTATATCTTATATTTACGTGTCGTGTTTAACACACTAATCAGCATTAATATAGTCTTACACAAGACTGAAAGCAGTGTGACAAAGTTCGGATGGTTTTTCAATTTCACCCCTGCGCATAGTATGATGGTACCACTTCGGCGCCTTGCCTGTTATGCCGTGTAGCAGACTTTAAAGCTGTGCGGAACAGCATAATGAAAAGCGGAGGAGTCTCGCTCGTTTTGTCCACGACTGTACTTTAATTTCTAAACCAGTAACTAGTTGTTTCAGTTCACTTGGTAAATTAATATTAGGTAACTGATCTTTTCGATTTCAAACACAATTAATATCACCTCCAAGTAATAACTGTCTTGGAGTTTTCCTTAATAAGGATGTCAAGTTATCTCTGAAGAAACGTGCTCTGTCAGCTCGGTGAGAACTTCCTGAAGGGGCATACGGGTTGATGATAGTCACATCGTAGATATTTAGTCCTATTCCCCTTCCGGATTCCAGTCGTCCCACCTCGCTTACTGTAATCCCTCCCTCACCAAAAAAGCTGTTCCAACACTTATTTCGGGAGACACATTTATGTAACTGACAAAACCGGGAATTACTAAATCCGAAATTAGAACTTCTTGTGACAGGGCAATATCAGTCGCGGATTCGTACAAAAATTCCTTAAGGGCACATAATTTCAAACCTGATGTAATATTATTTATGTTAATAGTGGTGACAGAATAGGATGTAGTTGAAACTTCCTGGCAGATTAAAACTAGGTGTCCGACCGAGACTCGAACTCGGGACCTTTGCCTTTCGCGGGCAAGTGCTCTACCATCTGAGCTACCGAAGCAGGACTCACGGCCGGTACTCACAGCTTTACTTCTGCCAGTATCTCGTCTCCTACCTTCCAAACTTTACAGAAGCTCTCCTGCGAACCATGCAGAACTAGCACTCCTGAAAGAAAGGATATTGCGGAGACATGGCTTAGCCACAGCCTGGGGGATGTTTCCAGAATGAGATTTTCATATCAGCGCCCACTCCGCTGCAGAGTGAAAATCTCATTCTGGAAACATCCCCCAGGCTGTGGCTAAGCCATGTCTCCGCAATATCCTTTCTTTCAGGAGTGCTAGTTCTGCGTGGTTCGCAGGAGAGCTTCTGTAAAGTTTGGAAGGTAGGAGACGAGATACTGGCAGAAGTAAAGCTGTGAGTACCAGCCGTGAGTCCTGCTTCGGTAGCTCAGATGGTAGAGCACTGGCCCGCGAAAGGCAAAGGTCCCGAGTTCGAGTCTCGGTCGGACACCTAGTTTTAATCTGCCAGGAAGTTTCATATCAGCGCGCACTCCCCTGCAGAGGGAAAATCTCACTCTGGAAACGTCCCCCAGTCTGTGGCTAAGCCTTGTGTCCGCAATATCCTTTCTTTCAGGAGTGCTAGTTCTGCATGGTTCGCAGGAGAGCTTCTGTAAAGTTTGGAAGGAAGGAGACGAGATACTGGCAGAAGTAAAGCTGTGAGTACCGGCCGTGAGTCGTGCTTCGGTAGCTCAGATGGTAGAGCACTTGCCCACGAAAGGCAAAGGCCCCTAGTTCGAGTCTCGGTCGGGCACACAGTTTTAATCTGCCAGGAAGTTTCATATCAGCGCACACTCCGCTGCAGAGTGAAAATCTCATTCTGGTAAGATGTAGTTGTTTTGATGAACTAATTTAGTTTCCTGTGGTTCAGGGTTCAGTTAAGCTGTAACAGTTTGCTCGGAAGGCTGAACATGGAATAACACTTCAGTCAGTTTATTACTAGCTGTTACGTTTTTTTTCTACTTCTGATGTTTTCTCTTGTACCGCAAGCAGACTGATTTCCTGGTAAACTTCCTGATTTTTCCTCCAGTGATTCGCGTAGGGCCGTTTCGGACCGAACATTCTTTGGGCTTGGGTCGCCCTTTCTGGATTTTCCCTTCCCTTCGTTACTAGCTACATTCTCATTTGGTTGCGCCGCAATTTTACTTCGCAGCTCATCTGGAGCAGCAGCAGATGCTTTCGCAATTTCTGTTGCTGGCGCCTACCCTGAGGTGTTGACTGTGATTTCAGTTCAGCGACCACTTCCTCGTTCTTTATTAATATCACTTACTTCCTGATCGAGGGAAGCACATGGAGATGGCAGTTTTGCAACCTCTCCCTGAATTTGTTTATTAACAGATAGCTTCTGATCTTTGCAGTCGGCTACTGCACCTGTTGTTCCTTGCAAATTAATCCTGATTACACCCCCTTCATTTTCTGGTACCGTATGTGTATTATCTTTCTGTTCATCATTTTCCATTCTCATTTTGCCTTCCGGTTCCTCTGCGTCCTCACCGCACAGTTTATGCTTGCGAAGTGAGGGTGTTGGACAGGACAGTTCATCCTCTAAACGACTATCAGTTGTCACCAGAGGTCGTTTTTTCGGTTGCATTTCAGTTTCACGCGTGGTAGTAACAGGGTTTCCCTTTCTTGTTAACGGGGGAAATTGACTGTTATTGTGAAGGGAGACATCAGCTTGGCCCGCTGCGTTAACATCCTCAGCCAGTTGATCCGGACTATTCTTTGGTAACAGATCATTTAAGATAAGCTTCTGACGCTGTATCAAATTACTTTTGAGAACAACAGTTCGCCGCGGACATTCCTGTCTGAAGTGGCCGGTTTCGTTACATATATGACATGTAGCCTCCCGACCTGTATATACAATTGGTGCCGTATACCCACAAACAGTTATGTGAGACAGAATATTCGTTTTAACGTCCATCTCTACAAAGCGGAAACCGGTGAAACACTGCAATTTAAAGCGAGGCGACAATCTTTCATTTGCAATTGATTTAACGTCCTCGTAGTTTGTAAGTACTTCTTGAATCTTATCATTTTCAATTTCAATGGGAAGATAAAAGACACGAACAATTTTGTAATGAATGTCTGCTCTATAGATGGAAACCTTACTTTTATAACCATTTATATGCACAGAATCTACTTCATAATCCCACTTTCGTAACACTTTATCAACAGTCGCAGCACTGATTAACTTGACAAAAACACAGTATTTTTCCTGATCCAGCTTTCAGGTATGGACGGTTTCAGAACTGAGACCGATTACCTGTATAATCCAATCATCTATTTCCAGGGATGTCGGCTGAACAGGTTGGGATTCCTTGTCAAAAGCAAATACCAGAGTATTCTTCCTGAGGTTTGTAGCCACGGTTAATCCAGCGACGCAATTCCGGTTGAACAACCGAAATTCCAATTAGCAGCAGAAAGACCAGAAAGAGCGATCAGATCACAAGGAATATGAACGAACATGGAGATCAAGGGACGGACAGCACTCGGCGAAGCACAAGTACCACGATGTTAATCCAGCAACGCAATATCGGTTGAAGAACCGAAATTCCAATTAGCAACAGAAAGACCAGAAAGAGCGATCAGATCACAAAGAATATGAACGAAGACGGAGATTAACGGGCGGACAGTACTCGGCGAAGCACAAGTACCGCAATGTAAGCACGGAAGTGCAGCGCAGCAGTTAACAGTGGTCACTCGCTAGCGCGGCTGAAACGGAACCGACCACTGGTTATTAGGATGGTAGACTCTACTATAGTGAATCGAGAGACAACACCCACGTACGCAGAACGGCATTCGCAGTGCAGCATTCCATCAGGAAATACATTCCGCCCATTTTTCCAGCAGATTTCAGCGCAGGTTACTTCGCAACGAGGGATCACTTTACAAATCATACAGTTCGGACACCACACGTGGAGGGAAGAGTGTTGAGACTAATAGAAGATGAAGCTGAAACAAATTTGCGGATAAATGGAGCTGCCGAAGGCATAAACCAATCTCTTGTGTGGTAATTTCAACATGAACAGTAAGTTTAACATACCATTTGCATCGTGTACAGTGGGTAATAATACTAACAAGCCAGGTAACACTCCTGCCAGTAGACTGTAATGTGAAGCCCTCCTTATCAGCGTCTAACACTTAGCATTTTACACTCTCCAGTCACGTTAATGTGACCACCTGTCAGAAGCCTAATTAACGCGCAATGGAAATATTTTAGATTTGGTAGCCACGAACAGACCAGACCTCATCGACGGTGTCAGTGTTGAGACAGGGATTAGTGATCATGATGTTGTCATTACGACTATGGTTACGAAAATTAAAAAGTCGGTCAAGAAGGCTAGGAGAGTATTCTTGCTAGAAAGAGGCAGATAAGCAGTTGTTAGCATCCCACATAGTAAATGAATCGACTTCATTTACTTCCGGAACGATGGACGTGGAAGAATTATGGGCAAATTTTAAACACATTGTAAATCACGCATTGGACAAGTATGTGCCGAAAAAGTGGGTTACGGACGGAAAAGACCCACCGTGGTTTAACAGCGCAATTCGGAGAATGCTCAGGAAGCAAAGGCAGTTGCACTCGCGCTACAAGAAAGATCGGGAGAATGAGGACAGGCAAAAGTTAGTACAGATTCGTGCTGCTGTAAAATGACGATGCGCGAAGCATTCAACCACTACCACCGTCATATCTTAGCCAAAGATCTTGCTGAAAACACAAGGAAATTCTGGTCTTGCGTAAAATCGGTAAGCTGGTCGAAGGCTTCCATCCAGTCACTCACTGATCAGCCTGGCCTGGTAATGGAAGACAGCAAAACGAAAGCTGAAATTTTAAATTTAGCATTTGAGAAATATTTCACGCAGGAGGATCGTACAAATATACCGCCGTTTGAATCTCGTACAGATTCCCGTATGGAGGACATAGTGATAGACGTCCCTTGGGTTGTCTAGCAGCTGAATGGGTTGAAAATAAATAAATCGTCAGGTCCTGATGGGATTCCAATTTTACAGAGATTACTCTACTGCATGGCTCCTTACTTAGCTTGCATTTATCGCGAATCTCTAGTCCAACGTAAAGTCCCGAGCAACTGGAAAAAAGCGCTGGTGCATATAAGAAAGGTAGAAGAACAGATACTCAAAATTACAGACCAATAACCTTAACATCAGTTTGTTGCAGGATTCTCGAACATATTCTCAGTTCGAATATAATGAATTTCCTTGAGACATAGAAGTTACTGTCAATGCATCAGCACGGCTTTAGAAAGCATCGCTCCCGCGAAACGCAACTCGCCCTTGTTTCACATGATATCTTGCGAACCATGGATGAAGGATGTCAGGCGGATGCCATATTCCTTGACTTCCGGAAAGCGTTTGACTCGATGCCCCACTGCAGACTCCTAACTAAGGTACGAGCATATGAGATTGGTTCCCAAGTATGTGAGTGGCTCGAAGACTTCTTAAGTGATAGAACCCAGTACGTTGTCCTCGATGGTGAGTGTTCATCGGAGGTGAGGGTATCATCTGGAGTGCCCAAGGGAAGTGTGGTAGGTCCGCTGTTGTTTTCTATCAACACAAATGATCTTTTGGATAGGGTGGATAGCAATGTGCGGCTGTTTGCTGACGATGCTGTGGTGTACGGGAAGGTGTCGTTGTTGAGTGACTGTAGGAGAATACAAGATGACTTGGACAGGATTTGTGATTGGTGTAAAGAATGGCAGTCAACTCTAAATATAGATAAATGTAAATTAATGCAGATGAATAGGAAAAAATATCCTGTAATGTCGGAATACTCCATTAGTAGTGTAGCGCTTGACACAATCACGTCGATTAAATATTTGAGCGTAACATTGCAGAGTGATATGAAGTGGCACAGGCATGTAACGGTAGTTGTTGGGAAAGCGGATAGTCGTCTTCGGCTCATTGGTAGAATTTTGGGAAGATGTGGTTCATCTGTAACGGAGACCGCTTATAAGACACTAATACGAGCTATTATTGAGTACTGCTCGAGCGTTTGGGATCCCTATAAGGTCGGATTGAGGGAGGACATAGAAGCAATTCAGAGGCGGGCTGCTAGATTTGTTACTGGTAGGTTTGATCATCACACGAGTGTTACGGAAATGTTTCAGGAACTCGGGTGGGAGTCTCTGGAGGAAAGGGGGCGTTCTTTTCGTGAAGCGCTACTGAGGAAATTTAGAGAAGCAGCATTTCAGACTGACTGCAGTACAATTTTACTGGCGCCAACTTATATTTCGCGGAAAGACCACAAAGGTAAGATAAGAGAGATTAGGGCTCGTACAGAGGCATATAGGCTGTCATTTTTCCCTCGTTCTGTTTGGAGTGGAACAGGGAGAGAAGATGCTAGTTGTGGTACGAGGTACCCTCCACCACGCACCGTATGGTGGATTGCGCAGTATGTATGTAGATGTAGATGTAGATGTAGATGAAGCACCTTCTGCGACACGGATCGTTGCTGTACGTGCAGGAAGAGTGTCAGTGTGGTTCTGGGAGGTACTGACAGGGATGTGCAGCCATGCCGACTCTAGTGCCATGCCCAGCTGCGCCAGACTTCTCTGCTGAGTGCGATAACATCATCCTAGTGCTCATCGAACCACGTACGTGCACTTGGTGCTGTGTGATACAGTGCATTGTCGTGATGGTAGACGCCACCCAGCCATAGAAAAAAAAATACTGCATATACATCTACATTTACATTCCGTAAGCCACCTAACGGTGTGTGGCGGAGGACACTTTACGTGCCACTGTCATTACCTCCCTTTCCTGTTCCAGGCGCGTATGGTTCGCGGGAAGAATGACTGCCGGAAAGCCTCCGTGCGCGCTCGAATCTCTCTAATTTTACATTCGTGATCTCCTCGGGAGATATAAGTAGGGGGAAGCACTATATTAGAAACCTCATCCATAAACGCACCCTCTCCAAACCTGGATAGCAAGCAACACCGCGATGCAGATCGCCTCTCTTGCAGAGTCTGCCACTTGAGCTTGCTAAACATATGAGTAACGCTATCACGCTTACCAAATAACCCTGCGACGAAACGCGCCCCTCTTCTTTGGATCTTCTCTATCTCCTCTGGCGACCCGACCTTGTACCGATCCCACACTGATGAGCAATATTCAAGTACAGGTAGAACGAGTGTTTTGTCAGCCACCTCCTTTGTTTATGGACTACTTTTTCTAAGGACTCTCCCAATGAATCTGAACCTGGCACCAGCCTTACCAGCAATTAATTTTATATGATCATTTCACTTCAAATCGTTCCGCGCGCATACTCCCAGATATTTTACAGAAGTAACTGCTACCAGTGTTTGTTACACTATCATTGAATTATACAATAAAGCATCCTTCATTCTATGTATTCGCAAATACATTACATTTGTCTATGTGAAGGGTCAGTAGCCACTCTCTGCATCAAGTGCCTATCCGCTGCAGATCTTCCTGCATTTCGCTGCAATTTTCTAATGCTGCAACTTCTCTGTATACTACAGCGTCATCCGCGAAAAGCCGCATGGAACTTCCGACGAAAAGCCGCATGGAACTTCCGACGAAAAGCCGCATGGAACTTCCGACACTATCTACTAGGTCATTTATATATATATTGTGAAAAGCAATGGTCCCATAACACTCCCCTGTGGCTCCCCAGAGGTTACTTTAACGTCTGTAGACCTCTCTCCATTGAGAACAACATGCCCTATTCTGTTTGCTAAAAACTCTTCAATCCAGCCACACAGCTGGTCTTATATTCCGTAGGCTCTTACTTTGTTTATCAGGCGACAGTGCGGAACCGTATCGAACGCCTTCCGAAAGTCAAGGAAAATGGCATCTACCTGGGAGCCTGTATCTGAAATATTCTGGGTCTCATGAAAAAATAAGGCGAGTTGGGTCGCATACGATCGCTGTTTCCGGAATTCATGTTGATTCCTACAGAGTAGATTCTGGGTTTCCAGAAATGACATGACGAGCGAGCAAAAAACACGTTCTAAAATTCTACAACCGATCGATGTCAGAGATATAGGTCAATAGTTTTGTGCATCTGCTCGACGACCCTTCTTGAAGACTGGGACTACCTGTGCTCTTTTCCATTCATTTGGAATCTTCCGTTCCTCTAGAGACTTGCGGTACACAGCTGTTAGAAGGGGGGCAAGTTCTTTCGCGTACTCTGTGCATAATCGAATTGGTATCCCGTCAGGTCCAGTGGACTTTCCTCGTTGAGTGATTTCAGTTGCTTTTCTATTCCTTGGATAATTATTTCGATGTCAGCCATTTATAAGGGTGGAAATGGTCCTCGAGGATAGATGCCTACTAGTTTTGATACATTGTGCATTTCAGAACGACGAGATCATCCAGGGAACGCCACGAGAACAATACCCATACCAAAAAACATCCTCTCCTGCGTCATGTATCCTTCCGACAGTTGTTGCACGGCGTTTGCTTGAAGACGTTTCATGCAATACACGTCAACGGCCATTTGCCATCTGAAAAGACCACCTGTCGCCACGACGTGGACAACCAAATTCGGTACTGGGATGCAAATTCCAACAGTCGGCGTGGGTCCATGCACCACATGCCTCCTACTGAGGCCCGCACGCAGCAAAATTCGCTGAACGGTCGTTGGGAACAAACTGTTGGTAGTTTCTTGGTTCATCTGGGCGTTCCATGTATTAATGGATGAGACGAGATTAACAGAGAGTGGGACAATAAACACGACATATCCTACAGCAGTTGTGGAAGCAAATTTTCATGACCAGTTTAGTATAAATTTGTGGGCACGAATTATGGGTAAAAGTCTCTTAGGGTCACATACACTACTGGCCATTAAAATTGCTACACCACAACGATGACGTGCTATAGACGCGAAATTTAACCGACAGGAAGAAGATGCTGTGATATGCAAATGATTAGCTTTTCAGAGCATTCACACAAGGTTGGCGCCGGTGGCGACACCTACAACGTGCTGACATGAGGAAAGTTTCCAACCCATTTCTCATACACCAACAGCAGTTGACCGGCGTTGCCTGGTGAAACGTTGTTGTGATGCCTCGTGTAAGGAGGAGAAATGCGTACCATTACGTTTGCGACTTTGATAAAGGTCGGATTGTAGCCTATCGCGATTGCGGTTTATCGTATCGCGACATTGCTGCTCGCGTAAGTCGAGATCCAGATTAGCAGAATATGGAATCGGTGGGTTCAGGATTGTAATACGGAACGCCGTGCTGGATCCCCACGGCCTCGTAACACTAGCAGTCGAGATGACAGGCATCTTATCCACATGGCTGTAACGGATCGTGTAGCCACGTCTCGATCCCTGAGTCAACAGATGGGGACGTTTGCAAGACAACAACCATCCGCACGAACATCTCGACGACGTTCCCAGCAGCATGCACTATCAGCTCGATGACCACGGCTGCTGTTACGCTTAACGCTGCATCACAGACAGGAGCGCCTGCGATGGTGTACTCAACGACGAACCTGGGTACACGAATGGCAAAAAGTCATTTTTTCCGATGAATCCAGATTCTGTTTACAGCATCATGATGGACGCATCCGTGTTTGGCGACATCGCGGTGAACGCACATTGGAATTGTGTATTCATCATCGCCATACTGGCGTACCACACGGCGTGATGGTATGAGGTGCTATTGGTTACACGTCTCGGTCACCTCTTGTTCGCATTGACTGTATTTTGAACAGTGGACGTTACATTTCAGATGTGTTACGACCTGTGGCTCTACCCTTCATTCGACCCCTGCGAAACCCTAAATTTCAGCAGGATAATGCACGACCGCATGTTACAGGTCTTGTACGGGCCTTACTGAATAAAGAAAATGTTCGACTGCTGCCCTGGCCAGCTCATTATCCAGATCTCTCATCGATTGAAAACAACTGGCCAATGGTGGCCGAGCAACTGGCTCGTCACAATACGCCAGTCACTTCTCTTGATGAACCGTTGTATCGTGTTGAAGCTGCATGGGCAGCTGTACCTGTACACGCCATTCAAGCTCTGTTTCACTCAATGCCCAGGCGTATCAAGGCCGTTAATACGGCCAGAGGTGGTTCTTCTGGCTACTGATTTCTCAGGATCTATGCACCCAATCCCCCCCCATGAACCATGGACCTTGCCGTTGGTGGGGAGGCTTGCGTGCCTCAGAGATACAGATAGCCGTACCGTAGGTACAACCACAATGGAGGGGTATCTGTTGAGAGGCCAGACAAACGTGTGGTTCCTGAAGAGGGGCAGCAGCCTTTTCAGTAGTTGCAAGGGCAACAGTCTGGATGATTGACTGATCTGGCATTGTAACAATAACCAAAACGGCCTTGCTGTGCTGGTACTGCGAACGGCTGAAAGCAAGGGGAAACTACGGCCGTAATTTTTCCCGAGGGCATGCAGCTTTACTGTATGATTAAATGATGATGGCGTCCTCTTGGGTAAAATATTCCGGAGGTAAAATAGTCCCCCATTCGGATCTCCGGGCGGGGACTACTCAAGAGGATGTCGTTATCAGGAGAAAGAAAACTGGCGTTCTACGGATCGGAGCGTGGAATGTCAGATCCCTTAATCGGGCAGGTAGGTTAGAAAATTTAAAAAGGGAAATGGATAGGTTAAAGTAAGATATTGTGGGAATTAGTGAAGTTCGGTGGCAGGAGGAACAAGACTTCTGGTCAGGTGACTACAGGGTTATAAACACAAAGTCAAATAGGGGTAATGCAGGAGTAGGTTTAATAATGAATAGGAAAATAGGAATTCGGGTAAGCTACTACAAACAGCATAGTGAACGCATTATTGTGGCCAAGATAGATACGAAGCCCACACCTACTACAGTAGTACAAGTTTATATGCCAACTAGCTCTGCTGATGACGAAGAAATTGAAGAAATGTATGATGAAATAAAAGAAATTATTCAGATAGTGAAGGGAGACGAAAATTTAATAGTCATGGGTGACTGGAATTCGAGTGTAGGAAAAGGGAGAGAAGGAAACGTAGTAGGTGAATATGGATTGGGGCTAAGAAATGAAAGAGGAAGCCGCCTGATAGAATTTTGCACAGAGCACAACTTAATCATAGCTAACACTTGGTTTAAGAATCATGATAGAAGGTTGTATACATGGAAGAACCCTGGAGATACTAAAAGGTATCAGATAGATTATATAATGGTAAGACAGAGATTTAGGAATCAGGTTTTAAATTGTAAGACATTTCCAGGGGCAGATGTGAGCTCAGACCACAACCTATTGGTTATGACCTGTAGATTAAAACTGAAGAAACTGCAAAAAGGTGGGAATTTAAGGAGATGGGACATGGATAAACTGAAAGAACCAGAGGTTGTACAGAGTTTCAGGGAGAGCATAAGGGAACAATTGAAAGGAATGGGGGAAAGAAATACAGTAGAAGAAGAATGGGTAGCTTTGAGGGATGAAGTAGTGAAGGCAGCAGACGATCAAGTAGGTAAAAAGAAGATGGTTAGTAGAAATCCTTGGGTAACAGAAGAAATATTGAATTTAATTGATGAAAGGAGAAAATATAAAAATGTAGTAAATGAAGCAGGCAAGAAGGAATACAAACGTCTCAAAAGTGAGATCGACAGGAAGTGCAAAATGGCTAAGCAGGGATGGCTAGAGGACAAATGTAAGGATGTAGAGGATTCTCTCACTAGGGGTAAGATAGATACTGCCTACAGGAAAATTAAAGAGACCTTTGGAGATAAGAGAACCACATGTATGAACATCAAGAGCGCAGATGGAAATCCAGTTCTAAGCAAAGAAGGGAAAGCAGATAGGTGGAAGGAGTATATAGAGGGTCTATACAAGGGCGATGCACTTGAGGACAATATTATGGAAATGGAAGAGGATGTAGATGAAGATAAAATGGGAGATACGATATTGCTTGAAGAGTTTGACAGAGCACTGAAGGACCTGAGTCGAAACAAGGCCCCCCGGAGTAGACAACATTCCATTGGAACTACTGACGGCCTTCGGAGAGCCAGTCCTGACAAAACTCTACTATCTGTTGAGCAAGATGTATGAAACAGGTGAAATACCCTCAGACTTCAAGAAGAATATAATAATTCCAATCCCAAAGAAAGCAGGTGTTGACAGATGTGAAAATTACCGAACAATCAGTTTAATAAGCCACAGCTGCAAAGTACTATCACGAATTCTTTACAGACGAATGGAAAAACTAGTAGAAGCTTACCTCGGGAAAGATCAGTTTGGATTCCGTAGAAATACTGAACACGTGAGGCAATACTGACCTTACGACTTATCTTAGAAGAAAGATTAAGGAAAGGCAAACCTACGTTTCTAGCATTTGTAGACTTAGAGAAAGCTTTTGACAATGTTGACTGGAATACTCTCTTTCAAATTCTAAAGGTGGCAGGGGTAAAATACAGGGAGCGAAAGGCTATTTACAACTTGTACAGAAACCAGATGGCAGTTATAAGAGTTGAGGGACATGAAAGGGAAGCAGTGGTTGGGAAGGGAGTAAGACAGGGTTGTAGCCTCTCCCCGATGTTATTCAATCTCTATATTGAGCAAGCAGTAAAGGAAACAAAAGAAAAATTTGGAGTAGGTATTAAAATCCAGGGAGAAGAAATAAAAACTTTGAGGTTCGCCGATGACATTGTAATTCTGTCAGAGACAGCAAAGAACTTGGAAGAGCAGTTGAACGGAATGGATGGTGTCTTGAAGGGAGGATATAAGATGAACATCAACAAAAGCAAAACGAGGATAATGGAATGTAGTCGAGTTAAGTCGGGTGATGCTGAGGGTATTAGATTAGGAAATGAGACACTTAAAGTAGTAAAGGAGTTTTGCTATTTGGGGAGCAAAATAACTGATGATGTACGAAGTAGAGAGGATATAAAATGCAGACTGGCAATGGCAAGGAAAGCGTTTCTGAAGAAGAGAAATTTGTTAACATCGAGTATAGATTTAAATGTCAGGAAGTTATTTCTGAAAGTATTTGTATGGAGTGTAGCCATGTATGGAAGTGAAACATGGACGGTAAATAGTCTGGACAAGAAGAGAATAGAAGGTTTTGAAATGTGGTGCTACAGAAGAATGCTGAAGATTAGATGGGTAGATCACATAACTAATGAGGAAGTATTGAATAGGATTGCGGAGAAGAGAAGTTTGTGGCACAACTTGACCAGAAGAAGGGATCGGTTGGTAGGACATGTTCTGAGGCATCAAGGGATCACCAATTTAGTATTTGAGGGCAGCGTGGAGGGTAAAAATCATAGGGGGAGACCAAGAGATGAATACACTAAGCAGATTCAGAAGCATGTAGGTTGCAGTAGGTACTGGGAGATGAAGAAGCTTGCACAGGATAGAGTAACATGGAGAGCTGCATCAAACCAGTCTCAGGACTGAAGACCACAACAACAACAACAACATGCACCCAAATTGCTTGAAAATGTAATCACATGTCAGTTCTAGTATAATATATTTGTCCAATGAGTACCTGTTTATCATCTGCATTTCTTCTTGGTGTAGCAATTTTAATGGCCAGTAGTGTACTTAACATATTGACGTGTGCTGTTGCTCTCACATTTTTGATCACGAAAATTCACTCTCTATTGTAGGAGGTACCCTTTGTGAAAGAAGCGGATGTTTTTTTAAAGCACGACAAGGCACCAATCCAATTTCTACTCCTAGTGTGATAGTAACTTACCCAAACGTTTAATGAGTGATGAAGTGATCGAGAATATCCAGCGTCATGATCTACCCGTTCACTCGACCTTAACGTCTCACGTTTCCGGTTACGGGGACATTTATAGGCTTTGGTGTATTCCTCACAAGTGTTCGCATTACACTAGCGTATCTCCCAAGCACGTGAAAAATCCGAGTGTAGCCAAATGCGTTAGCACGAATTATGTCATTCTTAGAGAATAAGGGCTGAATGATTTGTAAGAATTGGAGGAAACCGCATTGAAGGAAGAAGGTAGGAAGATTAGTGTTTAACGGGCCGTCGGCATCGACGTCATTAGAGACGGAGCACAAGCTTGGATTGTTTCAAGGATCGGAAGGAAATCGGACGTGCTCTTTCAAACGAACAATCCTACCATCTGCCTGGTGTAATTTAGAGAAATCACGGGAAATTTCATTGTGGATTGCCAGACGAGCATTTGAATCGTCCTTGTCCCGAATGCGAACCGACTGTGCTAGCCACTGCGGCAATTCGATCGGTGTGATCACACCGAGCACCTTCTGTAGAATCAACAGATGCCTGTCATAGGAATCAATGACCGAACGAGATAGCGTGGTGGATGGCAGTCTGTACTTGCATTCGGGAGGAAGTACGGTTCAAACTCGCATCCGGCCACCCAGATTTAGGTTTTCCGTGATTTTCCTAAGTCGTTTAAGGCAAAAGCGAGAATGATTCCCTTGAAAGGAGACGACCAGCTTCTTTCTCCGCCCTTACCTACTCTAATGACCTCGTTGTCGACGGGATGTGAAAATCTAATCTCCTAATCCAGGACAGACTGATATTATTCCTAAACAACTATGTCTAGATGGTTCAAATGGCTCTGAGCACTGTGGGACTTAACAACTATGGTCATCAGTCCCCTAGAACTTAGAACTACTTAAACCTAACTAACCTAAGGACAGCACACAACACGCAGTCATCACGAGGCAGAGAAAATCCCTGACCCCGCCGGAAATAGAACCCGGGAACCCAGGTGCGGGAAGCGGGAACGCTACCGCACGACCACGAGCTGTGGACAACTATGTCTAGACATATATTTATAGAATTTTATTTCTAGTTTTTCGCAGTACTATCTACTGTAACATTAAGGGGCGTTATTTGTTGAGCAACCTGCGCAGGACAAACTCGATGCCAGTCGACAATATTTCAGGAGTATTGTTCGACTATCCTCGTATCAAGGACCCCTAGTCTTCTGCGGTTCGTTAAGGAGTAGTTTTACTTCTTGGTTTTTTAACCCTATTTGTCTTTCTACATATGTTGTTGTTGTGGTCTTCAGTCCTGAGACCGGTTTCATGCAGCTCTCCATGCTACTCTATCCTGTGCAAGCTTCTTCATCTCCCAGTACCTACTGCAACCTACATCCTTCTGAATCTGCTTAGTGTATTCATCTCTTGGTCTCCCCCTACGATTTTTACCCTCCACACTGCCCTCCAATACTAAATTGGTGATCCCTTGATGCCTCAGAATATGTCCTACCAACCGATCCCTTCTACTGGTCAAGTTGTGCCACAAGTTTCTCTTCTCCCCAATCCTATTCAATACTTCCTCATTAGTTATGTGATCTACCCATCTAATCTTCAGCATTCTTCTGTAGCACCACATTTCGAAAGCTTCTATTCTCTTCTTGTCCAAACTATTTACCGTCCATGGTTCACTTCCATACATGGCTACACTCCATACAAATACTTTCATAAATGACTTCCTGACATTTAAATCTATACTCGATGTTAACAAATTTCTCTTCTTCAGAAACGCTTTCCTTGCCATTGCCAGTCTACATTTTATATCCTCTCTACTTCGACCATCATCAGTTATTTTGCTCCCCAAATAGCAAAACTCCTTTGCTATTTTAAGTGTCTCATTTCCTAATCTAATACCCTCAACAACACCCGACTTAATTCGACTACATTCCATTATACTCGTTTTGCTTTTGTTGATGTTCATCCTATATCCTCCCTTCAAGACACTGTCCATTCCGTTCAACTACTCTTCCAAGTTCTTTGCTGTCTCTGACAGAATTACAATGTCATCGGCAAACCTCAAAGTTTTTATTTCTTCTCCCTGGATTTTAATACCTACCCCAAATTTTTCTTTTGTTTCCTTTACTGCTTGCTCAATATACAAATTGAATAACACCGGGGAGAGGCTACAACCCTGTCTTACTCCCTTCCCAACCACTGCTTCCCTTTCATGTCCCTCGACTCTTATAACTGCCATCTGGTTTCTGTACAAGTTGTAAATAGCCTTTCGCTCCCTGTATTTTACCCCTGCCACCTTTAGAATTTGAAAGAGAGTATTCCAATCAACATTGTCAAAAGCTTTCTCTAAGTCTACAAATGCTAGAAACGTAGGTTTGCCTTTCCTTAATCTCTCTTCTAAGATAAGTCGTAATGTCAGTATTGCCTCACGTGTTCGAGTGTTTCTACGGAATCCAAACTGATCTTCCCCGAGGTTGGCTTCTACTAGTGTTTCCATTCGTCTGTATAGAATTCGTGTTAGTATTTTGCAGCTGTGGCTTATTAAACTGATTGTTCGGTAATTTTCACATCTGTCAACACCTGCTTTCTTTGGGATTGGTATTATTATATTCTTCTTGAAGTCTGAGGGTATTTCACCTGTTTCATACATCTTGCTCACCAGATGGTAGAGTTTTGTCAGGACTGGCTCTCCCAAGACTGTCATTAGTTCTAATGGAATGTTGTCTACTCCCGGGGCCTTGTTTTGACTCAGGTCTTTCAGTGCTCTGTCAAACTCTTCACGCAGTATCGTATCTCCCATTTCATCTTCATCTACATCCTGTTTCATTTCCATAATATTGTCCTCAAGTACATCGCCCTTGTATAGACGCTCTATATACTCCTTCCACCTTTCTGCTTTCCCTTCTTTGCTTAGAACTGGGTTTCCATCTGATCTCTTGATGTTCATACAAGTGATTCTCTTATCTCCAAAGGTCTCTTTAATTTTCCTGTAGGCAGTATCTATCTTACCCCTAGTGAGTTAAGCCTCTACATCCTTACATTTGTCCTCTAGCCATTCCTGCTTAGCCACTTTGCACTTCCTGTTGATCTCGTTTTTGAGACCTTTGTATTCCCTTTTCCCTGCTTCATTTACTGCATTTTTATATTTTCTCCTTTCATCAATTAAAATCAATATTTCTTCTGTTACCCAAGGATTTCTACTAGCCCTCGTCTTTTTATCTACTTGATCCTCTGCTGCCTTCACTATTTCATCCCTCAAAGCTACCCATTCTTCTTCCATTGTATTTCTTTCCCCCGTTCCTGTCAATTGTTCCCTTATGCTCTCCCTGAAACTCTGTACAACCTTTGGTTCTTTCAGTTTATCCAGGTCCCATTCCTTAAATTCCCACCTTTTTGCAGTTTCTTCAGTTTTAATCTACAGATCATAACCAATACATTGTGGTCAGAGTCCACATCTGCCCCTGGAAATGTCTTACAATTTAAAACCTGGTTCCTAAATCTCTGTCTTACCATTATATAATCTATCTGATACCTTTTAGTATCTCCAGGGTTCTTCCATGTATACAACCTTCTATCATGATTCTTAAACCAAGTGTTAGCTATGATTAAGTTGTGCTCTGTGCAAAATTCTATCAGGCGGCTTCCTCTTTCATTTCTTAGCCCCAATCCATATTCACCTACTATGTTTCCTTCGCTCCCTTTTCTTACACTCGAATTCCAGTCACCCATGACTATTAAATTTTCGTCTCCCTTCACTATCTGAATAATTTCTTTTATTTCATCGTACATTACTTCAATTTCTTCGTCATCTGCAGAGCTAGTTGGCATATAAACTTGTACTACTGTAGTAGGTGTGGGCTTCGTATCTATCTTGGCCACAATAATGCGTTCACTATGCAGTTTGTAGTAGCTTACCCGCATTCCTATTTTCCTATTCATTATTAAACCTACTCCTGCATTACCCCTATTTGACTTTGTGTTTATAACCCTGTAGTCATCTGACCAGAAGTCTTGTTCCTCCTGCCACCGAACTTCACTAATTCCCACTATATCTAACTTTAACCTGTCCATTTCCCTTTTTAAATTTAATAATCTACCTGCCCGATTAAGGGATCTGACATTCCACGCTCCGATCCGTAGAACGCCATTTTTCTTTCTCCTGATAACGACATCCTCTTGAGTAGTCCCCGCCCGGAGATCCGAATGGGGGACTATTTTACCTCCGGAATATTTTACCCAAGAGGACGCCATCATCATTTAATCATACAGTAAAGCTGCATGCCCTCGGGAAAAATTACGGCCGTAGTTTCCCCTTGCTTTCAGCCGTTCGCAGTACCAGCACAGCAAGGCCGTTTTGGTTATTGTTACAAGGCCAAATCAGTCAATCATCCAGACGGTTGCCCTTGCAACTACTGAAAAGGCTGCTGCCCCTCTTCAGGAACCACATGTTTGTCTGGCCTCTAAACAGATACCCCTCCGTTGTGGTTGCACCTACGGTACGGCTATCTGTATCTCTGAGGCACGCAAGCCTCCCCACCTATGGCAAGGTCCATGGTTCATGGGGGGTTTCTACATATATGGCACTGAAAATGTGGACAGTATGAGTCTTTTGTGTTGTTTAGAAACAAAGTAGTTATATCCAGTCACAGTACTTGGTGTTGACAACAGTAATGTTCTTTTTTCTTGAATCACAAGTGATCGGTAGTGTCTTGAGATGGTTTCTCCTGTAGTATTTCTTTACATTAACAGAGACAGATACAGAGCAAATGGGATTAATTTATTAATGAAGAATATACCGAAGTGCACCCCGTGTGTAAGTCCATTTCATGCAGTGGAATAAAGGTGCAACGACGCTATGCCGAGCTTTTCTTGTAGCGACTGAAACTGCACATTGTTCATTTGCATCTGTCTGAAGCTTGTTACATTACTCTATATTCTGTGATGTACGTTTCAGTGATACCATATTACCGGCGTTTTGACTACTGTGAAGTTATTTTAAAAGAAAAAATTGGGCTAAATGCTGAATAAACAAAAATTTTATCGTTATTGTGTAAAAAAAGCCAATAGACCAATGGTGATCTTATAGCAAAATATTCTGCGAATACCTCTCCACAACACCGAAATTTTGTCGGTGGCGTTCAAGCTGACCATGTATACCTGGAAAGAAAATACTCAGTTTGCCAAATGAGTGAAGCGCCCGGAAGGGCAAGAGGAAACTAAATAAAACTCTACGGACTGTCAGGGTATGTCGATGTAACATCGAGTCAAATGTACAAAGAAATTGGCAGTAGAGCACATATATTAGTCTGATGTTTTACTCCCTCTGACCTGGTTGCATGCACCGATTCGATTGGAAAGGATGTCGTATAGCCGTTGAATTCTTTCCTGAGCCAAAATGGCCTCCAGCTGTTGTGACTTGCCTATGGTATCTTGGCTACTGACGCTGGGACAGATTTGACGCCCCGGCCAATCTCGCACGTGTTCTATCGGGAACAGATATGAGGATCTTTTTGGCGCTGGGAGTACCTCACAATCACACGAAAAGCTGACAGAGACGCGTTTCATGTGTGGACGAACATTATCCTCTTGCCGTGACCTGCTGCCAAACCTGATGGCTACCCGTACCACGACGCCAAGAGCAGCGCCGTTGTTCCTCTCCAAAACACTGGAAGAATAGGACCTCTTCCAAGGTCACCACCAAAATCGTCAACGAGGGTTATCAGGGGTGGTGCAGAACCGTGATTCATAGCTGAACACAAAGTGACGCCACTCATAACAAATCACGTTTCGTTGCTGGTGAGTCTTTAGGGTTATATGGCTTTGGTTCAAGAAACTTTTCAGTTCCTGGCATTTCATCCAGAGCTGCACTGGACATCTTTGGAGGTATTCTTGGCAACCCTAACACTCAGGTTCGCTGGGGCCACATCCGAACATGTCCGGCGTAGCACTGGACGAAACGTTAGGACCAGAAATGTTTCTTTGACCAAGGCCATATAACCTGGAAGAGTTACCATTAGGTAGGTCCTGGAAACCTTCATTGAATAATCCATGCTTCCCTCCCACGGTAAAAGCTCGAAACCAGCTCTTTGTGTTGTGTGGTGTGGTGGTGCATGGAACAGTAATTTTCTGGTACCTACTGCTAGTCTGCGGGGTTATTATGCTCTTCGTGTACAACACTGCGTATTTCCCTTTTGGAGGTCATTTATGATCATGTGGAACTTCGATGACGAGTATGTCGGACATCAAATCCCATGGATCCTTCAAAGCACCATCACTGTCCCATCCAGATGTCCCACAAATCTGTATGTTCCACGATTCGACCAGCCGGTCAGATGAAGACTTACAATGAGGCCCCGTTCAAACTCCGATAACGCTACCTCATAAAATTATGTGTCATCTCCGTGTCATTGACAATGATCGCTCAACATATGTCGCTCTTCACACACCTTATACACATTACCAAGCCTCGTACCAACACTAAAGACGAGCAATACCAAAGCATTCTGTTGCATGTTCTATCTGCCACAGCGAATTGTAACTCTTAATCATTTTCGTAGACAGTCATTGTGTGTTCGTGTACAAAGTTACTTTGACATCACACCACGTGTTCTGGATGCTTGACTATTTGTGGCAGGCAATGTATATCAAAGTGCGGTTTGCGATAAGTTGTAGTGGACAACGTGGTGAATTTTTTGAGGTTTTCAACTGATTGTTAACGTTTCTAGCTGCCAGATGATTATATTTGTCGGTCGCTTCTCTTGATGGCGCAACACTGGTTTGTGGCGCTGGTGTCTTGCTACTGTTTGGAGAAGTTCCACACCTGCTATGTTTTTGAAGTCCTCATTCATGGTTATTTCCTATAACAGAGGCAAAAGGACACAGTTTCGTAATAAAACGTGGTATGTGCCATAACGCGGCATTTGTAAATGGTTCAAACAATTCTCATGCATAAGAAAATCATCCACAATGTTCAGTACAATTTAGCAAGAATCATACCTTCATATATTAAGTTTTTCTGGGTATGTTCTGGGTGACCTTAGCTTTCTTGTAGCTCCGTAATCTCTGTAGTCCTGAGCTGCAATGTTCAGACGACACAGTTGCGTGCAGGGAGGTAATTGCTTTAAAAAACTTTGGTAGGAAAAGTGGAGACACTTGTAGATTACTAGCTCCAGGTGTGAAGAATGGAAGCCAACTCTAAACATAAAGAAGTCTAATGTAATGGTCATAAATAGACGAAAATATACGGTGCCATTTGATAAAAATGAGTTTCCGCCCAGAGCGACGTAAGGTGGAACTAGCACATAAATCAAGTGGTGGTCATGGAAGATGCCAGACAGATTTATTGAGAGAATCCTAAGGAAAAGTAATTTATGCTGAAAAGTTTCGTTCGACCAGTTTTTGTGTACTGTTAGTTGGCCTGTGAATCTTCTCAGCTTCTATTAACAGAAGAGATAGAAAAAGATACAAACTAGACCTGTACGGTTCGAGGTCGGCGTGAAAATGTCACAGAAATGTTGCAGGGCGTCATTGTTTTCAAATATGTTTAGAATAAAAACATATTTTTAAGATCTTAAATTCTATGCAGAACTTATTCTTAAAAATATTTCAACAGGTACTTAAAATCGTCTTTTTGCAAACTAAGTGCGCATACCATGGGTTGTCATTGAATAACCATTGTTTAACTGCTGGGCGAGTTAACAAAACATTACTGTGATACCTCTCAAAACACATATTTAAAAGGCCTTGGTGGTTTCAGTTTATGATGTATATAATATTGCGTGATAAATTTTTGAAATGAGTAAAGAGTATAACAACCTCAAAAATTAATCTATGATTCAGAATAATACAAAATTTTTGTAGTCACCTTACCACAACACATAAGCAATGTTAAGGATGAGCGTCAACATTTCTGCCATCATGATATCAAGTAAACACGCATAACCGATGATAACTGACACAGTTTAACACCGTTTGCCTGCTTAAAGAATTATACATATTTACCTGTTTAGAAACAAATTTTGACGCTCATTTCCATACAAAAAGATATTCAGAATCTTAATCTGAGTCGTAGTTATTCAAATCATCTTTGGATCTGTACGCTTCATAGCAAAAAATTCGACATCTGATGAATGCAACTAACATAACATAATTGTGTCGCAGGTCCTCTAAACACCGAAACCCTGTGGGGTACAATCTTCTGACTATACACAACGGTTACCACCAGAGACCGCTAGAGAACACCGTCCATTACGGAAGTCGGTCCAGAACAAATGCTAGAGATGATACAGTCTCTAACGCTTGTAAATTAAATTTCATTCCAATAAGTAACACTTCAGAAGTTTTTTCACACTCATTAAGTGACAGGACCAGTTGTTCGTGAGCCGAATTTGATCCCACTGTCAACCAAACAAATCTTGCGTGTCTCATCGAGACATGTGTTGTTGTTGTTGTGGTCTTCAGTCCGGAGACTGGTTTGATGCAGCTCTCCATGCTACTCTATCCTGTGCAAGCTTCTTCATCTCCCAGTACCTACTGCAACCTACATCCTTCTGAATCTGCTTAGTGTATTCATCTCTTGGTCTCCCCCTATGATTTTTACCCTCCACACTGCCCTCAAATACTAAATGGTGATCCCTTGATGCCTCAGAACATGTCCTACCAACCGATCCCTTCTTCTGGTCAAGTTGTGCCACAAACTTCTCTTCTCCCCAATCCTATTCAATACTTCCTCATTAGTTATGTGATCTACCCATCTAATCTTCAGCATTCTTCTGTAGCACCACATTTCAAAAGCTTCTATTCTCTTCTTGTCCAAACTATTTACCGTCCATGTTTCACTTCCATACATGGCTACACTCCATACAAGTACTTTCAGAAATAACTTCCTGACACTTAAATCTATACTCGATGTTAACAAATTTCTCTTCTTCAGAAACGCTTTCCTTGCCATTGCCAGTCTACATTTTATATCCTCTCTACTTCGTCCATCATCAGTTATTTTGCTCCCCAAATAGCAAAACTCCTTTACTACTTTAAGTGTCTCATTTCCTAATCTAATACCCTCAGCATCACCCGACTTAACTCGACTACATTCCATTATCCTCGTTTTGCTTTTGTTGATGTTCATCTTATATCCTCCCTTCAAGACACCATCCATTCCGTTCAACTGCTCTTCCAAGTCCTTTGCTGTCTCTGACAGAATTACAATGTCATCGGCGAACCTCAAAGTTTTTATTTCTTCTCCATGGATTTTAATACCTACTCCAAATTTTTCTTTTGTTTCCTTTACTGCTTGCTCAATATAGAGATTGAATAACATCGGGGAGAGGCTACAACCCTGTCTTACTCCCTTCCCAACCACTGCTTCCCTTTCATGTCCCTCAACTCTTATAACTGCCATCTGGTTTCTGTACAAGTTGTAAATAGCCTTTCGCTCCCTGTATTTTACCCCTGCCACATTTAGAATTTGAAAGAGAGTATTCCAGTCAACATTGTCAAAAGCTTTCTCTAAGTCTACAAATGCTAGAAACGTAGGTTTGCCTTTCCTTAATCTTTCTTCTAAGATAAGTCGTAAGGTCAGTGTTGCCTCACGTGTTCCAGTATTTCTATGGAATCCAAACTGATCTTCCCCGAGGTCAGCTTCTAATAGTTTTTCCATTCGTCTGTAAAGAATTCGTGTTAGTACTTTGCAGGTGTGGCTTATTAAACTGATTGTTCGGTAATTTTCACATCTGTCAACACCTGCTTTCTTTGGGATTGGAATTATTATATTCTTCTTGAAGTCTGAGGGTATTTCGCCTGTTTCATACATCTTGCTCACCAGATGGTAGAGTTTTGTCGGGACTGGCTCTCCCAAGGCCGTCAGTAGTTCCATTGGAATGTTGTCTACTCCGGGGCCCTTGTTTCGACTCAGGTCCTTCAGTGCTCTGTCAAACTCTTCACGCAGTATCGTATCTTCCATTTCATCTTCATCTACATCCTCTTCCATTTCCATAATATTGTCCTCAAGTGCATCGCCCTTGTATAGACCCTCTATATACTCCTTCCACCTATCTGCTTTCCCTTCTTTGCTTAGAACTGGGTTTCCATCTGAGCTCTTGATGTTCATACATGTGGTTCTCTTATCTCCAAAGGTCTCTTTAATTTTCCTGTAGGCAGTATCTATCTTACCCCTAGTGAGAGAAGCCTCTACATCCTTACATTTGTCCTCTAGCCATCCCTGCTTAGCCATTTTGCACTTCCTGTCGATCTCATTTTTGAGACGTTTGTATTCCTTTTTGCCTGCTTCATTTACTGCATTTTTATATTTTCTCCTTTCATCAATTAAAATCAATATATCTTCTGTTACCCAAGGATTTCTACTAACCCTCTTCTTTTTACCTACTTGATCGTCTGCTGCCTTCACTACTTCATCCCTCAGAGCTACCCATTCTTCTTCTACTGTATTTCTTTCCCCCATTCCCTTCAATTGTTCCCTTATGCTCTCCCTGAAACTCTGTACAACCTCTGGTTCTTTCAGTTTATCCAGGTCCCATCTCCTTAAATTCCCACCTTTTTGCAGTTTCTTGAGTTTTAATCTACAGGTCATAACCAATAGATTGTGGTCAGAGTCCACATCTGCCCCTGGAAATGTCTTACAATTTAAAACCTGATTCCTAAATCTCTGTCTTACCATTATATAATCTATCTGATACCTTTTAGTGTCTCCAGGGTTCTTCCATGTATACAACCTTCTATCATGATTCTTAAACCAAGTGTTAGCTATGATTAAGTTGTGCTCTGTGCAAAATTCTATCAGGCGGCTTCCTCTTTCATTTCTTAGCCCCAATCCATATTCACCTACTACGTTTCCTTCTCTCCCTTTTCCTACACTCGAATTCCAGTCACCCATGACTATTAAATTTTCGTCTCCCTTCACTATCTGAATAATTTCTTTTATTTCATCATACATTTCTTCAATTTCTTCGTCATCAGCAGAGCTAGTTGGCATATAAACTTGTGCTACTGTAGTAGGTGTGGGCTTTGTATCTATCTTGGCCACAATAATGCGTTCACTATGCTGTTTGTAGTAGCTTACCCGAATTCCTATTTTCCTATTCATTATTAAACCTACTCCTGCATTACCCCTATTTGACTTTGTGTTTATAACCCTGTAGTCATCTGACCAGAAGTCTTGTTCCTCCTGCCACCGAACTTCACTAATTCCCACTATATCTAACTTTAACCTGTCCATTTCGCTTTTTAAATTTAATAACCTACCTGCCCGATTAAGGGATCTGACATTCCACGCTCCGATCCGTAGAACGCCATTTTTCTTCCTCCTGATAACGACATCCTCTTGAGTAGTCCCCGCCCGGAGATCCGAATGGGGGACTATTTTACCTCCGGAATATTTTACCCAAGAGGACGCCATCATCATTTAATCATGCAGTAAAGCTGCATGCCCTCGGGAAAAATTACGGCCGTAGTTTCCCCTTGCTTTCAGCCGTTCGCAGTACCAGCACAGCAAGGCCGTTTTGGTTATTGTTACAAGGCCAAATCAGTCAATCATCCAGACGGTTGCCCTTGCAACTACTGAAAAGGCTGCTGCCCCTCTTCAGGAACCACATGTTTGTCTGGCCTCTAAACAGATACCCCTCCGTTGTGGTTGCACCTACGGTACGGCTATCTGTATCTCTGAGGCACGCAAGCCTCCCCACCTACGGCAAGGTCCATGGTTCATGGGGGGTTTCTACATATATGGCACTGAACATGTGGACAGTATGAGTCTTTTGTGTTGTTTAGAAACAAAGTAGTTATATCCAGTCACAGTACTTGGTGTTGACGACAGTAATGTTCTTTTTTCTTGAATCACAAGTGATCGGTAGTGTCTTGAGATGGTTTCTCCTGTAGTATTTCTTTACATTAACAGAGACAGATACAGAGCAAATGGGATTAATTTATTAATGAAGAATATACCGAAGTGCACCCCGTGTGTAAGTCCATTTCATGCAGTGGAATAAAGGTGCAACGACGCTATGCCGAGCTTTTCTTGTAGCGACTGAAACTGCACATTGTTCATTTGCATCTGTCTGAAGCTTGTTACATTACTCTATATTCTGTGATGTACGTTTCAGTGATACCATATTACCGGCGTTTTGACTACTGTGAAGTTATTTTAAAAGAAAAAATTGGGCTAAATGCTGAATAAACAAAAATTTTATCGTTATTGTGTAAAAAAAGCCAATAGACCAATGGTGATCTTATAGCAAAATATTCTGCGAATACCTCTCCACAACACCGAAATTTTGTCGGTGGCGTTCAAGCTGACCATGTATACCTGGAAAGAAAATACTCAGTTTGCCAAATGAGTGAAGCGCCCGGAAGGGCAAGAGGAAACTAAATAAAACTCTACGGACTGTCAGGGTATGTCGATGTAAAATCGAGTCAAATGTACAAAGAAATTGGCAGTAGAGCACATATATTAGTCTGATGTTTTACTCCCTCTGACCTGGTTGCATGCACCGATTCGATTGGAAAGGATGTCGTATAGCCGTTGAATTCTTTCCTGAGCCAAAATGGCCTCCAGCTGTTGTGACTTGCCTATGGTATCTTGGCTACTGACGCTGGGACAGATTTGACGCCCCGGCCAATCTCGCACGTGTTCTATCGGGAACAGATATGAGGATCTTTTTGGCGCTGGGAGTACCTCACAATCACACGAAAAGCTGACAGAGACGCGTTTCATGTGTGGACGAACATTATCCTCTTGCCGTGACCTGCTGCCAAACCTGATGGCTACCCGTACCACGACGCCAAGAGCAGCGCCGTTGTTCCTCTCCAAAACACTGGAAGAATAGGACCTCTTCCAAGGTCACCACCAAAATCGTCAACGAGGGTTATCAGGGGTGGTGCAGAACCGTGATTCATAGCTGAACACAAAGTGACGCCACTCATAACAAATCACGTTTCGTTGCTGGTGAGTCTTTAGGGTTATATGGCTTTGGTTCAAGAAACTTTTCAGTTCCTGGCATTTCATCCAGAGCTGCACTGGACATCTTTGGAGGTATTCTTGGCAACCCTAACACTCAGGTTCGCTGGGGCCACATCCGAAAATGTCCGGCGTAGCACTGGACGAAACGTTAGGACCAGAAATGTTTCTTTGACCAAGGCCATATAACCTGGAAGAGTTACCATTAGGTAGGTCCTGGAAACCTTCATTGAATAATCCATGCTTCCCTCCCACGGTAAAAGCTCGAAACCAGCTCTTTGTGTTGTGTGGTGTGGTGGTGCATGGAACAGTAATTTTCTGGTACCTACTGCTAGTCTGCGGGGTTATTATGCTCTTCGTGTACAACACTGCGTATTTCCCTTTTGGAGGTCATTTATGATCATGTGGAACTTCGATGACGAGTATGTCGGACATCAAATCCCATGGATCCTTCAAAGCACCATCACTGTCCCATCCAGATGTCCCACAAATCTGTATGTTCCACGATTCGACCAGCCGGTCAGATGAAGACTTACAATGAGGCCCCGTTCAAACTCCGATAACGCTACCTCATAAAATTATGTGTCATCTCCGTGTCATTGACAATGATCGCTCAACATATGTCGCTCTTCACACACCTTATACACATTACCAAGCCTCGTACCAACACTAAAGACGAGCAATACCAAAGCATTCTGTTGCATGTTCTATCTGCCACAGCGAATTGTAACTCTTAATCATTTTCGTAGACAGTCATTGTGTGTTCGTGTACAAAGTTACTTTGACATCACACCACGTGTTCTGGATGCTTGACTATTTGTGGCAGGCAATGTATATCAAAGTGCGGTTTGCGATAAGTTGTAGTGGACAACGTGGTGAATTTTTTGAGGTTTTCAACTGATTGTTAACGTTTCTAGCTGCCAGATGATTATATTTGTCGGTCGCTTCTCTTGATGGCGCAACACTGGTTTGTGGCGCTGGTGTCTTGCTACTGTTTGGAGAAGTTCCACACCTGCTATGTTTTTGAAGTCCTCATTCATGGTTATTTCCTATAACAGAGGCAAAAGGACACAGTTTCGTAATAAAACGTGGTATGTGCCATAACGCGGCATTTGTAAATGGTTCAAACAATTCTCATGCATAAGAAAATCATCCACAATGTTCACTACAATTTAGCAAGAATCATACCTTCATATATTAAGTTTTTCTGGGTATGTTCTGGGTGACCTTAGCTTTCTCGTAGCTCCGTAATCTCTGTAGTCCTGAGCTGCAATGTTCAGACGACACAGTTGCGTGCAGGGAGGTAATTGCTTTAAAAAACTTTGGTAGGAAAAGTGGAGACACTTGTAGATTACTAGCTCCAGGTGTGAAGAATGGAAGCCAACTCTAAACATAAAGAAGTCTAATGTAATGGTCATAAATAGACGAAAATATACGGTGCCATTTGATAAAAATGAGTTTCCGCCCAGAGCGACGTAAGGTGGAACTAGCACATAAATCAAGTGGTGGTCATGGAAGATGCCAGACAGATTTATTGAGAGAATCCTAAGGAAAAGTAATTTATGCTGAAAAGTTTCGTTCGACCAGTTTTTGTGTACTGTTAGTTGGCCTGTGAATCTTCTCAGCTTCTATTAACAGAAGAGATAGAAAAAGATACAAACTAGACCTGTACGGTTCGAGGTCGGCGTGAAAATGTCACAGAAATGTTGCAGGGCGTCATTGTTTTCAAATATGTTTAGAATAAAAACATATTTTTAAGATCTTAAATTCTATGCAGAACTTATTCTTAAAAATATTTCAACAGGTACTTAAAATCGTCTTTTTGCAAACTAAGTGCGCATACCATGGGTTGTCATTGAATAACCATTGTTTAACTGCTGGGCGAGTTAACAAAACATTACTGTGATACCTCTCAAAACACATATTTAAAAGGCCTTGGTGGTTTCAGTTTATGATGTATATAATATTGCGTGATAAATTTTTGAAATGAGTAAAGAGTATAACAACCTCAAAAATTAATCTATGATTCAGAATAATACAAAATTTTTGTAGTCACCTTACCACAACACATAAGCAATGTTAAGGATGAGCGTCAACATTTCTGCCATCATGATATCAAGTAAACACGCATAACCGATGATAACTGACACAGTTTAACACCGTTTGCCTGCTTAAAGAATTATACGTATTTACCTGTTTAGAAACAAATTTTGACGCTCATTTCCATACAAAAAGATATTCAGAATCTTAATCTGAGTCGTAGTTATTCAAATCATCTTTGGATCTGTACGCTTCATAGCAAAAAATTCGACATCTGATGAATGCAACTAACATAACATAATTGTGTCGCAGGTCCTCTAAACACCGAAACCCTGTGGGGTACAATCTTCTGACTATACACAACGGTTACCACCAGAGACCGCTAGAGAACACCGTCCATTACGGAAGTCGGTCCAGAACAAATGCTAGAGATGATACAGTCTCTAACGCTTGTAAATTAAATTTCATTCCAATAAGTAACACTTCAGAAGTTTTTTCACACTCATTAAGTGACAGGACCAGTTGTTCGTGAGCCGAATTTGATCCCACTGTCAACCAAACAAATCTTGCGTGTCTCATCGAGACATGTGTTGTTGTTGTTGTGGTCTTCAGTCCGGAGACTGGTTTGATGCAGCTCTCCATGCTACTCTATCCTGTGCAAGCTTCTTCATCTCCCAGTACCTACTGCAACCTACATCCTTCTGAATCTGCTTAGTGTATTCATCTCTTGGTCTCCCCCTATGATTTTTACCCTCCACACTGCCCTCAAATACTAAATGGTGATCCCTTGATGCCTCAGAACATGTCCTACCAACCGATCCCTTCTTCTGGTCAAGTTGTGCCACAAACTTCTCTTCTCCCCAATCCTATTCAATACTTCCTCATTAGTTATGTGATCTACCCATCTAATCTTCAGCATTCTTCTGTAGCACCACATTTCAAAAGCTTCTATTCTCTTCTTGTCCAAACTATTTACCGTCCATGTTTCACTTCCATACATGGCTACACTCCATACAAGTACTTTCAGAAATAACTTCCTGACACTTAAATCTATACTCGATGTTAACAAATTTCTCTTCTTCAGAAACGCTTTCCTTGCCATTGCCAGTCTACATTTTATATCCTCTCTTCTTCGACCATCATCAGTTATTTTGCTCCCCAAATAGCAAAACTCCTTTACTACTTTAAGTGTCTCATTTCCTAATCTAATACCCTCAGCATCACCCGACTTAACTCGACTACATTCCATTATCCTCGTTTTGCTTTTGTTGATGTTCATCTTATATCCTCCCTTCAAGACACCATCCATTCCGTTCAAATGCTCTTCCAAGTCCTTTGCTGTCTCTGACAGAATTACAACGTCATCGGCGAACCTCAAAGTTTTTATTTCTTCTCCATGGATTTTAATACCTACTCCAAATTTTTCTTTTGTTTCCTTTACTGCTTGCTCAATATAGAGATTGAATAACATCGGGGAGAGGCTACAACCCTGTCTTACTCCCTTCCCAACCACTGCTTCCCTTTCATGTCCCTCAACTCTTATAACTGCATCTGGTTTCTGTACAAGTTGTAAATAGCCTTTCGCTCCCTGTATTTTACCCCTGCCACATTTAGAATTTGAAATAGAGTATTCCAGTCAACATTGTCAAAAGCTTTCTCTAAGTCTACAAATGCTAGAAACGTAGGTTTGCCTTTCCTTAATCTTTCTTCTAAGATAAGTCGTAAGGTCAGTGTTGCCTCACGTGTTCCAGTATTTCTATGGAATCCAAACTGATCTTCCCCGAGGTCAGCTTCTAATAGTTTTTCCATTCGTCTGTAAAGAATTCGTGTTAGTACTTTGCAGGTGTGGCTTATTAAACTGATTGTTCGGTAATTTTCACATCTGTCAACACCTGCTTTCTTTGGGATTGGAATTATTATATTCTTCTTGAAGTCTGAGGGTATTTCGCCTGTTTCATACATCTTGCTCACCAGATGGTAGAGTTTTGTCGGGACTGGCTCTCCCAAGGCCGTCAGTAGTTCCAATGGAATGTTGTCTACTCCGGGGCACTTGTTTCGACTCAGGTCCTTCAGTGCTCTGTCAAACTCTTCACGCAGTATCGTATCTTCCATTTCATCTTCATCTACATCCTCTTCCATTTCCATAATATTGTCCTCAAGTGCATCGCCCTTGTATAGACCCTCTATATACGCCTTCCACCTATCTGCTTTCCCTTCTTTGCTTAGAACTGGGTTTCCATCTGAGCTCTTGATGTTCATACATGTGGTTCTCTTATCTCCAAAGGTCTCTTTAATTTTCCTGTAGGCAGTATCTATCTTACCCCTAGTGAGAGAAGCCTCTACATCCTTACATTTGTCCTCTAGCCATCCCTGCTTAGCCATTTTGCACTTCCTGTCGATCTCATTTTTGAGACGTTTGTATTCCTTTTTGCCTGCTTCATTTACTGCATTTTTATATTTTCTCCTTTCATCAATTAAATTCAATATATCTTCTGTTACCCAAGGATTTCTACTAACCCTCTTCTTTTTACCTACTTGATCGTCTGCTGCCTTCACTACTTCATCCCTCAGAGCTACCCATTCTTCTTCTACTGTATTTCTTTCCCCCATTCCCTTCAATTGTTCCCTTATGCTCTCCCTGAAACTCTGTACAACCTCTGGTTCTTTCAGTTTATCCAGGTCCCATCTCCTTAAATTCCCACCTTTTTGCAGTTTCTTCAGTTTTAATCTACAGGTCATAACCAATAGATTGTGGTCAGAGTCCACATCTGCCCCTGGAAATGTCTTACAATTTAAAACCTGATTCCTAAATCTCTGTCTTACCATTATATAATCTATCTGATACCTTTTAGTGTCTCCAGGGTTCTTCCATGTATACAACCTTCTATCATGATTCTTAAACCAAGTGTTAGCTATGATTAAGTTGTGCTCTGTGCAAAATTCTATCAGGCGGCTTCCTCTTTCATTTCTTAGCCCCAATCCATATTCACCTACTACGTTTCCTTCTCTCCCTTTTCCTACACTCGAATTCCAGTCACCCATGACTATTAAATTTTCGTCTCCCTTCACTATCTGAATAATTTCTTTTATTTCATCATACATTTCTTCAATTTCTTCGTCATCAGCAGAGCTAGTTGGCATATAAACTTGTGCTACTGTAGTAGGTGTGGGCTTTGTATCTATCTTGGCCACAATAATGCGTTCACTATGCTGTTTGTAGTAGCTTACCCGAATTCCTATTTTCCTATTCATTATTAAACCTACTCCTGCATTACCCCTATTTGACTTTGTGTTTATAACCCTGTAGTCACCTGACCAGAAGTCTTGTTCCTCCTGCCACCGAACTTCACTAATTCCCACAATATCTTACTTTAACCTATCCATTTCCCTTTTTAAATTTTCTAACCTACCTGCCCGATTAAGGGATCTGACATTCCACGCTCCGATCCGTAGAACGCCAGTTTTCTTTCTCCTGAAAACGACATCCTCTTGAGTAGTCCCCGCCCGGAGATCCGAATGGGGGACTATGTTACCTCCGGAATATTTTACCCAAGAGGACGCCATCATCATTTAATCATACAGTAAAGCTGCATGCCCTCGGGAAAAATTACGGCCGTAGTTTCCCCTTGCTTTCAGCCGTTCGCAGTACCAGCACAGCAAGGCCGTTTTGGTTATTGTTACAAGGCCAGATCAGTCAATCATCCAGACTGTTGCCCTTGCAACTACTGAAAAGGCTGCTGCCCCTCTTCAGGAACCACACGTTTGTCTGGCCTCTCAACAGATACCCCTCCATTGTGGTTGTACCTACGGTACGGCTATCTGTATCTCTGAGGCACGCAAGCCTCCCCACCAACGGCAAGGTCCATGGTTCATGGGGGGGGCATCAAGACATAACCATTCATAATGTTACGTGAAATATCGATTTGTTCACCAGTATCTGTTTAGAAGGCTGAATGTCCAAATCTGGACATGACAATACGTTTCACACTGCACTGGGAACCCAATGAAACTTATATTGTCCCTGAGGAGTAACTTGGCAAAAGCTATGTAATAAATTGCAATGCACAAGTTTGAAATACCGTGAAGTAAAGTTGTGGTGATGGATGGGTAATGGAACGCAGTACCTATATGAATTGTTAACTAAGCACAATCAGATGTCAGATCTCGTATGTTCACCAGTAGCGTGATACTGAAACACGAAACGACGATACAAATGATTCTTACTGGGCAGAGATTCGAACCCGGCACCTTATGCTATTGTCGTATAGCTATGAATAGATATAAAATATTTGTTGTTTCTTCAGCAGAAGCGAGATGTGTATATGACAGCTAGAGGTAGCACAACACAGGTCTGTGCTGCCTGTGACTCCAACTCGCGCAATATGTCGTTCTTGACCCAACACAAAGTGGTGTCACCTACCAATTTCTCTTTCACTGGTAGTTAGAATCGCGCCATTTGTAGAGACAAGGAGGTGTCTGACATCGTGAGGAAATAAGGAAATGATGGGAAAGTCTCATATCGACGGGTTCAAATCCAGAAAACAATTGGAATTGGAGGTCGAATGCCAGTCCAGTGCCAATATTTTCAAAATATCAGGGTCACTAAAAATAAGAAATGAACGTCCCATGACCTAATATGATGATTATATGAAGATGGTATCTGTTCTTTCGCACATGTCCGAAAGAACAGATACCATCTTCATATAGGTAAGGCTTACCGGCCAATGATCTTCTTCAGTGTGGAAGACTCACATTGGCCGAAGTCTTACGGGAATCGGTAGATCGACTGCCGCGAGTAATGAGCTTAGTGGGCAGGGGCACTACAAATGTAATGTGTGGACAGTACGTTGGAAGTGTGGGTCTCACGGGGAGCGTGCCAGAGATAAGTCCCTGCAGTCGCACTATCCTCTGTGTCCTCGATGGTTCGGTTCCGCTTCGAACGCCGAGGGGTAAGGTTCTTGTTTATTTCGCTTGCCGCAGCTTCACTTGTGTGGAGTTTTCCTCGTTAGTGTTGTCTGTCTGCCGAGTGTGTCGCAACGCCTCCGTCTACCTTTATTGTCTGTTTGTGTTCGTCTACTTGCAGCGGCACCGGCCGCTTCGCTATGATTGCCATGGTTTCCACGTGTATTCCACGAAAACGTACTTTGAGCGACATGTGCAGCTCCGGTCTCTAGAAATCCACGATTGGCTTGTCGATACAATTCATGTGAAATCTAACCAGGTCCATACCGCTTATTTTGATGTCGACGAGTACGTGTTTTATGTGAAATTTGTGGACACCATTCACGTTGAAAAACTACTGTTGCGACATGGTTCTCAAGTCCCATTCAAGCATTCAAGCATGGTGATAATTCCGTTAATATGGCGTCACTCGCAGATGCTGAATGCGAATACACCAATGTTCGAGTGTTCAACCTCCCGCCATATTGACTCCTTATGGTAACATGAAAAACGTTCGTCGTGAACGCTGGTCTACTCAACAAATATTACAGCGTTGCTGTAGTCGACAAAAGCAGGAAACCGTCGGCGGCTGAAGACGAAGGAACTGGAGGAGAATGAATCGTGGAATTCGTTCCGTCGAAATACGTGTCAAACGCAGTATTCCATCACATTTACAAGTGTGTGGTTATCGTGTCTGTGTCATATATACTGGTGAAGAGGAGACCTGCTCACTAGGCAATGAAAGTGGACACGTTCGGTCTAATTCTCCAAAAAAATATGTTCAAATGGCTCTGAGCACTATGGGACTTAACTACTGTGGTCATCAGTCCCCTAGAACCTAGAACTACTTAAACCTAACTAACCTAAGGACATCACACACATCCATGCCCGAGGCAGGATTCGAACCTGCGACCGTAGCGGTCACGCAGTTCCAGACTGTAGCGCCTATAACCGGACGGCCACTCCGGCCGGCTCTAATTCTCCGCCGGGGGTTTTAATATTAAAGCCGTCATTAGTGCAGCTTCGCAAATTGACGGTTGTTGATCTTGTTCCTTCTACTCCAGCCGTCGGATCTACTTCTGCTTCGGATTGAAATGAACAAACAGTCAGTTCTATAATCGTGTCAATGAATTTCCGCCTTTACCTCCGCGACAGGTTCAGAACCCTATTGGCTCGAGGGCAGAAGTTATAAAGGCGACAAATAAGCGACGTCGCACTCAGGATGGTGACGGTGAGGATTTGTCTGTGCCTTCTGCGCTCACCTCCTACGCATCGATTGTGTCCCCTGCTGCTCTCGATGCTTCGATACCTCCCGTCCGTGGTATGGTGAGTGGCGATGAAGTTATCTCCAGCATCCCTCCTGCTCGCGAAGTGGCTCCTTCTGCCTGTGTGTGTGAAGAGGGAGCGGAGTCCCCCCCCTTCGTCTTTGAGTCCTCCGTTACAGTCAGACGATGCAATGCCCTCCTGTTCCTTCGTCTTCAGCCGAGTATGGTTTCCTGCATTCGCCAACTACACCAGCTCCCGAGGAAAATAAAATCAGCGACCAAGTATCACCTGTTGTATTGACAGTTCCACAGAATGCGTACGCCTTAGTGACTGGAACTGTATTCCATGATCCTAGTACTGGGGTGAGGAAGCTGTGCCTATGACCCCTCCCACGCCTCTGTCTGCAGAGGCCGCCATCCCATATAGCCGACAGAAACAGCGTATACAACCTGACCGTGCCAGTAGCACATAAGAGGTCTAAGAAAAAAAGGTTGCAATGACGGGGGTTCTGGTCCCCCGATGTCTGATTCCTCTGTGGATTCCGGAATGGGCCTTCATTCTCAGCTGTCCAACTAATTCTACTCGGAGGTTCCATACACCTCTGTCCTGCTGTGATCTGTGACCCAAGCCTACACTTTTCTTTCCTTAAGCGTTAATCGCGTGGAATCAGAATTGCGATTGGCTTCACTGCGTCTGTTCATGTATGATTCATGTGTGGACATAATTTTCTTTCAGGAGGTGTTGTGGGTGTGTGGGTTGTATTTTGTCAAGTTGCGCAATGGATTGATCCAACAAGTACCCTTTGGCTCCTCCAAGAAACAATTTCCACCTCACACTACTGCAGATGTTTTACAGACGCTCCTAATGTACTACCAAGAGCTGCTTGAAAAACATTCAGCAAGAAATATCTTCTGGAGTCGTCCGCTGTAAGGAAAAGACACAAAAATATTCTATATTCTTATGTAACTAGTGGGATACTTGGGTACTGGAGTATTGCTTGTTAGTGTAAGAGAAACATTAAACGAACGAAAAATATTATTTATTGCCAAAAATTTCTGAGAAATCAAGTGAAACTTTTTCTTATAAAATAATAAATTTCCGGGTTCTTTTTGGAACGGTAGATTGCCTCTTATGGATAGGAATGCTATTATTTTACAAAGTATGTAAAGGTTCTTTTCTCCCTTTTCTTTAAGAAAGTTATTTACTCAGCAGAATGGCTGAGAGCTGTGTCTACACAACTTGAATAACTTTTCTAGGTACGGTCAAGGCTGTTGTGTGAAAAATGTAACGGAGTGTATTGTTATGGAGGACAGATGGGGCTCACATATGCTGTAGTGCACTATACCATGAGCTGCGACGACTGCTGCCTGTGTCGCTCGCTGCTGACCAATAACACAACTATATCTTTCTATCTGGATTGACCTTCGCCAATCAAACTCTCCCTATGCCTTGATGAAGTCAAGGAATCCTATCCACCCCTAGTCTAACTATTGGTGTGGTACACCGGTCAGATAACCAGTCCACCATGATGCCATTCAATATTCGCTTGCAGGCGTTTAACTAGTATTCTGTCCGTGTTCACACTGCACAATAAGTGTGGCGGCCAACGCAGTGAACAACACTTAATCGCAAGAGACTCAATATAGAGTATCACTCCGATTCGCTAACAACAGAAGTGCTCTCCCAGTGAAGTACTGAGGAGAGACTTTGTTCCTTGCTCTTTGCATACACGGAGCAGCGCACTCGTTCTCGTTACATGTTCCTGCTCCAAGAGTGACAACGGAACAGTGCCTCTTTCTGGAAAAATTGAAAGGGTATACCTTTTGCTGTCTTTCCTCACTCCTCTGGCTCTTTGTGTCAGAAATATTCCGCCAATCAGCGTTGATCTCTTAAGTGGGAGGTTGACGTTTCGTTTAAGTCGACCAATGCAGAAATATGTAGCATCTCAGTTAGGTGTATACTATGCTCCTGTGAGAACTCTGTAACTACACAGTCGGTCCGTCAAACAATTCGTCTTCCAGGTGCTCCCACTCAATGTAGCGGAATTTGCTTTTAAGTTGAACACGGGGTTCGTTATCCCTTCGCTCTGCCAAAAGCTGCCTCTCTCTGGGCGGTCTCTCCCATCGAACTAGGTATGTTGACTCACCCCTCTGAAGGGACGGGCCTCCCGGCGGGCTGGTGGCCTCTTTAGAACGAAAATTCCTGTGGCCATCATGTTGTGTATGCCAGCCTCGACTATTTCAACCTTGGTGCGCACTTGTGATTTACTCATTAGATTTGCATATCGCTTACATGAATTCATACAAAATTGACTCTAACTTATCGAGTTTGGGTTCGAATGAAGCATCTTGATGTGCAGAATACGATTGTGATGCCGGAATATGTAAGAAAAGAAGGTCAGGCGACCATGCCACCTTACAGTGTTATTTAGTAATTTTTCCTTACCAGGTTTCCGTATGGTCTTTAACGTAGCTCCCAAATATTCTACGGGGACCGCCTTATTCTTTTGCAAAGGTTTTCCCATTGCTGATGTGGAAATGTTGGATTCTGGCAGGGGCATATGTTGTCAACTTTTTAACCTTACCTTGATTCTTTTATTTGGCGCTTCTGGCACTGATCGCGCAGTAGATCGTTCACGTTTTTATAAAGTGGATATTGTTTTTCTGTTGTGTAAGAGTCCTCCAGGTGTTCTGTTGGGTGGTGATTTTAACTGTTTGTTGCATCCTGCGGATCAATCTCCAAATTTTAATTTCTGTCGCAAATTACATGAACTTGTCCACTCCTTACGCCTAAAAGACGTTTGAACATGTAAATACCCGACGTTAGTTAAATTTATCTACATAACTGCGACTTCTAGTTGCAGGTTAGACAGATTTTACTTATTGGACTGCCTGAGCGATAGTATTCTTAAGGTTAAGTCATTCCAGCTTCCTTTACTAATCACTGTGCTGATGCAACAACTCTGAATCTTGAACAGCAACCAGTCAACTTGTTTCGCCTTTAGTGGATGTTAAACGTCGAACACCCAGCTGACCCCTCTCTCGATGACGTGATGCAAGTCGTGTGGGTGTGCACTCTACGGTCCACTGGGAAATACTCTTCCACCTTTGACTGGTGGACACAGCTAGCAAAACCGAGGCCTAGGCTAACTTTGATACGTTTTGGTGTTACCACAGCACGAGACCTTCAGAGAACTTACGAATATTACTATTCCGTCCTGTGTGAACTTTATGCTGCTTCGGATCACGCCCCTCTGCGAATTGAGAATGTTAGTCTAGTACAGGCAAAAATATTAACCTCGAAGAGAATACAAATGGAAGATTTGAAAATCTGATCGAAGCCTCATTCATTGGTGCCGGAAAAACAGACTTCCTCATATCATTTGCTGCGACATCAGACCCGTCGGCCACGCACTTGTATTCATTCTCTCACGACCAATGATAGACGTATCGTAATGGCGCAAGCTGATGTAGTGTGTATCTTACACCAGTGCTATGTAGACATCTACGATATCGATGAGTCCAGTGAAACCTTTTACGATCCACTTGTCAGCATCTTGGATACGACAATTACACCTGAACATAATGAAATGCTCTTAGCTGCCTTTCAGCTTGAGGAAGTTTACAAACTTATTTGGGGATCGACTTCTCAAAAGTCCCCGGGTCTAGATGGAATTCCAAAGGAATTTTACATGCTCTTTCGACGGTTGTTGGTTGCTACCCTTACCTCGCTTTTGAATGAAGTGTTACAGAGTAGAGTAGTGCCGACCTCGTTCAAAGTGGAAGAAATTGTTTTATTCCCGAAATGCACTGGACCGGCTGACCCTGATCACTTTCGGCAACTTACTTTGTTAATCTTTGATTACAGGACTGTGGCGAGGGCAGTTAATAGTAGGATGTCGGCTCTGATTGATTCGATTGTTGCAAAACATCAAAGCTGCGTACCTGGTCGCACTATTCTTACCCCTATAATCGGGTGTCGTAACATGGTTTCGGTTGCTGCTGTAACGTCCGTCCCTTGTGCCCTTGATTTTCTACACTTCGATAAGGCATTTGTTCGTGTTAATCACGACTTTCTGCTTCGGATTCTGGAGGCAGTTGGTTTCAATGTTGACACACGGCGAGTGTTCACAAATCTGTTCACGGGTATTTCGGCTTCGGTGGTTGTTAATGGCCAACTGACGCCCCCAATATATATCCGTAGGGGAGAGCCTCAAGCAAGCCCGCTGTCAATGACTTTGTTTGTGTTGTCTCTGGAGCGCCTGCTTCGGGTGCAAGCATCCCAGCTGACAGGTTGGACGCTTTGCGGCGGGACTATAGCTGTTCCTGCATACGTGGATGACGTGATGGTTCTACTTCGTAATCCTGCTGAGATACCTCGAATGAAGGCTGTCATCTATGATTTTTGTCGGAGTTCAGGTACAAAACTTAATGAAGGTAAATGCAAGCTTCTTCTCATGGGAAGTTTTGATAACGCTGTTCTTCGGTGGACTACCCGGTATTATCATTGATCGTTGGCCACTCAAAATGCGGGCGCTCAACTGGAAGTTTGTTACGGAAAAATTCAGGGAGCGATATTAGAGCATGAAAGGCGTTCTCTTACTCTGCTAAAGAAAGTCCGAATACTGCTTACATATGTCTTATTCATTACGTAGCCCAAGTTTATCCGCTTCCCTCGATGATCTCGAAGGAACTGCAACAATTGTCTAGTCGTATCTTATGGAAACGACAAATATTTCGCCTACGCTGTGAGGTGATCACGAAGCCTCGCTCCTTTGAGGGGGGGGGGGGGGGGCTGGACCTGAATGATATACGACGGAAGTCGCAGATGCTATATGTGCGTCGCACTGCTTTGACGATGACTCAAGAAACTCAAATATTCACGTCTCATTTATTTCTCTGTGTCCGTTCTGTTAGTCTTGAACCCCCTACTAATGCTGATCGCATAAATTATAAGTTAAAACACATTCGTGTCATCTATCTTGCGGTGAGCTATTTCGCGGCTGACATCTCGTGGAGACCTGTCCTCACCAAGAAATCCCTACGGACTCCTGGGGAAGTAGTCCCTTACCGGAACCTCGTTGTGTTGGTTAATTTCATTTATTCTTATGATAACTGTATTTCTTTTTTATGTATGTTCCCCGTCTGATCTGCTTCGGTTTGTCCTCTCGTGGTTTCCCTGTTCGTTTTGTTTTGTGTTTTGACTCAGCATCGCTCCAGTTCTATCTAAATGTGTGTCGATGAAGCATAGATACGCGTGAGCGTATACAATTCTCGCACTCAACCTGGGATTTTTCTTCGTTTGCTATTTCTAATGTAATCTTGTTTTGTTTTCCGTCTACTTTTAGATTCAATTACGAACTATCAAAATATATAAAAAACACAACATAAAAGAGTAAAAAGAATTAAAACATTACTAAACAACCATATGAAAATAATTGTTGATACATATCATGTGAGCTCGGTGGTGGTTTGTCGGTTACGTCCTCGTTTCTTTTCCTTTTATTTATTAATCTGTTACCATAATTAATATTTTCTCCCTTTTGCAGTCTGTGTTATATGATGATTTGATTATGGTCTACTGAAGTGTTATAGTAGTACCAAGTCATTCTGATAATAAAAACAAATGGCTCAGTCGGATACAGCGTCTGCCATGTAAACAGGAGATCCCGAGTTTGAGTCCCCGTCGGGGCACACTTTTTCAACTGTCCCTTTTGACATTTATCAACGGCTGTAAGCAGCTAAGGGTCTGTTTGTCATTGTAATTTCATTTATAATATGACAATTGGTTCATGATCTAAAATAATTACTGGTGTAACGAAGCTCACTACAGACAGATTTTCTACAACCAACGATTTAAACTTTAGATAGCCAAGACTAATTCAACTCTGTTCTACTCAACAGCAAATTGAGATGTTTAATGTTGATTTGGAACCACGGCTCACTCCTGTGCTCTTTACTTGGCATTACTGGAGATAAGGAGGGTATGTACGTGGCTGTTGATACCAGTATACCCAGCGGGAATCGAACCCACGCCTAAGCTATTTCAAGCTAGCCTCCGTCCAATCAACCACCGAAATTCACGTGGGTTAGCATCATGGTTCTTGTCATAACGGGATACGCTGCACACGATACGTGAAGTGTTGACTTCCACTCGAGCTACTGTTGTGAATAACCTATTCGTGGCATAGTAATCAATATCATGCGATGTGAACGCAGAGCCGTGATATGAAAACCAATCAATTCCTTTCTTTTTATAAGCCATATTCCGTCTGACTGCTCAGAGCATCAGGCCGAAAGAAGGTCACAGACAGTTTCGTTCATTTTGTAAACAGCCAGTAATAGAAAAATCTTGCTGAAACATGTTTGTGGAAGTGTCCGTTTGTGTCTGTCATGGTAAAATCAATTTCAGCGACATAAACCATCGGCCACTTGATACAGAATTGCTTCCGCTCAAGTGACAGCATCGCTTCGGGGATAGAGCCTATGATCTACAGCGTAGTTTTCTGCTCTCGAATTAGCGAATATAGCATTATGTTACATTGTGTATGATACCATACTATATTTTAGCATGCTCCAGGACGGTTTTGTATGCATTTTTGCATGTTGGTACAATCGTATTCACCTGTGGTCTTATTATGTTCAAATTTGCAGTACAGATTGTGCGATGACAACTTGAATGCTTTTAATTTACGACGTTTTGAGGAGCATCGTTTATGCATTAGGAAACGGAGTAAAGACTAACATTTGTGACATTGTGTTCTGCTTGCGTTTAATAAAAGGGTGATAGCAGCGGAGGCAATTCGAAACACCTGTGCCCCGTGTGGAGTGAGTGCTATCGAGAAAGTCAAGTTGTATCGTTTCAAGTACGATAGTTTTGAGAAAAGCTAATCACCACATTTAGGAAGACAACTGGCATTAATGAACGATGTTACTGCCGCTTTTTAGTATGGTCAATGACAGCGTATCCGATAACTGACAAGTGTGACGACCAATTAAAATGTTTGGGTAACACTAGCCTTCAGTAGTCATGTTGAGGGTAAAAGAAAGGAAGGAGGATTATGGTACAACGTCTTGTCGAAAACTAGATTAGACTCGAAGCAGAACCTCAAATTGTGAAGGATGGGGAAGGAAGTCGCCCGTCGCCTTTCAAAGGATTGAGCTTGCTATATGCCATAATAGATTTAAGGAGGCCACCGTAAACCTACATTATAGTGGGCTGATGCCGATTTAAAGTACCTAATGGTAACTTCATAAGGAGAAAATATTGGGGAAGCCATAAGAAACACTATCTCAAACAACGGCGTGCACGTGGCCACAAAATGGGTCGTTATTCATACATATCTTGTGGCACAAAGAAAGGGTTTAGTGTTATGAACTGCTTCATAGGTATGTGTCCTTTGCAGTCGACATTTTTTGCCAACAAATGAGATGCCTTGCAGTCGCAGAGTAACAAATGCGACCTGGGAGACAGTTTCAAGGAGCTTCAGTGGCAAAAACTCCTTCCCCATGTCTTCTAGTGTGGCACCTGAATTTATATGCCTTTCTTGCCCCTTATCGTCCTACCAACAAGACAGTTAGCTTTTATTTTTATCTGTTTGTTTTGTTTTGGCGACTGCACTTTACGCGTGGCTTATTTCAGAATCAGCAAGTCACTACATGTAAGGAATCGGAAAATACTTGTGCATCATCAGACAGTTTTTGATAATGACGTGGAATATATGATCGCCAGCTTCTATGATATTTACGTCTGTTTGGTTCAATAACCTGACGGGAAACTCTGTTAATATCCACCATTCTAATACAACTGCGTCTTATCATAATCCTATACAACAAATGGCTACCTTAATTAAACATGAAGCCTTTCGTCATACTGAGGTCGATTTATCTGACTAAAATGTAAATACGACAATGTTCCAGTGAGGTTAGTAGCTGAATGAAACGCGGTTAATAAAATATTCAGTGACACTATTTCAAATATGTATATTTTCAGTATCAGTTTCGCCGTATTTTATGTTTCTTACCCGTAGATCTGCTTGTTAGAGAGCGTAGGGAGACGTCTTATGAAGACAAAATATCAAAAGATGTCATTCTGAACTCGACATAGCTGTTTGTAGCTCTATCACAGATGAGGTAAAACGTTAGTCTCACGCCAGTTTTGAATTGAGAGCTACCGACCTCTTACTCTTTGCAATCATCGACATTTTCATTCAGCAAGCGACCAACAGAAGAATTCCTCACCTCCTCATTGTCGTTTTGAGGGATGATACAGACAACTCGCAATGTAGACAGCGAGATTGGTTTTAGCTGCTGCGTGAAAGTAATTCCCTTACCTGTAAGCATATATTCGATAAGTCGATGACACATCAAAGCGGAATTTATTTAGTATCACCAGTGAATCTTGCAAGATACTTCTCCCTCATTCCAGAAAGTAACAGAACTAGCACAGCGTCACGGGGCACGTTCCACTATGTCGTAATGACCCTATCATAGTCACAGCAGGACGATTATGTTTCTATAGGCAATGCCTTTCTTGAGTAGGCTAGCAACTGAGGAGTGCATCTTGCGCATCCACGATGTAGCGACTTAGTTACTTTTTCTACGACGTCATGAGGCGTAGTCTGGTATTTATGGTGAGAGAGAGAAGAGTGGAAATATATACGAAAGAAAATAAACGTAATGCATTGACTTACAGATCCATTTCGTTGACATCGACAGGTAGCAGGACGTCTGAAAAAGTACTTTGTTGCATCGTCATGAAGTACCCCTAAATATATTATCTGTTGACATCAAACCAGAACACAGGGACTCTCAAATTGACCCTGCATTTAGAGAGTTCCATAAAAGGCTTTTGATACCATACACGTGAGGCAATACTGACCTTACGACTTATCTTAGAAGAAAGATAAAGGAAAGGCAAAGCTACGTTTCTAGCATTTGTAGACTTAGAGAAAGCTTTTGACAATGTTGACTGCAATACTCTCTTTCAAATTCTAAAGGTGGCAGGGGTAAAATACAGGGAGCGAAAGGCTATTTACAATTTGTACAGAAACCAGATGGCAGTTATAAGAGTCGAGGGACATGAAAGGGAAGCAGTGGTTGGGAAGGGAGTAAGACAGGGTTGTAGACTCTCCCCGATGTTGTTCAATCTGTATATTGAGCAAGCAGTAAAGGAAACAAAAGAAAAATTCGGAGTAGGTATTAAAATTCATGGAGAAGAAATAAAAATTTTGAGGTTCGCCGATGACATTGTAATTCTGTCAGAGACAGCAAAGGACTTGGAAGAGCAGTTGAATGGAATGGACAGTGTCTTGAAAGGAGGATATAAGATGAACATCAACAAAAGCAAAACAAGGATAATGGAATGTAGTCTAATTAAGTCGGGTGATGCTGAGGGAATTAGATTAGGAAATGAGGCACTTAAAGTAGTAAAGGAGTTTTGCTATTTGGGGAGCAAAATAACTGATGATGGACGAAGTAGAGAGGATATAAAATGTAGGCTGGCAATGGCAAGGAAAGCGTTTCTGAAGAAGAGAATTTTGTTAACATCGAGTATAGATTTAAGTGTCAGGAAGTCATTTCTGAAAGTATTCGTATGGAGTGTAGCCATGTATGGAAGTGAAACATGGACGATAAATAGTTTGGACAAGAAGAGAATAGAAGCTTTCGAAATGTGGTGCTACAGAAGAATGCTGAAGATTAGATGGGTAGATCACATAACTAATGAGGAAGTATTGAATAGGATTGGGGAGAAGAGAAGTTTGTGGCACAACTTGACCAGAAGAAGGGATCGGTTGGTAGGACATGTTCTGAGGCATCAAGGGATCACCAATTTAGTATTGGAGGGAAACGTGGAGGGTAAAAATCGTAGAGGGAGACCAAGAGATGAATACACTAAGCAGATTCAGAAGGATGTAGGTTGCAGTAGGTACTGGGAGATGAAAAAGCTTGCACAGGATAGAGTAGCATGGAGAGCTGCATCAAACCAGTCTCAGGACTGAAGACCACAACAACAACAACAACAACAACCATTTCTCATAAGCCACTTCCAACCACATTGCTCTCCTATGGACTATCGTCTCTGTTCTTCGACTGGGTTTGTGATTTTTTTGTCTAAAATAGTCTTCTAAACCTCAATCGGTGGGTCTTTCAGCAAATCAAAACTCCTGAGTAATAGTCTTCCCCAAAGATCAGTGCTTGCGCCTCTGCTGTTCAATCTCTAGTAGCCGACCTACCAAATAACGCATCCAGAAAATTTATTTACGCAGATGACATCACTCTTGCATGCCAACATACTAATGTGACTGCTCTTGAATAGACTCTCATCCAAGATATGGAACTGATGGCTGAACACTTCAGGAAATCGCGACTAATCCCAAGCGCACTTCAAACGGAGACCTCAAGCTTCCACCTAAATAACGGGATGGCTGCAATGCCTCTACAGATATCTCTGAATGGTACTGCGCTTCCTTACAGTTCCCATCCAAAATATTGGATCGCACTCACCCTTATAAAAAAACACCTATCAAACCTTACCGCAATACGGAAATCCCGAAACAAAATCCTCCATAAATTAGCGGGAAACACCTGGGGAGTTGGTGCAGAGACGCTCCGTACCACCGCTCTATGCCTGGTCTACTCAACGGCTGAATACTGCACATTGGTGTGGCTAAACAGCCCGCACGTGGGAAAAGCACGTGGTGCTAAATCAGACGATGCGATTAATTGCTGGAGCTATTAAAACCACTCCACTCTACTGGCTACCAGTCCTCAGTAACATCGAACAGCCTTATATACGACGATGCAACATACTCATAAGAGAGTTTAAAAACGTCTCCAGTAATACAGCCCTGCCAATCCGGCAGGGCCTTACGGTATTTAGGACACTCAAATCCAGAAATTCCCCTGTGAAGACTGCACAACAACTACTGAACAAAACTACAATGGCTTTGAAATCTGGCAAACGGTCTGAACAAACAGAGCCAATCCAAGTTGGCATACTTTATTTGACACTCCCAACCATCTAGCGGGCTTTCACATCCCATGGAAAACCTGGGTAATACTGAACGGAATACGGACAGGTCATGGCCGATGCGGATGCTCGATGTACAGATGGATCTTGAGACCTGACCCTGGGTGCGACTGTGGTGCCAAATAACAAACCATCCACCACATCGTCAGCGAGTGTCCACTGAGGGCGTTCACCGGCACTGATGACGACTTCCTGAGGGCGACATCACTAGCTGTGGAGTGGCTGCAGAATCTAAGTGTGCAACTGTGATTGCTGAAGATACTGGAATCTGAACTTCATGCAATCTTATTGTTTTGTAATGTAGTTATACATTTATTGTTATGTGCCAATGTTCAATTTACATTATATTATGTGTGTAGCCTATATTTTAAGAATTTATTTTCTCTTTTATGCTGTTTCCAATGTAGTGTGTCATGCCATAAGCTTAACAATAACAGTTCGTAGTAACTGGCGGGATGTCACCCAGTGAAACGAGAGTGATGAGTGTGATTCTTCAATTAAATTAATGTAGACTTTCTGCAATTTCTAATATGTATAAACTATTTAGCAGACAATCATAACTTTTAGATTTGTGACAGGTAATTCTACCGTCTAGTAAACTACTCAGAAGAGCAAAGCCAATTGCAAAATGATGTTCAAAATACATATTCACGATGCGAAAGGTGATAACCCTAAACAGTAAAACATTTGAGGTTCTCCGCATGAATACTAAAACAGTTCGGTTAAAGTTCGCTTACACGTTAAATCAATCACATTTGAAGGTTATCGAATCAGCTAAACATCTTGGAGCTACTTTCACGGACAACTTAAATTGGAACCGTCACATGGAATATATCGTGGGGAAGGAAACCCAAAGACAGCGTTTTGTTGGTAGAATACGTAGAAGATGCAGCAAAACAAATGTCAGACTGTAACACACTTCTCTGCCCTTTTGAGAGTATTCCTTCGCAGTATGGAATCCCTACGACGTAGGATTGATGAAAGACATCGAAAAAGTTCAAAGGAGGGCAGCTCGTTCTGTATTATCACGAAATAGGGGAGATTGTGTCGCGGATATGGTAAATGGGTTAGCATGGGAATCTGAAACGTAGGCATTTTACATTGCGGCGAGTTGATTTCACTACATTCTCATCGCCACCCTCCTCCATTGAATGCCAGAATATTTTGTTTATCCCAACTTACATACGAGACATGACCATCGTGATAAGAGGCTTGCTTGCTTGCACGGTAAGGTTTGGTTGTTCATTATTTCCACATCATGTTTGAGAGTGGAGTGATAGAGAAATAATATGACAGTGGTTCAAAGACCTCCTGTAAAGCACTCAATGGTGAATTACAGACAAAGGTAGGAATGTTTTCAGAATGAAGAGTGGATTATAGATAAGGGGATATAAAACAACACGGTCTCATAGTTTCTGAGAGGAAATATAGAGGACAGTGAAGAAAGGCTGGCCGGGGTGGCCGAGCGGTTCTAGGTGCTACAGCCTGGAACCGCGCGACCGCTACGGTCGCAGGTTCGAATCCTGCCTCGGGCATGGATGTCTGTGATGTCCTTAGGTTAATTAGGTTTAAGTAGTTCTAAGTTCTAGCGGACTGATGACCTCAGAAGTTAAATCCCATAGTGCTCAGAGCCATTTGAACCATTTTTTTTGAAGTGAAGAAAGCAGAAACTAAACGAGAACGTGACGTTTCAATGCGAACCGCTAGATTTGTTAACAAGCCTTGGGAGAATGAAGTAGAAGGGTAATTGCTGTGGTAATGTAAGAGAGGCGAGAGAGAGTGAAAGAGAGAGTGGAGGAGAAATTAATAACAAATAAATGTAAGACGAAATCGTTTGCATATTTTTTGGAGGACGGAGCGTGTATTAATGGGTGGAGGGAAAGAGAGAGAGAGAGATGTATCTGAAGTAACACATAATACTTTTAACGTATACGTCCAAACTGATTATTTTGTGGGTATCTAGACAGGGTATAAATTAAATAAAAGTAGAACATTTAACGAACTGTATACTGAAAAGAAACTCATTTCAATTAAAAAGATAAGTCAAAGGAAAACCAGCTAAATTATTATTTCATCTGTCGCTAAGGAAAAATGAAGAAAACGACGACATAACGAAACGTTTAAGGATTCTAACATTTTATTTAGAATCTGACATTATTTTGTATCTCTATCATGCGTCTTGGCATAGAATCTACAAGCCATCGGACGTAACAACATGAAGAAGCAGTATTCTTCTGGGCCTCAAGAACTTAATCCCAGAGAGCATCAGCTGTATTTGGTTGATTTCCTGGCCAGTCCCCTGTTAACGTTCTGGCAGTCTCAGCCCACATGTTCTCCACCGTGTTCATATAAGCAGCCCGTGGCGGCCAGTCTACGACGTTAACGCCAATCGTAGAGAGCTGCTGCTGAATGAACGCAGCCTTTTGAATGGGGGAATGGTCCTCTTGCTATGTGAAAGTCCCCTTCTCTGTACAGTATTCGCACTGACGCAAGCACCACATTTTCCAATATGTGGGCGTCCTGCTCACTGTTAGGGGCTCCTGTGAGGAATTCCTGCTCGTCTCACAGAAATCCATCCCCAACAGGAACCAGATTGCCGCCCACTTCTTCTCGTCGCGGTTACATATTAGCGTCGACAGCGTGTCCCTTGCGGCCTGTAAACTACTCTCGGACCGTCGTTACTGGTGGCAAACATCTTCTTATACGAAGACAGTACGTTGTTCTCGAAAGAACAGTTACTGTTGATGACCGTGCAGCTTTACACTGAAATAAATGATGTCTAATTGAAAACCTCAGCTGCTGACAGGTGTTGTTGATGTACCTCGATGTGGACAGCTGACTTCGTATATATAGTTAAAGGCTACCCAGCCATTGACCTTAGCTGTGCGAATGCGCACAGGTTGCCCTAACTCTTACGGGAATCGCCAAAGCGTGCGCGAGTAATGAGTGGTTGGGCAAATCTCTATAAGGTACAATACATATGTAGAATTGTGGACAGTTGGGAATGTGAGTCTCACGGGAAGCGTGCAAGGGATAAGTCCCTGCAGTCGCGCTGTTCATCTGTGTCCTCGGTGGCTCAGATGGATAGAGCGTCTGCCATGTAAGCAGGAGATCCCGGATTCGAGTCCCGGCCGGGGCACACATTTTCAGCTGTCCACATCGAGGTATATCAACAACACCTGTCAGCAGCTGAGGTTTTCAGTTAGTCATCATTTAAAACATCTTCTTGTCACTGAAAATGACGTTCTCTCACAACGAACTCAGGTGAAGCTCCGAAAATGGTTCAAACGGCTCTGAGCACTATGGGACTTAACATCTGAGGTCATCAGTCCCCTAGAACTACTTAAACCTAACTAACCTAAGGGCATCACACACATCAATGCCTGGGGCAGGATTCTAACCTGCGACCGTAGCGGTCGAGCGGTTCCAGACTGAAGCGCCTAGAACCGCTTGGCCACCACGGTCGGCGCTCCGAATATACCAGCTGGTATAAAACATAGTCTCCGCTCAACTTTTGTTTATCGCTCAGACTTCGGCGGATCATGTCACTGGATCTAGGAAGTTGGTCTCCCGCCATAAGTGCTTCGCGTTCAAAAAGGAATTTTCTCTGCTGTGAGCTCACTCTCTTCCTGTGCGCCAGGATGTCTGTTGGTAGTGCCTGCACCATGTCGTTGCAGTGGTATGTGGCACGCCATACCTTCTACCAGCTTCTTTGGTGGTACATCCACCGTCTTCAATAAGAGCAACGACTCTGTCTCGAGTTGATCTTTCCCATTGAGCCATTGCTAAGACAGCCTAATGCGTATTTATACTTGCCGCCAGGAGAAGAAGTAAACATATTTTCGTCAAAAGGAGCGGCAGAGGCAGAGCCAAGTGCTGCGGCCTTGCTGGCCTGTCCCAGATCGTGGTGTGGTGGAGACGCTTCGGGCTCGCCTCGCCACCAGGCTGTAGCTGGCCGGCCAGCCTGTCAGCTGATCAGCTGACCAGCGTGGCTGGCCTGTAAGCTCGTGAACCGCGGCTAGTACAGTCCCAGCCGCAAAGCCACGCTCACCCCTTGAAGTATCAAACGTTTCATCTTCGCTACCCAGGTCTGCAGTATGAACATACGCAGGTAGATCTATTGTGCTGTAACGTGAGCAGGTACATCTCCCTTTGACGTTTCATTTAAATATTTAAGCAAAAATACTTTAAATAGTACACTCATGATAAACATAGCTACCACAAAATATTTCAGCTAGCTTGTAGTTGCAAGACACAGTGACCTATTCTCTCTTGTAAGCGATCTGCATTAGATCTCGCCAAAATAACTAAGTGGATTGTAAATCTAAACAGTTTTGGTGGAAACCTTGCCAAATAATTGTGTATACGTAGTAAATCATTCACATTTTGAGCACTTGCAATGTCTCTGAAACAATAAGTGCTGCATGACAGAAATTTCGTTCATTTGTATATCAACGCTACACGATTACTCTGTAGCTCACAGTTAAGTTCGTAATGGGTTCACAGAATCACTTCAGTATCTCCACCGTTCCACACACGTACGGAGATCGAGAAAAACACGCACCAAAATCTTTAGGTGCGAGTTAATTTCTCCTACGTTATTAAAGTTGTAATATCATCCTTCGCAAAGCGATGGAACAAAAGCCGTTTCCATTCTGTGGAGAAAGATGGTGGTTGAAATATCATGGAAATAAAGTGAGGCAGTGGAAAAGCATATCCTTTAATATTGCGTTTCAACTCGTCCCCCTACTCCTCTTCCCGCCAATCTCAAAAAAAAAAAAAAAAGGACTCCGTGACACTCTATCCCCTAATTTGCTATACTACAATATCAGCTGCCTTCTATCAACGTTTTCGGTAGCAGATTTCTCGGGTCTTCTAAGGGTTGTGGCGATAACCCAAAATTTGTATCACCTTCATCACAACATGTGATGTTTCCCAATTACATTGTTTACATTTGTAGCCCTTAAGACTTTCGTTAATCTTTAACCATAAAATTTGCGTTACTTATCGATTTCTCGAAGTTTAACGAAATCTTCTTTGTAATCAAGCGGAGAATCTCATACATTTTATTGACCTAGTAAATAGTGTCAGAAGTTCCATGCGGCTTTTCGCGGATGATGCTGTAGTATACAGAGAAGTGGCAGCATTAGAAAATTGTAGCGAAATGCAGGAAGATCTGCAGCGGATAGGCACTTGGTGCAGGGAGTGGCAACTGACCCTTAACATAGACAAATGTAATGTATTGCGAATACATAGAAAGGAGGATCCTTTATTGTATGATTATATGATAGCGGAACAAACACTGGTAGCTGTTACTTCTGTAAAATATCTGGGAGTATGCGTGCGAAACGATTTGAAGTGGAATGATCATATAAAATTAATTGTTGGTAAGGCGGGTACCAGGTTGAGATTCATTGGGAGAGTCCTTAGAAAATGTAGTCCATCAACAAAGGAGGTGGCTTACAAAACACCCGTTCGACCTATACTTGAGTATTGCTCATCAGTGTGGGATCCGTACCAGATCGGGTTGCCGGAGGAGATAGAGAAGATCCAGAGAAGAGAGGCGCGTTTCGTCACAGGGTTATTTGGTAACCGTGATAGCATTACGGAGATGTTTAGCAAACTCAAGTGGCAGACTCTGCAAGAGAGGCGCTCGGCATCGCGGTGTAGCTTGCTCGCCAGGTTTCGAGAGGGTGCGTTTCTGGATGAGGTATCGAATATATCGCTTCCCCCTACTTATACCTCCCGAGGAGATCACGAATGTAAAATTAGATAGATTCGAGCGCGCACGGAGGCTTTCAGACAGTCGTTCTTCCCGCGAACCATACGCGACTGGAACAGAAAAGGGAGGTAAAGACAGTGGCACGTAAAGTGCCCTCCGCCACACACCGTTGGGTGGCTCGCGGAGTATAAATGTAGATGTAGATGTTTAGGATGAACTGTCATGTTTTGCACCGTGATGATATATTCTCAATATCATTTTGCAATTTGTTTTGCTTTTCTGAAGAGTTTACTAAACCAGCATTACCTGACACAAATCTAAAAGAATTGTTTTGATTGTCTGCTAAATAGTTTTGATTACATTACAAGTCTACATCACTTTACTTGCGGAATCACTCTCATCATTCCCGTTTCATTACGTGACATCCCGTCAGTTACTGCAAACAGGAAATCACGACTCCAGTCGCACACCTTAGACGATAATCCATAGCAAAACAATGTGGTCGTTAGCCGCTTATGAGGAATGGTATCCAAAGCCTTTTTGGAACTCTATAAATACAAAATGGATTTGAGAGCCCCTGCATTCTGGTTTGATGTCAATAGGTAATGCACTTGGGGGTATTTCATGACCTTGCAACAAAGTATTTGCTCACATGTCCTGCTAGATGAAGATATTAATGAAATGGATCAGCAACTAAGTGAATTACATTTATTTTCTTTTGTATGATTTTGCAGTCGTGTGTGCAACTCTCCATTCTTCTTCCTCACCTTAAATACTACATTGAAGAGCCAAAGAAACCGGTACACCTTCACAATATCGTGTAGGGCCCCCGCGAGCACGCAGAAGTGCCTGCGATACGACATACCATGGACACGCCTAATGTGCAAAGTAGTGCTGGAGGGAATTGACACCATGGATCCTGTAGGGCTGTTTATAAATCCGTAAGACTACGACAGGGTGGAGATCTCTTCTGGATACCATTCGGCAAGGCATCCTAGAGTGTTCCTAGAGCCACTCTGTAACAATTCTAGACGTGTGGGGTGTCGCATTGTCCTGCTGGAATTGACCAAGTCCGTCGGAATGCACAATGGACATGACTGAATGCAGGTGACCAGTCAGGATGCTTACATACGTGTCACCTGTCAGTCATATCTAGACGTATATGGGGTCCATTATCATTCAAAATCACACGCCGCACATCGTTACAGAGCCTCCACCAGCTTGAACAGTTCCCTGCTGACATGCAGGGTCCATGGATTCATGAGGTTGTCTCCATACACATACACGTCCCTCTGCTCGATACAATTTGAAACGAGACTCGTCCGACCAGGAAACATGTTTCCAATATCAACAGTCCAATGTCGGTGTTGACGAGCCCAGGCGAGGCGTAAAGCGTGGTGTCATGCAGTCATGAGGTAGAAGAGTGGGCCTAAGGCGGCGAAAGCCCGTATCACTGATGTTTCGTTGAATGGTTCGCTCACTGAAACTTGTTGACGGCCGAGCACTGAAATCTGAAGCAATTTCCGGAAGGGTTACACTTCTGTCACGCTGAATGACTTTCTTCAGTCGTCGCTGGTCCCGTTCTTGCAGGATCTTTTCCGGCAGCAGGAATGTCGGAGATTTGATGTTTTACAGGATTCCTGATGTTCACGGTACACTCGTGGAATGGTTGTAAGGGAAAATCCCCACTTCATCGCTATCTCGGAAATGCTGTGTCCCATTGCTCGCGCGCCAACTTTAACACTATGTTCAAACTCACTTAAATCTTGATAACCGCCCACAGAAACAGGAGTAACCGATCTATCAACTGCGGCAGACACTTGTTGTCGTATACAGGCAGTAACGTCCGCAGCGCCGTATTCTGCCAGTTTACTTATCTCTGTATTTGAATACGCTCGCCTATAGCAGTTTCTTTGGCACTTCAGTGTGGATAACACACTACTCCTTCTCCTATTCTGTCACCATTCTGATACAATCCAAATCAAATCTGCAACAAAGGATAAAGTGGAAAAGAAGCTTTAGCACTGCTACGTGTTTACATCACCCCACTACTCTCTGTCCCTAACACTTACCAAATTACGATTTTTTGAAACGATAGCAGGAGTTTATGGGCACGCGTCGGCGTATATACTCATAACTTCCTTTGTTTGTGACACTCTTCTCGCATTTGCAGCCAAATCTTTACGTGGACACAATATTTTGACGATCGAACTGGCTGTCATCTTTACGTGAGGAGCTACTGTTTTTCAGTTTTGTCAAACAGACGCCGCACTAGAGCCTGCACCCTTTTGTCAGCCACCAGAGAGGACTGGTACCCATGCATGCGGATATTTGTTACTGTGATATCATAGATCGATAGTATTCTGACCTGTGTCTCACAATTGGCAACGGAAACGAACGATGCGCGCCCACTTACCCAGGCCTGACGTGGCTCCAACCGTGACCGCCATCTGCTGCCGCGATATGGTAAGGCCGGCGGCGTGTACACGGCCCCGTCTAAGCCGCAGTCTTCGACAGACATCAGTCTTAGTCAGCCTTCGACAGTACGCTTGTACGAGTACATAAGTAGCGGGAGCCGTACATTGCACGACACTCTTAGCTTCTTGTAATAGCTCTACTTGATTGCTGTTTGTTCTTTTGTTAAGTTTCTCCGCAACGCTAGGAAGAAGCTAAGTAAAACTTCTGTTTACATTATTTACGTGTTAGGTAATTATTTCTGCTCCTGTCCAGCTTCCCTAAGACACACCTGCTGCATCACTATGTAGCCCATTTCTACTTACCATTGTGTACGAATTAATGCACAGCAGTTACGAGTGCAAAAGATACGAGTGCAAAAAGTACAAGCAGCGCCGCAAGCGGTGAACGCAAAGTAAAGTACCTCTACCATAAGTAATAGTCTAAATCTTCTCCTCATTGAGACAAAGAACGGCGTATTTTAATGAAGATCTGTGTGCGATTTCATTATTTGGTCAGAGCATAGCCCTCGTCCTTACTAACAAGATTAACAGACGAACCATCACAGTAACGTGAGGAACTTCGACGTCGTTGTCTCGTCATTCTTCGTTATCTGTAACTCGACTAACAAGCGCTTCCCCTTCAGATACACTAATAAAACTGCAGATATGTTTGCTTTGTGAGCAACTGTCCTAGACTGTTTAGTTGACGATTTACAATGGGTCGCTTTCTAGTAGTTGTAATTTAGTGTCCTAGTATTTTAGAACACCCTTTCTCTTCCTTTTTGAATCCGTAACCTGGATATGGTAATAAGTCAAAATCGGTAACGCTGTGTGACCAGTGGTTAATATATAAACCATCTTATCAAAAATTTCTAGCCATTCGATTCGATCCGCGGCAGTCTTGTCTCCCCATACACCGGAAGCGGCGCGTTAACGTGCTCAGCTGTAAGTTCGAGTTACTCTGTTGTGACAGCAAATTTGAAGAGAAAAATTTCTAGATCGAGCTATGATCCTGAGATTTTACGAATATTCAGAAGTTTTAAAAAGGGATTATGAAACTCTAAAATAGCCTCAAAGTCCTGAAATAGAGCTTTGTTCCAGCGAAATCATCTTAACCCATAAGCTATAGAACGTAGTAGAGGCAAGAAATAATTCGTCGAAAAAGTATTAGCTTACAGAAAAAGTTAAACAAAACGAAAAACTATGCGACGGAACATCTTTGTGAACAAATAAAAAAAAGTGATGCAGTTTAAGAAACAAATAATCGAATAAAGAATATGACACCACAGGAAGGAAAATTATTTCAATCCATTCACACAATGCTGAAACAAGAAAGAAAGTATCAAATATCAGCAGTATATGTAAATTCGCTCAATATTCCGGATATACCCTTGCAAAGAAACTTCTCAACAAAATCATACAAGCAAAACTACTAACCATATAAGAAAGAGGCATGTGTGTATTCATACCAAGAATTTCTCTTGTTTCAACTTTCTAACCAGTCAGCTGTAAGAGGCTCAAATATCCGATAAGATTACCATATACTATGACTATCAACAAAGTACAGGGGCAAACATTCCAGTGTTCCGGGGTGAATTCAAAGAATACGTGTTTCTCGCTCGGACAGCTACACATAGTGAGTTCGCGTGTTGGAGAACCACAAAACGTATTCGTCTTTCCACTCGAAAGCGAACACCAAATGCAAGAGGGCGTGCTAAAAGGCAATGCCACCGAATTTTTGTGTTAGAACTCTTAAAGCCCTTTAAATAAAGCAAATGTTATTGACACTCTTTACCGTTATTCTCCTTGTCTGCATATTTGTAACCCTCTGCCGCTAGAGGCCACCGCATTGCGGCATGTAACATAATTATAATATTTCCATGCATGAGAAACAGTGTGCTGTAATCGAGTTTCTAATTCGAAGAGTTCTTCCCCATATAGAACACCCTCTCCTTCAGCATGATATTGCTAGACCACACACTGGCGTAGCGACGTGTGCAACTATCCGGTGTCTTGGATTCATTGTCACCGATCGTCCTCCATATACGGGGGTTCGAATTGTAATAGCACCAACTACTTATTTACAGCTCGTAAAAAATAGATCCGGGTTTCAAAGTTTTATTGACCTTCAGAGTAATCACGGTCATTGTGTATAACAAGTTGCCAGCGATGTGGAAGTCGCAGGATACTCTTGCAAGTGCCAGTTGTGATGACAGCTCGAGCGGCGCGGTCTATTGCCCGACGAATTTGCAGCAGTTCTGAAGCGAATGACGTGAAGTGTTTCCTTCAGTTTAGGAATCGAGTTGAAGTCAGGGGAGTGCAGTAGGTGGTATAGCACTTAGCAGCCCCATCACGCAAACAAATCAGTAGCTTGCATTGTATGTGCTTGAGCATTGTCCTGCAAAACTATGGTCAATTCCTGCAGAAAGTATCTTTATGCTGTTCATTTTTGGAACACAACCTAGAACCAGCTTAGAGACAGAAGTGATGACACTTTCTGCTGGACCTGACCATCATTTTGCAGGAAAATGCTCCATCACATATAGTGCAAGATGTTCCTGATTTGTTTGACTGATGGGGTTGCTAAGTGCTATACCACCTACTGCACTCCTTGAATTAAGCCCTCGCAAGTTCAACTCGATTTCTAAACTGAAGGAAACACTTCCTGGCATTCGCTTCAGAACTGCTACAAATACGTTGGGCAATAGACCGCGCCCCTCGAGCTGTTAGCACAAATGGCTTGTAAGAGTATCCTACGATTTCCACATCGCTGGTAACGGGTTATACACAATAACCGTGACTACCTTGAAGGTCAGTAAAACTTTGAAACACGTATCTATTATGTACGAGCTGTAAATAAATAGTTGTCAGTATTAAACTTCCAACCCTCATAGTTCCCACTTAAACACTTAAAGAACACATTAGAGAACTTCTATTTGATAATGACGAGCGATACAAAAAGGCTGTGGCTCTGTCAAGAAAGTCGTGCATTCTACAGTGACGGTATCATCAAATTCGTCTCTTGTTCGGAGAAATATCTTTGTTTTCAGGGTGACTGGCAAATAAGCAGACATGAAGAATAAAGATGTAGATTGTTCATAACGCTTTTTCTACTCAGAAAGCCTTAAGAGTTTTCGCATAAAAAATTCGGAAAGATTACTTTTCGCCGGCCGGGGTAGCCGAGCGGTTCTTGGCGCTACAGCGGTTCTTGGCGCTACAGTCTGGAACCGCGCGACCGCTACGGTCGCAGGTTCGTAAACTGCCTCGGTCATGGATGTGTGTGACGTGCTTAGGTTAGATAGGTTTACGTAGCTTTTCGCCGGCCGGGGTAGCCGAGCGGTTCTTGCCGCTTCAGTCTGGAACCGCGCGACCGCTACGGTCGCAGGTTCGAAAACTGCCTCGGTCATGGATGTGTGTGACGTGCTTAGGTTAGATAGGTTTACGTAGTCCTAAGTTCAAGGGGACTGATGACCTCAGAAGTAAAGTCCCATAGTGCTCAGAGCCATTTGAACCATAACTTTTCAGCAAGCCCTCGTAGTCTATAGCACTACACTTTGTATAAGTTATATATGCTTCGCAAATGAGATAGTTGATTGCACGTGATCGCTTAATTCAGAGAACAAGTAAAAGAAGAGTATAACGAAATGCTTTGTTCTCAGCTAGTAATAGTGATAATAAATGTAAAGCAGTACTGGGTACTGCACTATAAGTGCTGTAAAACGTGACAGTCTGCCTGCGAGTGTAACATATATTCTGCAGACTGCACAATTATTCTCCCGACAGCCTGCCACAGAGAACATATGAGGTTTAGACAGCACGCAGACGAACCACGCGACACTAACAGAGGGCTGGTACGGATGACGCCCAGCTGACGTTGCGCTGTCGATAGAAACGTCGCGACGCGTCGCGTCCCACCAGCTAATACATCACGGTCGCAGCTGCTATGACAGCGTCAGTACCTGTCTGCATTTTTCACACTATACTCGCCCACCAGACGCATCTCCAGTTTCCTACCGCTTTCGCTTTCGGCCCAGCAACCCTTCCAACTGTTTTTAACTCTTGATACCCCTCCCCCGTTCCAGGGCAGCACTAACCACATCACGCCATTTTATGCGTTCCGACAGACATTCACTTCAGAGGATTAGATTTTTTGTTCAGGTTCTGCAGATCGCACCTTCACTACTGTCAATCGTGATTTGAGGGTGTGACGTCGAAAGCTTTCGATGCTCGATAGAAAAACATTTCTGTATCCTCAGTTCGAGTCTGGGCTGTAGATTTTTCGTTAAAACGTCATAACAAGTGTTTTGTATAAATATTAAGTTTAGTTATCAATCCCTTCAATAAAGTGGTTACACAGAGAAGTATATGGTTGTTGTACGGATAAATCACGAATTTATCACATTTAGCAAAGATCTATGATTCCACGAAGTCGGAAAAGTGTATGGAGAGATGTTTAACGGTGAGCATATTGCCGTCATTGATGAGGTCAGCATGATTAACACTGGAATCTTTCACAAAATAGATAACCGTCTGAAGCAGGTGGCAGGCGTAAATTACATGTTTTAGTACAAAACCGTTCTGATCGCTAATAAAACTTTTTCATTGCTTATTACGCTGTTTCGCTTATTGACATCATCAAATATCTGAGATTTATATATGAGGAACGCACAGAGTGGCTAACTTTGCTTTACAAGAATATCGAATTAGATGAAAACGTTAAACAGATTGAATATACGTTTAAAAATACACTCAACAAAAAGCTTAAAACTTGCAGAATAAGGTTCTGTGTCAGTATTAAATCCTAGGCGTAACAGGTGATTTAAAAAATGTTTACAGTCCTATAAGCTCTAGCCGTCACGTTGCGCTAGTGTGGGGGAATACTGCCATCAAATTTTATTTCATTATACATCAAATCAGCTTTCCAGGTGGCGCCAGTTAGCCATGTAGAGCGTGCAGAGTTAGCAATAACTATTCCCTGAATCATCTACAACTAATATGTACACAACAGCACGAACTTCGGTGTTAAATACAGGCGCTACACATATTCCGTACAGTCCCGATCTCTCCCCTTGCGATTTCCCAATTTCTTGGAGCAATGAAGAAACACGTTCGTGACCATCAACTTGCTTAGGACGATGATGGGCACGCCTGTGTACAATCATGGTACCTCAGGCAACCACAAACATTTTTACATGAAGGCACTCACCGTCTTGTCTGACATTAGGATAAATGTATTAACTGTTATGGCAATTACTTTGGAGATTATAAACAGATTACGTTTTTCATCTGACTCGTTTCTATTTGACTATCGCTTTATGATAACATACGAATAGTACCACACACTCTTTCTTTAAAAACAACATTCAATATTTAAAGAACTAAATTCTTGCGCTATTAATTACATAAACTTCGTATTCTCCAACAATTAAATGAAAAATTTGAAAGATCCATAGTCTACTGTCTGCCATGTGGCTAACAGATCATGGTCCATATCTTCCTATTCCTCATATAGCACATGTTTTTGATGGCATTATTCAGGATATCTGTAGGGATAGTGTAAAACAGAATATCAAGCTCATGATGAGTTTCATTATAATGATACTTCCGGTTCTAGGCGCTACAGTCTGGAAAGGAGCGACCGCTACGGTCGCAGGTTCGAATCCTACCTCGGGCATGGATGTGTGTGATGCCCTTAGGTTAGTTAGGTTTAATTAGTTCTAAGTTCTAGGCGACTGATGACCTCAGTAGTTAAGTCGCATAGTGCTCAGAGCCATTTTTGAATGATACTTCCAACGGTCCAGAACGAAAGGTGTTAACAAAAGTGGTTCAGTCCGCAGCTCGTGGTCGTGCGGTAGCGTTCTCGCTTCCCATGCCCGGGTTCTCGGGTTCGATTCCCGGCGGGGTCATGGATTTTCTCTGCCTCGTGATGACTGGGTGTTGTGTGCTGTCCTTAGGTTAGTTAGGTTTAAGTAGTTCTAAGTTCTAGGGGACTGATGACCATAGATGTGAAGTCCCATAGTGCTCAGAGCCAAAAGTGGTTCAAATGGCTCTGAGCACAATGGGACTTAACATCTGAGGTCATCAGTCCCCTAGAACTTAGAACTACGTAAACCTAACTAACCGAAGGACAGCACACACAGCCATGCCCGAGGCAGGATTCGAACCTGCGACCGTAGCGGTCGCGCGGTTCCACACTGTAGCGCCTAGAACCACTCGGCTACGCCGGCCGGCTGTTAACAAGAATCCTTCTAAATGATTTAATTTGAAATTTGTTCCTAATGAAGAAAGAAACTTAACTACTTGGTTCCTGGCTCAAGGAAAACAAATTATTTCTGTCTCTCTATCTTTGTTGAAAAAGACACATCTGAAAACGCAGCCGTAATTTACAGGGCTATATTTAAGAACCGCTGAGGTTTCAGAAGGCGACTACGCAAAACAGACAGACAATAGACAAACAGTGGATAGAATATCTCTCCAAGTTTTCAGCTCACGTCACAGGTGCTCGATGTGAGAGCATTTTGCATGAAACGTCCATACGAGAAGAAGGGCAACTAACAACAACATCAACCGACTTTGGAAATCTGTTTGTTGGGTTTACTATCTGCAGACACGAAGTATTTCGATGCGATAACAAGGAGCGGATTATTTGTCTATATGTATGATATGGTGGCTCTGTAGTGTAACTTCAAAATAGTCCATATTATGAATAAGGCAAATGCTCGTTCCATTAATAAGTGTCTATTTTTATATGTCTTTTAGTTTTCATGATGTCCTCTTTTGAAACCCTGAAGCTATATATGAAAAATACCGTATTTTACTATCTGAATGATTATAGTCTTGCTCCAGTTTGTTTTGTGCGTGAGTACCAGTGATTATCAGCTACCCATGTATAGACGTACGTGCTTCACTGAACCGACATAAAAGCGTTAGGTTTTGAGATACATCTGATGGTGGAATTTTTATTCCAAAAACGATTACGTAATTTGAATGAATAGTCAACACCAATAAAGAGCAGCCTAAGGACGTCTGCCATTTCTGCTTTACACTGAGGTGACAAAAGTCATGGAATACCTTGTAATCTCGCGTTGGACCTCATTTTGTATGGCGTAGTCGTGGATTCAACCAGTCGTTGGAAGCCCACTGTAGAACTATTGAGCCATGCTACCTCTATAACCGTACATAACTGCGAAAGTGTTGCCGCTGCAAGACCTTTGGACGAACTGACCTCTCGACTATGTCCCTTAAATGTTTGACCTGATTCATGTGGGGCGATCTAGGAGGCCAAATCTCTTCCTCAAATTATCGACAGTGTTCTTCAAACTAATCGCGAGTCCCGGTGACATGGCACAATGTCATCCATAGAAATTCCATGGTTGTTTGGGAGCAAGAGGTCCATGAATGGCTGCAAATGGTCTCCAAGCAGCCGAACACAACCATTTTCAGTCAATGATCGGGTCACTTGGACCAGTCGACGCAGCCCACACATTGTGGAGCTACCGCCAGCATGCACAGTGCCTTGTTGACAACTCGCGTCCATGGCTTCGTGCGGTCTGTCTTGTGTACGCGTTACTACCGTCATACATATCTCTATCCCATGACTTTGTCACATCAGTGTAAAATAGAAAGGAACTAGTTACCACTGGCAACAATATTTTATCTGTTTAGCAGAATAGAGCAGCCTTTTCTTCAATCCGTCAAAGGAGAAGTTAGTGACATTATGAAAGGAGACTCCGCCATGCTGTTGTATTCAAGAACAAGATGTTTAGTTGAGCGACTTGTGGCTGTGTGATGCGGTTCAGGCAAGCGAGGGAGGGCTGGGCAGTGTATTCTAGTTACAGCAGTGTGCTGTGTACGGGTGTTGGGAAGCTTTCGGGCTGGCAATTGGGGCCCAACGATCTGGGAAACCTTGACGTGATAGGAAGGCGGTGTCATTGCGAGCTTAAGGAAGTGAAGCAGGATGGTCGCAAACCGATCATGTTAAAACTTAGAATAGTCACTGAAACGCTAACACTACTCCAAGATGTGCTATAAAAATCCAAATATAGCGTTGAACTGGCATTAGCGAGAGAAGCTCACAAAATATTGTCGTGTATATAAAGTCATTATTAACAAAGTTATTGAGATTTATATTAAAACTGTTTACTAGTAACAAGTACGACAAGCACGCAATATAGACTTGTGACACACATTTGGCTGACGCTTGATGTCAGGTATAGAATAATCTTGATTAATTTACTGTTAACGAAATTAATAAACTGTTATAAATATCTTGTTGAATAAATTAAAGAATAATCTCAACGCAAAGATTTCTTTCCCAAATGGTTCAAATGACTCCCAGCACCATGGGACTTAACATCTGATGTCATCAGTCCTCTAGACTTAGAACTACTTAAGCCTAACTTAACTAAGGGCATCACACACATCCTTGCCCGACGGCAGCGCGGTTCCGGACTCAGCGCATAGAACCGCTTGGCCACAACGGCCTGCTATTTCTTTCCCATATGCACACTAAAGATGAGCGTCAGCGTAAGTAATTTGGCCCATTGTTCCTTTTTTCTGACGTTATTTACTAAAAATTATGGTATGTAAATACTTGTAAGGCTGAGATTTGAAAGAAAAAAAAAAACGTATAATTGAGCACCAAGCTGAATAACGTTGTTCTTTCGACTAATTTGTTGAAGTTCCATTTGTAGTGCAAAACATTTTAAGAGCTCACCTAGAGAAAAAGACTGACTAACCAAAACAAGGATAACGTTCTACGAGTAGGGACGTGGAATGTCAGAAATCTGAATGTGATACGGAAACTAGAAAATCTAAAAAGGGAAATGCTAAGGCTCATTCTAGATACAGTAGGGTCTCTGAAGTCAAATAAAGAAAAGACAAAGAATCCTGTTTAGATAAGAATAGGGTAAAGCAACGGCAGCAGAAATTAGTGTAACGGGAGTAGGATTCGTTTTGAATAGGAAGGTAGGGTAGAGAGTGTATTACTGTGAACAGTTCTGGGATAGGGTTGTTCTCAGCAGAATTAACACCAAAGGAACACCGACAACAATAGTTCAGGTATACATGCCGACATCGCAGGCAGAAGATGAAGAGATAGAGAAAGTATACCAGGATATTGAACATGTATATAAGTATCTAAATGGGAGACGATAATCTAATAGTCGTGGGGAAATGAATATACACTCCTGGAAATGGAAAAAAGAACACATTGACACCGGTGTGTCAGACCCACCATACTTGCTCCGGACACTGCGAGAGGGCTGTACAAGCAATGATCACACGCACGGCACAGCGGACACACCAGAAACCGCGGTGTTGGCCGTCGAATGGCGCTAGCTGCGCAGCATTTGTGCACCGCCGCCGTCAGTGTCAGCCAGTTTGCCGTGGCATACGAGCTCCATCGCAGTCTTTAACACTGGTAGCATGCCGCGACAGCGTGGACGTGAACCGTATGTGCAGTTGACGGACTTTGAGCGAGGGCGTATAGTGGGCATGCGGGAGGCCGGGTGGACGTACCGCCGAATTGCTCAACACGTGGGGCATGAGGTCTCCACAGTACATCGATGTTGTCGCCAGTGGTCGGCGGAAGGTGCACGTGCCCGTCGACCTGGGACCGGACCGCAGCGACGCACGGATGCACGCCAAGACCGTAGGATCCTACGCAGTGCCGTAGGGGACTGCACCGCCACTTCCCAGCAAATTAGGGACACTGTTGCTCCTGGGGTATCGGCGAGGACCATTCGCAACCGTCTCCATGAAGCTGGGCTACGGTCCCGCACACCGTTAGGCCGTCTTCCGCTCACGCCCCAACATCGTGCAGCCCGCCTCCAGTGGTGTCGCGACAGGCGTGAATCGAGGGACGAATGGAGACGTGTCGTCTTCAGCGATGAGAGTCGCTTCTGCCTTGGTGCCAATGATGGTCGTACGCGTGTTTGGCGCCGTGCAGGTGAGCGCCACAATCAGGACTGCATACGACCGAGGCACACAGGGCCAACACCCGGCATCATGGTGTGGGGAGCGATCTCCTACACTGGCCGTACACCACTGGTGAGCGTCGAGGGGACACTGAATAGTGCACGGTACATCCAAACCGTCATCGAACCCATCGTTCTACCATTCCTAGACCGGCAAGGGAACTTGCTGTTCCAACAGGACAATGCACGTCCGCATGTATCCCGTGCCACCCAACGTGCTCTAGAAGGTGTAAGTCAACTACCTTGGCCAGCAAGATCTCCGGATCTGTCCCCCATTGAGCATGTTTGGGACTGGATGAAGCGTCGCCTCACGCGGTCTGCACGTCCAGCACGAACGCTGGTCCAACTGAGGCGCCAGGTGGAAATTGCATGGCAAGCCGTTCCACAGGACTACATCCAGCATCTCTACGATCGTCTCCATGGGAGAATAGCAGCCTGCATTGCTGCGAAAGGTGGATATACACTGTACTAGTGCCGACATTGTGCATGCTCTGTTGCCTGTGTCTATGTGCCTGTGGTTCTCTCAGTGTGATCATGTGATGTATCTGACCCCAGGAATGTGTCAATAAAGTTTCCCCTTCCTGGGACAATGAATTCACGGTGTTCTTATTTCAATTTCCAGGAGTGTAGTAGAGAGGGAAGAAGTAAAAGAAAGGGCTAGTGGCGAATATGGGTTTAGCAGCAACAATGAGAGAGGAGAAAGACTCAGTTCTACCATAAATTGCAGTTATTAGCAGCGAAGATCTGACCAAGAATGACAAGAGGAAGATTTATACGTCGAAAAGGCCGAGAGAAGGGAGAAATTTCAGTTACATTATATCATGGTCAGGCAGAGGTTCCGAAATCAGATACTGTATTATAAGGCATACTCAGGAACAGTTATAGACTCAGATCAAAATTTAGTAGTGATGGAGATAAGGCTGTCAGAGACCCGTCAGAGAGAATCATTGCCCATACAAGTGTGATATGGAATTGAGAAGCGGTGAATGGATACGTTTGATGTTCTCTGACGCTATAAATACTGCGATAATAAAAGGCTCAGTCAGCATAATGATGGAAGAGGAATAATCTCAAGACAATCAGAGAACTCAGAAACAAAAACATAGGTATAAAGAACATAACTTCGTGAAAACCTTGTATAACAGAAAAAATACTCCTTTTGATTGACGAAAGCAGGCAGTACGAAACTGTTCAGAGACGTTCAGGAAAACAGAAATACAAGTCCCTTAGGAATGAAATAAACAGAGAGTGCAGGGAAACTAAGGTTAAACGGCTGCATGACAAATGCAAGGAAATCGAAAAACAGTTATTGCTAGGAGGACCGGCGTAGCATATAGAAAAGGAATAATTTTTGTTGAAATTAAAAGCGGCGTTAACATTAATCGGCAATACGAGCTCCTTAGTTAAACTCAGAGACGAGAGCGGACAGGTGTGAAGAGTACATTGAAGACCTCAATGGAGGGGAAGATTTGTCTGATAATGTGATAGAAGAAGACACAGGAGCCTCCAGGAAAGATATAGGAGATCCAGTTTTGATAGATAACATTCCACTGCAAATTACAAAACCTTTGGGGGGAGTAGAAACAAAACGAGTATTCACGTTGGTGTGTGGAATGTATGAGACTGGCGATATACCATCCGACATTCTGAAAAAAAAACATCCACACAATTCTGAAGACTGCAAGGGCCGACAAGTGCAAGAATTATCACACTGTCAGCTTAACAGCTCTAGTATCTCAGTTTCTCACAAGAATAGCATGCTGAAGAATAGGAAAGATAATTGTGGATAGGTCAGATGATGACAGTTTGCTGCAGAGAAAAGTAAAGGCACCAAAGAGGCAGTTCTAACGTTAAGATTAATAACGGAAGCAAGGCTCAAGGAAAATCAAGGCACGTTCATAGGATTTGTCCATCTGTGAAAAGCGTTCGACAATCTAAAGTGGTGCAGGATCTGGGAAATTCCTAGAAAAGTAAGTGTAAGCTATAGGGAAAGACGGTGCAATATATATAAGAAACAAGAGGAAACAGTGTGGAAGACCAAGAACGAAGTAATCGTATTAAATTCGGTAAAATGGAAATGCGTGTGGCTAGGGCCTCTTGTCGGGTAGACCGGTCGCCTGGTGCAAGTCTTTCGAGTTGACGCCACTTCGGCGACTTGTGTGTCGATGAGGATGAAAGGATGATGATAAGGATAACACAACACCCAGTCCCGGAGCGGAGAAAATCTCCGACCCAGCCGGGAATCGATCCCGGGCCGTTAGGATTGACATTCCGTCGCGCTGACCACTTTTTTAATTTTATTTTTCTATTTTTATTTATTTATCTATTTTTTGCGTGTGTAATTGATCAGAGGCCTTCTGCGCCCCGCTGGTAATATGTTGTGTCACTTCTTCTCGAAATGATGTGTTCCGTTCAATCGTTCAGCAATGTTCATTGGTTCAAACTAAACACTCAGCTACCAGGGGCGGACATTAAATTCGATGTAAGCCAGGAGTGCACTCTTTCGCCCTTACTATTAAACCTCTACATCGAAGAAACGGTGATGGCAACTTAGTTGTTTTCAAAACTTTTGGTTGTCTCTCTACCCCAGGGATAACTGTTACTGTGTCATCCATAGGGAACTCTGTGCAATGGTCACACGACGGTACGTTTTTACAATTCTCCCGCATAAAGGATTTCTTAAACTCCAAATTTAGAACTCGACCTTTCCTTTTTCTATGTTCTATTGCAACACCAAACTGGTTATTTGAGTGTCTGGGTCTTACCCCTAAGCGAATATACGTAGCACTAGAATTTTGTCGCGTTCTTGGTAAGATCTTTCGCTCAGGTATGACGGTGGTAATGTTTAACACTTCGAGCGTAGATCTTTTTACAGACGCACGAATCTCGAATAAAGTTTGCCTGTCGTCATTTACATGTTCTCTGTTGAAGTGCGAGTGACCAGCCTTAGCTTATCAGCATTATCCGCATTGCATTGTTAAGCCACAATCAATCTTTTCCGCCCTTAGATCCACTTCTACGCCCATTCCAGAGCACGATCATATGTTTAAACTTTCCCCACAATTCCTCTACGTTCATCATATTGCAACTAAATGTTGTCGATTCATATTCTAAGTGACATGCTAACAACGGCCTGTCTGCTCTATCCAGTAGAAACATTGCCCTAGCCTCGTTGACCGATATATTAACTTTAGGAAAGATAGTCTCTATGATGACATCATGACCCCTAATCGCTGTTTCTGTATTGACGCCGTCGATAAGACTCGACCCAATTTGTAGCTACAAGGTCTAAAATACTTCCAGTGCGTATGGGCTGCCGAACTAGCAGAGTAGTTAGAAAACCTGTGTACCAATTGTAGTGGGTTCTCAGACGTTCCGGTTTATATGTGGTAGGTTCAAGTTGCCTCCAATTAGTGTTGCATGATCTGGGTATTTACGAGCTGCTGACTGTAGACTTCCTTTTAATGAGGCAAAGACTTCGCAACGGAATCAGGTGACGGGTGAAAACATGCAGCACTTAACTTGATTATCTAAAACTGTTATACTGACCAGATAACTTGACTATCACGCTGTTTCGATCGGATGAGGCCTCTCGGCGGACATATTGAGTTCACATTGACTTTCCTTCTATCTTGAATGCTATCTCCCTATAGGGTTCAAATGGTTCAAATGGCTCTGAGCACTATGGGACTTAACTGCTGGGGTCATCAGTCCCCTAGAACTTAGAACTACTTAAACCTAACAAACTTAAGGACATCACACACGTCCATGCCCGAGGCAGGATTCGAACCTGCGACCGTAGCGGTCGCGTGGTTCCAGACTGTAGCGCCTAGAACCGCTCGGTCACTGCGGCCGGCTCTCCCTAAAGGGCCCATTAACATACCTAACATTAGATCTCACGTGTGCCTCCACGAAACCAACTTCCTTCCCCATCCTTCACTAGTCCTATGGGACTGATGATCTCACTGTTTGGTCCCCTCCCCCAAATGAACCAAACCAACCTCGTTTGGTGGATTCAGTAGTAAGGTGACTACAATTTCACACCTTACAAGGACTCATCTACATACATTGCCGTGATTTACTATCGGAATTACGTATCATTTGATAGGTTTTATATCGTATATATGAAAATTTAAAGAAGATTGACATTGTCACGTACATCTTGCAAATCTGCACAACACAGGAAATAGCCTTAGACGGCCGGTCGGGGTACCTGAGCGTCGAAGCACAATAGAGCGGCGGCGGGCCGCTTCTGTAGCGAAAATTAACGGGAGTAGGTATTTCCTCACATATTTTCCGCGCTGGACGACCGAAGACTAAAATATGGTTTGTCGGCGTTCGGAAGAATCTGTAGAGAGGGAGTATATTCCGCGGTTTCGAGAATATGATTCGTCTTCTGCAGTTACGAGGGAGGGGAGCTGAGCTTAGCTATGAAACCAGCGGTCGACAGGAAGAGGTCTTCCGTGTTCGACGGTCGCTCAGTATCAGCTTTTGTTGGCACAGATGGACTTGCTGTCTTTGCTCTCAGGAGATTTTATAGATTGAACGGTTAGGTATTGTACTGTGGGTAGGGAGTCATCGTTAAGCACGCAGCGTTCAGTGATTGAGAGAACTTATTCTGTCTATACTCAATTTCAGACGTTATCTGAATTCTGTCCTCATGGCTCGGAGTTCGTGCTTGTAGAACACAGGGAGGAGAAACCAGTATTAGAGTATACTCGTCAGAGTACCGCCTTCTGCCGTTCTATTGTTTGAATGAGTTTTTTTGATATTTTGTGGCTGGAGTTCTTCCCTCATCGCAGACGTGTACGAGAACCATCACTCAGATGCACTGGACGCAGTACATACGGTGATACTGCTAATCGCTTCGCCTTATTAGGGCTACGAAGTTAAATAGCTGTGATAACATAACTTGATTTGCACTGAGGGTGCACACGACTGTAGATCATCTTTGAAAGTAATGTCTTCTAGCATTTCGTATCTAGATGAAGTCAGTCATCTCGCGTTATTTATATTAGATCGCGTATCCATAAAAAGTTGAGATTTGTGCAGCTATTAGGAAATTGATATGTATCTCTTTACGTCCATTGGATACTGGTATATAAGCGTTTGTGATATATAAATGGGTTTCAATCTATAATAAATGTATAAGCAGAAACAGTATTTATCATTTTGTGGTTACTAGTTCCCTTAATCATTCATTTACGTTTATTGTTGTAATTTATACGTTAAAGAGTAAGAAGGAGGAAATAATATCACCATTAAGAGATCCTAAGATCTGCGCACATTCATTTTTACACCCGCCTAGAGCAGCGTCTTGGAGTATCATAATTTGTTATATAGTTATACAATCATCCATATTCTTTTTTAGATAGTTATCAGTGTTAACGAGGTGAGGCAAGGTCCCCTAATTTTTATTATTTTCGTAATATCCGTGGGAAGACTGTAGCCTGATGATCCCCTTGTCTGAGACTCACTGCATTCCCCCTTTGCTAACATTAGCCGCCATATGTTGCCAATGGGGTTGCCCACCGTTTTTATTAAGTACATGAGTTGTAGCCAGACATAAACCATAGCATCAGACACGAGTCAATCGTGATCTCGATTCCTTGCCTATCATGTATACCTAGGTAAACCAGTTACGAGACCAATTATTCTAGTCCGACTTTTTATTTGTCTGTTTGAGTACTGATTACGTTGAATGTGCTCCCATCAAATCTTCGGAATTAAGAAAATAAAAGTTGATTAGAAATGAAACAAAAACGCCGTTGTCTCGCAAATGGCTTATAGCCATCGAAACCATTGCTAGTGCCGTCCAAAACCCTTTTCTCCCGAGGCGTACATACGCGTATGGTGTGGAAACTATTTGCAAAGTATTGAATGGAAACAGGAATGAACTGTAAAAGTAATCGTAGAGTTGACTTCGAAACTTTACCTTTCCCGATTTGTTGAGGCCACTTGCATAATCCGGTGTGCTATTAAATGTTGTGGCATTAAGTATAGTCCAAACGGATGTTGAACCATTAGAATATGTACCACGAAATTCAGTAATTCGTATATCGGGCCAGATTATTCTCAAATGGTTCAAATGGCTCTGAGCACTATGGGACTCAACATCTGAGGTCATCAGTCCCCTAGAACTTAGAACTACTTAAACCTAACTATCCTAAGGACATCACACACATCCATGCCCGAGGCAGGATTCGAACCTGCGACCGTAGCGGTCGCGCGGTTCCAGACTGAAGCGCTTAGAACCGCTCGGCCACACGGCCGGCAGATTATTCTCATATTAACACGAACTTTTAATCATAGAATGGTATGCGTTAGGAAGCATACCGTAACTAACAGCCTCGCCTAGGAAAGATACTGCCAACGGAAGTAAAAGTATGATACACCCACAGTCCTTTATATCACTACTGTACGATGAGTCTCTCTCCGGCGCCTCATTGTCTACGGCTTTTATTCACTTGTGATACCCATTATACTTTACTCGAGCATAACTGCCGTATTAATTCTTGTATTCATGTGTTATGGGATAGGCACTCAACACTATCTATTTCACTGCTTCAAACGTTGTGGTTTATTAACATACTACAGATTGATTACAGATAATTCATCGGGCCTTCATGTCTATAGTCTGAAATATGTAATGCCCATGCGTTTGTACTAACAACACATGAAAAGAGTATATGTTCAAATTTTTTATGTCACCGCAAGTTTCACCAAGCGCCAGGGTTATAATAGTTCGCGAAATGGCGAATAATCAACAGAAAACTTTTGTGTGTTGCAGCGTGAGAATATTGAGGCAGTTACTAACGTACAGCATTTGTTCCGAAGACAGTTCATCAAACAGCCACCAACTGACTAAAGCATTCTGCGGGGGTATCAACAATTCAAGGACACAGATCGCCTCTGTGGAGGAAAAAGCTCCGGACGACCAGGTGTTGAAGATGAAGCAGTGGAGTGTGTCCGAGATGCGCTCCGTCTTAGCCCAAAGTAATCTACACGTAGTACTAGTCGAGAACTCGATATTCCACACCAAACTACATGGAAGATTTTTGACGAGTGATTGCTACAGAAACTATGTAGCATGCAAGTGTTGCAAAGTTTACTGTCAAGCGATAGCACCATTAGAAGCGAATATTTTAAACGTTTTCAGCAAGTAATGGAAGATGAATGTATCCACAGACCCGTGTTCAGTGATGAGGCGACGTTACTCACAAACGGTGGAGTGAATCGTCACAACGTCCGTATATGAGACACGACAAGTTTCAAAGCAACAGTGCAGATTGAAAGAGATTGAGATTGTGTAAAGGTGAATATGCTTTCTGTGCTGTTTCACGCGGTATTGTGTATGGATCGTACATATTCAATGAGAGACAGTGACGCGTGCAATGAATCTACTCGAGTGGCAAGAATGTTTGTTTCCTAAACTGACAGCTGATGTCCCAAACTTCGTATTTATTTCAGCAAGATGTAGATCCGCCTCATTGGCATAGAGTAGTGCGTTGTAATCTGAACGAGGGACTTCCAAACCGTAGGATTTGTGTCTGCGCCAGCCGCTGTGACAGAGCGGTTCTAGGAGTTTCAGTCCGGAACTGCACTGCTGCTGCAGTCGCAGGTTCGACTCCTGCCTCGGGCGTGGATGTGTGTGAGGTTCTTAGGTTGGTTAAGTTTAAGTAGTTCTACGTCTAGGGCGACTGATGACCTCAGTTGTTAAGTCCCATAGTGCTCAGACCCATTTAAGTCATTTTTATTTGGGGATACGTGAAAGACAATTTTGCGTACCACCTTTGGAGACAACAATGAAAGAACTCCAGGACTGCATCACTGCTGCGCTGTTGATTATCAACAGGGACTTGCAGGTACTTGCATTGATCGAATTCGACTACCGCTCAGACGTTTGTCGTATAACATGAGGAGAGCGTATAGAATATCCATATTGATTTGTAAGAAACTTGAACATTTCCTTTAATGATTCACTATGATTTACATAATACTGTACGAGATATAGTCATCTAACAACCGACGAATCACGTGTTATATCTTCTTTATTAAACTTTATGTACGACTCTTATCTGCATAATGCTTCAAGTTCCCTGCTGTCCTGTAATTCTAGGCACTAATCATGCCATTTTGTTGTTAATCAGATGGAGTGGGCACCCTGTCAGTGCGAAAGGAAATCTGCATCTATTTGTTTTTATTGCAGAACTAAACTGAACACACAGGAGAAATTTGTGACTATACCAGGAGATAGAATTGTGGCTATTCCCAAAGCACAAACAAACATTTTATAACATAATGCTGAGGAATCAGTTACCTCACATATAAAAGGGTTAAATTTCCTCAAGAAGTATCAAGTGTATCTGACTCGCTCGGACAGTGTAAGCTGACAGGAAACATACTTGTTTAACTTCTCAATTTTCAGTTTTGGTTCTTCTGCCGTTAGCGACGAGCTAATGAAAGACCCGAACGTAGGGAGCTACAAGTCAAAGTGGAAAGAGTTTTCTGCCAAGTTTTCCGCACTAAATTCCTCTTCCGTGGCAGGGATTCGGAAGGCAGTGAACGCCACCTGCGCCTCTAAGCTCCTCCCTAGACTACGGGCCAGCGACTTTCCAGATCTGCGAGCAGGGCTTAAGCCTCCCATCTGGAGGCCGCCAGCGTTGAAGCTTATCCCAACTTGCCGGGCACAGACAGCCGTGCTGGCAGCTAAAAGTTCTCCGTAACGTGGCGATTACCTACATTTCGTGGAGAGATGCATTTCGTGAACATGCTGTCTCTGTAGGGGCCACTGGTGACAGAAAAGGCAGACATTCAGCAACTGTTATTTAAAGGTAACAAATTTATTTCACAGATTCCTAGAGAGAGAGCAGAAATTATTGCTTACTCTTCTTCTCTTTTTGACCCTCAGGCACTGTTCAACGGTTCAAATTTTCCACGTTAAGTTATGCAACTTAACTGAAGACACTGAAACATATGCCCTGATATGGGATTTATGTTTGTAGCAGTAAATGGAGTAGAGACCCTCTAAGATGTTATGCCCTCATTGTCCTAGCAGATGTCATATCAAGTACCTTCTTCTTGTCAGTGTTTTCCATATATTCCTTTCTCGCCGGTACTGCGGAGAATCTCCTCGCTTGTTACCTTATCAGTCCTCCTAATTATCAACATTCTTCTGTAGCACTGCATGTCAAACGCGTCGACTCTCTTCTTTTCCCTTGTTACCATAGTGCATGGTCCACTTGATACAACGATGTGCACGTACCTACGTTCTCAAAAATGTATTCCTCAAATTAGGACTTAATTTTGAATCTAGTAGATCTTTTATGGCCAGAAATCTCTCTTTGTCTGTGCTAGTTTGCTCTTTATGTTCTTGCTTCGTCCGCCATGTGTCATTTTGGTTCCAATGTAGCAGAATTCCTTCACTCTGCCTACTTCGTATACACCAATTTTGTTTTTACTTATGTGGGTAATCATTTGAAAATTTATATATGATGATGAGGTCCCAGGACATAGGGACCGATGCGGGAGACCCGCACTGTCGTACTAGTCAAGGTCCTAGCGGAGGTGGTTTGCCATTGCCTTCTTCCGACCGTAACGGGGATGAATGATGATGAAGACGACACAACAACACCCAGTCATCTCGAGGCAGGAAACATCCCTGACCCTGTCGGGAATCGAACCCGGGACCTGCGCGCGTGAAGCGAGATTGCTACCGCAAGACCACGAGCTGCGGAAAATTGATATATAGTCAACTGTTATATACCTGTACGACACATTTCGTCACGCATAAGATGACAGCTGTTTCCCGGAAAGCTGTGGAAATTTTAGGTATATGTATTTAAGCGGTCGTTGACGTAATAAATAATTACACAAACATTAATCGCTGATCTTATTTTTGCTACTACTCACTACTTTCGTCTTACTTCTGTTTGTTCTAAACTTACAATGAGTGCTCATCAAATCATTCGTTCCATTCGACAGATCTTGTCGTTCTTTATCATGTGCACTGAGCTTAGCAATGTCACCAGCGAATCTTATCTCTCCATTCTCTATCCTCTGTTTCATTTCCGTCATAAACTTCTTCGATGATTAATTAGAAGGTGAGAAAGACTATATTTCTGTCTTACATCATTCTTAATCAGAGCTCTTGATTCTTTGTCTTCCAGTCTTATTTTTCTTTCTTGGTTTTATAAAAATCTTCTTTCCCTCTACCTTACTCCTATATTTCTCAAAATTTCTAATATCTTGCATCGTTCAAAGTTGTCGAACGTTTTTTCTATGCCAACAGATCCTATGAGTGTGTATTAGCTTTTTTTAGGTCTTGCTTCCACTATCAAGCGCTAACTCAGAACTGCCACACTTACATCTTACACTTTCCTAAGGTATAATGTTATATCACCAGTCTCATAGATTCTACACATCAACTTGAGTATTGTTTAGTTTCACTTCCCCTAATGATTTTAGAAACTGAAAAGCAGTAGTATCTACTTTCCACTTCCTGTGATCGCAAGTCTTGGGGGCTCTAGTAAACGGTAACTCCAATACTATATCTCCTGTCTCTTCTTATGGAATGCCACTTCATCTGCTACAGGGTAATTCCGTGATGATGGTACAAACTTGCAGGGATGATGGAAATAGTGAAATGTATCATTCTGATCAAGCGCCCATAGCGCTTAAGGTATGCATTTTAGAGCCCATATTCACTGCACTTTTTCTGTTGTTTTGATCCATACTGTCTTTCCCAAAAAATTGTGGAAACCAAAGAGCGTGCAGTAGAGGAGATGTTATTCATAGTATCGAAGATGCACTAGTGCTCGTAGCTCTTCAGGCATGCATTTCAGAGACCATATTCACTCGACTTTTTTTTTTCCTTGGTTTGGTCCATACTACCGCCACTAATAGTTGTCTATCCTAAAATCTTAGCAGTGACAGCACCGGTACATGTCTTCCGCATTCAGACGTATCACAATAATATTCACTTACAACTTTCGATCCTGTCGTTTAAAGACCAGGGCTCTCTTACCTCGAACTGATACATTTACCATTCTCCATCATCCCTGAAAGTCTGTAACATCATCACGGAATCACCCTGTACAGTCCGCAGCTCGTGGTCGTGCGGTAGGGTTCTCGCTTCCCGCGCCCGGGTTCGATTCCCGGCGGGGTCAGAGATTTTCTCTGCCTCGTGATGACTGGCTGTCGTGTGATGTCCTTCGGTTAGTTAGGTTTAAGTAGTTCTGAGTTCTAGGGGACTGATGACCATAGACGTTAAGTCCCATAGTGCTCAGAGCCATTTGAACCATTTGAATCACCCTGTATATTGTCGCCAGATAAGACCTCTTCTCGCAGAGGCCTTCAGTTTCCTCTTTCCTCCTATCCACTCTCTCCTCTTCGTTTGATAGTGGAAGTTTCATTGCTGTCTCAATGTTGCTGCCATCGCTTTTACTTTCAGTGAAGGTTATTTCGATTTTCCTACTACCTGAATCAGTGCTTCCAACAGCTATTTCTTTTCGAATTTCTCCACTTTTTTGCAGCAGCCTTTACTGCATGGTTTCTTGAATGACATATAGTCCTGTATTCCTGTCTTTCCCTGAACATTTTTGTACTTCCTTTTTTCGTTAATCAATTGAAGTAACGTTACCCAAGGTTTCTTCAAAGTTATCTTCTTTGTACATACGTTCTTCTGCCCTACTTCTATGATTATCCTTTTGAGAAATTCCCATTTCTCTGTAAGTGAAGCGCCTACTGTTGTATTCATCATCGTACTGTCTACAGCCTTAGGAAGTTCCGAAACCATATCATTCCTCCGTAGATCAGTACCCCAATTCTTTCCACGATGATCCTTCCCGATGATTCACGTTAACTTCTGCCTGCTCTGCTTCATTATTAAATTGTGATCTCAGTCTAAATTTACTCCTGACTACGCCTTGGATTTCATTACCTAGTATCGAAATCTGTATCTATGATGGAATCCATCTGCAATCTTTCCGTGTTTCCGGGGATACCTCCTCATCTAGCGATTTTTTGAACGATTTATTACTTGCTGCAGTTTATTGCAAAATACAGTTAGTCTTTCCCCTCTCTCATTCCTGCTAAACAAGCGCACATTTTTTGTACCTCTTTCTACTATTCCTTCCTGTACTGTTGCGTGGCCGCCCGCGTTATTATTAGATTATCATTTCCTTTTACAAGCTGAATTATCCATTCCAAATCCTCAAATGCTCTCTCTATCTCTTCAACTTGTACAACTAAGGACGTGTTGGTCACGGTTTGCTGTCGGTTCGGATGAGAACAACCCTTTCACTGAACTGTTCGCAGTAGCTCACTTTTCGCCCTACACTCCTATCCTACTTCCGTTACACTATTTTCCTACGCAGTAGACATTACCCCGTATTCGTCTGACCTGAAATCTTTCTTTCCGTTTTACTACACTGACCTCCACCGTATCTGCATTTAACCTTTGTATTTATCGTTTCAAATTTTCTAACCTCCCTACCCAGTTCACACTTTCCAAATGCCTCGCTCCGACTCGAAGGTACCATGTCGTTGCTTATTTTGTCTTTAATGAAGTCCTCTTCCAGATTCAATGATTGTTTTACATTTTTCCTTCAAGCTTAGTGGGAAAATTTAACTTTAAGGGAGGTGGTCATAAAATCTCCCCTCTTGGTATAGATGAGATTTCCCACAACGGTGGTCTTACTCCACAAATAATAGCGTTACGTGGCATTAGAACACGTGGACGTTTCTGTGGGTTGACAGCAACAATATTCTAAACAATGCTTCATTTCACTTTGTCTCTTTATTGTTTCCGGTCAGTGGCACTTAGTCCAGTATTAGATACAACTGTGATTGAAAATGTATCAACAGTCCCTTACTGACAGGGAAAGATAACAGACTTTGGAAGAATCTACACATTTTTAAATTGAGTTTGATGAAACTGACTATGTTGTGAGTGAACCTAAAGAGGATGTGTTGTGCGTGAGAATGTGGAAAGTGATAGGGTACCTATAGAAGCTTAAGATGAAATATCGGCACCTGAAACTGATGACGAGGCGGTTTGCGATGTGAGTGACAAGTATATCGAAAGCACTGGAAAAATTTATAGCTACAAACCTCTTCACATTAGAAGACGAGTAGCACAAAACATAGTGAGAGAAAGAGAAGGCATAAGAGACAATGGTATAGAAGGCACAATAAGAGAATCGTTTGAAAAGTTTTTGTCTCTCGAAATTGTCTAATCATAATAAAGTATACCAATGAAGAGGCACTGAAGCCGAAAACACCCGAGACAGACAGAGTTGAATTCATGGTATAAATAGGGCTTCTTATTATTATTGGGAAGGAAAACTATAGCATCTGTTACAGATTTATGGTCCTACACTTCAGGAAGATTTGTTTGTACTGCTAGAATGAGCCGAACCAGATTCCAGAAGCTTACTAAAATAGTGAGATATGATGACAGAGTCTCGCGAAGCGATCGCAGGAAACGTGATACGTTTGCTGCAGTGTGAGAAGTTTTTGGTAAAATGAATGAATTACTGCCAAAATATTCTGTTACTATGGACACTATAATTAATGAAATGTTGTCATTGTTCCGTGGTAGGTGTCGATTCTTCAGGAAGGAAAACCCTGGCAAATACGGTATACTTACACGCATGGTCATAGATGATAAAAGCAGATATGTTATCAGCATGGAGCCTTATTCTAGGAAAAGAAATAATGGTATATGACAATCACATTCCGCAGCAGATGTGGTGAAACGCCTGGTCGTTCATGTACATAATTCAGGGCGAAATGTTACCAAAGACAGATATTACACTTCAATTGATTTGGCCTGATCAAAAGCTAACTGTCGGGGAAACATTTCAAGCTAATAGGAAACATATATCTCAAGAACTGAAAGATATCTCGACAAGAATTATATTCTAGTAAATTTGCTTTCTATGATACTAGTAGTACCGGAAATATTCAATCACAATTGTTGCTTATGTCCTCAATGAAGAACAGTACGAAAAAAAACCAGTTATAAATTTATATTATAATGAGACTAAAGGTGGCATTGACACGATAGTTCAAATGGTGAGAAAATATTCAACTAAGAGGGCTAGAAGAAGGTGGCCGCTGTCTGTTTTCTAAACTCTTGTAGACACAGCAGCGGGAAATAGTTATACACTATTTTTGTTGAACGCCAACGGCCTTGCCGTAATGATAACACCGGTTCCCGTCAGCACTGTTGGGCTAGGCTAGCACTTGGATGGGAGACCATCCGGTCTCCCGATCGCTGTTGGCGAGCGGGGTGTGCTCAGCAATTATGAGGGAAACTGTGGAGCTACTCAAATGGCTCTGAGCACTATGGGACTTAACTTCTGAGGTCATCAGTCCCCTAGAACTTAGAAATAATTAAACCTAACTAACCTAAGGACATCACATACATCCATGCCCGAGGCAGGATTCGAACCTGCGACCGTGGCGGTCGCGCGGTTCCAGACTGGAGGAGCTACTTCATTGAGAAGTAGTGTCTCCAGTCTCGTAAAGTGACATAGGGCCGGGAGAGCAGTGTGATGGCCACATGCCCCTCCATATCCGCATCCAGTGACGCCTGTGGGCTGAGAATGACACGACGGCCGGTCGGTACCCTTGGACCTTCCAAGGCCAGTTCGGACGGAGTTTAGTTTAGTTTTTTTATTTTTGTTGAACTTCCCAGACTGGAATAAGAAATAGCCTAATAAGGGACGACTTTTCTTCAAGAACTAGGACTACAGCTCACGAAACCTTCCATTGAAGTAAGGGCTACAAATATTGCAATACTGCCAAAGCCTGTAGCTTCAAGTGTGGATGGTATTCTCGGACGGGAAATGATGCAGAACACATGGAATTAAACGTAGATGTCACTTGTGAAAACCGTTCCAAGTGTGAAGTAGATTCCAAAGAGAGTGGTGAATAATTCTTCTCACAAAACTGTGTATCTACTTAGCTATCTGTATATTAACTGAAGTTTTTAAATATTTTTTGATTATAATAAAGTGTAGTTCAATAATATTATAACGACTTTTTCTAGTAATTTTTCTCTAGATAATTAGCCTTAGTAGACTTAAATGACCAAGTAAGTGAAAGATATAAAATGTATTTTTGAAAACAGTTCTTTTGCCAGTAGGTATAATCATAACTCATTTTCAATTAAAATCATGTGTCTCTAATTCAGTAATTTCGATTACTTTCTAAGTGCTCACACTGTTCATCATTGCTAATTATTCCCTCTTTTAGAGGCAGCTTTCCATCCAAGAGCAAGCGGTTCCTACAGAACTCCATCCACCCTGGTGCCCTCTTTAGTCACCAAGTAATGTGATTTTTATTCAAAACTTAAGAAGTGGCTAGATCTCTACACCAGATCCATAATACACTTATTAGTAGTAGTGTTATGGGGCACTGATCCTAATTTTGATATCAAATTTATATGCTAATTAATTAAGTTGATCAATTTACTACACCCACATCCGTCCCAACCTCAGCCCTGGATAATGTATGTGCTTCTTCAGCTGGCCTTTGGGTACTCCCCATCAGTCTCCCCATCCCCATCCTTCACCCTCCCTCCCACTCACTCACCAGCCCTGTTGGTGAGATGGTAGGGATTTCGAATTTTGGCTGATATTTCGAATTTGACGGAAATTGCATGTCAAAGAACTGTGATGACGATCCACCCAACCTCTCCACCCGGGAATTGGAGGCAAATTGAGAATAGTATCCTTCTCAGGACTGAAACACTGGTCCTTCTGGATGGAAAGCAAAAGTGCGCCCCTCGACACATGCAAACTGTCGAGATACAGAAGACAAAGGTTAGGCTAGTGTACTTATTTATTTTCGCTGGGACACTAAAGATTGGTCCTAACAGCAGAATTAATCATAAAGATTGGTCCTAACTACACAACTTTATGCACAGCACAACCCAAGGAGTGACTAAAATCGCAATATGGCTAACAAATTGATGATGCCATACAACTGGCATTATACTGCTGGGAAAAATTTCACAATGGCACACGAAATTAGTGTCAGACGTACTCAAATGTTCACCTACAAACTGCTGCGACAAGACTAGTAGGAGGTTCTACCTTTATTTTATTTATTTATTTTCTGATGGGAAATATATTTTCCGTTTACGTGCAGTGGAAATCAGGAAATTGTCTGCGAAGTGTACTGCAAGTAAAGTTAGTGCACTGACATCAACAGTTAGTTTCACGTAATCGTTTTTTACAGGCTGGATCGAAACATGTCCGACGGTAGAAGAAGACTGTCTTGACAGTGAATATCGGAAGAAACGGGTGCTGAAGGAAGATGACGATAAGAAGCAAAAGAATGCACTACAACGATATTTCAAGCCAAAGAGAGAACGACTTAGCAGCGGCGAGGATGGAAAAATAGATGCTGAGAGTATAGAAACTAGTGGAGCTACTGCCGCTACAACTTTATCTTCAGGACATGACCAGAAAGTTGACGAACACAGTACTGCGACCACCGCATACAGTAGCAAAGCTGACGGTGGGCCATCCATAGCATGTTCAACAGACCTAGTCTGGACTCAAGACCTGCTTTGTGACGAAAGCTCCGAGATTTATACATCAGGCAGAACTGAAATTAGGCGACCGGATTCGGAAAATACCGGAAGAACATCAGCTGAGGTACTCATCACCGGAAAAGGGATTGAAGGCGACCCTAAACTGGAAGAGAAAATTGACTCAGATCCCGGAAGATGGCCAGAAATTAGTAGCGACTGCATTCAAACGACTTTGGTCATGCGACGTCCTCCCGAGCGCATTACGGAAGCTGAAGAATGTCCTAAAAACGCGGACAACAGGCGTTTCAGCCGTGTGCACTACAGCTATTCTTTGAAGAATTTAGAAGAAGCAGATAGACATTGGTTGGTGTACTCAAAGAGCAAGGATGCTGCGTTCTGCTTTTGTTGTAAACTTTTTTCGTTATCTACAGTAAAAATTGCGAAGAACAGTATAAGTGACTGGCGGCACCTTGCTTCGTATCTCGAAGTCACGGGAAGTCTACCGAGCATTTGAATTCACGTAAAAAGTGGATCATGTTTTCCGAGGGACTGAAAAGGTCACGAACTGTCGACGCCCATCATCAAAGGCTTCTGAATACTGAAAGCAAACATTGGAAAAATGTTCGTGAGCGCTTAATATCAATAATTCATTTCCTGGGTCGCCAATGTCTGCCTTTGAGAGGAAGTATAGATACACTCTTTCAGCTTGCCAACGGAAACTCGTTGAATTATTCGGAAAGTTCGACACTGTTATCATAGAACACCTGCACAGAACAAAGCAAGGTGAGAACAAGGGTCATCATTACCTTGGAACAGAAACACAGAATGGAATAATTCATCTTATTGGATCATCTATAACCAACAAAATTCTATTAATGATGAAATCTGCGAAGTATTACAGTACAATTCTGGACTGCACACCAGATATTTCAAAAGTTTAGCAGATGACAGTTGTGGTACGTTTCGTCTAGTAGACAAGACTCGACGGAGTATACCATGTCCGCATTTGCGGGCATTTCCTGGGATATCTTCCAGTGCCCGATTCTTCTAGCTCAGCTCTGACGCAGGTCGTACTCAAGTTCTTGAAGATAAAAATATCCTATTGTGTAATATGAGAGGGCAAGGATACGACAATGGAGCAAACATGTAACGAAAGAAGTCTGGTCTCCAGAAAACAATTTCAGATATGAACAAGAGAGCATTTTATGTATCTTGTAGCAGTCACTCATTGAATCTTTTTGTAAACGATGCCGCTATGTCTTCTAAATATGCTGTTGCCATGTTTTCGACAGTGAAAACCTTGTATGACCTCTTCTCGTCCTCCGTTCGACGTTCGGATGTCTTGAAGAAGTATCTGCCTCACCTGTCTCTGAAGCCACTGAGTGATACTAGGTGGGAAAGTCGCATCGATGCATTTACTCCCCTGAGGTTTCAAGTTGGAGGCATTTATGATGCACTGCTTGAGATATCAGAAGAATTCGATGGCATTGTACAGGATGGGCGTAAGGGGCAGGCAGTGAACGTTGTGGAATGAATAGGTTCAAATGGCTCTGAGCACTATGGGACTTAACATCTTAGGTTATCAGTCCCCTAGATCTTAGAACTACGTAAACCTAACTAACCTAAGGACATCACGCACATCCATGCCCGAGGCAGGATTCGAACCTGCGACCATAGCGGTCACGCGGTTCCGTACTGCAGCGCCTAGAACCGCACGGCCACCACGGCCAGCGAATGAATAGGATAATATTTAGACAAAGGCCATCTATTGACAAAAGCATGTTAAAGAGGGGTCACATAGGCCTAGGGAGGGGAAGGTGAGCCAGAGCGTAGAGTTTCATCGAAACATAGTTCACGAAGCTAACGAAAGTCGTGGTCTGCCAATCGGGCCAGTCCGAGCGGCATGCTGCGTGTGAAAAATAAGCCACAGTGCCGCAGCACCGGGAGTAGCGGGAGATGTTCACTGCTACAGGGCGCGCGTACAACAGAGCGGGTCCGGCGACGGGCGGCCGGGTATATTCGACGCACCACGCTGCTTCCTGCACCCTGACTGGTCACGACCGAGAAACCCGCGGGGGCGGCAATGGAAATTTCCAGAGCGTTGCCTGCTAAGAGACGCCTGGAACAGCGTTACCTCGTAAGCACATGAGGGAGGCGGGTGATCAAGGTGCCCTTCCTCGGTGCTGACTTCCTGTTACTAACTGTGGGACGAAAGAATTTAAAGGCACTTAACACTGCTTGGCCGCAATGGAAAAATGAAGTTACCGTTTAAAAGTTCATATTATAAGTAAAATCCCTTACTTTCTGGCTCATCCTTTACAGCATGACCGCTCACGAACCAACGTCACTTGCGAATCTAATAAAAAATTACACCTTTCTCACTTCTCTGGTAATCTGGTACGGCGTTCTGCTTCACATCAGTGTAGTCAGTAAGACCCTCCAGACCATTGACATAAATGTTTCTGAGGCTGTGGAAATGCTTGAAAAAACTAAACCATATTTTGCGACCTGCAGAACAGAAGAAAAGTTTGTGTCTTTCTTGACGGATTCCAAAGAATTGGCTGCAGAATTAGAGCTAGAAGATCTAACGTTACCACGGACTAGTGTTTCCCGGCGACGAAGTAAGAAGCCAATACACTTTACCTATGAAGGAAGGGATGAGACAATACGTGACCCCACAAAACGTTGCAGGATTGAATTTTAATATTATATTTTAGATATAGTAACCACACCTTTGGATGAGAGATTCAATCAACTGAAATCTCATTGTGATTATTTTGATTTTCTCTACGACATCGGCCAGCTGAAGAATGCACCTCCTGACAGCCTGGACACAAAGTGTAGCAACCTCGCAGCGATTTTGCAAGATCATGAGTCAAGCGACATTGATGCACTGGAGTTGAGGGAACAACTAAAAGTTCTTTCAACATTTTTGATACCTGGAATAGGTCCAAAAGAAACTCTGATAGGAAGACACAATTTTTGGCCTAATCTTAACATTGCTCTGAGAATTCTTCTAACACTCCCAGTGACAGCTGCGAGTGGAGAGAGGAGTTACTCAAAACTGAAATTGATGAAGACATACCTCCGATCAACGATGAGCCAAACTCGTTTGAATGATCTTGCAACAATATCGATTGAGCATGAGCTTGCAGAGGACTTAAATTACACAGATCGTGTGAAAGAGTTTGCACAAGCAAAAGGCAGGATGGTTCGATCTGTCTAATACTTTTAAAAGTTTCTATATTATGATCAGTGTCTTGGTTATTTACTGTATTGTTTCTTATTTTGTTCAACATTAAATACTTATTGTAAATATTATTGTTGAAACCAAATTATAATTAAATTGTAAATATATTTTGTTTTCCGTTGAATAAAAATGGCTCTGAGCACTAGGCGACTTAACTTCTGAGGTCATCAGTCGCCTAGAATTTAAAACTAATTAAACCTAACTAACCTAAGGATATCACACACATCCATGCCCGAGGCAGGATTCGAACCTGCGACCGTAGCGGTCGCTCGGTTCCAGACTGTAGCGCCTAGAACCGCTCGACTTTTCCGTTGAATACATTATCTGTTCACAACCATTGAAAAATGTTTATTTACGTTAACTGTAAGCTCATACCACGCGGGATTAGCCGAATGGTCTAAGGCGCTGCAGTTATGGACCGTGTGGCTGGTCCCGACGGAGGTTCGAGATCTACCTCGGGCATGGGTGTGTGTGTTTGTCCTTATTTGGGTTAGGTAGTATGTAAGCTTAGGGACTGATTACCTTAGAAGTTAAGTCCCTTAAGATTTAACACACATTTGAACATTTTTGTAAATTCACAAGGCTTATTAAAATTAGCTAGATTTCTTCAGTGAGGTATGACTCCATTTTCGAGCTGGTGCCCAGCGACTATTTTGTACAAATCTGTAGAGAATTTCACCAATCAGTCGCAATTTTTGTTTTTATTTTCCAGATCTACGTAGATTTTGGGCACATTGTGTCTATTCTCAAAGCTTTGAGTTACACTCCTGGAAATTGAAATAAGAACACCGTGAATTCATTGTCCCTGGAAGGGGAAACTTTATTGACACATTCCTGGGGTCAGATACATCACATGATCACACTGACAGAACCACAGGCACATAGACACAGGCAACAGAGCATGCACAATGTCGGTACTAGTACAGTGTATACCCACCTTTCGCAGCAATGCAGGCTGCTATTCTCCCATGGAGACGATCGTAGAGATGCTGGATGTAGTCCTGTGGAACGGCTTGCCATGCCATTTCCACCTGGCACCTCAGTTGGACCAGCGTTCGTGCTGGACGCGCAGACCGCGTGAGACGACGCTTCATCCAGTCCCAAACATGCTCAATGGGGGACAGATCCGGAGATCTTGCTGGCCAGGGTAGTTGACTTACACCTTCTAGAGCACGTTGGGTGGCACGGGATACATGTGGACGTGCATTGTCCTGTTGGAACAGCAAGTTCCCTTGCCGGTCTACGAATGGTAGAATGATGGGTTCGATGACGGTTTGGATGTACCGTGCACTATTCAGTGTCCCTTCGACGATCACCAGTGGTGTACGGCCAGTGTAGGAGATCGCTCCCCACACCATGATGCTGGGTGTTGGCCCTGTGTGCCTCGGTCGTATGCAGTCCTGATTGTGGCGCTCACCTGCACGGCGCCAAACACGCATACGACCATCATTGGCACCAAGGCAGAAGCGACTCTCATCGCTGAAGACGACACGTCTCCATTCGTCCCTCCATTCACGCCTGTCGCGACACCACTGGAGGCGGGCTGCACGATGTTGGGGCGTGAGCGGAAGACGGCCTAACGGTGTGCGGGACCGTAGCCCAGCTTCATGGAGACGGTTGCGAATGGTCCTCGCCGATACCCCAGGAGCAACAGTGTCCCTAATTTGCTGGGAAGTGGCGGTGCGGTCCCCTACGGCACTGCGTAGGATCCTACGGTCTTGGCGTGCATCCGTGCGTCGCTGTGGTCCGGTCCCAGGTCGACGGGCACGTGCACCTTCCGCCGACCACTGGCGACAACATCGATGTACTGTGGAGACCTCACGCCCCACGTGTTGAGCAATTCGGCGGTACGTACACCCGGCCTCCCGCATGCCCACTATACGCCCTCGCTCAAAGTCCGTCAACTGCACATACGGTTCACGTCCACGCTGTCGCGGCATGCTACCAGTGTTAAAGACTGCGATGGAACTCCGTATGCCACGGCAAACTGGCTGACACTGACGGCGGCGGTGCACAAATGCTGCGCAGCTAGCGCCATTCGACGGCCAACACCGCGGTTCCTGGTGTGTCCGCTGTGCCGTGCGTGTGATCATTTCTTGTACAGCCCTCTCGCGGTGTCCGGAGCAAGTATGGTGGGTCTGACACCCCGGTGTCAATGTGTTCTTTTTTCCATTTCCAGGAGTGTATGTTCACATCTATACCGTCATGCTAAACGTAACTGTCAACATGACGGTTTAGATGTACGCACATATTAAAAGCTTTGAGACTGGCCACTCAGTGGCCGAAACCTTGGTAGATCTGAAAAGTAAAAACAAAAATTGCGATTGATTACGGACATTTCCTACGGATTTGTTCAGATAAAATTCCACAAACGTTTTGGAAAAAAAAAGAAAAATAGAAACGGTGGGGAGGGGGGGGGGGGGGGGGGAATTTAGCAGCTCGCACGGGGCGGCACTTGGGCTTTCGCCGACCATGGTACGGAAGTGGCAACAGTAATAAAATTTTCCTTTGTGACTTTCGAAAATTTTCGCGAAATATATTCGTCTTTACGCCATGTAAGAAGACTCTCACTTCTGCTTACTACTGATAATTTAGCTGTGTACTTCTACAATTTCCCCTGATTGAGAAGGACCCTGGGGCTGTGAACGTTTCACTGTTTCATCAAGAATATCCCGCATTGACAAGGGATCGGTTGTGGTTGAAGCTGACAGTGCAGTTTCACGGCTTTGAGGTATATTTTTTGATCTTGTATCAACCAGCTTTTTGCATTTTCTATTGCTCTTTGGTTTTGAAACCTATTTGTTTTGAAATGCATATTAAGTAAAGTACTTATTGCAATTGTGTTGCTCATCTCGACATTATGGAAACAATTTTTCAGGCTATTTAATGAGGCATCAACAACAGCCCTTATAGTTTCCACAGAATTGGTTACAACTACAAATTCAAATGGTTCAAATGGCTCTAAGCACTATCGGACTTAACATTTGAGGTCATCAGTCCCCCAGACTTAGAACTACTTAAACCTAACTACCCTAAGGACATCACACACATCCATGCCCGAGGCAGGATTCGAACCAGAGACCGTAGCTGCAGAGCGGTTCCGGACTGAAGCGCCTAGAACCACTCGGCCACAGGGGCTGGCTGGTTACATCTACAGAAAAACAGATTAAATGTCAACATAAGCAATGATTAAATTGGAAACATAAGTGTAATAGAAGGAGTGCATATGACCTACGATAAGAAAAATATTATTGTTTACAGTATTCTACATGGCACTTACAGCTTGAAAATTTACTTTGTAGTAATTGATAGTTAACTGAATTTTGGTAATGATTGTAGCTTCACGTATCTTCTTGGAATATACTTCTCGCTCAGCATTAACTTTGTGCAATTCACGTTACAGAGAATGCCCATCCTAAAAAATAAAAAAAGTTGTTAATTGTTGCTGATACATTGCCAACTAGCTTTTTAAAGAGGTGCTAGGTCCAAAACCATTGTACTCTTAACAACATCAATGCACTTTCAATAATGTGTACTACCAGGTTGGGGGCCGGGGTAGCTCTACAACCACACAAAATTTGAAAAAGGCATATTTCGTTAACTGTTGTTGAATTTTACTCGCTGCGAATTTTTAAAGAGATACTGAAGGTCAGAGGTGTAAGTAGGGTTCCGAACTTGGAAATACTGATATGAGATTCATTGTGAAGTTTCATGTGTGCTATTAAGAATTAAATTTTTAAGTTAAATTTAACTGAAAAATTTATAACATTATGGAATGTAGTAGCAAACTTAATTAAAAATACTCTTTTTCCAGAATTTTAAAATGCGGTGTAACTGACTAGATTACAACATTTTAAAAAGGTGAGCATGAAGTCTCCCCCAGCCGCCTCCTTTGTATTCCTTGAGTCACCTATACATGGAATGCAGGGACCAGAATTATTGATAGAATGTGGTATCAGGTCAGTCCATACTATTTAAATACAATCGCAGCCCAGCTGCAAACTGCTGCTACGCCAACGACTGGACCTACACAGTAAAGCGGTCACCTAGTTGCATACATCACGATAACTTCCTACTGTTTTACACTCAGTACATTGTGTTGAAATCACACAGGGAAATTTTTATATTTCTACAATCGCTGGTACACCTGTGACAGTTATTGTGTATCAAACAATGAAATATTCCAGCAGAAAGTGCAGTGGAATGGATAATACAACGAATTTTTAACCCAGACTTGAAAGAGAAAGGATGAAAAGTGCCAAAACAGACAGATAATGTCTACAAGTTTAGTATTCCTGAAAAATCGACGAAAATCTGCGGGGAAAGATGTTTAAAATATCATAGTGACCAGCACACTCTTCTTAAAATAAAAATTGGTTATACATTTACTGAAACAACTGTACATGCAGAAGACATATTTATCTCTGTACTTATTTGTAAAGACAAATAAACATGTGTACGAGAATTGTGTAGAGAGGACATTTTTAAATTTAGACATGAAAGAGTTATACATAAATGTCTTACCGCACATACCAAATTTCACAAATTGTTTATCATGAGTTGTTAAGTAATTCCCCATTTCGTTGGCCCTCAACCTCTTCATGTCAGTAGCAACCATTGCTAGCGGCAAAAACAAAAAGGAAACAAGGAAACGGAAGTCAGTGCCCCCTTACACCTGTTCCAAAATTACCAGAAAAGGGGAGTGCAGAATGCCTTAACCTACAAACTTTTTGGAACCACCTGATGGCCGGTGATTAGGAATACGAAACTACTTGTTTAAGTACACTGTCTATCCTCTCTGGAAATCGTCTACTACGACATATTGGAGTCTGGTACACAGTTATTTACTTCCAGTTTACCTGTGATGGTAGCCAGGAACGATCAGAGAGAAATATTTGTGAGTGGAAAGTATAACTACCACAAAAAATTCTTGTACTCATCTACTGACGGTAATTTCCACAAACACGCGACTTCCTTGTGGTCACTCTGTGTAGTTAGCACTAAACTGAAGTACACACTTCTATAATCTAGTCACATGATGTGTCATAGATATTACGGTGAGATGTAGAATACCGTATCGATGGTCTATCTCTGTTTCTGTACGTGGTCAGATGATGCAAAAGCTCAGTATACACTCTGGTAAGAGATGGCACCATGCACTATTGGCAGTGAAAAAACTGCTAGTAATAGATTAGCAGTTATTACAGTAATTGCTACTTCTCAGTAACCGGTTATTTCTGCCCATCACCACAAAAAACAGGGTGATTCAAATGCCATGTGAGGTGATTCTACATGTGAAACTAAACTGAAACAGTCCTATGAACATGTGTCCGATTTTCGATCGTTACGGAAGTGGAGCAGGTTGCAACCGAAATTCCGTGTAACATTGTGGTGGATAAAATAGCTGTGGGACAGACAGCTATTCCATCCTACAAGAGGTGTGATGATTCTCCAAGAGATGGCAGCATCTTGATTTCGCACCCAGGCAGCAGCTGCAAGTTTACACAGCGTGCAGTTGCGGTTTGGACCAGTGAGCAGTAGGAGGCTGTGTGCATGTTATGGTTCAGTGTTGTTTAATTGAGTAAGTTCTTTATGTCCATGAATACGAACATGCCACATTTGTCCACCCTTGCTGAATACGCACACATGTTGTTTGTGGCCGGCGGCTGTGACCGAGCGCTTCTCGGCCCTTCAGTCTGGAACCGCGCTGCTGCTACGGTCGCAGGTCCGAATCATGCCTCGGGCATGGATGTGTGTGATGTCCTTAGGTTAGTTAGATTTAAGTAGTTCTAAGTCCAGGGGACTGATGACCTCAGATGTTAAGTCGCATAGTGCTTAGAGCCATTTGAACCATTTTTGTTGTTTGTGTATGGGCACTGTAAAGGCAGTAGCTGTGTGCTTGTGACAGAATACCTGAGACGTTTCCCATATCGATGAGCCCCTTGTGCTACAGTATTTCCCAGGGTTTTTAGAACATTACATTAATCCAGAACATTAACCAGTCTACACGTGACATCAGAATGTGAGGTCGCCCAGTCAATTCAGGAAAGGGAAGACATTACTATGGTGGTACAACCAAGTCCCACCACGAGTACACTCCGTAGCGGAGCCATTAACTGGCGTGTCGGATCACTCAATCTGATCCCATTATTCTGTTTACAGAGCTGGTTAATGGAGGATATATATGCTACGGAAGTGGATAAACATCGCATCAGCGGCTCTCTTTCCCACATTAAAGCCACAGAGATGATGTCCAATGTGCAACACAACACACCCTCCTACACACTGATAAGTCTGTTGAAATAGATGGAGACTTTTTTTTTAACACCTTTGGTAGGATGGTTCAGTCATCTGTCCCGTCATTGTTCTGTCCACCACTTCACCTATACAGCATTCTTGTAGGTAATATTTACTCTTCGTAATCATTTGCGGATGTGTCTTCTACCCACTCCAGTTCCATAACGATCGAAAATGAGACTTATTTACAGGACTTTTTCGGTCAATTTTCACACGCAAAATCAACTCGCAAACTGTGAGACATTCCTCCTGGATCACCATGTATATAAATAGAAGCTGAACCTGACATATACGATGCTCTAAATTGCAGTAGTAACCTTATGACAGAAATTTCATGTTACCATGTGTGTCCGATCTTCCCTTTATGTTCACACTGGTCAATAAATTTAATACTTCATAACATCGTAAACATTCAGAATTTTACATAAGAAAATCCACATTCATAGAATAGAAACAGAGAAGTAAACTACCTTCCTGAATATTTGTGTAAATATTATTCAGAGTTCACATTTGTACCTGATTTATGTAAGTTTGACTTTGTGTATGCATATGTGAAATTACGTCACCTGTCATAGACAAGAGCGGGCTGAGACTTACCCCAGTATACATTTTTTAGTACTGGCATAATCTGACGAAACAGCAGGAGGCTTACAAGCATCTCTTGTAATGGTCGTTGACAGAGATAGACAGCAGTCCGTTAGTCACACCTCTGCCAGAGAATCGTTGTGTGGTATGGGATCATTAAAACAAAGGCATGTTTCGTTGAGGGAAATCTAGTACAGAAATTTCAATTTCCAACTCTCTCCTCCGAATGCGACAGTATATTGTTGATGCCCGCTACACAGTGAGTAATGACCATCATAATAAAATAACAGAAATCAGACATTGTACAGAAACATTCAAGTGCTCATTTTTTCCATTCACTGTTAAAGCGTGGAACGGCACAGAAATAGTCTCAAGGTGGTTTGAAGAAGCTTCTGCCAGGCACGTAAGTGTAAACTCCAGAGTAATAGTGTTGATGTAGATGATCGAATCAAGATACACATTTGTTAAGAAACATCCTTAATTTCTTCTATCAGGGTTTATGCATTTGCAACGCATCTTCCAGCTAACGTACACTCCTAGCTACAAAAATTTTAACTCCAGAAATGACATAAAGCGTACTACGTGCTCCTATATGCAGATAATTAGATCTTCAGCCCAAATGTGTTATGTGCGTGGCATTAACAACTAGGCAACATTTCGAAAAATAGTGCAACAAATTTTTTTCTGAAACCATCAACATCTACGTCAATCTTCGCAAGGCACCTAATGGTGTGTGGCGGATAATTCTTTTTGTGCCACTAACTCAGCCCTCGAACCCTTTTCCAGTCGCGAATAGCACGTAGAAAGAATGATTGTCGGTAAGCCTCCGTATTTTCTCTAATTTCTCCAATTTTGTCCTCATGGTCATTACGCAAGACGTATGTGGGGGGGGGAAGTAATATGCTATTCCGGAAAGTGCTCTCTCGAAATTTCAATAACAAATCTCGAGTTTGTTGGGCGTCTCCGTAACGCTCTCGTGCCGACTGAACGATACCGTGATGAAACGTGCCGCTCTCCTTTGGATGTTCTCTACCTCTTCTATCAGTCCTACGTGGTTGAGATCCCAGATGGATGAACAATACTCAAGAATCGGTCAAACAAGGGCTTTATAAGCCACTTCCTTCGCGGATGAGTTATATTTCCTTAAGATTCTTCCTATGAAATTAAGCCTGACATCTGCTTTTCCCACTATTTGTTTTATGTGCCCATTGCACTTAGGCTCGCTCTGGATAGTTACTCATACACATTACGTAACACAGGTTTCATTAAAATACATGGTGTTGGTTAGCAGCGTAGAAAATCTCCTTTACAGCGGAAGTTACATTGTCTTAGAAAGTCCATGCTGACTCGATATGCGATCGTGAGAGTAGAGGCGACACAGCTGGTAATTGGTTTCCCAGAATGCTTTGTTTCTCATACAAGTGACATGCAGATCGCGATGCCTCTGACATAAAAAGAATGAACGATTCACAACCTATTCCGACACTGAACAATTCGGACCAGATGGGAGTCTTTGACATTACTGTGTGGAAGTTGTAAGAGAAATTTCCAGTTTCGAAACAAATCCTTACAGTAGATGTTTGATGACACGTGCTGTGAGTCCAACCAGTACGTACACTATTCTGCTAAACTTAAGGACGAGGTAGATAAATTACGATACTGTGTTAACAACGTGGTTGATGTGAATGAACGTGCGAAACAGTGTTGTCAAAGGTCTTTCAGCCTTGCCCAGAGAGCTGCATGTCACATGACTTCTGGTCAGCGACACAATTGCGCCACATGTGGCCCCACAACACGAGGCAGTTGAAGGAAAGGGAAAAGACAGTGTGTGACAATCAATGAGCTCTTACAGTCGATTGTGATGGTGTTCTTCATTACAACAAGGCCCAGAGACAACATCTAGATGGCTCCAAGCGGAAAAGAATCATTGGGAACTATAGCTGGAGTCACGAACGATGGTGGTCGAGTTTAGGCTTGTTCTGCGCACCTACATCATGCATTTTCCGAAAGCCAATCAGTGTTGAATAGTACTGTGAGCACTCTGCTGTTAATGCCGTATCTAACGCGAGCAGTAATCGTGATGCTACGGAGTTGTTTAGTGAATTTATATTTCATTTCTTGCGAATTGTCATACCTGATGGTGGTGGTAAGTGGCAAATTCTGCATAAAAAAGCGAGAGGCATACGAGCGTTGTTCTGAAAGTAATGCCTCGTATATTTATCATGGAAACTACTGGAGATACATAAATCACAACAGCGCAGGTAAATAGAGTAATACTTCAGCTACAAATTATCATTTTTCCACATGTCACCACCATTCGTTATGCACTTTTGCCAAAGATGAACCAGAGCCAGCATACCGCGCTTGTAAAATTCGGAACCAGCTGAGGCTAACCATTTACTTACAGCTTTAACAACAGCATTCGACTATTTGAAATGTTCGCCATGTGGTTCATCTTTCAGGAACCCAAGAAATGAAAGTCTGAAGGCGCTAAATCGGGACTGTACGGTGAATGTGATGACACAGACCAGCCGATTTTTGCAGTGAGTTGCGTCGTCACAAAACTGGAGAGGGGCCTGGAGTTATCATGTTTCAAGTGAAAGCTGGTCTTCTTCTCTGACGCTGGAAATTCGGGCTTTCAGCTTAGTCAGTGTCGTCTTTTAGCGTGCTGAATTAACAGTTTCTCCAGGCTCCAGGACACTCAAAAGAACCGTACCCTGGCTATCCCAGAAGACTATGCACATCACTTTGCCTGCAGTCGGCTGTGTCTTGAATTTCTTCTTTGACGGAGAAGAGGCATGTCGCCGTACCACGGACTGTACTTTGGATTCTTGCTCGAAGCGGTGACGCCACATCTCCAGTGACGATGCTATTCAGAGAATGGTTGCTTACAGCTCCACATTGGTCCACCAGTTCCCGACAAATTTCCTTTCGATGAGTTTTTTTCTTCTTCTGTAAGCGCCCGCGGTATCCATCTGGCAGAGACTTTGCGATAACCAAGATGTTCCAACATTATTCGCAAGGCATTACAGCCGACATTCAGCTTTGTACACTATTCTCTGGTCGTTATCCGCCGATAAGCACGGATGAGTTGATCAAGACGCTCGTCATTGCGAGGGATGACAGCTGCGCAGGGTCGATAGGGCCATAGTTTGTCATGCAGGCCGTTTTCACCAATGCCGTATCCATCGCCCCACATTGCTCACATCTATTGTGTAGTCTCCATACAACTTTAGCTAGCGTCGATGGATTTTAGTCGGCGCAGATTCTTCAGCAGTGAGAAATTCAACTGCAGATCGCTGTTTTATACGCGAATCCGTATCATACTCTGTTTTGAAAAACTCCTCTGCTGGCGCCAACTACCGCCGAACAACGGAACTACCTGCAAATGAAAGAGGAAGGATCATTAGCACTACACCAACGACATCTGGTGCGGACATTCAAACTCATAAAAAAGGTGGAGTTACTTTCAGGAGGACCTTCGTATTTAGGAGGACATACGCTTTCTTCAAGCGGAAAGAACGCGCATGCGCGTACCGCAACTGTCGCTTGGAATAGTCAACAATGCAATCCTCATCTGTGCCTCGACATGCGTGAAATGTGGATCAGACTATAGAAGAAGGACGAACTGTGGCGAGTGTGTAGCCCCAAGGGTTTAATATTGCTCACAACAGGGTTTCACGTGCATGAGGAGCTGCTCAAAGGAGAGGCGGTGCTCGACCATGATCAACTACAGCAGCAGATGACCGCTACTTTGTACAACCGGCAAGAAGGGGCCCACGGCAAATGCAATGGCAACCATATTTGATAGGACTGAGAGGCTCCACAGTGGCACGGCGACTACAGGGGGGTGACCTCAGACCCGTCGACCAGTGAGTTGTGATCCGTTAACGTCCGCAAATTGGTGACCTCATTCCTGATGGTGTCAAGAGCTTGGGGATTGGAAGAACGAGGTGTGGCGTCGTGTGCTCTTCTCGAAAGAGAGCAGATTCAGTCCGAGTGATTCTGAGCGTACCTTGATGTAGTAAGAGGTGGAAGCACGTGGTACACCCAGGGACAGCTGTCGAACATGATGTGGTAGAGATGTTATGGTGTGGAAGGGCATAATGTTAGATGGGCCTACTGATCTCTAAATTTTTTAACGCGCTACACTCACTGGTCAACACTATTGTGACGCTGTACTGCTTTCGCACGTCTGTCCTTTGGGGTTTCATTCTGCTCTGACTTAATTTTTACGGATGACAACGTGCGACCGTATCGAACAGCAGAAGTTGACTAGCTGTTGGAACGAGATGGCATTCGGCGAATGGACTGCTCTGCCCATTACCACGACTTAAATCCCACTGGGCACGTTTGGGATGCATCGACGAGACGCATTACAGCACGTCCACACGCGCTAATGATCATCCAGCATCTGAGGTGTGTTTCGAAGAGTTGTAATCAAGATGATGCAAGTGAATTTTGTGTTGCACCTCCTTTGCACCAGCATCAAATGTACCATTTTCTAATCTATCATCTAATTGGACTTTTTCTTCTCAGCTACCAATCCGTTATTTTCCCTGAATGTAACAGCTACTATATTAAAACTCTTTCTTGCACATCAAACTTTGCTTCACCAATCGAGTCGCATTATCGAATCAAATAAGAAAAGAAATCGCTCTATTACAAGTATATTACACGAAAGGGTTGATACGGAAACGGCAAAAAATACAAACTTTTCTACCATTTAATTACGTTAGGTAACACATTTTTCCTTAAATCGACTGTACAAAAATTAACCTCCGAAGATTCTTATTCCTCTGAGAACATTTCCGATTAAATTCGAACTAATTTTAATCGTAGATGTTAACAGTAGCTCAAAATACAGGGTGTTTTACAGTTCCTGTTACACGCTTCTAGTGGTAGTAGAAGAGACGTAGAAGATAAAGTTTCTATAATCAAACTGTATCTGGAAACGTAGGGTTTGCATGTAAACTAAGTTTCACGATCGGATCGCCTTCAAGTTTCCCACTTCGCGGCACGTACACAGTGAAGGCAATGAACTCCGACCCGTGCGCTCTGCTGGTACTGCTCCACGTACGACCCCACTGTTAGGTGCACAGGATGTATCAGTGAAGCTTGCTTTCGTACATGCGATCCACAAACCGTGGTGTGTGCTGAATAATTTCTGCTGTCATCAGAGCTCGTGTAAGGAGATTCCGACTGTACAGAAGTCTCATACGCAAGGCTCATCGAGTGATCCCTCAAGAAAAAGTCGAAATGAATTAAATCTGGTTACTGGAGTGGCCAAGAATTGGCCCGTATCGAATCATCCACATTTCAAGGTCCGTTTGTTTGTGACGTTCGCTGACGCCACGAGCAAAACGTGCGCGGACGCTACATTTGGTGAAGGGGTGACTGGCAAAAGTTCAAATAATTCCACTGGTAGTATAACTCTTGCCCTCATCTTCTAACTTGTTTTGCACCCTAACGGTGCATTTTCGGGCGTGGATACCATATCAGAGCGTTATGTAGTAAGTCCGCTCTACGACCCTTAAAAGCCTTTGATACGAATTGCGAAACACCCTGTGTATGAAGTGCCCCCGTTAGGTGGAAGAAGACGTTTTCCGTTCATATCAGCCATAATAGCAAGCAGTACGAGTAGATTGGAAGTTTTCACACATGCAGCAGTTGTCTATAAGATTAAATGAATATCCAGTTAGAGCCGGTTCAAATGGTTCAAATGGCTCTGAGCGCTATGGGACTTAACATCTGTGGTCATCAGTCCCCTAGAACTTAGAACTACTTAAACCTAACTAACCTAAGGACATCACACACATCCATGCCCGAGGCAGGATTCGAACGTGCGACCGTAGCAGTCGCGCGGTTCCGGACTGCGCGCCTAGAACCGCTAGACCACCGCGGCCGTAGAGCCGGATAAAAGGTAATTTGCAGTAGTTAAGGTATCGATGAAGAGGCTTGCTCAGCATAGCATAGGGTGCAGAGTTGCCTCTGTCTGAACACCACGAAAACCATTTCATCGAACTTTAATATTGATCGCGTTGTGATTTCACAGCTGATTAGTTTGAATGTTAAGAAAATCATTCCAGCTGTTGTTGTCGGTGCATTTCGTAAGCCACAATCGGTTCCTTTCTGTAGAAACAGCCTCAGTTTACCTGAAGTTCAACAAGACACAGATCAGGTCAAAAGCTATTAAAACGTGCAGGTAATAAATAATACATAATTGTTTCATCGAATGTTCAGTTACATGATTATCACTTTACGGATGGGATGAATGTATCCCACGATAGTTTATCAAAGAAATGCTTAATGTTATTGCTGTGTGTCAGTGTCCCATTGGTAAAGGGAAGCCAACTAAAGGTTGGCAGAATATCTGATAATTACAGGTTGCATCTTAGGCTATGCTGTGCTCAAGTTTCATTGAGTTTCATTACTAACTTTCGTCTCCGTATTGTCATATTGAATTAGTTCGTACCTGCCGATAGGCAACCCAATCGCCAGATTCGCAAAGCGGATTACTTTTCACCACCCCGGACACATCGTGTCAACGACTTGCACCCACGAACTGAAGATTGCTATTTAACAAACGAAGCCCACACTGAGCTCCTGTGGTGTGAGTTACGAATCTGGACGGATGCTCTGTCCTCTGATTTGTGTCTTTTCAAATGGCTCTAAACACTATGGGACTTAACATCTGAGGTCATCAGTCCCCTAGACTCAGAACCACTTGAACGTAACTAACGTAAGGACATCACACACATCTACGCCCGAGGCAGCAATCTAACCTGCGACCGTAGCAGCAGCGTGGTTCCCGACTGAAGCGCCTAGAACAGCGTCTGTTTACATTATGTCTTTCAGCTTTTGCCCAGTCTTCTTCCGTGTTATCCTGCATGTGTTTTTGCCCCACCAACCTCACCCCCAAACCCGTTGGAGAACGAAGCGCCGGGAAACAGTCTTTACATTAATAGAATAACCGTACGTTAATGTTTTAGAAATAAAATTGGTAGTCATCCCGTTAATAGTAGTCACAAAGTGGCAGAAATGTGCCGGTGGCAAGATTTAAAACGCTTGATCATCCGTGAAGAGTTTAACCACACATATTCGAGTGCGACCATTACACTGTTTCATTCGGTTTACCGTGCTTCATATTGTAACCTCCCCAAAAAAAATTATGAAATGATAATTGAACATGAACCCACACAATAATATTATTTAATATAGAACGATGAACCAAATGTAACCTCTCAACAGAAATAATAATATCTGGTAAATTTTATAAGGGCAGCAGCGCTGACCTTCGGCCCTGTATTCTGAATAAAAAAGCAAAAATTCTTACCTCAATAAAAACAACATCTATATCTGCTCTTAATTATACATTCTTCGACACAGCTTCGTGCAATGCTGGCGTATATATACATTTTTTTTTTATTCTTGGAGGAAATGCATAGGAAATATTATTTAAATTGAAATGAATGTTTTTCTTTAAAAGAGTTACTTTATTAAAAAAATTATTATTGGGGCATTTTTGAACTAATTAATTACAGTTAACATACATTATTAGATATGCGCAATGCTGCTTCTTTACCTTCTACAACAATACTCATCGTCCAGAGTCCTGACCAGAGTCGCGAGCAGAGCACACAGCCGACGCATGCCGACTCCCGCAGACCACAACTGTTCACTCGCTACTACAGCCGACCGACTACTACTGCAGACTGGCGCAGACTAGTACTGTCGACTCGCGCAGACTAGCGCAGACTCGCGACAAGCAACAACTAACAATAAACTACTCTCTGGTCAGAGATTCTGTCATGCTTCCCCCATCGCCAGCGAAGCATACACCTTACATAACCCTCCACTGAGGGGGGCAAAAATTTAGCAGCGATCGTGAGTCAATTGGACTTGCCATAAGCAACAAATTTTTCATAATTAACTAAGTTTACAATCACAAAATATTTACACATATATATATATATATATATATATATATATATATATATATATATATATATATAGGTGTAGAACATGAAATAAAATATAGTGCACACGCACTGAGTACAGAACATATCAAGCAACGACAAAATGTATACACAATGAGTACAAAACATATTAACAAATAGCAAAAGTGCACACGCACTGTAATACAGAACATATCTGGGAACCCCAAAAAAATGTATACGTAATGAGTACAAATGGCATAAAGTGCACACGCACTGTAAAACTCTCTAATATTTTTACAACAAATAAACATAATGAGTACAAATCATATTGACAAATGACAAAAGTGCACACGCACTGAAGTTCAGAACATATCAAGTAAAGATAAAATGTATACACAATGATTACAAAACATATTAACAAATGGCAAAAGTGCACATTCACTGTAAAACTCTTTAGCATTTTTACAACAAATAAACATAATGAGTACAAATCATATTGACAGATGACAAAAGTGCATACGCACTGAAGTTCAGAAAATATCAGCAAATCACAAAAATGTATATGCAATGAATACAAATCATGTTAACAAAATGACGAAAGTGCACACGCACTGCAGTACAAAATATATCTGGGAATCCCAAAATGTATACGTAATGAGTACAAATGGCATAAAGTGCACACGAACTGTAAAACTCTCTAATATTTTTACAACAAATAAACATATCAAGGAGTGAAATAAAATGCACATGCACTATAGAAGTCTTTAGTATTTTTAGGACAACTGATCTTGTTAACAAATGAAAGGAAGTGCACACGCACTCTATACGTCTTTATCATTTTACAAGAATTAGGAAGGGAATGGGAAGGATTGCGTCATGGTTGTAGCACTTTAGGTTGCACACAGCTGCTCTGAAAGTCCATATCTTTCTACAGAAGCACAACACCAAGTGAGACAATCTGAAGTTATTTTCCTTGAAGTATTAATCAGTGTAGCCAAGACACTGAAATGTCGTAATAATATTCCATGCTATCATTTTGGTAGTACACTAGGTACACCAAACAGTGGGACCATAATAACATCTCCATCGCTCAAGGTGGTGGACAGCATGTCGTGTCAACACCATGTTCTTGTAAAGTATACCAACGTAGAATTAGTGCAAAAACCAAATATAGTGCTCCATGATCATGAGGAAAGACAGGACAAATGGATATTGCAGTAATTTCTGGTAATTCGGTCAGAAGGTGAAGGACATTAAGCCACATAGTAGTCTCCATTGAGAATTACACTAGTCTAACAACTGATTTGAGTAATTGGTGGCACTCATAGCCCAGTTACTGAACATTTCTGTACCATGTATGTAGTATTACAGAATAATGTTCATAAATTATCTGAATATAGTAATTATTGGCACTCATTGCGCAGTTACAAACCATCAGAAGTCATCATTCAAAACAGAAGCTAATGAATGGCATAGTATTAACATAATTCATTGGCATCATAGGTCATCTTATTACAATAAACAGTGGCATTCATTGGCCAGCTGCAAAGCATTTTTTTTTGTATTCTTCAGAAGTCATCATTCAAAATTAGTTAATTATTGGCATACCATTTATACATAATTAATATAATTATAGTAATCATTGGAATCATAGGTCATCTTATTACAATAATCAGTGGCATTCATTGGCCAGTTACAAAGCATTTTTTTAATGCATTAACAGAAGTCATTATTGGAGTGACATACAATTCAGAGCTGATCAGTATTACTCAGACCTTTCTTAAACTAGTAGCATTATTTGAGACTGGTAATTCCTTTGTTTGTTTTTGAGCTATTGCTGCAAATGAAGATGGGTAACGTCATTCGCCATGAGTCAGCTGTAGCAAGGTTATGAAACAAGTAGAGTATATGTGATCACATTCATAAACGACATAGGTTTAATAAACAACTATTTATACCACATTAATTTCATGAATAATTTCTCCTGCAAAATATAAAAAATGGATTATGAAACTGAAAGAAGAAACGCATATTATGCTGAAAAGTAGTTAACTTCGAATTAACAGGTAGTGAAATGTGTATAAAATATATATGTTCTCTAACTGTCCTTTCCAAAACCTTCAGTCATCATACCATGCGATACGAGACATACTGTCAAAACGAACTGCAACAAATACTTAAATAACTACATAGCATCTCTTAACTAACAGTAAATATATAAACTTCATCATTATCCTCATCTGTAAGGAAAAACTTCATTATTCATATTACCATAACTCCATTATTATCATCACCTGTAAAGAAAAACTTAGTTATCCATATTAGCATATTCTTCATCATTATTCATCACCATTCATTATCATCTGCAAAAAAAATCACTTCATTATTCATTATACAAGTATTCCTTATTTCTAGCATATTTCGTCACTAAAACTAAGATGTGTAGTTCTGTCTGACAGCTTGCATCAATCGCCTCGTATTCTGAAAGAAAAAATTAGTTAAGACTGCTATTCTACGATGTGTATAGTATATTCTTGATAATGCTTGTTAATTCTGATCCATTTACTCGTCATCATGAAGTATTGCATCCTCTTTCGTTCATTCCGAAGGTGAAATTCCCATTTCTGTTTAATTTATTTCGTTTATGCCTTATTTCTTTCTGAAAATGATGAACAAAGATTAATGTCTTGCATTTAATTCATATGCCCATTAGATGAAAACTGGTTTATAGTAACATAATTAAGCATACAACATAGCATGACAGAAAACGTAATATGTCAAAACATCGACAGTGTTCAGAAGCAAAAATGTACACAGTGTATCACAATGTAGCAACAAAAACGAATGTAAAATAGTCACGATGTTGAGATATCATATGGCAAAAATGTTCAAGTCAACTGGTGTTTGTTATATCTTAACTATTTCATAGTGCATACAAACAAAACAGGAAAACAATCATACATACATGAAAAATAGAAAATATGCACGGTCTGATGTGTAACGACAAGAAGAGCGACCTGCTAACCTTACCTTGCCGGGCACTTGCCAAGAAAAAATGCAATAATCATCAGTAAGTAGTCACATAAATATAATTGCATAAGTGGTCATAAAATGTGTAAGTTCACCTGGAAAAATATGCACGGTCTGATGTGTAACGACAAGAAATGTGATCTTCTTTGTGTACAGCTTGTATGTTGTGTAGTTAATAGAGGCGAGAATTGAAGACTTTAATGGAGAGAAAATTTGATAAAATTAATACATCACTAGATAGAATTGCATAATTATTCGTAAGATACGTAATTTTATCTGGAAAATGTGCACTGTCTGATGTGTAACGACAAGAAAAGCGACCTGCTAACCTTACCTTGCCGGGCACTTGCCAAGAAAAAATTACGATAATCATCAGTAAGTAGTCACATAAATATAATTGCATAAGTGGTCAAACCAAAAAAAAAATTAGGAACTGTCATTACAGTGTGATAAATCATAAAGTATGTTCATTCAATAAAAGGTTTGATGTTGGATATGTGGTGGTTCCCTTTGGTTTTTCTGGTTCTCAAAGTTTCGACGTGTACTACATTGGGGTGAGGAATGCTGCGAATCCGATATGGACCTGCGTATAGAAGTTCAAATTTACTGCACCTACTCTTTCCTTTGTTGGATAAATAGTGTGTACGTACTAATATCTTCTGTCCAATGTGAAAGTCACGGCGTGTACAAACCTGCTTTTGCTGTCTTCTCCGTGGCTCTGCGGCACGTTTGATGTTGTTCAGCGCAATGTCCATTATTTCATGGTGTCGTAGTCGACGAGACGTAGGAAAGGTTACTAATTCTTTAATTTTGTTAGGTGGTTCAACATTTTTCAGTATAACAGACGGAGATAGCATAGTAGATTCATTCGGTATGGAATTAATTACATCTTGGAATGAGAGTATGTGTGTGTCCCAATCAATATGATTTTTATGGCAATAAATTCTACATAGTTTACCAATTTCTTTCATTAATCGTTCACAAGGGTTCGAAGAAGCATGGTACTTGGATATATAGACCGGAGAAATGTTTCTAGCTCGTAACATACGTGTCCATATAGCAGATCGAAACTGTGGTCCGTTGTTGGAAATTACTTTCAACACATGCCCTACATGAAATAGAAAATGTTTCACATATGCTTTCGAAACAGTTTTAGCAGTAGCTTTGCGTAACGGAGTGAAGGTAACAAATTTTGAAGTGAGTTCAACAGCGACAAAGATGTAGCAAAAACCTCCATTAGTTCTAGGAATCGGACCAAAAATGTCTACAGCGGCCATGTGTCTTAATTTAACAGGTACAATGGGATGTAATGGAGGAATATGTGAAGTCGTGTCTGATTTAGCTTTCTGGCAGATTTTACATGACGGTAAAACTCGTCGAATACGTTTCTCCATGTAGGTAAAACAGCAATTCTGTCTCAGCATAAGAAAACATTTTCTGGCACCGTAATGTGCATAACTTAAATGAGTATACCAGATTAATTTGTTAACAAGTTCGTCAGGAATGCATAATAACCAATTGTTGCTGTTAGGATTAGAGCGGCGAAACAGAATATCATTACGTACAGTGTAATGGTTTCTAATGGTAAGATTATTCCTATCTTGCCAAAGGTGTTTAATTTCTTTCCACACGTTGTCTTTACTCTGCTCTTGTGCTATGTCTTGTAATGACGACGAAATGAAGTTTTCAAATGCAACTTGTTGAATGTTTATGACGCTGGAATTTGCTTTGCAGAGGTTGGTGGCGATGTCTTGCTGATTGTTGTTAAGAGAACGGGATAGTGCGTCTGCTACAATATTTTGTGTACCGGGAATGTGAATTATTGTAAAATGAAATTCCTGCAAATAAAGTTTCCAGCTACTTAATCTGCCGTGTGTAAATTTAGCGGAAAGTAAAAATTGTATCGCTCTATGGTCTGTATAAACTGTAGTGTGTCTTCCATAAAGAAAATGCCTAAATCTGGTAAAAGTCCATACAACACATAATGTTTCAAGTTCTGTAATAGAATAATTTCGTTCAGCAGGTGACAGAATGCGACTTGCAAAAGCGATGTTTTTAATTACTGTACTACCATCTTCTTCAATTTCCTGAAAAATATGTACGCCTAAAGCGGTGTTAGAACTGTCGGTGGCAATGGAAAAATTTCTAGTAAGATCTGGGTGCGATAAAAGTGGTGCATTCAACAAAGCGTGTTTCAGATTGACTAATTCAGACTATTGGTTTTTCATGTAAAAGTATGTCTTAGATGTCGTCAAAAGTAATAACATTTTCGTGTACAAAATTCTCTGTGTCAAAAGTATTGCTTGCGTTACTAGAAGATGCAACCTGTACTGTATCTAGTCAAATTCTATCTGACGCGCTATTATTTTCAGGAGGATGCTGTGGCATTTCCACTATTTGTACTGTTCTGTTATTTCTTCCTGACGTATTACGTTCGGGATGATACCTACTGTCTGGTTCATTCATGATAATATGTTGTTGCGGATGATTTTGCTGTTGGTAAGACCGACTGTTATTAAATGTACACTGAAATTAGTGCTCATTACTTTTACGTCTGTCATGACAGTCATTTCTATATGGTGCATTGCGATAGGAATTGAAGTAGTGTGTCTTTGTACGTACTTATTTCCTTGTTGCTGTGCGTTACTATTTGTTGGAGCTGACGCTATATGCGTACGCGGCGAAACATTAAAGCTTGGTTGACCTTGTAGACTGCATTGTTGGTTAGGTATGCTAACCGGCTGGCTTTCATGCTGTTGCGGTGAAAAACGTCTATTGTTACCAAAATATGTTTGCGACTGCTGAAAATTTTACACATACTGATGATTACATTTTTATCTGTTATTAAAATTACGGCGATAGTTGTCATTTCGGGAGTGTCTAAAGAGAACTGTCACTTTCGGTAAAATTTGACATATCGGGTTTTCTTTATACATTCTTAATCCTAGATAGGGCAATAGTTGAAGAGCCGTCTTGATAGATATAAAGGATAGTAGAAGAGAAGGCAGCAGTGCAGAAAACTAAAGACGAAACAGCACTACTACGGCTCGGGGCCCTGTTCACGCTACGGCACATATTCATTAAAGCGTAATGAATCCCCTGAGGTCTATCACGGGCTGCAAATAAATTTTAGCTTCTGCGTTACAGGCAATGCCGGTGAAAATTCAAAAGCAAATTGCTGTATCCATGCTAATTATAGTTTCTGCATTACATGAAATGCTGATGAAAGTACAAAAATAAATCGACGTATCGAGTTCAAGGCGTGTACCTGTGCTCTGTCATTTTTAAATTCATTAGATTTTCTTACGGATAAAAATTGCTCATAATCAACTTTATCGTCTCTGAATTTGAGAACACATTCAGGTTCGTGTATGAATTTGTTTGTCTGTGTCATTTCGGATTTTAAGTCGCGTAGCTTTTCGGATTTTAAGTCGCATAGTCTCTGTAAATTGCTTAAGTTATACTGGCTGTACGAGTGTGAGAAATGTTCGGAATGTGCCGTACGCTGTGACGTGTTAGTGACTGAAACATTTTTCATTTCTGTCACTGTAATACGTTCGTCAATTTGCTTGTTCTGTTGTTCACATTTCTTATCGACTTCCGTATCCAAAGTGTGTGAAAGTTCTGGTGACTTTAAATTAAACTCGTCGCGTATCTGTGTTGCGTTTTCTGAACATTGTTCAGTGACTGCATTAATTTCATCTCAAAGTGATTCTGTTGTCGCAGCATCTGTATTGTTTAATTCTTGTGCAACAGATCTAGTTTTTTTTCTACTATTACTAGCACAAGCCTTAATTTCGTCACCTAATTGTCCCATAGTATCATGACATTGCGCGGCAATGACTGTAATCTGTTCACTAAGTTCTTTGTTCTGTTCATTAACGTTGTCGTGTTTTTCGTTCGGCTGTTTAAAACTTTCATTAAATTGTTTGCACGATTCATTAAGTTGTTTGAAATGGTTGTCGAGACTTTCATTAAGTTTGTCGTTACTTTCATTAATTTGTTTGAAATGGTTTTTCTGTTTTTCATTCTGACGTTTGGCATCTTCCTTCACTTGTAGCAATAATGCTGTAATTTGATGCACGGTAACATTACCTACTCTATTCTCTGTGCTGTTTGATGGCGTACCTGCAATTGTCACGTTTTGTGTGACCATTTGGTCATTCTGTAATTTCTGAAAGGGATTGCCAATCGGATGTGCACTACCGGTCACTACACCGGAATTAAATAAATTTGTCGTAGTCTGATTCCACTGTTCATTTTCATTATAAAAATTTATCTGTTGGTCACGTAAATCCTGCAAACCGGGTGTGTCAAGCTGGGCAGCGCTCATTGCAACAGAACGTCCCGCGTCATCAATTGTCGTTAAATTAACAGAGGACACAATTGAATTCGTCTGTTCATCACTAGGATCAAAATCAACATTAGTGGTCGGTAGACACTGATTGTCTGTAATTGAGGGATTGTCATCATTACACTGCGTGTCGCAAGTACTATCGGTCAAGTTATTTTAGTCGGCTATTTCACTCATTATACATCGCGATGTACTGTTAACAGTTTTTCGCGGCATTTTTACACAAATCAAAATTGTTCACAAATGAAACAAAGACAATGTAAAATCCAACAAACACTATTACAACAAAGAGCAACAAATTGCCGATGATCTGTGGAAGAAAGAGTGACAAATTAGAAAGTGAGTTGCGCCAAGTGCTAATTACATTTAAGTAAATAAGAGCAGATATATGACTACTTCTCACAAGATTCACAAAGAAATACGATCCTGGCCGGATGTCGCCAAGTGTAACCTCCCCAAAAAAAAATATGAAATGATATTTGACCATGAACCCACACAATAATATTGATTAAATATAGAACCATGAACCAAATGTAACCTCTCAACAGAAATAATAATATCTGGTAAATTTTATAAGGGCAGCAGCGCTGACCTTCGGCCCTGTATTCTGAATAAAAAAGCAAAAATTCTTACCTCAATAAAAACTGCATCTATATCTGCTCTTAATTATACATTCTTCGACACAGCTTCGTGCAATGCTGGAGTATATATACATTTTTTTTTTATTCTTGGAGGAAATGCATAGGAAATATTATTTAAATTGAAATGAATGTTTTTCTTTAAAAGAGTTACTTTATTAAAAAAATTATTATTGGGGCATTGTTTGAACTAATTAATTACAGTTAACATACATTATTAGATATGCGCAATGCTGCTTCTTTACCTTCTACAACAATACTCATCGTCCAGAGTCCTGGCCAGAGTCGCGAGCAGAGCACACAGCCGACGCATGCCGACTCCGCAGACTACAACTGTCCACTCGCTACTACAGCCGACCGACTACTACTGCAGACTGGCGCAGACTAGTACTGTCGACTCGCGCAGACTAGCGCAGACTCGCGACAAGCAACAACTAACAATAAACTACTCTCTGCTCAGAGAATCTGTCTTGCTTCGCCCATCGCCGGCGAAGCATATACCTTACAATATGTGCACAGCCTACAGTACATGCAGCGCTGTGCTTAGCTTGCCCGGCTAGGCACTCAGGGAAAGAAGTAAACATGTAAAGGTTCTGCTAGGTACCTATCAGTCTCACTTAACAAAAGCTCCTAAAATAACAGCTAACATTCTTATCGTACTTGGTTGACTGAAGCACTTAGACGTAGCCTGTATCTTAAAGAACGAGGAAAAAGTGGAGACAATGTCAATAACTCGCACTAGAGAAAGTTAAACATAAAGTGTATTTACTACGGTAATTACTGATACGAAGTGCCGCAAACTTGCACGTAACTTCGGTTTCAGCGCAACAAACTAATTGTTACCAGGGTGCGAGACGTATTGGTGCGACAGCTGATAGCGCGGCTGACGGCCCGGGTAAGTGGCGAGGAGCCGCCACGGCGGTCGCTGTCGATTGACGTCATCCCGGCCCAGTGCAGCCCAGGAGGCCAACGCCGCGGCGCCGTCTAGGCCAGGCTAGGCTACGCTAGCGCCCGCACCAGCGTCGATGACGCAGCGCGCCATCCATCACACCCCGACCGCCTATGCGTCGCTGCGCTGGTTAGTGCACGTCACAGCGGTTTGCGATCTGATCTCTTCCCCCCACCCACTCCCCCCCACCCTCCCTCACCAGCGTCCCTACCGCCTCTCTCGCTGTCAAAACTACACTACTGGCCATTAAAGTTGCTGCACCAAGAAGAAATACGTTTGATAAACTGGTATTCATTGAACAAATATATTGTGTTCGAATTGGCATGGGATTACATTTTCACGCAATTTGGGTGCATAGATCATGAGAAATCAGTACCCAGAACAACCAGCTCTGGCCGTGATGCGCCTGGGCATTGACTCAAACAGAGCCTGGACGGCGTGTGCGGGTACAGCTGCTCATCCAGCCTCTACACGATACCATAGTTCCTCAAGAGTAGTGACTGGCGTATTGTGAAGAGCCAGTTGCTCGGCTACCATTGACCAGACGCTTTCAATTGGTGAGAGACCTGGAGAATGTGCTGGCCAGGGCAGCAGTCGAACATTTTCCGTATACAGAACGGCTCGTACAAGACCTGCAACATGCGGTCGTGCTTTACGCTGCTGAAATGTAGAGTTTTGTAGGGATCGAATTAAGGATAGAGCCACGGGTCGTAACACATCTGAAATGTAACGTCCACTGTTCGAAGTGCCGTCAGTGCGAACAACAGGTGACCGAGACGTGTAACTAATGGCACCCCATACCATCACACCGAGTGATACGATGACGAATACACGCTTCCAATGTGTGTTCACTGCGATGTCACCAAACACGGATGCGACCATATTGATGCTGTAAACAGAACCTGGATTCATCCGAAAAAATGGCATTTTGCCATTCGTGCAACCAGGTTCGTCGTTGAGTACACCATCGCAGGCGCTCCTGTCTGTGATGCAGCGTCAAGGGTAACCGCAGCCATGGTCTCCGAGCTGATAGTCCATGCTCTTGCAAACGTCGTCGAACTGTTCCTGCAGATGGTTGTTGTCTTGCAAACGTCCCCAACTGTTGACTCAGGGATCGAGACGTGGCTGCACGATCCGTTACAGCCATGCGGATAAGATGCCTGTCATCTCGACTGCCAGTAATACGAGGCCGTTGGGATCCAGCACGGCGTTCCGTATAACCCTCCTGAACCCTCCGATTCCATATTCTGCTAATAGTCATTGGATCTCGTCCAACGCGATCAGCAAAGTCGCGATAAGATAAACCGCAATCGCGATAGGCCACAATCCGACCTCTATCAAGACGGAAACGTGATGGTACGCATTTCTTCTCCTTACACGAGGCATCACAACAACGTTTGACCTGGCAACGCCGGTAAACTGCTATTTGTGTATGAGATATCGGTTGGAAACTTTCCTCATGTCAGCACGTTGTAGGTGTCGCCACCGGCGCCAACCATGTGTGAATGCTCTGGAAGGCTAATCATTTGCATATCACAGCATCTTCTTCCTGTCGGTTAAATTTCAAGTCTGTAGCACATCTCCGTAGTGTAGCAATTGTAATGGCCAGTAGTGTACATTGTGGTGGTATCGACGCGTTGCTAAGAATCGTTGCGACGTTGCTAATTCAGAAGACAGTGGCAGTGAGAGGTTTCGGAAAATTTATTAGAAGCTCAGTTCGTTTGCAACCGGAACTACGAAACAACTTGGTTTAATGGCGTTCCTTACAGCATAAAAAGTACAAACGTAAGTCCAAGTTCTCAGTTACACTCTTCTTATCACTGGTGCGTGGTACATATCACGCTTTCTTTCAATTGGTTCAAATGGCTCTAGGCATTATGGGACTTAACATCTGAGGGCATCAGTCCCCTAGAACTTAGAACTACTTAAACCTAACCAACCTAAGGATTTCACACGCATCCATGCCCGAGGCAGGATTCAAACCTGCGACAGTAGTGGTCGCTCGGCTCGAAACTGCAGCGCCTAGAACCGCTCGGCCACTTCGGCCGGCTAATGTCAATGAGTTAGTGTTAGTCAGTATTCCGATAACTCTCTCTAGCTAGGCAAAACAGCGTGCTACAATTGGCACCACCCTACTTCGTATACGTACACTGTCCGCCTTTGGTCTTAACACGACTTCCACACGGTTGATGAGAGTTCACGTATGGAGGGACGCAGTCATAAATAGACGAATTATTATTTCCCAACTTCCTACCAATGAATTGTAAACTTGTATTTGGGTAGATGCCGCATTAAGCAAGAACAGTTTTTAGTTCTTATCTACGCACACATATTTCACAGAAGCTATAGCATCATTAATGGATTTTATATTTACTTTCTATCAAGTAACAGGAAAAGTCGCTCTTTACAATAAGCTAATATGTAAATTCAGTTTTTAGGTACAGAATTCACAAATCTGAAAACATTTTCTTTTTCTTATATCTGTTTAATGCATATTGTGGTTTCCATGGCTTACTGCACTTTGCATTATAGCTGTTTTTCATTTACAGTTCGTCATCAGCAACCTTAGAGATTTTCAAATAGAAAAATTGTTTTAAGTCGAACTTTACGGGGAATTAGGAGGAGATCTGTCTTTAATAGCGCATCTAGAAGGAAGTCATTAGAGACGGAGCACAATCTCGGATTAGGGAAGGAAGGGAAAGGAAATCGGCCCTGACCTTTCAAAGAAACGATTCCAGCAATTGCCTGAAGCGGTTTAGGGAAATCACGAAACAACATAAATCAGGATGGCTGGACGCGGGTTTCAACTGTCGTTAAAGGTTTCCACATTGTCTCCCATAATAACCTCCACTTTAAAACCCTCTCTGTCTCAATTTTTAAATGGTACGAAAACAATACAGTGAATATGAGAGGTATATGTCAGTGAAGGATCTGGTCTGGGACCGGTGCTCATGTTGAAGGTGCGCATAAAATGAAGTACCTATTAACATCGAAGGTGGGAAGACGGTATCTGTATGAAAGAAAAACGTTTCATGTTTAGATGAACTGAGTTGCCGGATCTGCACATTTGTGATATTTGAATGATTATTAAATAAATAACTTGGCCATTTTTATGTGCTGCACAACGGATAGCAGTCGAACGTAAAATGGAAGTTTGCGAGGGATTAAGTAAGCATGTTCTCTGGTAGAAATGTCACGTTTATTCAAGTACAGCTGAATAAACTAATATCCTAAGTAACTAATAAATGAGTGGTGGTTGCCGTTCGTCTACATCTACATGTGTATCTACATCTACGTGATTACACTGCTATTTACAACAAAGTGCCTGGCAGACGGTTCAATGAAAGACCTTTAAGCTGTCTCCCTACCGTTTCACTGTCGAAAGACGTACGGGAAAAACGAGGACTTAAATTTTTCTGTGCGACCCCTGATTTCTCTTATTGTATCGTGATGGTCATTTCTAACCATGTCCCTATGTGCATGGGTGCCAACAGAATCTTTTCGCAATAGGAGGGGAAAACTGGTGATCGAAATTTCATGGGAAGATCCCGTAGCAACGAAAAACGCCTTTGTTTTAATGATTTCCACTCCGATTCACGTTTCATGTCTGTGGCACTATTTCGCCTATTGCGTGATAATACTAAGCGACCTGTTCTTTGAACTTATTCGATGGCATCCGTTAGTCCCACCTGATGCGGATCCCACACCACGCAGCAGTACTCCAGAATGGGGCGGACATGCGTGGCGTAAGCAGTCTAGCGGTCTCTTTAGTAGACCTGTTGCACCTTTTAAGTGTTCTGCCAGTGAATTGCCGTCTTTGGTTTGCTTTACCTACAACACCATCTATGTGAGCATTGCAATTTAGGTTACTTGTAATTGTAATCCCTAAGTATTTAGTTGAATTTACAGCCTTCAAATTTGTGTGACTTACCACGTAATCGAAATTTAACGGATTTTTTTAGTACTCATTTGAATAACTTCACACTTCTCTTTATTCGCGGTTAACTGCCACTTTCCACACCATACAGATATCGTATCTAAATCATTCTGCAATTCGTTTTGCTAATCTGATGACCTTACAAGACGGTAAACGACTGAATCATCTGCTAACAATCTAATAGGACTTCTCAAATTGTTTCCTATCTCAGCGGATTACTCCTATTTCCCTATTAGGGTGAGGGAGTGGCTTGAGCAATTTTCCATTCTTTAGGTGCGGATCTTTCTGTGAGCGAGCGGCTGTATATAACATGGAGCTATTGTATCACCATACTCTGAAATGAACCTGAATGGTATACAATATCGACCGGGGGCCTTGCCTTTATTAAGTGATTTAAGCTGCTATGCTACACCAAGATTATCTACTTCTATGTTTCTCATCTTGGCAGTTGTTCTTGATTGTAATTCAGGATTATTTACTTCATCTTCTTTGGTGAAGGAGTTTCGGAAAATCGTGTTTAATAACTCTGCTTTAGTAGCACTGTTATCAGTGACTTCACCCTTGTCATTGCGCAGTGAAGTATTGATTGCATCTTGACGCTGGTGTGCTTTATATACGACCAGAACCTCTTTGGATTTTCTACCAGATTTCGAGACAGAGTTTCGTTGTGAAAATTATTAAAAGCATCTCGCATTGAAGTACGTGCTATCTTCCGGACTTCTGCAAAACTTCGGCGAAATTAGAGTTTTTGTATTCTTTTATATTTGGCACGCTTTTTTCGTTGGTTCTGGCCGATATCAACAGGGGATCTCAAGTTGATTCCGTATTTCTAGATTTCCGGAAGACTTTTGACACCGTTCCTCACAAGCGACTTCTAATCAAGCTGCTGGCCTATGGCGTATCATCTCAGTTGTGCGACTGGATTCGTGATTTCCTGTCACGAACGTCGCAGTTCGTAGTAATAGACGGAAAATCATCGAGTAAAACTGAAGTGATATCAGGTGTTCCCCAGGGAAGCGTCCTGGGACCTTTGCTGTTTATGATCTATATAAATGATCTGGGTAACAATCTGAGCAGTTCTCTTAGGTTGTTCGCAGATGATGCTGTAATTTACCGTCTAGTAAGGTCATCAGAAGATCAATATCAGTTGCAAAGCGATTTAGAAAAGATTACTGTATGGTGTGGCAGGTGGCATTTTACGCTAAATAACGAAACGTGTGAGGTGATCCACATGAGTTCCAAAAGAAATCCGTTGGAATTCGATTACTCGATAAATAGTACAATTCTCAAGGCTGTCCATTCAACTAAGTACCTGGGTGTAAAAATTACGAACAACTTCAGTTTGAAAGACCACATAGATAATATTGTGGGGAAGGCGAGCCAAAGGTTGCGTTTCATTGGCAGGACACTTAGAAGATGCAAAAAGTCCACTAAAGAGACAGCTTACACTACACTCGTTCGTCCTCTGTTAGAATAATGCTGCGCGGTTTGGGATCCTTACCAGGTGGGATTGACGGAGGACATCGAAAGTGTGCAAAAAAGAGCAGCTCGTTTTGTGTTATCACGTAATAGGGGGGAGAGTGTGACAGATATGATACGCGAGTTGGAATGGAAGTCATTAAGGCAAAGACGTTTTTCGTCGCGGCGAGATCTATTTACAAAATTTCAGTCACCAACTTTCTCTTCCGAATGCGAAAATATTTTGTTGAGCGCAACCTACAATAGTAGGAATGATCATCAAAATAAAATAAGAGAAATCAGAGCTCGAACAGAAAGATTTAGGTGTTCGTTTTTCCCGCACGCTGTTCGGGAGTGGAATGGCAGGGAGATAGTATGATTGTGGTTCGATGAACCCTCTGCCAAGCACTTAAATGTGAATTGCAGAGTAATCATGTAGATGTAGATGAACAGGGATCTGACTCCTTTTGTGACCCATGGGGGATCAGTACCATCACTTACTAATTTATGTGGTATGTACCTCTGAATTGTCGCCGCGCGGGATTAGCCGAGCCGTCTAGGGCGCTACAGTCATGGACTGTACGGTTTGTCCCGGCGGAGGTTCGAGTCCTCCCTCGGCCACGGGTGTGTGTGTTTGTCCTTAGGATAATTTAGGTTAAGTAGTTTGTAATCTTAGGGACTGATGACCTTAGCAGTTAAGTCCCATAAGCTTTCACATACATTTGAACAGTGTTTCTCAGTTGTCGTCGTTACTATCCCTCTGAAATGATTCCACATCTTTTCTACACTTATATGATCACAACGGAAGGAGTGGAAACTGTCTCCTAAAAAGGCGTTAAGAACATTTTTAGATGTACTTGGCGTTTCTTTCTGATGGTCGAGGGTATTACGGTATTCAGCCTAACAACAACTGCCTTGTTGTCGCTAATCCCTGTAACCGTCATGGTGCTCCCTATTTATCCAGGATTATTAGTTGCTAAGACGTCAAGTATGATTTCGCAACCATTTACGCTTCGAGTGGCCTCATCGTTCAAGAATTTTCTGAGAAAGCATTCAGTACAATTTCGAATGACGTTTTATGCCTGCCGCCAGCTTAAACGTATAATTTTTCCAGCATATCGAGGGTAGATTGAAGTCATCACCGACTATAATTGTATGATTGGGGTACCTATTTGAAGTGAGGCTCAAGTTTTCTTTGAAATGTTCAGCAACTATATCTATCTTAGGTAAAAGATCCAATTCATAATTTAGTCCGGTTGTCAAGTATAGCCTCTACCCATACCATTTCGCAGAAACTATCTAGTTCAATTTCGCTACAAGGTGAACTATTTATGACAACAATAAATACTCCTCCACCAACTGAACACTGAACACTGATCACTGTTAGGTCGTTTGAAAAAATTTCGGCTCAACTTATTTTCGGCTTTAGCCAGCTTTCTGTACCTGTAACAATTTGAACTTCAGTGCTTGGAGCTCTTTTTCTATCTCAACACAGCTACGACAATTTACAACTACAATACCGATCGTTTCTACAACTAGCTTACTGTGTTTTACCTGCCCCCTTTTAGATGGACGCTCTTCCTGTGGTTTCTTGAGACCCTCTAAACTAAAAAACCTCCCAGTCCCTTCCACACAGCCCCCGCCTCCCGTGTAGCAGCCTCCTGTGAGTAGTGGACTCCTGACCTATAAGCGGAACCCAGAAACCCACCACCCGGTGGCGCAAGTCAAGGAGTCTGCAGCCTACACGGTCAGAACCCCCTGAGCGACGTTCATGCACATATACACATATAATAGATGTTCAGGACAAATATAAGAATAAAGAAAAACTTCACCAGTATGCACGTGGTTTGGAAAATGGTCGTTCTCTTGGCTTGAGCACACGAAGCAACTGAAGTAGAATTCATCAATGTAAATAAACTGTTAATAATTGCACCATAGAAGAAGTTCTGAAAATAGTTTGGAAATTTTCCCCTGAGAATCTGTAACTGTGACATGTAATGATTCTCAAAATCCGCGAACACTTGGCCTTCACAAACAAAAATTCTGCATTAAATGAGTGCTGAAATTCAGAACTGCTGACCAAATGTGACAGGATACGTTACTGGGAGTCACGATCTGCGAACATAAGCTCTCACAGTTGTACTTAACACATGATGAGACATGTGGAAACTAGGTTCCAAACCGAAATCGAAATTAGCGACGTTTGAGAAATCTACACTACTGGCCACTAAAATTGCTATATCAAGATGAAATGCAGATAAGAAACGGGTATTCATTGGACAAATATATTATACTAGAACTGATATGTGATTACAGTTTCATGCAATTTTGGTGCATAGATCCTGAGAAATCAGTACCCAATACAACCACCTCTGGCCGTAATAACGGCCTTGATACGCCTGAGTATTGAGTCTTGGATAGCGTGTACAGGTACAGCTGCCCATGCACCTTCAACACGATACCACAGTTCGTCAAGAGTAGTGACTGGCGTGTTGTGACGAGCCAGTTGCTTGGCCACCATTGAGCAGACGTTTTGAATTGGTGAGAGATCTGGAGAATGTGCTGGCTAGGTCAGCAGTCGAGCAGTTTCTGTATCCAGAAAGGCCCGTACAGGACCTGCAACATGCGGTCGTGAATTATCCTGCTGAAATGTAGAGTTTCGCAGGGATCGAATGAAGGGTAGTGCCACGGGTCGTAACACATCTGAAATGTAACGTCCACTGTTCAAAGTGCCGTCAATGCGGACAAGAGGTGACCGAGACGTGTAACCAATGGCACCCCATACCATCACGCCGGGAGATACGCCAGTATGGTGATGACGAATAAACGCTTCCAATGTGCGTTCACCGCGATGTCGCCAAACACGGATATCACGGATGCGACCATCATGATGCTGTAAACAGAACCTGGATTCATCCGAAGAGATGACGTTTTGCCACTCGTGCACCCAGGTTTGTTGTTGAGTACACCATCGCAGGCGCTCCTGTCTGTGATGCAGCGTCAAGGGTAACCGCAGCCATGGTCTCCGAGCTGTTAGTCCATGCTGCTGCAAACGTCGTCGAACTGTTCATGCTGATGGTTGTTGTCTTGCAAACGGCCGCATCTGTTTACTCAGGGATCGAGACGTGGCTGCACGACCCGTTACAGCCATGCGGATAAGATGTCTGTCATTTCGACTGCTAGTGATACGAGGCCGTTGGGATCCAGCACGGCCTTCCGTATTACTCTCCTGAACCCACCGATTCCATATTCTGCTAACAGTCATTGGATCTCGACCAACGCGAGCAGCAAAGTCGCGATACGATAAACCGCAATCGCGATAGGCTACAATCCGACTTTTATCAAAGTCTGAAACGTGATGGTACGCATTTCTCCTCCTTACACGAGGCATCACAACAACGTATCACCAGCCAACGCCGGTTTGTGTATGAGAAATCGGTTGGAAACTATCGTCATGTTAGCACGTTGTAGGTGTCGCCACCGGCACCAACCTTGTGTGAATGCTCTGAATAGCTAATTATTTGCATATCACAGTATCTTCTTCCTGTCGGTTAAATATGGCGTCTGTAGCACGTCATCTTCGTGGTGTAGCAATTTCAATGGCCAGTAGTGTATTCTTTTATACTACACTCGTGAGATCACCAACGAACTAAATAAGACTGAAGTGAGAAATTACATATAAAGACCACATGTTTGCAAAGAGGTAGAGCAGAGCAAAGGTCTGCATGCGTGGACAAGTGCAACTGGTTACAATGTTCCAAAATTAACCAGAAAAAGTCCGTATACAGCTCAACGTGCAATGAGAGATGAGAGTAGGACGTTAATTTTGACTGGATCCGAAGTCTTCAAAAATAAGCTATTGAATGAACTGTGTACAGGCACACTCACACTTAATCGGTGTCGCCCATCTAGCATATACCGGAACACTGCTCAGTCAATCCTTTCGGAACCCACGTGGCCCGCTCCTCCAGAAGTGTCCGGAGAGCTCCCTATTGTGTGGTGTTAACCTAGGCGAACAGAGATCTCTTTGCTACCTGGTACGTGCTTTATAGGTTTGGCTGTTCTCTCACAGTACTGATATTTACCTTATACATTCTCATTCATGCTTTTCATTCATCAGGTGGGAGGAGGTAATGATATTTATACTGACATACTGCCTATAGTTGCGTTTAATATGTGTGTGGGGGACCCATAATCACCAAAAAATCTCATTAAAAAGTGAGGTGACATAAAGGTAATATGCCATGTGGCCACTATAGACACACTCAGCCGCTCAGTCTTTTTTTATGTAGTTTTGCAGTATGCACCCAGAATTGAGGTGCCAGAGGTGGGTACATTAAATTGAAGTGGCTTATATAGAGACCTTTCATGACGCACACGCTGCGGAGAAAAGACTGTGCAGGGAGTGGTTTTGCCAGGGAAGGACACACCCAGACGGGCTTTCACCATGCCACCGATGTAGAATTTGTAAAATGTTTGCAGAAAAATAACATAGATAGTGGTAAATATGGTCGAAATTTAAACAAAAACAGAACAAGCGAAACAATAATAAGCAAACAAGCAAGTAGGCAAACAAGCAACCATAATTTGTAATTGATGGCTAACAGTTTACATGTTAAGCAATTGTTTCTGTGACACAGGTCCCAATATTTAAATGAGTCTTGTTTTAAAAGTGAAATTTGATTGACAAAACAGAAAAGTATTTATAAGATAAATATAAATGACTCACAGTTGCAAAAATGAGTAAAATCAACATTAAGTAAAACTATATGCAAAACTAAGTGTTGAATAACATATGAAAATTGACTGTAATCAGAAAATAAACGTGACACTAATAAACAACAAAATAACGAACTGTTAATGTGTGCTCGAGAGCAATGCACAGCAAAACTGGCATATGCCTTATTCATCTCAGTTAATGCATGGCAAAAAAACACATTATTGAAATACAATTTAGAGTGGTTCAATGGCTTGATGCTCCACTAAAAATAGCCTTGAATACAACTCCGGTGCACGCGGGATTGACATTTGTCGCAGTACATACACAACATACATAGAAGGTGTATTTTGTAGTAATTCCTTCGTCGGGTGGGGGGGGGGGGGGAGGGGGGGAATGGGGAAATGAAAGGGGTTGGAGGGGGTCTTCGCTGCAGTGTTATTGGCCAAGGCGCTTTGTATACAATACATGACCCACCTCTGATCCAGTTCCGTAGTCTTCTCGACGACGTCTCATTGTGGACCTTCTTTTGCTGCTGGCAGGCATTCCAAGTGATATCCTCATTGAAGTAACAGTAAGTGTTCCGTGACAGGTTCCCGCGCAAGGGTGGCAGTAAGCTCTTCTGCGTAGCCCCTTTTGCAGCAGAGAACCTTGCCCAGCATCCGCGAGGTTTTGTGTCATCTACCGCCTCGGGATGCCGCCAGCCATGCATCGTGAACTCTCTCGATACACCAAATCTCGTACAGTGACATACTTCTTGGTGAGTGCAAGGGTGAATCTAGGTGACCCAAACGTTCCCCTTCGGAGCGGGTGGCGGGGTTGTGCAGTAGCACCTCCCACGCCGCTTTTACTCTCCTGTAAGCATATTGCGGGTGGACGGGTCGTGTCGAAGCGTTGCTCGAGCCACTGTTTGTGTGTGTCAGACACGCGTGGCTGAAGGTGTTGCTGGCGCCCCAGAGCCGCCCATTACTGGCCGTCTGTTCTCCTCTCCGCCCCAACACAGTGTAAGTGTGGCCAAGTAGACCAGGCCGCTGGTATACTATAGTAAACGGGGTGGTCGCGTGCGGCTTCCGTTCCGGGCGGCCGCTGCGCTAATCGGTCGAGGCGGACCGGTAGATGGCCGCAGGGCTCCCCATTTACAGGAATCACTGAGTGCCCCGTTTCAGAGCGAAGGACAGCGCCGTCTACGTTGGGCATCCGTCTGCGAGCTCGCTTTTCGGTATCAGAGCTCATAACATTAACTTGGAAGAGAAGTTGAACGGAATGGACAGTGTCTTGAAAGGAGGATATAAGATGAACATCAACAAAAGCAAAACGAGGATAATGGAATGTAGACGAGTTAACTCGGGTGATGCTGAGGGAATTAGATTAGGAAATGAGATATTTGAAGTAGTAAAGGTGTTTAGCAATTTGGGGAGCAAAATAACTGATGAAGGTCGAAGTAGAGAGGATATATAATGTAGACTGGCAATGGCAAGGAAAGCGTTTCTCAAGAAGAGAATTTTGTTAAAATCGAGTATAGATTTAAATGTCAGGAAGTTCTTCCTGAAAGTATTTGTATGGAGTGTAGCCATGTATGGAAGTGAAACATGGACGATAAATAGTTTGGAAAAGAAGAGAATGGAAGCTTTCGAAATGTGGTGCTACAGAAGAATGCTGAAGATTAGATGGGTAGATCACATAACTAATGAGGAGGTATTGAATAAAAGTGGGGAGAAGAGGAGTTTGTGGCACAACTTGACTAGAAGAAGGGATCGGTTGGTAGGACATGTTCTGAGGCATCAACGGATCACTAATATACTATTGGAGGGCAGCATGGAGGGTAAAAATCGTAAAGGGAGACCAAGAGATAGATACACTAAGCAGATTCAGAAGGATGAATGCTGCAGTAGGTACTGGAAGATGAAGAAGCTTGCACAGGATAGAGTAGCATGGAGAGTTGCATCAAACCAGTCTCACGACTGAGGATAACAACAACAACATTAGCTATACATCATTAACTTGCCTATAGTGACACAAAACTAGTGTTACCCTCTGGGAGGGATTCTAGTTTTGACCGCGTGTTTGTCTAATGGATACAGGGTATCGGACAGTAATTTTGTATGTATTGAAATTAATAGAAAAACTAAACCAGGCTTTACTTAGGCGGTAATGAAAGTAGATTTAACATTCTGCGTGGTGTCTGTTTGTTCTATATCGTGTCTCCCTACCACTTTCGCTCAACGACGCTCTGAGCGTGTTTTTTAGGGAATTGACTAGTTTGAACCTGGAACCTGTTGCTGGTAAGGAGACGCCAGACCACACATGACATGTAGAATTCAGAAGAGTTCAGTGAGACTAGCGATGATATAACCAAATGCTTAATGATTTCAGCGTCAGCTCCACTGCGCTCCCTGTAAAAGAATCATAATACTAACTAAATTTAGTGGGAGGGGTTCAAGGCTTTCCTAATTTTAGTTAGCTGGTAAAATAACGTCGAAAAAGCAGTTATGTTTACCATTGAAAATTTTATTCTACTCACAAAATATCGTTTATAAATTGCACTATTGATAAAAGGAAATGTTTTAAGACAGGATGGTAAAAACCTTCTGCGTTCAACAAAAATGTGAACGAATATTCCCTGAATGGGTTTCCAAGTTCTACAATGGATCGAAGGATGACCTATGTCATATCACATCTATAATCTAGGTTTAAATTAAGTTTCACAAACGAGAAAACTATAAAAATGGTCTACAGTGACCCTCAATTATCTATAATTACTTATCTAACTTGTCGTAAATTACAGTGGCTGATGTGGCTTCTCAATAACTATATAACAGAAAAATCATCGCGTTTCAGATTTTTACTTCAAGTGGCAAATGTGAACACCATGAGCTTTAATTGACGATCGACACTAGTATTACGCAAAAAGGGGATGTAACAGATGAGACTTCTGCAGTTCTGAGTGAAGCCTTATGCGCTCAAAAATGCGGCATCACGTGCGTTCATTACCTTGTCGGTGTTCGTCAGGGGGCGACGGCCGGTGCAGCTCCGTCCAGCTCGCCCTCTCGGAAGCAACTCTCTCCTAACTTCTCCTTACTACAATTTACCGAAGTTGGTTTAAAAAAAGCTATCTGGCTGTGTTTTCATCTGACCAATCATGGTCTCAATGTTAACCTTAAGCTCCGCCTACAAAAATTCTGTCTATCCAATGAGAAACGTTATACTTTTCGTGGTGGGGCAATGTTTTTTAAAGTTTGCGACGTAACAGAGACGCGAAAAAGTCTCACGCTAAAATTTGCAGCTGGTGTGGTCCTTTTAGCGTTATCGTAAGATCTATACTGTTCTTCAGGAGGGCTCTATCTTTTAACATGGGCTGGGGGGCGGTCCTAACGTAACAGAGAGGCGGAAAAGTCTCACGCTAAAACTTGCGGGTGGTGTAGCCCTTTTTGTGTTATCGTAAGGTCTATACTGTTCTTCTGGAGGGCTCTAGCTTTTAACATTGGCTGGGGGGTGGTCTTGACGTAATAGAGATGCGAAAAAGTCTCACGCTAAAACTTGTGGGTGGTGTGGTCCTAGCAGTCAGCTGGCGACGTGGGTGTCCGTCCGTCCCTTATCGTAGGGCCTCCCATCTTAACACGGTTCTGCTCTCGGCTTCTGTTCTCGTATCTCCCCTCGGAACTGCGTCTGTCTCACGGTGGGAAGGTATAACATGCATTTAGGCTTTCTTGTGTTAGTCTGTGGTATTCCATTTGCTCACTCGTTACTCGTATTAATTTGGTTAATTTAATGTCACGGTTTATTCGGAGCTATGTGACATACTACTGGATTTGCTTATCATGTCAGGGTTTTCATAGAAGGTGTTGGATTTGCCTGACACCTTACAGTAGAAAAGTTCATACAAATGAAACAAGAAACGGTCGCCAGCTTAATTAAGCAAATTAATTTGAAAAATTATGTTTAAGATAATTGAATATTAGTTGTTGTAGTTACTTTAAACGCACAAACTAATAATCATAGAAAGCCAAATAGTACTCCACTCATGTTAATAGCAGTTACAGTCACAATCATTATGCAACTCAGTACTGAGATGTTACTGCAGGAAGCAATGAACCTATGTCCGCCCATGTAGCTGAGTGGTCAGCGAGACAGAATGTCTATTCTAAGGGCCCGGGTTCGATTCCCGGCTGGGTTGGAGGGACTGGGTGTTGTCCTAATCATCATTATTTCATATCCATCAACGCGCAAGTCGCCGAAGTGGCGTCATATCCAAAGACTTGCTCCCAGCGAACGGTCCACCCGACGGGAGGCCCTAGTCACAAAACATTTATATTTACTGAACCAGAGTTAGATATGGAAAGCTTTCATACTTAACTGATATAAAATGCTGCAAATAGAAATAATTAATACTACAATTGCACTGTTTCTACTCCCATTTATAAAAATGTATCAGATTTCTTTAATAGCAATAATATTCTAATTACCTTTCTGTTATGAGAAGAATATGGTGAGGGCCCATAAACTGATGCTTTCCCCTTAGTCCAACCCTATTATTATTTCAGAAGCAAAGTGTAATTCAATCAGAAGTAAATCTTAGCCCCACTTGGAATGATTTATGTTTTAATCCTTTAAAGCAAATTACTCGACACTGAGCTCGATTAACCTCAAAAAATTAATTCATGATAGAAATCATGAATGAATTACGTTTCATATAAGTTTAATTTATGTGCCTCTATCATCACATGTGAAGCAGGTATTTTAGACAGTCACATTTACATACTCTGACACTGTGTTTTTGCACATTTAATACACAGAAACAAATCACTATTTTGTTAGAAACAGGATACTCGGTTTTCTGCACACTTAGGAGAGGCTCCTGCATCAGTTCACGAGTAGGATAATATTAGGGTTGAAACACAGATCTATAGCACCTGGATTATTATTGAAAACACTAACACAAATTTTGTGGTCCATGCTATAATACATATCTGTGTGCCTGAAGTTGGTGGAGCTCTTTACAGTTTCTTCTCGGCGACGGATTTTTATCGTATTAGAGCCATTCCTTGTTTCCAAGAGCACCATGCAACAGCCAAACCCACATCCGAGGCAAAATTTCATGCAAAATGGCTTCCAAACGCCTCCCTTGGCACCCTCGATATGTATCGTGCAATGACTAGCCACTGACTGCGTACCTTTCCCACCAAGGAGCCGCCCAAATCGACCGCAAAAACCACCTTTTACATCTCACCAAGCCACTTACGTTGCGCAGGGGTTGCCCTACAACTTTTACATTTGACAATACAAGTTCCTTACGCATGAACGAGCTTCCAATATACAAATTTTTCTTTATGAACATACATATATTATAAAATTTCATTATTTTACATATCATTTAACTTTTTCCGAATACACATTGTAAACTTTACATTGCCTGTCACACATCAATGACCTTAACTAACAAAGAACAAACACTTCATAATCGCAGATACATAGTTACATAGTCTAAACCTACTTCCGATCGATATTCACACAATAGAAACCTACTTCTAATCGATGAAGGTGTTACAAGCTGGACTCACAAATGAGACATGAGACGTATTTATGCAAATAAATAGTAATCCTTACTTTCGAAGCCAAAAAACAGATACAACAAATAAGCAAAAACTATACAAACCTTTTGAGAAATGAGGAAAACATTATAATACATTGCCCTAAAAGCGTTACAGTTTGGGCAGTGAGATTATTACCGTGAAACGGTGTAAGACAGTCAGTGCCTCAACAATGCAAAAAAGAAAACTTAATGAACTTTACAACTGAGATAAATTACACTAAATCTATGTATCTTGAGCAGTGAGAAACAGAATAAATTTACGACTGAGAAAAATGAAATAAAATCTATGTACCGTGATGCGGTGTGGAACACATTAACTTAATAAATGAGAAAAATTACATTCAGTCTATGGACAGTGATAAAGTATGAAACAAGGAATTACTACAATAATTTACAATGAGAAAAATTAAATAAGCTAAATACTGAACCCTAAATCGTGTATTTAATTGACTATATATTTATATAGAAATTAAGTGAGGCAAAACGTCTCTTTATTTTTGTGAAGAACAAGTCCTTAGAATCATGGAGAAGGGAACAGATGTATTGTTTGCATTCATGTTGACAGCTGTTCAGCCTTCGTTCCTACTGCAAACTACACATGAAGCACAACACGTACGGTTAGGTTAGGTTAGGTTACCGATGAGGCGTCTCTACATAATCCTCTTCAAATGGTACAATGTGATTTTGGTCTTAGGATTTGAGAAGTATCTCTCTCTGTCTCTTAATGGCTGAAGTAGAAAGGATGTAAAACATAGTCTGTCAATGCCAAGAAAAGCTTTTCTGAAGGAGAGGAGTTTGTTAATGCCGAGTACAGATTTAAGTGTCAGGAAGTTCTTTCTGAAAGTATTTGTATGGAGAGTAGCCATGTATGGAAGTGAAACATGGACGATAAATAGTTTAGACAAGAAGAGAATAGAAGCGTTTGAAATGTGGTGCTACAGAAGAATGCTGAAGATTAGATGCGTCGATCATGTAACTAATTAGGAGGTACTGAACAGAATTGCGGAGAAGAGGAATTTGAGGCGCAACTTGACTAGAAGAAGGGATCGGTTTGGTAAGACTCGTTCTGAGGCATCAAATGTTCAAATGGGTGTTAATTCCTAAGGGACCAAACTGCTGAGGTCATCGGTCCCTATACTTACACACTACTTAAACTAACTTATGCTAAGAACAACACACACACCCATGCCCGAGGGAGGACTCGAACCTCCGGCGGGAGGAGCCGCACTATCCGTGCATGGGGCCTGAAACCGCGCGGCAGCTCCGCGCGGCTCTGGGGCACCAAGGAATCACCAATTTAGTACTGAATGAAAACCTGGAGTTTAAAAGTCGTAGAGGGAGACCAAGAAATGAGTACCCTCAGTAGGTTTAGAAGGATATAGGGTACAGTAGCTACACAGAGATGAAGAGGCTTCCACAGGATAGAGTCGTGTAGAGAGCTGTATCAAACCAGTCTTTGGACTGAAGACCACAACAACAACAATATCCTCCCAACGAATCACGATCGAAAGTGAGGTAGATCATGTGCACATAGGAGCAGCTAATTAGATATAAACTAATGAAGCAAATAAATAAATCACAAAAAGATAATGCAAGATTAAATCTGATAAGAGCATAACTATTGTTGAAACATTATAAACAATTACAGTGTAAGAGGAAGTGAATGAAACAGAAATAGACAGCGCCCACTAGAATAAAGTTAAAGAAGTAGAGCCTATAACACTGCACGAATTAGACTCAGTATTAAGATCTGTAAAATAACAAAAAGCGGGAATGTATTGCAAATTAAGAATTTTATATTTACTCAATAAAAGCTGATAAAATTGAGAAACGCCTCTCTCTCATTCATTAGCTCCATTGAAAAATCTATTTAGAAGATGAGATCGCAAAAATAGTGAATGTTATAGAGGCATCAGCGTCACAATAGAGGATATAAAATCTAAACTAAAATAATAAAGAGATGTTAAGTACTATTGCTGAAGGTCTGTTGTAAAAATAAAAAAGGAAGTGAATTTAGGAAATGGAGATCTTGCATTGATAGTATCTTCACCATTAGACGAATAATAGAACAAAGAAGAGAAAACAACCCGAAACATATTTCGCTTTTATAGACATTGAAAAGTCTTTGACAACGTACATCTGGTAATATTACCGTACATATTACAAAATTATCGCTCCAAAATATCTAGTTTTGGTAACAAGGAGCCTGCGTAGAAAAACTAACTTTATCATAGATACGAAAATTAAATGACGTGAACACTTTTTAGCAATTACAGGACATAGTTAAATGCGTTTGATAATCATCCAGTATTTTCGATATTAATGTTGATGATATTCTAAAGAAATGGAAATCGCTGGCAGATCCAGAAATTAAATCATCCAACACTGTCTGTTCAAACCATTTTTTATTTGCGGACAATCAAATACTGAGTCAACTAAATGAGACAATGTTGCAGGAATCCACGTATCTAAATCTTAAAATTTTAGAATCTCAGTTGATAGAAAAATACATGACATTTTAGAATAAGTATTGAATTTTAAATATGTTGTTTGTGAAGTAAGTTTATTTTTATAATCTGGATACTGAGCAGAAGTTATCAAATTTAATACAGTATATTGTACGTATCAAAGAACTATCAAAAATAAAATTAGAAAAGAAACGAAAATGCAATATAATGAAATAATGGCTGTACCCATATTGATTTATCGCAGCGAAACTTCTGTGCCGACGCAAAATGAAATGAGTGACACAGGAATGAGACTTTTAAAGAGCGTTAAGGGACGCAGAGGGATGGATATGATACGAAAATAAGTTATTAGGAAATAAATATAGAATCAGTACATATTAAAATATTAAATAACAACTCAACCAGTTACAAAGAAATCAGAATACCAGACTTCTCATGCAGCGTGGGCGAAGTGATGGAGAGATCGATGACGACGCACTAAAAGCCGGAGATAACTGTGAAGTCGGAACGAGTAAGAACCCCTGATTGAAGACGTGTAGATGAATAATTTCGGAGTGGCATCCGCTTTTCCTACTACTTGCTGTAAGCGGTCATTCCGCGTTGGATCACTACAGGTGGGTATTTTGTGACAGTTGCGGTTTTTACGGAGTTTGTCGCCGGTAGTGTAACGAAAAGTTGTGGATCTCACTACGAGTTCACAACACTTTATTTGTCGCCCATTCCCGGGCTGGATATCCGTACTGTTAGGATGGAGGCATTGTGAAACGCAATAAAACGAAATTAGACATTTCTTCTCTTGTTCCTCAGAATAGATGTTGCGCCGAACATCGCTGAATCGGTCGTGAGCACAGGCTGATGAAAAGAGTGCGACGGATTGCCCACCGGTGTGTTCGGCTCACTCTCCGTCTTGAAGATACTCGGTCCATCTCAGGTCACAGCTCGTGTTGTCCCACCAGATAGACCAAGAAATCGTGGTGAATGCTGATGCTGGATCGTTGGTTCGGCAGGCCGTCTGACGCGAACGATGCTGACGTTTCGGAACCTTTGGTGCCCTGAACTGGACCGGTGCTGGTAGACTCATGGAATATCCGTCTGTGGCGGCCACAGTACTGGATGCTGGTTCGGTTGTCATCCATGGCTACAGATCGGTGGTCATCATATCACGTGACAAGAGTATGACCAATACCGGAACAATCTCACACAAGATGTTACAGTATAATGATGGAGTGGGAACGAGGGAACGATAGTAATGCCATCGATCTGACTGACTGACTGAAGGCTATAAAGATGCAGTATTTATAGCTTACGTATATGATGCCGTTTGCAACGACCGAATCTGTATCAGTCATTAAGAGTCGTCAACGGTCTTCAGTTTTGGTGTGTTGGCTTAATCAGTTTGTTTCAGTATCGTAGATGCCTCGTAGAACCCATGGAAATTGTTGTAGCGTCCTTCCTAGTGCTTCTTACATAATGTCACGAAAGTGTCGATGTAGTACTCTTGGTGACCTACTAACTGTGTCGAAATTGTTCACGCCTAGGCGGCTTGCTCACTTTTCTCTCTGCCGTTCTCTATATTCGTGCGTAACAGGTGTTTACGTTCATGGCCAACTACCACTTCATGCGCCAGTCGCAGCTAGCCTGGACGTCTTCCTGAATTTCGCGTCAATCTTCCTGAGTTTCGACCGTCGTAGACGATATCTTCCACCAACAGCCTCATGGAGCCTCTAGTTTTATCCACTATATAAAAATTACAAATTGTAAATAGCATCACAGCTACAGCACTCCTTTGTGGGACACAAGAAATTATCTTTAAGTCTGTCAATTTTATTTTGTTGAGGACGATGTGTTGAGTTCTATCTGCTAGGAAGTCAAGTATCCGGTTACAGTTCCGATTTAATACTCGGTAAGCTTGTATTTTATTCACTAAACGAATGTGCGGAGCCGTACATAAAGCCTCCTGCAAATCAAGGATCACGGAACCAGCCTGTGCACCATTTTGTACGTCAAGGTCGAATAGAGCTATTTGATGATGATGATGTTTGGCATGTGGTGCGCTCAACAGCGCGGCTATCAGCGCCCGTACAAATTCCCAAACTTTGATCAGTCCAAACTCGCCACTGTCATAAATGACGATGAAATGAGGAGGACAACAGAAACACCCTGTTATCTCGATGCAGGTAAAATTCCCTGACCCCGCCTGGTAGAGCTGTTTGAGTTCCGCAAGATTCCGGTCCACGTTGTTTCATTATGAAACAGTCCGGACGAACATACGGATCTGGAACTTCTTAAGGCATTGAACGGACATGGTTTTCACGGATGACTGGTTAGCTGAGCACATCACCGCATACGTATGTATGTGGACACGCAAGTATGCAGATACCATACAATACCATCTGGAAGTCATGTAACGGAAGTGGCAAACTGACAGCAGTACGAATATCACAAATTGTGCATTGAAGACTGTAGTGCTAATTTGAGTGATGTGCTGTTGTGGTCTTCAGTCCTGAGACTGGTTTGATGCAGCTCTCCATGCTACTCTATCCTGTGCAAGCTTCTTCATCTTCCCCTACCTACTGCAACCTGCATCCTTCTGTATCTGTTTAGTGTATTCATCTCTTGGTCTCCCTCTACGATTTTTACCCTCCACGCTACCCTCAAATACCAAATTGGTGATCCCTTGATGCCTCAGAACATGTCCTACCAACCGATCCCTTCTTCTAGTCAAGTTGTGCCACAAACTCCTCCCCAATCCTATTCAGTACCTTCTCATTAGTTACATGATTTACCCATCTAATTTTCAGCATTCTTCTGTAGCACCACGTTTCGAAACCTTCTATTCTCCTCTTGTTCAAACTAGTTATAGTCCATGTTTCACTTCCATACATGGCTACACTCAGAACAAATACTTTCAGAAACGACTTCCTGACACAAATCAATACTCGATGTTAACAAATTTTTCTTCTTCAGAAACGTTTTCCTTGCCATTGCCAGACTACATTTTATATCCTCTCCACTTCGACCATCATTAGTTATTCTGCTAGCCAAATATCAAAACTCCTTTACTACTTGAAGTGTCTCATTTCCTAATCTAATTCCCTCAGCATCACCCGACTTAATTCGACTACATTCCATTATCCTCGTTTTGCTTTTGTTGATGTTCATCTTATATCCTCCTTTCAAGACACTGTCCATTCCGTTCAACTGCTCTTCTAAGTCCTTTGCTGTCTCTTACAGAATTACAATGTCGTCGGCGAACCTCAAAGTTTTTATTTCTTCTCCATGGACTTTAATACCTACTCCGAATTTTTCTTTTGTTTCCTTCACTGCTTGCTCAATATACAGATTGAATAACATCGGGGAGAGGCTACAACCCTGTCTCACTCCCTTCCCAACCACTGCTTCCCTTTCATGATCCTCGACTCTTATAACTGCCATCTGGTTTCTGTACAAATTGTAAATAGCATTTCGCTCCCTGTATTTTGCCCCTGACACCTTCAGAATTTGAAAGAGAGTATTCCAGTCAACGTTGTCAAAAGCTTTCTCTAAGTCTACAAATGCTAGATACGTAGGTTTGCCTTTCCTTAATCTAGCTTCTAAGATAAGTCGTTGGGTCAGTATTGCCTCACGTGTTCCAATATTTCTACGGAATCCAAACTGATCTTCCCCGAGGTCGGCTTCTACCAGTTTTTCCATTCGTCTGAAAATAATTCGCGTTAGTATTTTGCAGCTGTGACTTGTTAAACTGACAGTTCGGTAATTTTCACATCTGTCAGCACCTGCTTTCTTTGGTATTGGAATTATGATATCATTTGAGTAAATCTTGTTGTAATTTTCGGCTCTGTGTCTCACACAGGAAAGTCTGCTGCCTTCAGTATGTTGGAAAGGGATGGGATCTCGAACACAGTGCCAAAAAATGGTGCTCCAGCTGGGGACCGTAAATGATGTATAAAATTCAAAATGTTTTCATGATGGACTACACTACCAAGTGTGCATTCAGCAACATCATACTAACTTCTACCAACCTCGTTCGGCGAACAGCGTCTTCCTTCTTTGCTGCAGTGGCTCCGCTGAGGTGAAGATGCTTGCACCGGATAGACTTTCATCGAGAGTTACATCAAAGGAAGTCTCGGAATGAGGACCGCAAGGATATCTTTTATGCTTGCGGTTTTCTCTGTGTTCCTCTTCGTTCTTGCTCCTTCGCATCCTTAGTCACGGCGTGCCGAAGTGTTTGCAGCGACGTGTTCGCACCAACAACCTGTTCCTGCATTCTCAGAGGAGAGCAGTACTGACTGGTCCCTCCGGGTCGCCAGCCCCACGGGAGGGCGATCCATCACCGATGCCGGGGAGCGCCGCGTTCTCCCACTGCTGAGCAGCGGTGCTTCCTGCACATCATGCGACACCGAAGGAAAAACCTCCCTGTCTCGTACGACCCTCTCCGGCGTACCGCCTTAGCCTTTCATTTATATCCAGCTGCTATAGTATCTGTAACAGAGACTTCGGCTGGGGACACATTCTATATCTATTTATATAATCCAGAAGCCACTCTGCATCTGTCTATGACAGATTCGACATCTATATAAATACTCTGAAAGCCTCTGTACATCTGCCTCAGATACATTCTGCATTTACATAAATACTCCAAAAGCCACTGTGCATCTGTCTAAGACACATTCTACATCTACATAAATTCTCTAGAAGCCACTGTTCATCAACCTTGGATACATTCTACATAAATAATCTCGAAGCCTATGTACATCTGCCAAGGATACATTCTATATCTACATAAATACTGTGGAAGCCACTGTGCATCTGTCTGGGACACTTTCTAGAGCTAGATAAATACTCCGGATGCCGCCGTGCATCTGCTTAGGACACATTCTCGTACATCTACATAAATACTCCAGAAGCCACTATACAATGTACGGTGGAGGTCATTGGGTAACAGAAGAATGACTCTATGCTTCTGTGTGGTCCATTGTCTCTCTTACCATGCTCTCATGATCCTTACGTTGGTGGGACTGTAGTGGTTGCACAATCGTCCCTGACTGCAGGTTTCCTATATTTAAAAATGACTTCGTCGTTTTTCTCACATTGAGTCATACGTAAGTTCATCGAACTTTTCTGCTACACTTTCGTATGGGCTGTGCCGATCTGTTGGGTCCTAGTATCGTTTTACTGAGTTCTTTCATCGTCTGTTGACGTACCTACTTCATAAGGATTCCAAACACTGGAACAATGCTCTAGAATTGACAGCACTAGCGTCTTCTGCGCAATGTTGTTTAAAGATACTCCGAATTTCCTCTGAACGCTTGCAACAAATGTAGATCTTCCGTTCCCCTTCCCTTATACTGAAGCTACGTCTTCGTTCCATTCCAAGTAGCTTTTCAGTATTACCGGTGCACTTCAAGATTTTTCGATCTTTACATTGAAAAAGAAATTTTAAAAATTTGCTGTATCTTAGAATCCAAAGCTTGTTCTAAGTCAACTAGAACATTCTGATTAAAAATATGCAAACCTTCTCCCTCTGTCACCTTACGTTATTTAGATACACTCCTTCAACCATTTGTATTTCACTACAAATATTATTATTACATGGAATACTAATGAATATGACATTAGCTAAGAAAATAGTGAGACCGAATCACACGATACATACACTATATAGTAACGTCTAATTCAAGATATAATACTTTCATAAATTCCATACACACAGGAAACACTAATCTAAGGTGTGTCTTGATTTAATTTCTTGGCTGTTGATATGTATTTCTATTAAGCATTTGGTATGTCATGCTGATATGTCCAGCAGTAGTTGGCCAACAACGCTAATCTGCATCTACCCTGATACCGTGATACCATCACCGTGATGTGGTGTAAACGCTGCTCACCCAACTTGATATTTATAGACGTGAAGCGATGGCATGATAACTTTGTCGCTGTCAGCGAACAGCACACGTAGGTCATTTTCATTTCCTGGCTGAATTTTGTTTCTGACTGGCAAATTTTTCTTAATGTAATGGCGATCTCTACTGTTCCATTCGAAAATTTAACAGCAGTACTTGGTGTACCCCGTCTGCGTTCTCGTGAGAATGGTGATCACTTTTAAATTACAATCGGTACACCATTTTTACTCCTGATAGCGTATTTTTTCGAGACAAAACGAAATTGTTTCAGATTTCTCTTTCAGGTGGGTAGCAGATTCGACCGGTATTGATGAATATTTGATTCCATTGTGTAATAATACTGCTTTCAGGAATGTGTCAGATGAGTCGATGAACAATCCGCGTGCTTCAATGTCGTGCTCCAGCTCGTGGTTTCACATGAGACCTCGAACGAACGTGGCAAATAGCTCACTCACTGCAAAGAGTTTCACAAGTCTGATGAGTCTGAGGCGAAAATGTGAAGTTTTTGTACCCAGTACAAGCAAATTAAATTCTTTAAGGTATGAAGAACGCAGTTCAGCTTGACCGTTTGTTACTGTCAGGTCCCGCAAGAGCTAACAGAAATAAGCATTGTTCATTCAATTAATACCTAATTCCAGTCGGATGTCGGATTCCGATACGTTGCTGGAAGGTGGACAACTTTCTTCTTGCTTTTCTTCGTGTTCTGTAGATGCGACTGGTACTGGACAAACGACGGGATCACGTGAAACAGGATTAGGAGCTAAAGAAACGTCTGGACGCTTCACAAACATACGAGTTTTGTAGGAAAAGGTATCCACCTTTCAATCGAAACATAGTTCGTACGCTTCCTTCATAAATAGTGTATAAATTTATGCATTAGGTTCAAATGGCACTGAGCACTATGGGACTCAACTTCTGAGTTCATGAGTCCCGTAGAACTTAGAACTACTTAAACCTAACTAACCTAAGGACATCACACACATCCATGCCCGAGGCAGGATTCGAACCTGCAACCGTAGCGGTCGCGCGGTTCCAGACTGTAGCGCCTAGAACCGCTCGGCCACTCCGGCCGGCTATGCATTAAGTAGCCGCACACTTAGTAACGTCTGGAAGCCATAGTATTTCCTCAAACTGAAGAAAAGTAAGAAACAAATGAGAGATTACTAATGTGATATCGAAAATGTTTTCAAGTATTATCTTAAATAAAACTGTTTTCACAGACGACGACAATAGTGTACGGTGTTGCGTAAAAAATTACTATAAATATGGGACTAAAAAATTGATGATCGGTCTTCCATGAGAATTAATTTTTATCGATATCTTCAAGACATGAAGCGATAGAGCAAAACTATTTTCAGCTTAAAAATCAGCTTTAAAACCTACGTTGAGGAACATAAGCACCATCCAAGCACCATAGCTCGTTCATCATTGTAATCTTGTAACCAGACACTGCTGGATTCTTTCTCTTTCTTATAGGCGTCACCTCACATTTACGAAAAAAAAGCAAATCTTAATGTGAAATTAAAAGGAATAAGACAGTAAGAAGTGATTCGCGGACTAATGAAACTGCAATTACTAAAACGAAGTTTCGGTTTTATTATAAAACAAAGGGACGAAATTATTGTTTTGGGAAATGACATGCAGCAGCCGAATAAGAAAAGAGGATATTTCGAATGGGCGTCTGTACTGATGATCTCTTTTGGTAGGTCGCAAGAAAAATTTGGTGTCAGTAAATGAGGTGGTGAAACATTCGTGGCTATGCGAGTTCTGCTAGGCATTCCTTATATTCTTCTTAATTTTATTATTTCTTTATTGTTGGTCTTAAATTTGTCACAGTGTTGCCTGATTTTATCTCTATATCGCTGTATACAACCGATCACATACGATGGCGCTGATGTGAAGTTGCGGATTTGTATCAATGGGGGCTCATGTCTCGTGACTGACATTCGAAGGTCGTCGGTGTACTGTTGATTGTGCATGAACGTATCATTTCTAGTTTAAATCATCATACTTAATCCTACATTGACATATACAGTCCGCAAACCACTGTATTGTATCTCTGACCTATACCATACCCGTACTGAGCAAGGGAATCCTGTCTAAATGCCTCTCCAAGAGCCCTAATCTTTCTCATCTTATTTTCATTATTCCCTTGCGTGATACACGATATTCGCATCGGAGTGGCGATACAGTTTCCTGAAATTTCAGGACTCTAACTTTATGTAACACGGTTTCACGAAAACTATTTCATATTTCAAAAAATGGTTCAAATGGCTCTGAGCACTATGGGACTCAACTGCTGTGGTCATTAGTCCCCTAGAACTTAGAACTACTTAAACCTAACTAACCTAAGGACATCACACACATCCATGCCCGAGGCAGGATTCGAACCTGCGACCGTAGCGGTCGTGCGGTTCCAGACTGTAGCGCCTTTAACCGCTCGGCCACTCCGGCCGGCTTTCATATTTCATTTCCAGAGACTCTCATCTAAGTTTAAAAAGTATACCTGTTACTATTCGTAACTCTTTAAACTGATCTGTTATGATTGTATGCCTACGTGGTAATCACTCCAGATAGTGAAACAATTATTCTCGAACTGGTTGAACTAACATCCTGGATACGATGTCTTTTTACCAATGCACTAGACTTTCACGGCGAACCTAAGACTTTAATTTGCTTTCCCTTCGCAGATTTTTCGCGTTCGTCCTAATAGAAGTTTATTCGAAATTATGATTTCCTTGGGAATACGGACTCAGAACTTACAAAAGGTGTTTCAGGAGGGATAGTAAACGTTTTAGGAGGTGACAATAAAAACTAATTCTACAGAAAAGTATTCAGTATAACATGTGTTGAATTTCTAGTGGTTACAGAGACACAAGTCATTACAGACATGTTTTTATTTAGCTATTGTTACTCCGTTAGCGGTCAGTTCAGTTATTGATTGTCATCTTTGTTCAGAAGTTGAATTTATGCTTGAGTTTACATAATTCATTGTGTCAACCGCGGCTGTGATTTGTTGGCCAGCTTTACTGTCTCGGTGAAGCATACTGCACGCCTTTACAAATGCTAAGTACGCCGATATGACATCCGTGTACGGCATTTGAAATGGAAACGCTGCGCTTGCTTGAAGAGAGAACTGTAGACAACTTCCTAGCCACAGAGTACGTAATTCAACAGTATTTACCCGTGTTGTTGTAGCACCATAGCTCTACTGCTCTAATGATAATTTTGCCTTTTTGTTTTATTTAATGTTACATCGTTGAGCTTCTGTAGATGTGTTTGATTGAATTGATAACCTAAAATTGTATATTCCTTTCTTTGTAAAAACTTTGATGTCTTTTAGAGTGTAGGAAGTGTAATCTATGAGCAAATTATATGTTTTGTCTTCCTCATGTAATCTCTTTGGTTATCTTTAACATTAAATAATTTTATTTAAATAATTTTGTTTAGAACTACCAATATATGCGAATGTTCTGTTTTATTTAAAATGTTTGTTTGCTGTTATGTAAACTGCAGACCTTCACTTACGGTTCTTGGTTATTCTGTATGTAAAAGGTGTTGTGGTTCCCCTCGGGAACGGAACTGTGTAGCGCGCGCAAATTGTGATTGGCCTAGGTAGAAAAGGTGTAATTAAGAGTCAGTCGGAGACGAGCTACCAAACTGTGAACTGCCCATGTAAAGTTGTATATTGTGCTGGTTCCGAGAGAGGCTTTTCCTGATGCCTTCCAATGCCTCGGATGTATAGATAAATAGCTGGAACTATTCTGGAATTGGTATCTATCATCGCCACCAAGAAATGACAGAGTTCAGCAGTTCTGCCTGCAAACCCACCTACCAACATGCAACTGCCACCACATTGCCCAATCACTGTAATGGAACACTATAATAATGTACAGTGAAGGATCAGCTTACTGGATTTGTTAGTGTACTCAAATATAAGGTAATTTATAACTGAACTCTTGTACCTACCGTGATTTATCCTCAGTCACTTATCCACTTAGGGTCCCTTCCACGCTAAAGTGCTTTCCGAGTGTCCTTTATTGAAAGAAAGTTAAAGTTAAGGTGGCAAGAGAGTAAACTAAAGTGAATTAAGCTTGCTGAAAATTATTTTCCTTTTAAAACTGCTTATTAATATGTTGTTGCCAATTTCATAACTAAAAGTTCATAAAACTGAGGATGGTAAAGTTTTGCGTAGTAAATGATCACATTGCTGCCTGTTGAAAATCGCAAAAGGTGAGTCAGTATCTTACAAATACGTTAATTTTGTGCCTGTGTAAAACTGAAATTGTGGAAAGTTATATGCTCATGTTTGCTTGGCACTGGTTTCTTTTGTGTATTGAAAGTGCATATTAATAGTGTAACAGGATCTACAGTTTATCCTTTATGCTCAAGATAAATAACAATTAATAGAAAGACCACTATTTGTGAAAACAATAACTTATTTATTCAAAAGACAGTGAGAAGTAACCTGTTAGAGAATTCCATCTATTTTCGTGCTAAAGAGAAAAGTATTCAGCTGAGAGAGACTTAACCTATGGCCAGTTAATAATTTTGCAAAGATCTACATGTACAATTTTATGTCAGCTAGGAAAATGTTTGAAAAGTAATACTAAACCTATGTCCAATTTATGATTCTACAGTGAATATTATTAGTAATGTTATAAAGACCATTCAGTTTGAATAAGCCCTGAAAGTAATAGTGTGTTTCGTTACCTGATATATTTTTGCAGATAGTTTGTGTTGCTCTAGCTGTTAGTTCCAATCTTAACGTTAACGTATGCAGGTGTCAAAGTTCATTGCACTCGTGTGTGGCAAAGTATAGGTTGTGTTTGTCCGTTAAAGTTACTCATACTCACTTTCTTAAACAAGAATGTTAATCATTCTCATGCCTTATTAGGGTGGCGACCGTTTTTTTTTCTTTGAACAGTGTAGATAGGTAAAATATTGTTTGTTACTGTTTAAATATTTACGTCATTCTGACTTTCACTTTCGATAAACCATCTCCGTTAGGTACAACACGGTCAACATAACAAAATTCCTCTCAGAGGGTAACACTGCTCTGTTGCTTTATACCATAATTGCTTTAACAAGATAGTTTTATTTCACGACCTTCCTCCTACTTTAGGGTCATGGTGTAGCAGTAGCGGACGGTAGTGTTATATTGTCACCAAACTGCACGAGTCTGGTGCTATGCCCAGTAGTTATATTTCAGAGGAAAGTGCAGATGAGTGTGAATGTAGCAGATGTCATTGTTCATTTGCTAGAATGTAGACGTTTAAGAGTACAGGGATAACTTCTATAGGTATCGGCGTTCCACATACAGAAAAATGGCCGATATTAGGTATTCCTTTACCGTTGCCATATAAAACGGATTCAGAACCTTCGGGATGGAGATGTAGGCAGACTATTGGAATATCGTTGTTAACTGCAAATCACCGAGTAATCCCGTTAGTACTGTTTACTGATAAAGCCATTTACAGTGGCAACAGTTTCGAAACACTCGCAGCTCTCATCGCTAATCCAACGAAGACCCTCATCCCCTTCGGGACACACATTTTCAAGCGTGCTTCCCTGTAAACGTGTAGTGTGGACCTGTTGTGTCATCACAACATCTTACAGGCCACATTATTTAGTCTTTTTTAAAAATGAACTTCCAGCATTTTTGAAACAGTGTCCTTTGGCTATAAGAAATGTTGTGAACTTCCAGTATGACTCTACACTTGCTAGTCTCCTCATTCCCTTGAAGGTGGATTGGCAGCAAGGACACACATGCCCGGGGCAGGGGGGCCGGGAGTTGGAGGGGGGGGGGGGGGGGACGAAAAAGATGAAGTGTAATCTGATCGTTTTCTTACAAGAAAATTATTTAAAAGTAGGTCTTGGGCAGGTTCTTAACAAGTGCAGAAGTGGAACATTTTTCCACTTGCAAGTCGCCATTCGTCTACCAAAATGTTAAAAATACTTGAAAATGAATTCCCAATCCCCAGGACTCACCCCTCCTTCCCTAGAAAGTATCGTATGTGTGACTTTCATTTGTCGAATTGGTCTCGTTCCTTGGCCACCATGATCCACGGACCTTACCCTTCAGATTTTTACCTGTGAGGATGATTAAAAAACAATGTCTACAGACAAGAAGTAAAGAAAAGTCACGATTTCATCATTTGGTCTAGGAACAGCGCTGCCTCACAAAAATATCTCCAAGGCAACGAGAGCTACAGGTCGTGTTGGTGGCCAAGTGAATTCGAATGTGCATTGAAGACTGGGGTGTTTTATTCGAATATCAACAGCGAAATTAACACTTAGCCTTGCTCATCTTGTGTATTTGTTTGGGCTACATTATAACAGCTTTGTCTCTGTAACTACAATAACTGTACAAATGTTATATGGAATATTTTACTCGAATTACTCAATACTATAGTCTCGTAAAATATATACTACTCCTTCCGACAAGCCGGCAGAGGTGGCCGAACGGTTCTAGGCGCTACAGTCTGGAACCGCGTGACCGCTACGGTCGTAGGTTCGAATCCTGCCTCGGGCTTGGATGTGTGTGATGTCCTTAGGTAAGTTAAGTTTAAGTAGTTCTAAGTTTTAGGGGACTGATGGCCTCAGAAGTTAAGTCCCATAGTGCTCAGAGGCATTTGAACCATTTTTGAACCTTCCGATAAATTCCATTAATTTCTTAGTTTATTTTTATGGATATATATATATATATGTGTGTGTGTGTGTGTGTGTGTGTGTTTGTGTGTTTGTGTGTGTGTGTGTGTGTGTGTGTGTGTGTGTGTGTGTGTGTGTGTGATGTACTAGATTCCATTCCGGTCTGCTCTAATCGACAAAAAATTTCTGGAAACCAACAAAAGCCTTTAGTCCTACCTCAGCCCTATTGCGAACGCTTTAAATAGTTTTGCGCAGTAAATGATCAATGCCATTGCCTGTGTCCATGGTGTTCGCTAATCATTCTAAGAACTGAAGTAGCCATCTGTTAGTTTATGGAAGTAATTACAGATCTATTGCTTTTGTATTTCAACAAGTTAAAAATTTACCTATACCTTCATTTTCACACGATCACAGCGTGTCAAATTGGTCTGATTGAAACACAGTCCCTGGCGCTAGTGAAATTTGTTTGCTTTTGTTGGAGTATTTGCTGCTTTAATTATTTCTGCGGCATGTTGAAAAGTTGTGCCGAGCTGCGACTGGAACTTGGACGCCCGCATTTTTCGGTGAGCGCTTTTCCGTTTCAACACCCTGAGCACGTCTCCCAGAAGGCTTCAAGTTGCGGTGTCTTCTTTCCATTCCACTGAAGCTTCAGAGAGTTTGCCTTTCGACGCTGTGGGACGTACGTGAGAGGATAACAGTCTTAGGTTTGTAACTGATATGAAATTCCTTTACAACTTGGGTTGAAGTTTGTATTCTGAGAACTAGAGCGGCTTTTTCTTTCTTCTTTTTTTAAAATAATGCCTGTTGGCTACTCGTATATGCAGTCAGCACATTTTCCACACAGTCATAAAATTTGGAACCTACTTATTATCGAATCTGTTTCAGTTAATTGTGCTTCGGATGCTCATGATACATGATTACACTTTTCGTGTTAATGTAGTCTTCCATTGCCTCTTCGCATAACAGTTTTACATTTGAGGATAAGAAGCAAACCAGTTGCGTCCTCCACTAATTGGGTTTCAGTGACAAACGACAACTCACTAGCGTCCACGAAGATCAAACTAAAGGAGTTGACCACTGGACAGAAACTCTGGTTGGGACCTTCGGCAGGAAATGTCCAATAGAGCGTATTACACGTCAGTTGTCTTAGAATCTGTTAGCAGCATTTTCTTATTATTTGGTCTGGTACAATCCTGTAGTGAATAATTCTGAGAATGGATGAAATACAATGTAAACCACTGCGCGAAGACACATTGATACATAAACATCATACGAGATTTTTATACTAATAAAAACACACGTTACCACAGAATTATTATTGTCGTCCCATTAGGGAGTCGGAGGTAGAACATCTTTGCGCAGTATTGCAGTTAGCCGCACCGGCAACTCCGATGCGGAAGTGGACAAGTAGAGGCAATCATGATGAAAGGATTCCGTAACCAACGAAAGGGTAACGTTGTACAACTCCTAACTTGACATGTCATATGTTTGACCGCAGTAGGAAAACTACAAAATCAGCTAAGGAAATGCAAAGCATAAATCTAGATAATATAGGGCAAAATCAACAACAGCAGAATTTGGTTTAATGGCAGTAGAATTTGTTGTGAATAGGAAGCCATTCCAGAGCGTGATTTACGTTCTTCTGTTCAGCGATAGGATTAGTCTCATCAGCGTCGTCCAGAAATCAACGCCAGTAACAATACTTCAGGTATACCTTCCGAAATGTGTAGCAGAAGATGAAAAGGTGGTGTGAGTGTATAAGAATGCTGAAGGGGTAGCTCAGTTTGTAAATGGAGATATCTAATAATTACGCGGAATAGGAACGCTATGGCAGCGGAAGGAATGACAACAGTGTTACAGGAGAATAGGGACTCCGTAGTGCGACAGAGAGGCGATATAAACTAATAACGTTCAGGAGTAAATTTAAGCTGGCAACACCGAGTATACTGTTCAAAAATCAAAAGAGGGGAGGTATACTTGAAAAAGTTCCGGTAACATGGGAAAAAACGAGCTGAACTGCATCATGTTGATGCCGAGATTGTTGAAAACGGATGCTGTCTTGTGTAGCGTACGGTTTGGATGGAGTGGGTTTCGGGCTGGTGGTTGTGCTGGCGTGCCCTCAATTTTACAAAGAATTTAAAACATAAACTGTCCTTCTTGACAACAGAGAAATGATAGCCAAACAGAACTTAATTTAAAGCGAAGGCTGGACTTAACAAGAGAACCGACGCATAAAGTACCTTTTCTTTAACACACTGGAGATTTTCAACTATGGCACAGCAGACAGAATCGGGCCAATAGTAATTTCTAACGATAGTTAACAATAAGTGCTCCCTGGTTACATGTAGGAAAATGAAAATAATTGTAACTTTCGCAATTAACCGCAGGGCAACCAACTGCTAGACAAGCCCCTGAATTATTTACATTTACACTCAGCTAAATATAGATCGACGACCACTCCCATCATTAACTAGTCTCTAAGGCAAAGCTACTGTCAACTACGGGACTATCTATGCAAAATTCTTAATACGGATTCCTGTGTAATGTGAGGCACAAAATGGATTACTGTCACGGGGTGAAACAACAAGATAACTGTCGGTTAAGTAACACCAAATAAATCAGTCATGCTCACTGCGGTATTGTAAAAAGATCACCTTCTGTACGAAGGTACATACAAAATCAGTTACGCACTCAGCATACAAATAAAATCAAAGTGGCTTTCGCTCTTAGGGAATCATTCGGAGACGAGTGAGCCACCAAACAACAACCTTAACGTGCAACTCTGGTACCCTCGTATCTTACATCTGTAATATTACTGATCCGATACGCTCCATGCACGCTCCGTACTCTTCACTGGACACTGTGATGCATCACTCGACCGACCAAACTACTGCTGTCGGCCACTAAAGCACCCAGTTACTGCTCGTCATGTAAAAGCACCCAGATACTGCTCGTCATGTAATTTGGAAGCCCCTATCTGCATCTCCAGTAGAATCGCCATCATCTACCCTGGGATAAGGCACCAACCCCCACTGGGTTGTTTGTACCCACACAGTGGGCATGCCCTATGCTGATTATTAGTGAGATCCCGTAGACCATTCCTTCTACCAGACTGGAAAAGATTCCCTACTCCTGACTCTCCACCAACCGACTGCGTTCATCTGCTCCACGAACAACCACTGGACTGCAGGTACACCCCTGGTTGCTACACACGTGACATCAGGAAGTCACTGCTGTCTGCAAGACAGATCGGGGCGCGTGTCCTTTGACGCCACTCAAACGAAGTCCATCATGCCCCACCATCCCCCTATAAGGCCGGCTAGTCCAAGACTCCGGATTGAGTGCTGATCAGACCAAGACTCTCCGCTACTTAGAGTTGTGCACTACCAAAACTACGGTTCAGTTGTTTTGGAACAATACATAAATAACTTACTAAATGACAGGATTACCGATAATATTGGTGGCATTGGTAAGGATAGATAAATAAATGAATGTGTGAGAGATGAAGAGGGAATCGATGGATTCTCTTTGTTTCTTGTTTGTTTGTTTTTTGTTTGTTTTGCGCATAATTAGGACTGCATATCTTTCAGTGTTATTCCATTGTGTATCTTATATCCTTACGAAATATGAACTGTATTTTATTAGTAAAAAAAATTTGCTGCTCGAGAAACTTAATCATTTGTATGTAATCAAAGCAATTACTTTTGAAAGAAATACCTTTTAAATGAACTAACAACAAATTATATAATTATAGTTTTTATTTTGTACTCAGTAGAACATATTTCATCATGATGAAAGGTAGGAGTTTCCTGTTGTCATTGAAATGTGGGGAAGTTGTTTATGAATAACAGACACATGTTTTATATAAGCTCCGCGAACTATTTAAGCGATTTTTGGTATGTTCCCGTTTTGCATCTTTCTAAGTTCACCTTTTCTCGAGGAAATTGCGTTTTCTAGCGATAATGACAAATTTGTATGTTTTTTTTTATTTTTACTACAACACCCCTTAGTTTCACGCCACATTCCTCAAAAAAATCTTCTATAATTTGCCAAAAAATTCCTGCTAGTAGAATGTATGTAGTTTATTTAAAACGTCTAGTAGCATGTTTGTCATCTCGTGACAGTGTCTTTGGACTCATAGGCGCTGGACAGTGCACCCGTATTAGACGCGATTTGTGCAGAGTAGACTGGATGAATTCATTAAACAGGATCATAACACTACTGGGTGCTTGCTGCCCCCTGCCCTATAATTGGTGCATTTACGTAAGCTATCGGTTCGTGTTATTTAGCGCTGCGTTCATTGATATCGCGGGCGTGAGTCACAAACACATAGGCAGCCACAAATAGGCAACTGCGGCCTGCGTGGTTATTACAGTACGCCGATCGTCGGCAGTCGTTAACTCTGTGTGTTACACGTTGGGATGGAACTATGCGATACTCATTTAATTTACGGCGAGGCAAAAAGTTTAGCGAGGGCAGCTGTACGAATTTCTCGAGAAAGATTCCCACTATGAACACTTCCTGCACGATCGACGTTTGTTGCTGTTCACCAAAGGTCTGTATCACCATATAATTCTCTACTTTTGCTCCATTATTTTGCGATTAATTCTTAACGATGTACAGGAGTTATCTTTACCTTTTTACATTTAGTTCTGTAAGTGAAACACATTGTCTGTTCTGATATGCTTTCGTTTTATTAAGTTAAGTATTTAATGAATAAATCATGACAGAACACAACATACGAGTACATATTTAATTTACATAGATAGACACAGGATCTTTACTGCTCCAAGCAGAAGGCAGAAGCCTACAACGAGCAGAACATACACTGGAAGATGAGGAACTAATTTCAGACTACATCCTCGAAGACCTTACTCAGAGTAGTAGAAGCATCGCCCGATAAATGGATGAATCGCGCACTGTCATTCATCGCACTTACAAATGGCAAATGGGAACGCCTCCGGCCTTACCACATTCCATGCGTACAAATGTTCAAAGAGCAAAATTTCTCTCCGCGACGAGAATTCACAGAGTGGAGTTTGTGACAAAGTGCGCATCATGATTTTGTAAAAAATGGGTCACAGATGAAACGTATTTCACTCGCAAGGAATTCCAGTGTACACAATCCGCGCCAAGTAGTAGCAACGTATTTTCAGTGCAAGACTACATTAGTGGGTTTACGTTTTACTTGAATGGCTGACTGGTAACAATTACCCAATCTCTCTAGAGGAAACATTGCTGCCAACTTCATTACAACGTATTCCCTTAGCCATAAGTCTTAACATGTGGTTCCTCCACGATTGTGTTCCACCCCACATTGGTCACAGAGTACAAAGATTTTTTAACAGACGTCCAGGTCGATGGCCACCATGCAGTCCTAATTTAAATGCACTGGACTTTTACTTTTAAGAGCGTATAAAGGAACTTATTTATGTTCAGCAAGTAAATAATTTGGATGAACTTACGCAGAGGATTTTCAATGCTGGTAGTGCCATAAAGAAAAATGTGTATGTATGTGAATGAGTGCGTCAAAACTAAGGTCGTTGTAATGAAACTTGTGTAGAATCGAATGGTGGCCAATTTGAACACTTATTGTACTATAGCTGTAAGAGAAAACATAGTACAGTGGGTTTATTTTGTTGCGGCAACTAAATACCTAGGAATTACAATTAAGAAAATCTTATACTGGATTGAAAGCATAGAAAATGTTGTGGGTAAGGTGAACCAAAGACTGCGTTTTATTGTCAGAACACTTAGAAGATGCATCAGCTGAGACTGTCTACACTAAGTTCGTCCGTCCTGTTTTGGAGTACTGCTGCGTGGTGTGGGATCCTTAGCAGATAGGATTGACGGAGTTTATCGAGAAAGTTCAAAGAAGAGCAGCATGTTTTATACTGTCGAGAAATAAGAAAGAGTTGGTCGTTGACAAGATACAGTATATGGGGTGGACACATTAAAGCAAAGGCGTCTTTCGTTGTGGCAGAATCGTCTGACGAAAATTCGATCACCAACTTGCTCCTCCGACTGACTTTGTTGACGCCGACCTACATAGGGAGGGTAAGATACGCGTCTACTATCAATCCCACAGATATTTCTTTTTTAAGAACACAAAAATAAGGGATATGATACATTTCACAAACTTTCTGGTCAAGCAGACCGAGATGTACCGTCTGTAAAATTATGGTAGTTTACACCATTTACATCCTGTGTATCCTCACTCAGTTTCTACACGATTCACCGCTTCCATTTTCTATTTGAGTCTCGTAAGACACTGATCGCATAACCAACAAAGGGATGGAAATGAGGTAACACCCGATAGGTACGCAACACATCTAATGTAGGAGTAACACGGTTATTAACTTATCTGACCAAAGCTACTAGGTAAACTTCCATAGTCTATGTTTACTTATGGAAGTCTACTGCAACGTACGGTAGTTTTACAACTCTACCGCTCCTTCACGCCCCGACGCTTCCAGAGCGGCACCACCAATGCGACGACCACCGCATCGCTAGGGCGATGGCAGCGCACCGGCTGGCGGTTCGGTAAACAAGACATGCCGTAGACTACAAATTTACGACACAGTTGTAAGACACGAATTTTAAGGAATTCGTCGGTAATAATCTGTGTGGAAATAAGTAGGATACTGAAGTACTGACAAATGACAATGTGCTCCTAAAATCCTGACGCTCTAGATATTGCAATAATAATTACCTCAGTAATGCAGTTCAAAGGGAACGGACAGCTCTAAAAACTGCAGGCTTGTATGAAAAAAATGGTTTTAAAGAAGATAACTGCAAAAATCAATGGGTAACTGAAGAAATACTACAGCTGATCGACGTAAGATGGTTGAACGGAAATTTAAATGGAGAGACAGGAATGTAGCAATGTAACTCAGATACATCTCTACATCTCCATATACGTGATTACTCTGCTATTCACAATAAAGTGTCTGGCAGAGAGGTCTATGAACCACCGTCAAGCTGTCTCTCTACCATTCCATTCTCGAACCGCATGCGAGAAAAATTAGCACTTAAATTTGCGAGCCCTGATTTCTCTTATTTTATAGTGCTGATCATTTCTCCCTATGTAGGTGGGTGCCAACAGAATGTTTTCGCAACCGGAGGAGAAAACTGCTGATTGAAATTTCATGAGAAGATCCCGTCGCAACGAAAAACGCCTTTGTTTTAATGATAGCCACTCTAATTCACGTATCAAGTCTGTGACACTATCTCCCCTATTTCGCGATAATATAAAACGAGCTGCCCTTCTTTGTACTTTTTCGATGCCATCCGTCAGTCCCACCTGATGCGGATCCCACACCGCACAGCAGTACTCCAGAATAGGGCGGACAAGCGTGTTGTAAGCAATCTCTTTAGTAGACGCGTTGCACCTTCTAAGTGTTCTGCCAATGAATCGCAGTCTTTGGTTTTCTCTACCCACAATATTATATATGTGATTTTTTTAATTTAGGTTATTTGCAATTGTATTCCCTAAGTATTTAGTTGAATTTACAGCCTTCAGATTTGTGACTTATCGCGTAATCGGAATTTAACTGATTTCTTTTAGTACTCATGTGAATAACTTCACACTTTTCCTTATTCGGGGTCAATTTCCACTTTTTCGCACCATACAGATATCTTATCTAAATCATTTTGCAAGTCGGTTTCATCATCTGATGACTTTACAAAACGATAAATGACAGCATCATCTGCAAAAAATCTAAGACGGATGCTTTGATTGTCTCTTATGTCGTTAATAGAGATCAGGAACAATAGAGGGCCTATAACACTTCCTTTGGGAACGCCGGATATTACTTCCGTTTTACTCGATGACTTTCCGTCTATTACTACGAACTGTGACCTTTCTGACAGGAAATCATGAATCCAGTCGCACGACTGAGACGAAATTCCATAAGCACGCAGTTTGTTAGAAGACACTTGTGTGGAACGGTGTCGAAAGCCTTCTGGAAATCTAAAAATATGGAATCAATTTGACATCTCCAGTCGGTAAAACTTATTACTTCATGAGTATAAAGAGCTAGTTGTGTTTCGCAAGAAAGAAATTCTCTTAATCCGTGCTGACTATGTGTCAATAAATCGTTTTCTTTGAGGTCGTTCATAAAGTTCGAATACAATATATGTAAAGCCCTACTGCAAATCGACGTTAGTGATATAGGCCTGTAATTCAGCGGACTACTCCTACTTCCCATTTTGGGTATTGGTGTGACTTGAGCAATTATCCAGTCCTTAGGTACGGATCTTTCTGTGAGCGAGTGGTTGTATATAATTGCTAAATATGGAGCTATTTTATCAACATACTCTGAGAGGAACCTGACTGGTATATAATCTGGACCGACGGACATGCCTTTATTAAGTGATTTAAGCTGCTTCGGTATTCCGAGGATATCTACTATGTTTCTCATCTTGGCAGTTGTTCTTGAAGAGAATTCAGGAATATTTATTTCGTCTTCTTTGGTGAAGGAGTTTCGGAAAACCGTGTTTAACTGTGCTTTAGTGGCACTGTCATCAGTGACTTCGCCGTTGCTTTCGCGCAGATGAGGGTATTGATTGCGTCTTGCCACTGGTGTGCTTTATGTATGACCAGAATTTCTTTGGGTTTTCTGCCAGACTTCGAGACAGAGACTTAGAAATGAAACATATAGAAAGCACAGGGAAGCCAAGGTATAATGCCTGTTACAACATTGTGAAGAAACCGAAAAGGAGCTGGTCGTTGGAAGAAATAGTCGAGTATACAGAAAACAACCATAATAAATTTATAACTATATGTGTCAACATTATGAGTACAATGGGAATCGCAACTCGATGGGCTGTTTGACACTATTAGGCAGAATTCAAGAGCGTGTGGATAAACAGTTTGCCGTGGGCAATATACGACCTAACGTTTCCGTAGGGCTCGCTGAATCAGTAAGAGCTGGTAGTCCACCTTTGCTTTTAAACCCAAATCCCAGTGCTAAATAATCCTGATGGTCTTTTGCTGGTATTGACAATAGCGATGTAAAAAAGAAGTAGCCAATCAACTAATAATTAAAATCGAAGGTAGATATGTGAGAACAATGTTCTCTAGACGAGTTGCATAGGCTTCTGACAGGAAGTTTGTTTATAATAAACCCAGAAATGTATGTGAATGGTGACCACACATTAACTGAACAGTTATTTAAAGCAACAAAGTTCAATGTAGTTACGTAGTGGAACAGAGCAATAAATACATAAAGCGGTGCATTATTTCACAAAGGACTACTAGCAGAATCAGAAAAGTTCGTCACAGAAGTCAGCCAAACCACCAAAGTTCACAGCTGCTTCCAAACATTTAAATAGAGACAAATTCCACGAAAACACAAATAACCATTCACAGAAAAACGACTCGAAATATCCAAGTCCCAACCGTATTCAAGGTCCCAGAAAATTTTTCGGTGTTCAGCTCGAAGTCAAAAAGATATATTTTGCCGTCAACTCAGTCCGAAGCCCCTAAATCGCTCTGGTCGCCTAACCAGACACAACACTTTACTAAGGTGAAGCCAACTCGACAAAAGGCGCCTCATTGGGATCTGCGTGCCTGTTTAAATCATCGATCACGTGATTGCTACGTTGTTCAGTACATTATCTTGCAACACGACCACCATACGAGAAAGGAACACTTAGACTTTACATATAAAGCGTGTTCAGAAGCATCTGAAATGCCTGTAAGGTGCTGCAGCTGAGGTTGTGCTAAGAAATAATATTTGGGAAACAAATTACATACTTTGCGACGTTTCCGAGTTATTTATCATTGAAGTTAGCAAAACAAGACATCGCGAGGGCAAATTCAACCAGCCTGGCAGAAGCAGTGTCGACAAACTTGTTCTTCGTTACGTTTCCTCTAAGCGCAAATGTTAAAATGTGTGTGAATATCTGAGGGACCAAATTGCTGAGGTCATGGGTCACGAGACTTACACCCTACTTAAACTAACTTATGCTAAGAACAACACACACGCCCATGCTCGAGGGAGGGCTCGATCCTCCGGCTGGAGGAGCCACGTAATCCGAGACAGGGCTCCTCAAACACCGCGGTCACTCCGCGCGTGCCCCTAAAACCACAAACGTGGGCTTTGCCCACAGTTTTTTTTTAAATTCCTCACTTACGAAAAGTGCACAGTTTGACTAGTGATGGACATTTGTACAAGTGCTAACTCGTGGATCAGCAAATGACTGAGCATTACCGCGTTTTAGCGTTTGCAAGTACTTGACTATTCGCTGGCAACGACATGATTGCCTAACATCAGTGCTAACCAACTCGGATGTATCGACTATTTACTTTAACATATATTACTCATCTCAACATCACCTGCAATACCCCTGAAAGTTTTCACACTGTTTCTTACGACCGTGTATGCAATTTTCAACACAGGACAGATACACTAGGTCAGTTTTTGATCACGTAAGAAAACATTTAAATCCAAGTATTGTAATAATAACTAAATTTGATTTATTTGTCACATGTGGCACTGCAGTGATAACGCTTACCTTCTGGAATGTTAGTATTTAGCCAGCAAGTACTGATCAGATGTAAAAGTCTCAACATGAGAATTAATCCAAGCTTAATTAACTGTTTATTATTCCCATCAGTTTTAACTACACCTTCTATTTCTTGGAAGATAACTAAATCTGTGTTAATATAGTCAACTATATTTTCGTAATGACAGCTTGCCGTTGGTACAGTAAATGTATCCACAGTTGCGTATTTCCCGCTAATCGCGAGTTGCCTTACCATTTGGCTATCCGTGCACTACTCACGGTCAGAACCAAACTTCCATATGTCGTCAGCCATACGTACTAGTATAAACCCTATTTATATTCCTGTACAGGGGAAACATTTTACTTGAAGTCGCTTGAACCGTGTCGCCGGAGTAATACAATATTGTTCTTCTAAATTACAATGCAAAGATCCTTCGGACATGCATGCATATCGTACTGGAGATTGGAGCTAGGCCACAGATTCATGTAATGTTCTGTCTACTGTTCCTGACTTATCCCAAATTTTTTGTGCTACATCTTTCTCAGATCAGTAAGGGTCGTTGGGCAGTGCTCCTTGCGGATGAGAATGACGAAGGATGAAGCATGGTGATGTGGACCTGCTAGGAGACATGGGCGCTAATGAGACAGTATTAGAGAATTATGCATGTATTATCATTAGCTTACAGCAGAATTTCTTCTCAGTGGCAGTAACGAGGAGGAATCCAAACGCAGCACACACAGTGGAGCCGGCCGGAGTGGCAGAGCGGTTGTAGGCGCTACAGTCTGGAACCGCGCGACCGCTACGGTCGCAGGTTCGAATCCTGCCTCCGGCATGGATGTGTGTGATGTCCTTCGGTTAGTTAGGTTTCAGTAGTTCTAAGTTCTAGGGGACTGGTGACCTCAACAGTTAAGTCCCATGGTGCTCAGAGCCATTTGACCCATTTTGAACACAAAGTGGAGCGCGCTGACGCGCGCACTCATCGGTAGCTCGTGTCTCTCGGTGACGTCACGGTAGCTTACGCAGGAGAATGTCGCCGAACAAGGTCCCACCTAGCTGACTGCAGGCGTTGCTCGTGCGACATCGATGCCAACAGCTCGATGAGACTTTTGACTACATCATACTCGAGGCACTCTTAAGAGGTGCCTCAGTCAGCTTCCAGCAGCTCTGAACGGAACAAGGATGGTGATACAGGCTTACAACAAGGACTCACCACCAATGTAAGGTCATGAACGCCAGCGTCAGCTCACAGATTCAAGCTGGGGGTAGCAACAGCATGCGTAGCTCCCGAATACAGCGAAAGTTTGATAATGCTTCAAGCAACATCACTTCGATCCCAATTAGCCAGTGATAGTCGTCTGCTAGTCTTCACATCAGCGGATGAACGCGTGGCATTTCACAGCGACTATGGCCAGGAAATCATACTGGCTGCAGTCGAGAAGTCACCTGGCGAATAGGGACAGCACTTCTCAGGTCCTGCATCAAATGCCGGCTCACAGCAATTGGAAGACAGAGGAGCTTGGACACCTGAGTATTTATAATTATCTGTTGGAGGCAAAGACGTTACATGTTCCCGAGAATGGCCAAGTGAGGCCTCACCCTTTTAGGTTCGTCAGTGGTCTGCCCTCTGTCTTAGTGTCCCAGCTGTGGCTTTCAGCTCTTCAGTTAGGTACTTTTCTGCGAAATTAGCAAACTGATATGTGGTCTTAGCACACATTATCTGCGGAAGCGTCTTTGATTAGTCATCAAAACGTCCTCGTTCCTGAATTCAAACAGCACCACTGCTTAAATGTTGAACAACAATTATCCAGCATTCGCGGTCGACGACTTCCGGCATAAGAACTCAGTCTCATCATGCTAACAGCTTTGTCAAAGAGGGCGGAAGGGTCGACAGGGGTTTCAGGGCACTCTCTTACCTTTCGGGTGGGAAACTGGGCCCTAAAGGCGAAACAGTCAGCAATGATCAACAGCTTGAGGCAATGTAAAACACTGCATTAAGGACACATAATGTGTATCCACAGGACATGTGGCCTCTAATTGAAAACGTATCATGATGATCTATTCATTGACAAAACATTTCGGATTAGTCACCGATCCGGATCCCGGGAGAGTACTGCCAAGAGGAAGGTGACCATGAGAAACACATTGAATAACCAACGAAAGGACGACACTGTACGAGTCTTGGTGTGGACCATCAGAACTTTAAAAGTAGTAGGGAAGCTAGAAAATCTGAAAAGGAAAATGCAAATGCTCAGTGCAGATATAGTGGGGGTCAGTGAAGTGAAACGGAAAGAAGAAACGCATATCTGGACAGAATTGTATTGATTAATATCAACAGCAGCACATAACGGTGTAATGGCAGCAGGATTCGTTATGAATAGGAAGGTAGTGATGGTCCTGTGTGACTGTGAACGCTTCAGGGATAGGGTTGTCCTCATCAGGATCTACGGCTAACCAACACCAACAACAGCAGTTTAGGTATAAATGCCGGCGTAGCGAGCCGAAGATGAAGAGATAGAGAAAGTGTATGATGATTTTGAAAGGGTGATACAGTACGTAATGGACGCGAAAATCTGATAGTCATGGGAGACTGGAATGCAGATTTAGGAAGATTGGAAGAAATAGTTATGGGATAATATGGGTGCGGTAGTAGGAATGAGAGAGGAGAAAGACTAATTGAGTTCCAAACCAGCTTCAACGAGTAATAGCGAATCACAAGAGGGTGAGGTAAATATGGAAAAGGACGGGGCGTACGGTAAGATTTCAATTAGATTACATCAGGGCCACACAGAGATCCGAAATCAGACATACCCAGAAGCAGGTATAGAATCATGTAACAATTCGCTAATGAAGAAGAGTAGCCTGAATTTTAAAAGATTAATTAGGAAGAGTCAATACGAAAAGAAGTGGGATACGGAAGTACGAAGGAAAGAAGAGATACACCTGAGTTCTCTGAGGTTATAGAACTGCAATAAGGATATCTGTATGTGCTGTCACTGTTCGTTACACATTTTTGACTTGGTTTTCACATCTTCGGAAATATAATTCTTGACTATGTTACGAGGATTTGCAAGTGTCTCGGCTCGAAGCTATCCATCGAGTGAATAAAAAAAGTAAAATTTGAAACTTTCGATTGGTTTTTCGCTGTACGTATTAACAGAAGTTGCATACCCACAGCTACTCCAGTATGCTGGAAGGTCGTATAGTCTAACGAATACAGAATACGGATTGTCAGTAAATCGAAGAAAAACGGAAGTAATCAGAAGTAGCAAAATTAGAACAGCGAGAAACATAACATCAGGATTAATGGTCATGAAATAATGAAGTTATAGAATTCTGCTTCATAGGCTGCAAAACAACCAATGGCAGGCTGGAGTAAGCAGGACGTCAGTAGCAGACAGGTAATAGAAAAAACGGAATTCTTAGCCACGAGAAGTATTGTAATACGAAACATAGGCCTTAATATTAGGTAGAAATTTCTGAGGTGTTTGGAGCACAGGCTTGTATGGTAGTGAAATATGGACTGTGGAAAAACTGGAATAGAAGAGCTGAGCCGTGTGTGCTGTGGCTCGCATTGATGCTGTTTGTAAGTTTCCATCCTCAGTTAGAGGCCAGACCATATCGTTTAGTTGTCATGGTTGCAGTTGTTTGTCCTCTTCTCGTGTTGACTGCTGCCACTTGGTTTCGCAAGCACTGCCTGCCCGCTAGTGGCAGCAGCAGCGGTTATCGATATGTAGTAACTGTTGGCCTATCTTCGGGGTAACGTTGTAGTACTTGCGCGTCGTGTGATTGTGCAGTTCCGTTGGGGAGGGTGGGGGGGGAGGGGCTCAGGAGGAGCCAGGTTAGTGCAGTGCGTGAACACGTCAGGACCGCTGGCGGCGCGCATGGACTGCCACATCGAAGGCCTGTGTTCACGAGGGTGTACGACTTCGTCGTAAACCGGATCCTGCAAGCTTTAAGTTGAGTGCTTTTGGATTCAAGTAGAAAAACCTCCACCATTGTGCCATCTCGCGATTCTCCAGTGACTTGGGTTCGTGTTGCTGCTCGTAGTGTTGCCGAGGCGAAGAGCAGCGAGTGGAGTGCTTGGGGAAGGCGGATCTGATTAGCTTTCCTGAACTTCTAATGACTAATACATTGCGTTCAGTTTCTTACCATTTGTTAAGTTCAACCAGCGGTATTTTTGCTGCCTCGTGGCCGCTAACGCCCCAGCTACCTGCCCTGGGGGTTAGTGTATGTAACGGCAGTGTTTGCTGATGATGCTGTGGTGTACGGGAAGGTGTCGTCGTTGAGTGACTGTAGGAGGATACAAGATGACTTGGACAGGATTTGTGATTGGTGTAAAGAATGGCAGCTTACTCTAAATATGGATAAATGTAAATTAATGCAGATGAATAGGAAAAAGAATCCCGTAATGTTTGAATACTCCATTAGTAGTGTAGCGCTTGACACAGTCACGCCGATTAAGTATTTGGGCGTAACATTGCAGAGCGATATGAAGTGGGACAAGCATGTAATGGCAGTTGTGGGGAAGGCGGATAGTCGCCTTCGGTTCATTGGTAGAATTTTGGGAAGATGTGGTTCATCTGTAAAGGAGACCGCTTATAAAACATTAATACGACCTATTCTTGAGTACTGCTCGAGCGTTTGGGATCCCTATCAGGTCGGATTGAGGGAGGACATAGAAGCAATTCAAAGGCGGGCTGGTAGATTTGTTACTGGTAGGTTTAATCATCACGCGAGTGTTACGAAAATGCTTCAGGAACTTGGGTGGGAGTCTCTTGAGGAAAGGAGGCGTTCTTTTCGTGAATCGCTACTGAGGAAATTTAGAGAACCAGCATTTGAGGCTGACTGCAGTACAGTTTTACTGCCGCCAACTTATATTTCGCGGAAAGACCACAAAGATAAGATAAGAGAGATTAGGGCTCATACAGAGGCATATAGGTAGTCACTTTTCCCTCGTTCTGTTTGGGAGTGGAACACGGATAGAAGATGCTAGTTTTGGTAAGAGGTACCCTCCGCGACGCAGCTTATGGTGGATTGTTGAGTATGTATGTAGATGCAGATGTAGATGTAGGACACAACTTAGATAATACAAAAGGCCTTACTCACGTCTGGATAGTGAAGTATATTGGAACATACTTATATTCACTTCATATTATGAAGAGCTTTCTGTCATTTCTATGTTCATACGCATTTTTCCTCAACAAATTTAACACTTCCCGATCATTCATCAGGTGGTTAGGATAAATTTCCTTAACATCCTTGTAACATTTTTGTAGAAGAGAAGAGAACTTTTTTATTGCACGTATTTTGTCTGAATCAGGTACAATTGCCGAAAAAGATATCAGAAGTCCTATGAATTTTATTTATTCCTTGACGAATTTATTGCTTGACGAATCCGAAATAGCAGTGACACCTGATTCTGAAAATTTCATAAGTACTGTTTTCAACAAAAATTATGATCTTCCCATGTAGCAGTAGCAATCAATAAATCGTCTACATATACTGTGACTCTGTCTAACAAATCGGGGGCTGAAACGGCGTCAACGTCTGCAGTCAGTAATTGGAACTAATATAAACGTCGGTTTCCGCGGCCATTGTCACAGTCAATAAAAGTTTTCTGCATTTTTGACCGCATTGTCAATATGTAAAATTACCGACGTTTCGGTCAATGTTGCAAGTGACCTGCTTCAGGGCGTTTTTTGTAAACTAAAGCACGTTGAAGGAGGTCACTTGCCAAAGCGATCGAAACGTCGGTAATTTTACATATTGAAACAGCGGTCACAAACCCTAAAAAATTTTATTGAACCAGAACTAATGTTTAATCCAAAAAGTAGTACTTTCAGCTGGTACGAACGCCCAGAAAAAATGAACGTCATATACTTTGTGACTCCTTCGACAGTGCAGCATGCTAAAGCGGCAAACTTAAATCGATCGTGGGTAAGTATTTTGCGCCATGGAACCTCTGAAGTTGTTCTTCTGGCACCTTTGGTCTTATAGTAACAGGTATTATGATACTATTTACGTTGGGAGCGTCCAGAACCAAATGTACACCTCCTCCTGCTTTACTGACTGCTGTACGAAGACAATGAAGTTTCAATGATGTTCTGAGCTACCAATTTGCTTCTTTCCTCCCTGGCTGCCTCCTTCCTCGCTCGTGAAATGGAATAGATTTCTCAAGTAAAAGTCTCATGGGCAGCAACATTCATCTTATATACATAACCTTGATGAATCCTGGTCTACAGGAATTTACAAATGATCTTCAGTCGGACAGCTCTGTTTTCAGGTGTTCACTAAGGTAGTGATATTCTTGTGCTTTAGTGAAAACCTTTATTGTATCAGGTGAATCTAAGTTTACATCAGTTGACGCGAGTTCGCCATTATCATAGCCAAAAAGAGCACTGTTTGCCCATAGCACTTTGCTATTATTTTTAATTTCAGCTTCTGGGACAATGCCTCACTGCGTATCAAATTCAAAAGAACTTCTTTCCCCTCAATATTTAAATGGTATGCTCCTCTCCAGAGGTCGAAATTTCGCTCTCCCTTCATAGTAATTGCATACCGAGTGTACATGACGTCGACAAATACTTAACCATGAAAAAACGTGTATTAAATCGCTCCGCTTTCAAACAACATACCTCTATCTGTGCCTGCTTTCCAATCCTTTGTGTCCGTGCGCCAGTGGCTCCAGAGCCAACAGAATTTTTCTCTGGCCAAGTCGGAACATCTTTTATTTCAAATATCTTTCTGAAAAAAACCTTAATAAAGAACATTTAATTACGCTCTCTTGTCAATAACGATAGTGTTTGCTGCCGGCCGCGGTGGTCTAGCGGTTCTAGGCGCTCAGTCCGGAACCGCGCGACTGTTACGGTCGCAGGTTCGAATCCCGCCTCGGGCATGGATGTGTGTGATGTCCTTAGGTTAGTTAGGTTTAAGAAGTTCTAAATTCTAGGGGACTGATGACCACAGATGTTAAGTCCCATAGTGCTCAGAGCCATTTGAACCATTTGAACAGTGTTTGCTGCTGCCCGCACTTGTTCTTCATGACGTTCTACAGATGACATTGGATAGTTACATAATTCATGTCAAATGTTCATCCCTTAATTGTAATGAATTATGTTCGTCACAGCGTTATTCGTTTCACCCCCATTCTATTCCGTGGCCAATATTCGGGAGCAGGATAGGGCCTCCTGCAGTGTAATGCATGTCTCGTGGCTTGAGGTCGCTCTTACATTACCTCAGTCAAACTACTGGTTCATTGTGACTTTTTCGTTGTTGATTTTGCCAGACACGAGGTGGCTGAGAATATTTTGTCGGTGTTGGCCCCACAAAATTTGGGTACCACTGATTCCCGCTACTGCGTTCTTGCCCCAAGAATCCCCGATTATTAGTATGATCGTGTATTCTATTCTATTTCCTACCGCTAACTGGATAATGAATTAGAGGTTTTGGATTGGAGATGTTCTCCGACTTTTGAAGGTAAAGTCAAACGGAAGTTAAAGAAATGCTTTTATCTAGGAAATTTAATTGTAAATGTTGTATTTGCTTCTCTGTGGGAAACTTTACCTCTTCTTTCTTCTGTGATGGTCGTCCGGAATACAGCCGCCACAGAAGTTGCTAGCTGTTGACGGAGTCCCGAGTTCGAGTCTCGGCCCGGCACACAGTTTTAATCTGCCAGGAAGTTTCTTACTATTTGACTAATGTTTGTCAGCTAAGTGGGAACCTCGGTTTTATCATATCTTTATATGTTATATATTTTACCAAAAAGTTTCTTACACTACATTAAATTTACGTATAAATCAATTAATTTGCACATATAAGGAAAATATTACAAAATGCGTTCCACATTGTGTAGTGCTTTTTCACATCCAATTAATTAAATATTTATGTTTCTTTATTTACATGTGTGACAGCTGCGTGTCTTTCCTTTCGTTTGTAACAAAACTATGTATTTTCTCTGACCTTTGTTTTCCTACTGCCGTTGAGTCGTTGGCGTTAACCGGCTCCATTGTTTAAAGTCCTCGCGGTTATAGATTTCCGCACCACGCAAACAGTTTGTTGCGTCAACTCAGGGTAATTATTTACACCTACCTAACGATTCCGTAAGCTACAATGGTCTCCCCTGCATTGTGAGGCTGAAGGGCCCTGCTGGACCAGTCTGGGTGAAATCTTCGTCGACATTTTGGTGAGTGTTCACGTTTCCATTAGCACACAGGTGCCTGTGTTCCCCTTATTTAGCTCGACAATGCAGATTCGTTAAACGTTCTGCACTGCAGACGATGAGTCACTAGGTGGCAACTCCACACATTTGAGGTACGTTGCACAACTTACGTAGCGTTCTTTCACAAGAATTTGAAATTTCTAATGTGTCTGATGTCACGTTAGATTAGCTATCATAGGTTTACAAAATGTTCATGAACATATTTTCAATGATATGAAAGAAATAAAAGTCAAACAAGCACAGTTGCAAGAAAATCTTATCTACATTCTTTAGCTGCAAGAAATTTTTTTCCATTTTATTTGTTTCAATGAATGAACAATTTACTTCTCAAGATCAACAACCTGAAAACTGACGTTGTTATCAACACAATCAACAGTAATTTCGCTACTACACGAGGATAGTAAAAGCATAGGAATACCAATAAGCAACATCTGTTTAAGATACATATCCTGCATCTTATAGTACAACATTTGTTTTCATAAACAATTTTTGCTACTTGCTACGACAGGTGAAATACCGGTTGTAAATCAACGTCTGCTCACAGCATAGTATTACTTATATTTCTATCTACATCGCAAAACCCTGTGTTTAACTTTTATATTTTTCACTCAGCTAATCACTTTTGAAACCGTCCTTTTATGTTGCAAACCGATGTGTACGTATATGTTTTCATTATATTTTATATCCAGGTTCACTAGTAACTCTGTGTTGGAATATAGTGTTCAATTTCTTCTACAACGCGAGTTTTGTATGAGTCGTTGAACAACGTGAACATAAGTGCTAATTTACCCTGAGATGTGGCTTGCATGATCATGAATTTATTTCATTTGACGTAGCACTCAAAGGTTTACGTAATCGCCTAACATGCAGGCTAAGTTAATCTGAGATCCATTGTACTCGTTATTACTCTTCATCTGGCAGACCTACATTCTTGTTTAGCTGTTGCAAAGTACTGAATATAAATTTATCTATTTATCCTCATTTCCATAAATTCGCACACTATCACAATTATACATATGGATGGGGGAGGGGGCAGCTTTTATTTGTTACCTTCCACCTCCAATTCAGTTGTTTCACCAAGGAGGACGAGCAACTTTGCATCATTACCTACAAAATTCTTATTACTACCTAACTTCTTAATTAAGTGCAACTACCAGTTGGTCAGTCATCACGTTCAGTCACACATACGCACATATAAGGTACAACTCGGTACATTCATTAATTTTTTAGGAACCTTCTGTCTTCATACTTCCCAAAGTATATGTTTATCAATATTTCATACTCCGAAATGAACGCTAACATATCCTGAGGCATGTCGTTCACAGATATGCGAAGTTTTTGCCATTTTAATCACACGAAACTAATTTCATTTCTTTTGTAAACAGTACATTAACTTTTCGTTTTCACTTTACTTTGGAGTTAGTTTTCAATAGAATAGTTAAAGTATCGTATAATCATCATAGCTAAACCGCTTGCAGATTCGTATAGATAGGGCAGTTATTTCTTACTGTAAGTAGTTGCTGATAGTGTAATATAAATCTCACTTAATTTTAGTGCATCACTATACTGATTAGCCTATTCCTCTTTGTAGCTTACCCGTTATCATATGTTTTATTTATAAACTTAGTATAATCGTAGCCTTTCTGTAAATAGTTCCTTCCCAACTGTAGCTCTTTCCGTGCAAAAACTTCTTTTGTATATAGCTTCTCACTTTGATTTATCTTTTAGATCGTCCTACGTCTACAAACGGTTGTATGTGTGAAATTGGTATTGAAATTTAATGAAGTACCAAGATCGGCTTGTCATGAAATAAAATATTACATACTAGAATAATCTTTGTATAAAATACAAAGTGTGCAATAATAACACTCGTCACACGTATACACTAGCTAACAATACGGGTTATCAAGCATACTCTTTGTTCATATAACTAGTGGTATACGTAACATGCGTGTGCAACACAAACTTGTTACGAACTAGGATGTATAAACTCAATAAACTTCAAAACACTATGAACCATAAAAGTACAGTAGTGTATATTAGATTACACCTAGCGATAAATAACTAGTACTTTCAGTCTTGCACAAGTATGTATTACAGACTAACTAACTACACAATACAGTATTCTCAAACTTATTATTTTAGAGATCGGACAAACGCAGCCAAAATTCCATATGGTGAATTAAAAAAATAAATAAGTAAAAATAACTGTTAACAAAACCGGTGAGTACTCAGCTCTCACTGCTAGAGTTATCGTGCTTTATTTTGGTGAACATACGATGATCAGCCAGGACATTATGAACACCTACCTAATAGCCGTTATGTCCATCACTGACACCATAACAGTGGCGACGCGTCGTGGCGTGGAAGCAATGAGGCCTTGGTACGTCGCTGGAGGGAGTTCGCATCTCCTCTGCACAAACAAGTCACCCAATTCCCGTGAATTCCGTGGAGGGGGACGATGGGCTCTGACGCCACTTTCAATCACATCCCAGGTGTGTTCGATCGGATTGAGATCTGGCGAGTTGGGGGGCAGCAATTGGAGCTCACGACTGTTTTCCTCGAACTACTCCATCAAACTCCTGGCTTCGTGACATGGCGCTTAATCTCTTTGAAAAATGCCACTACCGTCAGGAAACATGATCCAGACGAAGGGTTGTACGTGGTTTGCAACCAGCGTACGATATTCCTAGGCCGTCGTGGTGGCTTGCAAGAGCTGCACTGGGCCCATGGACGCACACGTGAATGTTCCCCATAGTATAATGGAGCCGCCGCCACCTCGTCTCCGTCCCATAGTACGGGTGCTAAGAGCCTTTCCCCTGAAGACGGATTCGCGCCCTCCCATCGGCATGATGAAGAAAGTGTGGGGGTTCATCAGACCATGCAATGTTCTGCCACTGCGCCAACGTCCGATGCCAATGGTCACATGCTAATTTTAGTCGTAGTTGCCGATGTCAGGTGTTAACATTTGCACGTGCCTGGGTCGTCAGCTGCGAAGGCCCACCGTCAGGAGTATTCGGTGCACTGTGTGTTCACGCACTTGTACACTTGTACTCTGCTAGGAGCACATATAGCACTGGGCAACGTTCTCAGTTTTGAAACGAGTTAATCGACAGTAACTTCAGGCTCTTACCACCCAGTCAACACTGCCTGCACTAAGATACCATCTGCCCCTATTTACGTACAGTAACCAGCAACAGCGGCCGCACGAAAACACCAGCCAAGTCATTCAGCTTTTTTAAGTGTCGGCACCAACTATTACATAAATAACAGTAACTGATACGGACCAAGCAGACAACTCTGCAGCGGTACAGCGAGCGGCGTGCTGCTGGAAGAACAAGCTGAATAATCGGTAATTAAAGGCTGAAGTCTGGATCGTGAAAACTATTCCACCGATTTGCCCGATAAGAAGTACCTGCAGGCAGCCCAGGGGAGGCACGCGTGGGATTTCAGGTTGCCGCAACTTGTGAAGGTTTAAGGTCGGCACATCCTCTCTCGCCAAACTGAAGCCCATTGGGAGTGGACCGCGGCTGGAAACTCACAGTCGTGCACAAATTGCAAATTCAAAGCTTTACCTTATTGACAATATACGGTAGTAAGGTTACAGCTCCATACGTTAGTCTTTGGACCACAAGATATCATTTTCAAAAAGAGAGAACAAGTCATAACCTGAATACAAGGGGTGCATTAACTTTAGCCAGCTACTACATAGTGCAGAAATCACAACCCTAGATTGATCATTATTTATGTGCATCCTTTTTCACATAAGATTTAACCTGAAATATATCCAGACTTCAACTATCTCTACAAGTTGGTCCAAAAACACATGACAGAAACTTAGCGATCGTTGTGGAAAAAACACAACATGCAAGAAAATAAACTCTACTTTATTGAATACAGATATGAATGACATGAATGTACAAGATGCTCAAAATGTCTGTCGTCCCCAGCTACAGAGGTATATAGCCGGATCCGAAAATCTGTCATAACGCGCTGGAGTGTGAAAGACTCAACAAACTCAGTCTCACTTTTCATGGCCAATTTCAGGTTCTCCAGTGACTTATGGGGATTCCTATAGATTCTGTCCTTGTAATTCAATATGAAAAAGTAGCACGGGCTGAGGTGCGGACTGTACGGCAGCCACTCTATCCCGCGTCCCGGGAATATTTCTGCATCCAATACAATACCAAAACAAGCTCATCAATTGTCGTTTCAAGCCACTTCAGCAGTTCTGTGGGGACGAGCCCCATCCTGCATGAACCAGTAGCAGCGAGTCAGTTTGAGACAGCCCACTTCTGGGCCAAACCAGGAACCCTCCATACTTCACTCTGTGACCACACTGTCAGTGAATATCGGGTCAATGATACGCTTCAACGACAGGGCACACCACACCGTGACTCTTTGTGGATGAAGGGGGGAGAGGACACTGAGATGAGGATTTTCCGTGCCCCATTGGCACTAGTTTTGTTTGTTGACGTAACCATTCAGCTGAAAATGAGCCTCATCACGTAACCAGACTTTGCGTTCACTTATGGCACCATTTTCAACCATGTGGTTTGCGAAATCTCTCCGCAGCACAGCGTCCCCCTGAGTGAGTGACAGGCGTACTTGGAACTTGGAGGGACGCAACCCCACCCCTACCATGAGCCTATGTAATGATTTTATGGATATGCTTAATTGTTGGGGCGCATGCCGATGGAAGTGGTTGACAGATCCTCAAAGAATGGGCAGACATGCTCCCTCTTGTCAACGGTAACGACTGTGGATTTTCGTCCCGGCACGTTGCTTTTTGTATCTCATACACTCCCAGTAGGTAGAGCTGTGGCCATCCAAGTGCCAACAATGAAAATCTGTTTGAGAGGAGGACCGGATCATAGACCGTCCGACGGCTTCAAAATTACTGCAACTTTCGAGTGCTGTAATTTACCACAGCGATAATCACTCCACTATGCGTCCTTTTCTTTCCGAATTCTAGCAGACACTCCTGTAAAACGGCGAAATTACTATGGTTATTCTCATAAAATTTTCTTGTTCTAAATAATCGTTCTTCCATGGTCAGTGATTCCAGATTGCTTCCACTTTATTGCAGGTAATCAACCATTCACCTGAAATGTCAATATATATATATATAGTATTTCAATAAGGCTGAATAATATTTATAACAACACATGTGAAATGAGGAACTTAAAATACTTTCTATCATGTGTTTAGACCATCCTGTATTTTGGGGATTTGTCATCAATAAGGTGACCGGGATGCCGAATTTGGTTCAAAAATGGCTCTGAGCGCTATGGGACTTAACATCTGAGGTCATCAGCCCCCTAGAACTTAGAACTACGTAAACCTAACTAACCTAAGGACATCACACACATCCGTGCAAGAGGCAGGATTCGAACCTGCGACCGTCCAGACTGAAGTGCCTAGAACCACTCGGCCACAACGGCCGGAGCCGAATTTGGGCCAGTCCCACAAACCTGCGCAAAAAGTTTTTCCATAATTTTATCTGTTCTACGACTTGCGTCGCCAAAGTTTTTCACCGAGAGCTGAACACCTGATTACAGTGAGAGTAGCCATCTTCCCTAATTATGAAGTTTTCTCCATTTTCTCATGGGCTACCATCCACTTCCAATTAGCACAGATCTTTGGTGGATATTGGGGGTCTTTGGAGTGACGACACGTGTGCTGGACTGCTGTTGAAATTGCTCGTCAATATTTTATAAAGTTCTAGTCTTCAGTTACTTATTTTAAAGTTAATTTGTGTTAGTATTTGCTGTAAAAGTAACTTATTAGTGGATTATCATTCATCTCAGTATTTGTTTCTGTGTTATTGACTCGAGTGGTCTGTTATTCCTGAGTGTGCTTACGTCGTTCATCCAAGTGTGGCGATTCAATAATGTGTTTACATTTCGTGGCGTGCCGTTGCTGCTGTAGCGGTTAGAAAGCTACGTACCGTCAAATTTCTCTGTGCGCTGTGTTCGAATATCAATCGTTCAATCGTTCATCCAAATATTGGCCTTGTGTATACATTTTGTGGCGTGCAGTTGCAGCTGCAACGGTTCTTAAGTTCTGACTAAGTTCTTTGTGCACTGTCATTCAGTTATTAAATTTAATAGTGTTAAACGGTTTCTAGTGCTCTTTGTGGGGAAACAACGATTTAATAACTTTTCGGAAACGGTCGCTTGCTCTGTTTTTTATCTTTCTGAGCCCTGAAGTCGTTTAGTAAATTTCGTGCGAAAGTTTTCAACTGACGTTTCATACTGTTTCTAGTGAAATATTTCAGTAAAATTTTAATTCGCTTTTTTAATTTCGTTCAGTGTTCCAGTGGCCGCTTGAATTTATGGTTTTAGCTAGTAAATTTTTTGAAGTTTTGTGGGTTTGGTATTAATTGTTGTTTAGTATTATTAATCAAAGTTGTTGCTTTCTTAGTAGAGAGAGAATTTCGAGATCACTATTGTTAGTTCTGTAAATAGTCCCACTGGTGCCATTGGACTTAGGTAAGATAGACATTTAGTTCTTTCCAGAAACTGTAAAATTTTACCATGAGTGAGAAGTGTGGGTTTGTCGTTGCTTAGTGCGTAGAGGTTTACGCTGTGGGATTTCTTCGAAGTATGTTCATTGGGGGGAATGCAGTGGGGAAGCCAGTGGGCTTTCTAGGGAGACCCCGTCCTGGAAATGCAGAATCTGTGGTAGAAATAAGTTGATAGAGGAGCAGGAGCGTAAGATCTGTGGCCTTCAGGTGCTGTTACAATATGCAAAGGAGAAACTAGATAGGTTGAGGACGGTGTGAGGTGCTGCGGAATGGGAACGGACAGTTGGCAAGAAGGCAGCAAGGAGGAGGCGGTATTCACACAATTGTACTTTGCGTGTGTGCATAGGTTTCTACCAACTGTCAGAGTTGAGTGGAGAGGAGCCTCGTGTAGCTGTAGGTGAAGGAAACATGCAGCAGTCCTCAGCAGTTAGGAGGCCTAAGTAAGTTGCAAAGTCTAACAGAAAGAAGAAGGTTCTGCTGCTAGGTAGTTCGCATGGTAGAGGTGTGGGCCAGCAGTTGCAGAGTTGCAGGAAGTGTTGGGGAGTGAGTACCAGGTCACCAGCATCGTGAAGCCTAGTGCAGGGATCGCTCAGGTAACAGACAGCTTAGTGATACCTCCTCAACCAATATCGCTTTTTACAACAGCCCCGTGGAGAGCCTTTACGCTGAGACTGCTGAACCTCCGCTGTCCTATCGGCGAGCTGTCTTACTGTGTTGTTACGCTAATCATCTGTCTCCCATGCCTGCTCATCCGACCCTTTAACCTTTCTTTCGACGCCTCCTACGGTTTAGGGTATGCATGCCGCCCTTCCTCTCTACTGCCACTGGGAGTCCACTTCCGTCAACTGCTACGTTCTCCTTCCTTCCACTTTGCTAAGACTGTCTTGACAAATGGGGGTACAGCGTCACCTTGGCTTCGTCCCCGGACCTGCTTTCTCCAAGACCTTTGTCAGCTTCCCAAAGATAGTGCCCCCCCTCCCCCCTATAGTTTATCGTCGGGCATTTGCTGCTCTATGCGCACAAATAGAGGATACCACATTTATTTACACTAACGGCTCAAAGATCACATTTGGTGTTGGGAGTGCCTGTATTGTTGGCGGCACCCCTGTTAGATTTCGGCTTCCCGACCAAAGTTCGGTTTTTACTACGGAGTTTTACGCTGTTCTCCAGGCTGTCCAATACATCCATCGCCATAAGTGACTACTGTAAATTAAATGCTTGGATTCGCTAAGCTCTCTTTTCAGCCTCCAAGGTCTTTATCCTGTCCACCCTCTGGTCCACCGGATTCAGGACTGCCTTCAATGCTTCAAATGGCTTTGAGCACTATCGGACTTAACATCTATGGTCATCAGTCTCCTAGACTTAAAACTATGTAAACATAAGTAACCTAAGGACATCACATACATCCATGCCCGAGGCAGGATTCGAACCTGTGACCGTAGCAGCCGCGTGGTTCCGGACTGAAGAGCCTAGAACCACTCGGCCACAGCTGCCGGCTCTGTGGCATTCCTCTGGATTCCAGGGCACGTTAGTGTCCGCGGAAACGAGGCAGCCGATATAGCGACATAGGCTGCAGTCTCTCTCCCTCATCTCGCTGTTCGCATGGTTCCCTTTGGCGATCTATACAACGTTTTCTGTCGTCGTTTTGCTTTTTTATGGCACACACATTGGTCTACACTTCCCGATAATAAATTACGGGACGTAAAATCTCTTCCCTGTGCTTGGACCTCTTCCTACCGGCCTCGTCGTCGAGAGGAGGTAATTTTAACTAGACTTCGGATAGGTCACTGTCTTTTTAGCTATCGACATTTTTTTAAGTGGCGACCCTCCTCTGCTTTGTCCCCACTGCTTTCATCTGTGGGCGGTGAGACACCTTATACTTCAGTGCCCCTCTTTTAATCCTCTTCGCACCCGTTTCTAGCAGATCTATCATCCCTTTTAGCAGATGACACGCGCTCAGCCGATTGCGTCCTTGAGTTTATCAGTGTCAGTGAGATGACATTTGAATCTCCTTTTTGGGGAAAACCATCCCTCCCCTTTCAATAGTAATTTCCTATGATTTACTTCAATTTTTAGTTTCCCCCCTCTAGAGTTTCGCTCCCATTGCTGCTGATTTAACGTTCGGTTTTTTAACCTTCTCTAAGCCACTGTTTGGGCACTAATGACCGTAGCAGTTTTGCGCCCTAAAAGCCATAACAAAAAAGTATCCCATTAAAAACATTGTTAGGTGCTTAAAAATGTTATCAGGAAGGCAAAGAATATGTTTTACGCAAATACAATAGGTAATTCACAGGATTAAAAAACAACTATATGGTCAGTTGTAAAGGAAGTGTCTGGTCAGCAGCACGAGGTCGATGATATAAAGTCAGTTCATGGTAAAAATATTTCCGTTACTGATAAGTCAGGTGTATGTACAGTATTTAACAATCATTTTCTGAGCATTGCTGGTAAATTAAATAAAAATTTAGTTTCCACAGGGAATCATATAACTTTCTTGGCAAATGCCTTTGGGAGACAGGTGTCTGAAATAGTCTTCTGTGTTACTGAAAAGGGGGGATTTAGTCAGTGATTAAATCACCGAAGACTAATGGCTGTCACGGATATGATGGAGTGCCTAGCAGAATATTGCTGCACATGTTAGCCCTGTACTTAACCATATTTGTAGTGGTTCCTTTAAGAATTGTCAGTTTACTGAACGATTAAAGTAGTCAGTAGTAAAGCTGCTTTATAAAAAGGTAAAAAGGGATAATATTGACAACGTTAGACCAGTTTTTATGCCATCAGTGTTTGCTAAAGTTATTGAAAAGGCTGTGTATGTAAGGATGATTGATTATTTTATATCACATAATTTGCTATCAAATGTACAGTTCGCCTTTAGAAGCCGTTTAACTACTGAAAATGCTATATTCTCTTTTCTCGGTGAGGTACTGGATAGATTAAACGAAATGTTTAGAACGCTATGCATATTTTTTGGTTTAACTAACGCGTTTGATCGTGTTGATCATGAAATATTGCCCCCGACGTTGTACCGTTACGGAATACAGGGAGCAACTCACAACTGGTTCGTCTCTTACTTTAATAACTGACAGCGAAAGGTCATTATTTACAGTGATGACAATGGCTGTGATGTAGGGTCTGAGTGGGTTACGGTCAAGGGGGGGAGGGGTACCCCAGGGATCAGTGTTTGGGCCACTCCTGTTCCTTATTTATATCAATGCTATGCCCTCTAGTATTACGGGTAATTCAAAAATATTTCTGTTTGCTGATGACACTAGCTTGGTTGTAAAGGACGTTGTGTGCTCTGTGCAGTTCCTGACGTAAGTTCATGGCCTGTAGAAAATAAACCAACGCTAAATTACAGTAAGACTCAGTTTTTACAGTTTCTAACACACAATTCAACAAAGCCCAGCCAGAATTGGCATATGATCAGTGAAACAGAACAGTTATAATTTCTATGTGTTGATATAGGTAGTAAACTGTCGTGGAAAGCCCACATTCAGGATTTTGTTCAAAAACTTAGTGCTGCCATTTTTACTATTCGATACGAAAATTAGTCTATTTTGTTTGTTTTTATTCGCTTATGTCGATTGATATTATTTTTTGGGGTAACTCTTCCCATTCTAAAAAGATATTTTTGCTCAGAAACGGGCAGTTCGGGCAATAAGAGGTGTAAGTTCGTGACACTCTCGTCGACCCCTCGTCACGAGTCTGGGTATTTTGACGTTAGACTCTCAATATATACATTGTAAGGTGGCATTATTTTGAGCGACATTACAACTACCACCCCGGAAAGAAGCCCCTTTAATAAACATCGGGACAGGAAACCATTAACGCTACTGACATCGGGTAGGAATCTTAATTTGTAGCAGAATATCTGCACTTTGAGCGATAGTGAAGCGCACGGAGACGCGAGGCTGGCAGGAGAACGGGAAAGACACAAGCGTGGCAGGCAGGCCGGACAGCTGAGGACACTTGTTCCTGGGGCGTCGAGGAGAGAGGTTGGTCCTGGCGAGGTGTGCGACCTTGCTACTGGGACAGAGGACTTGTAGCGAGAGCCTGAGGATCGTTTGGCATTCCACGGCAGCCGTGGAGGTGCCTACGGAAGCTTTTGGTGAGAAAGAATTTGTGTTATCTCGCTGAGCCGAGAACCTTTGCAGCGATAAGCGTTAGATCACTGTAGTGGTCGTGCATTCGCAACGGCGGTTCGGAAAGTAAAGTAAATTACCGATCACGTGTCTTTTTCGTTCTATGCTCAGGCTTCACGTTGCTAGTCGCGAGTGTATTTCTAAATATAACTGCAATTGCTATAACTGATGTCAGTATTCCGCGCTTGAATTAACGACCGTGAATATATCACACGACAGTGCCAGACAGAGCGATTACCATATGTGAATAGGCAGAACTATAATGTTGCTCGTACTGTGTAATCTTGAATAGAGTGAATTGCAGAAGAGTAAAGAATTTAACACGACTGAGTGTATCATTTCATAGCTAGTACTTTCCTTTGTCATTTTCTTATGTCCTTATTTGTCTATTTCATGTTTGCAACCACCTGGTGGAGGCAGTGTTTGTAGGTCAGCACATTGAAGATTGTAGCGTATACTGAGGATGTGGTTAGAAACCAACCAGATTTGCATACGTCTAGTTAACGTCACATATAGAGCAAGGCATAAACTTACCCCTCCGGAGAGTGTGTAAGTGTCAGGGTGATAAATTAGCATTATAAAATCCGTTGTGCAAAATTTTTCACTTATACGTTTGGCTCGCAGGCTTAACCATCAGCAGAAAACAGCAAAAGAGAAGCTGTAGCATACAATTGGCTTACCCTGCCAGGATAAGTCCTTGAGAGTACCCTGCCAGGATAAGTCCTTGAGAATCCTGAAACACTGTCAGCAAAAATTCGAAGAGATAGCAATTTTAAGTTTCAGTATTTACTTACATATTAATCGTTATCTCAGCTTAATTGAATAAATCATGCGTAGATGCACATAACCACGCGTTATAAATGCTAGTTTAATAAGAACTGCGCCGGCCGCGGTGGTCTAGCGGTTCTGGCGCTGCAGTCCGGAACCGCGGGACTGCTACGGTCGCAGGTTCGAATCCTGCCTCGGGCATGGGTGTGTGTGATGTCCTTAGGTTAGTTAGGTTTAAGTAGTTCTAAGTTCTAGGGGACTGATGACCTAAGATGTTGAGTCCGATAGTGCTCAGAGCCATTTGAACCATTTGAGCCAATAAGAACTGCATTTGTTGCCGCGCTTTAGCGTCTGCTCGCTGGCTTCAGTGTCTTAGAATAATTTGTAGAATTGCTGCTGAGCTTGAGCGTCTGCTTGTTGGTTCTAGCGTTTTCAGTTGTTTGAAATAGTGACTTGCGAGCGTCTGCTCGCTGGTGGGAGCCGTAAGAAGCGTATTATATATGTGTTTGTATGTGTACTGCGCAATCACGACGTTGTGTAAGAAAATTAAGTGATTACTCTGTTATTTCTTGTAGGTGTGCGTGTGACAATTTAGTTATTATTTGTGTGAGTGATAATAGTGAGTAAGCCTACGCCTCATGGTAACAAGAACTAAGGCTCGGTTACAGAAACCAGTAGATACAATAGACAAAATTAATAGTGAAATGGCGGGAATAAATAGGAGTAACGAGACAGAATTGGAATGATATGTGCGTAGGGTACTGGTGAGGTGAACGCGGACCACAGAGAGTTTCTGGAGGAAGATAGACTCAGCAAAGCCAAGGGACGAGAATCTGCTAGCGAGGAAGATCTTAGAGAACACGTAGGTGCAGTTGTTACCATCAGAAACTACGGTGTAGTTAGCCCACGTGAACATAAAAGCGAAAGTAATTACTACGACCGACCACAATCAAATGTGTCAGCACTCAGCAACGCATCAGGTTATAGTAGGTACAGCAGGCAAGAAGAGCTTGGTAGAACACAGTACCGGTATGTCCGCGCTTGTTCAGAACCTATTGTGTCAAATAACGTGCAAGGTGTTGACGCGGTAGGAATGGCAAACATACTCGGGTTTCTTAAAAATATAAGTAACGAAATGCAAAGTAACAAGACAGAAATCCAAAATAGTATGAAAACCGAAATTGAGGGAATTCAAACTAGTATGAAAAACGAAATCAAGGGAATTCACAGCTGGATAGATCACATTAGTATGGATATTAATGTGATTAAGACGGAAACGAAAGACATGAAAGACGATGTAGCTGCGTTACAAGCCACATTGACACGTGAGGTAGCGGAAATTAAAAGAACGGCAAACGAAGCGAAATTAATAGCAAAAGGCGCGAAACGCATGGCTCGTGCAACAAAGGAGGAAACATTGCAAACCGCGAAATTCGGAAAAGAAGCGATACACAAACTCCAGAACAGGATACAGAAGGTCGAAGAAACACAATTACGTACCAAAGACGCACCACAGAACGGAGCACCCTATGCAGAGCTCGAAAAACTAAAAATAGATGTGACAAAAGAAATGGAGCGGCTAGCAGGGGAAATAAAGCAACTGAGCAAAAATGCAGCGACTATAGAAGACCGAAGTAACAGCCCCTCAAGTACAGAGGGAACGACGAGAACAGGAGCAATCTCACTGCCTACCAGTCACACGCAAACGGCGAATAGCGGATCAGAAATTAATGTAATCCACCATAGGAACACGGAGAGGGAATTTGATATGGCCAACGGTGGCATAGAACGGACAAATTCTTTGAATCCAACTGCCCCACTAATCAACAACCGTGCGAATAGCAACATTACGGTTGACTCAAGTAATTGCAGTCCGTTAATCCAAATCACCGCACATCAACTGTATAATTCCGAATGTGCCATTACAATGAGGAACGAAAACTGCCGGTACAGTGAACAGGAAGGAAGACAAGAAAGACGTGAGATACCGCAGTCAGAAGACAACTTCGATTCCAGCACTACAAAGAGGACGGTAATGTGTTGCACCCGAAAACATTGATCGGACAATTTGACCCAAGTTTACCACCGCATTGGCCGCTCCGATATCAGCTAGACTTTGTCTGTTCACATATGGAAGCCGCCACCGCAGAGTGGATGCGAAACTTTGCGAGCACTTGCAATACCTATGAAGAAATCCGTACTGCGTTCCTCAACAAGTATTTCTCGAAAGAAACGCAAGACAGAATTTAACAAGAATTCATGATGAGCCGAAATTTTGAAAGTTCAGGTCTCCGCAGCCCCGTCAAATATTTCGAAAACATAACCAAACGAAACCAGTACTTAGACCAACCGTGTAGCCAAGCAGAAATAATCAGATTAAGCTACATGAAATTACCGATCGCGTATCAACAAACCCTAGCTGGTAGGTGCGGCGACAACATCGAAATATTTAAAGGCACGTTAAGGGAACTCGATTTCGCTTTTAATGAGCAACAAAACAGAGAAAGGAAAGTGCAAAAGGACACACAAAGGGCTAATTGGGAAAACCAGAACGAAAACGGTAGAGGAGAGGGCTGGCACAATGGTGGTCGTAGATCGCCTCAGCGAAACTTCCAACGTGAAAATCAGACAGGGAACAATCCCAATTGGACAAACAATCGAAATGACAGGCAGCATAATTATGAGAGAGCGAACACGTGGAAGAGTAATAACGGACAGTGGAGCAACAACAGAAACCACAACCGAACGCAGACGTATCAGAATTGGCAACGAAACGGACGCACCGACAACAGGCATGAAGTTGAAATTCGGCCACCAAATCCGGGACGCGTACAAGCGATCGAAGTAGACAATGATAATTGACTAAGCCACAGGTCGGGCACGACACAAAGACAGCCCGAAAACAATATCTGATACTGTCAAATGAACATGCTAGAATACGAAGATACGGGTTAACTACCACTAGAAGAAAGGGATACGAAATGTAGGGCAGAAATATACCCTCTGGTAAAAATAAAGATAGGTGAGATCAACTGCACGGCGATAATAGACAGTGGAAGCGAGCTGTAAGCAATATCTGACTCCCTATATAATGAATGTAGAGACTCCGTAAATCCACCAACGCTTGCAGTAAGGAAATCGAAAGTGAGGGGCGCGCTAATGTTGAAAGGCACTGAAATTTCGCAACAGACGCAAATTGACTTTGACTGCCAAGGGCACAAACTCACAGCAAATCTGTTTGTCATTCTCAAATTAACTGCAGACATCATAATAGGGGTTGATTTCCTCTCCGCCCAAAAGGCAATGATAGATTTGGGAAGAAGCGAACTTACTATAGGGGGGACAGAAAGAATCAAATCAGGTTTGACGAGGAAGCCATAAAGGCGCCAATCATGACAAACTGCCGAAGGTTACAGTTTACTGAACGACAGGCCGAAAACGACAGTGTTCCCCGGGAAAAGATAAACAGTATAGAACCTTGCATGACGGAGAGAGAAGAGCAACGGGAAATTCATCAGGAAATAGACACTAAAATGCAGGCGTTAACGAACATACCTCCTAGGTCGAAACAAGAGTTAGAAGTGACGCTGCACAATAATGCAGAAGTCTTTCTACCCAAGGCCGTTACAATAAAAGGGTACCGATACAAATTCAGTGTCAGGAAACAAAGACCTTTCCGCGTCCCACCCAACATCATACCTCGGGCATACCGAGACAGAGTTTTGTCAGAATTACAACCGGCAACATCAGAGTACAACAGCCCTTTAAGAGTAGTCGAGAAGAAGGACGGCAGAATCCGTCTTGTATTAGATTCGAGTCAGATCAATACAGTTATTGTCCCGGAAACGGATAGACGTGAACGATTAGAGGAACTACTCCAGAAATTCCACGGGATCACTGTATTCACCTCATTAGATATGAAGTCTAGCTTCTGGCAAATAGAGCTGGATGCAGCGTGCCGTAAGTACACTGCATTCATTGCATTTGGATAGTGCTTCCAATTCTGTACGTTGCCATTCGGTTTAAGTATCTCGTCAGTCGCATTCATTAGAGGCTTTAGTAGTATATTAAGTGACAACCTAAAAGAAAGGATCACTTGTTACGTCGACGACGTCCTCGTAGTTGAGAGCACATGGGAACGACATAACGCACTACTGGGGGAAATGCTGGGCAAACTGAAGCAAAATGGAGTAACGGCAAACATCAGGAAATCGTGTTTTGGAAGCAGTCAGGTGCACTTTCTGGGTCACATCGTAAGTAGTGAAGGTATCTCTCCTGATCCCGAAAACCTGGCGGCTATAGCCGAATTTGCTACTCCAAAAACGAGGAAGCAACTGAGGGGATTCCTCGGAATAACCAATTTCTACAAGAAATTTGTTTATTTAACCTCTTTAGTGATGCCTCGCCTCTGTCAGTTAACGAGTAAGAAGACACCATGGGTGTGGGACGAGACTGCGGACAGGGAGTTTCGGGCGATCAAATCAGCACTTGTTGCGGCTCCCATACTATCACACCCGGACATGTCGCAGGAATTTTGCGTGGCGACCGATAGTGCGAAGACTGGATTAGGGGTGATGATATTTCAGGAGTACGAGCAGGACGGAAAACAGGTACACAAAACAATCGCGTTTAGGAGTAGAGTTTTGACGAAGAGTGAGCGCAATTATTCGGTGACGGAACTCGAGGCCCTAGCCATAGTTTGGGATTTTCAAAAATTCAGATATTTCCTTTTTGGCAGAAAAACAAAGGTATATACTGATCACAAGGCACTTGAATTCCTGCTGACTGCCAAACTCACACACGGAAGACTGGCTCGATGGATTACCGCATTACAGGAATACTAGTTCACGACAATACACGTACCAGGGTCCACCAATGTTATTGCCGACGCGTTGTCGCGTTCACCGATAGGCATAACGGAACAGGCAGCAGAGGAGCTAGAACACGATCATTTTTTGTTGTTTTACCTCCAAAAGGTGGGGTTCGAGAATTTCATTACCGTCACTATGCTGAATATCATGACGGAACACTCCTGGAGATAAAACGGAAATGGAGAGATCGTACACAGGCAAATATACGCCAGCACTACCTCCTTAGAAAGGGCATTCTCTTCTATAGAACGAATATGGACGACTCACTATGGGCAGTGTGTGTGCCAGAAGAAGTCATCAATAAATTAATTTGGTACACCCACCTAAGTTACGTACACTTTGGTGCTCGGAAATGTTTTCTAAAATTAAAAGGGATATGTCACTTTAAAAACATGGAGAGGCGAATAAGAAAGGTGTTGGCCATCTGCAAAAGGTGCCAAAAAGCAAAGACGACAACAGTAGCGTTGCAAGCCCCGATATACCCAATCATACCCGAGAAATTGCGCCATATCGCGGCCACTGATTTAATGGGTCCTTTGCCGCCGACGCCAAGGGGATATAGGTACATCCTGGTAGTGTTAGAATTAACGTCTAAGTTCGTTACTCTGACACCACTACGGAGAGCCACAGGCCTCACGGTAAGCAAGGCGTTCTACAAAGACTTCTTGACTCAGGTCGAGATGGTTGATGTAGTTCTTTCTGACAATGGCCCGCAATACAAATCAGAGATTTGGAAGAGAATGTTACGGAGGCACAAAATAAAGCCCGCGTTCATCTCAAGGTTTAAACCCAGTTCAAACCCCTCAGAGAGAACGATGAAGGACCTAGGAAACCTGTGCCGACTGTATTGTGGCCAAAGACATGCAACGTGGGATGTCTTCCTGAAAGATTTTCAGGATGTTATTAATGAACTTCCTCATAGCACCACATTGTTACCACCAATCTCTGTATTAAAGAATAGATCGGCTCCAGATAGGATAAGGGAACCAGTCGATTTCCCGCCCATGAAACGACAACAACATAGAGCCCTCGTAGCAGAGGCGCTACGTAACATTCGCATGGCAGGAGAAAAACGTAAGAAGCGAGCAGATACAAAGGCAAATGAGCGTGAATTTGTTGTTGGACAGCGAGTGTTAGGAAAATCTCACCGTTTGTCCAACAAACAAAACAGGCTTTGCCACAAATTTTTCGATGTCTATGACGGGCCTATAAGGATCAGGCGATTGGCACATGCGAACGCAGTGGAACTGGAGTCCATCAAAACGGGGAAGTCACTTGGTTTACACCACGTAAGCCATATCAAGTGCTTCGTAGAGTAAAACAAAGAACGGAAAACAGACAAACGGAGAATGAGATGTACATTACGTAAATTATTGCTAAGTCTAGAGTAAGCAGATATAATAATTCTAGTATAAAATGATTAGTATTAAGCTGTGGGGAATGAACAATAAATATGACACCAGCATATGAAGGACCTGTTAATGATTTCATCTGGTCTGTACCTGAAAAGGACTGAACGACACTAATGAGTTTAGTCATGAAAAGCTATATCTATTTAAACATATTCTAGTCATCAAGGTATGTAGTAACAGAATCACCTGTATAAATGGGGGCGACTGTTTTCGGTACGACTAACTGTACAGAATATTTAATTTGCGTGAATACAATGCTACCAGTGAGTGACTTGATAGACATTATTTACGGAAACAAATGGGTATGCCTGCTGTGTTATGTCGAAGTGTTTATGTTGATGAATTGGTGGCCTGCTTTGCGTAAAGTTCGCAAAAGCGCACCGCAAAATAAAGAGGGAAGTTTGGTGTATTTATAGTGATAAGAGGTCAATTGGGTGGCCAGTTCTGCGTAAAGTTCGCGAGAGCGCACCGCGAGATTATAGAGGGAGAATTCTTTTATGTTTACGAAGACAGTAAGACATCTACATCTACATCCATACTCCGCAAGCCACCTGACGGTTTGTGGCGGAGGGTACCCTGAGCACCTCTATCGGTTCTCCCTTCTATTCCAGTCTCGTATTGTTTGTGGAAAGAAGGATTGTCGGTATGCTTCTGTGTGGGCTCTAATCTCTCTGATTTTATCCTCATGGTATCTTCGCGAAATATACGTAGGAGGGAGCAATATACTGCTTGACTCTTCAGTGAAGGTATGTTCTCGAAACTTTAACAAAAGCCCGTACCGAGCTACTGAGCGTCTCTCCTAGAGAGTCTTCCACTGGAATTTATCTATCATCTCCGTAACGCATTCGCGATTACTAAGTGATCCTGTAACGAAGCGCGCTGCTCTCCGTTGGATCTTCTCTATCTCTTCCATCAACCCTATCTGGTACGGATCCCACACTGCTGAGCAGTATTCAAGCAGTGGGCGAACAAGCGTACTACAACCTACTTCCTTTGTTTTCGGATTGCATTTCCTTAGGATGTTAGTCATCATTTACTATGTTTGTTAGTGATAAAATGTATAAGGGTGGTCTGATCTACGCTATGGCGTATGAACGCACTAAAATCTGAGAAGAATGTTAGGGAATTTGACGTCATAATGTCAAGTACAGTTACTCAATCACATAAGATTAAATACAAGTAGAGAACACGCCAAATATAGGCACAAGAAATTCCGAAAATAGTCGCTTGAGAAAATGTGTTAATAATAAGATCGCATTATAGTACCTGTGATACTCCAACGGAGAAAGACGTGACTAAACGCAATATTTGCGCTGTGGCGTATTCTGTTCTTAGGTTAACAGGGAAAACTACACACCTTCCGCAACCAGAGAACCACGGTGCAAAAGAAGGCTTCTGAGATGATAAAAACAGGGAGTTTTTTTGTTGCTGTTGTATGAATAAAAGTAGAGTAGACACGCTGACCAGCGCGTTTGTGTATTCTTTAGCTTGATAGTTGTATAGTTTTAACAAATAGTGTAGAAAACCTTTAACTCATGTCATGGACCTTGGTGTTGGACTGCACAAAATGTACTAATGAAAATGTTTCTCCCATGTAAACAGGTTTAAATGTAAAGCGAGAGCTTCATAGAATACATGTAGCCATCAAATTGGAAGTAGGATAAAATTAGAAATTATAATATTTGAGGAAAAAGGGTCACTGTCGACCATCTTACAAATTCATTCTGTGTATGTAAGATGCTTATGTATGTGTTAAATTCCATTTACAGGTATTGATGATTGAGACTATGTACTTTAGTGGGTGCAGGTATTCAGAGAACCGGAGCGAGTATGACGAGTTGCTCATGATAACACTGGAGGAGACAGGTGCCGGGGTGGCTGAACTGCTGGCGGACGCAGTAGGGAAAACCGCTGTTGGCGAGGACTACACGCACAAAAGATAATGGGACAGCGGACCCGCGCCGCCCCCTTCCGGGTATCAATGGGCCCGCGCAGCAAGCGCCCTAACGAGCTACAAAGTGGCGGTATGTTCAGTAAGACATCGACAGCAGATGACATGGCAGATAACTGATAGGATCTCAGCAACCCAACGCAGTCCTTACACAGACGACGTTTGTGTACTGTGAAAGAAAACAGTATCGCTACCATTGTAGTAAAATTATTACTTAACGACCGGCTTCTACATCGCGAATACAATAGTTTCGTGTCTTCCGACACCATCCAACGGCAACCGAGGCGACTACAGAAGCTCGGATTTCCAAGCAGGAGACCTAACCCAATCCTCATAGTAATATTAACCACAAAAACCTATGTTCCTTACCTGATTACAAGAGTTTACAAGAGAAAGAAGATCACGAAGTAAGAAGATTAGGAACACAAAAACTAAAGGACAAAGAAGAAATACATGAAGATTGAAATAGGTACAGCTACACAAACTCTTAGTCAACGATGAGGAACTATAGGGTTCCTTATACCCACTACGTGCACCACATAAAAACCTGTGCACCTTCCTATCGACCAGTTATCTGTCTTGGCGAAGGAAACCCATGAAACTGCCCATCAACGCAGCACTTTGCCTTGCTGCTCACATTGTGAACAGACATGTCATCCCCCTATGTCACTGTACCTCAGCGATCAGTGATAATCGACGAGAAAGCGGAGTGCCCATGGACCCTATTGCCAAGGTACTAGAGCGAATTCAGGCCAGAGACGCGCGTCAGTTCATGCCATATCTCACACACACGGACTGTAAATAAACTAGCATAGATAGTGTCAGTGTAATTTCAAGCAGTGCCTATAAGTTATGATCATACAAACAGTAGGGCCACATCAGATTGACTCGTACTAACACCCACAGATAAAAACTTCGTCGATGCCTTTTGTTTTTTTCTCTTCTTTGTTTTGTATTTTCTAAACTGTATTAATTTAAAATGTATCTGATTAATCATGTTTACACATTTTCCTGTAAGCAAACTCACTGAATACTTATGTATTGTTTTCATTATTATATTGAGAGGTCGATCCAAAATCGGGTATTGGTAATTACCTTTAATACAAACTGCCAAAGTAATTAACAATACTGACTCTATTGAATTTGCTAGATGTACACTAAAAGTAAGTACTGGACTTACCCAGACAGGTTATCAATTACGTAAAGCTAACTGACTCATACACAAGAGACAGAAACGCTTCCAGACACAATTACACAGGAAATTGTATATTTGGTGAATATTAATTAGTTAGAATTAAATAGAATATCTAATTGTTTATATGAACTGATAATGACGAAACTGCCCTCTGCGAACATGAGATCTGTTAATATTGGACGACCACGCGTATCAAATATGTTTTATGTTGCATTACTACAGATTGAGTTAGAGAAGGATGAGTGGTTACGTAACAAGAATTTAATTTAAAGTAAAGGGACTACCATATGCCATAATTAAATAGATAAATGTCGTTGTTAGTTTACAGTTTTATTTTGCGGACATGCCTAATTTTGCACCTCAACATTGTAATCGTCGTGCCACAAACAAGGACTATTAACAACATAAAGCACGAACGAACCAATCTATAAATAATTACCATGTCAATTAATTTAAATTTAACCAAAGTTGGTAGAATCCCGAGCATGAATGTTGCAATAGAGACACATTGCTATTCATCTGTCCCACTGCCTTCGTCAAATTTGGAATGATAACAAGGGCAAAATGTAAATGAATTTTGTACTGCAGAAGTTGACACTATTAGAGTCACCTCATGCAAAATTGTTCGGAACGGGAAGGTATTGTAAGGTGGCATCATTTTGAGCGACATTACAACTACCACTCCAGGAAGAAGCCCATTTAATAGTATAAACATCGAGACAGGAAACCATTAACGATACTGACATCGGCTAGGGATCTTAAATTGTAGCAAGGTATCTGCACGTTGGGCGATAGTGAAACGGACGGAGACGGGAGGCTGGCAGAAGAACGGGAAAGACAGAACCGTGGCAGGCAGGCCTGAGAGCTGAAGACAACAGCTAACGTAAGCTCCTGGAAACCCCAGGCGGGTGGACCGTCGCTTAGCGGCAGCCACGTGGCCGAGGACAAGGAGAAGACACAGGGGCTGGCTCACAAAACGCGTGGCGGCGTGTAGGAGGTTTTCCCAACGGCCGGAGCGGAAGCTTCTGGAACAGTCTGGAAACTTCTAGAATCTTCGGTCGGTTGCAAAAGTGAGATTGGTCGGCGCTCGGAAACGAACGCCTTCCAGGAACATGACTGACCACACACATTAAAAGGGGGAAGAAAAAAGAACAAGAGCTACGAAAAAGCGTAGCTACTGAGAAACACTTTTTCCTGGGGCGTCGAGGAGAGAGGTTGGTCCTGGCGAGGTGTGCGACGTTGTCACTGGGACAGAGGACTTGTAGCGACAGCCTGAGGATCGTTTGGTGTTCCACGGCAAGCCGTGGAGGGGCCTACGGAAGCTTTTGGTGAGGTAGAATTTATGTTATCTCGCTGAGCCGAGAACCTTTGCAGCGATAAGCGTTAGATCACTGTAGTGGCCATGCATTCGCAACGGCGGTTCGGAAAGTAAAGTAAATTGCTGATCACGTGTGTTTTTCGTTCTATGCTGAGGCTTCACGTTGCTAGTCGCGAGTGTAGTTCTAAATATAATTATAATTGCCATAGCTGATGTCAGTATTCCGCGCTTGAATTAACGACCGTGAATATATCACAGGACAATGCCAGACAGAGCGATTACCAAATGTGAATAGGCAGAACTATAATGTTGCTCGTACTGTGTAATCTTGAATAGAGTGAATTGCAGAAGAGTAAAGAATTTAACACTACTGAGTGTATCATTTCATAACTAGTACTTTCCTTTGTCATTTTCTTATGTCCTTATTTGTGTATTTCGTGTTTGCAACCACCTGGTGGAGGCAGTGTTGGTAGGTCAGCACATCTGAAGATTCTAGCGTATACTGAGGATGTGGTTAGAAACTAACCAGATTTGAATACGACTAGTTAACGTCCCATATATAGCAAAGGATAAGCTTACCCTTCCGGAGAGCGTGTAAGTGTCAGGGTGACAAATTAGCATTATAAAATCCGTTGTGCATAATTTTTCATTTATACATTTGGCTCGCAGGCTTAACCACCAGCAGAAAACAGCAAAACAGAAGTGGTAGCATACTATATATATATATATATATATATATATATATATATATATATATATATATATATATATATATATATATTCTTTACTTGCTAACAATATCAGCTTATTCCCGAGAATTTGCGTCTTTCACTCAGTTAATACTCGGCAAAAATCCAATCTGCATTTGGATCGCACTTCCTCAACTCTTGCCGGCCGTAGGTGCCGAGCGGTTCTAGGCGCTACAGTCTGGAATCGCGGGACATATACGGTCGCAGGTTCGAATCGTGCCTCGGGTATGGATGTGTGTGATGTCCTTAGGTTAGTTTGGTTTAAGTAGTTCTAAGTTCTAGGGGACTGATGACCTCAGAAGTTAATTCCCATAGTGCTCAGACCCATTTAAACCTCAACTCTTGTGCAGAAAGGTGTGCAGTATACCGCTGCATCCATTTTCAATAAGCTACCACAAGAATTCAAAAATTTTAGCAGTGATCCGTGTGCTTTCAAATCTAAACTGAAGATTTTCCTCATGGGTCCCTACTTCTATTCCCTTGAGATGTTCCTTGAAGAATCAAGCTGTTTCTTCTATTGTTGATTGCGTTTACTTAAACTTACGACTTCACTTTTCTTGGGTCCATAAACATTTTATTTTTTATCGGTTATTACTTTTGCGTTGTAATTTCATATACTGACACGTTCAACGACCTTGGAGATTTGCTCCTCAATTTGATCTTACGGAACTAGACGTATAAATAAGAAAAAAGGAAAAACAACAAATCTGTGCATCATTCATCCGCGCTGGAAGCAAATCATTAAATGACCACAAGTTGGTGAGCAGATTATTAGGTTTAAAGGCAAACATCAGGATGAGTAGGGTGGGTTCTTGAACTTTGGTCTTGGGCGTATTAAAGGCGTACCCTAGCCAATATAAGGGACTGTCCCACTGGGTATCGGTATGGATATGGGGATGGAAAGTGATCTAGGGCGCCCTAAAATACGCTTCATCCGTTAGCGAACGGAAGTTTCTGATAGTAGACTGTGGTTGTACTATGAGTCACCTCTAGTTTGAAGCAGAAATTACTAATTGCAGTGAATTTATAGGACATAGCATTACTAGACCCCAGCATGCTTCAGAGTCCATACATACCAAGTATACCTCACAGTTACCTTGTAATATTACGAGTTGGAAGCAGCCAGCAGAACGACATTAATGCGTCTACGCAAACAAGGATACACCATTTGTACTCTCTAGAACGTGTGAGCGACTCCACGTAATCAACATATAACTTTTGCATGTGTACAATTGCAACATAGGAATAAAGACACTCTTGTCACATATTCAACGCGGGTTTGCTCATCCCACAACTTTTGCACCCTAGCTCCAGCTCCTTGTGCTGTTTATCTCTAATCTTCATGCTCGTTTTCAACATCCCCAAATGATCTCTGTTTATACTTGAGCAGTAAACAAACAAGGTCTTCCGGGAGAACGATTCTCTCTCCTCGTCTTCCGAGCCCAGAGCAACACTTTACATTTCCGTTCAAGCAATAGCGCCTGATGATTTATCGTTTACTTATCCTTTTCTTAATGCGACTTATCTCATCCTGTTGTACGGCAATATCCTTATAGAGAAGTGGGGAAACTACCGAGAATGGCTCAGCTTTCATTATATAACAATTCCAGAGTATCCTCCCCCAGGGGTTCCTCATCTTCCGGCTGCTCCTCTGACTCCTTATTAAACATTCCGCTCAGGCCGTCAGCCACAATATTTTCGGAGCCGCAGATATGTTGGATTAACTCATGGTCAGGGTTCACAGTCATGTAGAACTATCGAGACGACATCGTATTCCTTGTTGATTGTAGAAATTATTTATTTCACAGTTGCAAATGACCCAAAGGCTGAAACTGCAATTGTGAAATATATGATTTCTACGGTTAACACTAAATATAATGTCCTTTAAAAAGATATGTTTGACTTTAAACTGATATGCTGAACTACACACTGTCCATACAGCGATTCGCTCCACTTGCCTTGGTATCGCCAACACCCAACTCAGAGCCTAACAAACAATGGTTGGTGTTGAACTACAACGCATACTTTTCAGAACAGAACAAGACTGCCAGGGCCTCCAGCTCGTATAATAAATACTTGGCTTCCAATGGCGAAAGGCTACTTGAAAGGTGCAGGCTTCTTTCTGGGCGCTCCTTCTTGTAAAAGGATGGTAGAGACTCCAGACATGGAGGTATATCTGTTTGGACAAGATATTCCACACTGAAGTTAACCATAGCCTATGCAAGGGCAATGGCTGAAGCTTTATCTGAGATTTAAAAATACGCTTGTTCTGACAGATCCTACTCGATCTTTTTTCCGTTCTTCCGAAGATCATTTAATGGTGTCGCTAGCTGGACGAAATTAGGAGCAAATGCTCGGAAGGAAAGTATCATTCCAATAAACATTTTTAGGAAAGGTAAACGAATAAATCGTCTATGTGCAGTCATGATCGATTCCAACCCCTTGTCAGAAATAATGTGGCCTAGAAAGGGTATTTCATGCTGAGCAGATTTTACCTTCTAAGGTGTAACAAGAAATCATACCCTTTGCAACCATTGGAGCACTTCTATAATGTGCCCTACATGCTCCTGGAAAGTCCAGTTTAAATAACTACATCCCAAAGACAATGAATGCTACACTCAGACAAAAGATCAGATAACATGCTATCCAGGATACCGGGAAAGGACTGTCACCACCATAGATCGTCCAACTGGAACACGATTGTCCTCTTAAAGCATCCGAACAGTAGCAAAGGCCATGTCTGGTTTGGACTCCTAAGCAAGATCTAGACTGGTGTCCAAAACTAAAGCCACAAACCGTTATTTCCCCGTCCTTTGTCTAATTCACGATATAATGATACAAACTGTCAACCAGATGTCCATATGATCTGGTTCTGCACGGAAGATGCTCTTCCGGTCAACGGACAATCATGCCGACGATGACGTCAGGGCATTTGACACGAGATAGTATTTTCTAGGTAGTTCCACATCCACAATCGCTGTGTACACAGCGACAGACGGTCCTGTATGATACAGAGAAAATGCCTACCAGACTCTCAGCGGTGGAGGGTCATAGAAAGAACGGAAGCAGGACTGTCACAAACTGATATAGCCTGATGGCTTAGTGTGATTCGTTCTGTTGTCTCTCAGATGTAACGACTGTTTGTAGAGACTGGAGCTGTAACCCGAAGACCAGGACAGGGCTGATCATGTGTGACTTCAGAAGAGAAAACCATCAGTAAGGGTACGACAGTAACGCCTTAGAACTGAACGGCTACTGTATGTGAGGTCGCTGCAACCACTGGGCGTGCTGTATGGAGACAAACGGTGCGCGGAAAGCTTCGTCTGAGTAGCCTTTACTGTTGTAGACATTCTGTATGTCTACCTCTGGCATATCTTCACAGAAGGGAACAAGCCATCTCGGCCTTCGAACAGTGGGCCAATGTTGATTTCAAAGATGAGTCCCGATTTAGTCTAGAGAGCGATTTTCGATGGATTCTCATCTGGATGGAACGTGGAACACGATTTCGGAACCCGAACATTGTGGTAAGAGACTGATATCGAGGAGGATCCCTAATGATATGGCTATGGATTACGTTTACCACTTGAACCCCTATTCATGATATTGTATGAATAAATCGGCAAGGTTTAACTGCTGTGAGATCTGGAACGCACAAGAGAGATGACGCGTCAGCATCTACCAACTACTCTCCAAAACTACGAGCAGCTCTCCAGGAAGAATGGCCGTTACTGCCTCAAAATGGAACTCACGGCATCGTTCACAGCATGCCCCACCGTTGTCAGGCCTGCACTGCTGCCAATGTGGGTCACACCCCATACCGGGCAAATCAACCAGTTATCGGAATGTGTGTGCAAATTCGTTGAACTGGAAAAAACTAAGAACATTTTTGTCTAGCGTTATGCACGTTCCAGTTGTTTACGTTCAGAATTTGGTAAATTTCGGTTCGTTGCTTTGATTTTGGACACCAGTGTATTTGGTAATAGGTCTGGTTTAGGACAAATGTAGAGACATTTGCCCTTTGGAACCACGAGAAGCACGAATGCAAATCATGAAGGAGTTTAGACCGCAAGACTACCTTTTATAAGGTGTCTAATAATTAACAATGGGACGCATGCCACCCCCCACCCCTCCCCGTTTCGCCCCCCCCCCCCCCCCCCCAAAAGGCTTGGTTATCACAAATAGAGGACAGGAGAACAGAGATTTGGATTGCTTTACAGCTCCCTCATTCAGCATTTCATAAATAGTTCTTGCAAGGCTTTCGTTAAAGGTGGTGACAACCCGTATGGCAGGTTCCTTATGATGATATGATGATGATGTTGGGGTTGTGGGGCGCTCAACGGCGTGGTTATCAGCGCCCGTACAATTATCCAATCTTTGCTCAGTCCAATTTCGCCACTTTCCTGGATGATGATGAAATGATGAGGACAACACAAACACCCAGTGATCTCGAGGCAGGTGAAAATCCCTGACCCCGCCGGGAATCGAACCCGGGACCCCGTGCTCGGGAAGCGAGAACGCTACCGCGAGACCACGAGCGGCGGACAGGTTCCTTATGGAAATGTTATCTGTAAATTCAGTTTTATACCTGGTATCTTTAACGTCCACTAACCTATCAGTGGGTATATCAGTAAATTCTTCACCTAACTTAACAATCTGCCCCTTCTGTTCAGGTTCGAATCCTGCCTCGGCCATGGATGTGTGTGATGTCCTTAGGTTAGTTAGGTTTAAGTAGTTCTAAGTTCTAGGGGACTGATGACCACAGCAGTTAAGTCCCATAGTGCTCAGAGCCATTTCAAACCTTCTCTGACTCCACTGGGGAGATAATCCAACCTTACATATCAAGTCCAAACACAAAATAGCCATCACACATACATTATGGGCCAGCTTATCTCAAAATTTCCGTGTAAAATCACTGATATGGATCTTAATCTCTGCCTTTATGCAGAATCGACTAGCTGAAAGGATCCAGTTGAACCAAACAGTTGTGGCAATATGCAGTGCTTAAAATATATCAACACCCGCTCCTCCTTTATCAGGGTTACAGAGCTACCGTTACTGAGAAGTACACAAACGGGTTTCTCACTTATAGACAGAAACCCAACAGGAATTCGAGTCCCGCGGTTTGCAGTAACTCTTCTACAAAAGGCAAATTCCAGTGATCCTCACCTAAGATACAGTCAACTGCCCTTACATCTTCCCTGCCTTTTACAATTCCTGACAGTATGTCCACTTACCTTACACTTAAAACACTTTAATATAGATGAACCCAGCTGCCAACTGGGACTACTATTAGCTGTTCCTTGCCACTCCATGGTTAACACTTCTTCCCATCATTATTCAGAGTGCACTAAAGATTGTATACAGCTTATCAGCTCCTCTAATTGGTGTCTGAAGTTAGGTGTCTGCTCGCAAGAAAACTTCACTACAATACACAAACACATGCTTCTAGTACTATCTTTTATTCTTTAGATATACTTCTCTAATCTTTCATCATAATGTTACAGCCAGAGTTAGCCTTTGCCAACAAGCTCAGGTCAGGCAGAGGCTCTAAGATAGGTCTTATTAATTAATTCAACAAAAGTCTATGCGGCATTGCACCCAATAATGCCTGCTCCTGTCACCACCTCACTGTAGGGCTCAGCAACCTGGTAACAATATCCAGCACTTAATCCAAAAAATTTCCCTGTATCTTGAAATTCCAACAAGAATTTTACTACCTTCAGTACCCTGTTAAAAGAATGTCAATACCCAAGCTCCCCACAATAATCCACCTAGTGGATTGGGTAACTTAACTAATAAATTAGACATTGTTATAGAAGGGGTCTTATGAGAAGCTTGTGTAAGTAGGCTGTTTAGGTTTTAATGCTGGTAACGCCACGTAGCGCTCTATATGAAAATCACTGACTGTGCTGCGTGCAATCTGTGGCTGGTTTGTATTGTTGGAATTTGCTATTGTAGTGTTGGGCAGTTGGCTGTTAACAGCGCGTAGCGTTGCGCAGTTGGAGGTGAGCCGCCAGCAGTGGTGGATGTGGCGAGAGAGATGTCGGAATTTTGAGAGCGGATGATCTGGACGTGTGTCCATCAGAGACAGTAAATTTGTAAGACTGGATGTCATGATCTGATATATATATTATGACTTTTGAGCACTATTAAGGTAAATACATTGTTTGTTCTCTATCAAAATCTTTTATTTGCTAACTATGCCTATCAGTAGTAGGTGACTTCAGTAGTTAGAATCTTTTATTTAGCTGGCAGTATTGGCACTTGCTGTATTGCAGTAGTTCGAGTAATGAAGATTTTTGTGAGGTAAGTGATTCATGAAAGGTATAGGTTATTGTTAGTCAGGGCAATCTTTTTTAGGGATTATTGAAAGTCAGATTGCGTTGCACTAAAAATATTGTGTGTCAGCTTAGTGATGATCACAATAAGTAAAGAGAGAAATGTCTGAGTACGTTCAGTTCCACTCAGCTGTTTGAAAATCAAATAACGTAAGGGGTTTACCAGCACAATCATTCATAAATTTTTCTAAGGGGACGTTTCACTTGCTCTCTTTATGGATGGCAAAATTCCCCTGGAACAGTCTACCCCATGTGGACTAACGTCCCTTGAGTACGTGCCAGCAGTTCATTCGGTTGTTCGCATAATGCCTTGCACACAGAGTTGGTCTGTTTGAATCTACATAGATCGTGTACCTTCCCAGCATAATGTACAAGCACGGGTTAAAATTCTGTTAACCTACAGCGAGATGCCTTCTAGACTCAGAAAAAGAAACTACTGACTATGAATGAAACACACACAACACCTGTGAAAAACTCTGCACTTTTTATTATTTGCAGATATTACTCCAAAGTTGTGTGTGTTCCATTCATGATGTATAGAATATTCTACCAAGAATGACAGAGCAGTCAATGAATGCAAGCAAACTATTGATTCTAAATCTGTTTACGTAAGTTTACTGCTAGACTCACCTGTCTTTCCAGCAAGTGTGGTGGGACCACCCGTTGACCAAAAATATTTCACTGACTGCACACTAACTTGTCAACGCTGCCCATTTTATCAGCTCTGCTAATCTTTAGTTTGTGAGCTAATTCTTCCTTTCTTAATTCCACCACAGTAGTCCAGCAGTCAAACTGAGACTGCCTCATTTTAATATGGTGGGATGCACGAAATCATGAGTTGATGTCAACACCATCATATCACAATGGCCGGCCGGGGAGGCCGAGTGGTTCTAGGCGCTACAGTCTGGAACCGCGCTACCGCTGCGGTCGTAGGTTCGAATGCTGCCTCGGGCAAGGATGTGTGCTGTCCTTATGTTAGTTAGGTTGAAGTAGTTCTAAGTTCTAGGGGACTGATGACCTCACAAGTTACGTCCCATAGTGCTCCGAGCCATTTGAACCTGTATCACAATGTAAACTACATGACTTAGATTATGGGTGGCAAGTGCATTAAGCCTCAGGCTGATGCTGTTAAAATATAATCCATAAATAGAACGTATGTTTGTATAAAGCGAAGTAATCAAATTGAGGCGCATCTTCAGACAAAAGGCCCCACATAAAATGAGCTAGACAGATAAACTAATCTAACCAATAACATATTCCTCAAACAACACACATTAAAACTGTCCTAGGCAAAAGTGCTTGTCATTTTATATAAACTACTTACAGTACAGGCTTACAGTTTATATACGTAAATTAAATTCGAACTGAATTACAACTCTATGATATCGTCTGTGTATAACAAAAGCTTGCACAATGATCCACAGCAGATTTTAAGCATTTACTGACGTAAGTTACAGCAGGGAACCACATTGTATCTGTTGGCCAATGGTTTTTTTCAGTTGAATGAAACAATCAAATGAAGCTAGTCTCTGTAGCTAACTGAACACTTCTACTAACTCTTTGGGTGAGAGTTCTTAATTTACATACTACTTCATCGTATTCTGTTATACATGAAGAATGACTAGGGTTACCAAATTTTTTGGAGGCAAGTATCTTATTTCAAAGGGAGGGGAATAATTACACAGTTAAAAATATGGAGCATTTTCAAAATTTAGGTGTTTATTTACACAATTATGAATTTTTTGTCCCTCTGGCACTAAATATGTAATTTATTGAAGGTAACTTACAAATGCATTTATATCTAAAACAAATGAACTATAATATATCAATATACTGAGACTATTTCTGTCTCTCTGTCTGTCTCTCTCTCTGGCTCTCTGTCTGTCTCTCTCTCTCTGTCTCTCTCTCTCTCTCTGTCTCTCTCTCTCTCTCTCTCTGTCTCTCTCTCTGTCTCTCTCTCTCTCTCTGTCTCTCTGTCTCTCTGTCTCTCTCTCTCTCTATCTCTCTCTCTCTCTCTCTCTCTCGCCCCCCCCCCCCTTGTCTTCTTGCAGGTTTTCAGCCATCACTGAAAATTCTATTTCAGTAAGTGCTGAGCCCACTTGAATGATATGAGACGATACAAGAGTCAATTTTTAAACGGTTTGGTGAGTTAAATCACTTCCTTCGTAAGAAAAGACCGTAATTTGCCACAAGTATTTTTTGCAAGCAATTTTTGTCATTTTCTCTGAATTTCTATGGTTAATGTAGTTTCATATTATGATGCATTCTTGCAGATACTGTAAATCGCACTGAATTTACCTTCAAGATCGCTTTTTATTCTGTGATGGTTTCTTCCATTCAAATCTCAATGATCATTTCGGAATGGTGATCTAGACATATATTGCAGCTATTAAGAAACAGCTAATTCATTAACATGGACGAAAAACTGAACTACAAGCTGTGTAAGAAACCAATATCAGAACGGCAATATCAGTGACAGTACATCTACACCTGCATCTACGTGATTACTCTGCTATTCACAATAAAGTGCCTGACAGTGAGTTCAATGAATCACCTTCAGGCTGTCTCTCTACCGTTCCACTCTCGAACGGCACGCGGGAAAAATTAGCACTTAAATTTGCGAGCCCTGATTTCTCTTATTTTATAGTGATGATCATTTCTCCCTATGTAGGTGGGTACCAACAGAATGTTTTCGCAATCGGAGGAGAAAACTGGCGATTGAAATTTCATGAGGAGATCCCGTCGCAACGAAAAACGCCTTTGTTTCAATGATTGCCACTCCATGTATCATGTCTGTGACACTATCTCCCCTATTTTGCGATAATACAAATCGAGGTGCGATTCTTTGTACTTTTTCTATATCATCCGTCAGACCCACCAGAATTCGGACCCCACACTGCAGAGCAATACTCCAGAATAGGACGGACGAGCGTGGTGTAAGCAGTCTGTTTAGTACACCTGTTGCACCTTCTAAGTGTTCTTCCAGTGAATCGCAGTCTTTGGTTTGCTCCACCCACAATATTATCTACGTGATCGTTCTAAGTTAGATTATTTGTAATTGTAATCCCTATGTATTTAATGTAATTTACAACCTTCAGATTTGTGTGACTTATCGCGTAATCGAAATTTAGCTGATTTCTTTCAGTACTCATGTGAATAACTTCACACTTTTCCTTATTCAGGGTCAATTGCCACTTTTCGTACCATACAGATATCTTATCTAAATCATTTTGCAAGTCGATTTGATCACCTGATGACTTTACAAGACGGTCAATGACATCACCATCTGCAAGCAGTCTAAGACGGCTACTCAGATTGTCTCCTATGTCGGTAATATAGATCAGGAACAATAGATGGCCTATAACTCTTCCTTGCGGAACGCCGGACATTACTTCTGCTTTATTCGATGACTTTCCGTCTATTGCTACGAACTGTTACCTTCCTGACAAGAAATCACGAATCCAGTCGTACAACTGAGGCGTTAATCCTGAAGCATGCAGTTTGGTTGGAAGACGCTTGTGAGGAACTGTGTCGAAAGCCTTCTGGAAATCTAAAAATATGGAATCAATTATTTGACATCCCCTCTCGATAGCACTTATTACTTCATGAGTATAAAGAGCTAGTTGTGTTTCACAAGAACGATATTTTCTGAATATGTGCTATGTGTCAATAAATCGTTTTCTACGAGCTACTTCATAATGTTCGAATACAATATATGTTCCAAAACCCTACTGCAAATCGACGTTAGTGATATAGGCCTGTAATTCAGCGGATTACTCCTATTTCCCTTTTTGGGTATTGGTGTGAACTGAGCAGTTTTCCAGTCTTTAGGTACGGATCTTTCTGTGAGCGAGTGGCTGTATATAATTGCTAAATATGGAGCTATTTTATCAACATACTCTGAGTGGAACCTGATTGGTATACAATCTGGACCGGAGGCCTTGCTTCAATTAAGTGATTTAAGCTGCTTTGCTGCACCGAGAATATCTACTTCTATGTTTCTCATCTTGTTCTTGATTGGAATTCAGGAACATTTACTTCGTCTTCTTTGGTGAAGGAGATTCGACAAACCGTGTTTAATAACTCTGCTTTAGTGGCACTGTCATCAGTGACTTCACCGTTATTATCGCGAAGTGAAGGTATTGATTGCATCTTGCCACTGATGTGCTTTATGTATGACCAGAATCTCTTTGGGTTTTCTGTCAGATTTCGAGACATAATTTCGTTGTAGAAATTATTAAAAGAATCTCGCATTGAAGTACGAGCTATTTTTCGAACTTCTATATAACTTTGCCAATCTTGGGGATTTTGCGTTCTTTTAAATTTGGCATGCTTTTTTCATTACTTCTGCAACAACAATCGGACCCGTTTTGGGTACCATGGGGGATCAGTACCAGTACTTATTAAATAATGTGGTATATATCTCTCAATTGCTGTCGATACTATCTCTTTGAAATCATTCCAAAATTTTTCTACACTTACATGATCAGTTCTGAAGGAGTGAAGACGGTCTCTTAAAAAGGCGTTAAGAGAATGTATATCGGCTTATTTATACAGATATACTTTGCGTTTCTTTTTAATGGTTGTAGGTGTTACTGTATTCAGCCTAGCAGCAACTGCTTTGTGGTCGCTAATCCCTGTATTCGTCATAATACTCATTATTTGTCCAGGATTATTAGTTGCTAAAAGGTCAAGTATGCTTTCGCAACCATTTACGATTCGAGTGGGCTCATGAACTATTAATATTTTTCTGAGAAAGCATTCAGTACAATTTCGGATGGCGTTTTATGCCTGCCGCCGGCTTTAAACGTATAATTTTTCCGGCATATTGAGGGTAGATTGAAGTCACCACCGAATATTATTGTATGAGAGGGGTACTTATCTGAAATAAGACTCAAGTTTTCTTTTAACTGCTAAGCAACTATATCTTCTGAGTTCCGGGGGGGTCGGTACAACGATCCAATTAATAGTTTAGTCCGGTTGCCAGGTATAACCTCTACCCATACTATTTCACACGAACTATCTACTTCAATTTCGGTACAAGCCAAACTACTTGTGACAGCAATAAATACTCCACCACCAAGTGTATTTAACCTATCCTTTCTGAACACTGTAAGATTGTTTGAAAAAAATTCGTCTGAACCTATTTCCGGTTTTAGCCAGCTCTCTGTACCTACAACTACCTGAGCTTCAGCGCTTTCTATTAGGGCTTGGAGATCCGGTTCTTTTCCAACACAGCTACGACAATTTAAAACTACAATACCAATCGTTTCTACAGCTACCTTACTGTGTTTTACCTACCCACTTTTAGACGGACGCCCCTTCTGTGGTTCCCTGAGACCTTCTAACCTAAAAAGTTGCGCAGTCCCTTCCACACAGCCCCCGCTACCCGTGTAGCCCCCTCCTGTGTGTAGCGGACTCATGACCTATTAAGCGTAACCCGGAAACCCACCACCCGATGGTGCAAGTCAAGGAATCTGCAGCCTACACGCTCGCAGAACCGCCTGAGCCTCTGATTCAGACCCTCCACTCGGCTCTGCACCAAAGGACCACAGTCGGTTCTATCGACGATGCTGCGGATAGTGTGATCCGCCTTAATCTGGGAAGCACATTTCCGCTACCCGCGCGAAACCAGACACAATCTGCTCGAATCCAAAACGACACACGTCGTTGGTACTAACAAGAGAAACCACGTGCAGCTGGCTGCACCCTGTACTCTTCATGGCATCCGGAAGCACCCTTTCCACATCCGGAATAACTCTCCCCAGAATGCACACTGAGTGCACACTGGCTTCCTTCCCCTCCTTGGCAGCCATGTTCGTAAGGGGCATCATTACATGCCTAACATTGGAGCTCCCAACTACCAGCAAACCCACCCTCTGTGAATGCCCAGACCTTGCGGGCCGAGAAGCTTCCTCTGAAACAGGGTGGATGACTGCATCCGGCTCAGAGACATCATCAGCCACAGATAATGCCCGATACCTGTTCGTCAAACGAACCGAGGAGGCCCTACGATCTGCCCCTCGGAAAGCTTTTCGCTGCCTACCGGACTTTGGAATGATCTCCCACACGACCACAGGTGAGCGGCCAACCTCAGTGCAGGCAGTACCAGGGGCGGCCACAGCAGTGAACCGGTCGGAGGACCCGTGGGACGTGCTCGACGTCCCTCGCATCCCCGCGTTCGGTCCCCCACAGTGATGCCCTTTGGCAGCAGCCTCAAGCTGTGTTACAGAAGCCAACGCAGCCTGGAGCTGTAACCAAAGGGTCGCCAACTCAGCTGGCATCTGTACACAACAATCACAGTTCCTATCAATAAATGCAGTCGATACGGTGTGAAGGTCTTAAAAATATGCAGCAAACGAACGATGTTCTCGCCTTATTAGCTGCAGGAAATCGAAGTGCTCTCTCACTGACGGTCTAACCGACACTGAGCTCTTCTAACCAAACAGACAAAAGCCTGTACGATACGAGGGTCCATAGCAATGCCGCTACTGTACACTGCACTGTCAGTGAAATAAAAGATTGTGCCTAGTAAGCACTCAAACATAGAAGAAGTTACAAAAACGAATTACACAGATAACTGAAAATAAGTCGCTCCTGTTTGAAGCTCGTAAAAACATGTAACAATCGAACGGTGTACTCTCCTTATTAGTAGCAGCAACTAGCGGTGCGCTCTCGCTGACGGTCTAACCGACACTGAGCTGTTATAACCAACCAAACAAAAGCCTGTACGATACGAAGGTCGATACAACGATCGAGAGCAACGGCGGTGCTGTACACTACACTGTTATTGAAATAAAAGGTTGTGCCTAGTAAGCATGGTAGGCGATAAAGGAGTGCAGTCAACAAAATGATGCAACAATGGCTAAACTACAGAAAGTTTATAACTTAAATGAAGGCGCGGAACTGCATCGACTATTTTTATTCGGTCACTACCACAGACTGCTTTCACCAACAGGAAATGAATGAATAATAATCCTACGGATACGTAAAACTACAACCAACTGAACTGCCGTTTTTCATTCAGGTGCTTCCATAGACTGGTGTCACTTAAAAGAATGGATGAATAACTCATGCGTTACCTAAAACTACAACCGAATTAGTCGTTGTTCTGAAACAACGTGTTCAACCGATTGTTTTCATTCGGTTGCTCCCTTCACTATTGAACGAGGTTTTGTATAAACTGATGAGGTCTTGATTACGTTGCGTCGAATAATCGTACTTAAAAATACTACGCAGCAGAGAGTATGTTTTGATGCTGAGTTACCATAGCTAGGTGTTTATAGACTATAAACATGAATCCTGTCTCTGTGACTGTTAGTTTTATATTTTTACTGTATTTAGCGCAGAATTTCTGGTTATTAAGAGCTTTTAAAGTGTAATTTTTTTTTAAATCAAAGTGATAGAAGTTGAGTGTGACAGTGAAGTCATCTGGTCGCGAATAACAGGTTTAGGTGAAACCAAGTTAATTGTTGAATTTTTTTAGCTGCCACCCGACTCAGCTGTGAGAGTTAGAGTTATTCAAAGAAAGTCTATGGTCAATAGCGCGTAAATACCCAGATAAGGCAATACTGGTTGGAGGTGACTTTAACCTGCCGAGTATAGAATGGGACGTCTGTGGATTCATTACGGGTGTAGAGACAGACAGTCATGCGAAATACTTTTGAACATGTTTTACTGAAAATTATCTTGAGCAGCGAAATCGGCAGCGCACACACAATGGAAATATCTTAAACGTTGCAGCTACAAATAGGCCGGATCTTATCGACAATCTCAGTATAGATACGGGGAGTAGCCATCATGATATCATTATAGCAACTACGATTGCGAAAGTTAATATATCAGCCAAGAAGTCTACGAGAGTGTTTCTGCTAGATAGAGCGGATAAGCAATTATTAACATCTCACATAGACAATAAACTGGCATCACTAACTTCCAGTAAGACGGATGTAGAGGAATTGTGGGCAAAGTTTAAGCAGCCTGTAAATCGATATCTGGGGAGTTAGGTGCCTAGTAAGTGGACAAAGGACAGAAAAGACCCACCATTGTTTAATAACGAAATTCGGCAGATGCTGAGGAAGCAGAGGCTGTTGCACTTTCGGTTCAAGAGGGAACGCAGAAATGACGACAAGCGAAGGTTAGTAGGGATTCGCGCGTCTGTGAAAAGATCCGTTCCAGAAGCATACAACAACTAACTCCGTTACATCTTAGAAAATTATCTGACAGGGAACCCGAGAAAATTCTGTAAATATGTAAAATCGTTAAGCGGGTCTAAAGCTTGAGTTTAGTCCCTTGTTGACCAGTCTGGTGTGGCAGTTGAAGACAGCAAAAAGTGAGCCGGAGTTTTAAATTTCACGTTCAAGAAATGGTTCACACAGGAGAATCGTGCAAACATACCGTCATTTGCCCATCGGACAGACTCCTGTATAGACGATATAGTAATAAGCATACCTGGCGTAGAGAAACAAGAGAGAGACTTGAAAGCAAATAAACCATCAGGTCCGGATGGAGTCCCAGTTCTAGTTTACAAAGAGTACTCTGGGGCAGTGGCCCCTTACCTAGCATTTATCGTGAATCTCTCGCCCAACACCAAGTCCCAAGCGTTGGAAAAAAACGCGGGCGATTCCAGGTTGTAAGAAAGATAAAAGAACTGACCAGCAAAATTAAAGACCAGTATGCATAACTACTGTTTTCTACATGATTCTTGATTATGTTTTCTCTTCGGGTGTAATGAACTTTCTTGAGACTGAGAAGCTTATGTGCACGATTAAGCATGGCTTTACGAATCATCGCTCATACGAAACTCAACTTTTCTTTTTATCGCAAGACATACGGAGAACTATGGATGAACGGCAAAGGGGAGATTCCATAGTTCTACTCGTAGGTTTCCGAAAACCATTTGACACGGCGCCCCATTGCAGGTTGTTAAAGAAGGTACGAGCACATGCAATAATTTCACAGATATGTGAGTGCTTCGAAAAGTTGTGAGGTAATAGAAACCGGAATGTTGTCCTCGACGGCGAGATTCATCAGAGACAAGGGTGTTGTAAGGAGAGCCCCAGGGAAGTATGATAGGGCCACTATTATTCTCTATAAACATAAATGATTTGGCTGACGGGATGGGCAGTATTCTGGAGTTGTTTGGTGATGATGTCGTGGTGTACGGTAAGGTGTCGAAGTTGAGTGACTGCAGGAAGATACAAGACGACTTAGACAAAATTTACAGTTGGTGTGTTGAACGAAAGATAGCCCTAAATGTGGAGAAATGTAAGTTAATGTGGATGAGTAGGAAAGTCAAACCTATAATGTTCGGATACAGTATTACCAGTGTAATGCTTGACACAGTCAAGTCGTTTAAATTGTGAGTAGGCTGTTTATGTTTTCTCTATGTAAGTAGGCTGTTTAGGTTTTTTTATTGGTAACGCCACCTCTGTATGAAAATCACTGGCTGTGCTGTGTGCAGTCTGTGGCTGCTTTGCATTGTTGTAATACTCGCCATTGTAGTGTTAGGCAGCTGGCGGTGAACAGCGCGTAGCGTTGCGCAGTTGGAGGTGAGCCGCCAGCAGTGGTGGATGTGGGGAGAGAGATGGCGGAGTTTTGTAATTTGGGATGAACTGCTATATATATTATGACTTTTGATGATGTTAAGGTAAATATTAATATCTTTCATTTGCTAGCTATCCCTATCAGTAGTTAGTGCCTTCCGTAGTTTGAATCTTTTATTTAGCTGGCAGTAGTGGCGCTCGCTGTATTGCAGTAGCCTGAGTAGTGAAGATTTTGTGTGAGGTAAGTGATTTGTGAAACTTATAGGTTAATGTTAGTCAGGGCCATTCTTTTGTAGGGATTTTTGAAAGTCAGATTGCGTTGCGCTAAAAAAATATTGTGTATCAGTTTAAGGACAGTCGCGTATAATTGTTCAAAGGGGACGTTTCATAAATGATTTATTTTTATTGTTTGCTGCACATTGCCTTAGATTAGTTGTAACATTACAATTGCTTTGCTGATTTCTTAATGCTGCTTGCTTCGCAAATCTGCGTTTTTTTTGCTGTTTATATTAATTGTTTTATGTGCTGCTGCATTGCCTCGTCCCTTAGTTTAGCATCTGAGCTCAGTAGATTTAAGTTAGCTTAAGAGGGGGTAGACTATATAAGAAACTGACTATGGAGAATAGGTAAAGAATGCATTGCGAAGTTATATGAAAAAGATTTGGGCCCAAATGAGTATTGTACAAACAGAAATAATTATTTTGAAAGAAATATGAACAGAATACAGAAAGCAGGCTTAGATAAGACTTTTTGGGAATAATGATGAACAAAGGGAGATCTAAATGCAAAATACTGCAGTAAAACAAACCCTGTCCTTTCCCTTTTGTGTAATCCCACTATATGTTTGTGTACCCTTGTGTATTTGTTTTCTTCCTGTCTCTGTGTAGTTTCATAGAATTTTTTCTTCTTTTAATATTAAGCTACATTCACTATGATGAGGAATACTGTTATCATCAAATATAATTTGCATTAATAATATGTTATTTACCTTGTAAATATGCTTAGACATTATTTATTCTGGTTTGTTGCTCACATGTGAAGGTGATGTTTCAAAAGTTCTTGTGATCGTTATGTATTTACTTATGTCATAATTCCTGTCACACTGATGTATATGTCGGTTTCTATTCTTTTGTAAAGCCTGTACTACAAATGTTATCTGTATTGTTATGTTTTTAATTATGTATTTTGTACCTTTGTTATTGTATTCTTATGTTATAAAATTGTAATTGTCACCAGTTCATGATATTATTAACTTGTTAGTTACATTTCACTGCACACGTTTCTGTTGGTCATAGTATATGGACAGTATGTGAGAAGTTGGGACTGTTAGTGTTTGCACGTGTGTTACTAATTCAGCAAGGGACTGGATAACAGCATTGCTGGTTCTAAGGACAATTCCAAATACTTTGTGAGTGCACAAGTGGTGGTTTATGGACTTGCTATATTCTCCGCAAGACTCTTCGATGGTGAATGTGCACCTGCACAATCGCAACAGATGGCTGCTGGCCATCTCTGCAAGGACTACAGTGGGTCTGCATCTTTGATGGCCCACCATTACCATTATCTCTACATGGACTACAGTGGGTCTGCACCTCTGGTGGCCCACCAATACCGTAATCTCTACCAGGACTACAGTGGGTCTGCTCTGTGATGACCTACCTACCAATATTCTTCCAAACTTCGAATGACTCTGCTGTGGGTTTGCTCTGTTGTGACCCAATACTTGTCTGCATGTCGAGAGTCAGCACTGTCTTTCCGTTGGAAGGACAACACTACTTCTTCAAGACTGCATGGAAATCCACTACTTCCGTGTGCATTTTCTTCTACTGCTCAGACTTTGAGAAAAACACTATATTTTACCGTAATGAATGATCAGGACTGTCTTTATGGACTGTGACAAAATTTTAGCTTTTGACCAACGTTGTATCAATAAGTGTGTGCATTTGATATCTTTGTTATTGTAATTATGAAAAATTTTTTCAAATCTGTATTGGGCACTGCCCAAACCAATTTGTAAAATTTTTTGTGGGGAGCATGGGGGCTATGTAAGTAGGCTGTTTATGTTTTCTCTATGTAAGTAGGCTGTTTAGGTTTTTTTATTGGTAACGCCACCTCTGTATGAAAATCACTGGCTGTGCTGTGTGCAGTCTGTGGCTGCTTTGCATTGTTGTAATACTCGCCATTGTAGTGTTAGGCAGCTGGCGGTGAACAGCGCGTAGCGTTGCGCAGTTGGAGGTGAGCCGCCAGCAGTGGTGGATGTGGGGAGAGAGATGGCGGAGTTTTGTAATTTGTGATGAACTGCTATATATATTATGACTTTTGATGATTTTAAGGTAAATACATTGTTTGTTCTCTATTAATATCTTTCATTTGCTAGCTATCCCTATCAGTAGTTAGTGCCTTCCGTAGTTTGAATCTTTTATTTAGCTGGCAGTAGTGGCGCTCGCTGTATTGCAGTAGCCTGAGTAGTGAAGTTTTTTGTGAGGTAAGTGATTTGTGAAACTTATAGGTTAATGTTAGTCAGGGCCATTCTTTTGTAGGGATTTTTGAAAGTCAGATTGCGTTGCGCTAAAAAAATATTGTGTATCAGTTTAAGGACAGTCGTGTATAATTGTTCAAAGGGGACGTTTCAAAATATCTGAGCATAACGTTGAAAAGCGATGTGGGGTGGAATGAGCATGTGAGAACTGTGGTGGGGAAGGCGAATGGTCGAATTCGGGTTATTGGAAGAATTTTGGGAAAGGTTGGTTCACCTGTAAAAGAGACCACATATAGGACGCTGATGCGACTTATTCTTGAGTACTGCTCTAGTGTTTGGCTCTGAGTGCTATAGGACTTAACATCTATGGTCATCAGTCCCCTAGAACGTAGAACTACTTAAACCTAACTAACCTAAGGACAGCACACACCACCCAGTCATCACGAGGCAGAGAAAATCCCTGACCCCGCCGGGAATCGAACCCGGGAACCCGGGCGTGGGAAGCGAGAACGCTACCGCACGACCACGAGTGCTCTAGTGTTTGTTGAGGTCGGACTGAAGGAAGATATCGAAACAATTCAGAGGCGGGTGGTTAAATTTGTTATCAGTTGGTTCGGAAAAAACTTAAGTGTTACGGAAGTGCTATGGGAACTGATATGAGAGTCCCTGGAGTGCCGGCCGGAGTGGCAGAGCGGTTCTAGGCGCTACAGTCTGGAACCGCGCGACCGCTACTGTCGCAGGTTCCAATCCTGCCTCGGACATGGATGTGTGTAATGTCCTGAGGTTAGGTAGGTTTATGTAGTTTTAAGTTCTAGGGGACTTATGACCTCAGAAGTTAAGTCCCATAGTGCTCAGAGCCATTTCAACAATTTTTTTTTTAGTCCCTGGAGTGAAGGCGGCTTTGTTCTCGAGAAACACTATTGAGAGAATTTAGAGAATCGGCATTTGAAGCTGACTGCCCAACGATTCTACTGCCACTAACATACACTGCGTGTAAGGGCCACGAACATGAGAGACAAGAAATTAGTGCTCATATGGAAGCATACAGACAGTCGTTTTTCCCTCGCTCTATCTGCGAGTGGAAAAGGAAAGGAAATGACGCGTAGTGGTACAGGGTACCCTCTGCTACACACCGTACTTTGGCTCGCGGAGTATTTATGTATGCAGATGCCTTAAAATAACTAAATTTAGGGACTAATTTTTATTAAATTTGTAGTAATATAACGTTTTCCCTCACAGGAAACCAAACGAACGTCTCTTCTGAAGACAGATAATCAGCCTAATTTGGTATGAAGACAGTGAACCAGGATAGGTTATCGGCTACGCAACTCTTTTTCAGTTATACTACGAGAATAACTGAAAAATAAATACGTAAAAAAGTCTGTGGCTTTTTCTGTGTCTATGGTTTGTCACTAGCCTACGAACCACACATATAGCTGCTGTTTCTGCCTCGACCCCCACTTGTAAGGACACGATTGTCCCTTAAGAAAAGAGGAACAGTTCAGTATCATAATTATCCATCTGCCTTATTTCACATAGATTGTTTACCAGTTCCTTGAAGTAGAAAATACACTAGAAGGAGAACAACTCAGCAAGCCTCCACATTACAACGGTCTGATATTGAGGGTAAGGATGACAAGTCAAGTAATGTTGAGAGATCTTATTAGAAACTCTAAGAGACAGAATTTCTAGGGTCAAGGCTCCAGCAATGGGATCTTTTACATCGTGATACCCGGACATCATAGTACAGGCATCTATAGATAGATACATCATTTTAAGGGAACAAAAACTACTGTGCTGTTTGTTGTCACTTTATTGGCTGCGTGGTATATTTGAAGTGAATCGTGACCCAACTGATCCCAGTTTAATCACAGGCTACATCAAAATGAGTTTCAAAACTGTGGTACTCTACAGTGGCAATCGTCTCCTCCATGTTAAGGTTAGTCACGTACTTCACATGAATGAGACCTGTGCTAACATTGCAGTCCTGGCCGACCCAATCAAATATGCTGAATACAAGTGGAAAAACTGTAGATCTAAAAGTTATCACTGTACTAGTAGGAACGCAGCTAGTTACACTAAATACTGCTACTACGTATGTATGTGGCACAACAGGGTTAAGAAATCACGTTACATTCAAGAAGACTGACCTGCAGGAAATCTGAACTCTAGCGAGAAAAATGACGTTGCCGAGATTTACATGGTCCCAAAGGCTGTTCCTCTGCCAGAACAAGACACTGATTGCTATAGCTTGGCACAGTACGTGTTTTTTTTTCCAACGAATGTAAATGTTTTCAATGTCTCATTGTCAATAATGATGGACTGTGATTTTACTATAACTTTCCTGTAAATGATTGATAACAATTTTATAAATGGTATTAATTTATTTTTATAGTGTTCTAGCATACGTACTTTTTAATCATCAAAAATTGAAACGATTCACAAATACAGCAAGTTAACATTCGACGTTCATCTACATACATTTCAGGACATACGTTCGTAAATTTATAAATATTCTTAAGTAGACACGTTGCCAGTATCACGGATCTTGCTTTGTATAAAATCAAAGATATAGTCTAACAGCTACTAACTGCATAAACCCTGTTCAAGACTCATAAGAGAAGGAGGCAGCAATGGAAAAGGTCAGGAGACACAAGAAGATTCCTGTTAAATTCCATCACAGTCAGACAGAGATTCCGAAATCAGATATTGGATTCTAAGGCGTACCAATGAGCAGATACAGAATCAGATCACAGGTTAGGAATGAGGAAGAATAGGCTAAAGTTTAAGGGACTGTTCAGGAAGAGTCAATGCGCAAATAAGTGGAGTACTGACAAGGGAACCTTCCTATCGCACCCCCCTCAGATTTAGTTATAAGTTGGCACAGTGGATAGGCCTTTGAAAACGGAACACAGATCAATCGAGAAAACAGGAAGATGTTGTGTGGAACTATGAAAAAAAATAAGCAAAATATACAAACTGAGTAGCCCATGCGCAAGATAGGCAACATTAAGGATAGTCTGAGCCCAGGAACGGTGTGGTCCCGTGGTTAGCGTGAGCAGCTGCGGAACAGGAGGTCCTTGGTTCATGTCTTTCCTCGAGCGACAACTTTACTTTATTTATTTTCGCAAGGGTATGATCTGTCCTTTTGTTCATTGACGTCTCTGTTCACTGTAATACACTCCTGGAAATTGAAATAAGAACACAGTGGATTCATTGTCCCAGGAAGGGGAAACTTTATTGACACATTCCTGGGGTCAGATACATCACATGATCACACTGACAGAACCACAGGCACTTACACAGGCAACAGAGCATGCACAATGTCGGCACTAGTACAGTGTATATTCACCTTTCGCAGCAATGCAGGCTGCTATTCTCCCATGGAGACGATCGTAGAGATGCTGGATGTAGTCCTGTGGAACGGCTTGCCATGCCATTTCCACCTGGCGCCTCAGTTGGACCAGCGTTCGTGCTGGACGTGCAGACCGCGTGAGACGACGCTTCATCCAGTCCCAAACATGCTCAATGGGGGACAGATCCGGAGATCTTGCTGGCCAGGGTAGTTGACTTACACCTTCTAGAGCACGTTGGGTGGCACGGGATACATGCGGACGTGCATTGTCTTGTTGGAACAGCAAGTTCCCTTGCCGGTCTAGGAATGGTAGAACGATGGGTTCGATGACGGTTTGGATGTACCGTGCACTGTTCAGTGTCCCCTCGACGATCACCAGTGGTGTACGGCCAGTGTAGGAGATCGCTCCCCACACCATGATGCCGGGTGTTGGCCCTGTGTGCCTCGGTCGTGTGCAGTCCTGATTGTGGCGCTCACCTGCACGGCGCCAAACACGCATACGACCATCATTGGCACCAAGGCAGAAGCGACTCTCATCGCTGAAGACGACACGTCTCCATTCGTCCCTCCATTCACGCCTGTCGCGACACCACTGGAGGCGGGCTGCACGATGTTGGGGCGTGAGCGGAAGACGGCCTAACGGTGTGCGGGACCGTAGCCCAGCTTCATGGAGACGGTTGCGAATGGTCCTCGCCGATACCCCAGGAGCAACAGTGTCCCTAATTTGCTGGGAAGTGGCGGTGCGTTCCCCTACGGCACTGCGTAGGATCCTACGGTCTTGGCGTGCATCCGTGCGTCGCTGCGGTCCGGTCCCAGGTCGACGGGCACGTGCACTTTCCGCCGACCACTGGCGACAACATCGATGTACTGTGGAGACCTCACGCCCCACGTGTTGAGCAATTCGGCGGTACGTCCACCCGGCCTCCCGCATGCCCATTATACGCCCTCGCTCAAAGTCCGTCAACTGCACATACGGTTCACGTCCACGCTGTCGCGGCATGCTACCAGTGTTAAAGACTGCGATGGAGCTCCGTATGCACCGGCAAACTGGCTGACACTGACGGCGGCGGTGCACAAATGCTGCGCAGCTAGCGCCATTCGACGGCCAACACCGCGGTTCCTGGTGTGTCCGCTGTGCCGTGCGTGTGATCATAGCTTGTACAGCCCTCTCGCAGTGTCCGGAGCAAGTATGGTGGGTCTGACACACCGGTGTCAATGTGTTCTTTTTTCCATTTCCAGGAGTGTAAGTTTAGTGTCTGTGTTTTGCGACCGCACCACAAAACCGTGAGATTAGTAGACGAAAGGATGTGCCTCTCCAATGGGAACCGAAAACATTTGGTCGCAAGGTCATAAACCAACCGATTCCTCCACAGGAAAACACGTCTGATATATTTTGTACGACACTGGTGACGGCATGTGCGTCACATGACAGGAATATGTTGTCGAATGGCGAATGGGTAAAAAGATTCTTCTAGCTTGTCCGATTTAGGATTTCTTGTGGATGTGTTAATCACTCCCAAAAATGTGATGGAAACGTAACGGACGGACAGATAATAATTGTCTGAAAATAAAAAATTGAAATTTTTCACTAGAGAGCAGACTTGAACCAAGGACCACAGCTGGTCACGCTAACCACGGGGCCACGGTTCTCCTGGGCTTACACGCTCCTTAATGTTGCGTATCTTGCGCATGGACTACTCAATTTGTATATTTTGCTTATTTTTTCATAGTTCCACACATCTTCTTCCTGTTTGATCTGTGTTCAGTTTTTCAAGGCCTATCCACTGTGCAACTTATAACTAAATCTGAGGGGGATGCGATGGGAAGGTTCCCTTGTGAGGTATTAAGACATGAAGATATACGCTTGAGGTTCTCCAAGGCTATAGAGATAGCGATAATGAATAGCTCAGTAGGCAGTTGAGTTAAAGAGGGATGGACATCTCTGAATAGAGCACACAACGAAGTTGGAAAGAAAACTTTAGATACAAGAAAGGTAACTTCGAAGAAACTATGGATAACAGAAGAAATTCTTCAGTTTATCGACGGAAGAAGGACCCACAATAACGTACAAGGAAATTCAGGAATACAGAAATAGAACGAAATAAATAGGAAATTCAGAGAGGCTAAGCCGAAATGACTGCATGAAAAATGTGAAGATACCGATGAAGGAGTTATTGTCTTATGGTCCGACTCAGCATACGGAAAAGTCAAAACAAATTAAAAGCAAGGGCGGTAACATTTACAGTGGAATGGGAATTCCACTGTTAAATTCAGAGGGGAGAGCGGGTACGCAGAAAGAGTATATTGAAGGCCTCTGTGAGAGGGATGACTACCCTGATAAAGATGTGGAAAAAGAAACATGAGTCTAGAGGGAAGAGACAGGACATACCGTAGTAGAATCATCATTTTAAAGAACTCTGGATGACTTAAAATCAAATAAGGCAGAATGACTAGAAAATATTCTATCGAAATTTCTAAATTTATAGCGTGAAGTGCCAAACAAAACGACTATTTACGTTGCTTTGTAGAATGTACGAGACTGGCGATATAGCATCAGACTTTCGGATAAACATATACCACGGAAATCCGAAGATGGCAAGAGCCGAAAACTGCGAGAATTATATCACAATCAGATTAACATCTCATGCATGAAATTTGCTGACAAGAATCAAATACAGAAGAACGGAAAATAAAACTGAGGATCTGTTAGCTGAAGATCGCTTTGCATTTAGGAAATGTAAAACCACTAGAGAGGCAGTTCTGACGTCGCTTTTGGTAATGGAAGCTGCCTGAAAAACGTCAAGACACGTTAATAAGATTTATCAACCTGCAATGTCAAATGGCGCATTATATTGGAAACACTAAAAAAGATACAGGTACGCTAAGGGGAAAGAGGGGTAACGTACAATATGTCTCAGAATTAAGAGCGAGTAGTAAGAATAGAATACCAAGAACGAAGTTCTCGGATTAAAAAGGGGTCTGAGCCAGGAATGTAGTCATCCGCCCCTAAAGTTCAATTCATCCATGGAAGAAAAAATGATGGAAATGAAAGAAAGATTCAAGAGTGGGATTAAAAATCTAAATCATTTAAAATCTTCACTGATGACATTGCTGTCCACAGTGAAAGGAAAGTAGCACTACAGGAACTAATGAATGTAATGAACAGTATAATGAGTACATAATATGGATTGAGAGTAAATCGAAGAAAGACGAAAAGTAAAGAAATTTCTGTGAATGTACATTTCGAGCAGAGTATTGTGTGGTAGTGAAACATGGGCGGTGTGAAACCCGTAAGAGAAGAGAGTCAAACCATTTGAAATTTGGTGCTGTAGGCGAATATTGAATGTTGGGTGAACTGAAAAGGAATTAAATGTGAGGTTTATCCGCTGTTTCGGTGAGGAAAGGCTTATATCGGAAACAGTGCCTGCACATGTAGCTGTAGCTCTTTTGAGAAAAGACGTGCAAGTGAACGATCAATGTTGCAACCAAAGAAAAACAAACTGAAATGCTCTTGATTTACGGAGAATGGAGGAGAAACGTTGAGGAGGCTGTCGCTTTCTTTGCCGAGCGTTTTCCAGAGAAAGCTCGCTGTTGTTTGTTCTTTTAAAAGGTTGTGAACGCCTTTATGTGTGATGGCAGCATACCGACCGACAAAAGAAACGAAGCAGACATGTTACAGGAATCGATAGAGAAATAGCTATACTAGTGGCAATGCACCACAACCCGCTTATAGAGGCCCAGCAATTACATCGGTATGCCGATATGTCTGTAAGTAGTAATGGACACTACTGCATCATCCTAAGTTTCATCCGTACCACGTGTTACTGAATCAAGAAATTCATAGCGCCGATTTCAAGCACCGGGTAGTGTTTTGTGAATGAGCGCGTCGACAGATGTCTATATTCACAAACCATGACAGCGTTAACTGGCACAACATGCATTACTGGAGTGTAGGCAATTCCCACTAGTTACGGAAAGCTGACCAGCAGCGTCTTTGGTCTGTTTATGTATGGTGTGGCATTATGGGGAACAAAACAAACTCACTGGTAGGTAATTTACCGACGGAATGTTGAACAGACGCAAGTATTGAACGTTTTTGGAACAGAAACTATCGGTAATACAGCAGGCAGTTGCCCTGGATGTTAGACAGCATATGTGGTTTCAGCATGACGGTTGCCAAGCGCATTATGCATTTGAAGCACGGTAGATATTATACCGTGTTTACATTGGTCGGTGGATCGGCAAAGGTGGCCCGATCAATTAGTGCGCTCGGTGTTCACAATTGATTTTTTGGGAAGAAAAGAGATGAAAGTTACAGTCACTTACGTCAGCATTTCTGCAAATATACTATCAACTCTGGTGCAACATGTCCCTTAGAAATTCATTTTCTCAACTCCCACAGAGACATTTTTGCTACTGGTTGCGGATATGTCAATGATGAAGACGGGGAAAGATCCCATCAGGATATTTCTGAAATGGAAAATTGGTATCAGAGTCTTGGGAATGTAGCAATGACTGTGCATTACTTGTAGTTTGTGTCTTAGAGAGGCTCACTCTCTTCCAAGACGAAAGATGTCATCACACGATTCTCTTCAGACCCATGCAACTGCCTGGCATTCTTTCTATTTACAAGTCTTAGAATGGTACTGTCACTGCAAATGTCAAATGGACAATCTGTGTTGTTGCAAAACGTGATTGTAATTCACCGTTTTGTACTAATCCGTAAAAACAAAATACTTACACCTAATGCTTATTCGCTGGATCTAGCACCAAAGATCTTCGGCAGGCCTCATAATTCTAACTATATGACTTTACAATTACATTCCCTGACAAGTACTATTTTACACATTTTACTCCTGCATCACGGCCTGAATTAAATTGCATAATCACTTTTGCAACGTTTGAACAAAATATTATTTACGTACAGCACATTCTTTTAATAGTAATAACAAAATATGAAGTTGTTGTTTCAGCCACATTGGTTCATCTGACACTGAGTCTGCCGGCCGATATGGCCGAGCGGTTCTAGGAGCTACATTTTGGAACCGCGCGACCACTACAGTCGTAGGTTCGAATCCTCCTTCGGGCATGGATATGTGTGATGTCTTTAGGTTGGTTAGGTTTAAATAATTTTAAGTTCTAGGGGACTGATGACCTCAGAACTTAAGCCCCATAGTGCTCAGAGCCAATTGAACCTTTTGAACCATCGATTAGTCTCATCCACGTGTTAATAACTGCTTCATCTCTCATTTAATTTACCGGGAGCTTATTTTCCACAATAAAAGGTTCTTTAAGACTTTCCTTAACTTTCACTCGAAATGTACAACTTCATATTCCTTAATTCAACATTCGTGATGTGATGACAGCTCTAAAAGTTTATCGTCGTCGAATGAAAGTTTGGAGAAATTCTGGAAGGAAACTTTAGTTCACACTTTAAGATATAATTGATAAGAGCTGAGATATTAAAGTAAAAGCCACAAACGAAACAGAACATAAATTATGCTGTATGCTCCACCTCATAGAAACTGAAAGGACTCGCTATACTACTTCCGAAAAGTTGTAATAAGTACTGTCTATGTGGAGCACACGTCAGCTGCTCATTTGTGATACGTTAATATAGACCTTTTCAGTCTTGCTATTAGTAAAATGGGCGTAGTTATTACGATTTAAATTGAAGACGATATAGTTGAACTGAAGTAAGAGAACTCTGTTCGTTTACTAAACGACAATCAGTTTCGATAATTCTGAAGTTTTAATTGACAGTTGTGATATAGCGCTGATGATGACCTGAATTTCTGTGCTTATTGATTCCAAAAGTTATTTATCAGACATAACATGCGTGTTGACGTACTATAAAAGAAAAGACAACCCATAATTTAATGTTTCTGAATATAAATAAGAGGGTTGTCCAGAAAGTAAGTTCCGATCGGTCGCGAAATGGAAAGCACTGGGAAAATCCGGTAAAGCTTTTCACAGATGTGTTGGGCAGTGTCTCCAGTACGCCCGTCGATCGTGTCGCGTCGCTCCTTTCAGTTTGGAGTGAACAGTGAGCACGTAAAGATGTGTAGGGAATAGTGTCTCCCGCCAAGGATGGTGACCTGGTTAGAGATTTCGCCTGTGTCATGCAACCCACATAACACAACTCTCTAGCAGTTCCTTTCGGCTGCACCCTGCAGATGCAATGAAGACGCTCCTGTAACGTTTCCTATGAGAAGTGTTTGATCACCCACAATACAGTCCGTAACTGGCTGCCCCTGAGTCTCGTCTCTGCTCACAAGAAGCACTGGCTATGAAGACGAAATTTTTCCACTGACAACGAGCTGCAGACCAGTACAGATAACTGGCCGAAAGCACAGGCTTCTGCTTTCTATGACGAGGATATTGGAAAGTTGATACAACACTGCGACAACACTCGAAGTTGGAGCGGTGAAAATATAGAGAAGTAGGTGGAAGGTGTACCTAACTGTTCCAAATTAAACGTTTCTGGTTTTCACTGTGGTTTCCATTTCGCGACCGATCGGAACTTACAGTCTGGACAACCCTCGTAATGTGGCGTGTTTATATGATTAAATTTGTATGATGATCACATTTTCAGCAGCGAAACTGAAATGAAGCGTAATTAACTTTTCGTGTATATCATTTTACCTTCTAAAGGGTGTTACTTTCGTTCATCGTTCAAGTTACAGCAGCCTTATAGAAGAAAAACAAAGTAAACGCGTTTCAAAAAGTGTTACAATTGTATTTGTTCTGACTTGTTTTAATAATAATCTGTTCTTTGTTCTTATGACTTTGAGGACAAGTGTGGTCAAGCTGGTACTTTTGAAGAATGCTTTCCCTTAAGGGTAGGAGTACAATAATTTTACTTTCTTATTTGAGTGCTCATGAGGGACTGTAAATGCTACACGCTATAATGAACTGTTTACAATAATGACTTTCTCTAAATCAAGGATTTAGAGTGTTGTTGAGTAACACCTACCCTAAATATAAATGAGTGCCTTAGGCTTTACACTGGTCATACTTGGCAAATAAAATACACGAAAATAACAGAACAACACACAGTTATTTCACTTCTCATCGATTTAGGTTTACTAGACGTGGCAAAGAGAATAAAGACCCGGAGTAGGTATTATAAAATCTATCAATAATAGGGACACGTTAGTACCGTGCAGTCATACGCCTACGCGAGGAATAGGATGAGGGGGAAGTTAAGAAGAGACATGCCACCTCCTTTAATCTAGTATTTATTTATTGCAAGAAAACATTTCAAGCTATGGTTTGGTGTAATATTAGTAACTATCTGACGCGCTGAGGGTTACGAGATACACTATGGCTTAGGAAAATACGCTATCATGTTCAACATAAGAACGGAAGTTACAATGTTTGTCGGCTTTGCATTTGACGCCGGCAACGAACAAAGCATATATACTTGGCGAGTTATCGTTAGCTCAACCCGTGCACTCAGGCTAGCTTCCGCCGTATCCGGCTCAGCCTCTAGAGGGCCTCCCGGTGGCCGGCCATACGCAGATTTCAGCGGCGGACATGCACCCCTTGCAGCATCCTCTGGAACTTCGATAGGCTGATGTACCTTAATCATTTGAACACCGCCTCAGATCGGACGTCGCCTTCGCCATCCAGACGCCTGCACTCCCACGGTCTGTGCTCCGAGACCTGGCGTTCTGCGCTGTAGATACGTCGTGCTGCTCATGAGATAGAACTTCGAACATGTGCTTTGTTTTGAAGACAGACTTTTCATTGGTCAAGAGAACGTAATCTATGCTCTCAAGAATGTGCACTACTGACCATTACAATTGCTACACCACGAAGATGACGTGTGACAGTCGCGATATTTAGCCGACAGGAAGAGGATGCTGTGATATGCAAATGGTTAGCTTTTCACAGGATTCACACAAGGTTGGCGCCGGTGGCGACACCTACAACGTGCTGTCATGAGGAAAGGTTCCAACCGATCTCTCATACACAAACAGCAGTTGACCGGCGTTGCCTGCTGAAACGTTATTGTGATGCCTCGTGTAAGGAGGAGAAATGCGTACCATCACGTTTCCGACTTTGATAAAGGTCGGATTGTAGCGTATCGCGATTGCGGTTTATCGTATCGCGACATTGCTGCTCGCGTTGGTCGAGATCCAATGACTGTTAGCAGAATACGGAATCGGTGGGTTCAGGAGGGTAATACAGAACGCTGTGCTGGATCCCAACGACCTCTTATCACTAGCAGTAGAGATGACAGGCATCTTATCCGCATGGCTGTAACGGATCGTGCACCCACGTTCCGATCCCTGAGTCAGCAGATGGGACGAAGACAACAACCATCTGCACGAACAGTTCCACGACGTTTGCAGCAGCATGGACTATCAGCTCGGAGGCCATGGTGCGGTTACCCTTGACGCTGCATGACAGACTGGAGTGCCTGCGATGGTGTATTCCACGACGAACCTTGGTGCACGAATTTCAAAACGTCATTTTTTCGGATGAATCGAGGTTCTGTTTACAGCATCATGATGGTCGCATCCGTGTTTGGCGACATCGCGGTGAACGCACATTGGAAGCGTTTATTCGTCATCACCATACTGGCGTATCACCCGGCGTGATGGTATGGGGTGTCATTGTTTGCACGTCTCGGTCACCTCTTGTTCGCATTGACTGCACTTTGAACAGTAGACGTTAAATTTCAGATTTGTTACGACCCGTGGCTCTACACTTCATTCTATCCCTGCGAAACCCTACATTTCAGCAGGATAATGCACCAACGCATGTTGCAGGTCCTGTACGGGCCGTTCTGAATACAGAAAATGTTCGACTGCTGTCCTGGCCAGCACATTCTCCAGATCTCTCACCAATTGAAAACGTCTGGTCAATGGTGGCCGAGCAGCTGGCTCGTCACAATACGCCAGTCACTACTCATGATGAACGGTGGTATCGTGTTGAAGCTGCATGGGCAGCTGTACCTGTACACGCCATCCAAGCTCTGTTTGACTCAACGCCGAGGCGTATCAAGGCCGTTATTACGACCAGAGGTGGTTGTTCTGGGTACTGATTTCTCAGGACCTATGCACCCACATTGTGTGGAAATGTAATCACATGTCATTTCTAGAATAATATATTTGTCCAATGAATACCCGTTTATCATCTGCATTTCTTCTTGGTGTAGCAAAATGGCCAGTAGTGTATTTCCATTTTGTTGCAGAACAATATTTTGTGACGAACTTCTCTTTCAATTTACTAAGATGAATTTCAGGTGAACATCCATTTTCATTTCTTGTACTGCATCAGAAACAGCAGACGATGTTGGAGGTTTTCTTCTTCAAATAATCCAAGTTTAATTACTTGTGACTTATAGAAATATTCCGGGTTACGAATACTTCAATTGGAGATGAGGTATTTGGAAGACTCAAGCGACAGTCACAGGTGGTGCTCCAGTGTCAATGCTTCGTCATAGATACTGACGATGAGCCGGTGAAAATAACTATCTTGCCGCCTTTCGGCTGCAGTGTACACAGCGCACCAATCAGCGGCTTCTGGAGAGGTTCGCAGTGTTCCTGTAAGCGGCGCCGGAATTTCCGGGACGCCTGGACCAGTGCTCAACTTCCAGTAGCGGAAACCGCCGTTCTGTGAATTCGACCGCAACCTGGAACGTTGTTCCTGTTACATAGTGTGGATGGAGTAACATCTCCTCATGCACGAATAACAGGTGCACCTCCCAACCATTTCAAAGGGAACGTTCCTCTCCCTTTAGTTTCTCACGAAAGTTCCAGTAGGGTGGACGCTGCCTGTGCCAGCTGCCGTCTTGTGCTCAATGCTTAATTAGTCACCAATAGCAATAGTGCCGCATGCGGAAAGCTGGATCATAAGCCGTATGTGTGCCGCCATGTTAGTCGACTAGACTGTCACATATGGCACCAAATAGTATGTTCTTGTTGAGGACGTCGCATTCCCAGACGTTTACTTTGTGCAGTCTGTCCTTCCCCCTCAACCAGGTCCAAAAATATTGTTCAATGGTTCTGAGCACTATGGAACTTAACATCTGTGGTCATCAGTCCCCTAGAACTTAGAACTACTTAAACCTAACTAACCTAAGGACATGATACACATCCATGCCCGAGGCAGGATTCGAACCTGCAACCGTAGCGGTCACGTGGTTCCAGACTGAAGCGCCTAGAACCGCACAGCCACACCGGCCGCCTCAACCAGCTCCAAGTCTATCCCAGCGTTGATGGACGGCGCCCCAGTTCCACTACATACTGACGCGGCCTCATCCACCATTATCCCTTATTGGAAGAGTTATCAAACATTTGAGGCCCCATCTCTCGAATGTTTCGACAACCTACTCAATAGCTTTAGTGACGATCTCCTTTCTATCAAAGAGGCCTTCTCTGACTGCTTACCTTATGCTGCGACATCGATTACTGGCCACCACTATCACTGATTGGCAGAGTTGTCAAACATTTGAGGTCCCATCTCTCGAATTATTCGACAACCTACTCCATAGCATTAGTGACGATCTCCTTTCTATCAAAGACGAGTTCTCTGACTGCTTACCTTATGGTGCGACATCGATTACTGGCCATGTTTTGATAGTGAACACACCTCGAGCTTCCAGTCTTCTTGGTCGTGAACTCTTCAGTGCACTAGGTTTGGAAATTTACAGTTCCGACCTACAAGTTGGGCAGGTGACAGCCAGCTCCTGCGCTTCTGACTTGTTTGCCAAGAATCCTGCCAAGTTATTGGCGTCTTCCCCTGGCGTCTGGGGTTTTTCGGCTCATATTACGCTCCTTCCTACTGCAGTTCCTAAGTTCTGTAAAGTCCACATCCTATTTGCCCTCAGGGACAAGATGAAACTGCAACGTTTTCAAAACGATAGTATCCTTACGCCTCTATCCGACAGTCGTTGGGCTACCCCCATCATTATGTTCGAATAGCCAACGGGGCATTACACTTGTCTGAGGATTTCAGTGCAACAGTGAATTCTCACCCTGCCATTTACTCATACCCTATTTCGAACATGGAAGAGATCTTGCCTAAAATAGGAGGGGCCAAGTGCTTGCAAATTTGGCCTTCGTAATGCCTACCTCCAGTTTCGTTAAGATGCAGCCTCCCAGGAAGTGTTGGTGATAAATATGCCATTTGACTTCTTACAATACAATAGCTTTACCTTTGGCACAGCAAGTGTGCTGGCGATCTTTCAGTGTTGCCTTGAGCAGTTACTGTGTGAGGTTCCCGGAACTGGTAACTACTTGTTCTCAGTATCTGATCGTGTAGGTCTCTGGTGAAACAAATACAAGTGTGATCTTTTTATGGGACAAGTGGAGTTCTTTGACATGTGCTCATTGTTTCAAGCATTCATATTATATCTCATGACGTGGAAGCGATCCGAAAATTGCCAGGCCCTCAGCACAAATCGCATTTGAAGCCAGTGTTGGGGCACTTGGATTACTACTGGTATGTTATCTCAATTTAGGCATCCATCGCTAAGCCTGTACATCACCTGCTTCACAGAAATGTTTAGTTGCAGTAGTCTTCACAATGGGGTGGTGTGTTCTGGACTCTGAAACAGGCTTTCCTCCAGAATGAAATTTTCACGCTACAGCAGAGTTCTCGCTGCTAAGAAACTTTCTGGCAGATTCAAACGGTGTGCCAGACCAAGATTCAAACTCGGGACCTTTGCCTTTCGTGGATGCGTGCTCTACCACCCTCGCAGCTTTAATTCCTCCAGCCCAAATGCTTGGAGGCATATGATCCTGCTCCTGATCCTCTGATTCCAAATGCATCCAACTGTGGAACAGGGGTGATCCTCTGTCATGTGGTCAGTGGTGTGGAAAGTCCAACTGCTTTTCTGTCGAAGTCTCTCAATGCTGACCAACACAGTTATAGTCATTTCCAAAAGGAAACTTCACCTGTATCTTCTGCCTCAAGAAATTTCGTGACTGTTTCTATGGCCAGCCGTTCACTCTCCTCATCGATCATAAAACTCTGCTTCCCCTCCTCAAGTGGTTAGCAGCAAGCCCTGCCAAGACAACATACCACCTACAACACTGGGGGCGCTTCCTTTCCAATTACATTTACATGACTAAGTTTCGGCCCACCATGCAGCATGCTGATGCAGACCTACTCTCCAGGTACCAGTGCGGCAAGATCTGATGTCCCATGCTCAGACTGAAGTGTGCTTTCACCTGCACTCCAGTGCAGAATTTGCCATTGCACAGCCTCCAGTTGGTGTGACCTCGTCCAAAGACCCATAGCTAGCGACCCCATTCTCCAGAACATGTTGCGGCATGTGTAGCAGTGCTGGCCTACGAAACACGCAATCAAGGCACAGCCGGATCTACAGGCATTGTGGATACGTCGACAGGAGTTGTCCTCCTATGACGGGGTCATTCTGGTACAGGTTGACAATGGTTGCACTCAGGTGGTTATTTCTGGAGCCCTAAACTCCTGGGTGATCCAGCTGCTACATGAAGGCTTCGTCCTCACGAAGTGAGTGGCCACACACCTGGTTACTACCTGCCCTACATGTCAAAGCTAGCAAGCCACATTGACGCACAGATACTTTTTTCGGCAAAAACATCCCATCCCTGATCCCACTTCCACCTTAAGTTTGACATATCCTTCCTCGGCTCATCGCTCATCCCTGTGGATTCTGACACATGGTTGCCATTTGTCTCCCATTTTACTTCTACCTCTGCTACTCAGACCACTAACCCCCCTTTGTGCCTCCTGTGGTATTTCTTTGACTCACACTGCTTCTTTTCACACCACTTCAAATGGTGCAGCCAAACAGTTTGTTCCAACTTGTAAAAATGAACTGTCCAAAATCTGCCTTCATCATTCCTTGGCTGTAGTGTTCACTCTTATTCTAATATTGTACCAATCCACCGCACAGGATAGGTCTTCTACCTGTGGAGAGGTAGCATGGCCGACCTCTTCGACCTTCGCTGCCCTTCTCTCAGCCTCAGGACAAACCCCACCTGGCCTCTCCCTCTTGTCGACACATGTTCACAGACGAAAACACCTCTGGATTAAGAATTTTATCCGTCGACGGTCCCAGTGGCTTCTAATGCCGTCTCTGGCCGACTTGGCCGTGCCAGGTTCCTGGTTACTCTCCCAGGCATCACGCAATGCCGCAAGCAACTCGAGCAGATTTTACCCTCTTACACGACTTCCTGTTCCAGATACACAGGACATGGTGAAGTCTCCTGTGGACACATAGGAGGTGTTGCCTCCTCCCATTATTTCACATTATTTCCCATGGATGGCGACCCATAGCGTTTCTATCGCGGCGAAATGATGACCACACAGACAACGACGTCATCGATGACATGGACACATACCTCCGCCTCTCCTTAGTCATTTTCGGAGGGGGGAGGGGTGGAAGAAGTATCGAGTCTCTCGGCTTCGCCTTCGACGCCGCTAACCCGCAGTGTATCTATACTTAGCGGATTATCGTCAGCTCACCCCCTGCATTCAGGCTGGCTTCCACGTTGTCCAGCTCAGCCTCCCGAGGGCCTCCCGGTAACTAGCCAGAGGATGCAGAAGATAAATACAGGGGGGCTGCTCCAGACGTGCGCATCTCGCTGCATCCCTTACAACTTCGATAGCCAATAGGAAAACGGTAGCCTTCCGCAGCGCGAGACTTTCTGCCTGCGCAGAGCTTGCTAGAGCTAGTTCCATACTCGTCAGCTATCAAGTTATGTATCATCAAATTTTGAACACCACCTCACATCCGATGTCGCCTTCGTCAGTGCCTTCAGACTGCTGCATTAGCGCGAACTGTGCTTCGAGCCTTGGTGTACTATGCTGTAGATTAAGTCGCGCTGCTTATGAGATAGAACTTTGAATACGTCCTCTGCTTTGAAGGTAGACTTTTCATTGGTTAAGAGTACGTAATCTATGCTCTCAAGAACCTATTTTTGTTTCGTTGGGGAACAGTTGTTTGTGATGAACTTCTTCTTCTCATTAATAAAAATAATTACTGGAGAACATTTTTTTTTTTTTTTTGTTGCACTGCGTCAGAAACGGCAGACTGTTTTTGTTCGAAGTTTGTGTTCGGAATTTTTTACTTTTTCAAATAAATAAAGTTTAATTACACCTACTTGTAATACTGTGGTTGTATTCCAATTGAGGAATACTTCAAATATAACTTTCGCGTTATGTGTCACTGCGTAGTAAGACAGTGCGATGGAACTTGGGCCATGTATAGAAAGATATGCTACAGTATAGTATAGACGATTATTAAAAGAAAGACGCAATGACACGACCAGATATGACGGCTTTATTCAAAGACAACAATTATACTGAAATCGTGATGGTACCTTGACATAAAAAAAAAAAAACGCGAGACGTAGTTCTCAATGGGGTGCGTGGTCTCCATCAACGGCAGTGCATGCTCTGCAATGAAATCCCATTCTGTCCGCTAGGTTTGGGAAAGATATGAAGACGTGATTCGTCTCGATGAGCAATGAATCTTCCGCCGTCAGTGCGGATGAACAGTTTCGTTCGACCTCCTGCGGGAATCTCTAAGTAGCGAGCATGGAAGTAATGGATGGGAACTGCTGACAGGTGAGGCTGCGTGGGATTTTGGGTCGGCCGGGAGGCGTGCCGAGACAGTCCACACAGCTGCGATATAGAACGTCCAGATGGTGCAGTGGTTAACGCAACTATATGGTAAGCGGGAGATCCTGGGTTCGTATTCCAATCCGACACATGCTTTCACTCATCGCCACTTATTCCACATAAAGTCTCGATGCAACTGACGTGAATAGTACCTTCCCTTTAATTTCGTTTGTCCCATCTCCACCTTAAAATTACATACTAAGTTCGGTAATGAGTTGTTATGACAGAGCGTTCGCTTGCTACACCAGCGAGTTTGGCAGTTGCTAGATGGTCGTCGGTACATGTGAAACCTAATTGGTATACAGTAAGGACCAGAAGACTTGCTTTTATTAAGTGATTTACCTTGCTTCACTACTCTGGGGATCTCTACTTAGGTTGGCAGCTGTTATTGATTCGAATTCTGGAATGCTTTTTTCGTCTTATATGGTACGCTCACTTTTCATCGTTATTAGGGCCACATACTCCTTCCCATTTTTATCTTTTCAGGGTTCCATTCAGCCCTGACTGTATTTTATCGACGAGAATACGCGACCGAATCGAACTGGTGAGGTGAGGTGAGGTTCTTGGCACGAGAGGATATTCGCTGAATGGAATGACATGTCCGTTCTCCCGACTTAAGTCCAATCGAACACATGTGAGACGCGTTACAACTAATATGGATCCCCAACGCATCCCGCATGTGTTCGATGAGACTTAAGTCGGGGTGACGGACAGGACGTTCCATTCAGCGAATATCCTCTCGTGCCAAGAACCTCACCTCACCAGTTCGATTCGGTCGGATATTGTCGTCCATAAAATACAGTCAGGGCTGAATGAAATCCTGAAAAGATAAAAATGGGAAGGAGTGCCGGGCCCTAATAAGGATTAAATGTGAGCGTACCATATAAGACGAAGTAAATACGAGAGTGAGTCAAATGAAAATCTTATATTTGTAATAACAAACCGAAATTTCGCGCCTTTATCCTGTAAGTTGGTACGCGTGCTACAAACAGCGTGCAGAATGGCCTGTATGTGGCAGCATAGTGCAGATGCACACATACCATCGCAGTATCAGTATAAAGATGGCCGCCACACTTGCGACTTGCACCAGGGAAGAACAGCGTTCTGTAATTCGGTTTTTGCGTAGTGAAGGTGTGAAACGTATTGAAGCTCATCGACGAATGAATGTTCAGTACAGTGATGCATGTTTGTCACAGCAGCAAGTCTACAAGCGGATTAGGTAGTTCGCAAATGGTGTGACTTCGGTGGAAGGTGCTCGTTACTAGGGAAGAAACCTGGGCTCCCTTCCACCAACCGGAAACGAAGAGAGCGAGCAAGGAATGGCGCCATTCCTCATCACCAAAACCAAAGAAGTTTTGAACAGAACCATCAGCAGGGAAGGTTATGCTGACTCTCTTTTGGGACGAAAAAGGCGTCATTTTGGAGCATTACATGCCTAGAGGGACCACTGTCACCAGTGCATCATACACAGATCTCCTAAAAAATCATCTGCGGCCTGCAATCAAATCAAAGCGACGTGGATTGCTCTCAGCAGCTGTTCTTTTGCAACATGACAATGCAAGGCCCCACATTGTCCGCACAACAGTTGCGGAAATCACAGACCAGCAATTGGAGTGTCTTCCTCGTCCACCATACTCATCAGACCTTGCCCCTAGTGATTTCCAGGTGTTTGGACCACTCAAAGACGCAATGGGAGAAATGAAGTTCCACTATGATGAAGAGGTATGCCACGTGGTGCACGAGTCGTTGCGCGGACTACCAAAAAAATTATTTTCTAAAGGAATTTATGCACTTTGTAAGACCTGGAGGACATGCATTGAGCGTGGGGGAGATTATGTTGAAAAGTGATACAGCTTTTCAGCACTTCTGCACAATAAATAATATTTAAAAATATATTTAAGGTTTTCATTTGACACAACCTCGTATTCCAGAAATCGAATCAAGATCAGCTGTCAACATGAGTAACCTAAGTAGTTATCATCGGAGCGGTGAAGCAAGTTAAATCACATTATAAAAGCATGTCTTCTGGTCCAGACTGTATACTAGTTAGGTTCCTTTCAGAGTATGCTGATGCAATAGCTCCACACTTAACAATCATATACAACCGTTCGATCGGCGAAAGATCCGTTCCCAAAGACTGGAAAGTTGCACAGGTCTTACTAATATTCAAGAAAGGGAGTGAGAGTAATCCACAACATTACAGGCCCATATAATTAACGTCGATATACAGCAGGATTTTGGATCACGTATGGTGTTCGAACATTAAGAATTACCTCATCAAAATGATCTATTGACAAACAGTCAAAACGGATTTAGAGAACATCGTTCTTGTGAAACACAACTAGCTCTTTACTCGCACGAAGTGTTGAGTGCTATTGATAAGGGATTTCAGACTGATTCTGTATTTCTTGATTTCCGGAAGGCTTTTGACACTGTACCACACAAGCGGCTTGTAGTGAAATTGCATGCTTGTGGAATATCGTCTCAGTTATATGACTGGATTTGTGATTTCCTGTCAGAGAGGTCACAGTTCGTTGCAACTGAAGGGAAGTCATCGAGTAGCACGGAAGTGACTTCTGGCTTTCCGCAAGATAGTGTTATATGTCCTTTGATGTTCCTTTACTATATAAACGATTTGGGAGACAATCTGAGCTGCCGTCTTAGGTTGTTTGCAGATGACGCAGTCGTTTATCGACTAGTGAAGACATCAGAAAATCAAAACAAATTGCAAAACGTTTTAGAGAATATATATGTATGGGGTGCGAAAATTGACAATTGACCCTAAATAACAGAAAATGTTAGGTCATCCGTTAAACTTCGGTTATATGATAAAACAGGCCGTAACTTCAACTAAATACCTAGAAATAACAATCACGAACAACTTACCTTGGAAGGAATACAACAGAAAATGTTATGGGGAAGGCCTACCAAAGACTGCGTTTTATTGGTAGGACACTCAGGAAATGTCACAGACCTACTAAGGAGATTACCTACATTACGATTGTCCGTCCTCTTTTAGAATACTGCTGCGCGGTGTGGGTCCATTACCAGATAGGATTGAGGACTACATCTAAAAAGTTCTATTAAGGGAAGTGCGTTTTGTACTATTGCGAAATAAGGGAGAGTATCACTGAAATGATACAAGATTTCGGATGGACATAAGTAAAACAAAGGCGTTTTTGGTTGCGGAGGAATCTTCTCACTCAATTCCAATCACCAGCTTTCTCCTCCGAATGCGAAAATATTTTGTTGACGCTTACCTACATAGGGAGGAATGATCACCATGACAAAGTAAGGGAAATCAGAGCTCGTACGGAAATATATAGGTGTTCCACGTGCTGTACAAGATTGGTGTAGTAGAGAATTGTGAAGGTGGTTCTGTGAACCGTCTGCCATGCACTTAAATGTGATTTGTAGGGTATCCATGTAGATGTAGATGTAGATGTTCAAAGATTTGCAGGTCAGTCCACCCATGCGAATCTATGTCTCCCTCATCATACCACTTGGACCACCAAAACAATCATATTTGGCTATATCACTGAGTGCATTACGTGTTCCCTCCTATCGCCATATGAGGGCTCATCCAGCATCGTCGAACGTGATAGTTTTGGTGGCTCATGTGATGTGGTGTAGGGAAGCATGATTTTGCATGGTCGTGCTCACATCCAAAATTTGGAAGATGGTACACTCAGGGGTCAGCGTTATTGTGACACTGTACTATTTACCCCTGTGCGTCCTTTCACAATTGCACTCGTCCAAGACTATATTTTTATGAATGACTATGCGCAACCGCATCGAATAGCGCCGGTGGGAAACTCTTCGAACGACAGAGTTTTGGGCAAATGGACTGGCCTGCCCTATCCCCCCGACTTAAATCACATCGAGCACGTTTTGGATGCGTTCACATGAACCAAGGACCATCACTAAGATGTCATTTACGTTGATTGACGAATGGAACGCGCAACCACAAGGACTCCTTACGAACCTCGTGGATGTCATGGAAGCTCGTTTCAGATCATGCACTGGCCTCCATTGTGGTCACTCACCCTATAGAGAACCATGTCCTGCCTTTTGTAATGTGCAGAGGATAATCACGAATCGCGTCGATTTCAGTCTAATTACTGTCTTCGAAACGAAATATCATTTCTGTATATCTTTTTGCGTTTTTCTTTCTGTTACCACCTGCCTTATACTGTAGTAGTTATTTGTACGTATGATATTCTTCACGGGTTTGCAGCCGGATCATGTCGTCGTCCAGGCACAATATTTCGGCGGACCAGCTGCCCGCCATCTTCGGGTGAGTCAATGTTTGTGCACTGCCTCTCCGGAACTGAATTCTAGCCACAGCGACAGAAACCCTTATACACCACGGACAGAGCACCGCGCGTGCGAGAGATGATGGGCAGCGCCTCCTGGAGGCAAGTAGACAAGCAGGGCGCCGGTGGGAGAAGACGGCAGAAACGATAAATCGCAACAGCACTAGTTGGAAGAATCCAGTGATCGAAAAGAAGACCGTTGTTGTTTAATGTCGGACAACGTCAGGTGCGTAATGGGGCCCCTTAGGGATAGAGCAGCAAGAGAGGGGAAGAAAACCAATGTGCACTCCGTGTGCATACCGGGGGGAGTCATTCCAGATGTGGAAAGGGTCCTTTCGGATGCCATGAAGGGTACAGGGTGCACCCATCTGCAGGTGGTCGCTCATGTCGGCACCAATGATGTGTGTCGCTATGGATCGGAGGAAATCCTCTCTGGCTTCCGGCGGCTATCTGATTTGGTGAAGACTGCCAGTCTCGCTAGCGGGATGAAAGCAGAGCTCACCATCTGCAGCATCGTCGACAGGACTGACTGCGGACCTTTGGTACAGAGCCGAGTGGAGGGTCTGAATCAGAGGCTGAGACGGTTCTGTGACCGTGTGGGCTGCAGATTCCTCGACTTGCACCATAGGGTGGTGGGGTTTCGGGTTCCGCTGGATAGGTCAGGAGTCCACTACACGCAACAAGCGGCTACACGGGTAGCAGGGGTTGTGTGGCGTGGGCTGGGCGGTTTTTTTAGGTTAGATGGCCTTGGGCAATTACAGAAAGGGCAACAGCCTCAACGGGTGCGGGGCAAAGTCAGGACATGCGGGGACCAAGCAGCAATCGGTATTGTAACTGTTAACTGTCGAAGCTGCGTTGGTAAAGTACCGGAACTTCAAGCGCTGATAGAAAGCACCGAAGCTGAAATCGTTATAGGTACAGAAAGCTGGCTTAAGCCAGAGATAAATTCTGCCGAAATATTTACAAAGGTACAGACGGTGTTTAGAAAGGATAGATTGCATGCAACCGGTGGTGGAGTGTTCATCGCTGTTAGTAGTAGTTATCCTGTAGTGAAGTAGAAGTGGATAGTTCCTGTGAATTATTATGGGTGGAGGTTACTCTAAACAACCGAACTAGGTTAATAATTGGTTCCTTTTACCGACCTCCCGACTCAGCAGCATTAGTGGCAGAACAACTGAGAGAAAATATGGAATACATTTCACATAAATTTTCTGAGCATGTTATAGTCTTAGGTGGAGATTTCAATTTACCAGATATAGACTGGGACACTCAGATGTTTAGGACGGGTGGTCGGGACAGAGCATCGAGTGACATTATACTGAGTGCACTATCCGAAAATTACCTCGAGCAATTAAACAGAGAACCGCCTCGTGGAGATAACATCTTGGACCTACTGATAACAAACAGACCCGAACTTTTCGACTCTGTATGTACAGAACAGGGAATCAGTGATCATAAGGCCGTTGCAGCATCCCTGAATATGGAAGTTAATAGGAATACAAAAAAAGGGAGGAAGGTTTATCTGTTTAGCAAGAGTAATAGAACGCAGATTTCAGACTACCTAACAGATCAAAACGAAAATTTCTGTTCCGGCACTGACAATGTTGAGTGTTTATGGAAAAAGTTCAAGGCAATCGTAAAATGCGTTTTAGACAGGTATGTGCCGAGTAAAACTGTGAGGGACGGGAAAAACCCACCGTGGTACAACAACAAAGTTAGGAGACTACTGCGAAAGCAAAGAGAGCTCCACTCCAAGTTTAAACGCAGCCAAAACCTCTCAGACAAACAGAAGCTAAACGATGTCAAAGTTAGCGTAAGGAGGGCTATGCGCGAAGCGTTCATTGAATTCGAAAGTAAAATTCTATGTACCGACTTGACAGAAAATCCTAGGAAGTTCTGGTCTTACGTTAAATCAGTAAGTGGCTCGAAACAGCATATCCAGACACTCCGGGATGATGATGGCATTGAAACAGAGGATGACACGCGTAAAGCTGAAATACTAAACACCTTTTTCCAAAGCTGTTTCACAGAGGAAGACCGCACTGCAGTTCCTTCTCTAAATCCTCGCACAAACGACAAAATGGCTGACATCGAAATAAGTGTCCAAGGAATAGAAAAGCAACTGGAATCACTCAATAGAAAAAAGTCCACTGGACCTGACGGGATACCAATTCGATTCTACACAGAGTACGCGAAAGAACTTGCCCCCCTTCTAACAGCCGTGTACCGCAAGTCTCTAGAGGAACGGAGGGTTTCAAATGATTGGAAAAGAGCACAGGTAGTCCCAGTCTTCAAGAAGGGTCGTCGAGCAGATGCGCAAAACTGTAGACCTATATCTCTGACGTCGATCTCTTGTAGAATTTTAGAACATGTTTTTTGCTAGCGTATCATGTCATTTCTGGAAACCCAGAATCTACTATGTAGGAATCAACATGGATTCCGGAAACAGCGATCGTGTGAGACCCAACTCGCTTTATTTGTTCATGAGACCCAGAAAACATTAGATACAGGCTCCCAGGCAGATGCTATTTTTCTTGACTTCCGGAAGGCGTTCGATACAGTTCCGCACTGTCGCCTGATAAACAAAGTAAGAGCCTACGGAATATCAGACCAGCTGTGTGGCTGGATTGAAGAGTTTTTAGCAAACAGAACACAGCATGTTGTTATCAATGGAGAGACGTCTACAGACGTTAAAGTAACCTCTGGCGTGCCACAGGGGAGTGTTATGGGACCATTGCTTTTCACAACATATATAAATGACCTAGTAGATAGTGTCGGAAGTTCCATGCGGCTTTTCGCGGATGATGCTGTAGTATACAGAGAAGTTGCAGCATTAGAAAATTGTAGCGAAATGCAGGAAGATCTGCAGCGGATAGGCACTTGGTGCAGGGAGTGGCAACTGACCCTTAACATAGACAAATGTAATGTATTGCGAATACATAGAAAGAAGGATCCTCTATTGTATGATTATATGATAGCGGAACAAACACTGGTAGCAGCTACTTCTGTAAAATATCTGGGAGTATGCGTGCGGAACGATTTGAAGTGGAATGATCATATAAAATTAATTGTTGGTAAGGCGGGTGCCAGGTTGAGATTCATTGGGAGAGTCCTTAGAAAATATAGTCCATCAAAAAAGGAGGTGACTTACAAAACACTCGTTCGACCTATACTAGAGTATTGCTTATCAGTGTGGGATGCGTACCAGCTCGGGTTGACGGAAGAGATAGAGAAGATCCAAAGAAGAGCGGCGCGTTTCGTCACAGGGTTATTTGGTAAGCTTGCTAGCGTTACGGAGATGTTTAGCAAACTCAAGTGGCAGGCTCTGAAAGAGAGGCGCCCTACATCGCGGTGTAGCTTGCTCGCCAGGTTTCGAGAGGGTGCGTTTCTGGATGAGGTATCGAATATATTGCTTCCGCCTACTTATACCTCCCGAGGAGATCACGAATGTAAAATTAGAGAGATTAGAGCGCGCACGGAGGCTTTCAGACAGGCGTTCTTCCCGCGAACCATACGCGACTGGAACAGGAAAGGGAGGTAATGACAGTGGCACGTAAAGTGCCCTCCGCCACACACCGTTGGGTGGCTTGCGAAGTATCAATGAAGATGTAGATGAAAATCGGATTCCATATCTTACTTAGAGGAAAACCTTTATCCCTTTTAATAACATTACTTGGTAATCTAATTTCAATGGATTCTTTAAGAACACATTCCCAAAAGCAAGGAGCAGGAGAGATCAATTGTGTCGTGTCATACATCATCCTATGTCGTTCGTTAAGGCAGTGTTCTACCACTGCCGATTTGTCACGCTGGAACAACCGAGTGTGCCGATGATGTTCCACACACCAGTCCTGAATAGTTCGAATAGTTTGACCAAAATACTTCTTTCCACAGTGACACGGAATTTCATAAACCCCGGGCTTCCTAAAGCCACGAACGGCTCTAGTCTTGGCCACCGGCGTAAAAACACTTTTAATATCATATTTTCTTAAAATTCTTGAAATTTTGGATGATATACTTCCCGAAAAGGGTAAATAAGCCACAGCTTCAAAAGTATCCTCTATTTGTCGCATGACGGACCAAAGTGAAGAGAACGGCTTATTTGTCGTTCAGTATATCCATTCTGTTTAAAAACAATCTTCAAATGATGAAGTTCTTCTTTCAAATGTTCCTCGTCAGAAATGGCATATGCTCTTTTCACCAGAGTCCGCAAAACTCCACTACGTTGGTGTGGTGCATGACAGTGGTCGCATGAAGATAGCGGTCAGTATGAGTAGGTTTCCGATATACTTTGTCCAAAAGTCCCATCGTCCTTTCTTTGAAGTAAAACATCAAGAAATTGAAGTTTACCATCACTTTCAATTTCCATAGTAAATTGAATACTCGGATGTAGACAATTAAAATGATCTAAAAAGCGATTCAAAGCATCAATTCCATGTGGCCAAACCATAAAAAAGCTATGAACGTATCTCGAAAAACACGCTGGTTTAAGAAACGAAGTTTTGAGTGCCATGTCCCTAAAGTCCTCCATAGAAAGGTTGGCGATTATGGGGGAGAGTGGACTGCCCATAGCCACTCCCTCAGTTTGCTCAAAATATACATCATTAAAAAGAAAATACCTTGAAGTCAACACACGGTGACATAACGTAGTAGTTCCTTCATCTGATTTCTCAGCGATTAGTAACAGGGACTCTTCAAGAGGAACCCGAGTAAAGAGAGTAATAACATCAAAGCTGACGAGCAAGTCAGAAGGACCACAGTTCAACGATTTTAATCGTCGAATAAATCTCTTGGATTAATTTTCGGCGCTCCTTACTTGTGCAATATCTGCATAATCCTAGTCACTTTCCTAATAATGTCAGTCAAGAAAATCTAGCCTCTTAGACACAGCTCATGTTAGGAGATATAATAAATTGAAAAGAAAAACAATTAAATATGAAGAGGACCGGTAGCTTATGGCTGCCCAACGAAATGAAAATACTGGTATTTAAACTAATAACCGGAAGGGACACCTTCCTTATCTATTTAATCCTTTAGTATTACAATAGAGCCCATGATGTAACTACAAGAATGTACTATGTTCAAGCTACATAAATGTAAAATGTTGAACTCTCTTTCATTGGTTGAATTTACAGTACTAATATCCTAGCTGATAGGAAATTTTCTATTGTGATCTCTCTTACGTGCTGAAGGAAGGTTTCCTTGCCTGTAGAGGGCAACCCTGTGCTAATGATAATCATTTGTTTTATATAATTTTCTAATGAACTTCTTTAAATTTCGCCCAATATTTACTGATTACTCAAAAGAAATACCAAGTTACATAAAGATTCTTTAGCACTTAATTGACGCTGTACGATGTTCTGAGTGCTTAAGTTATGAATACTGCACTAACCAGACTGTTGCTTTTCAGGATACGAAATGTATGGCGACAACCATAAATGTATGAAGTTGAAGTTCTAACGTACTGATTGAGGATACGAACAGGAACTTGGGTAATTAAAATTTTAATTTTCCTTCAACATCCGTGACGGTTGAAGTAATAGTCATTTCTTTCTATTGACTAGATTCGGACTATCACGTCCGTTTCCAAATCATGGCCTTAAATGTAAGAAAGTAAACTGCACGATTGCACTTATTTTAATGCCATGGATTGAGAGTGGAGGTGGCTCTAAAACTAACCACCACAGAGAAATAGCTATTATCGCAACTATGGCTGATATTGAGGGAAAATAAAGGAAAAATAAGTGAAAACAATAATTTTGTGTAACTGTAGACAGTCCTTACCACGTTTTAAAATGTTTCGCTTCAGTTTCTCTCAACTTCCTTATAAAAATGTTGTAAGGGTGATTATTTCTGGTCCCTAGTCATCCCTACAGCCGGATAATGTCCATACCTAACCGTCCCTAATTCAAGGTCGACTGTTAGGACCATTGATACCATTTAATTCTATAAATTGAGCTGTCAGCTTCTTGGCTAGTGAGACCTTCTTGGAATCACTTTTTGATTTGTTCTACTAGACCATTGGTCTATTACGCAACTTGTGCGTGTTTGGGGTCATTCGAATCTGATTCGTTTCATTGTACCCTCAGGTGTGTGCTATTCACAATCACTAGCAGATCTTCTCTTGCACTGACACGATATGTCTGACAGGAGCTCTGGGGAACGGGAAAGTGTACTGTTTCTTCTGTTGATTGAAACTTTATTAATTTTGCTGTCTTCCACACAATTAGAAATAATAAAATAATTCTGTATCCGATTCCAGAGACTTCTCATAAACTTCTCTCGCTGCCATGATTTAGCCTTTTCAGTAGAGACACCTCAACCATACACCACTGCTGACGAAAGCAGTTCTTTATGATACATCTCAGTGTCTCTTTGTAACCAAGACTCGCTCTTTTCCACTATGTCTTAGCATAATGTGACATTCTGATTATCTGAGAGTCGGAGACATGGGAGAACGAAAGGAAATCAGACGCTGTAATGAATAACCTAAACGACGGTGTGTGATCACCTCACGTCGGAAAAGATGGCCAAACAATATATAACTGAAAAAACTGTATAGAAATCAAAATCAGACAGACAAAATCAGACAGACTATTCCCAGGTCAACGGACACACCAGTACAAATAGTTTGCACAGATACGTGGTACGTAATGTCTAGAAATAAAAATCAGACAGATAAAATCAGACTACTCGCAGGCAAGCGAACGCACCCGGTACAAATGGTCTGCAGAGATATGTGGTATGGACAGGAAAGGAGGACAATCTAATCAGTCTAACGACTTACGAGATTAAACTCAAATTAGAAGGTATGGCTTGGGCTATAAATGGAATCCGTAATGCTCTTTCGGTATAATGCAGCTGATTTATCTACATAAATAAAATATCTGTCTTTATCTCCCCACTAGCTTCCTCTTTGCTGGCGGCAGGCGCTTCGGTTATCTTAGGTGAAATCAAACTGCTGCACGATGTAGGTTTCAAATGACGAGGAAATCATTTGCAGATGGAAGATACATAGGATCGCCAAGGGTTGCGCAGAAGCAGAAAAATATTGCTACTGAAGCGACTCAACCGAACTGAGTTAGAGACATAGCGGCATAATTCGTCCTTGCTGATAAGACGCTCAATTAGGAGTGCTATCGCGTATTCAGGACGTTTGACGGAGAGCACGAGGAGAAAACATCCACAGAAGTGGCAAACGAACGAATGCGTACTGCACCATGACAATGTGCAGGATATGGACAATAATATGGAAACACCATTCCTATTACGATGCGGGAAACTAGTTGGAATGCATAACAGCTTCCACTCATCTCTGAATGGATGAAAAAAGGTCCTGTATAGTCCCCCATTCGGATCTCCGGGCGGGGACTACTCAAGAGGATGTCGTTATCAGGAGAAAGAAAACTGGCGTTCTACGGATCGGAGCATGGAATGTCAGATCCCTTAATCGGGCAGGTAGGTTAGAAAATTTAAAAAGGGAAATGGATATGTTGAAGTTACATATAGTGGGAATTAGTGAAGTTCGGTGGCAGGAGGAACAAGACTTCTGGTCAGGTGACTACAGGGTTATAAACACAAAATCAAATAGGGGTAATGCAGGAGTAGGTTTAATAATGAATAGGAAAATAGGAATGCGGGTAAGGTACTACAAACAGCATAGTGAACGCATTATTGTGGCCAAGATAGATACGAAGCCCACACCTACTACAGTAGTACAAGTTTATATGCCAACTAGCTCTGCAGATGACGAAGAAATTGAAGAAATGTATGATGAAATAAAAGAAATTATTCAGATTGCGAAGGGAGACGAAAATTTAATAGTCATGGGTGACTGGAATTCGAGTGTAGGAAAAGGGAGAGAAGGAAACATAGTAGGTGAATATGGATTGGGGGACAGAAATGAAAGAGGAAGCCGCCTGGTAGAATTTTGCACAGAGCACAACATAATCATAACTAACACTTGGTTTAAGAATCATGAAAGAAGGTTGTATACATGGAAGAACCCTGGAGATACTAAAAGGTATCAGATAGATTATATAATGGTAAGACAGAGATTTAGGAACCAGGTTTTAAATTGTAAGACATTTCCAGGGGCAGATGTGGACTCTGACCACAATCTATTGCTTATGACCTGTAGATTAAAACTGAAGAAACTGCAAAAAGGTGGGAATTTAAGGAGATGGGACCTGGACAAATTGAAAGAGCCAGAGGTTGTACAGAGATTCAGGGAGAGCATAAGGGAACAATTGACAGGAATGGGGGGAATAAATACAGTAGAAGAAGAATGGGTAGCTTTGAGGGATGAAGTAGTGAAGGCAGCAGAGGATCAAGTAGGTAAAAAGACGAGGGCTAGTAGAAATCCTTGGGTAACAGAAGAAATATTGAAATTAATTGATGAAAGGAGAAAATATAAAAATGCAGTAAGTGAAACAGGCAAAAAGGAATACAAACGTCTCAAAAATGAGATCGACAGGAAGTGCAAAATGGCTAAGCAGGGATGGCTAGAGGACAAATGTGAGGATGTAGAGGCCTATCTCACTAGGGGTAAGATAGATACCGCCTACAGGAAAATTAAAGAGACCTTTGGAGATAAGAGAACGACTTGTATGAATATCAAGAGCTCAGATGGAAACCCAGTTCTAAGCAAAGAAGGGAAAGCAGAAAGGTGGAAGGAGTATATAGAGGGTCTATACAAGGGCGATGTACTTGAGGACAATATTATGGAAATGGAAGAGGATGTAGATGAAGATGAAATGGGAGATACGATACTGCGTGAAGAGTTTGACAGAGCACTGAAAGACCTGAGTCGAAACAAGGCCCCCGGAGTAGACAATATTCCATTGGAACTATTGACGGCCGTGGGAGAGCCAGTCCTGACAAAACTCTACCATCTGGTGAGCAAGATGTATGAAACAGGCGAAATACCCTCAGACTTCAAGAAGAATATAATAATTCCAATCCCAAAGAAAGTAGGTGTTGACAGATGTGAAAATTACCGAACTATCAGCTTAATAAGTCACAGCTGCCAAATACTAACACGAATTCTTTACAGACGAATGGAAAAACTAGTAGAAGCCAACCTCGGGGAAGATCAGTTTGGATTCCGTAGAAACACTGGAACACGTGAGGCAATACTGACCTTACGACTTATCTTAGAAGAAAGATTAAGGAAAGGCAAACCTACGTTTCTAGCATTTGTAGACTTAGAGAAAGCTTTTGACAATGTTGACTGGAATACTCTCTTTCAAATTCTAAAAGTGGCAGGGGTAAAATACAGGGAGCGAAAGGCTATTTACAATTTGTACAGAAACCAGATGGCAGTTATAAGAGTCGAGGGACATGAAAGGGAAGCAGTGGTTGGGAAGGGAGTAAGACAGGGTTGTAGCCTCTCCCCGATGTTGTTCAATCTGTATATTGAGCAAGCAGTAAAGGAAACAAAAGAAAAATTCGGAGTAGGTATTAAAATTCATGGAGAAGAAATAAAAACTTTGAGGTTCGCCGATGACATTGTAATTCTGTCAGAGACAGCAAAGGACTTGGAAGAGCAGTTGAATGGAATGGACAGTGTCTTGAAAGGAGGATATAAGATGAACATCAACAAAAGCAAACAAGGATAATGGAATGTAGTCTAATTAAGTCGGGTGATGCTGAGGGAATTAGATTAGGAAATGAGGCACTTAAAGTAGTAAAGGAGTTTTGCTATTTGGGGAGCAAAATAACTGATGATGGTCGAAGTAGAGAGGATATAAAGTGTAGGCTGGCAATGGCAAGGAAAGCGTTTCTGAAGAAGAGAAATTTGTTAACATCCAGTATTGATTTAAGTGTCAGGAAGTCATTTCTGAAAGTATTCGTATGGAGTGTAGCCATGTATGGAAGTGAAACATGGACGATAAATAGTTTGGACAAGAAGAGAATAGAAGTTTTCGAAATGTGGTGCTACAGAAGAATGCTGAAGATTAGATGGGTAGATCACATAACTAATGAGGAAGTATTGAATAAGATTGGGGAGAAGAGAAGTTTGTGGCACAACTTGACCAGAAGAAGGGATCGGTTGGTAGGACATGTCCTGAGGCATCAAGGGATCACCAATTTAGTATTGGAGGGCAGTGTGGAGGGTAAAAATCGTAGAGGGAGACCAAGAGATGAATACACTAAGCAGATTCAGAAGGATGTAGGTTGCAGTAGGTACTGGGAGATGAAAAAGCTTGCACAGGATAGAGTAGCATGGAGAGCTGCATCAAACCAGTCTCAGGACTGAAGACCACAACAACAACAACATAGTTTTCAAGGGAATCTCATACGATTCTTCCAGCTAAACTATGGTAAATTCAGGTAGCGATGGTGGAGGTGCATAGCGATCTTCATCGTTCTTTCCAAAGTGAGCACGAAGGTTCAATAATATTGAGAACTGATGGTTGTGGTGACTTGAAGAGATACAAAAGTTCATTCTCGAGCTCACAACATCAGTCCTGGACGATGCGAACTTTGTGAGCAGGGGCCATGTTGTCTTGGAATACAGCTTCAATACTGACGAGGAAACATTATAGCGTGGGATAGACTTGATCAGCCAGATGGTCAGATAAACATTACGAGTAATGTCATCTTGCAAAATAACCAACCAGAATAACCGCGGGTGTCAACAGTGTGAAACAAAACTCATCTGATCAAATGCCCTTCTTCCATTACTCCATAGTCCCGGATTTATGACTTCGTCACTACGTTTATCCGTTACGGGTATTTATAGCACTAATGTATGGTTGGAAATAAATGAACGGAGTAGGTGTTAAAATCCATGGAGAAGAAATAAAACTTTGAGGTTCGCCAATGACGTTGTAATTCTATCAGAGACAGCAAAGGACTTGGAAGAGCAGTTGAACGGAATGGACAGTGTCTTGAAAGGAGGGTATAAGATGAACTTCAACAGAAGCAAAACCAGGATAATGGAATGCAGCCGAATTAAGTCGGGTGATGCTGAGGGAATTACATACGATATGAGACACTTAAAGTAGTAAAGGAGTTTTGCTATTTGGGGAACAAAATAACTGATGATGGTCGAAGTAGAGAGGATATAAAATGTAGACTGGCAATGGCAAAGAAGGCGTTTGTGAAGAAGAGGAATTTGTTAACATTGAGTATAGTTTTAAGTGTCACGAAGTCGTTTCTGAAAGTATTTGTATGGAATGTAGCCATGTATGGAAGTGAAACATGGACGATAAATAGTTTGGACAAGAAGAGAATAGAAGCTTTCGAAATGTGGTGCTACAGAAGAATGCTGTAGATAAGGTGGGTAGATCACGTAACTAATGAGGAGGTATTGAATAGAATTGGGGAGAAGAGAAGTTTGTGGCACAACTTGACCAGAAGAAGGGATCGGTTGGTAGGACATGTTCTGAGGCATCAAGGGATCACCAATTTAATACTGGAGGGCAGCGTGGAGGGTAAAAATCGTAGAGGGAGACCAAGAGATAAATACACTAAGCAAAATCAGAAGGATGTAGGCTGCTGTAGGTACTGGGAGATGAAGAAGCTTGCACAGGATAGAGTAGCATGGAGAGCGGCATCAAATCAGTCTCAGGACTGAAGACCACAACAACAACAACAACAACTATGTATGGTTTTGGTATTCCAGCTCGTCCTCCATTTCCTAGATTAGAGAGCATCCATAGTGGTTTTTTCGGTCCTGACAGGGTAGGCGAATGAGACGTTTAGTTCTGCAGTCACTTTTGCAGCTGTCGTCCTCTTATTTTTCGTCACAATCCTCTTCGACGACCGCCTCTCACGATCACTCAACACAAAGTTTCGTACAGTAGTGATAGCAATGTTGTGTTTGCGCTTTCCTTGTATACTGTATTAATCTTCGATACGGTTTCTCTTCAAACACCAGAGACTTCGGCTGCCTTTATTACGGCAGCACCAACAACTTTACATTGTTCGAATTCACTTAGTTTCGACGTAATGCATTCACAAGTACACAGAACACTGTTCTGACCACAAATGATGCCTTCAACGTGGTGAGAATATTGCACAGGTGCCGTTCGTGGTCAAAAACTACAGCCTAACCTGCAGGCTTGTGCAACATCTTAATTTATTGAATTTCCCGTGGTGTTTCCATATTTTGTCCAACCCGTTACAATCACATATTACATTCTGTAATAATTTGTAGATTTTTGGTATAAAAACAGCGTGACAGTTGTTCCCCACCTGTTGTACTTACCAGGCTTGCCTCCATGTGATTTCTTTCTCCTCCCAAAGAAGGAGATCTGTTTCTAGTTGAGAAGATTGATAAAGTGGAGAAGATTCAAGCGGACTCGCAGAAGGTACTAAACTCACTAACAAAGCAAAAGCGTCAAAAACATTCCCTTCGAAGTACACCATTTTGAAGGAGATGGTGCAGAATGACATTTACCTAACATACTTCGGTACTTTTGAAAACCACTTCTTAGCTTTAGTGCATATCCCCAATGTCGCAATTCCTTTTATATTAATTTCAGTCCATTTATCTATAATATTTAGCTGATAAATTCTGGCATGTTTAGGATATCTTCCGAGGATCTCAACAGACCCTCGTGTCTTCAGCTTCCGCAGCGTGGCTCCACACTGCTGCTGCATAGCGTCGTACTAGGCAAGGCGGGCGGAGAACACGTGTGTGTGCGGGTTCCTGCCGCTGACCGCCGTAGCAACCCACGTGTGGCGCCTCCACTCCCCGGTCGTGACCTACTCGCAGTTCCAGGTGCGCCTAACGACCGCACGTGCCCATCACCTCCATCAGTGCAGGTTTCAGGGTAGGCAGCGTCCGCCTGTTCGAATAGGAGGACGGTGTGGTGCTACCATTCAGAGCCCTATTTTAATAAAAGTCGCTCGGTGCATCTCATATATTCTCCCCTGCTGCTCCTTTGACTCATCTACATCTCTATTCCGCAAATCATTGTGAAGTGTAAGGCAGAGAGCACTTACCACTGAATCAGATACTAACGTTTCCTCTCTTTCTGAGGTGTGGGAGATAGTGATTAAATGATTCTGTGTACTCACTATTTACTCTAATTATGTCTTCATGAAGCCTAATGGAGTAGTACCTTGGGAGCTGATATATATTGCTCCATATTTTGCCTGGTTCTGGATTTTGAAATTTTATGATTATACTTGGGAATGATGCTGGACATCTGTCTTCCGGCGTTGACCAAGTTGCCATCAGTCAATAATTCCATTATGCTCTTCTTTTAATCATACAAACTTGTGGCCTTTCGGAATGAACAACATTCCTTCGCAGAGACAGTCACTGAATCATTAAAACTTATTTTTTTATCTCTTAACACAGTACTTTTTTATGGCACATTCGTAACTGGCTTCGACCTACAACGACTATCTTCAGATGCTACAACAGATAACAGAAACGTTTACATCAAGACTTGAAACAAGTATAACTATTTTCACTGGATCTACTTCTGATCTTAGTAAAGTACTATTAACGTAAAATTATTAACATACGTATGGTTCACACCTACGAGCGGCATTTGGTGACCAAATGTTCAAGTGTTGCCACAACAAGTGTTCATGCGTTGTCAACTAAACATAAAATCGTAAATCAGGGAATTATATACACTGAGGTGACAAAAGTCATGGGATACCTCCTAATATCGTTTCGGGCCTTCTTTAGCCCAGCGCAGTGTGGCAGCTCGACGTGGCAATGACTGAAAAAGATTTCTCCTACAGAAATAATGAGCCGCGCTGCCTCTGTAGTCCTCAATAATTGCGAAAGGTTGCCAGTGCAGGATTTTGTGCACGAATTGACATCTCGCTTATATTCCATAGACGTCCGATGAGCGCTCAGATTATTCGATCAAATCATCCAGAAGATGATGAGTATGTCACTCGTCGAAACGTCGCAGTTTGAAGACACCGCCACCCGGCTGGAAGCCCGAGAACTCTTCGCCAGCTGTATACGCCGGGAAAGCATACATTCACATTCATCTCAATCTGTTTTTGCGCCGGCGCTGATGACTTCGCTGTTCTGCGCCATTACAAATACCTCCAACCATTATATAGTGTAACCTCCCCACACAAAAAAATTTAATAAATATTATTTAATATGAATAATGAATGTGATTCTAATTTAGTGTAACCTCTCTACAGAAATTCATTCACATTTAACCTCAACACAAAATGTGTTTCCCGTTTAATGTACCCACAAAATTCTTTTCTCATTTAATGTAAGCTCGAAACAGAAAAATTCCTAATCCTCGTAATAAAAAAAAAATTCAGTAACCTGGTAAATTTTGGACGACACCAATGCTGCGTCATGGCCATGTAAGATCATTCTGAATAAAAAGCAAAAATTCTTACCTCGATAAAGTCGGCAACTATCTGCTCTGACAATAGCTTTTTCCGGCATAGCTCTGTGCAATGCTGGCCTATACATTTGTCATTTATGAAAGGAAGCAACTGATTTTTCTTTTGTAACAATTGGAATGATCATGGATTGGAGAAATTAGTAAATTCTTTAAACTGAAATGAATGGTTGTTAGAAATTACTTTATATGACAAAGATTATTATTAGGACATTTTTAAAAGATTTACATGGGAGTTCACATAACATTACTAGATATGCGCGAGGCTGCTTTTACCTTATACTATAACGCTCAGGCTCCGCCATCGCTGCACCACGACCGGCCCAGCCAATTCGATACACCAGACTGCTCGCTAGCAACAACTTACTGCTACACAGTTCCTACTGCATACAACACTGCTCTTTGGTCTCAGATTCTCTTATAGCTTACATATCGCAGGCAGCGCATACCTCTTACATAACCCTCCACTAGGGGGGGTGGGGGGGCAAAAATTTGGCAGCGATGGTGAGTGAATCGGACTTGCCATGAGCAACAATTTTTTTCTAAAATCTACTTAATTAACTAAGTTGACAGTCACAGAGTATATACATATATATATAAGTGCAGAACATGAAATGAAATAGAGTGCACATGCACTGAGTACGGAACATATCAAGAAATCACAAAATGTATACACAATAAATACAAAATGTATTAACAAATGACAAAGTGCACACGCGCTATGAAACTCTTTAGCATTTTTACAAAACATATCATGGAGTGAAATAAAGTGCACACGCACTGTAGAAGTCTTTAGCATTTTTACATAACATATCATGGAGTGAAATGAAGTGCACACGCACTGTAGAAGTCTCTATCACTTTACAAGAATTTAAACGCACTGTGTAAGTCTTTACCATTTTACAAGAACTAGGAAAGGTATGGGAAGGATTGCACCATGGTTGTAGCACAGTAGGTTGCACGTGGCTGCACTGAAAGTCCATATCTTTCTACAGAAGCACAACACCAAGTGAGACAATCTGAAGTTCTATTCCTGAAGTATTTATCAGAGTAGCCAAGACACTGAAATGTTGTATTAATATTGTATATTATCATTTTGGTAGTACATTAGTTACACGAAATATTATAACCATAATAACATCTCCATTGTTCAAAGTGGTGGACAGCATGATGTGTCAACACCACACTCTTTCATCAACGTAGAATTAGTGCAAAAACCAAATATGGTGCTCCATGATCATAAGGATGGACAGGACAAACGGATATTGCAATAATTTCTGGTAATTAGGTCAGAAGGGGTGGGAGACTGCCGCTAAAGGCGGAAGAATCAGCAATGATCAACGAAATGAGGATGCAGAAGGCAATGGAAACCACTGCATTAAAGACACGTAACGTGTATCCACAGGACATGTGGCCTGTATTTGAAGAAGTGTCATGATGATCTCTCCATTGGCAACAGATTCCGGAATAGTCCCCCATTCGGATCTCCGGGAGGGGACTGCCAAGGGGGACGTTACCATGAGAGAAAAATTGAATAATCAACTAAAGGATAACGTTCTACGAGTCGGGCCGTGGAATGTCAGAAGCTTGAACGTGGTAGGGAAACTAGAAAATCTGAAAAGGGAAATGCATAGGCTTAATCTAGATATAGTAGGGGTCAGTGAAGTGAAGTGGAAAGAAGACAAAGATTTCTGGTCAGATGAGTATCGGGTAATATCAACAGCAGCAGAAATTGGTATAACAGGTGTAGGATTCGTTATGAATAGGAAGGTAGGGCAGAGGGTGTGTTACTGTGAACAGTTCAGTGACCGGGTTGTTCTAATCAGAATCGACAGCAGACCAACTCCAACTACGATAGTTCAGGTATACATGCCGACGTCGCAAGCTGAAGATGAACAGATAGAGAAAGTGTGTGAGGATATTGAAAGGGTAATGCAGTATGTAAAGGGGGACGAAAATCTAATAGTCATGGGCGACTGGAATTCAGTTGTAGGGGAAGGAGTAGAAGAAAAGGTTACAGGAGAATATGGGCTTGGGACAAGGAATGAAAGAGGAGAAAGACTAATTGAGTTCTGTAACAAGTTTCAGCTAGTAATAGCGAATACCCTGTTCAAGAATCACAAGAGGAGGAGGTATACTTGGAAAAGTCCTGGAGATACTGGAAGATTTCAATTAGATAACATCATGGTCAGACAGAGATTCCGAAATCAGATACTGGATTGTAAGGCGTACCCAGGAGCAGATATAGACTCAGATCACAATATAGTACTGATGAAGAGTAGGCTGAAGTTCAAGACATTAGTCAGGAAGAATCAATACGCAAAGAAGTGGGATACGGAAGTACTAAGGAATAACGAGATACGTTTGAAGTTCTCTAACACTATAGATACAGCAATAAGGAATAGCGCAGTAGGCAGTACAGTTGAAGAGGGATGGACATCTCTAAAAAGGGCCATCACAGAAGCTGGGAAGGAAAACATAGGTACAAAGAAGGTAGCAGCGAAGAAATCATGGGTAACAAAAGAAATACTTCAGTTGATTGATGAAAGGAGGAAGTACAAACATGTTCCGGGAAAATCAGGAATACAGAAATACAAGTCGCTGAGAAATGAAATAAATAGGAAGTGCGGGGAAGCTAAGACGAAATGGCTGCAAGAAAAATGTGAAGACATCGAAGAAGAAATGATTGTCGGAAGGACAGACTCAGCATACTGGAAAGTCGAAACAACTTTTGGTGACATTAATAGCAGCGGTGGTAACATTAAGAGTGCAACGGGAATCCCACTGTTAAAAGCAGAGGAGACAGTAGATAGGTGGAAAGAATACACTGAAAGCCTCTATGAGGGTGAAGATTTGTCTGATGTGATAGAAGAAGAAACAGGGGTCGATTTAGAAGAGATAGGGGATCCAGTATTAGAATCGGAATTTAAAAGAGCTTTGGAGGAATTACGGTCAGATTAGGCAGAAGGGATAGATAACATTCCATCAGAATTTATAAAATCATTGGGGGAAGTGGCAACAAAACGGCTATTCACGTTGGTGTGTAGAATATATGAGTCTGGTGACATACCATCTGACTTTCGGAAAAGCATCATTCACACAATTCCGAAGACGGCAAGAGCTGACAAGTGCGAGAATTATCCCACAATCAGCTTAACAGCTCAAGCATCGAAGCTACTTACAAGAATAATATACAGAAGAATGGAAAAGAAAATTGAGAATGCGCTAGGTGACGATCAGTTTGGCTTTAGGAAAAGTAAAGGGACGAGAGAGGCAATTCTGACGCTACGGATATTAATGGAAGCAAGGCTAAAGAAAAATCAAGACACTTTCATAGGATTTGTCGACCTGGAAAAAGCGTTCGACAATATAAAATGGTGCAAGCTGTTCGAGATTATGAAAAATGTTGGGGTAATCTATAGGGGGAGACGGGTCATATACAATATGTACAACAACCAAGAGGGAATAATAAGAGTGGACGATCAAGAACGAAGTGCTCGTATTAAGAAGGGTGTAATACAAGGCTGTAGCCTTTCGCCCCTACTCTTCAATCTGTACATCGAGGAAGCAATTATGGAAATCAAAGAAAGGTTCAGGAGTGGAATTAAAATACAAGGTGAAAGGATATCAATGATACGAATCGCTGATGACATTGCTATCCTGAGTGAAAGTGAAGAAGAATTAAATGATCTGCTCAACGGAATGAACAGTCTAATGAGTACACAGTATGGTTTGAGAGTAAATCGGAGAAAGACGAAGGTAATGAGAAGTTTCCAGAATGAGATTAGACGAGGTACTGGCAGAAGTAAAGCTGTGAGTACCGGGCGTGAGTCGTGCTTCGGTAGCTCAGTTGGTAGAGCACTTGCCCGCGAAAGGCAAAGGTCCCGAGTTCGAGTCTCGGCCGGGCACACAGTTTTAATCTGCCAGGAAGTTTCGTAATGAGAAGTAGTAGAAATGAGAACAGCGAGAAACTTAACATCAGGATTGATGGTCACGAAGTCAATGAAGTTAAGGAATTCTGCTACCTAGGCAGTAAAATAACCAATGACGCATGGAGCAAGGAGGGCATCAAAAGCAGACTCGCTATGGCAAAAAAGGCATTTCTGGTCAAGAGAAGTCTATTAATATCAAATACCGGCCTTAATTTGAGGAAGAATTTTTTGAGGATGTACGTCTTGAGTACAGCATTGTATGGTAGTGAAACATGGACTGTGGGAAAACCGGAACAGAAGAGAATCGAAGCATTTGAGATGTGGTGCTATAGACAAATGTTGAAAATTAGGTGGACTGATAAGGTAAGGAATGAGGAGGTTCTACGCAGAATCGGAGAGGAAAGGAATATGTGGAAAACACTGATAAGGAGAAGGGACAGGATGATAGGACATCTGCTAAGGCATGAGGGAATGACTTCCATGGTACTAGAGGGAGCTGTAGAGGGCAAATACTGTAGAGGAAGACAGAGATTGGAATACGTCAAGCAAATAATTGAGGACGTAGGTTGCAAGTGCTACTCTGAGATGAAGAGGTTAGCACAGGAAAGGAATTCGTGGCGGGCCGCATCAAAGCAGTCAGTAGACTGACGACCAAAAAAAAGAAAGGTCAGTAGGTGAAGGACATTAAGTCTTATGCTAGTCATCATTGAGAATTACACTAGTCTATCAATCGATTTGAGTAATAGGTGGCACTCATCGCCTAGTTACTAAACATTTCTGTACCATGTATGAAGTATTACAGAATAATATTCATAAATCATCTGATTACAGTGAATATTGGCACTCATAGGCCAGTTACAAACCATCAGAAGTCATCATTTAAAACAGGAGCTAATGAGTATAGCATCAAGCTACTGGTATTCATATATAATAGCATGTAAGTGACATAATACAAATTTAAAATATAAGAAACAGTGACATTCATGGGCCAGTTACTAAACATATAGCAAGTATTGAACATTGTTGTTGTTGTTGTGGTCTTCAGTCCTGAGACTGGTTTGATGCAGCTCTCCATGCTACTCTATCCTGTGCAAGCTTTTTCATCTCCCAGTACCTACTGCAACCTACATCCTTCTGAATCTGCTTAGTGTATTCATCTCTTGGTCTCCCTCTACGATTTTTACCCTCCACGCTGCCCTCCAATACTAAATTGGTGATCCCTTGATGCCTCAGAACATGTCCTACCAACCGATCCCTTCTTCTGGTCAAGTTGTGCCACAAACTTCTCTTCTCCCCAATCCTATTCAATACTTCCTCATTAGTTATGTGATCTACCCATCTAATCTTCAGCATTCTTCTGTAGCACCACATTTCGAAAGCTTCTATTCTCTTCTTGTCCAAACTATTTATCGTCCATGTTTCACTTCCATACATGGCTACACTCCATACGAATACTTTCAGAAATGACTTCCTGACACTTAAATCAATACTGGATGTTAACAAATTTCTCTTCTTCAGAAACGCTTTCCTTGCCATTGCCAGCCTACATTTTATATCCTCTCTACTTCGACCATCATCAGTTATTTTGCTCCCCAAATAGCAAAACTCCTTTACTACTTTAAGTGCCTCATTTCCTAATCTAATACCCTCAGCATCACCCGACTTAATTAGACTACATTCCATTATCCTTGTTTTGCTGTTGTTGATGTTCATCTTATATCCTCCTTTCAAGACACTGTCCATTCCATTCAACTACTCTTCCAAGTGCTTTGCTGTCTCTGACAGAATTACAATGTCATCGGCGAACCTCAAAGTTTTTATTTCTTCTCCATGAATTTTAATACCTACTCCGAATTTTTTTTTGTTTCCTTTACTGCTTGCTCAATATACAGATTGAACAACATCGGGGAGAGGCTACAACCCTGTCTTACTCCCTTCCCAACCACTGCTTCCCTTTCATGTCCCTCGACTCTTATAACTACCATCTGGTTTCTGTATAAATTGTAAATAGCCTTTCGCTCCCTGTATTTTACCCCTGCCACCTTTAGAATTTGAAAGAGAGTATTCCAGTCAACATTGTCAAAAGCTTTCTCTAAGTCTACAAATGCTAGAAACGTAGGTTTGCCTTTCCTTAATCTTTCTTCTAAGATAAGTCGTAAGGTCAGTATTGCCTCACGTGTTCCAGTGTTTCTACGGAATCCAAACTGATCTTCCCCGAGGTTGGCTTCTACTAGCATTTCCATTCGTCTGTAAAGAATTCGTGTTAGTATTTGGCAGCTGTGACTTATTAAGCTGATAGTTCGGTAATTTTCACATCTGTCAACACCTGCTTTCTTTGGGATTGGAATTATTATATTCTTCTTGAAGTCTGAGGGTATTTCGCCTGTTTCATACATCTTGCTCACCAGATGGTAGAGTTTTGTCGGGACTGGCTCTCCCACGGCCGTCAGTAGTTCCAATGGAATATTGTCTACTCCGGGGGCCTTGTTTCGACTCAAGTCTTTCAGTGCTCTGTCAAACTCTTCACGCAGTATCGTATCTCCCATGTCATCTTCATCTACTTCTCTTCCATTTCCGTAATATTGTCCTCAAGTACATCGCCCTTGTATAGACCCTCTATATACTCCTTCCACCTTTCTGCTTTCCCTTCTTTGCTTAGAACTGGGTTTCCATCTGAGCTCTTGATATTCATACAAGTCGTTCTCTTATCTCCAAAGGTCTCTTTAATTTTCCTGTAGGCGGTATCTATCTTACCCCTAGTGAGATAGGCCTCTACATCCTTACATTTGTCCTCTAGCCATCCCTGCTTAGCCATTTTGCACTTCCTGTCGATCTCATTTTTGAGACGTTTGTATTCCTTTTTGCCTGTTTCACTTACTGCATTTTTATATTTTCTCCTTTCATCAATTAAATTCAATATTTCTTCTGTTACCCAAGGATTTCTACTAGCCCTCGTCTTTTTACCTACTTGATCCTCTGCTGCCGTCACTACTTCATCCCTCAAAGCTACCCATTCTTCTTCTACTGTATTTATTTCCCCCATTCCTGTCAATTGCTCCCTTATGCTCTCCCTGAATGTCTGTACAACCTCTGGTTCTTTTAGTTTATCCAGGTCCCATCTCCTTAAATTCCCACCTTTTTGCAGTTTCTTCAGTTTTAATCTACAGGTCATAACCAATAGATTGTGGTCAGAGTCCACATCTGCTCCTGGAAATGTCTTACAATTTAAAACCTGGTTCCTAAATCTCTGTCTTACCATTATATAATCTATCTGATACCTTTTAGTATCTCCAGGGTTCTTCCATGTATACAACCTTCTTTCATGATTCTTAAACCAAGTGTTAGTTATGATTATGTTGTGCTCTGTGCAAAATTCTACCAGGCGGCTTCCTCTTTCATTTCTGTCCCCCAATCCATATTCACCTACTATGTTTCCTTCTCTCCTTTTCCTACACTCGAATTCCAGTCACCCATGACTATTAAATTTTCATCTCCCTTCACAATCTGAATAATTTCTTTTATTTCATCACACATTTCTTCAATTTCTTCGTCATCTGCAGAGCTAGTTGGCATATAAACTTGTACTACTGTAGTAGGTGTGGGCTTCGTATCTATCTTGGCCACAATAATGCGTTCACTATGCTGTTTGTAGTAGCTTACCCGCATTCCTATTTTCCTATTCATTATTAAACCTACTCCTGCATTACCCCTATTTGATTTTGTGTTTATAACCCTGTAGTCACCTGAACAGAAGTCTTGTTCCTCCTGCCACCGAACTTCACTAATTCCCACTATATCTAACTTTAACCTATCCATTTCCCTTTTTAAATTTTCTAACCTACCTGCCCGATTAAGGGATCTGACATTCCATGCTCCGATCCGTAGAACGCCAGTTTTCTTTCTCCTGATAATGACATCCTCTTGAGTAGTCCCCGCCCGGAGATCCGAATGGGGGACTATTTTACCTCCGGAATATTTTACCCAAGAGGACGCCATCATCATGTAATCATACAGTAAAGCTGCATGCCCTCGGGAAAAATTACGGCCGTAGTTTCCCCTTGCTTTCAGCCGTTCGCAGTACCAGCACAGCAAGGCCGTTTTGGTTATTGTTACAAGGCCAGATCAGTCAATCATCCAGACTGTTGCCCTTGCAACTACTGAAAAGGCTGCTGCCCCTCTTCAGGAACCATATGTTTGTCTGGCCTCTCAACAGATACCCCTCCGTTGTGGTTGCATCTACGGTACGGCTATCTGTATCGCTGAGGCACGCAAGCCTCCCCACCAACGGCAAGGTCCATGGTTCATGGGGGGAGGTATTGAACATTACAAAACATTTTTCATCATTCAAGTGACATACGACATATTTAAATTAATTATTGGGTCTCATTGGCCAGTTACAAACCATCAGAAGTCATCATTCAAAATTAGAGTTAATTATTAGCATAGCATTTATAGAGTATAACAAAAATATTATTTTCAGAAATTAATGGCATAGCATGTGTGCATTATTACAAAATATCATTCACTATTACTCAGAACTCATCATTCAAGTGACATATGACATATTTAAATTGTAACACACTGTAACTATTACTCAAGGTCTGTGATTCGAAAACATCATTCAGTATTACTCAGAACTCTTAAACTGGTAGCATTATTTGGGACTGGTAATACATTTTTTTTTGTGCTAGCAATGCATTGCGTTGGGATCGATAATTAATTGCTGGGGCATAACAATATTTGCTTTAGACTTATTGCTGCAAATGAGGATAGGTAACGTCATTCATCATGAGTCAGCTGTAGCCAGGTTATGAAACAAGTAGAGTATATGTGATCACATTCATTAATGACATACACAAATGGGTAAAAAAAAGTGCAAGTACTAGAACAGGTTTAATGACTAACTGCTTATAGCAGATTAATTTCATGAATAGCTTCTCCTAAAAAAATTACAAAATGGATTATTAAGCTGAAAGAAGAAACGCATATTATGCTGAAAAGTAGTGAACTTCGAATTAACAGGTAATGAAACGTGTACTCAATATGTATGTACTGTAGCTGTCCATGCGATATAAGACATACTGTCAAAACGAACTGCAACAAATACTTAAATAACTACATAGCATTTCTTAACTAATAGTAAATATATAAACCTCATCATTATTCTCATCTGCAAAGAAAAACTTCATTATTCATAGTACTATCATCATTTATTATAATCTGCAAAAAGACACTTAATATAGAGTTTCTTATTTCTAGCATATTTCATCACTAAAACTAAGATGTGTAGTTTTGTCTGACAGCCTGCATCAATCGCCTCGTATTCTGAAAGAAAAAATTAATTAACACTGCTATCACACGATGAGTATAGTATATTCTTGTTAGTGTTTGTTAATTCTGATCCATTTACTCTTCGTGACGAGGTATTGCATCTTCTTTCGTTCATTCCGAGGGTGAAATTCCCATTTCATAGTAATCCACTGTGGTTTGTTCAATTTATTTCTTTTTCACGTTATTGCTTTCTGAAAATGATGAATATGGATTAATATCTTGCATTTAAATCATATAACCATTAAATAAAAACTGGTTTCTAGTGATATAATTAAGCATACAGCATAGCATGACAGAAAACGTATTATGTCAAAAACATAGACAGTGTTCAGGTGCAAAAAATGTACACAGAGTATCATAATGTAGTAGCAAAAAAAAATGTAAGATAGTCACGATGTTGAGATATCATAAGGCAAAATGTCAAAGTCAACTGGTGTTTGTTATATCTTAAAGATTTCGTAGTGCATACAAACAAAACAGGAAAACAATCATACATACATGAAAAATGGAAAATGTGCACGGTCTGATATATAACGACAAGAAAAGCGACCTGCTAACCTTACCTTGCCGGGCACTTGCCAAGAAAAAAATATGATAATCATCAGTATGTAGTCACATAAATATAATTGCTTAAGTGGTCATAAAATATGTAAGTTCATCTGAAAAAAATGTGCACGGTCTGATGTGTAACGACAAGAAAAGTGACCTGCTAACCTTATCTTGCCGGGCACTTGCCAAGAAAAAAATGTGATAATCATCAGTAAGTAGTCACATAAATATAATTGCATCATTGGTCACATAAAAATCAGAAAATGGCATTACAGTGTGATAAATCATAAAGTATGTTCATTCAATAAACGGTTTAATATTGGAGACATGGTGATTGCCCTTGCTTTTTCTGGTTCTCAAAGTTTCGACGTGTACTACATTGGGGTGAGGAATACTGCGAATTCGATATGGAACTGCGTATAGAAGCTCAAATTTACTACATCTACTCTTTCCTCTGTTGGATAAATAATGTGTGCGTACTAACATCTCCAGTCCAATGTGAAAGTTACGACGTGTACAAACCTGTTTTTGCTGTCTTCTCCGGCGCTCTGCGGCACGTTTGATGTTGTTCAGCGCAATGTCATTTCATGGTGTCGTAGTCGACGAGATGTAGGAAAGGATACTAATTCTTTAATTTTGTTAGGTGGTTCAACATTTTTCAGTATAACAGTCGGAGATAGCATAGTAGATTCATTTGGTAAGGAATTAATTACATCCTTAAATGAGAGTATGTGTGTGTCCCAATCAATATGTTTTTTATGGCAGTATATTCTACATAGTTTACCAATTTCTTTCATTAGTCGGCCACAAGGGTTCGAAGAAGCATGGTACCTGGATATATAGATTGGAGAAATGTTTCTAGCTCGCAACATACGTGTCCATATAGCAGATCGAAACTGCGATTCATTGTAGGAAATTACTTTCATTACATGTCCTACATGAAATAGAAAATGTTTTATAAATGCTTTCGAAACAGATTTAGCAGTAGCATTGCGTAACGGAGTGAAGGTAACAAATTTTGAAGTGAGTTCAACAGCGACAAAGATGTAGCAAAACCTCTATTAGTTCTGGGAATCGGACCAAAAATGTCTACAGCGGCCATGTGTCTCAATTTAACAGGTACAATGGGATATAATGGAGGAATATGTGAATTCGTATCCGACTTAGCTTTCCGGCAGATTTTACATGACGCTAAAACTCGTCGAATACGTTTCTCCATGTTGGCAAAATAACAGTTCTGTCTCAGTATAAGAAAACATTTTCTGGCTCCGTAATGTGCGTAACTTAAATGAGTTTACCAAATTAATCTGTTAACAAGCTCGTCAGGAATACATAGTAACCAATTGTTGCTGTCACGGTGAGAGCGGCGAAACAGTATGTTATTGCGTATAGTGTAATGATTTCTAATGGTAACATTATTCCTATCTTGCCAAAGGTGTTTAATTTCTTTCCACACGTTGTCTTACTCTACTCTTGCGCTATGTCTCGTAATGACGACGAAATGAAATTTTCAAATGCAACTTGTTGAATATACGTGACGCTGAAATTTGCTTGGCAGAAGTTGGTTGCGATGTCTTGCTGATTGTTGCTGAGAGAACGGGATAGTGCGTCTGCTACAATATTTTGTGTGCCGGGAATGTGAACAATTGTAAAATTAAATTCCTGTAAATAAAGTTTCCATCTGCTTAATCTGTCATGTGTAAATTTAGCGGAAAGTAAAAACTGTATAGCTCTATGATCTGTGTAAACGGTCGTATGTCTTCCATAAAGAAAATGCCAAAATCTCGTAAATGCCCATACAACACATAATGTTTCAAGTTCTGTGACAGAATAATTGCGTTCAGCAGGTGACAGGATGCGACTCGCAAAGGCGATGTTTTTAATTACTGTACAACCATCTTCTTCAATTTCCTGAAAAATGTGTACGCCTAAAGCGGTGTTAGAACTGTCGGTGGCAATGGAAAAATTTCTAGTAAGATCTGGATGTGATAAAAGTGGTGCATTCAACAAAGCTTGTTTCAGATTGACAAATTCAGAATGTGCTTGGCTATCTCAGGACCAAATAGTATTTTTACCTGTCAATTGACATAATCTAGGGGTGTCTAAAGCAGGGTAATGAATAAATTTACGAAAAAAGTTAATTAATCCCAAAAAGCTGCGTAGTTGTTTCTTCGTCGTAGGTACAGTAATGTCACGTAAAGCTTGAAGTTTTTCCGGGTCAGGCGCAATACCTTCTGCTGAAATTACATGTCCAAGAAATTTTATAGAAGTCTTGCCAAAGTGCGATTCACTGAGATTAACTGTGAGTCCTTGTGCACGAAAAGTTCGTAACAGTTGTTCAAGAATCAGATTGTGTTCAGACCAGTTAGCTTCTGCAATAAGAATGTCGTCTACATACTTTGTGATTCTGTCTTTTAATTCTGTCGGAAGTATAGTATTCAAACCGCGAATAAAAGCTGCTGAAGAAACAGTTAAACCGAACGGTACTTTACAAAATTGATAACAGTCACCAAAACAGAAAAAAGCCGTGTACTTTCTGCAGTTCGGATGGAGCTGAATTTGCCAAAATCCCGATTTCAAATGTAATGTGGAATAAATAGCAGTACCATGAAATTTCTGTAGAAGTTCTGCTAGTGTCTGTGGGCGATCTGTTTCATTAATAATGTCGTTGATGTGACGCGAATCAAGTACGAGACGAAGTGAACCATCCTTTTTCTTAACAATTTGGAGTGGGTTTATGTACGGACTAACTGCCGGTTCAGTAATTCCTTGGTCAAGCATAGCTTGCAATTCTTTGTTAACTTGTTCTCTGTGAATATGCGGAATGGGACAATGTTTGGCTTTAAACGTGTCGTGCTGTTTAACTTGAAATTCATACATAAAACCGGACATAGCACCAGGGACGTTGTCAAAAACTGGAGCTTCCTGTAAAAGAATTTTGCGTAGTTGCGTGCGTTCGTCGTCTGTATTTGCACTGCTCTGTTTAACTTTATCAGAAATCATCTGTATAACGTCATAGTCGGCTTCGTCTGGAGTATTGTAAGTTGTGTACGTACGTATCTGTGAACAATGTGGAATGACAGTCTATGTTACGTGATGCAGAAATGACCTCTGTAGATTAATTGTTTGTTCTTCCGCAGATAAAGAGTTCTGAAATTCTAAAGCCAGGTGTACATTTTCATCCTTTAACATTAAATAGGAGTTTTGGAAGTCAATAATTTGCGTCATGTTCTACCAGAAAATTCGTATATAAAATAACGTCTGTTGTCAATAAGGGAACAATCCAAAAATTTGAGTGAAATGTATGACCTGCAATACAAAATAATAAATGTGTCTGTGATTTTACATCTACTCCTTTACCAGATACTGCTCCTTTTACTTTAGTTTTGCCTAATGGTAACGTAGGATAGGTATTCTCTTTGTTACATTCGTTGAAAGTTTCCTCATTTATAACTGACATAGGTGATCCTGAATCGATTACTGCTGAAAATTTGGATGATCCAATCCTTACTTCAAAGACAGGGTGTGAAATGGTTTTTTGAATAACTGGTCTTTCCTGCAATAGAGTGTCTCGGATGTCGTCAAAAGTAATAACATTTTCGTGAACAAGATTCTGCTCTGTTGCTTGCATTGCTGGAAGATGCAGCCTGTACTGTATCTAGTCAAATTCTACCTGACGTGCTATTATTTGCGGGAGGATGCTGTGGCATTTCGACTATTGCTTGCATTGCTGGAAGATGCAGCCTGTACTGTATCTAGTCAAATTCTACCTCACGTGCTATTATTTGCGGGAGGATGCTGTGGCATTTCGACTATTTGAACTGTTCTGTTATTTCGTCCTGATGTATTACGTTCGGGATGATATCTACTGACTGGTTCATTCATGATAATCTGTTGTTGCGGATGATTTTGCTGCTGGTAAGACCGACTGTTATTAAACGTACGCTGAAAATTGTGCTCATTGCTTTTACGTCTGTCATGATAGTCATTTCTATACGGTGCATTGCGATATGAGTTAAAATGGTGTGTTTTTGGCACGTAGTTATTTCCTTGTTGCGGTGCGTTGCTATTTGGTGGAGCCGACGCTATACGCGTAGGCGGCGAAACATTAAAGCTTGGTTGACCTTGCAGACTACATTGTTGGCTGGGTATACTAACCGGCTGGTTTTGTTGCTGTTGTGGGGAAAAACCTCTATTGTTACCAAAATGCGTTTGCTGTTGCTGATAATTTTACACATACTGATGATAAAATTTTTGTCTGGTATTAAAGTTCTCGTGGTTGTCATTTCTGGAGCGTCTAATGAAAACTGTCACTTCCGGTAAAACTTGTCGTATCAGGCTTTCTTTACTAATTCCTAATTATAGATAGGTCGATAGTTGAAGAGCTGTTCTGATAGATGTAAAGGATAGTAGAAGAGAAGGCAGCAGTGCAGAAAACTAAAGATGAAATAGCACTACTACGGCTCGGGACCCTGTGCACGCTACGGCACATATTCATCAAAGTGTACTGAATCCCCTGAGGTCTATTATGCGCTGCAAATAATTAGCTTCTGCGTTACAGGCAATGCCGGAGAAAATTCAAAAGCAAGTTGTTGTATCCAGTCCAATTGTAGTTTCAGCATTATAGGCCAAGCTGATGAAAATACAAAAACAAATTGTCATATCCAGTCCAAAGCGTGAATCTGTGTTCTGTCATTATTAAATACCTTAGATTTTTTTACGGATAAAACTTGTTTATAATCAACATTATCGTCTCTGAATGTCTGAACAGGTTCAGGATTCAATGACAATCTGTTTGTCTGTGTCTCTTCGGATTCTAAGTCACGTAGTCTCTTTAAATTACTTAAGTTATACTGGCTGCGTGGGTGTGACAAATGTTCGGAACGTGGCGTATGCTGTGACGTGTTAGTGACAAACATTTTTCGTTTTTGTCACTTTAATACGTTCGTCGATTTGGCTGATCTGTTGTTCAAATTTCTTATCGACTTCCGTATCCGGAGTGCGTGAAACTTCTGCTAACATTAATTTAAACTCGTCGCGTATCTGTGTTGCGTTTTCTGAATATTGTTCAGTGACTGCACTACTTTCATCTCTAAGTAATTTCATTGAGGCTACACGTGTACTACTTAATTCTTGCATAACAGATCTAATTTCTTCATTACTGTCCCTAGCATAAGCCTTACTTTCCCCACATAATTGTTCTTTAGTGTCATAACGTTGCATGGAAACGGCTGTAATCTGTTCACTAAGTTGTTCGTTCTGTTCATTAAGGTTGTCGTGTTTTTCGTTCGACTGTTTGAAACTTTCATTAAATTGTTTGCACGATTCATTAAGTTGTTTATAATTGTTATCTAGTGTTTCACTCAGTTGTTGGAAATAGCTGTCTTGTTTTTCATTAAATTGTTTGTGCTGATTGTCTATTTTTTTATTTAGTTGCTTGAAGTGGTTGTCGAAATTTTCATTCCGCTGTTTGAAACTTTCATTAAGTTGTTTGCAATGGTTATCTAGTTTTTCATTCATTTGTAGTAATAATGCGATAACTTGATCCCAGCCAAAATTAGCGACTGTATTCACTGTACTGTGTGATGGTGTATCTGCGTTTGTCACGTTTTGTGTAACCATTTGGTTATTCTGTGATTCTTGAAAAGGCTTGCCAATCAGATGGGCACTGTTGGTCACTACACCGGAATCAAATAAATCTGGCGTATTCTGACTACACTGTTCATTTTCGTTGGAAACATTTATTTGTTCGTTACGTAAATTTTGTAAACCGGGTGTGTCAAACTGGGCAGCGTTCATTGCATCGGAACGTGCCACGTCATCAATTGTTAAATTTACTGAGGACATAATTGAATTTGTTTGCCCATCATTAGAATTAAAATCATTACTAGTGATTGGTAGGCACTGATTATCTGTAATTGGGGGATTATCACTATTAGACTGAGTGTCGCTGGTATTATCTGTCAAATTATTCGAGTCGGCTATTTCACTCATTGCACATAGCGATGTACTGTTAACAGTTTTTCGCGGCATTTTTCACAAATCAAAATTAAGCACAAAAATGAAACAAAGACAAAGCAAAAATGGAGCAAATACAGGTACAACAAAGAGCAATAAATTGCCGATGATTTGTGAAAGATGGAGTGACAAATTAGTAAATGCGCTGCGCCAGATGCAAACTACATTTAAGTAAATAAGAACAGATATATGACTACTTCTCAGAGATTCACAGAGAGAATTTTAATAAATATTATTTAATATGAATAATGAAAGTGATTCTAATTTAGTGTAACCTCTCTACAGAAATTCATTCACATTTAACCTCCACACTAAATGTGTTTCCCATTTAATGTATCCACAAAATTCTTTTCACATTTAATGTAAGCTCGAAACAGAAAAATTCCTAATCCTCGTAATAAAAAAAATAAATTCAGTAACGCGGTAAATTTCCGGCACAGCTCTGTGCAATGCTGGCCTATACATTTGTCATTTATGAAAGGAAGCAACTGATTTTTCTTTAGCTACAATCGGAATGGTCATGGATTGGAGAAATTAGTAAATTCTTTAAATTGAAATGAATGGTTGTTAGAAATTACTTTATATGACAAAGATTATTATCAGGACCTTTTTAAAAGATTTACATGGGAGTTCACATAACATTACTAGATATGCGCGAGGCTGCTTTTACCTTATACTATAACGCTCAGGCTCCGCCATCGTTGCACCAAGACCGGCCCAGCCAATTCGATACACCAGACTGCTCGCTAGCAACAACTTACTGCTACACAGCTCCTACTGCATACAACACTGCTCTTTGGTCTCGGATTCACTTATAGCTTACATATCGCCGGCAGCGCATACGTCTTACAATATGTATGTTGAAACTTCCTGGCAGATTAAAACTGTGTGCCCGACCGAGACTCGAACTCGGGACCTTTGCCTTTCGCGGGCAAGCGCTTGCCCGCGAAAGGCAAAGGTCCCGAGTTCGAGTCTCGGTCGGGCACACAGTTTTAATCTGCCAGGAAGTTTCATATCAGCGCACACTCCGCTGCAGAGTGAAAATCTCATTCTGGAAACATCCCCCAGGCTGTGGCTAAGCCATGTCTCCGCAATATCCTTTCTTTCAGGAGTGCTAGTTCTGCAAGGTTCGCAGGAGAACTTCTGTAAAGTTTGGAAGGTAGGAGACGAGGTACTGGCAGAAGTAAAGCTGTGAGTACCGGGCGTGAGTCGTGCTTCGGTAGCTCAGATGGTAGAGCGCTTGCCCGCGAAGGGCAAAGGTCCCGAGTTCGAGTCTCGGTCGGGCACACAGTTTTAATCTGCCCGGAAGTTTCATATCAGCGCACACTCCGCTGCAGAGTGAAAATCTCATTCTGGAAACATCCCCCAGGCTGCGGCTAAGCCATGTCTCCGCAATATCCTTTCTTTCAGGAGTGCTAGTTCTGCAAGGTTCGCAGGAGAACTTCTGTAAAGTTTGGAAGGTAGGAGACGAGGTACTGGCAGAAGTAAAGCTGTGAGTACCGGGCGTGAGTCGTGCTTCGGTAGCTCAGTTGGTAGAGCGCTTGCCCGCGAAAGGCAAAGGTCCCGAGTTCGAGTCTCGGTCGGGCACACAGTTTTAATCTGCCAGGAAGTTTCATATCAGCGCACACACCGCTGCAGAGTTAAAATCTCATTCTGGAATATGTATGTTGTTTTATGGGGAATTCAAATGGTTCAAATGCCCCTGAGCTCTATGGGACTTAACATCTGAAGTAATCAGTCCCCCTTAACTTAGAACTACTTAAACCTAACTAACCTTAGGACATCACACACATCCATGCCCGAGGCAGGATTAGAATCTGCGAGCGTAGCGGTCGCTCGGTTCCCGGCTATGGGGAGTTCATTGCTAAATTTAATACATGAAACTGTCAATTCTGTAAGAATAATGTATCTAACCTTGTGGGCAGTGAGTCGGTCTCCCTTCCATGGCAGATACTGTTACGTCATTTCATGTTGCCATAAACTCTGGGCCAGATATCTTAAAAACTAAATTACCTTTTGTGTCGACGTAGGGGTAATATGCGGTCTTGAATTGTCTTGTTGAGAGATAACGTCACAGAGGTCTCTGAGATTGCGCACAGGTGCCAGGTTTAACACACAAGAAATGTTTCAGCTGCTATCCAAATTAACAGCTATGTGGCCAAATGGCACCCCATGTCAGCACTGTGACAAGGGTGGCACTATTTTGTTTTGGTATCAAGGCTGGCACCACACTGGGTCACTGAGTCGCTGGGCAGAAATGATATTTGTTTCTTCGCGCAGCATCGGTGCTGCCTCGCAGCTCCGACCAGTGGACGGAGAAGGAAATCGGCTGTGCTCTTTCAAGGGAACCACCTGACATTTCCCAGTATCGATTTAGATAAATCACGGAAAATCTAAATCAGAATAGCCCGACGTCCTTCCGAAAACGAGTCCAGGGTGCTAACCACTGCACCACCTCGTTTAGTGACTCGCAGGTGTTGTCCGGGCTGTGATTTCTGACATGTCGGAGAAGTAAATTTACTGCAAGACCCTTTAGTAAGTGTGTTTGACTTGCGCCTACAGAGAAGTGCTCAGATGCGGTACTGTAAGCTGATGTGTTCGCTAATTCTGCCCTCGCTTAGGCGCAGTGGTTGTATCGTTTTGGCTCTGTAAGAACGGTTTAAGCCTGGTATTTTTCAATTTTTTTTCCTTTAAACTGTGCAGGTTCCATGCTGCAGGTCTATCTTAAAGGTGAACTAGCTGCACCATGAAAAACGGGGCATATCTCCTGGTAACCCTCCCGTATTCTAACTTTGATATTTGAGCTGCCACAATGTATAGGGTTTCGATAATTTGGCGGCAGATATCGTGAGCGCGTGTCCGGTGAAGGTGATGATAATCAAGTGAATTATCAGACTGAGCAATTTTCCGAACAAGGCGAAGCTTCCGATTTCGGGTCTCGTGCGGCACACATTTTCAATTAGCCAGGAAGTTTCATATCGGCGCACACTCCACTGCGGAGTGAAAAATTCATTCTGGAAGCATCCCCTCAACTCTGGCTATGCCATGTTTCCGCAGTATCCTTTCTTCTAGGAGTGCTAGCCCTCCAAGTGTCGCACGAGAATTTCTGTGATGAGTTACTGAACGTAATATGACCTGGGTCTTACGTATAATCTGACTGAGGGTCTGTGGACGGAACATTAGGATATTTGTTCGGTTTTTTAAATACTTATTATTTATTCTTGTTTTGTTGCAAGTTTTACCTCCTTGAAGGCTTCACTGTTATGAATCTGCGGAACGAAATTTGTATACCAACTAATGTAATCTTTCCTTTCTTGGTGTTAGTTGGTAGGTATGCAGGCGGACTCGACCGAGAGAACAGGTGCTGTGGTAAGTACTCGTGTACGATGGACCACCTGCAACTTCGTCCACCCGCTTGTTTCTCTCGAGTTCCATCTACAGAGTCTATAGAACTTTGAAATTCACGGAACTCTCCTTTTTTGAGAGCAATTTCCGTTTGGGGCACAGACAAAAAGACTCGATTTCAATATTCTGTCATTTATTTTCTTCGTACATTCCAGTATAGCAAATGAAGGTCATGGGATTTTTACGTCAAATATAGTTTGAGATATCGGCTTCGGCTTGCCGAAAACTGCATGTCCTATCTCGGCTTTTAATTTTGTTTGTTTGTTTTATTATTCAAAACCCGATGATGATAATTTTTATTCAAGATTTTCTTTCGATAATAGGGAATGTTCATTGTAATTGAAGTTGTAAAGAGAAAGGATTCATGTCTATTGGACTAACCCGCTATATATTGTTTTTCTACGAAAATTCTGTACTTTTCTAGATTATTCCACAATTATATTGAAACGTTAGTTACATCTTTAATGTAAAAGTTTTTGTGATAACTGAAGATAATTTCAAGGGCCAAGATCGTTAAAGAGCACTTTATTTTATGACCGGTTACGACAGAGATATGCTGTCATCATTGGATCTTAGGCTTATGTAATCTTGGCTTGTGAAATTTTCTTGTTATCACACATTACCGATCCCCCCGAGATTGACTGTGTCTGGAATATTGGTAAAAGTTTCTGCCCATAAAAAATGGTTATCCTATTGATCTTATTTTAAATGCGTTATAACATATGCCATTTCTCCATATGTAGTTAACGTGTCATTACATAGAAAAATTTTTGTTCGCTAAACAGAAAACGGTTATTATGTTTTAAGAATACACATAATTTTTAAGTAAATAAGTCAGTATTTTCAAAAATCTAAATACATACTGTTTTTTTTCTTTTTTTCTTTTCTTTTTTTTTTAGCGGCATATTCTACAATCTGATAATCTATGTTCTGCCACTTTACAAAATAAGTTGCACCTGTTGCTGCGGGTGATCTCATATTTGGTGATAAATGTGAATTTTGGCAGCCAAGATTGCGCGTCCACAGTGACCGGTTTCGACGGTCCAGCTACATTTTCGGATCTTCTGGAAATAATATCACTACACATGAGTCGTACAACCGTAATGAAAGCACACTCCTTTTATCCAAAGAGGACAGCGAGACACTGTCGATACCGGTCATTTACGAACGCCAAAGATATTACTTGCAAATCTCACTTTTACCATTATTTTATTCCATTGGTTTATACAAGAGTGAAAAAAGATAAGTTTATATAAAATCGTTAATAACACAAAAACAGGATGTCAGTATAATCACAAATTTGAACAATACAACTGCCACAACTATCTAAAAGTTCATGTTTTCAAATTATCAGTCAGTCGTTGGCTGTCAGTACGTGCATTAGTCTTTGCTTCAGCGAGTCTACATCATGTCTTTGGGCTCATAAAGGTGTGAGTAAAAAGCTCTCTTTAGTCCTTAAGAGCTGAATGGTCTACTTTTACTGTCAAGTGAAAAAGTAAAATAAAAGATGTTCTGCCATTCCTGAAAAAATTGTCTTCACCTTATCAATAAAAAACCCTGGGCCTGAGATGATCTACTAGCCAAACAATAAGCACTGTATGAAAGACGCACAGCAATCGAGAAAACTCTTTTTTAATTGTTATATCCTAGCCAGTAATGCCACCCGAGCCCGCTGCCAAAAGGTTGGCAGCATCAAAGTCCGGACGCCGTCCGTATAAGCAGCGCCAGCGAGACAGGAAATCGCCGCAAGTCGGCGCGCGCCACCGCTGGCTTCTGGCTTCTTAAGCGCTGGAGTCGCGAGCGCTAGGACAGTTCTGTATTCGCCGCTCAGTTGTATACTCGCCACCGAATTGTGTACTTGCTAGTCAGTTGTGTGTTCATCGCAGCAGAGTTGTTTGTTGTCAGCCGACGCTGACCTAGCCGCTCCGACTCGAACTAGACAGATTTCTGTAGACACGGAGTTCACTACTGTGTTGCTGTATCTTCGTTAATAAAGATAAGTACCGACTTTTATTTAATCAGAGTGTTTGGGTTTTCATCTTTCTGTTCACTGTTCCAGCGGACCGGTCGGCCCGCTATTAAAAGTGTGGCGGTGACTTCGTAAGCCGTTTCTACAGCGAATTGCTTGTCGCTACGAACGCCGCCACAAAATTAATATCCTTATGTAACGAACTTTTAGGAAATGATTTACCTTTCCCGGAACTTTAAAAATGTACCTCATTTGCAGTTTGTGACGCTAAAAAATAACGTCATCTGGCTAAAAAAACTGCAAGATTTGTTATTCATGTAATTTTGGAAAGAGAATCGTTTCAACGCATGTAACGGCATATTTAGTGAGACTTGAGTCTGGAGATGTAGTTAAGCTCTTTACTGGTTACGCCTTAGTTAAAGGGAGAAGGTGGGAAACCTACTGCTCTCGCAACGAGGAAAATAGCTTGTTATATAGTGGTTTACGGCTATGGAGAGGATGGCTGGCCAGTCGCTTTGGGACAAAATGCCCTTGAAACAACGAATTCCACCAGTTTCCAGAAACGTTGGTCAAGATGTCTACAGACCCCTGGAGTCCCTGTGGTATGATATGTCCTCTGGGAACTCCGGGGCTGTTTCGCAAACCCTGAATGGAAGCATGCCGGCAGCTTGCAAGCGTTACCTTCCCATCTACTGTAATGACCGTGGCTCCCAGGCCACCGTTATACCAAGAAATTCATCTGCGAGGAGCAAGAGAGGCAGTGGGGGTTGCAGGGAACTGAGTAAGCAATGACAGCTCATAGCTTGGTTGCTTGTGAGACAGACAATCAAAAGAGGGCATTGGGGTACAGGAGCGGAAAGAGCAGTGAAGTAGGAGGTGTTGGATTGAGTTTGTTTTCCTGAAGTGGAAGCGTGAAGTGGTGACTGCGGCGTGAGGAGTTAAAAGCCGCCCGAAGGAAGAAGGGCTGGGAATGGAGAGGTGCAGTGCTCAAAGGCAGAACTCTGTGGTAAACTTTGTACAGTTTCTGTTTTGGATGGGAGCAGGTAATTATAACCAGTCTAAGATTGAACGAAAGGTAGTTTGCGGGTTTTATTAGCGGCGAGAAAGGACTGAAAGTGTCCAAGGGTGTTTCAGAGAGTAGACTAAATCGTACTTGTCACAGCGCAAAGAAGGAGCGTTTATTAAACAGCGTAAGCACCCAGATTACACGAATCCTTACTTGACAAAGTGTAAAACGATGGAAACAATTATTAATGGATGTGAGTGAAACTCTTTTTCATTTTTACATTTTGAAATGTTCCCTTAGAAAAATTAATGAATTACTGTGCTGATAAACCTCTTACATTATTTGATTTTCAAACAGCTGAGCAGAACTGAACGTACTCAGACATTTCGCTCTTTACCTATTCTGATCAACACTAAACTGACAGCCAATATTTTTAGCGCAACGTAATCTGACTTTAAATAATCCCTACAAGAGAATGGCCCTGACTTACATTAACCTATACGTTTCACAAATCACTTACCTCACAAAAATCTTCGTTACTCGAACTACTGCAATGCAGCGAGCGCCACTACTGTCAGCTAAATAAAAGATTCAAATTACTGAAGGCACTAACTACTGATAGGCATAGTTAGCAAATGAAAGATTTTGATACGGAACAAACAATGTATTTACCATAATAGTGTTCAAAAGTCATAATATAGATATCAGTCCATGATATCCAATATTACAAATTTACTCTTTCTGATGGACACACGTCCAGATCCTCCGCTCTCAAAATTTCACCATCTCTCTCCCCACATCCACCACTGCTGGCGGCTCACCTCCAACTGTGCAACGCTACGCGCTGTTAACAGCAAACTGCCCAACACCACAATAGCATATACTCCAACAATGCAAACCAACCACAGCCTTCACAGAGCACAGTCAGCGATTTTCATATAGAGCGCTACGTGGCGTTACCAACATAAAAACCTAAACAGCCTACTTACAATTTTTAGTATCCGCCTTAATCTTTCTGAAATGACAGTCATCTGTATTTCTGCACTGGTTTCCCCACGGTTAGACGAATCTTCTAACGGACAGTGGGTCTTCGCGATTGTCAGACGTTCCAATGACTTCTGTTTATAATTATTCCGCTTGTCTCACATGGGGAACCATTTATAGTGAGGCTCCCAGATAATTAGTTATGGGCGTTGAAGGAATTGGTATTAAAGGCTGGCGAGAGCAATTATCGTCGGTGTGACTTCAGTTTACCCTCGATACGTTGGCGAAAATACATGTTTCAAGTCGGTGGCAGGCATAAACCGTCAGAGCGTACTTCTCAGAAAAATATTTTGAACAATTAGTTTAGGAACCCACTCGAAGTGTAAATGGTGGCGAAAACGTACTTCACTTCTTAGTAACAAATGATCCCTAAACTAATTACCATAACATCCAGACCCATCAAAAATAAACGCAAAATAAGTCTGTTTAAAAAAGCAGATAAAAATTAGCTTGGCACTTTCCTAACAGACAGTCTCCACTACTTCCAATCAGACAATGTAGCGTAGCCCAGATGTGGTTTAAATTCAGAGAAATTATATCGACGTCGATACCGAGACATATACCAAATAATAAGAGATATTACAGATCACCCATTTTACACACAACATATCACAACGCTATACCAGAAGCAACGAATAACGCTTACCAGTTTAAAATGGTTCAAATGGCTCTAAGCGCTATGAGACTTAACATCTGAGGTCATCAGTCCCCTAGACTAAGAACTACTTAAACCTAAGTAATCTAAGTACATCACACACATCCATGCCCGAGGCAGGATTCGAACCTGCGACCGTAGTATCAGCGCGGTTCCGGACTGAAGCGCGTAGAACCGCTCGGCCACAGCGGCCGGCACCAGTTTAAAAGAAAGGTAAATCCTCAAGATCAGCAAGTTTTTACTGAGGCTCAAAATTTCGCACGAACTTCAGTACGAGATACATTTAATAGTTACCACAACGAAATACTTCTCAAAATCTGGCAGAAAACTCAGAGCTTCTCGTCGTGTGTAAAGTACATCAGTGGCAAGACACAGTCGATACCTTCACTGTTAGATAACAAAGTGATGATATTGATGACAATGCCACTAAAGCAGAGTTATTAAACAATGTTTTCCGTAATTCGTTCACAAAGAAGGTGAAGTAAATATTTCTTCATTCGAATCAAGAAGAATTGCCAACATACGTTACTTAGAAGTAGACATTATCAGTGTAGTGAAACAGCTTAAAAACACAAAAATACTTAAGAGAGACAAGGCCTCCAGTCCAGATTGTATACCTGTCACGTTCCTTTCAGAGAATGCTGATACAATAGCTCCACACTTAGCACTCATATAAACCACTCGCTTATAGAAAGATCTGTGTCCAATGACTGGGAATCTGCACAAATCATACCAACATCCAATAAATGAAATAGCAATAATCCGCTGAATTACAGACCCATATCACTAACCCCGATTTACAGCAGGATTTTGCAACATATTCTGTGCTCGAAAATTATCAATCACCCCGAGGAAAACGATTTATTGATAATTAGCCAACACGGATTTACAAAATACCTTTATGCGCACGAAATAATGAGTGCTATCAACGGGGGTCGTGAAACTGATTCTATATTTTTAGGTTTCTGTAACGATTATGACAGCGTTGCTCACAAGCGATTTCTAATCAAATTGCGTGCCTTCGGAGTATCTTCTCAGTTGGGCGACTGGATTCGTGACTTGCCGTCAGATAGGTCACTGTTCGTAGTAAATTACGTAGAGTCATCGAGTAAAACAATAACCATATCTGGTGTTCCCCAAAGAAGTGTTATATGCCCTCAGTTGTTCCTGACCTACAAAAACGATGTAGAAGACAATCTCAGCAGCCCTCTTATATTGTTTGGAGATGACGATGTCACTTTCCGTTTTGTAAAGTGATTAGATGATGAAATCGAATTCCAAAATGATTTAGACAAGACACCTGTACTGTGCAGAAAGTGGCAGTTGACTCTAAATGTAGAAAAATATGAAGTCATCCATGTGAATACTAAGAAACATCTGAAAATTTTAGCTTTCACGATAAATTTCTCAAGTTTAAAGGTTGTAAACTCAACTAAATAGTTAGAGATTACAATTACGAATAATTTACAGTGGAAAGATCACATATACAGGGTGTCAAAAAGGTACGGCCAAACTTTCAGGAAACATTCCTCACACACAAATAAAGAAAATATGTTATGTGGACATGTGTCCGAAAACGCTTAATTTCCATGTTAGAGCTCATTTTACTTTCGTCAATGTGTACTGTACTTCCTCGATTCACCGCCAGTAGGCCCAAATGAAGGAAGGTAATGTTGACTTCGGTACTTGTGTTGACATGCAATTCATTGCTCTACAGTACTAGCATCAAGCACATCAGTACGTAGCATCAACAGGTTAGTGTTCATCACGATCGTGGTTTTGCAGTCAGTGCAATGTTTATAAATGCGGAGTTGGCAGATACCCATTTGATGTTTGGATCAGCACGGGGCATTAGCCGTGGCGCGGTACGTTTGTATCGAGACAGGTTTACAGAACGAAGGTGTCCCGACAGGAAGACTTTCGAAGCAATTGATCGGCGTCTTAGGGAGGACGAAAATTCCAGCCTATGACTCGCTACTGGGGAAGACTTAGAATGACGAGGACACCTGCAATGGACGATAACCCTAATGTCAGCGTCAGAGAAGTTGCTGCTGTACAAGGTAACGTTGACCACGACACTTTATGGAGAGTGCTACGGGAGAACCAGTTGTTTCCGTACCACGTACAGCGTGTGCAGGCACTATCAGCAGCTGATTGGCCTCCACAGGTACACTTCTTCGAATGATTCATCCAACAATGGACGTTCTGTTGCTGTGTGTTTTCATTCCATGATTAATGTGATTTGAAGAGGAGTAATAAAATGAACTCTAACATGGAAAGTAAGCGTTTCCGGACACATGTCCACATAACATCTTTTCTTTATTTGTGTGTGAGGAATGTTTCCTGAAAGTTTGGCAGTACCTTTTTGTAACACCCTGTATAAGGTTCTGGGGGAAGCAAACTAAAAACTGTGATATACTGGCACAGCACTTAAAAATTGTAACACGTCTACTAAGGAGACTGTTTACTACAATTGTTTGCCCTCTTCTAGAGTACTGCTGTGCGGTGTGGGATTCGCATCAGTTAGCACTGACGATGGACATCCAAGAAGTTCAAAGAAGGGCAGCTCGTTATGTACTGTCGCAAAATTAGGGAGAGAGTGCCACGGTTATAATACACGAGTGGGCTGCGGCAGCTCCTCGTCACGAAATTTCGGTCATTAACTTTGTCGTCGGAGTGTGAAAATATTTCATCGGAGCCCGTCTATACAAGGATAAATGAACATCATAAGAAAAAGAGAAATCGGAGCTCCCACGGAGCGATGTAAGTGTTCTTTCTTCCCCGGGCGCTTTTCGAGAGTGGAGCATTAGAGACGTAGTTTGAAAGTCGTTAGATAAACCCTCCACCAGGCACTTAATTGTGAGAGCAGAGCAACCATGTAGATGTAGATGATTTAAGTAGCTCATTTAAGGGTGGTATATTGCACAAGGAGCGGTTATTTTCCTTTGTGTGACCTAAAACAATCAAACCGGTGTCGTATGTTCGATAGACAAGGTTGCAGTGATGAAAATCGCGAGGCAGTTAGCACGGGGCTCTAGCGCGGCTGAATCACCCACCGCCCCTAAGGTGGCGATGAAGGGAACGGTGAGGGGGGGAGGGGGGGAGAGAGAGACGGGCCAGACCGCAGGCGGCCCGTTTAACGCCGCAAGTGCCGCTTCCGTCCCTCCGTGGAACGCTTCTGATTGCCTCCCGCAACCTAATTAATTGGAAGACGCCGCATTCCGAGCAATCACTATGCAAATAAGCGAACTGAGCCTGAGGGATCAGACCACTGATCGCACACTCGCTCTCCCGAACGCACCTCGCAGAGGAGGAATCACCAGAGACTACCGCCTCGACACGAAGCTGTGAAACACAATGCGGCAGACGAAAAGTTCCACTGCAACGAATCTGATGTCTACTCCATCCTGTTTTAGAATTAAAATTATTTCGTGGTTTGTAGTCCTCCTCTGTCACCTCAAGTAGCAATTTTCAACAGCTGATATCAGATAGATTTTTTTAAAGCGATTTGCCACGATACATACAAGCTAGATATCAAAATAACATAAGGACTTATAAGTATCTTTCCTTTATTAGGTCATCAGTCTTTCGAACAGTACGACACTGTCTTCCATTTCTCCTCTCTTGTGGTAGTCCTCACATATTTGCAACTACTTTTCTCTTTTTCTGCGTGATCAATCTTCTGTCTGGCGTGATGCGGCCCGCCACGAATTCCCCTCCTGTTTTATCATCTTGATTTCACAGCAGCACTTGTATCCTAAGTGCTCCGTTATTTGTTGGATGCATTCCAGTCTCTGTCTTCCCCCAAATTTTCACCCTCTACTGCTTGCTCTAGTATCAAGGAGCTTATTTATTGATATATTGTCAATGTTTTCCGTGTGTTGTTCCATTCGACGATCCTGCGAAGAACCTCATTCCTTATCATATCTGTCTACCTAATTTTCAGTATTCTTCTGTAGCGCGTCATAGCAAATGCTTCGACTCTCTTCTGTCCCAGTTTTCCCACTGCCCGTGATTCACTACCATATAATCCCGTACTGCAAACGTGCATTCTCAGATATTTCTTCCTGAAATTATGGCATGTGTTTGATACCAGTAGACTCCTCCTTGCCAGGAATGCCCTATTTGCCTGTGCTAGTGCTCATTTTACGTTTTACGTTCTTCTTGCTTTGTTCGTCATGGGTTATTTAGCTTCAAAGGTAGCATAATTCCTTATCTTCGTCTGCTTCGTGATCATCAGTCCAGATGTTAAGCTTTCAAATAAAATTTTCAAATAAAAATGCATTGTCGGTTGCAGCTATTTATTTTAAAATTGGCACGTTTTAAGTAGTTTAAATCTTTACAGTTTCAGTAAATTAATAGTAATGTGTGTATTGAATGAAGATGTGACCACGAACTTATCCAATCTCTACTAAGTAGCTGGTGACTAAAGCAAAAGAAAAAGCTGCTTCCTTTAGGCAGTTTAAACAACACAAGTCAAAAAGTAACCACTGAATTGACCATAATCGTAATCATCAAATGTAAAACTGGGAGCTTGAAACAATGAAAATATTTTATAAAAATTCCTTCTAAAACAGAAAACTACTAGAACGGACTTTCTGTATCTATGGGCACGAAGAACCTAACCAGGTGTTATTACACAGTCACACCAGAGGATGGAGAAAACCAGTGCGTGGATAGGCTGGTATTGAAGAGGCACACCGCACAATAATTAACAACAACTACGCTATGCACCATGTTGGCTGCGACAGAGAGCAGTTCACTGATCTAATGTCATTGAATAACTGACTGCAACCGACAAGCGACGGCGATAGTTGGCGTGGTACGTGGCAGTCTATTACATACTGAACGATAAAACGAGGGTACAACATGTCAGAAATTGTTGCTGCTGTGGTCTTCAGTCCGAAGACTGGTTTGATGCAGCTCTCCATGCTACTCTATCCTGTACAAGCGTCTTCATCTCCGAGTAACTACTGCAGCCTACATCCCTCTGAATCTGCTTACTGTATTCTTCTCTTGGCCTCCCTCTTAAGATTTTTACCCTCCATGCTTCCTTCCAGTGATCCACTGATCTCTCAGAATGTATCCTACCAACCTACCCCTTCTTTAGCTCAGTTTGTACCACAAATTTCTCATCTCCCCAATTCTATTCAGTACCTGCTCATTATTTACATGATCTACCCATCTAATCTTCACCATTCTTCTCTAGCATTGCATTTCGAAAGCTTCTATTCTCATCTTGTCTAAATTATTTACCGCCCATGTTTCACTTCCATACATGGGTAAACTCCATACAAATACTTTAAGAAAGGAATTCCTGACATTTAAAACTACATTTGACGGTAACAAATTTCTCTTCTTCAGAAATGCTTTTCTTTCCATTGCCAGTCTGAGTTTTATGTCCTCCATACTTTCAACCATCAACAATTAATTTGATTCCCAAATACCAAAACTCATTTTACTTTAAGTATCTGATCTCCTAATCTAATTCCCTCAACGTCACCTGATACAGTTCGACTACATTCCATTATCCTCGTTTTCCTTTTGTTGATGTCAACCTTATATCCTCCTTTCAATATATTGCCCATTCGGTTCAACTGCTCTTCCAAGTCGTTTGCTGTCTCTGCCAAAATTGCAATGTCATAGGCAAACCTCAAAGTTTTTACTTCTTCTTCCCGGACTTCAATTCCTACTCCATATTTTTCTTTTGTTTCCTGTACTCCTTGTTCAACATACAGACTGCATAACATCTGGGACAAGCTACAGCCCTCTCTCACTCCCTTCTCAACCTCTGCTGCCCTTTCAGTCCCTCGACTCTTATAACTGCCCTCTGGTTTCTGTACAAATTGTAAATAGCCTTTGCTCCCTGTGCTTTACCACTGCCACCTTTAGAATGTGAAAGAGAGTGCTCTACTCAACATTTTCCAAAGCTTTCTCTAATTCTACAAACTTAGATTTTTATTTCCTTAACCTGTCTTCTATGAGAAGTTCTAAGGTCAGTATTGCCTCGCATGATCCTCCAGAATCAAAACTGATCTTCCCTGAGGTCGGCTTCTGAAGTATTTACTTTCTTCTGTAAATGATTCGAGTTAGTATTTTGCAGTCGTGACTTATTAAACTGATAGTTCTGTAATTTTCTCACCTGCCAGTACCTCCTTTCTTTGGAACTGGGATTATTACATTCTTCATGAAGTCTGAAGATATTTCGCGAGTCTCGTGCATCCTGATTACCAAATGGAAGAGTTTTGTCATGGCTGACTCTCCCAAGGCTATCAGTAGCTCCAACAGAATCTTGTCTATCCCGGGGGCCTTGTTTCGGTTTAGGTCTTTCAGTGCTTCGTCAAATTCTTCATGCACTATCATATCTTCCTCCTCACCTTCCTCTACGTCGTTTTCCATTTCCCTAACACTGTCCTCCAGTGCATCTCCCTTGCATTGACCCTCTATGTACTCTTTCAACCTTTCTGCTTTCCGCCGCGCGGGATTAGCCGAGCGGTCTAAGACGCTACAGTCATGGACTGTGCGGCTGGTCCCGGCAGGATTAGAGTCCTCCCTCGGGCATGGGTGTGTGTTATTGTCCTCAGGATAATTTAGGTTAAGTAGTGTGTAAGCTTAGGGACTGATGACCTTAGCAGTCAAGTCCCATAAGATTTCACACACATTTGAACAATTTTTGCTGATTCAAGCCCATCCGTTAACCGTTACACAAAATAAGTGAACCATGTGTCATATTATTCTTACAATGAAGTCTGACAGAATAAATTTTTCATCGGTAAGTACACTAATGCTCATAAATGAAGGATAATTGAAAAGTGTGGTGCCACACATCGTGGCACTACACAAAACAGGCGCTAATAGCATAGGCACATAGGGAACCAACGCGACACAGATCTGTAATTCCACGGTGTTCGTGATAAGTTGAGAAAACCGTTCCGAAACACATCTCCTACAAAACGCCACTGTTTCCTGCGCATGTACCCCGACATCAATATGGGAAATCATCACCAAGTACGCGTACACAGGTCGCACAACGGGTTGGCATTCTCTGGATCAGGTGGTCGAGCAGCTGCTGGGGTACTGCTTCCCATTCTTGCACCAGTGCCTGTCGGAGTTCCTGAAGTGTCGTAGGGGTTTGAAGACGTGCAGCGATACGTCGATCGAGAGCATCCCATACGTGCTCGCTGGGGTTTAGGACTGGAGAACAGGCAGGCCACTCCATTCGCCTGATATCTTCTGTTTCAAGGCACTCCTATATGATGGCAGCTAGATGGGGCCATGCGTTATCATCCGTCAGGAGGAAGGTGTGACCCACTGCACCCCTGAAGAAGCGGACATACTGGTGCGAAATGACGTCCGGATACACCTGACCTCTTACAGTTCCTCTGTCAAAGACATGCAGGGGTGTACGTGTACCAATCTTAATCCCACCCCGAACCATCAAACTACGACCTCCATACAGGCCCCTTTCAATGACATTAAGGGGTTGGTATCTGGTTCCTGATTCACGCCAGATGAAAACCCGGAGAGAATCACTGTTCAGACTATATCTGATCTCTTCCGTGAACATAACCTGGGACCTCTGTTTAAATGACCATGTACGGACTCTCCTATGACTAGGGGTCAGTGGAATGCACCTTGCAGGTCTCCGGGCGAATAAACCATGTCTGTTCAGTCGCTTGTAGACTGTGTGTCTGGAGACAACTGTTCCAGTGGCCCGAGCAAGGCTACCTGCAGTGTTCCGTGGCTGGCTGCGGGCACTGATGGTGAGATATAGGTCTTCTTGTGGTGTTGTACACTGCGTACGTCCCGTACTGTAGCTCCTGAACACGTTTCCTCTCTGCTGGAATCGTTGCCATAATCTTGAGATTACATTTTGTGGCACACGGAGGGCCCGTGCTATGACCTGCTGTGTTTGACCAGCCTCCAGTCGCCCTAGTATTCTACGCCTCACAACGTCATCAATATCTGTTCCTTGAGCCATTTTCAACACACAGTCACCATTAGCAAGTCTGAAAACGTCTGCACACCTACTCGCTGCACCGTACTCTGACATGCACCAACACACCTCTGCATATGTGGACTACTGAGCGCCACCGTGCGACGACCGCAGGTCAGAGGCACCGCATGGTCATATCACGAAGAGATTTAAACCCGCAAACCGCCCACCAGAGCGTTGTTTCACCATGTATCAGCATTATCCTTAATTTATGAGCATGAGTGGACTTACTGATTATAAGAGGTCATTTATATCAGAACAGTTTTCTGTTTACATTGCTAAATGTACTCACAAGTATAATAACAAGCAGAATACAACCAATACGTACCCTTAATTTTTCAAGTTTTCCAAAACTCCACTATTTTAAATGCTTTCAGTTTCTTCTCAGAATATTCAAATGTTCACTGATCAAATCCATACCGTGGTGCACTGTTTCAGAAACTTTTTTCTCATTCCAGTATTAATGTCTAGAAGCTTTACAGCTCATTTTCTGGTCGAAAACTTCCTCTCCCTTAACCAACCAACTTCTGGTAAGATTGAGAAACCCGCCTCAGTCGTAAAATATATTTTATTACCACGATAAGTTTCGGAGACTGATGCTCCATCATCGGGTGGTATATGTCGGAATCGCCAGACAAGTTTCCGTTTATAAGGTGGTGCATTTACACATTTCTTTAGTCTTGTTACTTTGAAATTGGATCATTAAGATATATTTAATGCTCATTCAAGCCCATTAGATAAACTGTTACGCGAAGTACCAGCTACCTGGCGAGACATGCCCTTCCCTGGCGGCTCCGGCACTTTATAGAACCCTATGATATTGCAACAGTCTGCTAAAAAGATCGTGCTAATAAAATATCATTTACAGTTGAAGTAGGTTTCTCAATCTTATCAGTATCATCCTCATCTGTGGTTGTTCATCTACTTATACTTTCTGCAACCAATTTACGACATCTTTTCACCCTATGAAGTCATGTTTCTTAGGTGGGAAAACTCTTCCTCTCCTACGACTAACGCATTTTTCCCAATTTCGACGTTTATCAAGTCTGTATTTTCTCTTCCTCTTCACAACCATCCTATTTGAGCTGTATATCCATAAGCCATATTCTGTGCTGAGATTTATATTCCTTTCAACGGGTGTTCTAAGTCTTCTTTACAGCAAACAGACCAGCTTCGTAGACTCTAAATGTAAGCATTAGTATCTGTTCCTATCGCATTTTTCAGTTCCAAAAAATTCTTTCTCCTCTTCCACTGATTCCTGGACGTAAGAAGTTCAATAATATTGGCAAAAAGCTTTAAATCAGCCTCACACCGCACTTAACACAAAATTGGCTTTCTTCTCCCTTGGATTTTATTACATACTCTTGGGTTTTGTAGATGTTGTAGATTACCTCCATTTCTTATTATAGTCTCAATTGTCTAAGGATGGTAAACATTTTATGTCACCTTATATTGCCGACGGTTTGATCCAGGTACAAATTCTGATATCTCTTCAGTATGCCGAAAGTATATTGCTTTATTATTACTGAGTTCACCTGCTTTGATGTTTCATCCGTTTACTCCGTATACTGCCGTTAAGATAATACAGAAAATAAAAACACAATCGTTTATTAAGTTTCATATTATTTATTCAGTTTTAAATATCACTGCATTTCTGTATCTAATAGAGGTAGAGATTGCATTTTCTGAATGTCGTCCTTTCCTCGTTCCGTGTTTTCGATTTAAACCATCGGAAGAATGGTATGCAATACCTGACGTGACATAAAGCCTATTAATAGGGATAGGGGCAAGAGAAAGAACGAAAAGGGAGGAAATCGTTTATAGAACGTTATGCCCAGGAATATCGGATTTTTAGTCGGCGAATACGCTTCTGAAACGAGTATTCGTGTTTCGCAAAAGCGACGCACACTCTACCATGCTAGTTAAAACACGAACAGTGAGTACTTCCCTCAAAACTGTCAAATAGAGAGGATATTTGGTTACAGTTCAAACACGTTATTAACCGCGATCTACATAAATACGTACCAAAGTAAGAACTTCAGTTTCGCTAAAAAGGTTAACGCAGAGAATCTGACTGAGAAAACTTCTTATAATAGCTGAATTTTAGCTATGTACGAAGCCAACGGTAAATTCGACAGTCCAGTGAGAAAATGGCAAAATGTCTCCAAGTTTTAGAAGTTCTGATCCCATGGAACTGCAGAAGATCGACCCATCAGCTCCATCAAGTCTCTAGGGTTCCAGACTCTTGTTGAAACTGGAATCCACAGATGAAATGCAAAAATATAGTATAACTGTACGTATAAAAATGCGTTCATTGATGGAAATCCAGTGTGTCCGGTTGCCGGACATTCTGACAAGCGAGATAAATTTAAACAAGCACGCATACTGATGAAAAAACAGTTTATAGTTACCCAAAAGTAATATGACGCTAAGCCCTAACGTGACTGCTATGGAATTTTCCATTTAACACGCTGGCGAATAGGCCCCCCTCCAAACTCGTATTTAATGAAAATTGCTTGCAGCAAACGGTTCCGCGGAGTTAGAAAAATATATGTCATTAAATTTCATAGGAGTTGATGGAATAAAAGAATTTACCTTATGCTGACACTTGGATACATGTACAGCATCGTTATAGACCGTTAATTCGATAGGAACTTGAAAATATATCCTTCGAAATACAACTGAATGACTTGCCTCCTTGTGATCGTTGCACGTAATACCCCCTCGAAGTTTCTTCAAATATTTCTAACATTTGTTGTAATTTAACCTTATCTTCGGTGAAAGTTATCTCCCTTCAACTCTAGTGCGAGTGTAAACACTTACGTCTACTTATCATTTTTCTGGTTTGATTTGTTTGAGTTCTACACAGTCTATGATGAGCCAAAAAGAACTGTCCAACGGAAAATAAACCTGCATAGCATGCATACTGCAGTAGAATATTACAGTACAAAAATTTATATACTAAGATGTTATCTATTCTTTCGGACATGTCCAAAAGAACAGATACCATCGGTGACCATGCAGCTCGTTAGAATGAAATTACAATGACAAGAACAGCTTTAGCTGCTTACAGGCGTTGACATACGTCAACGGGGACAGATGAAAATGTGTGCCCCGATCGGGACTCGAACCCGGGATCTCCTGCTTGCATGGCAGACGCTCTATCCATCTTTTTTTTTACTCATTTTGTTCGATGTAGTTCGTTTGCTCCCTGTGCTTTACCACTGCCACCTTTTGAATTTGAAAGAGAGTGCTCTACTCAACATTTTCCAAAGCTTTCTCTAATTCTACAAACTTAGATTTTTATTTCATTAACCTGTCTTCTATGAGAAGTTCTAAGGTCAGTATTGCCTCGCATGATCCTCCAGAATCAAAACTGATCTTCCCCGAGGTCGGCTTCTGAAGTATTTACTTTCTTCTGTAAATGATTCGAGTTAGTATTTTGCAGTCATGACTTATTAAACTGATAGTTCTGTAATTTTCACACCTGCCAGTACCTTCTTTCTTTGGAACTGGGATTATTACATTCTTCATGAAGCCTGATGATATTTCGCCAGTCTCGTGCATCCTATTACCAAATGGAAGAGTTTTGTCATGGCTGACTCTCCCAAGGCTATCAGTAGCTCCAACAGAATCTTGTCTATCCCGGGGGCCTTGTTTCGGTTTAGGAGGAGAATGTACTCCGTTGCCAGAAGAGAAGCAATAACAAAAGAATGCGTCTGTTAGGAGAGCTTCTTTCCACAGTGACACGGAATTTCATAAACCCCGGGCTTCCTAAAGCCACGAAGGGCTCTAGTCTTGGCCACCGGCGTAAAAACACTTTTAATATCATATTTTCTTAAAATTCTTGACTTCCAACGTGTACTAGTTATTCGGTTTTACCTGAATAACAGCTACGTCACGGTAATTTCAACCATGTTAAAGCTGCCCAAGTCGACCGTTGGTGATGTGATTGTGAAGTGGACACGAGAAGACCAAGCAGACCCTGGGACAGGGAAAGAAGAGCATTTTGGGGGACAGCTGTAAAAAATCGCAATAATTAGTGGGAGGAAATGTCCTGAGTATCGAACCGCCACCAGCAGTCCGGCCAGTACAATGACTGTGAGTAGGGAGTGAAAAATAATGGGATGGAGTGGCCAAGCAGCTCCTCATAAGCCACACATTTCTGCAGTCAACGCTAAACAACACTGGAGTTACGTAAAGAGCGATGCCACTGGAGGAAACGAACGATTTGGAATGCTGAATTACGCTGTGCCCTGTCGTAATCCTATAGTAGGGTTCGGGTTTGGAGAATGCCTGGAAAACTTTGCACGTCTGAATATGGCAGTGATTTTTGTCGTTCGGGTGTGGTCTCCTTATTGCGCTTAAGAAAACGTTAAATTCTGGACGAAATGAATACATCTTACAGCACTGTGTACTGCTTACAGTAAAGAAATACGAGGATAATCTCAAAAATAAGGTCTCCTATTTCTGTATAAGTACATAGACCTCTTTATTTCTACAATGGTTTACATCAGTTTACAGCTTAAACATTTAGCTATTTGTTGAGGTAATCACCAGTCTGTCGATGCATTTTTGTAGACTTCGTGGCAGTTTTTGTATGCCCATATCATGCGAGCTCGACGCTATGCTGTTCAAAATGTTATGAACTTCTTCTTTCACCTCGTCATCGGAGCTGAATCGCTTTCTCGCCAAATGTTCTTTTAACTTAGGGAACAGCTGATAGTCACCGGGCGCCAAGTCAGGACTATAGGGTGGGTGGGTGATTATGTTCCACTGAAACTGTTGCAGGAGAGCAACGGTTTGCCGAGCGATGTGTGGGCGAGAGTTGTTATGAAGAATGTGTATGCCCTTGCTCAACATTTCTCTTCTCCGGTTCTGAATTGCCCGTTTGAGTTTTTTCAGAGTCTCACAGTACCTGTCAGCGTTAATTGTGATCCCAGTGGGCATAAAGTCTACGAAAAATACCCCTTCCCCAAAAAACGGTTGTCATGACCTTATCGGCAGACTGTGTTTGTTTGAATTTCCGCGGCTTTGGCGAAGAAGGATGCCGCCTCTGGCGTGATTGTTGCTTGGTCTCAGCTGTAAAAGTGGTGTGCCTTGGTTTGGTCACCCGTGACAATTGAGTCCAGAAAGTTGGCCTGTTCGGCTGCAAGGCGATGAAGAAATGCGCGGGAAGCATCAACTCCTTGCCGCATGCGGTCGTCAGTGAGTATGTTAGGCACCCATCTTGCGCACTCCTTCCGGCAGTTCAATGTTCCCGTCAAAATTCTGTGAGCAGTGCTTTGGGAAACCCAAGGAACCAACGTGCAGAGATCATCCAGGGTGATCCGCCGATCTTCACGCATGCTTTGCTCAACCTCCAACACTGTCTCCACAGAAAATAACGGTCTCCCGCTCTTTTGTTCGTCGCGGATTTCGGTCCGACCAGCTGCAAACTCTCTACACCATTTACGAACATTTTTGACATCCATCCACGACTCACCATACAATTCTGTCAATTGGCAATGGGTTTCAATCGCCACAGTGACCTTTGCGTTCAAAAATCGAATAACTGCGCGCAATTCGCACTTGGCGGTAACATCAAACGGGAGCTCCATTCTCAACGGCTGCCAAGCCAAGACTGAGCGCCTCAGCGAGGCGTGCGCATGTTTACACAGCGCGTGAAGCACTCTTCATAACAATGTAACCAACTGCCACACAGAGTTTTGTACTTACAAAAAAATAGGAGACCCTACTTTTGGTATTACCCTTGTAGTTTGGTGGTTCTCGGTGAATCAGTATGACAATCCGCCATGTCATGGTACAGCATCTGTGAGGTAGTGGACTTGGAGAATAACATTCTTGAAATGGACTGGCTTGGTCGTAGTTCCTCTCTAATCACAAAGGAACACATTTCTGATGATTTCGCACTTCGACATCACTCCAGGCCCTACAGTCCAGCAGTGATACCTTCTCTGGTTTCAGTTCTTGAGGAATAACTGTCTGCCATTCCTCGACAGACATTGAGACACCCCACTGAAAGTGTTCCCGGCTGAGCTCTAGCCATCACTGAGGTGAAGGGTGAACACATCCCATAATAATGTCCGCTAATTTCAGGATAAGTTTGGTCAGATAGTGCACACTGAACGCTACCAAACTCATACTCGAATGTTTCCATACTGTGAAATAGATTGATAAATACTTCACTGTTTTAACTACTCTCACTTTAAAGCCATTCCGACAAATGAATAATTGTAAGAATACTTGATGCTTCGTGTTGTGTGTAACGTGTGAGGTAACGGGCGATTTGTGCCGCCCTGGAAATATTCTAAGTTCGGTCCAGGCCTTGGTGACGCTGTGTCGATGAAAGAGACATGTATGCCGTGAGTGCCAAAGATGGCACACTTCGTGAAACCATCATGGCAGACATTTCACATTTCCTAAGGACGTTAAAAGTAGCCAGAGGAATCATGACACCTTAAAAGGAAATGTACATTACCATTATGTGCACGACGATTCTGATGGTGTAATGAGATTTTCAATATTTTTATTAGTTTAAAGTTCAGTATCTGACTGTAAGTTATACAAGTAACATCCATCAACAAATTTCCAAACTCTAAACGGCTCATCCGGTTTCATCGATCGAAATGTCTTTAGAAAGCTATTAGTGTAAACCTAAATTGGTATGAATTGCATAATGTAACTTGAATACTACATGAGTTATTGGAGGTCAAAGTGGCCGATTACTATCGATCGCGTCAGGCCATAAGTACTCCACAGTTACACGAAAAAACGGTAGCAGCATGCTTATAAATCTATTTATGTCTTTATGTCTTTGTTTATATCCGATATATACATTTCATGAAGAAATTGGTTAAATATTTACTGTGTTTTAGAAAGCACAGAGACATTAGTCTACTGGCCTACCTTCTGTTTCCATTCCTTTGATATATGTTTATTTGATTTGTTTATGTATTTAATAATGTGTATTAGAGCGTGTTTATGGTCCAGCCATAGGAATATTTATTTAATTTCAAGTTGTTTAAAAGTAAATCCAGCATTTTGTATGTGTTTCAATAGGTTTGTATGTGTTGGCTTGGAGACATGGAGGGATCGCTCTAACCAATCACAGCGCTCGTGAATGGGGAGACTGGTTGTAAGTGGGAGAACAGCTTCGGTTCGAGAGAGGATAGGGGAGCTCTGGACGGTACAGCACAGGACACGGGAGGTGCTGCATGCGACGGCGCGATGGAGGTACAGTCGCGAGAGAGACTGGAAGAGTGTGGAGCGGTTTGCGCGTGGTCGCGGGTGATAGAAATACGAGGGGCGTTCAGAAAGTAAGCTCCGATCGGTCGCGAAATGGAAACGACTATGAAAATCCGATAAAGCTTTGCACATATGTGTTGGGTAGTGTCTCTAGTATAACCCCAGTTAGCATCACGTCGCTCTTCTCGTTTCTGAGCTCGCAGTGAGTGCGTAAAGATGTCTAGAAAGTAGTGTCTGCCGCCAAGTACGAGGGCCTGGTGAGAAATTTCGCCTGAAGCTATGCAGCTAACATTACATAACTGTCGTGCTGTTTCTTCTTCAAGACAATTCTCAGTCGCATTCTGCAGGGGCAATGAAGATGCTCCTGCATCGTTTTCAAATGGAAATGTGAGATTACCCACAATACAGTCCGCAATTGTCTCCCCCTGAGTTTCATCTCTGGTCACATGAACCGCTGTCTTTGAAGACAACATTTTGACACAGACAACGAGGTGTAGGCCAGCGTGGAGAATTGGCGGAAAGCACTGGCGGCTGCCTTCTATGATGAGGCTATTGAAAAGTTGGTACAACGCTATGACAAAAGTCTAAGTCAGAACGGCGACTACGTAGAGAAGTAGCTGAAAGGTGTAGCTAATTGTTACAAGTAAAACATTTCTGATGTTCACTGTGGTTTCAATTTGGCAATCAATCGGAGCTTACTTTCTGAACAGGCCTCGTACTTCGGAGTGTCGACTTGTGAACTTTTGAGATTTTGGTGGTTTCTACTGTGAAGACGTAATATGCGTTTAGAAGTGAATATCTCATGAGCCATGTTGTTGCTCATAACTGATTGCGTGAAGTAGGAATCGATTGTTTCCCTGTTATTCAATTTATATTTTATTTAATTGCTGGACCATGGACAGCAATAAGTATTTTGCAGGAATACACCACATTCTCAAAAGTGCTTGTACTATCGTACTCTTTTAAAGTCGTTAAGATAGTACCTGCAGATTTTATTTAACTGCAATCTTTCATTTATAAATTTCTACGTTACATTCGCAATTGCCGAGTGATAGAAACCTTCGACCACTCGATTCATGTTTATATTCACATTGTATACTGTAGACTCTGCAGTATTTGGCTTGTAAGGCGGCAACTACTTATCCCAGCCCCTAGACAACGAAACATGCCAAAAATTTTAATATCTCAAATCTGAGTCTGAGGTTACGTAGTTGAGGGCCACCTCACACATAATTTATTCAACTGAAAGCCCGCAAATGCTGCTGAAACTATTCAGGCGGGGATTGCCACATGTGGTGCAAAGAGGACGCACACGATGACTTAATCGCCATCTATTGATTTCAAGGAAATACAGTAGTTGGCATGAGGAGAATCGCATCATCATATCGACAGGCAGCACAGACAATTTGAGTGTGATGCAACGACTGCAGAACTAGTGATGGCGCAGTGGACGCAGGACAACAATGTGGTGAGACTGGTAGGTAACTATTCTTGCTGAAGAACTATACAAAGAAGAGATTATTGTTTTGTTCGACTTGCTCTAACAAACAGACGTATGACAGCAGCAGAAATCTAGGAAAGGAATCTTCGGGAACAGATCACATGAGCCTGGCGTGTGTTGTCAACTTGCCAAGCTTCGTTTACCGCTAATCCGTTACCACAAACAACAGACACTTGCGTGGAATAGCGCCAGAGCCTATTGGGACACGAAATCACATCCTGTGGTTTTCAGTGACCAGCCTTGCTTACGTTTGTGGCGATCACGTCAACATCAAAGTGTCCGTGGTTGCCCGGTGAAACTGACCATTCTTGAGATCCATACCTCCCAAACTCTAGGAATCACAGTGTGAGGAACCTTAGATATGACAGTAAGACTGTTTTGGTACATTTTGAATGGAAGCTGGATGCACGACAGTGTCTGGCATAAAAGGTAAACCATGTTGTCATACCCATCATGACCAGGACACCAAATGGCATATTGCAGTAGAACTCTGGACGATCCTACACTGTAGTTCACACTACAAATGCCTTGAGACATGTGGGGGCCCTTGAATGACCTACTAAGTCCATAGATATGACTACTATAACGCATTTATTAGATGCGAGGGAAAGACGTATACCTTCACAGGAAACGAGAATCGCATGGAGTACACGCAACCAACGCTGCAACTACTACCCACATAAACCCCCACAAATCGCGTATTATGTAAGCTATTGATTACGTTCGCTAAACAGATGCGAGCATCCTCAGATATTCATTGTCCTGTTGGCAACACGTTAAGAGTTTAAATCATTATTCTGCACCACTGTCAGCATAAAATCGTGCAACGTTGATGTGCAGTGTTCACTATGTATTCACAGATATACACTAACATCCTTGAAGCGCTTCCATATCATACCCTAAGAGCGTTGAAAATTAAGTGACCTGATAATAAATGCACAGTTTCTTCACGGAATCGGCGAGGAAAGAAGCTACGGGAAACGTTGAAGGAAAGAAGAGTGGTTGGGGAACACAAAATATTTTTAGACAAGGATATCGAAAACAATTTAAACTTTACAAAGAGTAGGTAAAAATACAAGCAAGAGAATGACAATACGCAAAAAAATTTGAAGTTTGAATTAAAAGTTTGAAGATTTACATGCCTGCAGCACAAGTAGTTGAAGATGGTAACGGATCACGGACAGACAAATAAAATTGGCTGAACGCCAAATGACAAGTGAATGAGCTCAATTAACCTGAAATTTTTAATAGCTACAGTAACAAAAACGCAAAGCAAGTCACAAGAGCTCAATGAATAACTAATCATCCTGGGACTTTGTTCAGAGAATGAAAAAACAAGTAAAAAAACATAGTAGCTGCAAATTTGGCATAAGGCTGCATTAAAATATCTTTCATTTGCAAGCAAAGAAATTTAAGTTACAAATTGGCACAGTACAATATCGTCAACAAGGCAAATGTGCAACTCAGAGCCAAAGGACTTATGGCCGAGTGAAGTATCTTCGTTGGTAAGTCCAAAATAATTTAAGCTACAAACGAGCACAGTCGGTACAGCAAACAAGGTAACGGTACAAGCCATATCCAAAATTCCTCTTAGGAACTGCCCCAAGAGCTTCACGCCCAATAATAGAGTTCATAGAAAAAAAGATATGCAAATAACAAGAATACGCTGCAGATTAAGAAAATAAAACTAAATTTATAGTGAGAACCAACCTGTAGAACTATAATTACTAAAATTGTTAACGGCATTTAAAGAACGGCCTATACCGAATTAATGACTGGCGGACGATTACGCAAGCTTTACGACTGACACAGATGCCTTAGCATCTGCCCTGAAATTTGATGAAAACACAAGAGGTCCATAAATAATTACATAAGCTCTCACAGCGCAGTGGTAGGCTAAGTTGTTACTACAAGACGCCATTAGCTGAAATCAACGCTTACCCTCAGCGGCAGTTAACAACAACAGTAGCGGCTCAGATTTACTGACAAATTGATCAGTGCTCAGGCAGCACGAACAAATACGAACAATTAACAGACAGGGTCCTAGTTCGCCAAAACAGTGAATGGCAAGTCATGCGGATCTAATGTGCTTAGCCTGCCGGCTGTCTTACAAAACCATCACTTTTAACGAACGTATTACCGATTCTGTTTGACATCTGTCACAGCACTAACTAAGGCATACAGTGATAAAACTTTAAGTAATGGTTGACATGTTCTGCAACATACACTTATAATTAAACAGTAACAGATTTTAATCCAATCCGTAAGATAAGATTATGAAGCACTTAAAGCACCAGCAAAATAAATTGAATAAACACTACTTTCACAAAATTGGGGGCACTGGGCAACATGTCAGCCAGGGAAATGATAGGTAACTTTAGCAGCAGTAACCTAGAACTCGATTTAAAAAATTATAAACACGTTGAAACACTACGTGTGCAAGAGAATAGGTAATATATCACGGTACGTAATTGAAAGCACGTATTACGCACACCACAAGGCAACCACGATGCTCAATAACGTGGCGAGTAAATAACGCGTTTTACACATCTAACGCACATTTACCACAAACCGCAAGTGCCTGCTTCGTTATCAAGAACATACTGTCAGCTTTAGTCCACTATATTACACGGGAGAAGTCTCAGAGATATTAAACATTAGCATGAAGAACCAGGTTACATAAATTTAATTCCAGTAATGAGGCACTTCACCATAGCCCACAAAATGTGCGGGCAACATGTCACCAAACAGGTTCACTAACTTCAGCGACAGGGTAGACGAAATTCAAATTCCCAGCTAGTGTGATGGCGCCAATAACTCATCAAAATCGAGGCCGCCAACTTCCATCAATTTTCGACCATCGCGAAGCGCTCATACGTTCTTAATGAAAATGGGCCTCCAGCTACCAACTTCCATCTAGCAGTCGAAACCCGGGAATATATTCCATCCGCGTCTGTTCGTGAGAGCACTCTCACAACCTAGAGTACTCTTGTGGCCCAGCGACGGCCACAGCCAAAGATTGCGCGAGTAGAATCGATACCATCGAAGATCTCATGCACGCATGGCAGAATCCTGCCCCATCAAGCGGAACATGCGGAGTGGCTATCTTCAGCTGGCTGAAGTGAACCCTAACTCGTCTACTGACGAGCCTACAAACCGCAGCAACATTTTCGAAGTTCTCATCTGTCCCCTTTTGCTTTTGTCCCGAAGTTCTTGTGATAGTTCCTGTCTCCCAGGTGTGGCGAGGTCCGACGCCTGCTGTTATTATACTGGGCAGTTTCCGTGCAGTGCACAAGGCTGATGCATTCTTGCAGATTCCAATCGCGAGTTAACAGCCAACGCGAACACGAGTTCGGGGGGAGATTTCACGTGAGTCTCATGTACAGCTGTATTAAAGGCAAAATGAAGCCACCCATTTCACTCGTCCCACTTCGGTGCGACTTCACGTGATAGATAACCTATACCAACTTAAAGACTGCGGTTCACATCTTCCGCAAAAGATCATTGTGGATACTAGTGGGCGGGGGCGGGTGATAACGTGGAAAAATGCCACTCTGGAACAGAGTTTCTTAAATCCACGACGTACAAAAGCTGGAACATTTTCACGAACCAGTACTTCTGGGGTCCCAAGGAAAGAGAAAACATGGCTAAGGTGCTCAGTAATTAGGAGCGTAGTACCTGCTGTATTCTGCAGCAGCCAAATAAAACGGGAGAAGACGTCCACCATAATTAAAACATAACAGTTACCTTGCTTAATACGGAGTGGGGGACCTAGGTACTCATCTCCTATTTCATACTTCGCAATCCGCCTAATGGTGTGTGGCGGAGGGTACTTTCGGTATCACTATCTTTACCACTATCTGATCCCTCCAACCCTGTTCCACTCGCGAATAGAGCGTGGGAAGAATGATTGTCGGTAAGCCTCTGTATTGGCTCTAATTTCTCGAGTTTTCTCCTCGTGGTCAATGCGCTAGATGTATGTGGGGGGGGAAGTAATATGTTGTCTGACTCCTCCAGGAAAATGCTGTCCCGAAATTTCAATAGTAAATCTCTTCGTGATGCAAAACGTCTATCTCGTAACGTCTCCCAGTGGAGTTTCTTTAGCAGCTCCATAACGCTTTCTCGCCAGTTAAATGGTCCCGTGACGAAACGCGCCACTCTTTGTTGGATCTCTTCTATTAGTCTTACCTGATAGGGCTCCCAGATACATTGACAATACTCAAGAACAGGGAGAACAAGCGCCTTATAAGTCACTTCTTTCGTGGATGAGTTACGTTTCCTTAAGATTCTTCCCACCAATTTGAGTCTCTTGTCTGTTTTTCCCACTATCTGTTTTATATGCCCATCCTCTTGAGGTCGCTCTGGATAGTTCCGCCTCGATGTTGTACGGCAGACGCTGTCTCCAGCTGTTTGTCATCAGTAGTGTAACTGAACAGTAGTGGATTTCTTTTCCTATGTATGAGCAACATGTTACATTTATTTACGTTCAGTGTCAACTGCCAGAGTCTGCACCATTCATCAATACTATGAAGGTCGTTCTGCAAATTCTTACTATCTTCTGGCGTTGCTACCTTGGTATAAACAGCTGCATCATCTGCGAATTGCCTTAAAGAGCGTCCGATGCTTTTTACTAGATCATTTATATGTATTGTGAACAGCAACGGTCCTATAACATTTCCCTGTGGTACCCCGGATATTACCTGCAAGAAAGTCTTGAATCCAATCGCAGGTCTGCTCCGATACTCCGTAAGCTCGTATTTCTTTCATTAAACGGAAATGCGGGACGGTGTTAAATGCCTTACTGAAATCAAGGAACACGGCATCAGCCTGAACGCCGTTGTCCACTGGGCTGTGGCTCGCTCAGAGGAACAGAGCGAGTTGAGTTTCGCAGGATCTCTGTTTGCGGAATCCATGTTGATTTTCCTAGAGGAGTTCTTTTCCAAGAACGTCATAATTCTTGAGCATAAAACATGTTCCATAATTCTGCAACAGACTGACGTCAACGATATAGGTCTATAATTGGGTGGATCTTTCTTAATGCCTTTCCTAAAAACGGGAATGGATTGTCCTTTTTTCCAGTCGTTAGGAATGAACACCTAGTCCACAGGATGCTCCACCTCATCCGATTTAAGTTTGCCTCCATCCGGGTTTTGTAGTTGGGTTTTGGCCTCAAGCATTCCCCGCGCTGACCGATCAAATTACGAACATCGCCATCCAGTGTAGGCCAAGTGAGCTGCTCCGTGATATGCAGAATAGTCTTATACGCCTCAGTTGCCCACCACACGAGGAGTGATGAATCTATGGACTGGAGGAATCAGCTCCTGTGGGGCCGGTAGATTTATCCTTGCAAGCATAGCAGGTACAGAAGCAGAGTAATCCCCTGTTAGTCGAATACCCTGACACCTCTCCCTTCCATTAGGCTGTTGTTTGATTTCAAATAAAGGAAAATCAACATCGTGTCTTTCAGGCAACTCTCTAAACATGTCTGGAAGCTCTCCAAGGACTTTCCCCACCTAAATCACTTCTTCCTCGCCCTGAGGGAGACCCGCTGCTTTTCATACTGGTGTCGAAACATCCGGCTAAGGGCATCAGCTGCACGGTTGTCCATAATCCTTACACCATGAATGTAAAAACAGAAGGTGCATATCTCTTTTCCCAGTTTTCTGTGACCTACCTAGCACCCACATTTAGGCCTGGTATTCAGTCTCTAAGCGAAATAGCTAACTTTCATTGTAGAACTTGCATAACTATAATTCAAATAATATGGCTAGCCCTCCAAGTACATATACCGAGTATTTGTATATTCTGCACAGATAAAGATCTCATAATCGTTGGACTTCCTCTCTCCTTCCTTCTCTTTCAGGACAGCTGAAATGGCAACGTTGGAGGAGACCGTCTGCAAGATAAACTTCCCGTCGAAGTCTGGAATACCCAGGATGGAAGCACACGCCAATGCCGCCTTCAATGCATCGAAGGATGTCTACTCAGATCATCCCACTGAAAATGTTTACCCTTCATCAGCTGTGGTTAAGGAACAGCCAGGTGAGCAAATTTTTGAATGAATTTGAAGAAAAAAATCACAATACTCATAAGCCCATTTACATAATTTTTAACGTTGGGCTTGGGGAACAGGTGAACAGCCATCGCCCACCTTCACACCTTCAATGGACGCAAAATCACCAAGGAATGAGATTTATTTCTGGGTCACCTTGACCATGGAAGGTTCTATGGTCAGGCCTGCTTCCCAGAGGCAGTGAACGACTTGGCCTATATGATTCAAGCGCTCACTAAAGGTTGTTATAGAGATAACCACATTGTCTAGGTAATTGTGGGCACACTTGAATTTTAAGTCGACCAACACAGAATATAGCTGCAACAGTCTGCCTGCTCCTGTAGGAAGCTAAACATAACTCGGTTACATTCAGAGAGGTTCCAATCATTTGAGAAAGCAGTTACAGGTTTGGTTTCGTCCGCGAGGAGCACCTGTGGTGGTACATCTAATTCAGGTCAAGAGTAGTGAAATATTGAGCCACTGAAAACCAAAAAAAGGTCGAGGAGTGGTACGGATTCCTGAATCACCGTTTAATTAGGTTCCCTGTAATCCACAACAGGAGAGTTCTTTTCTCCACTGGGTTTGGGAAGCAAAAAGATCAGTGATCCATATGGAGAGACAGACGGCCGAATTACACCATCAGCCGAAAGATGAATAATTTTGCTTAATTCCCTCATCTTCGAACTGGCACCCGATCCATCAGCAAGATCTTACCCTGGATTCTGTCAGTGACACACAGCTTATCGGTGAGTACTTCCTGCTACCGTCCCAAGACCTCCAAGGCAAGTCTCTTCTTTTTAATCAAGTGAGATACATCAAGTGGCAACCTCTCTGCCGCCGTGGAACAAACCGAACTCTTGTACTGACGCCTGATAAAAAAAACTCCTCTTTTGACCTAAATTTGAGCCTAGTGACCTTTTAGACAGAATTTTAATACGCACCCAGTATGGTGAAGAAAATCGCGCCGTAGGAGCATCTTAGTGCTCAGACTTTCAATAACAATATTTTCAGTAGGCCCAGAGAGCCCCTGAATTGCAAGATCTGTATAGCGCTCTACATTAAGAGAGTAAACAATATGTGCGGAAACAGTCCTAATAATAACCTCGAAGTCCTGGCTATCACTTCAAACACTGGTATCTCCTCAACATTCATTACTGCACAACCACTATAGTGCGTAATGGAGGAATAAAGGGGTGGGCACCATACACATATGTTGGTCAAAATGACTAAACCCCAAAACTACCCACTAACAATCACGGTTCTTTGTGACTAGTGCTACCTTTTATTCCCCTGTCGTACCACACAGTGATTATCCTTTGGTAACTGTTCTGGTTCTGCAGACACGAATGCTTGAAGTGGTTGCCATGGTATTAGGGTGGTTACCAGGAGATTTTCTGAAATGATAAGTAACTCAAGACCCTAAGCTGTCAACAGGTGTTGATATACATCAACGGGAACAGTTGAAAATGTGTGCCCCAACCGAGACTCGGATCCGGGATCTCCTGCTTACATGGCAGACGCTATATCCATCTGAGCCACCAAGGTCACAGAGGATTGTGCGACTGCAGGGATTTATCCCTTGCACACCCCCGTGAGACGCACATTCGCAAGTTAATGGCCACACACTACATTCGTAGTGGCCCTGCCCGTTACACTGATTACTCATGGCAGACAATCTTACCGAGTCCCGTAAGAGTTCGGGCAATGCGTGTGCATCCAGCACAGAAGAAGAAGGTCAATGGGCGGTTAGCCTTAACTTTATGAAGATGGTATCCGTTCTTTCGGACATGTCCGAAAGAACAGATACCATCTTCATATATTCATATTGGAGATTTTCTGTCTGTTCCACATCAATGTAATTTTCCAGGGCGAATAACTAAATGTTCTTAAATTTTCAGGAGCCTCTGCGAGTACACTCTAAACTGAACAAATCTTTTTTTTGTTTTGTAGATTATTCTAACCACTGCAGAGTACAACTTGGCTACAGCACAAATCACACAGATCCACAGTGTGGCAGATAGTCTTAACCAACGAACTGTGCTACGTAGTAAAGAAAAGTTTATCTGCTTACGATGGTTCTAGGCGCTTCAGTCTGGAAACGCGCTGCTGCTACGGTCACAGGTTCGACTCCTGCCTCGGGCTTGGATGTGTGTGGTATCCTTAGGTTAGTTAGTTTTAAGTAGTTCTAAGTATAGGGAACTGGTGACCTCAGATGTTAAGTCCCATGGTGCTTAGAGCCATTTGAACCATTTTTTTATCTGCTTATGAGACACTACATAAACATAGAAGATTGTGTAAGTGAGCAGTCTTAGCCAAAAAGACGGGTTGTTGGACGAATAATTCAGCGACTGTAGAATATGATGCTGGGGAAGAAAAAATTGTTTGAGTCCGTTGACACAGTGATGATCCAGGAAGAAAGTATGAATTTCCCAACAGAATTTATAAATTTTCCCAATGTTCCTCGTACACTTTTGCAAAAAAAGCTTCTAAACAACATCATAGAACGAAAAATATTAACAGAGAATGGAAAAGGAAAGTGAAGCACCAACGTTCAGTATGATTTGCGTACAGAATGGCTATCAATAAAGCATCAGAGCAAAAGTTCCATTGACGCAGAGGGAATTTGAACGAATCATATTTCTCACATAGACATCTATAAAATCATGTTCCTCGTTACACTCAAATGAAAATTTCATATGTAGTTTAATAAAATGTATTCTTCCGTGAAATTGAAATTGCGCCGCACGTTTCTACTCCCGCGCGCCATGCTACTCGCGCGACTGAAGTGCTCATCATGCCAGAGGCGTCGAGCTCGCGGAGATAGCAGCACGCGAGGTTTGCTCTGGCGGCGCGACAAAATAGTTTGCAGTCTGTGGTACGAAACCAAAGCGGCAGCATTGACTTGGGCTAGCCGCGCGGAGTGGCCGCGTGGTTTGAGGCGCCATTTCACGGATTGCGAGGCAACACCTGCGGGAGGTTCTAGTCCTCCTGTAACACCGAAAATGCAGGATGCATGGCACCTGATACCGATATATAATTAGTGGTACACAAATATTTGTAAACTAAATGCTTTCTATTAATAAGTAAGGACGGTGCTTCACTGTATGTGTACATTTAGGTAGAAGTCTCTTGATGTTTCATTGTATTTAATCTGTCTTTTACTGTGAAACTTTCAAGCTCTGGGAAAAAGCCAAAGGAATTGTTATTTGCATCGAGTAGCAACGATAATAGCAGTGCTTGTGCATTGCAAAATCTTTGGGTAGGGGGTGGTTGTACCGAGCGCGCGGAGAGAGCGGGAGACGGGTTCCAGCGCTTGTAGTGTGCGGAAGTGTGGTGTTAACGCTCTCGCGGTAGAGAGTACCATTTTGGCGGCTTCATGTACGCGCACCGGCCAGATGACTAGTAGCAGGAGGAAGGGCAGTGGACCGGCGGAAGAGACTGTATTAATTACGATTGCCCCTTCCTGTAATTAGCCGTGGCCCGACAAGATGATACCGTCTTCAACAACGGCAGCAGTTCCAGCAACACAGATTCGTCGTCGGCTCCGAGTTTTGTCGCACGCACAGCACTGAAGTAAGACTGTTCATTGGTAGAATGTATTAACGGCTAACCCAGCAGCACAACTGAATGTGATTTGATTAACGAACCTTATTCAAATAATAATCAGTTAAATTCAGGGCGATTGTGTCCTCATTGCCCCCAGACATTGTTACCAAGCAGGGTCCTGGTTCCCTTTCTTTCTTATATGCTAATCGAAGTTTGAGAATCTATCACTGGAAAAAATCCAAATCCAAAGAAAATGCACAAATTAAGAGTGTGGAAGTTTCATTTATTTTACATATAGCTTGGAGCACATGGCTGTTTGGTTTGATACGTATCCTAGTATTTAATTCTCGTCATCAAAGAAATGTAGAAAATTGTTCAGACAATAATATGAAATCCAATTTGAAAATTAAGTAACTGCAAAATAAAAAGTGCTTACCTTTCTCTAAATTTCTTTGATGACGTTCTGTTGAGGTCTCTGAAAGTCATTGTTCACGTAACGAAGTTCAATAACAACATATAGTTTAAGTGGATATTTTGAAATCATCACTCGATTGCCATTTTCAAAATTTAATGGCAAACTTAATGTAAAAGTGACTTCTCAGTTTTCTTTATCACTACATACTCACTTAAAATTAGTGTCAGAGAAACGTGAAAACCTTCAGTTGCCACGTCGGTGTTTAATAATAAATGTTTTTCTTTCCCATTATCTTGTACAGGATTTTGGATGTAAATCGCCCTAGTGGGATTGCGACCGTAATTATTTCCTTTCCGTTCATTAGTGTAACTTTTGGATTCATTATCAGTGGTACCCATTTTCTGTCCAGTGTTGTTTGTGAGTGAATGCACAAAATTACTTTCATGTTTCCAAATTGTAGCCCTGTTCGGTTTAATTACTTTTTTTATTTTTAGTTGACTTTTCTATCAGAAAGATCGGTTGTACACTTTCCCCCTACTTATGAGTATTACTTCTTCGGGAAAGATAGCCTTATCCAATTAGAAAAATTCCATTAGGTATACACGCGATCCACGGTCCTATTTTATATCGTAAGCTGGATAGGTCGATTAGTAAGGGGGAGGTGTGTGTGTGTTATTATTAGCGTAAGTTAGTTTACGTTAGTTTAAGTGGTGTTTAAGTCTATGGACCGATGATCTCAACAGTTTGGTCCCTTAGGAATTCACACACATTTGAACATTTTTGACTTGGGCTAACACCGGTGTCTGCCGTGGGCAGCAGGTGGCAAGTTGCACGGCAGCACTGGGATATTGTATGGGGCACTGGCCACACATGTCGGTGTGGCTGCCCCAAGGAGTCGTCATCGAGAGCGGTCAGCAATGAGGAGCGCGAGCGGTCACATTATATTGTATTGAGCTAGCGTGAGACTCCGTTTGTGGACAGTGGCGTAGAAGTCGAGGGGCAGCGTCTGGTCCTTGCTGGCACGGCATCTGAACTTGTCTTTGCATCGGAGTGGCTCGCTGCGGTCATCTGCTGAAGGTGTCGCAGTGGAGGGGAGCTAGCAGCGAGTTCATGGACAGCCACCAAGCAAGAGAGATACGGAAAAGGAGAGCGCCATAGAATATGAGCAGCGTAAAAGCAGCAACGATAGTCAGCACAGGACATGCCCAGCTGGGTAATGGCGAGTGTCTTCCTGTTCGTGTCAAGGAGAAGACGTCAGCTCATTTTCAGTGAGAAGGAGCGGTGGAGGAGTTGGTGACGGCAGAACAGTGCACAGCACAAAGTGACGTTGCTATTGTGGACCATATTTATTGCTGGCCAACAATAGCAGTTGTCAGAGTTCAACTGACTGGATTACAGTGTGTTTCAGGATAGGTGAACTTGGCTTGATTCAGTTTCATGTAGTATGAAACCATGGGGAATCTGTGCCGAAAACTGTTGTCAAGCGGTTTGCACAGCGTGGCCGTGTTGTTATAGAGCGCATCATTTTTATTCTCAAACAACGAGGCCGTCATTTGATGACAGTGAACTGACAGTATGTTGCTGAATCTTTTGCTAACCTGTATGTCCGGTTATTGTGTCCTTTTCTGGTCTGCGATGTAGTAGTTAACCATACGCAACCAGAACTGTTGCCTATAATAGCAACATAGGGTTCCACAAATATTTTGCGCCAAATTGAAACAGGCAATAGTGAGATCACAACCTAGTCTACTGAGATTGTTAGTCAACAGTCGGAAATCCATATTCACTGCATTATACGTAGTATACACCGCATAACAACAACGTAGCTCATAGTAATTGTTCAAAGCGACGACCGCCAGTCTCGGCTATTGCATTGCAAAGCCACATGAAGTTTTGCCGCACCCTCACAAAAATCTCCGATGTCTGTTATACACTGGAGCAGGCAGCGGGTGGTAAACAGTCCACACCCCTGACCTGTCTGCAAGCACCTGAGCAACACGTGCCCTTATCGTTGGACTGGAAGGGGAGGTCCTATCCTATGGCCAGCGCGATCGCCGCATCTCAAACCTCTGGACTTCTTGTCCTGCGATTACATCAAGGCTACGTACAAACGAATGAAGTCTTGGTTGTTAGAGTAACAGCTGCCTGTCACCTTGTATAAGACACCTGTTATCTTTTAGACAGTGCAGCAGAACTTTATGCGCCGTTGCCATGCATGCACTGAGACTGGCGGTCGTCACTTTTAACAATAACTATGAGCTATACTGTAGTGCGGTGTACGCTGTGAATGTCCGTACCACAATAAATACACACTTACGATCAACTGGTTTCCAATTTCAATGTAATCGGTTGTCTGACCCGTTATCACTTGTTTCAATTTGACCCAAGAGGTTTGAACACCCTCTAGATTGTAGATAGCTGTAGTGAACGAGGTGCTTGTCATTGTTTATTTGGATCTACTCTTGTGAATTTATTAACTGGCATTAAATCGTTTATTCTTTTGTTTTTGCATGCTTATAAAGTTAATCACAATCGGAAACGAGTTTTCATTTTATTTCGGAACCCTCTTCTGTAGTCTATCTTCGCAGAAGTAAGATTATTTCATTTACGAGTGTATTTTAGCATACGTTCTGTTCTATTTTATTGTTGATCATGGTGAGATAAGCTTATTGCATTTCTGTTGGTCCTGCATATTGTTTTGATCTGTTCAGTCATTAGATTCTTCAGATTATTGTCCTTGATTTGAAACTGAGTGCCAAGGTGTAACGTTAGTAAGTGCTTTGGTGCACAGAACTACTTCAACCTAACTAACCTAAGGACATCACACACATCCATGCCCGGTCACGCGGTTCCAGACTGTAGCGCCTAGAACCGCTCGGCCACCCCGGCCGGCAATTTATTGTTTCATCAATGACATATACGAAGGTCGTTCTATAAGTAATGCTCACCCTCTTTTTTCTAAGAACATATTTCTTGTTAAGAGTCAGGATTTGGTGAAAATATACATCAACATGTCTTCTCCATGTCCTATTTTTCTACGTAGCCTCCACCACGTTCTATGGCCGTATGCCAGCGTTGTGCATGAGCATGTATTCCCTGCTAGTAAAAGCTCTTGTCCTGTAGGCGTAGCCATGTTTTCACTGCATGACTGACACTCTGGTCACGATCCGTGACAGAAGAGAGTCTCGATCATTGCAGACGCACTTCCAATGCTGACCGACAACTGTAGAGCCAATTGTGGAGTTGCGATGCGCCGGTCGGCACGAATGTTGGCATACGCACGATTCAACATGTCTGTAGTGGTGGCTGTGACAGGACGTCCCGAGCGTGGCTGATCATGGAGATCTGTTTCTGTATTTCCTGAGGCTGTAACTTTCTTTACTCATCGCCTAACTGTACCCCTGTCAACTGCAGCATCGCCTTACAATGCACACAAACGTTTACGGATGTTCACCAAGGTTTCTTTCTCAGTACACAAGAATTCAACAACAGCACGCCGCTTGTAACGTGACTCGTATGTAGACACCATTTTGACTCTGCACTACGGCTCTCTTTCACTGTTGATTGGAATACTCTCTTTCAAATTCTGAAGGTGGCAGGAGTAAAATACAGGGAGCGAAGGGCTATTTACAATTTGTACAGAAAGCAGATGGCAGTCATACCAGTCGAGGGGTACGAAAGGGAAGCAGTGGTTGGGAAGGGAGCGAGACAGAGTGTAGCCTATCCCCGTGGTTATTCAAGCTGTATATTGAGCAAGCAATAAAGGAAACAAAAGAAAAGTTCGGAGTAGGTATTAAGATCCATGGAGAAGAAATAAGGACTTTAAGGTTCGCCGATGACATTGTGATTCTGTCAGAGACAGCCAAGGACTTGGAAGAGCAGTTGAACGGAATGGACAGTATCTTGAAAGGAGGGTATAAGATGAACGTCAACAAAAGCAAAACGAGGATAATGGAATGTAGTCGAATTAAGTCGGGTGATGCTGAGGGAATTAGATTAGGAAATGAGACACTTAATGTAGTAAAGGAGTTTTGCTATTTGGGGAGCAAAATAACTGATGATGGTAAAGGTAGAGAGAATATAAAATGTAGACTGGCAATGGCAAGGAAAGCGTTTCTGAAGAAGAAATATTTGTTAACATCGAGTATAGATTTAAATGTCAGGAAGTCGTTTCTGAAAGTATTTGTATGGAGTGTAGCCATGTATGGAAGTGAAACGTGGACGATAAATAGTTTAGACAAGAAGAGAATAGAAGCTTTCGAAATGTGGTGCTACAGAAGAATGCTGAAGATTAGATGGGTAGATCACATAAGTAATGAGGAGGTATTGAATAGAATTGGGCAGAGAGGAGCTTGTGGCACCACTTGACTAGAAGAAGGGATCGGTTGGTAGGGCATGTCCTGAGACATCGTGGGATCACCAATTTAGTATTGGAAGGCAGCGTGTAGGGTAAAAATCATAGAGGGAGACCGAGGTATGTCTACACTAAACAGATTCAGAAGGATGTAGGCTTCAGTAGGTATTGGGCAATGACGAAGCTTGCACAGGATAGAGTAGCATGGAGAGCTGCATCAAACCAGTCTCAGGACTGAACACCACAAGAACAATAACAACTATGCCTCTGCCATCTGCCAGAACGGTCGAAACTTCACTTGCGCACAGAACCTACATCAAATTTGAAGCACCAACAAGGACGTTTGCCTATGTGTATCAATGGCTTTTTTAAAAAAATTGTGGGGCATTAGTTATTGAACGATCATCGTAATTATAAGCCCACGCTTCCACTATCCCAGTGAGACTCCACTCCAACCAAGTCATGTGCCACAGTACTTTCAATAAGGTATCAGCTACACAAATAAGATGATTCATTTTTTCGAGTTCAGAACCAAGTGGAAAATAAGTGAAGTGGGCCATTTTTAGTTAGTAAATAATTACATTAGTTGAAGGTTCACTAAGACTACGAGGCAAGTGGTAAGAGGTACGGGAGTGCAGCGCCCCTGGCTGACAGACCTTGAGCCCAGCAGTACTGCACAAAGTAACTGCCGGGCAGTGGAGAGGGTAGGGGGAGGCGTGGGGGGAGGGGAGGACTAAGGGGCGTGGCCGGCAGGGACGGCAGATTGCAGCGTGACCGCGGGCCAGCATTACGGCGCCGTGGGCCGATTTAGCGTCTCCTAACTGCCCTGAGCCGGGTCGCGGGGCGTCTGTTTATTACAGAAACACCCGACGCCGGTGCTCCGGTAGTTAACCAGGCGCAAGCCCTAACGACCCAGGCAGCCAGCGGCGACCCTTGCAGCTATGTATCAGCGCAGGTCCACTTCGTACAACAGACCTGTGTTCCGGGATGTATCGCTCCCCGTAAGAGTATGTCTGGTGCATTTGGAACTGTAACCAGTTTTTAACAGGGTCCCGGCGATCCGTTACCGGCGATACCGTCAGATAACCGGTGACTAAATGACTTACCCGCATCTGTTCGTCATTCTCGGCTCTAATCGCTCGCGTTCAGGTATGGAAATATATCTAAAATTCTCTATTAATTAGTATTTAAGATTATATTGAACTCCCTATAAGAAGGTAGCCAGAGAAGCAATGCCAGTCTTAACGTTAACTGTAAAGAAATGACTGGATAGAATTTAACTACAAACGTAGAGTTCATTAACATAGAAATAGCTTTCTTTAACATCACGCACGACGAAACATTTGAGTTCTTAAATATAGTAAAAATAAAGACCAAAGAATAATTCTGGATCTTTACAAGAATGAGATAGCTGTTATTGCTGGTAGGGCCAACCAAGAAGAAATGTAAATATGAACTAGATAAGGTTGTGGATTGTCAGACTTCCTCTTTAACCTGTACCTAAAAGAACCGCTTACAAACATCAGGGAACACTCACAGACAGGTGCACTTTATATGCTCCCATAGAATACGTTTGTTAATATGACGGAGCTGTCCTCACTGAAGGTGAAGAAGATCTTAAATTCTTATTCGAAATGGATAACGTATTATGGACAGAATACGATATGAAAATAAATAAGTCCAAAACAAAAGGGATGTCGAGTGAGAAAATAGAGAGAGCCAGATTAAGAATTCACGTAGAAAACGAATTACTTAACTTGCCCACTTGTGATGTAGACTGTGTAAACGAATAGTAATTTGGCGTGATTCATCTTACAAATGTTTCCAATGTTAAAGTGGGGTCGAAGCTGATTCCCAGATAAGTTATTGCAATATGACGATGTATTACTTCAAATGGTTCAAATGGCTCTGAGCACTATGCGACTTAACTTCTGAGGTCATCAGTCGCCTAGAACTTAGAGCTAATTAAACCTAACTAACCTAAGGACATCACACACATCCATGCCCGAGGCAGGATTCGAACCTGCGACCGTAGCGGTCACTCAGCTCCAGACTGAAGCTCCTAGAACCGCACGGCCACTTCGGCCGGCAATGTATTACAATTGTTACTGTTATTACTGTATTATAGTTTTTAGTTTTTGATGTTGTCCATTATGGACAAATCGTAGTTCCTTTTATTCTGAAGAAGGTTAGGTTATCCCAACTGAAACCTAGGTAAATCTAGGTAAACATTGCAACTGAGGCTGTTGTTAATTTAAAATTAATGTTAAAAGAGCCAACATACGGATTCGAGGACGACGTGTTTACATGCCAGACAATTTTCAGTTTTCGACGTGCACTAAAATACTGTTATGGAACTTGATAATGTTCACACGGCCAAAAAAGCAATAGTCCAAAGCAAGCAATTGTACAATCAAAGGCGACTAGAGTATAATTTACAAAATTTTACGTGGTTATAAACCACAACCACGAGAAATTAATATGAGCATGTACGGATGGAGAATGAAGCCGGGATTGGAATCGCTGAAACAAAAGCTGCTTCAACAGGAAGAAGAAAATTCTCTCTCCCGATAGCACCTCATTTACCAATAGGAGCAGGCTGCGAAGAGATTATGTTTGCAGTGAGTGTGAAACCTGGACTCTGGGAATTCAAGAAGGGAAGAAACAAAATTCTTTCCAGATGTGGTGCAATAGGCGCGTGACCAAAATTAAGTGGGCTAACACGACTATAAGCAAAGAGTTCTGTAAAAGAGTGAGTTAGTAGAGAAATCTGTGGAAACCTTTGTGTAAAGAGAATTGCACCTTATTGACCACATAATGAGACATGAGAGACTAGTGAACACAGTACTAGAGAGGTAAAGACCTAAATGAAGACCACGACTAAGTTATGCAAAAATATGGAAGATGTTGAATGTAATTCCTATGAAGAAATGAAGAGGAAATAGAAGAGACGAAAAGGGTGTAGAGCTGCTACCAACTTAACTGATACCAAGCAATCCTAGAATTAACACCACTTAAGAAGAAGAGAAAAATGAGAAGCCTAACTGTAGCCCATTCATTCGAAACTGGTATCACAGTCAGAAAACTCACACGGGATGGTATCCTTAACGTTGGGACAAGAGAACCTTTGCAAAAGGATGACAGAGAGATAACGCAGCAGTAGGAGATTACTGTACACTAGAACTCGCCTATGCAAACCACTGTGACCTGCATAACAGGAGGCACGTCCCATTATATTACTAGACGGTTATAACAAATGTACAGCTGCTCAAGGAAGTGCAGTGTGGACTGTAATTATCATATGACAGAGAACTTGCTGGATATGCCAGTGAATTTATACGAACCGATTTACAGTGGAAAAAAATTAGTTGCAATTTTGGCCACTGGTTGCAAATCTGTCACTGTATAGCATCTCGTCGACGTCTCCGGTGCTCACATTGAACAAATTGTTACAGAGGCGGTTACTAATCAATAATATGCCTTTGTGACCTCCTTGCCGTTTCCTGCCCACGTAGTGCTCCTAACCCAGTACCTATGCAGACATTTCTATGCGTCCTTCTTGCATCCACAAAGTCAGATTTGCAACTGGCGGCCAAAAAAGGAACTAAATTTTATCGAGCTTAAATCTCTACCACATCAGTTCACTATAATATCTACTAAGCTTTGCTGCCATACGATACTTACAACCCATACCAGAGCTCTGTGAGTATTGTATTGTATGTTAACCGGGGGCCTAGAAACGACAGAGAGGCTCCATCCCCGCCGCAGTCGCAGTGGTCCACAACCCCACGACGTCTACCGCAGTCCGCTTCACTCCTACGCCTCCTCTAACTGAACCATTCTTTCGGGGTTATTGTGTGATTCGGCCCCCGGTGGACCATCCCCCCCCCCCCACCTTAGTTATTCAGGGAATGTCTCACACCAGACGAATGTAGCCCCTATGCTTGCGTGGTAGAGTAATGGTGGTGAACTTGTTTACACAGCAATCGCCGACATAGTATAGGTGAGGCGGAATAAGGGGAACCAGCCCGCATTCGCCGAGGCAGATGGCAAAGTGCCTAAAAGCCATCCATAGAGTGGCCGGCTCACCGGACCATAACACAAGTCAACCGGGCGGATTCGTGCCAATGACCAGGCGCTCCTTCCCAGTCCGGAAAGCCGCGGGTGAAAGCGCACGGCTAACCGGGTGGGCCCTCTGTGAGTAGTTCCAATTTAATTATAACCACCCGGAACATATTACAATTTCTTCCGGGTCCATTAGAGTATGGAAGATAGAGAAAAGGCCTACTTAAATATCACGGTGTGACAAGCAATTGGTCTCATCTTCGCTGTCCCTGCGGGACGGATACGTGCGGCGGGGTGGGGTGGGGTAGGGGTGTGCAGCGGTTGTGGTATATTGTTATATTGTATATTCTTAGATTCTTCACTTAACTGAACTTCTTGAAGTAACGGTAGTTGATTTTTTTCAGGCATACACCAGTCCTGACTTCTCAGCATTTCTGTCACTTCATCAGTAGCTCAAACAAACGCGTTAGCGTTCAGTGTGCGCTACTTTCTATATGTTCAATATCTGCTGACAGTCATATTTGGTATGCGACAGGCACATTTTAGCAACATGACGAGTTTCTCAAGTATTATTAATAGAAAATCTCCCTTGTAAGACTATCAGCGTTTTCCCTGCATCCTTCCCGTGAACCCGAGTTCCCCATCATCTTTACAGACGACTGAGTTTATGTGAGACTTCCACATCATATCCACAAAAATTCTTGCTTTCATATATGTGTATCACTTGTCTGCTTACAAACACTTACAGTGCTATCATGTGAGACTTCATGTTAGATTTTACGTTTTCTGTAGTGCGCAATTTCACATATTTGCCCGTCTTCCCACCACAATGAAATCTTAACAAGATTTAAATGAATATACACACAGCAAAAAAAGTTTTGGATCACCTCGGTACCGATAATTCCGGATCCTGTACAGAAAATTGGAATAGAGATTAACATAAACAGCATTTCCGCCCTTTTTATTGCTCATGAAAACCACACATTGCATGTTGAACCGCCATGCAGCGAGACCTTCAGAAGTGGTATGTTTTATGTTGTTGTATGTTAACTGGGGATCTAGAAACGACAGAGAGGCTCGGTCCCCGCCGCAGCCTCAGTGGTCCACAACACCACGGCGACTACCGCAGTCCACTTCACCCCTCCGCCAACAACACCGAACACAGGGTTATTGGGCGGTTCGGCCCCGGTGGATCCCACCAGGGAACGTCTCACACCAGACGAGTGTAACCCCTATGTTTGCGTGGTAGAGTAATGTTGGTGCACGTGTACGTGTAGAAATTGTTTGTGCTGCAATCGCCGACATAGTGTAGCTGAGGCGCAATAAAGGGAATCAGCCCGCATTCGCCGAGACATATGGAAAACCGCCTCTAAAACCATCCACAGACAGGCCGGCGTAGATCCCTCAGAGTGGTTTGTGGGTCACGTCGACCATAAACAGCCCTTTTCAATCAATCCCAGGCATGTTCGATAGCGTTCGTGTCTCGAGAGCATGCTGGCTGCTCTATTCGAGCGATGTCGTTATCCTGAAGGAAGTCATTTACAAGATGTGCACGATGGGGGAGCGAATCGTCGTCCATGAAGAAGAACGCCTCGCCTACATGCTGCCGATATGGTCGCACTATCGGTCGGAGGATGGAATTCACGTATTTGTCTGGTTGAAGGCATATGTGACACTCATCGATGAATAGATCGTGATGCCAATCCTGAGCGGCGGATTCGGCATGTTGTCGGGCCAATCTGCACTGCGCTGATGGTGTCGTGGTTGCAAAATTGGACCTCCCCATGGACGTCTTGGGTGGAGTTTCGCATCATGCAGCCTATTGGGCACAGTTTGAGGCGTAAAACGATGTCCTGTAGCTGCACGAAAAGCATTATTTAACATGGTGGCGTTGCTGTCAGGGTTCCTCCGAGACATAATCCGTAGGTAGCGGTCATCCACTGCAGTAGCATCCAAACACCTTACCTCGCCAAATTTCACGCCTCTGACATTAATTGTAACTGTCTATTATGTCAACTTGAAATATGTTAATTGCCGAATGTATAATTAAGTCAATATAGAGTCTTCCCCAATAATATAACGAGTTCAATTTATCTGTTGTCGGCGGATGTAATCATTACTGTTCCTGTGGAAATTGAGAATAACTTTTTCTACGCTCTTTAAAGTTTTCCCTTTTTTAATCTTCAATTTAAATGTGAAAATTTTAGGTTGTAGTTTACGGTAGCAAGTTTATTATTACCAGATACTTTATTTTACTTCCGCAACACGTTCCCATCATCAGTTGGATTTATCGGAATTTGTACGACATGTATGTATCGTGTTTAAGACTTTTAGTCTGTGGCATTACCTAGTGGAAGAAAACAAACACACAACAATAATTCAGTAATGGTTCACAGTTTCGTGGAGCTCCTTCATTGTAAAGGTAAACTAATATATAAATATAATAGTAGAAACATCAGCCGCGCGTGGTAGCCGCGCGATCTCGAGCGCCTTGCACGGTTCGCACAGCTGCCACCGTCGGAGGTTCGAGTGCTGCCTCGGGCATGGCTGTGTGTGTTTCCCTTAGCGTAAGTTAGTTTAAGTTAGAGTAGGTAATGTGTAAGGCTAGGGACCGATAACCTCCGCAATTTGGTCCCATTGGAACTTACCACAAATTTTCAAAATTTCCAAGTAAAACTACTACGTTACTTACAGGCTTCATTCCCTGTTGTGTCACACCAGATGACATAGTATATGAATATACAGGAAATACTGAGGAAGGTGTTGGTTGTAGAGGTTACGTAGGGACGAAAAAATTTACACTAGATAGGAAAATACGTGCAACCTGACAAAAAATGCTTTTATTCTGGATACCCTTACATTTCTACATATTGGCGGTGTACTTGTCCAAGAGATGGACAAAAATGTAGCAGCGATTAGTGCTACATAGAAAGAGTATCACCGACTGGAGGGTCTGAGAACAGGCTCGATGTCATTAAACGGTATAAAGAAGACGATAATGAAATTCTAAAACCCAGGTGAGTTTGATGTGACACCTGAAAGAGGAAGGCACACTGTCCCGGTGGAAGTTATTGACGAGGTTTCTGCTGCCGTAAATGACCATGTAGCATGCGCCGCGGGTACTGCAAGTCCTCGATCAATGTCACGAGAACTGTCCATTCAGTAATCAACAGTAAGGAAAGGTTGGTGGTCTGTATTACTCATGACGATTTCTTCATTCGCAAAAGATTCCGGACCAGTCGCCATTTTATTCTCCGGCAGTGGCCTGACAATGAGGAGGTAATCAAGAGGAAAAGACTGAATATTCAACGAAAGGATAACGTTCTACGAGTCAGGGTGCGAGATGTCGGAAGTTCTAACGTGATATGGAAACTAGAAAATTTGAACATGAAGGCTCAGTGTAAACATAGCTGGTAGCAGTAAAGTGAAATGAAAAGAGACACGGATTTCTGGTCAGACGAGCATAGTGTTGTAGCAACAACAGTAGAAAATGGTACAACGGGACTACATCTACATCTACGTGGATACTCTGCAAATCACATTTAAGTGCCTGGAAGAGGGTTCATCGAACCACTTTCACAGTTCTCTGTTATTCCAATCTCGTATTGCCCACGGAAAGAATGAACACCTATATCTTTCCGTACGAGCTTTGATTTCCCTTAATTTATCGTGGTGATCGTTCCTCTCTATGTAGGTCGGTGTAAACAAAATATTTTCGCGTTCGGAGGAGAAAGTTGATGATTGGAATTTCGTGAGAAGATTCCGTCGCGACGAAAAACGCCTTTCTTTTGATGATTTCCAGCCCAAATCCTGTATCATTTCTGTGACACACTCCCCAATATTTTGCGATAATACAAAACGTGCTTCCTTTCTTTGAACTATTTAGATGTACTCCGTCAGTCCTATCTGGTAAGGATCCCACACTGCGCAGCAGTATTCTAGAAGAGGACGGACAAGCGTAGTGTAGGTACTCTCCTTAGTAGGTCTGTTACATTTTCTAAGTGTCCTGCAATAAAACTCAGTCTTTGGTTAGCCTTCCCCACAACATTTTCTATGTGGTCCTTCCAATTTAAGTTGTTCGTAATTTTAATACCTAGGTATTTAGTTAAATTTAAGGTGTTTACATTAGACTGATTTATCGTGTAACCGAAGTTTAACGAGTTCCTTTTAGCACTCATGTGAATGACCTCACACTTTTGAATACTACCTTGGGGAACGCCAGAAATCACTTCAGTTTTACTCGATGAGTTTCCGTCAATTACTACGAACTGTTACCTCTCTGACAGAAAATCACAAATCCAGTCACATAACTGAGACGATATTCCATAAGCACGCAATTTCACTACGAGCCACTTGTGTGGTAGAGTGGCAAAAACCTTCCGGGAATCCAGAAATACGGAATCAATCTGAAATCCCCTGTCAGTAGCACTCCACACTTCATGTGAATGAAGAGGTAGTTGTGTTTCACAAGAACGATGTTTTCTAAACCCGTGTTGACGTGTGTCAATAGACCGTTTCCTTCAAGGTAATTCATAATGTTCGAATACAATGTATGTTCTAAAATCCTGCTTCGTATCGACTTTAACGATATGGGCCCGTAATTTAGTGGATTACTCCTACTACCTTTCTTGAATATTGGTGTGACCTCTGCTACTTTCCAGTCTTTGGGCACGGATCTTTCGTCGAGAGAACGGTTGTATATGATTGTTAAGTATGGAGCTAAGGCATCAGCATACTCCGAAAGGAACGTAATTGGTATACAGTCTGGACCAGAAGAAGACTTGCTTTTATTAAGCGATTTAAGTTGCTTCACTACTCCGAGGATATTTACTTCTACGTTACTGATGTTGGCAGCTGTTGTCGATTCGAATTCTGGAATACTTACTTCGCCTTCTTTTGTGAAGGCATTTCGGAAGGCTGTGTTTAGTAACTCTGTTTTGGCAGCACTGTCTTCGATAGTATTTCCATTGCTATCGCGCAGAGAAGGCATTGATTGTTTCTTGCCGCTAACATACTTCACATACGACTAGGATTCGTTATGAATAGCAAGACAGGGCAGAGAGTTCGTTACTGCGAACAAACCGGTGACAGGGCTGTTCCCATCAGGATAGGCAGGAAACCAACACCGACAAAAATACATCACGTATACATACCGACGTTGCAAGCTGAAGATGGAGACGTAAAGAGAGTAAAGGGAGATGGAAACCCAGCGGTTATGGGGGACTGACATTCGGTTGTATGGGCCAGAGCAGAAGAAAAGGTTACCGGAGAATGTGGGCCTGGTAGTAGGAACGAGAGAGGAGAAACACTGATGTGAGCAATAAATATCAGTCAGAAATAGTGAATACTCTGCTAAGGGTTCACAAGAAGAGAAGGTACATGTGCAAAGAACGTACGCGAAAATTCCAGTTAGATTACATCATGGTCAGGCAGAGATTTCGAAATCAGATATTTGTTTAAGGCGTACCCATTAGCAGATATATACATAGATCACAATTTAGTAATGATGAAGTGTATGTTGAAGCTTAAGAAACTACTCAGGAAGAATCAATCCGCAACAAAGAAAATATGGAAGTAAGCATGAATGGAGAGATACGCTTGAAGTCTTCTAAGACTGTAGATACTACGATAAGGAATAGCTCAGAAGGCAGATTAGTTGAAGAGAGTGGACGTCTCCAAAAAGTGACTCACAGAAAAAGGAAAGAAAATCGGAGATACAGGGGCGGTAACTGCGAAGAAACCATGGGTAACAAAAGAAATACTTAAGTTGATCGAAGAAAGAAGGACGTATAAAAATGTACAGGAACATTCAGGAATATAGAAATACAATTCGCTTAGGAATGAAATAAGTGGGAAGGGCAGGGAAGCTAAGGAGAAATGGCTGGATGAAAAATGTGAAGAATTCGAAAAAGAAATGATCGTCGGAAGGATTCATTCAGCAATTAAAAACTCAGAGCAACTTTCGGTGAAATTAAAAACAATGGTGGTAACATTAAAAGTGTAATGGGAGTCCCAGTGCTAAATTCAGAGCGGAGAGTGGGTATGTGGAAAGAGTACACTGAGCGAGTCTGTCAGAGGTAGGACTTGTCTGATGTGATAAAAGAAGGAACAGAAGTCGATAGGGAAGAGATAGGAGATCCAATATTTGAATTAGAATTTAAAAAGAGCTTTAGACAATTGAAGATTAAATAGGGCAGAGAGGATAGTTAATTATTTATTTGTAACTTATGCTGCCAGTCACTTTTTTATTTTTGTTTTATGTTTAATCCAACATAATACAACACGTTTTTAACATTTTCTGTTCATCTTCAGGCGTTTATACATACGTACAATCAGAGAAATATTATGTAAAAATAAACCGCCTTAAACTAGATTAACCTAGAACTCTTTGTCAATTGTTTGTTATCATAGTGGCTGGTGTGGCATTTGCGTGGGGGGAGGGCGAAGAGAGGGGGGCAGTGGATGGCCAGAAATCGAAGTCAGTGATGTCTTCTGCTGGATTTTTCTTTGTTTGTATGATATTATAGCCTGCATGGGATACTGATAGATTTGCTTCAGTTGTGTGTTGCGAGAATATCGTAAAACGATGTCATATGACAGTTGATCACTTACGATTTCATCACTTTGCAGCTTCACTTGCATCATTGGTGTAATGGCGGTGCTTTTCATTTCATTCCATTGGAATTTCTAAAATCTTTGGTAGCAGTAACTGCAGATCGGCTATACATATTGTTATGTAAAATATGTGAGACTGGTCATATACCATCGGACTTTCGGAAAAACATCATCGACACACTTCCGAAAACCGGAACAGCGGATAAGTGCGAGAATATTATCGCACAAGAGGCTTAACAGTTCATCCGTCCAAGTTGCTGACAAGAATAATATACATCAGAATGGAAAAGACAACTGAAGATGTATTAGACGACGATCAGTTCGGATGCAGGGTAGGTAAAGGCACCACTGACGAAGTTCTCACTTTGCGGTTGGGAATGGAAGAAACACTGAAGAAAAATCAAGACATATAAAGGATATGTCGACCTGGGACAAGCGTTTGACAATGTGAAACAGTACAAGATGTGCGAAAACCTGAGAAAATTAGGGGTAACTTCTAGGGAAAGACAGCTAATATACGGTATGTACAAGAACCAAGAGGGAGCAATAAGACTGAAAAACCAAGAACAAGTGCTCAGAGTAGATGGGTGTAAGACAGGGATTTAGTCTTTTGACCGTACTGTTCCTTCTATACATCAAAGAAACAATTATGAAAATAAAAGTTCAAGAATGAGATTAAAATTCTGGGTGAATGGATATCAATGACACGATTCGCTGATGACATTGCTACTCTGGGTGAAATTGGAGAAGAGTTACACCATCCGTTGAATGGTATGAACAGTCTAATGAGTACAGAATATCGACTGAGAGCAAATCGATGAAAGACGAAAGTAATGAGACGCAGGAGAAAGGAAAGGCGAAAAACTTAAAATTTTAATTGGTGATTACGAAGCAGATGAAGCTGAGGAATTCTGCTACCTAGGCAGAAAAAAAACCATGACCGACGGAGCAAGGAGCACGTAAGAAGCACATCAGCCCTGGTAATGAAGGCATTCCTGACCAAGAGTATCAAACATATGCCTCGGTCTGAGGATGAAATTTCTGAGAATGTACGTTTGTAGCACATTATTGTATGATAGTGAAATCGAAGCATTTGAGATGTGGTGCTATTGAAGAATGTGGAAAATTAAGGTGGACTGATAAGGTAAGGAGTGAGGAGGATCTACGTAGAACCAGTGAGCAAAGGAATATTTGGAATATACTTAAAAGAAGAAGGAACAGAAAGATAAGATATCTGTTGAAACATCAGGGACTAACGTCCGTAAAACTAGAGGGATCTATAGAGGTTAAAAACTGTAGACACAGTCAGAGATTGGAATACATTCCGCAAATTATTGACGAGTGTTCTGTGTACTTATGAATCCATGATGTAGGAGCTAGGTGAACTCTAACTGGACACACTGTTGGTTCTCTACAGTGAGTGCTTCTGTAATGAAGGCAGCCGAGGTGTTTGGTGTTTCAAGTGGCATCGTATCGAAGATTTATGTCGCATACAGGGATAGCGGGAAAAGTCATCCGCTAACTCGCTACGCGGATGAAAATACATGTTGAGTGATCGTAACAGACGGTCATTGAAGAGGATTGTGACAAAAAAGTTGTGGATGACAGCTGCAGAAATCAGAACTGAATGTTGCAATGGTGATTTCTGCTATAACCTCACTAACACGAAGGCAGTTTGAAAAGCCAGTTATTGCAGGGCGAGCACGAATTCCAAAACCACATAACAGATGTGCAAATGTCCACAACACGAAAACGTGGTGCCGAAGCCACAAACACGTGGACTATGGAACGATGGAAAAAAGTCATTTGGTCTGATCTCTATTGTTTTCACAACGTTTCCAACTTCTGGCCGAGTTGACGACTGGCGTAAGCCGTCCCAAGTCTACAATGCAGACTGGTTGCTGCCAAGAGTGAAACATGGCGTGGGATGTCGTTATGATTGTGGCAGCCACATCCTAGTATTCCCTGCGCCACATGGTTACTCAGCAAGATCGTATTACTGCCAGTGATTATGTGGCCATTTTGGCTTATCAGAACCATAGCATGGAACAGTGTTTGTCCCCAGTCGTGATGCTGTGTTTCAAGAAAACAGGGCACGTGTTCACAGACATCGCATCGCCCAGGTCTGGTTTTGTGCCCATGAGAATGAACTGTCGCATCTCGCCTAAACATCGCAGTCGTCAGACTGCAGAATTTTTGAAACTTTGCGGTCTACTATGGAGGGAAGAATGCCTGATCGCTATCCACCTCAATCGTCATTACCTGAACTTGCAAGTAGAATGGTGTAACATTAATTTGTAGACAACGTAGATGTGTGGAGATAACAGCGATTAATTTACTTGTGTAAATTGCCCTGAAGATGACACCATCGCGGGTTGAAACCGGTTGGCGGCAAAATAAATAACGCGATTGTGACCGTCATTTTGAATAATTGATTGTAAGTATAACATTATCTCCAATACCGCACAGGAGCTGTATTTATCCCTTCCTAAACGCCTGAAAGTTGTTTTGAATGGTAATGGGTTTCCTATATCGTATTATACATATGATGTATTTGCGGTGTTTTCATACTTTCGTCCATCACCCTGTTGTCTCGTCACTATGGACGAAATGTTAATAGTTTTGTGCATTGTCCATGGCCTCTGAGTTCGAAAGACAAATCAGAATTAAACAATGTTTGTGCACACCTTCATAGCATAACAAACCAAATGTGAGCATATCATGCTAATGGTACCTTGTTAAAGACAATGAGTAATCAATCCAACGAACGAGAAAACAAAATCAAAATTCGCCATCACTAATCACTTGGGCATATGAGGTGGAATGAGATTTGGATGCATCATCTAATAAAAGAAATTTGAAATGCAGCAGACAATAATGCCTTGGGAATATTAAATAAAATCACTCATCTCACGTATGCGAAAAAGGGGGGACGAGTTAAATTCTTAAAGTATCTACAAAAGAATCAATAACAAAAATACACTCAATCTTTTAAATAACATGCAGGAAACCGGTGTTTCTATATATGCTCTGAAAGAGCGAAAAATGGAAGGATTAAAATTTTTGTCTAAGTAGTTTGGTTGATTTATAATGAAATATTACAGATGAAACTAATTTTCACTTAAGCTAAAAGCCGTGCCTGTAACCAACACAGCCTAACTGAAGATTATTGAGATTACAGATACGAACACCCCTCTTAGTTACTCCACTTTCGAATAATTGTAAAGAAAAATTAAATCATCCACATCGTTGTAAGGTTGGAAGCATGTTTTCATTTAATATGCATATATCCCATTTCTATACTGAAGAACCAAAGCCTTATGACCATTGTTTAATGGCATGTTGGTCCATTTTTGGAACGCAATACAGCAGCGATTATATAACGAAATAAACAGAAACCAGTTACATAAAATAAATTTAATTTCTTAACAGGCTTCAGATTCTTAGTACCCTTCTTCAGAAGGCTGTACAGGGGAATATACCACAAATAAATAGAAGTATGGCAAGAATATTAAAATTAAGGATGAAAAATTTTAAACGTTTAAAGAGAAAGGTGGTACATACTTATAGCTGTCGTATTATTTGCGAGTGTTAACAATAAGACGCAGGCAGCATATTTCTTTGCTCCTTAAAAATGCACAAGAGCAATAAGTAATACAATAATGAATACATTAATACAATAAGAGCTCGTAAATGCTTACATGCGATGCATAGTGTCTTTAGAAAATTGGGTATGAAGAAGCTAAACAACAAATGCAGACATCATGCCAGAACTGTAGCTGATCAACTAATGATGTTCATATCGTGAAGCTCTCTCGGGGTGGGAGTAAAAGGACGATAGAACCGTTCACGGTTATAGTTGTCATAAGGCATAAACTAAAGTGTGGGTGCACATATGCAGAATAATGCGTAATATAAAAACCTAACGATAAACAAAATAAGTTAATATCGACAAGTGACGTTATGGATGATAAATTTGGGAACTAATCTCCAAACAACTGTAGTGAGGTCAGTAGCATGCTCGTAGGGAACCTGTCAACAAAAATGTGAAGCGCGCATCATGGGGCTGTAACCTATGTCTGCAGTAAGTGGAGAGACACTTTCAATCATTAACTAATATTATGCACTGGAAAGAGCCTATAGAGGAAAAGATGCGTGACCACTATTACATTCGAATGAAGCAACTAGTACTGAAATACACGCAAGTCGCAAGTACGTCTCGTGAAGGAATTATATCTAGCGACTTTTTTATCAATTATTTGGTACTGTAAATTTTAGAACACATCACTGAACTGGTGTAGTGATGTCAACAGCGTCACAGTAGGAAATATGGCAATGCAAATGGCGTGTGGGTTGCATCAAGGGGCGAAAAGCAATAACTGAAATAAATGGAGAACAAGTTGCTAGTCAGAAGAGTCAACCTGAACTACAGGAGAAAGGAAACGTGGGCATCGTTCATTACTTTTGATGCAGCGGAATAACTAGTTCAGAAATGTATGCAAAGTGCTAAATACGTTCGTTTAGTAAATATAATTAGCGACATTCAAATCAGATCCGTGAAATAATGCAATAGGTATTGCTTCCTGACCGTGAATGACTAAAAGTGCTTATTAATCATAAATATTACTTGTAACTATAGAGAAGAGCATCTGTATCATCTTGTTTTACACTGAGGTAACGAACTATAGCAAAAATTAATCACCACCTACAAGTTGTAGACGGTTAAGTATCCACAAAAATAAGTGGTTAACTACTTGGTAATGCAATTGGCTAACCAATTATAACTGAAAATGCTTCATTACCCAGGATTGTAATTAGCTAAAAACTGTAACTACAAATGATTAGCTTACGAAAAATCTGTTAAGAAGTTAAAAACTAACTGCATTCCACAAATGTACCAATACTAAAAGACGGACCAATTGTAGCTGGGAGCAGCTGTTTAAATGTGAGTATATATAGATAAATAATAGTAGCTAAATGCAACAGTGTATGGCCAAGCTACAGGATGCAAATTACTACTTAAAATTACTGGTTACAGACAGCAAATTAGTGGCCATCTGAGAAGAGCCACTTACTGCAAACAACTGAAACTGGCATATTGATCGCAACGTATTGATTGCACGTTACTGGGAATCATCGCAGACATGTAGTTGTAGTGGTGATTGTAACTTGCCAAATGGAAATGTTCTTGAAGTGTCGAGAAAACACGTAATTCCACCATTAACGCAACGACACAAACTCATCACAGTAGGCTGTAGGGTGGTAGGATTGGACTCAAATCGACAGTTGCACTGAACATTTTATTTCGTACCTTTAAACAAGAGAAAATGACAAATAAAACCACAACATGTTTAAAACTACCACACATCTTTAAAATTTACCATTCAGTTGAAAATAAATTACTTCAGTCTTGAAAATTCATAAAAACGCGGCACTTATGGCCTATTACACATTTACTGAAATGTGTTAAATTTTATATACTCTAAATTGTAATCAAGCTGAAGAACAATTTACTAAATTTAACTAACGTGCACTTTCATTACGACAGTGATTGTCATTACCAAAATAATTCAGGGTTCAGGCAGCAATCAGATACCATGCCACACAACAGGGTACTTAAATGGTAGGCACCACATAATTTAACATATAAAATGTAAAATTTCATGTGAGCAAACAAGCTCGTGAGATTCCACAACTAAGCTCAGAAAACGGACGCCCGCCCGCTCAGCTGTTTCCTACACAGGCTCGACATGGACCCCCAGACGGGAGCAGATACGGTCACGAATGGGTACGAGAAAATCCCAGAACTAGTGGGTATCTACAACAGATTGACATCTGCTTAAATAACTGTAAACACAATAACTCATTACATCAGTCAAATTAATACATGAAATTAATTACAATATCGATCTACTTTCATTGAAGAAATTCTAGTACCACCATCAATAGAATCCGTTTCAGGCTATTAAACACACAGTAACAACTGGCCTCTCAATATCTGGTAAGCATTCAGGAAACTACTGATATCAAAATTTGACACGTGTCTCTCAGATACACTATTTGTTCTAGCAGAAACGTAACACTAATGTTATTACAATTTAGAGATAAATATATCCAGGGATATATATATATATATATATATATATATATATATATATAAACTGGCCATCTTAACTCCGTGGTGTGATATAAATACAATAACCAGGCGGTACTTAAACTAGGGCCAGCAAACTACTCTCGATGGCGGTTAAACCTTGACAGTGGGCATCTACAACGGAATGTCTCAGCACTCCAGGCGCTCGTGAATGTTAATGATCACACCACGTACACACTAAAACATTATGTATTAAACCAATTGAAATCAACACATTGGAGGCCAGATTGAGTAGGAGTAGCGACGGCCGCCCAAGAAAATACAAACACACAGAAGAACCCAGTAGTGGATTCCCGTACCCTCTTGCTTGTTCGACGCAGGCAGCCTCCGCAGATCCCGATGCCAGGAGACATGAATTAAGCGGAGAAATCACCTACGGCTTCCCAGCAACGTCTCTTTCCACGCCGGCGATATTTGCCACGGCGCCGTCACCCGGGTAACAGCCCCTTTTAGACGTGCCCTGCTTGCTGGCTGACATCGGACCTCAGCTGTCCGTCACAGTTCTCAAAACGCCGTTACAGCTCAGCATCCGAATGAAAAATCACACCCTCTTCCTTAGCTTTTCCTCTCGTTCCCGATCGGCCCGGTAGGTGGCGCCAGCACAAGCTCTGCACACCGCAGGAAAGATGACCCATACCGGCGGCGGGAATATCACTGATCGAGCCACACGGCTCAGTTCTATTTACCAGAATTAATAGGTTCATATAAACAAGTATCTACACCTAGATAAAACAATTATAAACCATACGATAACTGTATGGCGCTGCAATCGTACTGGACGAATAATAAGAAAAATGTGAGAGGAAGGGGGGAAAGTGGTGTGGATATTAGGAGGAGGTGGGTAAACTGAGGGAGGAGAGAGAATTTGGTTAATTCACAGAAAGGGAGGAAGAAAGAAAGAAGCTAAACTATATGTGCAAAACTTGATGAGCAGAATTTATTGTGTATGTGTGAAGAACGGGGTGTGTTGGGGTGAATTGGGGAAGGGTGAAGTGTGATAAGGTTATAAACCTTGGTGGGGTGGTATGGGGGAGATGGGAGAGAGAATTGGGGCAGATGTGATATATAGGAACGAAGGTGGCTTCTAACTGCTAAATTCTTCCTATTAATAAGGTGCAACAAGCATGATTATTGGTTGCAGCATGATTACACCAAAATGCTGCAAACTATTGAAAATAACATACTAATTGTATTTTATAGATTATAACATACTGATTATAGCTGTAGCGAAAAGATTATATCACTAATTGTGGCTTAGTAAGTAATTACATTCTACCTCTGAAAGTAGACATTTTCTAATAACTAATTATATATTCATAGAAGAATGGATAGTGCATTGTGAACAGATATTAAAGCACTGCAATTGCTGCAGACCACTTGTGGGGGGAAGAAACAACGGGAAGAAGACACAAAACTGACATGTGAGACTGTGTGCGCAAAACACGACATGTGGGACGGTTGTGGGTTGCCAGGGGTAGATTTGGAGGAGAGGGGGGGGGGGGGGAGTGTAATAATATGGTAAACTGGGGAAGGGTAGTTGTTCGGATGATGGGGGCAGAAGGGAGAGAAGAATTATACCAATTTTCAACAGTCTATTGAAGCTAATATAACGGCAGAGTACTAAGTGTAGCCTACTAAGTACAACTGTACTCTAGTGATTATAGCGCTAATTGTGGCCTACTGAATGTTAACGTTATGCTGCTCGAAGAAAGTTGAAGAATTTGGAATATGTGGCTGTTAATAATGGTTATGATCACAGTTTAACACAGAAATTATTAAAAGAAAGTACAAGTGTACGCACTTTCACCACCACCCTGAGACCAGCTTCAAGTTATGTATGTCATTAGCCGATCAGTACAGTTCTGCCATTATGTCTGCACTTGTTGATCGGCAGCTTCACACCATTTTTGTACAGGCACTATGAACCACATGGAAGCATTTACGAGATCTTATTGTATTAATGATTTTTTTTTGTATTCTTCTTTCTATTGTATTCTTGTTTCTTTTTAGGACCACAGCAACATTCTGCTTGAATTTTATGGCCGACACTCGCAAATAAGGCAATAGTTATAAGTATGTAGGTCTACCATTTCTCATCTTCTAATTTTTAAATCTTTTCGTCCTTAATTTTATTACTTTTGTCTAATTTCTACTTCTTTGTGTCACATTTTCCTGTCCATTCTTATGAAGAACGGCAATAAGCGGCTGATACCGGCTAAAAAAATTAAATTTCCTTTTTGTAATCGGTTGCTGGTCATTTCGATGTATACATCTACAGTTGCTGAAGATGGCTAAAATGCTAATCAGCAATGATTCTACTTGGCATAAGTTCGACAAGTCCTTGGTAGGTTTTCGGAGTGGCATCAGATGACTAGGCAGAGGGCATGTAAGTCCTACATTCCAAGTAAGTTGCATAGAGTTAATATCAGGTGAATTTGGTGCTTAAGACACCGACGTGTCTTCACCGTCAAGCTCCTCAACACTCTGCAGCACAGCTCTAGTCTAGTGAAAAGAACAGCTATCCCGCTGGGAAAGGTCATCACTGTCGGGGAAGACATCCAGCCGGCCGCGGTGGCCGAGCGGTTCTAGGCGCTACAGTCTGGAATCGCGCGACCGCTACGGTCGCAGGTTTGAATCCTGCCTCGGGCATGGATGTGTGTGATGTCCTTAGGTTAGTTGGGTTTAAGTAGTTCTAAGTTCTAGGGGACTGATGACCTCCGCTGTTAAGTCCCATAGTGCTCAGAGCCATTTTGAAGACATCCAGCATGAATGGATGCAGGTGAATCACAACACTATTCTCGTAGTCCGTAGCTGTCGTGGTGACTTCGATTGCTGCCCAAGTTTCCAAGGAAGCCGAGGGGAAATGTTCCTCATAGCATAATACTGCCCTTGCTGACCTGCATCCATGTCACGTTGCAGCATTTTACCTGGCTGGCTCGTATCCGAATAGGAGCATCGATTTGCGTGACAAGAATCATGATTCATTGAAAGGGGCGACACGTTTCCATTGGTCCGCGGTGCAAAATGCTATTACCTTTGCACACTACGGTTCTAGCTGACGTTGCTGGGTCAACGTGGGAGCGTGTAAGGTAATATGTTAGTCTAGTGCGAGTTGCGCTTACAACGTGCACTGAACGGTGTGTTCCAGAACATTTGTATCAGCATCATCACTGAGGTTTATCTTCAGATCTGTCATTGCTCTCCAACTGATCAGTAATATGTTAGTCTAGTGCGAGTTGCGCTTACAACGTGCACTGAACGGTGTGTTCTGGAACACTTTTATCAGTACCATCACTGAGGTTTATCTTCAGATTTGTCATTGCTCGCCAACTGATCAGTAATATGTAAGTCTAGTGCGAGTTGCGCTTACAACGTGCAATGATCGGTGTGTTCCGGAACATTTTTATCAGCACCATCACTGAGGTTTATCTTCAGATTTGTCATTGCTCGCCAACTGATCAAGCAGAAGATTATGACCACCGATGTGCTATCGATATAAAACCGTCCAGGCGATAGCAGTGCCACATGACGAGGAATGATTGCTACTCAGACAGACGCACGCTGCATTTAGTTTCCGTGAGCCGTGTATGGAATTGGGAAAGCGCGCGATCTATTGACCGAGGGCTGATTGTGATGGCCCAGAGGCTCGGCACCGATACTACACGGCTTGTCGGGTGTTCGAGGTGCACCGTGGTGAGTGTCTTCAACAGATGGCCAAACCAAAGTGAAACAAAATCCAGACATCATGGGGTTGAGCGCCTCATTACAGATGTCTAACGTCGTGGGCTGGGCAGACTGGTAAAACAAGACAGGTGGAGAACTGTGGCACAACAAACATCAGACTTTAACGCTGGGCAGAGTGGAACTGTCGAGAATTCTTCCGGGTTGTATGGCCGTGGTCCATGGAACTCTTCTATCCCTGATGTTTTGTCCAAGGATACTTTGGACATTTTCGGAGGTGCTCCTGCTTGTGCTGAGTCTTGCCAACTGACAACCAGGAGCACCTCCGAAGATGTCCAACGTAGCTTTGGACGAAACGTCAGGGATAGAAGAGTTCCATGGACCACGGACATACAACCCGGAAGATTTCTCGGCAGCTGAAACATCCTGTCGTGAAAGCCTTCACTGTAGGAGCAGAAGTGTGTCTGAACATACTGTGGACCGGACACTCCTAAAAATGACCCATGCTTGCGCCAATTTTAACACCAAGACATCGGCAGCTATGACTAAAATGGGCACGTGACCATAGGCACTGTACGATGGCTGAGTGGCAGAGCTCCCCTTTCATGTGCCAACGTTAACACCCGGCATCAGCATCTACGACTGAAATTGGCACGTGGCCATCGGCACTGGACGTTGGTGCAGTGGTAGGGGATTGCACGTCTGATGATTCCCGATACATTCTTTACCATGCTGCAAATCCGTAGTCTTCCAGGGGAACAGCTCCTTAACATCTATACTGTGGGATGGAGAGAATCTGGCGGCAGCCCCATTATGCTCTGGGGAACATTCACGTGGGCATCCATGGGTCCCGTGGAGCTCTTGCAAGGCACTACGATTGCCATGAAGTATCGTACACCGGAGCAGACCACGTACTTCCCCTTCATGACGATCGTGTTTCCCGTAGGCAGTGGCATTTTTCAAGAAGATAATGCGTCATGTCACAGGGCCAGGAGTGTGATGGAGTGGTTCGAGAAACACAGTGGCGAATTTCAGTTGATACGCTGGCCCTCCAATTCTCCAGATCTGAAGCCGATCGAACACATCTGGGATGTGACTGGAAGTGGCGTTAGAGCTCATGGCCCCAAATCCCAGAATTTGCAGGAATAAGTTGACTAGTGATGTGGTGGCATCTCTCTACAGCGATCTACCGAGGCCTAACTGGTTCCATGCCATGATGCGTCGCCTCTGTTGTTGTTGTTGTTGTGGTATTCAGTCCTGAGACTGGTTTGATGCATCTCTCCATGCTACTCTATCCTGTGCAAGCTTCTTCATCTCCCAGTGCTTACTGCAACCTACATTCTTCTGAATCTGCTTAGTGTATTCATCTCTTGGTCTCCCTATACTATTTTTACTCTCCACGCTGCCCTCCAATGCTAAATTTGTGATCCCTTGATGCCTCAGAACATGTCCTACCAACCGATCCCTTCTTCTTGTCTAGTTGTGCCACAATCTCCTCTTCTCCCCAATTCTACTCAATACCTCCTCATTAGTTATGTGATCTACCCATCTAATCTTCAGCATTCTTCTGTTGCACCACGTTTCGAAAGCATCTATTCTCTTCTTGTCCAAACTATTTATCGTCCATGTTTCACTTCCACACACTCTGTTATCCGTGCGAAAGGTAGACATACCAAATATTACATAGGTGGTCATTGTGTTCTAGCTAATCAGTGTGTATTTTCCGAGCTGAGATAAGGACGGCCAACTTCATTTTTCCTACTTGTTGTTTCACCCTCCACGACCACATTCCAACCTTCCAAACACGTTCACTACAGCAGCACGTGAACAGCCTAGAAGTTTCATCACTTGCGAGATACTAAAAAAATGGCTCTGAGCACTTTGGGACTTAACTGCTGTGGTCATCAGCCCCTAGAACTTAGAACTACTTAAACCTAACTAGCCTAATGACATCACGTACATCCATGACCGAGGCAGCATTCGAACTTGCGACCGTAGCGGTCGCGCGGTTCCAGACTGTAGCGCCTAGAACCGCTCGGCCACTCCAGCCGGCGCGAGATACTCGTTCCCAGGCATTGGCCCATAGTTGAAATGGTTGAAATGGCTTTGAGCACTATGGGACTCAACATCTTAGGTCATAAGTCCCCTAGAACTTAGAACTACTTAAACCTAACTAACCTAAGCACATCACACACACCCATACCCGAGGCAGGATTCGAACCTGCGACCGGAGCAGTCCCGCGGTTCCAGACTTCAGCGCCAGAACCGCACGGCCACCGCGGCCGGCTGGCCCATAGTGATCTGCTCTTTTTTAAAGTCGGTTATATCTATGGAATTCCCGATTCGCGACGTTTTTCGTCGGTACATTGATATCTCATTTGTCTATGCTCATCTTACGCAACCACAACGCCACTAGGCGGTATTCAGTCTCGCGGCAGTAGAGATCACAATATTGTAGCCCATTAGTGAAAGTTATTATGACATGAGAGTACTAAATTTACAGGTCGTATCAGAAATTCAAAAATATTTAAAAAATCACCGACAATGCCTACTCGTCAGTTTTAACCGGAAGCTCCTGTCCGGTTAATGCTAAATTTTGACACAGTAGAACGCCGAAGCTTGAGAACCATAGCTTCAAAGCCTTTTGCGTTTATTGTCGGTATTCTAATTAGTTCTCGAACCCCTTAGCCGATAGTGTTAGGTGAACTACGGTTTGCGCCTCTAAAAAAACTAGTTACGTACAGTAGAACGCTAAACTGATCAAATTTCGAGGTGGTGTCGTTGTCCAGAGTTAAGAAGGAATGCTATTTATTAGGCGCATCTGTGCTTCCAAATTATACTGCTGCCCCATGAGTTGAAAAACCAATTAACATACGAAACACAATCCGAAGAAGCCGTAACGCTACCTCTCTCATACTTTGACCACCTACAGCGCCAAAGCTGAGCTTTCATGCACAGCACTTAGCCCGTAAGAAATGACCAGTTTTCCGTCCTGTAAACACTGAGGTGGCAAAAGCCATGGTACACCTCCTAATATCGTGGTACACCTCCTAATATCGTGTCAGACATCCTCTTTTCGGTCGTGGCATGGACTCAATAAGCCTTTGGAAGTCTCCTGCAGAAAGTTTGAGCCGTGCTCCCTCTATTGCGGTCCATAATTGCGATAGTGTTGCCGGTGCAGGATTTTGTGCCCGAACTGACTTCTCGAGTATGTCCCGTATATGTTCGATGGGATCCATGTCGGGTGATCAGGTAGACAAATCATACGCTTGGAGTGTATAGAATGACACATTGTCATTCATAACATTTCCATCGTTTTTTGGGGTCATATCGGTTCAGTTGAACTAGAGATCCCAGTCCATTCCATGTAAACACAGGCCACATCATTATGAGGCCCCAATCAGCTTACGCAGTGCTTTGTTTACAACTTGGTTCATGACTTTATGGGGTCTGCGCAACACTCAAACCCTACCATCAGCTCTCACCAACTGAAATCGCGACTCATCTGAGCAGGCCATGAATTTCCAGTCGCCTAAGGTTCAACCAATGTGGTCACGAGCAAGGGAAAGGCACTGCAGGAGATGTCATGCTATTACAAAGGCACTCGCATTGGGCATCTGCTGCCATAGCCTGTTAACTCCAAGTTTCACCGCGCTGCGCAAATGGATACATTCGCCGTACGTCCCATATTGATTTTTGCGGTTATTTCACGCAGTGTTACTTGTTTTTGTTAGCACTAACAACTTTACGCAAGCACTGTCCGTGGTAAGAAGTAATGACTGAAATTTAGTATTCGCGGCACACTCTTGACACTATGGAGCTCGGACTGTTGAATTCCCTAACGCCTTCCGAAACGAAATGTCTCAACCATCCAGCTCCTACAACCATTCCGCGTTCAAAGTCTGTTAATTCCCCTCGTGCTGCCATAATCACGTCGGAAACCTTTTACATAAATTACCTGAGTACAGATGACACCTTCGGAAATGCACTACCTTTTTTACCTTAAGTTCTTTGTGATTTTTCGAAACGTCCAGTATGCATATTGATTTAGAAGCAATGGTTATTAGCTATACGTAAATAATTAGAAATTTAGCGGAAAATTTCTAATTAAATAAAAAAATTTCGCCCTTAATTAAAATATAAGTTACAGTACACTTGAACCAAAACAACACAGAATTAATCAAGATACAAAATTTAAAACAATTATTATATCGCTTTTATCAGTGTTGAAATTTTGAAAACAATTATTATATAACTTATTAGGTGCAAGGTTAATTACAGTATTAAGGTACAGATTCGAGTAAACAAGTTTCGTAGAACACTCACGGACATAAAACTCTGTCTCAGGACTGACTGACATTTAACTACTTTTAAATACAATGACATGAAAGCTAATTATTTTTTGAAACAAGTTAGTACAAAAAAAAGCAGTCGGCATGATACACCTACACCACAGCTCTCACGGCCCCACTGTCCGCATAAAATGTATCACAGTAATAAAATGAGAGAAGTAATCAAGTTCTGGACGAGTCACACAAGTAACTGGTAGTTGTTATAACGGCCAGAACCCCGTTTCAGAACCGGTAGAAAGTGTTTCCAGGATAAATAAACATCGTTAAAACAAATCTTGAATTTACTTATTTAATGTAAACCTGTGCAGGACTAAGCTTTAAACGCAGCGCAAGTCACTTGAAGCAATCAACGCAGAAGACAGGTAGCAGATCATAATAGTCACTTACAATAACGGCCTAATCGGCCTTTATATAAGGAGGTAAAGAATCAGTTAGTAAGCTATATCTATTTACACTGTTTAAGTGGAGCAGTGCAGAATTTTAATTTGTGGGACTGCTACGGTTGCAGGTTCGAATCCTGCCTCGGGCATAGATGTGTGTGATGTACTTAGGTTAGTTAGGTTTCAGTAGTTCTAAGTTCTAGGGGACTGATGACCTAAGTTGTTAAGTCCCATAGTGCTCAGAGCCATTTTTAATTTGTGGAGGCACCAAGTAAACCAGAATCATATTTCTGGTTACTTGAGGAAGAAAGGTATCCATCTCGGTCATTTGTTAATAAATCGTTTTCTGTAAGACAACTTTTGTTCGGACACAGTATATGTTCCAAAATCCTGCTGCAAATGGGCGTAAGCGATAGGGATCTGTAATTCCTGTCTTTAGGTACGGATCTTTCAACAAGTGATGGGTTCAGAATGAGATTTTCACTCCGCAGCGGAGTGAGCGCTGATATGAAACTTCCTGGCAGATTAAAACTGTGTGCCCGACCGAGACTCGAACTCGGGACCTTTGCCTTTCACGGGCAAGTGCTCTACCATCTGAGCTACCGAAGCACGACTCACGCACGGTCCTCACAGCTTTACTTCTGCCAGTATCTCGTCTCCTACCTTCCAAACTTTACAGAAGCTCTCCTGCGAACCTTGCAGAACTAGCACTCCTGAAAGAAAGGATATTAGGGAGACATGGCTTAGCCACAGCCTGGGGAATGTTTCCAGAATGAGATTTTCACTCTGCAGCGGAGTGTGCACTGATATGAAACTTCCTGGCAGATTAAAACTATGTGCCCGACCAAGACTCGAATTCGGGACCTTTGCCTTTCGCGGGCAAGTGCTCTACCATCTGAGCTACCGAAGCCATGTCTCCGCAATATCCTTTCTTTCAGGAGTGCTAGTTCTGCAAGGTTCGCAGGAGAGCTTCTGTAAAGTTTGGAAGGTAGGAGACGAGATACTGGCAGATGTACAGCTGTGAGGACCGGGCGTGAGTCGTGCTTCGGTAGCTCAGATGGTAGAGCACTTGCCAGCGAAAGGCAAAGGTCCCGAGATCGAGTCTCGGTCTGGCACACAGTTTTAATCTGCCAGGAAGTTTCAAGTGATGGGTTGTATCTTTAGCAACTATACAACCAATCACTCGCTGAATGCCTACCGATTTGGTCGAGCGGTTCTAGGCGCTTCGGTCTGAAACCGCACAACAGCTACGGTCGAAGGTATGAATCCTGCCTCGGGCATGGATGTGTGTAATGTTCTTAGGTTAGTTATGTTCGCGTAGTTATAAGTTCTAGGGGACTGATGAGCTCAGATGTTAAGTCCCATAGTTCTCAGAGCCATTTGAACCATTTGAATTCCTTGAATGAACCGTTCCTAAAGACTGGAAAGTTGCGCAAATCCCACGAGTACCCAAGAAAGGAAATAGGAACAATATGCTGAATTACAGGTCCATATAGCTAACGCCAATTTGCCATAGGATTTTGGAACATATTCTGTGTTGAAACGATGTGAGTTACCTCTAAGAAAACTATTTATTTACAACCAGCCACCACGGGTTCAGAACATATGGTTCTTGTGAAACACGACTAGCTCTTTATTCTCACGAAGTAATAAGCGATGTTGACAGAGGATGTCAGACTGATTTCATAATTTTAGACTTCCAGAAGGATACCTCACAAGCGATTTGTAATCAAACTGCGTGCCTATGGACTGTCGTCTCAGTTGTGCGATTCGATTCGTGGTTTCCTGTCAGAAAGGTTAGAGTTCGTAGTGACTGACGGAAAGACATCGAGCAAAACAGTATTAGTATCTGGCGTTCCCAAGGAAGTGTTATAGACCCACTATTGTTCCTGATCTACATTAACGATTGAGGAGACGATATGAGTGGCGCTTTAAACGGTTTGCAGACAGTGCTGTCACTTACCGTCCCATAAAGTCTTCAGATGATCAAAACGAATTGCAAAATCATTTAGACAAGATATCTGTAGGGTGCATAAAGGAAGCCACTTAATTTCCGATCCACGATAAATCACACAAATCTGAAGTTTGTAAATTTAAGTAAGTACTTAGGGATTACAGGTGCGAATAAATTAAATTCGAACGATTACGTAGAAAATGTTGTGCGTAAAGCAAATCAAAGATCACGATTTATTGGCACAAGACTGTGAAAATGCAACAAATATACTAAAGACACTAACTACATTACGCTTGTATGTCCTCTTACGCAGTACTGCTGTGTTGTGTGGGATCCGCACCGATTTATTGGCACAAGACTGTGAAAATGCAACAAATATACTAAAGACACTAACTACATTACGCTTGTATGTCCTCTTACGCAGTACTGCTGTGTTGTGTGGGATCCGCACCGGCCGAGGTGGCCGAGCGGTTCTAGGCGCTTCAGTTTGGAACCGTGCGACCGCTACGGTCGCAGGTTCGAATCCTGCCTCGGGCATGGGTGTGTGTGATGTCCTTAGGTTAGTTAGGTTTAAGTAGTTCTAAGTTCTAGGGGACTAATGACCTCAGAAGTCAAGTCCCATAGTGCTCAGGGCCATATGAACCATTTTTTGTGGGATCCGCATGAGATAGGATCGGCGGACGGAGAACATCGGATAAGTTCAAAGAAGGGCAGCTCGTTTTATACTATCACGAAAGAGGGGAGAGAGCACCACTGATATGGCAATTGAATTGGAGTGGCAATCATTAAAACAAAGGCGTTTTTCGTTGCGGCTAGATTTGCTCATGGAATTTAGATCACCAATTTTCTCCTCAGAATGTGGAAGTATTCTGTTCCCCACCTGCGCAGGGATGAATTTTCATCATAACAAAATATGAAAAAGCAAAGCTCACACCGATTTAACTTTCCATTCTTCCCGAGTGCTCTTCGAGAGTGGAACAGTAGAGAAATAGCATAAAGGTGGTTCCATGAACACTCTTCCAAGAACATTGTGAAATGCAGAGTAATCACGTAGATGTAGACATAGATGTAGATCAAACGCAGTTTTCAGCACATAACCTCTTATTCAGAGTAACGACCAGCTGCCGGATTTAAGCCTGAGAAGGTAAGTGACCCAATATCGCAAGTAACAACAGGTTCCGTTAAAGGCATAAAGTAACACATTACTGCTGAAGACACGGTCAGTAAGATATCAGTAGGTAACTGCACTAGCATAAGATCATGAAATATGAGGCGTTATTTACAGTCCACAGCCTTTGAAATGAAAGGTGCCCAATAGTATGTGAACAAGTCAGATGGCGAAGTACAATGGCGTTGGCAACAGACGTATATAATAGTATTAATGGCATTGCGCCTGGATATGAAAAGACGCCCCTGAGGTTCACACTATTTTGTCACGTAACTCAGCTAGCGCTTTACCTTAAAACTAGCCTAGGATTCCCCTAAACATACAATTTTAAATAATAGTCTAATGTAAAAAAAAGAAAAACATTCGCAGCCGCAACAGATAAGTAGCCAGAAACGTACAGTCAGCAAGACCACTCATTCGGCATGTTATAGTCAGTGGTTCAGGCACAATTTGTTCCAGCCAACGTTTTGACGGTTCAGAAACGTAATGCCCTGGCTGCCTGGAACTTATGACACGAATTACACAAACGAGAAAAGCAACACAAAACTACTGGAAACTGACCAACCCTCACACACAATGGCTCACAACAACGCTCGCTACATTTAGGAGTATATTACAAATGCAAAACAATTTCATAACTCTTGGAACTCTACTAATCGCTATGCACCTCCTGTATGCAATGTACACAGTAGTGATACGTGGTAAACAGGATACTGAACCATTAGAGACTGACTAGATCAATAGGTCCATCGTTCAACAGAATGTCCAGCCGTAAACGAATCCACTTTGTGTTTGCTCCATGGACGTTAATTCAGACATAAGAGCCCTGACAGACCGCGCAGTTCCCAATCGTGGCTGCTGCCATCGGCAGCACCCTTGGACACAGGCCCCTTTAGCTCTTTTTACGCACAGCCTAATTCCCACTTAACTACCACTTCCCTCACTCTACCCTCGCAGTCAAACGTAAAATTTCCTTTTTCCTCTCGCGGACGGCCATCTGCCTTGGATATTTTAGCCTGTCTCTATATCGAAACAAAAATCCAAAGACATTAATATAGCTGGCATGCAGCACAGTTTCTTTGCTAGACTTTCCAAAATAATAAGTCTTCTGCTTCGTGATAAGAAATTTGTAAGATTACAGAATCATGCATTTTTGAGGGAGATGGAAAGTTTAGTAACTAGTGTATTGCACACTGCATAAGGAAATTTCGGAGCGCTATCGTAGCTATGTGAGACAGGTTGTGCTGTGCCGATTTCATGCAGCGTGCACAGATATTGAAACTGAATATATATTTATGTTGACTCAGAGCTCACCGCGGTTCCGATAAGCGAATGCAGATAAGCTGCCGGCCAAGTAAATGTCAACTACTCTCTTTTATCTGATTTCACCAGCTGCACCCAATAATTATATTTTATCTGCCGTTCGGCAGCAGCTGAGCATACTATTATTTCATGGAAGCTGTACTTCCTCTGACCGAGCTAATTACGCCTTACCTTGTGGCAGATCCGTAGCTGTGGCATCTACTAGCACCCCGAACAAGGTTACGATGTAGCTATAAAGAACAATGAAAACTTTAAAAGAATATAACCCGTCAGATCATCTATAACGCATCAGATCGTTAAAGAAACTAAGTCGTAATTTTACTTGTGATACATAGGTATCACCGTAGCTCTCGACAGGAATCTCTATCTTGAAAAGTAGTCAGTTTCTCTAACAGCCTGTCACTAATATTGGTTGAGTACCACACAACACTAATTTTGGCAGGACAAAAACTTTTGTGCTTTTTGTTTATGTACACTCCCTTTACAATAACTTACTTGGGCAGAAGAAAGTCGGCGCTTTGCAAAAATTGATGTTAATACGTTGGTTCTCAAATATCTTAAACCAGACATTCAAGAAGTGTCTAGGATCCTTAAAGCCACGCCCTTGGGCTAACACACTTGCACATATTTGATTCTTAAATGGGCAGTCAGTAGACACCCATTCCAGATCATTTTGCCATTGTTTGGTGCCACAGTCATGTAATACTTTTTAAACAAAATTTTGGCCATTTTAGTATATAGATGGCTTATTTTGTTCTCTAATCATGATTTGGGCCTTTGATCATTTTCTGGTACCACAGTTTTGGGCATGATCAGGCTATAAACTAAGTCATCGTTAAAATATATTAACCTTAGCAGTACCAAGGTGGGAGAGTGGGGGGTGGCAGGATACTTAATACCCACATTTTGAAAGTATTGTAAACTAGTAGGTTTCTTTATATTTTAAAATTCGTAAAAGAATATTTATTGTTTTAATGAATTCCTCTACCAGATTCCACGCATATTTTAAATTTATCAACTAAACTTAACCCAAATTTTAAGTCTCAGCAGCAGATAACATTTTTTTCCATGGAGGTCGTGTTCAATAACTTCAAGCTCAGGGCCTTACTTACACAATAATATCTCTTCAAAAAGTGTGTTGAGAGTGAAAGTGGACAACAATGGACACAATTTGCATTTTTTGTAATTTTTGTGGTGGTCATACTGTCGGTAGCACCGTTATTGAAAATTCTTCGATATCACTAAGAGGGTGTCAACTGGTATTTCCAGGTTCTGGATCCTGATTAAGCATCAGTACCTCTTTAAAAAGTATGTTGTTAATATAATTCAATAGCAATTATACGTATTTTTTATAATTTCTCTAGGACAGGCACGAAGTACCTCTCCTTGGTAACACACATTATCGAAAATGCCTTGGTATTGCTGGGGTTAAACTTGGCTATATAGTGCAGGTGTCACAGCATTGGAATGACAACACATTCAAAACGTGTCTGTCAGAAATACAGCGTATACTACAGAATATTCGACGCTGAACAAACTTATGAATGTGTAGTGTACTACATAAATATAAGAGGAACAAAGATTTTACGCAAATCTCGAACATGAAAGGCCGCAAAGAAAGTAAAATGGATGCCTTTGCATTATTTAAAACGCATGTATAATCAAGACATCCACATTTGCGAACACCAGCTATCGCAAATGTCTGAAATGCGTTAGTGTTGACACACGGATTTAATATCGTGGAATGCTACACTTGGTCATATCTGTCAAAAATTGTTTAAAGTCTGTATTAGATGTCTCAGCAGAAAAGTCAAAGTTCTAGCATTCATGTGACACTTTATTGGCACAGCACAAAGAATATCTATACAGCGCAACTCCCCGTAAGGTTTGTGGCTTTCCACATATCAGAAAATGGAGTGAGGTGATTCATACTAGCTCTACTGCGAGTGGAAACCAGTATGGTTTACTCAAAGATTAATACTCCGATCATAATGTGACTCTAGCTCCATGAATAAAAAGACGGTTAAACCCTCATACCAAATGTGATAGTCGTAGCTTTAACTGCATATCAGATATCAGTTTCAATTAAACGTAGATCAAGTGTAAATAACTTCTGAATTATTGCTTCCAAGATCATGGGACTAGGCTTCTAAGGTTACTGTATATCCTGAGGTGATTGTACACCGTGAGCACAAATATGTAATCAAAACGTTAGGTCCTCATAGAACATCACAGTTCAGTAATCTGAATAGAGTATAACTGTTCGCTGTCACATCTAAGAAGGAGGGGGTGTCGAATGGGTTAGGGTCAGCAGTCTCCTGCACGTCTAATGTTCCCAGGGCGTCTGAGTGGTACCTCACACCATACCTGTCTGCCCATTTGACGCAGTCACTTGCAGTTCATCGGCTCTGGTCATATGTGTCGGACAGTATTTTACTTAAGACACGAGTGCGATATCTGACGATGTTGACGCCTTTAGCCACGGAGGATCAAAAATTTTCTTGTAAATGTATATAAGAACACGATATAAAATTGACAGACCTTTATTCACTCCTGGGTTTGTAGTGTGACACATAAATCTTTATGCTATAATTGGGACTATTTCTGGTTTCTTATTTCGATGAATAAAAAAAAAAACGTTTTAGAAGTAGAAAAACTCTAAGTTACACCAGTACTGTCAGTATCTTTATGCATATGTAATGAATAATTCAGACAATTTAAATGTATAAGTAAGATCGTAAAATTTAATTTGAGAGTTCCACAAAGCAACTCTTGGGTGTGCTTACTGATTGGTTTTTCGTTTTAATGCATGTGTTTATGTATACATGTGTGTGTGTGTGTATGTGTTTATGTATACATGTGTGTGTGTGTGTGTGTGTGTGTGTGTGTGTGTGAGCACGCGCGCGCCCGCGCACGCAAGCGCACGCGAGCGCGCATGTCTAACTCTCCTGGTTGCTTCAAAAGCTGCTGTTTTCGTCTCTCATGACAAAAATTACTTGGGAAGCAGCTACTACTGTTTAACTTTAAAAAAAAAAAACAGTTTACATACAACAATGCACATTTGTGCTATATCACATATTTATATTCAGTTTTTCAATAGATGTCTTTCTCACAACATTAAACCACTTTCTGACATGCCGCGTATACGTGTGTGTGTGTGTGTGTGTGTGTGCGTGTGCGTGTGTTTTGCTGACGAAACTTTGCTGTGCTTTTTTTTTCTTTTTTTTTTTTTTTTTTGACGGAACTTTGCTGCTGACAAACAAAGCATGGTGCTGCATTTCTACCCCTGCATCTAGGCAACCCGTGCGTTGATGTCTAGGATTCGGTACCGAGAACGGTATGGTACTAAGGGTATTAGTGTATAAAGTGGGCAGGAAGCGCAATTGGTATATTACTCCCCTCTCTTTTGGTCAGACAGGCTTAGCTGTCAATTGGTTCCTCCGCAGTAATGGGTACTGCAAGGGACATGTGACGTGATCTCTTTAACTAGCACGTCGGGAGTGTAGTAAATGCCAAAGATCATATGTGGAGGGCCCATTTCTTATTCTGGTCGCCAGCGGTACAACCAAAACAAAGTATGTAACACTCCTTTACAGGGGGCTTGTTGTTGTTGTGGTCTTCAGTCCTGAGACTGGTTTGATGCAGCTCTCCATGCTACTCTATCCTGTGCAAGCCTCTTCATCTCCCAGTACCTACTGCAACCTACATCCTTCTGAATCTGCTTAGTGTATTCATCTCTTGGTCTCCCTCTACGATTTTTACCCTCCACGCTGCCCTCCAATACTAAATTGGTGATCCCTTGATGCCTCATAACATGTCCTACCAACCGATCCCTTCTTCTGGTCAAGTTGTGCCACAAACTTCTCTTCTCCCCAATCCTATTCAATACTTCCTCATTAGTTATGTGATCTACCCATCTAATCTTCAGCATTCTTCTGTAGCACCACATTTCGAAAGCTTCTATTCTCTTCTTGTCCAAACTATTTATCGTCCATGTTTCACTTCCATACATGGCTACACTCCATACAAATACTTTCAGAAATGATTTCCTGACACTTAAATCTATACTCGATGTTAACAAATTTCTCTTCTTCAGAAACGCTTTCCTTGCCATTGCCAGTCTACATTTTACATCCTCTCTACTTCGACCATCATCAGTTATTTTGATCCCCAAATATCAAAACTCCTTTACTACTTTAAGTGTCTCATTTCCTAATCTAATTCCCTCGGCATCACCCGACTTAACTCGACTACATTCCATTATCCTCGTTTTGCTTTTGTTGATACAGGGGGCTTAAGATTCCGTTTTTTGTGAGCACAGTGTTAACTCTCCACAGATATAACAAAAAATTGTTATGGTTACAAAGTACGAGATATTTACTTCTTCATAATTAACACAAAACACGAAGCACAACGGTGGAGTCTGATTTTTGAGGCTTCCAGCATCTGTGGTTTTCTTTCAGCCTGCGGCACACTGATCTACATGTTTTTCCCACTTTATGTCAGAGTCTTTTAGTCACATATTATTGATGCGTACACTTAGTTCCTAGTGATCAAATGCACAAAATATGAACACAGAAATGAACTACAGAAAAGGCCCATAAGAATAACAGCTAAAAATATCAGTCGAGCTCATTGTAAACACTGGAGATTATCTAACTATACCATTTTAGAACATTTACCAGTCAGTCGTACACGTCAAAAATAACAGTGATAATTGTTGCGCAAACAACACTGTCCTTGAGCACGTAGCATTCACACAGAATGAAATCGAAATAGCATTTTCTATCAAAGAAAAGAATGGAAATGAGCGTATGGTATCGTTGGCCGGGAGGCCCCTATTCGGGGAAATCCAGCCGCCGAGTGCAAGTCTTATTTCATTCGACGCCACATTGGGCGACTTGCGCGCCGGTGATGAGGATGAAATGATGGCGAGGACAACATCCCTCCCAGTTCTCGAGCGGAAAAAATCACCAACTTGGCTGGGAATCGAGCCCGAGCCCGCTTGCATGGGAGGCGACATGTTACCACCCTGACAAGCAGGCGGACTCTATCAAACAATTAAAATGTAAAATAAATTTTCCAAAGACATTAGACAGATTGCCAAAAGAAACATACTTTAAAAAACCAGTTAAAAAGCACCTGTTAGCCGACATATTCTGTACGTTTAAGTATTCTTTGATAATAGAGGCTTGAGGTTTGGTGAAAAAACGTACTGTATGTAAATAAACAAAAATACTATAACATAATTTCATTTACCACTCCCACACTATATTTTTCCTTATCTTTGTTTCTTTGATGGGAAAACTTACAAAGGTATGCAACGTACAACACGAATGCAATTCATGACAATTTCACCTTATCCTATTTCGGATTTCAGTATCTCATTTGTTACAGAGGGCTACTGCGTCTGTTTTTTTTTTTTTTTTTCAAGCTACAGATTGGAAGTTACGCTACAGAAAATTGGAAACAGATGTCGTCGTTACGATAAAAACTTAAGAGGAGAGTGTGTGCGATGATGTTCTACGAAACAATGTACGCATAGTGTGTGCATTTACTGGGAGTGAGAAATAAGCGAACAGTAGAGCCCTAGCCTTTTACTCTATAAAATAACTTCTTGGTAAAACAGTATTCCGTACTAGGAACAAACTGAATGACGTAGCACTGCTTAAAATAGTTTGGCCTTGTATTCGTGTACATCCCGTTTTTGGTTTCCGTGGTTTCCCCAAATTCCTTCAGGAAAATGCTTGGATTATCCCTACTACAAGACAACGGTCAACTACTTGTCCCATCCTTGTAAGACTAGACCTGTAAGTCTGTAAATGTTTATATACGTGAATTACTTTATTGTTGGTGATCTTAATTTCTAAAAGCAAGACAAGTCCAACATCCTTGTACAAGTGATCTATGGATGAATAAAAGTACACCTGCTACTTCTATGAGCCACACTCATTTGAGCATTTTCTGTAAACCAGATAAAGTCACTTAACGGATGTAGAAATATTGGTTTCTAGACACAATAGTCATACAGTACCTCCGTTGTAAATATTGGAGATCAAGAGGCACTACAAGAACCATTCTCAACAGTTACTGAATGAGGAAGCAGACCTCAGTTACTGCCTACGTCTTAAAGCTGTCAAACCAAAATGATAGCCAATAAAATATTTTGAAATTATGCACCATTGTAATTCGGTATGTCAGTTATTTATTCTTATAATTAAATTTATCACTGATACATTTAAGTCTCTTCTTCATCTACAATAATGATTGAAGCAGGATATATGAATTGAAGTTTGTGTTGTGGAGGGCACTCTAATTTTCGTGCAGTAATGTTAAACATAGTGCTGTAGTGGTGTAATGGTTAGCATATATCCTTAGCAAAATAAAACAAAAAGACCCGGATTCAAGTCTTCGCCGTAGCATAGATTTTAATTCATTTCTCCTGCTTCAATAGTTATCGCAGTTATTTATTCATTTTTGTTTTCTGTAATTATGAGTCTTATTTTAGCATATTTATTACCTGGTATCAGTTCCTTTAATAATGCTAAATTCAACTGAACAATTTTGTTCATCATTAATAAAAAAAAAGAGACACGCTTGTGTCCTTCTTTCTACCCATTTCTTAGCTTATCAAGAGACATGTAAGATCACTATTTTGTCTCTCTGCATAATTTTAGAATAATAATGATCAGTTGTAAGTTCAGATTTGGTGTTGTCTCATTGTGAAAATACCGTAACCACCACCCATCATTTGTAAACATCCGTTTTATGCTGCAGCAGCTTAATTACTTTGGCAAACGATTAGTTTGGTGACGTGTTGCTTACGCGCCGTCAGTGCGGCATCATTTACGTATCTGCACCTTTTCAGGTTGAACTTGAGGTGAAAATTTCTTTAAATACGAAGTCCGAGTATTTTTGCTGTCTAATGGAACTGATTCGTTGAACTGTACATCACCAAACATATCTGATCTCCCACGACGATATCTGCACCTGACTTCACTAAAAAATACAATCCTAAAGATAAAAGCGCAGATGCTGGTACAGTGTTGAGTTCTACTTAAATTTGACATAAATTTCCATTCACACATGACAGTTTTCTACACCTGCTGTGTCCTTCGGAATGTATCCCACTTCAAGAACGATTAATTTTCAGAGGGTCAATGCCATGCAATGAATTGACTTTTCGAAGAGCAAATAATATGACGTAAGATTTGCAATTAGCTGTATAGCTCACACATATGTAACTTTTTTCCAGAAAGCCTTGAACAACACTAAACAAAGGCTGTATACCAGAATCACTTGCTTTAACTGCCTGGACTCTTATGTCCTGAAATATGAAGGTAGATACACGATGCATGTTTAGTGTTACTCACGTCAAGGTCACGTAAATTTTAGCCTAACAAAGTTAGCTGGCTTTGAATGAGTACTGTACTCCGAGCTTTTCGCGAATTATAGACATGAGTTTCTAAGGTGGCTTTAATTTCGCGCCCTACAAGAACTCATCCACGTACTTTGCCGTGATCTACAAACACAATTAGGTATCATGTGATAGGTTGTACATCGTATATATGAATATATAAAGAAGACTGCCATTGTCACGTATGTCTTGTAAATAATTGTTAACGCTTATTGCATGAAAGATGACGGAGTGTCTTTATTATAAAAACGGCGTAATGATTGATTGCCTATGCTAGTAGAGGTTGGAACGCCAGTGGAGATGAACCGGCAGGCAGAACTCAAGGTCTGGGTGGAAGGCCCGCACTGGTGTTGGTCCTGCTTAAACACAGGAAGTAGCTACACGGACGTCGTGGCACCTGAGCTCTGGAGCATAATAGGGTGACGGCCAGCCGCTATTGTTGCAGGGGCCGGAAGGATAACCGGATAATACTTGCTAACGCTAAAAATCTTGGACGCAGGAACGAAGAAGCGGCATCTCGGAAACCACCCAGGCTGGATTATTTCCAAGGATTTTTACTCAGAAGCGTACCACTGTATGAGTATAGGTTTATCCTCGCAAACTTCCCGCGCTGGACGACAAAAGACTAAAATATGGTTGGTCGGCTTTCGGGTTTCGGGAATATGATTCGTTTTCGGAATTACGATGGTGTGGAGCTAAGCCTTTCTGGGAAGCCAGCGCTGGAGAGAGGTGGCTTCCATTGTCAGTGACGGTCGCTCGATATCAGCTTTTGTTGTTGCATATGAACTTGATGTCTTTGCTCTCAATAGAGGAGATAGTTACAACAGTTAGGAACTGTAATGTTGCGAACCTATACGATTCTGGACTTCTCCTCCGAGTTGAAAGTCGTCGTTGAGCACGCAGCGTTCAGTAATTGAGAGCACTTACTCTGCCTATACTTACGTTGAGGCGTTATGTGAACTCCGTCCTTGTGTGTTTCTCGTCTGTAGAACACAGAGAGGGGAAGACGGTATTAGAGCATGTTAGTCAGAGAACCGCCTTCTGCCGTCCTAGTGTTTGAAAGAGTTTACTTGTGGTTGGAGTTGTTCCATGGTCGCAGACGAGTACGAGGAGAACCTTCAGTACGGCGCACCGGACGCAGTACATATGGTGATATCGCAAACTGCTTTGGCTTGTTATGGCTATAAAAGCTAAACAGCTGTGATCGCGTAATTTTATTTCCATTGAGGTTCCACACCAGCGTGGATCATCTTTGAAAGCAGTGTCTTCTAGGGTTTGGTACGCAGATGATGTCAGTCATTTCGCGCTATTGATATTAGACCGCGCAGTCATAATAAGGGGCAGAGTTGGGCAATTGATCAGTAATTTACTTACGAAATGTAGACTTTGTAATATATAGAGATTTTTTTAATCAACAGTAAATATATAAGCAGGAACAACGTTTATCATTTAGTAGGAGTAGTGCCTTCTTCATTGATTTATGTTTAGATTGTAATTTATAGAATTAAGAGATCCTAAGATCTGGTTCAGGGGTAGTCAGACAGGGCCAAATTTTCATTTTAGGGTCTATTATTTTCCGTTGCGCACATTTATTTTACACCCGCCTTTAGTAGCATCATGTAAGTTTACAATCTACTCAGCTTTGAACTTATGCTTTATTTTTTTTTCTTTGCTCTTTCAAAGTTGCACTTTTGATTTGGTCTAACGCCCTAAATAAATGTGAAATTTTGTCTCGTAATAGAAAGTGTTGTCATATCCTGTACGAACGTTTCCTTCACTGAACAGAAGTATATGAAGTCATGCCAGAATCGTAATAAGAAAACCGATTACGGAATGTGTTTGTATCTCCGTCGTAGTAGACTAGAGATGTGGTTCATACGAGACGGTGTACGTAATACCCTATGAATTTACCCAGCGAACAAATTATCTAGCATAATGTATTAAAAACACTTGGAATCTGTCTAAAGTAAAAGCGAGATCATGGGCATTAAGTAATATGTTGATCAACTGTGTTATGACGAGCTCCACTTCAAGAGGGTTACTGTGATAGTAGTTACGAGATGCGACAGTGGTCAACACTCATATTCGACGGCATGTCCGACGACATAGTGAAATTGGTACTGTATTGGATGGTGTTAATATGGAGCACACACTCAAGTGCTGGTGCACGGCAGGCGACGAATTATGTCCTTACCTTGAGATGAACTTAACTTTTCAGTAACTGTTTTTGCTGTTGTGCAGAAAAATGGAAATTTTCTTTGTGTGAATAGCGACTCCTTTCAAACCCTCACAAGCAGCCACGCTAAAGAATCGATGGTGCACTGGCCGTTGCAACCACTCTGCCTAGTGTGACGTCAGCTATGATTGTCGGTGCTTCTAATGGAGGGCCGTCATTATTGATTAGAAATGTGTGTTTCAAACAATATGGAATCGTTTAGTGGAGACACGCACCTCGTGCATGCTACGATACTAAAAGTATCGTGATTCAGAGTGAATGAACTCGTTTATTACACATCCAAATTGTCTAATTAATGAATAATGGACGAGAGACCAAACCGCCCCTCCCCCCGCCACAAATTTTATAAATCCCTCCAGATTTCTTGAGCGCCATGCATTCTGCCTCGCCTTCTGCATATGTCTCCCGTCGCCCAAACGGATTCTCTGTGACCTGATTCCTTTCCCCCATCTGCTCCTATTCCTCAAATATATTCATGTCCTCTACGCCTCACACTGCCTTGATCCTCCTCATTCCCTGGTTGCTCCTCTCCTCTCCAACCCCTTCCTTCTGCCCCACCTTCACCGTTGTCCCCCCTCCCCCTCCCCTCCATCTGTACACCCTTCATCTCCTTTCCCAAGGTGGCTTCCGTTGACTGCTTCTACCGGATGATGCCCTCTCTCCCTCCATTTATCCCTCCTATCAACTCTGAACCTCACCTGCCCTCCCTTCCTCTGTCCTTTTCCTGGGCTCCCTCTCCCCCGTTCCACCCTGTTTTTCCCCGCTTACCCTCTCACTGCCTCCCTTCTATCCCTCAAGACCTTTTGCTCTCCCCTCCACTGCCTTTCCCACTCCTTCTCGCGTCCACCCAGCCCCCATTTTTTCTATGTCCCCACTCTCCATCAGCTCCCTCCTTTTTTTCCTCTCCTCTCCTCCCCCCCTTTTTCCCTTCATCAGTCCGGATCCTCCTCCCCCTCCCCATCTGATACCGTATCGCCTCCACAGTGCTGATTTAAGTAAGTGTTCAGTATTGTGCGTCCCTTGCCAGTGTTTCGAACACCAACCATACTGTCGCTAGTTGTGTTTTTATATTGTGCGAACAGAAACCAGACTGTCGCCGTGTTCTTTAATTGTGCATGTCTCCTCCTGTGTGTCTTCATCCGCATCGTCAACGCTGTGGTTTTGTATTTTAAGTTCCACAACTTACCGCCATTTCACTGTTATTAACAACGTCACCGTTTTATTGCCTTTATGTTCTCTCACCATTGTTTAACATTTCTGTCGGCTGTAGAGCAGCGTATTAAGCTGCTGTCACCCTACCACTCCCAGGTGGGGCGAATCGAAAATCAATAAAGGATAAAAAAGACAAACCCATAAGAGAGAAAGAAAAGTAATCCACATGCAAAACACGGACCTCTGTAATATAGTAAATGTATTTTTGCAGTGTTATGTCTGTATGTGTAAATTGTTATTTGTATACTAACTAAGGATCTTATTCATAGTCTATAGGTCATAAGCTATGTAACAGTAATTAAGTTGGGTACATTCTTACATGTAACTTTGTAACGCCAGAAATGCATATCATCGTATTTCCATCTATTGTACTATAATTTTTTTTCCTTATTTTGTTACCTGAATATATGACGTTTCTGTGTCTTTGTATATTGTAATTATATTACTATTTGTATATATATGCATTTATGTCGATGTCTAATTGGTTTGTTGTGTAAAGATTACTTGTATTTTTACGCTGCGTCTGGCCTAGGGAAACTATGCTATAGAACCATTACATCGATAGGTCGTGTTTAGGATCTTTGGTAGTGTTAACTCTGCCGCGTGGAGCGCGGGCAGAGCAGAGAGGGAGTCTGGCTGGAGTAGCGAGTGGAGCAGGTGTGTTGTGTGACTCTCCCGCGAGTTGCCGCGCTTTCGGGGTTTGGCAGCACGCAATTGCGCTCGACTTGCGATGATAGTTTCTGACATGGTGTCGCGGACGGGAAGAATTAGCTGGCGCACATCAAGAGCCCGTTTCGTCTGGTGACCGTGTCGAGAAGAAGGCGCGCCGACATCCAGCTTCTGCAACAGCGACGGCCGACAATGAGTGACTGTCGTCACCTCCTCGATCGACGGCTTGAAACCTTCAATCAACCAACAAGGAAGACTGGAAGCACGTAAAGTTTTAGAACTGTATGGCAGACCTCAGCTTTTCAAACTTTTAAAATTGTTGCATCACAAAATTACAGCAACTTAGCATGAAGCTTTGTTGCTCATTGCCCCAATTGCATTACCAAGCAGGGTCCCTTCCTTTTCCGAATGAACCCGAGTGTCGTTGAAATTCAAACGCCAGCATCATTCGATTTCACTGCTTTAATTTCAAAGTTCAGTTAAGGTATTCATAGCTGGCTATAATATTTAGATTACAGAAGCACAAATTAAGAGTGCGAGTTTTGTTACCGTATTTTAGCTTACCTGTGACTGCAGCTCAGCTTGGTACATACTAAATTTTACTATTGTTAATTGTACAGAATCATTTAATTCAAATTAAAAGTTAAATCTCTTATTTCTAAGTTGCTTAGATTCAAGTAGCTTTTGAAATGATTGTTGAGGTAGTCCCAGACTAACCGTGTTTTACTGAATTTCGATGTGCTTCAGAAAGAAAGCTCACTATTAACTTCAGTCACTAAATTAACTTCCGATTTTCCGGTTTTATTAATTCTTTTGCTAAATTAAGTCAGAGTGTAGCGAAATTTATTACTTCTGACAAACTTTCAGTTTTCACACTACACGTGTCAACCTTCAGCTGCCACGCTCCTAGTGCTAATTAAATGTGTAATAACCTTTCTTTTTCAGTTACTATAGTAATTGTCCCTAGGACTGGCGACCGTAATTTCCCCCAAATCTCAAATATCTAATTATCGCTAGTTAATTGTTAATGTAACGGCCGCACATTTACTTTCTTTATTAACTTTACCCCTTTTCAAAATTAATTTCCACCAGTTTCATTGGCATTTTTCCTTTCATTTAGATGTAACCCTTTCCTCCCTCTTTACCGACAGATTAACTTCGGTGACGATTGCTTTTCCCAAATTTCCATTAGGTAAACGCGGTTTAATTTTTCACTGTCATTAAGGTCGATAAGTGTGGGGGAGGTTACAACTTGCAAATTCTGAACTGAATGAGGTAACC